>NW_026915780.1:2305000-3505000 GCF_034315485.1 Pezoporus occidentalis
CTAATCATACAGAATTTACACACTTCTGTGGACAATCCATGTTAAATTAATATAAAATTATATGCTGAAAATAACAAACCAACCCAGACGAATGTTTGGTTTAAACCAACAGAGAACTAGCAGTCTCTCTAAATTATCCAGTTAAATTAGAAAGTATTCCGTTATACTCCACATCTCCCCATTGGTGCAGCTCATGTCTATTTATATATGGCTGAAAACAAGATATCTCTTTAGTCACCTTTTCAAAGCACAGCTATTGGAGCTGGTAAATGACAAAATGGAAGTTAAAATAAGAAGTTCTTCAAGACATTTGCCCAACAACAATACAGGGCATAAGGTCTCCAGACCACTATCTAGTTATGTTAGAACATTGCCCAAGTTAAGAAACAGAAAACAAGGGCAAGAAAACTAGTCATGTACCACAAGACATGAAAAGAGGGCAGAGCCACGGGTGCCTTGAAGAGAGGATGCCCTAACTTTGGTGTCTCCAGGCACTCACAAATTATAGAACAACTGCTTCTCTCTAGCTGTCATAACAGTAATGAAAACCTTGAAAACATGGCCCAAATGTAACCAATGTGGTGATGTCTGCTTGCGTTTGACAACAACCTCGAATGATACACAATGACAGGTCAAGTTCTAGTGTCCCTGCCCCTGGCAAGGGGCTGGAACCAGATGATCTTTAAGGTCCCTTCCAACTCAAACCATTCTAGGATTCTGTGATGACAAGCTGGGTGCTAACTTACAGGTTGTACTTTAAACACAAGATTTTATACTTACTTCTCTGCTCTCAAAGCACATAGGAGAGGGAAAAAAGCCCGCATTATAGAAACCTAAAGCAAATTTTCCCACAGCATACATATGGGGCAAACTGCCCAGCAAAAGGTTTGAAGATGCAACCATGGGAGTTCTGGTCTTGGTTGAAGTGAATGTTCCTACACCCACATAGGCTAATGTCGGAGATGAAATATTAGAGGATACTTCACAACTTTATGAATGTATGAAAGTCAGGCATTCATCAGAACTTCATCAGCCCAAAACTTCTGAGCACATTTTGGGTTCCCTTAAAGCCTGGACCAGCTGCATACACCAGGTTTACCTGCTGAAGGAAGCGCGTTCCCTTTGCCTGGCACAGGGCTCTTGCTGTTTTGTGGGTCTCTCCAGCACAGCCGAGCACTCCTTCACTCGGATAATTAATTTGAAATTAAATATTAAATATTAATAAATATAGCTCAGGTAATAAATTGCATATACTAATTTAATTAAAAATAGATTATAGCATATTTTACAAATGGGACATTTTTGTAAGGAAATATAATGGATTTGTTATGTTTCTGCTTTATCCTAAGAATGAGCTGGCTTCTTGTGCATTTAGTCCTTATTGTGTCTCATTAAATTTTTAAAAACAGCTATTTTAATTGTCAAGTATTTGACAGACTGCTGGAAAAACCTGACACTTAAGTTTCAATTTTATAAAATGCATTTTTAATGAAGACTTTTGCATCCTGCTTTATTATCTGTAATTGTCTTGAAGAAAAGGAGAAAGTACAGGGTTGGGGGGAATACAGCAAAATTTCCATACCTAAGCAAAAAATCTAGTTAATTCAAGTGGTTTATTTGAGACATCCTAGGTGCATCTAGGGTTTGTGGCAAGCACGGAATATACTTGGGCAGTGTTAAGCACAAGCAACTAGTTCCCAAAGTCATAAGTTTTCAGTGAAGACCTTCCCATGACGGAGTTAGCCCTGAAAAAGCTCAAGCCAGGGAATGGCTTTAAGCAAAAGAAAAGACCAGGTGGTATAATTTTGATAGCAGGACTAAGAGTCATGGTGAGCATGACCTGAAGTGTCTTGTCCTTCCCAAGAGCCACGTTTGGTACAAAATGGGTGCGAGTGGGTTGATCTCTATGATGCACCTATCAGAAACCATCCTGTGGCAGAGCGATGCTGCCCACTCCTCTTCCTGCACTATGGGAGTGCTTTCTGCTCCCTGGCATGGAAATAAAGCACAGGGATGCGAAAAGTGCTTTGGAGATGGGTTTAGCTCAAGAAGCCAGCTTTACACAGAGGAAAAGTGGACTTTCCCCCTTGCAACAACAATTCCCAGGCACCTGGGAGCAGCACAAACTATGCCTAAGAGGAGGGAGGGCAGTGAAGTCTCAGACAGTCAGAAACAGCTGTAAGTGGACAGAAGTGATAAAGCAAAGTAGCACAATGACTTGACATCCGTGCTTGCACAAAACAAGAGTAATTTATACACTGAGGGGTGGAACTGGCCTTGTAACGGGAAAAGCAATTAGCAGAAGTATGCAGAGGGAGGCAGAGGCCCGCTTTATATTACAGCCTTCCTGTCACTCGCCTTCCTCACTTATATACTGCTTCTGGCAAGGCTGACCTGATGAAAAAGGGATGTGCTGACAGTCGTTTGTGAGCTGGGGTGCTTAAAGTTGAGGCACTGAGTTTTCTTTATTCTCTTTCTTTTTTCATGGCTCACTTTGCTGTTAACTGTTTCGGGTTTGTGCATCTATGGTCAGAAGCTTCTGTATTGCTAAAAGTGGCCATAGAGTGACCGGGGGCTGGAGAGGGGGTGTTCCCCTCAATGCAAGAACATCTACTGAATGAATTCCCTCTGGGAAACCTAGCTCTACTTGCCTTCCTTAGCAATAGAAAAGCTATGTGCCTTTTATTCTTCTTTTTCATAAGGAAATGACTCCACATGAGCTAGAGTTGCTATTCTCTTTTTTTCCCAGTTCATAAAACAGAATGGAGTTTAAGCAGGCTACGAGCAGCAGAGTGAAATGTGCATAACTGTAGAGGCAACATACTTTTGGAGGAAAAGGGTTTGTACATCACACCAGCACCAAGGGAAATCCAATTGATTCGCTAACAAGTTAAATGGATTTTCTGTACCTATTCCATGTGTTAAATACCTGGCAACCCACAAGGACGCTTCTCCTCCTTAAGGGAGGGAGAATCACACCCTAAAGAAAGGCACAAACAAACCTACAAATATTTTATAGTATTTTAATGTGAAATACATGTTGTTCCGAGTTAACCATAGGCCACTAATATCAACAGAGAACCTGTTGCCTTTCTCAGAGGTCTCTCTGATGGCATGGCCCCATCCCCTCACATTCCTTCTTTCCCTCCCTTCGTCCCCCCGTTTCTCCATTCCCTGTGCCTTACAACACCGAGGCACATTACCAGTGTCTGAACTTCATAAATCAGAAACAGGTCAAAGATTTCTACTTACATTGAAAGCTCAGAGAGAAGATGTCATCCCACACCGCTGACATAACAACAAAACCCTCACCTTAATAGTCAGTATCAATCTAATCCTGGTAAAATACCAAGATTTCCCTACACTTTGTAACAGAAGCTCCTTTCCAGTTTGAAACCTGGTGAGCTTTCCCATCACCTGCATTTGCTCTAGGTTCAGGTTACCAGTGCTAGAGGACTCTCTCCCCACAAATTTCTCAGCAGGAACAGAGTAAGCACATTAGTGAAATGCTTTATAGCCCTTGTGCACATAGAGATGGTGGCGTTCAAAAGGCAAGTCCCAGAAATAGCCGTCGATGGAGGGAAGGATTTATGAGAGTGTTGTATAGAATGACTATGAATTTCAGCTCTTCTCTCCAGGATTCCACTCTGAGGGGTTTCTCAGGCAAGCGGTTACACCCAGAATCCACAAACCCACCTTTACAATGCACAGAAGAAATTAAGTTGACTGATAAATTTCCACTGACTTAATTATGCTGTAATCCAGGTTTACAGTGGAAACAGTTCATTCCAATGCACAATCCACAGCAGCAAAGAAGAAGTAGGCAATGAGAAAGGACTGGACCTCTTCCTTCTCATAAGATGTTTCTGTGAAGGAACACCACCAGGTCTCTTCTCCCACATCCCAGGCACTACTTTTACACCATGAAATTCAACTTCCACCATTCTATGAAAAGATTTTTGTCAGACTTTTCTGACTACGCTTCCATCATGTTTGTCCTTGCTACTAGTCTCCACTTAAAACAAGAGGCAGAGATGCCTTGAAGCATCTTCTGAAACCTGGTACACACACACCCCAGGAGGTCAAACACCCAAAGCTGTTTGCAATACCTTCCTTTTCATAAGACTCACCATTTCCAAGAGAGCCTTTCATACTTCATAAGCATTCATACACACTTGCACCCTGTAACCAAACCCCTCAAAAGAGGATTCACCATGCTCTGTATTTGATTTCTACCTCTAACCATGCATTTTGCTTAAGCCCTGGTCACATGCCAGCACCCATCTGTGTAAATATGCAATTTTTCTAGCTGAATTGCACATCCACAGCCACGACTCACCCATAGAAAGATCATGTAAATAATGGAAGCTGACAGCATAAGTAATTTTTTTCATGTATCAGACGCCATGGTTGACTGCTGAACTGTGAGATCTGCTGTTTTTAGACTGTGCTAAGTTCTCCCCTTTCACCCCTGAAGATGCAAGACTAAAGGATGAATCTTGAATCACATGCTTCAGATGTTTTTCTTATCACACAGCTCAGTCAACGCTTGTTCACATCCTACGACCTTTTCCTACAGTGAGCTGCACCTTTCTTCTACCTTTCAAGGCCATTTACTTATTAAAATGGTAGCTGGCCTAACTGGGAAGACATGAAGTGACCATCACAAACCACGTGCCTCCCTAGGGTATTAATGGAGGGAGCTGTTAAGAAGTCACTAAGCCCTAAAAGAACGAGTTAGGGAAAGGTAAGTAGCACAGAGCTTTCAGTATTTCTGTTTTCTGATGTCCTCATTAAGTCAAGAAATGTGCCTTGCAACTGTGAGAAATTAAACACGGAGAGTCCAAACGCAGGGAGGAGCACGAGGCTTAAAAGAAAGCGCCAGGTCTATAACACAATGGCCTGTGTAATTGGTTCTTTTGAAGTTTGTAATCACTTTTGGTAAGATCAAGTGGAAGTGACAAGTGAGGCTATCGGAACAGTGACTCCGCACAATGGTGGCACATGGGACTCGAACCGGTTTGTGTGGTAATCGTTAATTGTTTGGGGACTTCCTTTAAGCACAAAACATATCTGAAGAGTTACTATTAAGAGAAGAAGAAAAAGCCCTCCCAGCATAAATTACATGGTCAGTGTTCAGATCTCATACAAGTCATCTGCCTGTGAAAATGTTATCAAAATATGAGCTATCCCTTTCAAATATATTTTAAACAATGTTAATGTATTTTCACATGTCATCAGTTGACAGCTCCACCATCGTCGCTCGTCAGCCACCAGGGAAATTTACATGCATTTGAATTCACCCTGCCAAGCACAGGCAGCCCAGACTGACAGCCCATTTAACTAGGTGATAAGTTAATCTGTACAACATTTGATAGATTTCTGTCTTTTACCTAAGCCATAGTTTGTGAAAATGATTCAGCAACAGGATTTGCAAACCGGTCGTGTCTCTCTGTTTGGTCTCAGTGGGAGGTGTTATATTTCTTCATGTATAAGGCTGGTCTCCACCCAAGCTGGCCACATCAAGTTAAACTATATACTGTCCCAGAATCACCAGAATTCAAGGTCTGCAGTCTTTTCCCTCCACAAATAGAACTTTCCAATTAAAGCTCATGATAATTATGGAACCAAGGATGATTTTACAATGCTGGCCAACAATCTCAATCTACCACCTCTTCCCACCTGCACACTCCTACCCCATTTTCTGAGGTCCTCATGCACCATGGCATGAGCATTGGTTGGTATTAGAGCTCAGTCCAGGTTCACCCTCTCACACAGCTCAACACACCATGATGTCAGTGCATATCACAACGCTTCAAATTCAAGCAGAAGACCACATTTGCCAAAAGCCACACACAGACCCCAAATATGCACATCCCTTTGATAACATAAATTATCATTAAGCAACTAAACATCACTAGGTTTAAAACATCCTTCGCATTGCCAGAACTTTTCATTAAAAAAATCGCCTGCCTCCAACAACAAACTATATTTCCGTGTCGTAACTATTAGTACTGCATTATCTGTGATATTCATTTGCAAGACCACCTAAACAGGGGTCTCATGGCTTCTGATGGGGTTGTATATTTAATCACAACAAAATGCAGAGGGCATTTTGATGTTTGGAAATGCCCAGAAGGAGATTTCTATTTACTTTCTCCTCCACAGTACATTACTGAAGCCAGAAGCCTCAGTAGTCAGCAAGCCATTATTTATTTATTCAAAACATCTTTCATTTCCTGAGATGCAGTATGTTATTTACAGGGCACATGCTGTCATTACACGAAGTAAATTTCAACAGGCAGATTAAAATCAGGATACTTCACCCATAATGATACACTCTGATAATGACCATTCTCAAAGAGCTGATAAAATGTAAGTATCTCACCAGATTCAGCAGCAAACGCTCCGAAAGGGAAGGCAGAGACGCTGCCGTAGGCAGATGAGTTTGGTGAATTAAACTTCATGTATAGATACCCTATGCCAATGTTGCTGAAGATGGAGCGACAAAAGCTTTGGAAACAGAAGAGATTAATGAGCACTGAGCCATTTGTTCAGGCACAATATCAAATAAAAGCAACATATTTGCAGCATTTGGAGCGGATCATTTTCTCCCTAAAGCAGAGGCACAAGCTTAAAATATTAATTAAATGGAACTCAGGCCTATGTAAACCTTGAAAGCAGATGTCAAGAAACGAAATATATTGAACCTAAAGGTAGGCTAAAGTGGAAATACCCATGGGCAAGTTCCAGTGTAGAAATGTAGGTCAGGAGCTTACTTCTCAAAATGCATCACCTGTTACGCTCCCTGTTTAATGTATGGAGTACTCATTTTAGAGACAATGGGATGTTTTGCACCTTCTATAAAACCTTGATGTGAGCAACCAAACTCCACTCCCCAGTATTGTCACAAGCCCTGTCTGGTCTTTGCAGGCTACATAAAGGCTGATCTGATAAAACACCTCCAGAAACTCTAATAATTGCCTGAAGAGTTAGCAGATTCACCAGTTTATCCCCAGAAAAATACATTATGGACATTGAACTGTCATCACCCTTGTCAAAAATCACATTTTCATCTGCTCTTGTGGTGCACACCTGTAGCTTGCTCACAAGGCTGAAAGCAGACATTGAAGGGCACAGGAACAACCTGTGAATTCATGTCATATAACAGCAACAGAGGTATTTAGCACAGGAGGGGTGGCAATTGTGATAAATTCAGACAGTTCCCTAGTGTTCAGAGGCCCCTCAAAATCACATGAGCTCCACGAGCAAGGCTGAGCAGAGGCAGGTCTGAGGTTGTTGGAACACATTCACTGTACATCAAGAGAGATAACACCTTAAAGAAAAGCGATTCCTCTTTACTGGAGTTTTAGAATCAGATGGAAGGAAAAATAAACCTACATTATTAATTATTATTACTACTAATAATTCTACTCTAGGAGCAATAAGCAGAACACTGGGAGCATGTGCTGCACTCTCCTACCTGCGTGTGGACCCACACATGCTGTGGGTCCACCAGTGAGTCACTGATGCTACTGACCTGAAACACTGCATATCTGAGCCCTCCTAGACTGCAAGGGTGATGCTGGGTAACCCACTTCATGTGCCTGAGCCTTAGTTTCTCCTCCTCAAAGCAGACATAGAAATCCTTGCCTTGTTCTCCTTCTGTGCCTTTGAGCTCTGAAGGCTCCTATAGATGTGCAAGACTTAATGCAAGGGGACCCAGATGCTGCTTTAATAAAAATAATTTAACATGGAATACATAGCCACGATATTAGGGGTGTGAAAAGCCAAGAGAAAGGTTAATAGGAAGATAGGAGGTGGTGTGATGGGTAATGAGGTGCCTACAGGGGAGGGAATAGGAGCAGGGGCCAGGGACAAAGGGTTTCTGCCCAGAGCAGGACTCAGTGTCTGGGAGGGAGGCAGAGGGTGCAGCAGGGCTACAGCCAAGGGCTGGGGGCAGTGGGGAGGTGCTGGCTTAATTCTAGCTGCTCTTCAGGGGTTAAGATTCACTGGGATGTTTCATTAACATTTCTTTGTCCTGGGAAAACTCTTGGCACTGGATGCACATACCATTAATGGCACAAACAGCAGCAGGACCAGTGGCATTGAGCTGCTCCCCCATGTACACTTCAGACAATGGAGTCAGCTGAGGACAAAGCAGAGAGCCGTCGGACCCGCAGTGACAGTTTAGGCAGCCACTTGCCTTTTATTCTTCACTCTATATGACACAGAGTGAGAAATAGAAATCAAAATCCTCAGAGAAACCCACAAAACATTTTATTCCACATGAGGTTTTATTACTGCCAACTGCAAATCAAGAATTAGGGTTTTTTATTGGTTTTCTTACTTAATCAATTATTTCTTTAGTATAATTATCTATTTATCAGCTTTTTGGTCCCATAGTATGTGCAGACTGTATAGGCACAGCTGATGTCTTCTACACCCAGTACACCAATCTTGAAGCACAGATTTGTCTATTCTGCAGCAAACATTGCAACAGTACCCACCAGAATTGTAATCTCCTGGCCACAAGACCAGACTTTCCCTTTCTGTACTGACCAGGGGTCAACAGTGATGTGCAACACTTCATCCAAAGTGTTTGGCAGTGACTACTGCAGGCAAAATACAGTTCCACTCTGCAGGATTTTCAGCCAAGACAGAAAGGAGAAGGGAAATTAAAAAAAAAACAAACATGCCACTTTGGGTGTAAAATACGATGGTTGGGTTTAAGATTATTAAGACTTCACTTCAAAAGAAAGCAAAACAGTTTCCGACTCCTTTATTATTTCTCTAACCTTATTAAAGCAACGACAATGTAAATGATGTGCATATATATAGACATAAAATTGATATTTAGAATATTTTTTCAAATTAATAGCTTTAAATTTGGAGGAAAAAGGAGGAAAAACAGAGTGAGTGAGAGAGAATCACGAAGCCTCCCTTTTCCCACCAAACAAAACTCTGTAAATCAAGCAGCTGAAAGCCAGAGGATGCGTGCGGTGCACTCACACATGGATACTGAGAGCTGGCTTCCCCCTGAATGGTAACCACGTGCAAGCACTCCGGGTCCCTCTCCCATATGGCACAGCAGCCCCCAACCAGCTCAGGTAGCAGAAGGGGACATGAAGAATACAGCCTGACTTTAAAGCACATGAAGCATGGAGGGGTCGAGCGGAGCCTCATCTGCTCCCGCAGCAAGCCGTACCAAACCAGAAGCACTGGCATCTGCAATCCAGAGCATCATTTGGCACAGTTTTAAAATTTTCAAGTAATTTTCAAATTTATTTGCATCCCCCCCTCAGCGCCACATGGTGATTTTTGTCCTTCGGAGAGCCAAAGGCAAATAGAGGCATGCTCAACGTACACTGTCAAACGGAGAGGTTTCCTAGCAACAATACCGATATGAATGGAGCCGAAGTTTCCTTTCCAATCCCTTATGTGACATTAGAACAATTTGTAACATACAGGAAATGGGGAAAGAAGTATCTAAGAAACCTGGCTATGCACCGTTACCCAAATTGATAGGCAAATCTGTTTGTCAAGTTTTGTTTGCACAAATTATCATGTGGTTTAAAGTATAAGACACAGCCAGAAAGGAAAGAAATCCCAGGCTCTATTCCCCATACTCTCAGTCACTCACCCTAGGACCCATGTGCCCTAGTCAAACCCAAGGCATAGGGTAAGGATGGTGTCCTCTGCAAGGAGATCAGCCATCTCTTCTGCTGCAGCACTCTGCTTCTCAAATCACCATAAATCCCCTCTGCTTTAACCAGATTAAGCTTCAGGTAATTGCCTTTCATCCAAGCCCCAAACCTGATGAGATATTTGGAATGTCTGAGCAATATGGCAGTAAAACATGCAGCTCAGCATCACCCAACTGCAGTGCACCACTATTTCCTATACAGGACACACATGCCAAATGGAAAGCTGTTGGAAATAAGAGAAACCCACCAGAGCAGGAGAGCAGCTCTGTTAGGTTAGATATAAGGAACAAGTTCTTCCCTGTGAGGGTGCTGAGGCGCTGGCACAGGGTGCCCAGAGAAGCTGTGGCTGCCCCATCCCTGGCAGTGTTCAAGGCCAGGTTGGACACAGGGGCTTGGAGCAAGCTGCTCTAGTGGAAGGTGTCCCTGCCCATGGCAGGGGTTGGGACTGGGTGAGCTTTAAGGTCCCTTCCAACACAAACCATTCTGTGAGTCTATTGAGGTCTGCATCTGTGGTACCATTGCTAATGCCCTGTGCCTGGGGCTAAAAGAGGAGAATCAACACTAGCTCCTGTGTGCTTCCCACCAGCAGCCACACCATCAAGGCGGTTGCACCATACTCCATGCACAAGCTCATCCATGCTACAAGACAATACGGCAAAACATTGTTTTCTATCTTTGATGGCATGAAACACCACATTTCTTTTGCTTTCCTTTTTTTCTTTTTCTTTTGTTTTACTTCTCCTGATCAACCTCCCCAGAAAGACAAAGATGGTCCTCTCCAGTAAGAGACCTATAATAGAAGTGCCCACAGGTGTCCCAGCTGGCATCTGGCCTCTGTTTTTAATCAGTGGTGCACGATAGGTTCCTAAATTAATCCTCTCCTCTGACAAACCAGGAGCCAAAGTGCTTAACTCAGAGACCAATTTTAAACGCCTAAAGTTACAGGGTTTGTACGCTGCGTATTATGCCTAACAGGGGAACAATGACCCCTCTTATCTATAGTAGGCCCAAGTTTCCCATATCCCAAACCTAATTGTGTGATGTCAGCTATAACTCAAGGAGGGAACACCCTGTGTTTGTCATATCTAAAAACAGCTTTTGGGGCTTGCAGCTTATTGAGAGCTACTGGAGCTGCAGGATGCTTATTTACAGGGCACCATGCAGGACATCTGTTCGCTCTGGCTTTTTAGCTAAAAGGGGATTTATCTTTGGCAAGTCCATTTTGTGGGTCAGAAACTGGTTTCATTGCAGTCCAAGCGTTTGGCCAAAGCTATCATTTAGTTTGATTTTTTGGTACCTTCTCCCAAGTACTCTCTGACAAAGAGGTCGCGATCAATCACCCAAGGAGATGCGCTGCTAGGAGTGATTAAATACAATTAAAGCAGTTATCTGAGCAGGGTTGGTGCTTTGACAGATGAGTTTTGAAATGCTTTCTAGGAATTTTAGCAGGGAGCAAGAAATTATCAGAGCTATTGCAGGGCTGAGACTTGGCCAAACACATCCTTTGCTTGGCAGGGTGGGTTACTGCTGAGAACACCCTTCACTGTATATCACCAAGACATAGCAGGGCAGGCCAGCTGGGCCCAGCGCAACCGGAAACCACTATAAAAATGCTGCTAAACCAGATGGAAATCTTGGAAAAAAGAGTCAGAAGTCAACCTGGAGGGTTTGCATTTCATGCTTTCCATGCAAGATTGGGCCATGTTCCTCTTTGTGCCTGCTATCTGCACACATCTATGAAGAAAGGGGCAACAGCCCTTCTATCCGACCCATCACTGGGCATTGAGTCTTCCTCACCATAGCGCATACCAAACCCAGCCAGATGTGAGCCAGTGGCACCAGAATCCCAATAAGGGTAATCTTCGTGCATCAAGGCTTTCTGTTTTTGAGTGGAAAAACAGTATTTGACAAAATCTAAATGTATTCAAGAAATCTAAACATTTACTTTAATAAAACATTTGCCTTCATTACCAGGCGAGAGATTGCAAACAACTCTGAGTAAGTGAATTTAGCTGAACTTCTGAGCTGTGCAGGCTAATGACTACGCTGACCAGCTTCAAAACCATATTAAGACTACTGATTATTTATTATAAAATGCCTGCACAGAGGGAGAGACCTAATTGTCTGATGAAGATCCCAACCCCTGTGGGTATCGCAGCATACTATACCTGTAAGAGTCAGGGCTCATTAGCCTAATCATAAAGAATAATACTGGGAGAAGAGCTCTGCAAAGCTACTGATTTTTTTACTTCCTAGGAGTTTCACAGAAACACCTTTTTTTTTCTCCAGTTTGGTGGGGTTCTTTTTCTTGCTATTTGTTTCTGGCAACAGAGAACCTTCCCCCTCCAACCTCACCACAGACATCAGTATCCCAGGCTCCATGGGGCTGCAAATGTTCAGCATCTCCTACGGTACCCGATTAATCACAGCCATCCTCTCACTACGGATGGAGCCTGCTGAAGCTGGAGCAGATGAAGGTGGTCAGCAGATGTGTGGGACTGGAGAGTGATCTTTTACTTTGCATTAATCTTGCACGTATAGGCACTAATGCAGCAGGGATTTTTCAGTCCCTGTAATATGTATCACTGATGAGAAGCTTCCCTGTTACGCTGCCTTAGAATACAGATACAAATTCATTCAGTATGAATCCCTGAGTCTTGCTATTACCTTATGAGTTTCATGTGCAGATGCATCCAGGTTAAGATTCACATCTGCATGTCTGCTTTCTATGCTGTCCCCTCTCCCCTTTTGCTCATCCCTGTTCCCTCTCCTCTACAAGACTGAGCAAAGGTGACAGCGACAATTCACAGGGAGAAATATTGCAAGGCTTGTCTAATCAGGCTGGTTATTCATATCTGTGTAGAAAACACCACAAGATTGCATTTTGCATCCTTTCCCTTCACTGTTTCATACCTTGTAAACAAGAAAATGCCTGTGTGTTCATCAAAACCATTTAACCATCAGTGAAAGATCTCACCCTTACAGCAGATTTTAATCTTGCTTCCTCCACTCTTGCTTTACAAATGGGGCATAAAGTGGAAGCTTAATTTTAAATGGCTCAAATGATGGACTCCCTTAAGAAACTACGAGTCTTAAAAGATCATGCCATCAGCAAGTCATTCTTGACAGTCTACCTAAGCTCCTCCTGCTCTTGATCTCATATTGCTTTCAAGCACGGCCGCTCTTCAAGACTAATGACTATTTTCTTTGCCACTGCACCTCTCAGGCATTGCCCAGCTGTTTTCCTGTCTCTCCTCACTACATTCAGTACTTTCATCTCTCTTGCCAGCAGTCCAGCCTCTCTCTTGCAAAATGCTTCTTTATTTGTCACCATTTTCCTGTTTACTAATATACTGTGAGTAAATACAACCCACTCCATGACCTTATGCACCTATATATGCCTTACACCTCCTTGCTGCTGGGTTTTCTGCTGCCACACTGCACTGGAGCCATTCTACCATCCTTATACAATGTCCCGGCTGTTTTATGGAGAGCTTGCAGCTGAACCTGTCTGAGCTTCAGGGCCAGCTTCTTCTATCCAATCTTTTAAATTTGCTCACTTGGACTATTTGCATTTTCCACTCATTCCTTCTTCTTTAACATGTAAATCCCATGAAAACTGTAAGAAGATTCCCAGCTCCAGGTGTTAAGCAAGCCCATCAAACTGGAATGAGCATTCTCTGTTTCCACTCAGAATACAACAAGAAGAACTTAGGTCTGGAGTATACCTAATGGTTAGCCCGGTGCCAGGATGGGCACCAGGATGTGTCCTGGTAGGACACAGCTCTTCTCTCCATTTACTACAAGTCTACACAGGTCTGTCGTGCCAACAGACACTATTCAGGTCCCTCACATCAAAAGAAGGCTCTAGATTCCATCACCTGATTTTGACAGCTTCAGAAGCTTCTTACCAAACTTTTGTCCCACCCCTAAATGCTAAAGACCATGAACCAGCCCAGGGTACCAGAAATGGTCCCTGAGCCCATCCAAGCCTCTCATTACACACCACTCTCATGGGAACAGTGAGGAAGTCTTCATTGCCCAAAGGAGGCCACAGCTGGCCAAGTGTTTTACTTTAAAAATCTGTCTAAAACCAGTTAAAAATGAAGAATTTGGCTTTAGCAGTGGTAAATTAATTTTACATGGAGCCCAAATGTGTGTTATGGCTGAGAACAAATGTCCTCAGGCTTGAGAATTAGTAAACATGGATTGAGAAATCTTGGAAAAAACACTGCACATTACAAGGCTGAGGAATATGTTTGGCCTGTTTTCAGGGCAATGTGCTTTTTCTCCCCAGTTTTCTGGAATTCCTGGTATAGGGGCACACAATATGTTTATTCTCCATGCCACAAAGGGGAGATGCGGATGGCATGAAAACACAGTCCAAATCCTTTTAATAATAGTTGTGTATTCCCATGAGCTCGGTGAGATCCATTTGGATCGAGATCAGAGTATGAAAACCAATAAATGATCAATATAATGGCTCTAAGAAGCAGTCATTTCCTCAGATGTCTCCCCAGAAATCCTTTAGGATTACAGGAGATGCAATTACCCTACCTATGCCTGGCACTAACCTGCTTGACTGCCTTGGTTTGGGCTTGAATAGAGTTAAGTTTCTTTCCAGGCAGAATACCAGGATGTGGCTGGACCAGGCTTCAGAGAGGATCCAGGACCTGCTTTGGGCACCCATGGCTGCTTCACAACTTGTGTAGAGAAAGCAGATCCATGGATTTGAAGTGGCTCCTCCACAACAGCCCAACACCACCGCATCCTCCTGGCACGGAGGAGGTCAGCCCAGAGCCCCGTTTTCTGGGAGAGCTACTGTAAATGCTCTGGATTATGGGTCCTGCTATTTCTCACATGCTCACTTCCAAGCACCATTAGATGTCGAAACCTGATGTGCAATTTATGTGGAATCTGGCGCTGTCATCTCTCTCAGGGCACACGTAAGTACACCAGGACTGCAAGGGCAGGCTGTTAACCCAGCCCTCAGAGACACAGGGAGCACTTGGTGTGTATCCTTTTAGCAGAAGGGAGACCACATAAATACTTGTTTAATTCCCAGTTAATCCCCAACAACGCTGCTGGTCCAGTTAAATCCACAGAAATGAAGACGTGTGAAGCTATAAAACTCCAGTTCCTTGGCTGGTGGCAGCGCTGGAAAGGGTTCAGAGAGACCATGTGCTTTTTAAGTTATATGTTTTGTGACCGTGCACTTGGTGTTCCCCTGCTAACGGTGCTCCTCTGAGGAGGGAGCCAGCCTGACCTCCCTGGAAGATTTCATGCAGACCCAGAGTGCTCCTGCTCTTCCACAGAGAGTGGTTTGGCACCGAAAACCTGACGCCCAGTGAGCCAAATGGATCCCTCGCTCTGTGCACAGCCACTATTATTTCCTTTGACTCGCTCCAGAGCTGTCCCAGGGGCCCCATACCCTTGCCAAGAGCCCATGACATCATTTATATTATTAATAATTACAATATATTCACAGATGGATGGACAGATGGACACTCTTATGACAGAGTTGTGCTTAAAGTCAATACCTCTCTTTTCACATCCCTCCTTCCCACACCCCCAGTTTTCCCATTTGCTTATCTGTTCCCTCTCAGGGAAGCAAGGTCAAAGCTGGTAGCAGAATGAGTTAGGAGTATTTTTCCTCTTGAATAAACAAAACACACATTACTCAAATGACTGTTCATTTTTAACTCCAATCTCACTGCACAGCCCTCACTGAGATTGTGCATTTTTAAGCTCCTGAAGAAAGAAATCACAACTGATCATTCCTTGTCCTATTGCACCACTTATAGAAGATTCTCTGATGACAGCTTTGCAAAGGGAAATGCAGAGCCATAGCTACACAGAGCCAGCTCCAGCCACCCTCCCCATTGATCTAAGTGAATTCACAGTGGCCAAAAGTATGCTAAGTCTTTGCAGAGCAAACAAGCAGAAAGACCCAGCTCCTGCTGAGTCGTAAAGAGCCTGACTCCTATTTTTATGGCATGGAAAAACACAGGGAGGGAGGGTTAGAAGAAACAGGGGGTGATGGAGACAAAGTCACGCTGTGATTCAGTGTAAGGGTATGTGCTCACTTAGGAAGTTCCCCTCTTTTGTTTCTCGCTTTTCAGAGGCCTCCAGGAAAACACTGATTGTCGGGAGAGCGGTGGTGCAGCATGTGGTTTCACACCTCGCTCCGAGTTTCTTTGCTGGAAGTAGCAGAGGAGCTAGCACAGTTTAATCTGGAGACTGTCACCTTCAGATACATAAAGGCAGTTAGTTAACAAAGAACAGAGCATCATCTGCTCGAAGAGGACTGAATCCATCTCACGCTGTAGCGTGCCCCAAGCAAAGCCTGGCCGCATCCTGGCTCCAGCTTAGGGGATATTTGGATTGAGCTCTGCTCCCCTGAGCACCCAAGGAGACTCAGCTCCAATTCCAGGCAGGAAAGAAGCTGTACAAATTGCCATTATGCCCCCAGGGGTGCCGGGGTGAGCCGAAACAAACCCCTGTCCTGAGCAAAGACTCACTCACCAAATGTGTCTGGACAAGGCTCAGGTTTAGCATGCAATTTCACTCTGAGGAATTTAAACATTTTTTTGTTAGAAATTACTTAAGAGATATATAATTACATACACAGTTTTTGCACTATGATTTTTACTCCTTCTCAGATGCTATTAACGTACACATACACATCCTTTCCTTAAGGTACAGATTAACATCCATCGCCTATTTACAGGGCATCTCTCCATGACTTTAACTATAAAATTACCATGTATATATCGAAGAGTAGAAAATATAAAATGTTAACAGAATCTTTGCACAGTACCATGCTAAGAAAGATAGGCTGTGTAAACATCTCCAACCACTTTATTTCTGACCTGGACTGTGCATTAACCTGGTCCTAGGACACTTTGAAGAGAATGTCTCTACACAAATAACATAGCATCTGTACCTGCATCCACAACAGTATGTTGTGGACAAAGATTTGTTCCAAAGCAAGCTTCCCAGGTCCCAAAGTCTGCCCAACAACAAGTCAAGTCCCGCTAGCTCTTGTACCAGCTCCTGTGCTTGCAATGGAGAGCTCCATCTCAGGCGGATGATTAGAGAAAGCAGGCAATGAAGTAGATTACATCTTTACTCATTAAAGAAAGAAAATTCATGTAAACCTGCATGATTTTATCATAAAAGAAGTATTTCCTTTCCCTTGACAGCTTTTGTTCCGGAAAAAAAAAAAAAAAAGAATAATGTTTTGCATACCTCAAAAGCAGGCAAATAACAAACATCCGAGTCACCTTGGGTTTTGGGGTGGTTGTGGGTTTTTTTGCCTTTCTCTCCTGCTCTCAGCTTTACAATTTCCTTAGAGCATGAAAATAAAAATAATATTTTTTATTAAAAAAGGAGGCAACTTCAGGTTTGACAAAGCTCTTTTCCTCAGTATCGACAAGCAATCATCATCTATCTTACAAATGGGTACTTGCCTCACAGCACATTCGTGCCATCGCTGGATTTCTACTCCTTCGAGAACCCAGATAACAAACGAATCTTCACTGGCTTCAATGATTTCAAAGCTAATCAGAAGATAAAAAGGCTGGCAGGACAGCTGACAATACATTACAAACCAACAACAGATCTTTACAGGACATGTATGTATTTAAATTCCAAGCGTGGGGAAGCTTGGACACAAGTTTATGAATACAAGGTTACTAGAGCAAAGCAATGCCAAGGAAGTAATAGTGTAATACACCCCAGGAGGGCATCCAGGTGCTTTGCCTGCATCCCAGAGGGCTGCATAAGGCTGTACCATCGGGATGGGACCTGTAGAGCAGTGCTGCACACTATGGAATAGGTCAGAAGCTGCACCCCTGCAGGAGTTTTGCCTAAAGGCATCCCACTCAACACTGGCTGTGCAGGAAAACAAGACAAATAGACATGGCAAATCCCAGTGACCCCATCCAAGAGCTGCCAAGGCTCCCTGGGAGAGAGGAAGGGCTCCTGGAGCAGCATGCATGTATAACATCAGAGGAATAAAGCACAGAGGCCTTCCCATGGTCTGAGTAACCACGGGAGGAGGAAAACTTCTTTAAAATGATGAAAATTAATTAGGGTAATGTATTAAAGAACTTAAGTGATTTCACATGGTATCTTCCTGATCTATAGCTTGCTTGCTTTTTCTGTATCATCACCTGAGGCCTGAGGTCCAATGCTTGTTTTTTATACAGGTGTGTAGATTTTGAACAAGGACTAAGACAAAGTCCTGATGTTCAACCAAGCACAGATTTCTGTTACTCACAGGGGCTCCAAACTTCTCTGCATTAAGGTCAACACCCAGATTCCCATCAAAGTGGCTTTGTGACAGGCAATGTGCTCAACCGCAACTGTTCTGAAGCTGTCAGTGTTTGGGACCCAGTTTTTGCTGCCAAAACGGTCAATTTAGGTATCCCTAACAGAACAAGATGAGCTATGTAGCAAAACCTCTGCAGAATCTAGTGCTCTTTCTCCTGCTCTACTCAGGACTCATCACAGCAATGGGTCAATACACTGATCATGGATGCTGATGGCAAATGTAAACGTTCCTACAAGCTTTTACCAGGAAAACATATAAACCTATCGATAGCTCACTCTTCAAAAGAATTTGCCCTCCAAAGCAAGCGCTTATGTATGTCTGACTTGAAATATGAACATCTATATATAGATATCAGTCATCAAAAGTAATTACTCAAGCCTCCATCCAATCGAGCCACTGCAAAAGGAGTAGTCTCTATTCCCCAGCGACAGCATCAAGGAGGCTGACTATAATCCTTGTGACTTGGAAGGGGAGCCCAGTGAGAGGTGGTTGGGGCGTTTGACTCTGCCTTTGATGAGGGAATACTTAGTGAAGAAGAGCTACAATAACCTCCTGACGCCGGAAGAATGTTAAAATGTGGCTCAGCAAGAATTTCTGATTGTTTTACTTTACCTCCTGACTCTCGAGTTCAAAGCAGTGAAGCTGTTTCAAAGACAGATGAATATATATAGGTTTTGGTGACTGATCACAAGTTTCCCAAAAGCTTACATATTCATCCCAACGGGGAAGAGATCACTGAGGGCAGCTGTAATTGGTCCAGGGGCATTTTGATTATCTGCAGATTACCTGTTTCTTGATGCAAAGAAATATCTGTCAATTTGCTCAGTGGGACTCAGAAGGAGTTTTGGTGGGAGACCAGATATCATGATGAGCCCTTCTGACACCGGACCTTCCCCATCGTGTCCACTTAGAGCCACTCTGAGGGGCTGTCACAGAGCTTCTCTGCCCTGACTAAATCTCAGCTATTGAAAAGAAATAGATGACATAGGAGCCGTTCATTACGCACCACAGCAGCCCCATGGTTCTCCTTGCAAGGGCTGGTGCTGAGGACCTGCCAAAAAAGCATCTGGAAAAGCACCACGGCTGCAAGGGGAAAGGAGCTGATGGGTCTGGGGAAGCAGCCCTATCCCCCACCTTATGGACATTCCAATTTACTACATTTTCCTCTTCGGACAACTTTGGGAACACGACTGAAGAGTGAGTTTCCATTACAACATACATCATTTTATCAACCTTATTTTTTGTGATATTTTGTAAATTACAATAAATTTGCTTTCTTCTGAATATTCAGATGCTTCAAAAGGTACCCAAAGGATGCAATTAGACCCTAGGGAAATATGCTATTATGTGCACATATCATGTTTTGCATAGGCTTTCCAGCATCTACATAATTTATGTTTTTCTGCATAATTTCCTCTTTTTATGTCTCCTATGTGTTCGTGAGATAATGCAGGAGTCAGTTCTCTACCACCAAAAATACAGCAAGAACTCAAGTCTGTATTCTTACTTCACCCAATCTGCTTCACTTCCCACAAAACCCTTGGAAAAACCCCGGGAGAAATCCTTTCATATGCACCAAACATCAATGCCTGAGGAAAAACCCAGAAGGTCGAGGCAGCTCTCTGAAAGGAACCAGAACCTTGTCCACTCGCGTATTCATCTGGGCATTGAGAGGGGCCTCTGATGGATAACGTTGAAATGGTAAAGCTTTTAAACTGTTTATAATCCTCGCTTCATGTTTGAAACATACAAAAATAATTCTCCCAAACTTTCAAGTTGCTTTTTTAGCTTCTCATGCCAGTCACTGGCATCCAAGCTTGCTTTTAATTAAAAAAGTAAGAATAATAATAAAAAGAAGGAGAGTTTTCAGTCAGGATGCAGTTAAAGCAGATGTCTGTTCTTCCTTTTTAACTCTTGGCTGGAGTAGTTTGTGGTGCATTTTGAATTTACCTTAAAAAATACTAAAATATAGAGGAAATAAGAGTAGGGAGGAAGACTTTGGACAGCCCAGTAGCCCCAGGTAAGCTTGGACACAAGCTGAGCCCCCACCCAAGTATATGAATGTGGATATTTCTCTTTCCCAGGATGCAATAAACAACTTGTGGGCTGGAAGAAACGACTTAATGTCTTTGGTTGGATTTTTACTGCTCTCTTTCATGTACCACCCAAGGGCTCATCTTACCCAGGGAGTGATGGACAAGAAACAGGGACCTTTCTTGCACTGCCAAAACCCAGCCTCATTGCAACCCTCAACCACAATGGCTGCTCCATATGTCCCAGCTCTTTGGGTCATGGAGAGGATGAGAAATCTTCACTAGAAGTAAAATAATAATAATAGAATCATGGAATAGTTTGGGTTAGAAGGGACCTTTGAAAGTCCAAACCCCCTGCAATGAGCAGGGATATCTTCACCTACAATAGTTGAATAATAATAAATAATAATAATAAATGATAATAATAAAAATCTGACCCTCATCTTTGCACTCATTATTTCAAGTGCTCAAAAGAATGAGCCCTTCAGATGCAAACCCAAAAGCTGTGAAACACACAAACGCATCATGCAGCCATTCTCCCCCCAAAACCCCAGCTTAGTACAAATAACCATTCCCAAACACAACCCCTGAAAGTGAAATAGAGAAGATAAAGATACTCTTCCCTTTGTACCTTACCCAGACTGTTATGGGGCAATCCACTGCTTTAAAACTCACTCCTGAGTCTATGTAAAATCAGTCATGGACCAGCAAGGAGACATTAGGAGCATGTTTTCTTCTCTGCAAACCATGACAGCCTTCAAATTGCCAACACAAAAAAAGAGGCCTCATGTGAATAAAAGAAAATATTTATGTTGTGAAACCCACAGCGAGAACCAGCAGGAATAAAATAATCTGGTAAAACTTAAAGAATCGGATTCTTTGTAGAACACATAAGAGAGCACCTGCTGCTTTCCTGATTTTTTATTTATTATAATTAATATGTTCAAACTAAGCAGTATGCAGATGGAGAAAAACAAATAGACAAAAAACTCCACAACAAACCACCCCAGCCATGAATACTTTTCATTAAAAAGTTCATTTGAAGTTGAGGAAATGTATGATTAATTAATCACACCCGAATCTGCCTACTTAAAAGCCTATTGACATATGTTTTAAAATCATTTGTGTAATTCAAGATAACTAGCAGCAAGGAGCACATGCGGGATGCTCTCCCAGAGCCACCAGCCCCCATGAGCAGAGATACGATATTTGCTTGGTGGAATACAGCTTATTTTTAGGTTAAAAACATAGAAAAGCAGAAAAATGCCTTTCAGAGAAGATTTCACTGTGCTTCAATACCTCCTTCTCCTCTATGTATTCTCCCCCTTCCCTATTTATTTATGAATAAGCACGCGAGTTAGCACACAGGGTCTCACATCTCCTAGCAAATACAGAGAGATCAATTCCATATAACCAACCTGTATTGATAATACATTTCCTAATGAGATGAAGGAGGTTTAGACAGGGCATGCATTTAGCTGGCCTCTCTCTCCACCGTAAACCCCTCTTTGCTAAAGTCCCACACAGACCATTATGGGGTTGTTTCATTTATTATGATCTAAGAAGGCGTTTTTACATCCCACCATCCAAATTGCGCTCTTCAATAGCAGCTTGTGCAATAATTAAACATAGTAGGGAGAACATTGTTAAACTCAACGACCCAGTGCACTAGCAGTTTAAACACATTCTAACTTGAATATACCAAGCGCAATAAGAAGTTAAGTCAGTGAGACCAGTCTGGATGAGCATCCAGAACCTGCATCTCCAGGGCTCAGATTTGCGCCAGGCAAAGCCTTCCCCTGCGTTTTGGTGGGATGTGCCACTTTTCCATCTATCAATCACCTGCCTGGCTGCTCACAAGCTGGTATCTATCATAGCTTAAACACACAATTAGTCTTATCATAGAATCAACCAGGTTGGAAAAGACCTTTAAGATCATCAAGTCCAATTATTCCACAGCCCTGTCAAGGCCACCAATAACCCATGGCGCTGAAGGCTTTGGCTACACCATTTGTGAACACTTACTTCTGGGGACAGTGACTCCACTACTGCCTTGGGTAGACTGTTCCAAAGCCTGAGCACTCTTTGGTCACCCTACTATGCAGCCTAAACACTCCTGGCACAGCTTGAGGCCGTTTCCTCTTGTCCTATCACTCGTAACTTAGGAGAGACCAGCCATCTCCTGGCTCCATCCTCCTTTGAGGTTATTTATTAACATCAACATTTTAAAGAGACAATACAAAGGAGCAGCTCCTCCTTCCCTTTCTATGACAGCGATACTCTAAGCACCTAAAATTAAAAGCACAGATACAGAAGAGCACTGGAGTTGTCCCAGTATTGTTTTCCACAAGCTTTTTTTTCCCCAATTCAAATGTATTCACCCCAGTTACGGTCATACTTTTCACCTTTCTTTTCTCAAGTCATTGAAGTGAGAGGGCTTTAGGAAAGGTGAGGAGTGATACATCACTGGCCCATGATTTATCCTGATGCCACTGTTGGGCTGGATTAAATAGAAGCAGAAAAACTCTATGATGTGATAGGTAATTGGTGAGCTACGTACAAAAACCTTCCAAACAAACCAATGCAAATAAAATGACCAAGCCCAAATCATGTGGAACTTCAGATGAATGGGAACTCATTTAAAGCTACTTAGGGGTATTTTTCCAGCTCCAAAAGTGAGCAAGCAAAAAATATTCCTGAGTCTTTCACAGAAGAATAAAGGCTGGAGAAGCAGAGACTGATTCTTCCCCACTCTTATGGCACCGTTTCCTGGGCATTCGTGAAACAGAGAAAGTAACAGAGGAAGAGTCACAAAGAGGGAAAAAACTTCAATTTCTTTCTGTCCAGGACTATTTTTTTTCATTTTTCCACAAATTAATAGTATTAAACAAAAACATTGAAAGTTGGTTTGAGAATCCAGAATTGTACCGAAACCTAAGAAAAATAAACCCAAAACCTTTGGACAACTTAAACTTTTCACTTAAATAAGAAAATTTATCAGTATTAGCTTCCTCTCATGAAAAACCCACTTCAATAAACTGTAGGGTTTTGGCCCAAAAGCGCCCATGAGAAAATTCCCAGGCCAAACGTAACCTTCAAGTACATAGAGCTCGATGTCAGCATTAAGAAACAATAGCCAAAGGGTTTAACAGATAGGGTTTTTTCCCCTGGATTTTTTGGCCTCTGCTTGGCCTATCCCAGTCAGTAGAATTTATGATGCATGGAGGAATACCTATATATGTTTTATGTCATGTACACATAAAAACGTATTCCTTCCTTTCAGACGGGTGGTGGAGAGATCCCAAGCAGTTTTGACCTCTGCTATTTACAGAGAGCTTTGCTGGCAGAGGCTGTGCTCCCAAGTACAGCAAAGAGATTATTTTCTCACTCAACTTTTTATTTATAAGATTATAAAAATAAATGTGACATATTTAGGGGATGTGTCATATTTTTAAAAGCTCAACCAAGGCACATTTTGGACTTTTTATTTTTAAGGTCTGCCCTTTTTAAAACATCACTTCCCGAATAGTTTTCTGTGTAGAAAAGTCTATTGCAAGGCTCAGCTGTTATACAACTCCAGATAGCATCTTCCAAAAGCAAATACAAAGACACTCTTATGAACCTTACTGGAACCAAGAACAATATTAAAATCCTCTTTTGTAGCAGAGAGTCACGTAGTATCACTGAAACTCAGACACAGAAAATACATAAAGGAGCAGAGCAAGTGCAAATCAGGCACCAACAAAATAAAATAAATAACACATAAATCCTGGTTTTAAGTCCAACTTAGCTACAACTGGTTCTTGTGCTGATCCAGGTCGAAGGCACAGTTTCTGCAGCTCTTAAAGAGCACAGTATTACATTTGTATTTAGGAGGGTGCTGAAAAATGCCAATGCAGCTCTGCAAGGGCAAAGGAGGAAATGGGATACAGATTTTGGAAACTGATTTTCCAAAGATCACTGGGGTGAATTCCCTGCAAACTGGCAAGAAAAAACCTTCTCTCACAAACAGGCTGGACTGGGGCCATCCTTTTATGTCAATCCACCCTTCCAGTGGTACCTCTTAACTAACAGCATATAAAAGAGATGACTCTTCTTAAAATATTCATGTAAGAGGGGTCTATGATCAGGCTGTACTAAACCCCATGAGTCTGCATGTCTGCTCCACTCCCGTCCCTGCCCTTTCAGCTCTGCTTCTGCCTTTAAAAGCCACTGGTGCTGACATTTTCACTTTTCTCCCTGAAAACAAGGGCGGTTTAACAGCTTCTTTTGATGAGGCTGACACAAAGCAGGGCACTCAGGGGTAATGCAGGGGTTCAAGCCCTGTTGATGTCCCCCTAATTCAGGTCTTTAAAATCATCAGTAGGGACGCTTTGAAGAGGTACTCAATGTGTAATGGTATCTACAAACACAAATCATTCGGGGACTGTAGCGACAGGACAAGGGGTAATGGGTTAAAACTTAAACAGGTGAGTTTAGATTGGATATAAGGAAGAAGTTCTTTACTGTAAGGGTGCTGAGGCACTGGAATGGGTTGCCCAGGGAGGTTGTGAATGCTTCATGCTTGATGGTGGTCAAGGCCAGGTTGGACAGAGCCTTGGGTGCCATGGTTTAGTGTGAGGTGTCCCTGCCGATGGCAGGGGGGCTGGAACTGGATGATCTTAAGGTCCTTCCCAACCCTAACTTCCCAACCCTAACTGTTCTATGATTCAGACAGCATTGGCACATTACATAGACATGATAGCTGACATAGCCAGAATTCTCTTTTAAACAACAAAAAATCATGTTTTCCATCCCTTGCTCTTTAAAGTGCAGTTAGCATCGTGCTCCTCTCTGTTCATTGTCTTTCAGCAATTCTTGACCATATTTGCTCAGCTTCCACCAGGACAATGTTTTCCTCTCAGCTTTTCCCACCTGACAACCACAAAACTTGGGTCAGGATGGGTCCTGTCTGGGAACAAGGATCCTGCAAACACACTCATTGCATGTTACCAGCATCCAGTGTTCCAAGAGACAATTCTGATTAAGACTGAAAATCATGAAGTTTTACACATCTGTTTATTTAGTAAACTCTCATCTACATGCATGGGGTCATCCCTTGTTAATGACACACCTGATGGAGAGCAGCTCCATGCAGTTGGGTGTACGAGGCTCCACAACGACCAGTGCTATGCTCAAAAAGTCCGCATGGCTCAGAGTTACCCACACCTCCTCACTGGCATTTAAAAACACATAATCACAAACCAGAGCCAGCTGTAATAAATGAGTGTCTGTGGAGGGAAAAATCAGGAATGTTGTAATTGATTATTTAGTGCAAGAAAAAAAAGCAGGAAAATTATCACAGGTGGTGATGGCAGATGTGACAGCCCAGGATACTTGGCAAAACATGGACTATATTTGATTACTGATACGGATGCTTCTATGGTGTTGACAGTTCAACTTCTAAGCCCATTCAGTGCTAAAGAGTTACATGTAATAAAAAAATTGCAGTTACACAATTTATTTTTTATTCTTTTTCAAAAGATATCTAAATCATTGTGATCAATAGCAGCTGCTGGCAGGTACTGGCTGGCTGAGCAAGGCCATAAAATTCCTTAGGTAAAACAATGGCAGCAATTAAATGTTTAAAACTGATCATCACTGTCAGGTCTCAAAATGGATGCGTGGCCACAAGAAAGACAGCAGCCATACATATTATACCATGGCACAGGGCCAAAGCTACTATATTTCCAGGCAGTGACTCTGAATTGTATTACTGAAGTTAATCAGTGAACACTAATTAATTACTATGGTGGGGTTTGGTTTTTTTTCCCCTTTTCACCACTACTCTGTGATTTTGACCTGGTGGAGTTTTAGGGAGAAGCTGTTGTGAAACTCCCCTAGGGCACAGAGGTCTGACTCCATCTCTGCTCTGCTGCCCCATTCTCAGGTGGGTCAAGCAAGGAGATGGTTGTAATGGCTTTGCTAATTCCATCTCATGACCTGCTGTCTCAGGGTGCAAATTGCCATCCATTGATGTGCAGAGGGAAGGCACAGGGTGATGCGCACTTGCAGAGAGGTTTTTTCAGGATGTACTCCTTGCTAACATGATTTTTGCTGCCTATTTTCAAGCCATGGCAAATCACACTGCTCCCTTTCCTCCAAACCCATGAAGAAGAAAAGGAGGGTTATAAATATGTGATGCTGTTGCTGCTTGGAAAACAGATCAAGCAATGAGAAACATCACAAGCCCCCAGCAGTAAGAGAGCCCCGGCTGAGCAATGTGGTCCTTTTTTCCCTGCCACTGCCACCAAGCATGGTCCTCTGCATCTACTAAAGAGCTGAACGGTCCACAATGACCTCTGAACAACATGGCAAGAAGCCCTTTATATGAGCAAAGACCAGAACTGAAAACACGCAGAGGGGTTTTTTGACCAAGGAATCACCTTGCTCAAGGAACAATCTACACCATGAAGCTTGGAAGACAGTATCTACCTACCTACATTGGTGAAATTCTTGTCTATTTTGCGAAAAAAGTAATATAAACTAAGGTTGTTGTTGAACCTGTCATGGGATGGGTGGATAAAAACTGATTCATAAGAATGATGACAACTTAACTGCTTTCAGTAACACACATTTTCAAGGCCAGTTTGTCCAGAGTAATTAATTTATCCTACACTTTTTATGCACCTGCAAATAAGGAATGTGAAATCATGAAGGGTTTATGCTCAGAATACAGATATCACCTCACAGCACCAGTTTAATTACTGTTTTTAGGAAGCTTTACAGATCTGCAGGCAGAAGCAAGCATGGGAAGCACAAGAGCATCATGCAAACGGCAAAGGGGACTTGCAAGGGCTGCATGAGGACAGGCACGTGATGAGGTTTAGAAACAAGTGACTGAAAGCCCCAGCAGCTGCGCTCACCACCTTCATCTGTCTTTGCCTCGGTTAAGAGCAAACAAATTGTTCTTATTATAGCTCCAGCTTCACCCTTAACCTCCTCAAAGATCACCAAAAAATATGCCACCGGTACCTAGGAAACCTCCCACGGTGGTTTATCCGCACTAGGTTCAGCATTTTATTTTACCTCTCTGAAATATAGACCAAATATGAGCCCTCGCCTCACACAAATCTTGTACAAATCTCCCTTTGTTCAGAGCCTTTAGACAAAACAGAAGATTTAATACAGTAAATCTCTGGGGAGAAAGGGGAGGTGGGATGGCCCAAAACCAACACGAAAAGGTATTTCCAGGCCATGTTTACGTGTCTGTGCCACCATCCCTAGTGCCACCATCCCTATTGCCACCAAGAGTTGCCCACCAGGCCTGAAAGAGACCACTAAACAGGACAGGAGGGGGTCTGCAAACCCCACTCCCCCAAATGTATATTCATAGAATCATAGAATCCCAGCCTGGTTTGTGTTGGAAGGGAGCTTAAAGCTCCTCCAGCTCCAACCCCTGCCACGGGCAGGGACCCCTTCCACTAGAGCAGCTTGCTCCAAGCCCCTGTGTCCAACCTGGCCTTGAACACTGCCAGGGATGGGGCAGCCACAGCTTCTCTGGGCACCCTGTGCCAGCGCCTCAGCACCCTCACAGGGAAGAGCTTCTGCCTAAGAGCTCATCTCAGTCTCCCCTCGGGCAGGTTAAAGCCATTCCCCTTGGCCTGTCCCTGCAGACCAAAGCCCCTTTCCAGGTTTCCTGTAGCTCCTTTAGGTATGGGAAGACTGCTATAAAGTCCCGTCAGAGAGGCGTTAGCCTGGCCATCAGACAACCTCCAGCCCTGCAGCAACACTCCCTTTGCAAAGAACAGAAATAAAATGCAATAGTTTTTCTATTTAAAAAAACCTAAAGCCCCTGAGCCATCCCTCCCCTTACAAGCAGTCAGGATGCTTTTCTCTTTCATGCTCCACTTTTCTTCTTCGTGCCATGAATTTGCATTTTTAGGCTGTTTAATTCTAGCTACTTCTTTTTTTGTTGTGTTGTTTTTAATATAAAATCTCTGTGGTTGGTGAAGAAGTCAGGAGGAGAAGATACACTTCAATTCTTCCCATGTTTTCAGCATCCTTGTGGTGGTATTGGCTCCTCGGAGAGTCATCCTCTGACTTACTGTAAGTTTCCCTTCACAGAGAGAAATAAAGCAAGGCAAAATGCCTCATTTTTACAGCATCACTTATTTGACCCAAACTGTGCTTTGCTTTATTTAAATTGCTTATTTGCAAACACAAGCACCCTCATCTCAACCCACCGCCTACATTCAGCAGGACACCTGCTCCCCCTTTCATTTTTACACCAGAATTTCTTCAATTAAGCCATAAAAGATGCTTGGAAACCCTCTCTTTTCCAGACATCAGCTTTTTTCAGCCAGAGATCGAATCACTATGACACAGGGACACTTGGAGGAGCTCGGCCCTCTCCTCACCCACATCCAGTGTCAAGAGCAATAAAGCAATGCAAGTGGAGGGAAAGGTGTAATCAGTAATTACCTACCAATTCTGGGGCATCCTTTATCCTAGAAGCCACACACCAGTGTAATGGATATGAAGACTTAGCATGAGACACAAACACACAGAAAACCCTTTTACAAAAGGGCTACAATACCCCATTAGCTATTATATTCTCCTTTATTTGAGCACATATCTGGAAACACTGCCCAAAAAGACTTCATATGTTTAATAAGCCCCTGGTTCTCCCCTTGATTTGCTGCATCCATCTCGTACCTGCCAATATCCTACTTGCAATTCCAACTCATCCACGCACGGCCATCCACTCAACAGAAAAACATTTAGTGATGCAAAAAACAAGCTGTGATTTTTAAGCACTTTAAGTATTATCTGAATGCTGGATAGAGTCCCTGTGCATAGGAACAGTCACTGTTTCACCACTCACACCAGGGCTTCTGCTGGTACCAACTTGTTAACTATACACCAGTCGTGTCCATCGCTGAGATGGCTGAGACAAAGGAAAGGCAAAAAAAAGGGGGGGAAAGGGGGATGAAAGTTCATTATCTGTGAATAAATAACTGTTTTTTCTTCAGCCTCCTGCCAAGCACAAACCTTCCATCAGTACAGTGTAAGCAGTATGTGGCTTACAAAGTCTCATGGGCAAGTCAAGCTGGTTGAATTCCACCTGCAACCACCATCCATTTCCTTTCCCTTTCCCAAGCATGAGATTTTCAGTATGCCCACAGCTCAGCACACCGTTTAGAGGCAGAAACAGCTACTAGATCAATCTATCTTGTAAGAAGGCAAAATTATTGCCCTAAATTCAAACTCCTTGTTATGCTTTTGATGCTGGAGGCAAAAAACAAGAAAGAAAAGGAGAGAAACACTCTGCTTTGCAATGCAGACCAAGGCCTTGCTGGCTCTACCAAAGCATTTGGGGAAAGAGTTGATTCTCATTGTTGCCCCATCAGTCCTGCTGACTGCTCACCCCGATTCTTTTTAGGATGCCTTTAGCAAACCTTTGGATGGATTAGCTGGCATAACACACATCAGCCTGGATGCTGATGCTTCCTGAGATGAATTCTTGTTTGATCTGTTGCATGACCATTTCAACTGATTTTTTCCTCATGCATTTGGGGGAATTGCATCTACAGCTCAGCTGCTTGAAATTCCTCAGAGGTGGGTAACAGCACACAAGGTAAAGCAAAGCCATTAACAAACCACTGCCTGAAAGCATCCAAAAGGGGCTTAGATCCTTAACGTAAGGCTCAAAATAATGCAGTAACGTCAGATTCTGAATAGCAACCTCACCAGACAAGCAATAAGGATTCTGTGCTTGTTTTCCTATAACCACAAGGATGAAAGACCTTAGTCTGCACTGACCTGGTGTGACCCCTCTCCTTCCCCATGCAGGAGTGTGTCTGTGCTGAGGGATGTACTGGGCATGCATCCAGGGAATATCACCTTTCAGACAGGTTTAACGCCCCCAGCAATTGCTGGTACACATGGCCCTGGTGCTGCACAGGAATCTGTCCCCGTCCATCAAGGCCACCTGCACAGCAAGGAACAGGGGGCAATTTCTATCACAGGTCTCCTTCCTGTCCCCACAGCTCCCTTGGCTGAGGCATAAGCCCCAAAATCACACTTGCACCAACTGAAGGAGGAGGAGGCAAGGAACGGCTGAGGTTAGGAGGTGTTTTCAGAAACAAGAAGCAAGGTGTTCCAGTATAAATGTATTTCATCATAAAGGTGCCCAAAATTAACTGTTCTACACAGGAAGTTTTTAAAATTTCATTCTATTAGTTGTTTAATTCAGTATCCCAGGCTTTTGTTGCAAAATGGCATTTTCTCTCCTTAAAAATGCCTTAAAAGGGAGAAAAAGAGATGGAAGAGGGGAGATTGAGATGAGCTCTTAGGCAGAAGTTCATCCCTGTGAGGGTGCTGAGGCGCTGGCACAGGGTGCCCAGAGAAGCTGTGGCTGCCCCATCCCTGGCAGTGTTCAAGGCCAGGTTGGACACAGGGGCTTGGAGCAAGCTGCTCTAGTGGAAGGTGTCCCTGCCCGTGGCAGGGGTTGGAGCTGGAGGAGCTTTAAGCTCCCTTCAACCCAAACCAGTCTAGGATTCTACGACTGATTCTATGAAAAATAGGTAAATAAAAAGTTTAAGCAGCATAAACCCCAAATCCATGTATATGTAAGGGTTTATACCATCTTTGGGGTTTTGGCTGCTTTGGCGATTTCATTGCTGAAGTCAATACAGTTGCATTTCCATGCACCAGCTCAGAACTAGGCTCAGGAATATTTTATGTAGGGAGCAGTTATACCCCAAAAGGTCCCTGCTGATGGCTGCAGAACTAAGGAAAAAAACTGGCTCAGAAAATATTTGCACATATTTTCATAGCTGCCAATTTTCATAACGTTACAGTGAGTGTGACTGGGGATGGAGCTCTTCTGAAAGCCTGAGCATTCACAAGCTGTGATTAGAAGAAACCAGTGGTTAAATGAGAATCAGAGCTCTCCTTCAGATAAGCAATAAAATCACTGGTCCCCATGGCTGCAAAAAGTCTTCAAAAATTGGTTCCAACCACAACATGCAGACAAAAACCCCACAGAACCTCATGTTTTTGTTATTAACTTCAATTATTTCTTCTATAAATTATTGTTGGCAGCTTTTTCCCCTTAATTTTTGTCAGGATTTTTGGTTTGTTTGCAGTCTGCAAGTATTCAAATTTAAAATAAAAATAATAAAAATCAGGCCAAAGACAGCAGTTGCTCAGTAAAGAAGTTTGTCCCCAAGAACCAGAAGCAAGGGATTTACATCCTTTTCTGTATAGAAGGCTTGCTCTCTGCTACTTGTCTTGGGGCACTCACTGTTGGTGGGGAGAGGGCTCTCTCCAGAGGGAGATTCACAGCACCATCAGAAGGAGGAACCTCTGCCTAAAGCTCTCCTTCTCCCCGCAGACTGCACAAGTGGCATCAAGGAGAAGCTGAAACCATGACTGTAATTGCTAACTTCCCAAATCCCAGCTGGAGGGACTGTGCCTCAACATTACCTGGCACAAATTACCAGGATTAAGTTATCCAATCTGGGGGTCAAGACGTTGCTGTGCAGCTGAAGTAAGAAAGGCACAGCCCAGACAACAAAAAATGAGTTGGAATTGAGTAACGCAGCTGATCTGAAATAATCAACAGGTGGAAAGAAATCAGACAAATTAATTCTTCAGGCAATTTTAGAGGTACACTGCATAGCTGGGTTGAGAACTCAGCTAATGGAACACCTCTCCTATGAGGAAAATGTGAGAGAGTTGGGGTTCTTCAGTCTGGAAAAGAGAAGACTCTGGGACACTTTACTGCGGCCTTTCAGTACTTGAAAGGGGCCTATGAGAAAGATGGGGAGAGACTTTTTAGCAGGGCCTGTTGTGATAGGACAAGGGATGATGGTTTTAAACTGAAAGAGGGAGATTCAAGCTGGATGTGAGGAAGAAATTCTGTACAATGAGGGTGGTAATACACTGGCACGGGTTACCCAGAGAGGTGGTGGGTGCTCCACCCCTGGAGACATTCAAGGCCAACCTGACCTGGTTGAAGATGGCCCTGCTTATTGCATGGGGGTTGGAGTGAATGAGTTTTGAATGTCCCTTCCAACTCAAACTATTCTATTATTCAGTTACTCCAATAACAGAATTAAAATGCCTTTCCTTTTTTGTCCTTTCGTCTCCATCTTTATCAACACAGAAGACCCACAGATGATCTGACTCTGCAAGACCCTGGTGACAAGAACGCTCAGAGCGAGTTCTGCCACCCCTGCTGCTCACCAACAGCAGGGTGGGTTGGGAGGATGTCGGGAGAGATGCCTGGAAGACATTGCCTTCTGGCTCACCTCCAGTCATCCACTAAAGGCATCAGTCCTGGTAAAGTTCATGCCATGAGCACTGAGATGTGTCGTGAAGTGCAGGGGAAAAACATGGGAAATGTTACATCTGCAGGGAAGGGGATTAATAAATGTTTAAGGAGACGACTGCCTTCACGATCCCGCTCTTCCCTGTAAAATGGAGATCTTGTTTAGACTTCTGTCATCAAGTTCGCTGTCTCCAAATCCAAGTTGTCTCAACGCATTTGTGGGGTCCTGTGTGATCTTTGTGTGTTTACACGTCCTGCGTCAGGGCCACATCGCCTTGTGATTTGCTTTGAATCCTTCCCAACCCTCTTCCCCTGCTCCTCTACAGCCAGCACAGAAAACATTTCCAGCAGGAGCCTTTATTTTCCATTCAGTTTACGCTGAGCCAGCCTGATGACCCCATTCAAAATGCAAATGGAAGAGTATTTCTGGGAGCGCCTTCTGCGGCTTTTACCTCTTCCCGATGCATTTGAGTCGGTCTCCTCATTGTTAGGTGAAGAGCAAGGCATTTATGAGAAAACTTTAAAAGCATGATCTGAACCCAGGAGAGCTCATCAGTTGGACCTGTGCGTCCCCAAGAAGCCGCATTGCACAGAGCTGTCATACAGGCTTACTCGGAGAGCTCGCAGCAAGCCCATGCCACCAACCAGCGCTGCGTTATCCTACAACTCATTTGTTAATTTTTCAGCCACAGAATGGCTTATAAGCAGCAGCATTGATCTAAGATCAGCCTCTCTCCAACTTTTCCCTGTATTGTGAATATCTCAATTTAAAACATAAAAATAACCCCGATGGTTACCCTTATAGACAGCTAGTAATAGGTGCAGGCTTGGGAGTGGAGCTGTGAATGGCCCGAAGCATTTTCTTGTAAGTCAGGAGTTTAAACACTGCCTATGTTGGAAGTAAGCAAAAGTCATTTACCTGCTGATAGCTGTGTGAATGGAGCTGGCAGTTCAAGTCCTGTTTATAAGAGTCCAGGTAATAAAAACCTCTGTGAGAAGTGATGCTGTTTCCACCCCTGGCCACCAACCTCAGCAGAGAGGTCAGAAATGGGGAGCTCCCATTTGATCCCCAGCATCTGCTTTCCTAAGGAGCTATCCTAGCCAAACCATTCATCTTCTAAAGAGAGGAACCACCTATGCAACCTAGGAAAATGAGATAGATTTAATTTCTGAATTCACTAAAACAATAAAAATCAGAGAACACACATTATTTAAGCTTGCCCAAAAGGTACAAGTGCTGCCACCAGTGACTCGAGGTTACACATCACTGCTGCTCCTAGAACCAGCCTCTGCAACCCACCTCCAGCTAAGACATCGAGGTCCCTCTCCACCCTGATCTTATAGATGTGTTTTTGAGGCTTTAGAACTTTGTGACCCCCTTCATTTATTAAATGTGGAGAGCAACATCTTTGACCTGAGTGCAAAGATAAAGCAATACTTGGAGCAAGTTATATCTGATAGACACAACAGCAGAAGAATCTGCAACCACCAACTGGAACTATTTAATACTCACAGAAGGAAAAAGCCACATGCAAAAAAGTGAGATTTATCAGGCAGTTAACTGCCAAACACTTAGATTTAAGAGTTGAGAAACTATTATTTTAATTATTACTGCCTTTTATGTTCATGTAATACAGGAACTCGGAACGAGATGGCACATTTCAACTAAAACGCAATTATTTATTGACTATTAGAGCTGGTCAAACGGTGCCTACTTTCCAGTTCCCTTCTCTGTTTTCTTCACTGGTAAATGGCACATCAGAAATAGGAATAACTCAGTTGTGATGTGTCAAAAGTTTCTTATACATGCTACATGCCATTTCCTTTTCTTTATGGAGTTTCCTTTCTTAAAGCTGTCTCTTTATATCTCTGCAATGATATAGAAAGACACTAAATATTACACGTCTCTCTTCTAGTTATTGTGTGATTTGTGACTTTGTTTCCCTCTTTGCCAGCCACATAAGGAAAATTCACCCCAGTCTTTCATTTGTCCATCAGGCCGAGCTCCTGAGCCGTCATTAACTTCTCATAACTGCCACTACTCTTTTCCGAGTCAGGTTTTACCATTCACAAACAGCACATGAACCAATTTAAGCTTTTAGCAGGGGGGCAGCTTTGAGCCAAAACAAAACAACCAGGTGGGTTCTGGAAAGACATTTCTCCATAGGAGTACACACAAAACCATGCTGATTGCCCTTTATCACCTTCCTTGGTGAATCTTCCCTCTCTCCAGTCAAAAATCTATTTCAGATTTTTCTTTTAGAGCACATAAAAGAGTAACTTTGAAATTTAGCAGCAAAATTAACCGAAACAGAACTGTGTCCAAACCAACAGAACTTATTTCTTAGCAGCAACACAAGAAAACAGAGCCATCACAATATTAAACTTATTTCTCCCATCTAGTCTGTTAGAGAGTGGTTAAAATAGCTTCAGCATGAAAAAACAAATACAAAGAAAGAGAAAACTTACAGCAAGTGGACTTGAAAAGCACAAGTGCAGGAGCTCTCTGATCCCTAAGGAAAAAAAAAGCAAATGTTGATATTACTCCCCATATTTTAAAGCCACAAACTACAACTTAATTTTGGTGACAAATACATATTCACTTCCACTAAAATGCTACGTGTTATCTGTGAACTAATGAAAGGAACAAGAATAACAGCAGCCATTTCCTCCTTTTACATACATCATCTCTTGCATTGAGAAGCCTCACTGCTAAGGACAGAATCTGAGTTCCACCACTCCCATACTTCATCATGTTTGCCTCTAATTAAGGACTTGTTATCCCTAATCAAGGCAGATTCCAGTTCACACTCCTAGTCAATCAGGGTAATGAGCAGGTTCCACCCCTCTGCTCAGAAAGCAGCACATCAGTGTTGGTATAAAAACCTCAGATCTGGCAGCCCTAAAGGACAGGCCAAGGGGAATGGCTTTAACCTGCCAGAGGGGAGACTGAGATGAGCTCTTAGGCAGAAGCTCTTCCCTGTGAGGCTGCTGAGGCGCTGGCGCAGGGTGCCCAGAGAAGCTGTGGCTGCCCCCTCCCTGGCAGTGTTCAAGGCCAGGTTGGACACAGGGGCTTGGAGCAAGCTGCTCTAGTGGAAGGGGTCCCTGCCTGTGGCAGGGGTTGGAGCTGGAGGAGCTTTAAGGTCCCTTCCAACCAAAACCATTCTGTGATTCACGAAGATTACCTGTAAGAACTCCTGTCTTAATAATAAAATTCCAAAGGAAACGTTGCTTGGGTGAAAAACTTGTGGTTTTAAATGAAGGTCACACTGGAATTCCATCCCGTGTTTCTTTATTTTGGGATAATTAGATTTTTTTTCCTTGTGTCACTCTTTGTTTCACACCTATTCCACTGTTACGTGGTTATTTGCTAGACAGTTTGGCAATCAGCCCCTGGAAAGCCACCTCAGGCAGCAGCCTCCACCTTGCACCCGACCTCCTTCATGCCCCCTACAAGAGCTGAGTTACACGACCTTCATCATAAATTCAAGTTTTACTCTGTAGGGAAGACATGTATGAAACTATAGAGCTATTCTGGGTTAAATGACAGAATAACTTCCAGTGACTCACATAATCTCAGCCAAACTTGTCCTAATTATGAAGCAGGTAATTGTATTTGCTTGAGAGTTGACAGCTGTATTAGAAAGCCAGAAATGCAACTTTCTGCAGTCGCTGCAAACCGTTCTCCCCTTCTCTCCTAGAGAAACTTGGGAAGCCACAAAACAAGTGGAATGTATGCACGTTCTTAAGGCCCAAAAGGGGTTTTTCTCCAACACTATCACAGGTCCACTGAGTACCTGGCAGCAAGAAAGTGCAAAGGGAGCTCAATGCTGTAGAAGCCTCTAAAGGCATCAAGGAAGAAAGCAGCACTTTACTAGGATGATTGGCAAGGGGCAGGTTATCTTCAAGCTGTTGCCAAGGACTAGGACATAATTAGATGTCAGGCACAATTCAGCAGCTGCCACCAGCTCCCCTTCCCACTCCAGCTCAAGCTGGGCTCCTGAGTGGGGATCCTTAGGAGCATCACACCGGCACAGGTTGGGAAATCCTCTGCCTGTAGGCGCTAATTTCAACCTGCTCTCACCAATCCTGTGTCCTGGGGTAGGCATCAGAATTTAGGGCAAGGGGGAAAGAAATAAGTAAATAGAACGTGGGGGAGAGAGTAAGAGAGAGAGGCATACAGAATGTATTGAATTTTGGGATTCACAAAGGGGAAGATGAGGAGACTACACCCCAAAACTACCCCCCACCTCCTTTTCAAAGTGCAGCAATGCTCATCAATACCGTTTTGCATTCTCCATGTGCCAGTTCACAGAGAAGCCTGTTTCCACGTGCAGAGGATGCTCAGAGAGGTGATGCGTTTGCAGGGAGTGCATTTCTTAGAGGAAGACAAAACCAATCAGTGGTTAATATATAAAAGCCTGACAGTCTACATAGGGATAAAAAAGAAATTACAGCTCCCGGTATGCAAAACCTGTGAGGAAGCTCTTCAGTCTTAGCAGCGTGAATAGACGGGTGTTGAATATTACCTGAAATACGGTTACACATGTTTATTTCAAGCTACTCCAAAAGTTATGATGCAGGACATGCTTTTTCCCTAGGTTTCTTCAATTTTAATGTCTCTTCAGTCACTGGTGCAGAATTTTCCCCAGGTATTCAAAGAGCTGGGTGGCTTGGTTGGGATCTGCAAGATTCTCCTATATAAGTGCCAGCTTTCAGCCCTTTTGCAGGTGGAAAGCCTCACTGTGGCAGTTGTGTGGGATATTATTGGGATATTTCCTAGTTTTCAGGCAGTGAATCTAGTGTATCTGGAAAGAAACAGTCACACAAAGGTCACCTGAGGATTAATGCCTGATAGGAGCATGTGCAAAAGCACTGACAGTATTTTACCCAACTGGACATTTGTTTTTAAGCGATTTTAGACTTCAGGTATGAGAGAAACGGGATTACTGAAAATGTGCTTTGTAATACTTGTGAAGAAAAATGGTTGTGCTGCTTGGGATATGGTGTTGCTGTTGTCTGGAAGGGATATGTCACACTTTCCCCTCATTACACCATACCATACCGTAAGAAACCCATTCACTGATCATACTGTTGCCTAAATCACAAATCTTACTCAAAAAGGACAACATAGGACAGTACCTATTCCTTTATTCACACTGTGCAAATGATCACAAAGCTGTCTTCTGCAACCCACCTTGTGATAATAAATATGATTTGACTGAAGGTTCACCTGAGGTTACACCATCTTCGCCCTTTTTTAATAGACATTTGAACTTCTGATAAAAGATATCTAGGGCAATTCCCCTGCCAGCAATCTCCAGAGCTATCTGTGGAGACTGGGGTTTCCTGCCATACTGTTTCAGGTAATATTAGCCCCAACAAGACTCTGTTTAAGTGAAGAGATTATTAAAGACCTTGTTCTGCAGGGAAATGGAAAGAGGCATTTCAGACTCGTGAATAGATGTGTTAGCTGGGAGCACACAGGACACTGAGCCAGGAGACACACCAGCCTCTGTGCTGCCTCTGTGATCTGGGAAAATAAGGAAAAAAAGAGGGAAAAAACCCAACATTTTCCACTTTTCTGCCTCAATTTTGACACTGATTAAAAATAAGTGAATAAAATAACTCTTCCCTATGAGTGCAATCAATGTCAACATTGGCATAACAGGCAGGAGGCAGCGACCACTGCTGTTTGCTCCTGTGGCTTGGTGGTGAGGAGCAGAAGACCCCAAGTCCACTGCATACCCCACAGATACTGTGCATTGATTTTCACTGAGCACTCACCTGCAGCTCACTGAGGGTTTTGCCCTGTGACACCCCAGCAGAATTTAGCCCTTCATCTTTATTACTGACTGGGTAGAACAATAAAACTGTGCCTGTAAGCACTACTTTGGTTCTCTATCAACACCACCTGCATTCCCTTTCATACCCTTTGTCATTGATCTGGCCTCCAGCTCCCTCAACTCACAGTCTGTAGGGGAAATAGTTTGTTGTGGCTCTAGTTGTAAATCCTTTGAGGAGACCATTGCAATGGGAGGGCAGACACCAGCTGTTGCCACCAGTGTTCTGAGACATCACTGGAACCTCCCAGCCACGGGATGGGCTCCAAACCTCATGGATATTCACCTAAACTATCTGGGTTCAGTATCCAATACAGGGCTTGAGAGGGGAGAGAGCAGAGATGATCATAATGCTTAAAATAAAAGATTTGAAGGCAAGAGTTACCTATTTATAACTAAATCTAATTGAAAAGGAGAAACACGACCGAATAAACCCCCACCCCATTTTTGTGCTGGCTAGGGAAGGGGAACATCATTCTTGGTCACTTGATGGATAATTCTTGGGAATGCCTTACCTGAGCAAATTCCTTGAGAGGGGATTGCAACTCTTCCTGATTTCTTGCTGTGCAACTGTGGATTCGAGTGAGCCCCTTCCAGTGGGGAAAAATGGTCTCCAAGCAACAAGCACTAAAATGTTTTCAAATCTTTTTTTCCTTGACCCAGGATTTGTGCTGAGTTAGATGAGTAAATACTGGCACGATGTGACATTCTTGTTATTTATGTTACATCCAAATAAGTGGAAGATAACCTAGGCCAATTTCCATTATCTAATTATAAAAACCTTCTCATATTCCCATGAAACTAATTTTAATTTGATGAAAAACAGACAACTTGGAAATGGATTTCCTACGATTCGAGCGATAAGATTCTTTCTCAGTATGTTCTCAATTTACCAAGGACTCCAAAATTGGAGATCTCTATTAATAAACACTGCTGGTTGCTCATGCAGTGACTTTATGTTATTATGAATAAAAAAGAAAATCAGAGGGAAAGATTGCTAAATTTAGCAGCTCCTCTGCTGCATTTGGGGGAAGGAGGAAGGAACCACACTGTGCTTCATTTTGAAGAGGGAGCTGAAGCATGGTGAGGTACACCACAACTGCTCCTGCAGAAGTCAGGTGAAGCTGCTGCTTTGTTAGAAGCTACTTGCATCATGATATGGTCATGTATGTTTAAAATATCAATAAGAATTCAATGGAAAGCCATGCTTGAGCACAGAAAAGTGAGCTACAGAAAACAGATTATAATCATGGTACTCCCACCTGGAATACTGTGTTCAGCTCTGGGACCCCAACAAAAGAGGGATGTGGAGCTGTTGGAGCAAGTCCAGAGGAGGCCATGGAGATGCTGGGAGGGCTGGAGCAGCTCTGCTCTGGAGCCAGGCTGAGAGAGCTGGGCTGGGGCAGCCTGGAGAAGAGAAGGCTCCTGAAGGGGAGACCTGAGAGCAGCTCCAGTGCCTGAAGGGGCTGCAGGAAAGCTGGAGAGGGGCTTGGGACAAGGGCCTGTAGGGACAGGCCAAGGGGAATGGCTTTAACCTGCCAGAGGGAAGACTGAGATGAGCTCTTAGGCAGAAGCTCTTCCCTGTGAGGGTGCTGAGGCGCTGGCACAGGGTGCCCAGAGAAGCTGTGGCTGCCCCATCCCTGGCAGTGTTCAAGGCCAGGTTGGACACAGGGGCTTGGAGCAAGCTGCTCCAGTGGAAGGGGTCCCTGCCCGTGGCAGGGGTTGGGGCTGGAGGAGCTTTAAGGTCCCTTCCAACACAAACCAGGCTGGGATTCAGTGATTATATGATACGCAGGCAATTAGCCACAATGGAAACAAATTGAGCTTGGATACTCATTTCCTATTAAAGGTCACAATCCTGTAATCCTTAACTCATAAAAAGACCATAACAGAATTCATTACATGAGTAAGGATAACTGTGCAGCCTACCAGAGCCTCTCCTGAAATTCTGATCTGAGACAATAACATAAAATGACCATAAATAAGGAACAGAATGAGGAACCTCAGCTCCGTACCTGATACTCAGTGGTTCAGACCCAGGTTTGACCGCTTTTCCTAAGCCACACAACCCCCCGATCTCCTGCAAAATCTAAGAGGAAGATCAATTTAACTAATGATGTGGGGGTTCTGTGTCCCCACGGGCCTCACACATATTATTTATAGAATGCATTAATATTTCATTTTTCCCATCCCTAAACAGTCTTTGAGGGTGGAAAAAAAAAAAAGAGATAGCCTGAGACAGGTAACATTTTAATTGAAATTAATGGGATTGGTTTGATTTCACCTCTGAGAATATAAAAATCATTCATTTTTTTTTGTCATTGAAAGAATCTTTTAAGTCTCATCTGTGTCCCTGGCAAGCACAACGAGTGGTGGGTCACACTGAGAATCCACATCCTGCCTCTCATTAACCTGTGCAGACCATCATCCTCCAGTTCAAGAGCAACTGGCATGAAACAAATACATAGACCAGGAAAAAGGTAGAGTTAAACCTCTGCTTTTCCTTCCTGTTTTAATATTGGTATTGGTCAGCATGGGGAAACTCCATCCCTTGGATCAGATGTGCGTGCAGGCAGCTCTATTGCCGTTGTTTCTCAACACTGCCTGTCAATAGCTTTAACCTCTGCCCAGGAACAGTGAGTGTAAGAAGTTTTTATGCTACCTCTGTGATGAGCTAGACCTGGGCTGCTAAACGTGCCAAATTAATGTGCTGTACAGATTGCTGTTCTCTAAAGGCCTCGCTGAAGCTTTGTTGGACCCTTTACAAGAGGTTTGCCAAATCGCTGCAAAACTGAAGTATTACCAAAACTGAGAGTGCCAGCCAGAGGCAGGAATCGTTTCATTACTATCCTTTTATTCATCCTCTAAATAGTTCCACACTTGCCAAAGTAGGTGCATGAACCTCTTAGCTTTCATTTATATTATTACTATTTATTTTTTCTATCAAGCATTAGAATGGGGTTGTGTTTTCTAAAGCACCTGAGTTGCTCGGGAGCACAAATGCAACGAGATTTGTACTTTCAAACTCGTTTTTCTCCTTGAAAAGCTGAGTCAATGGACACTGTGCTCCTAAGTCACTTACTTAAGAGCTTTGGAAATCTCACTAAATCCTTTTAGGAGCTGAAAACGGAAAACAAATGGATCATCACCCCTGAGCCCAGGTTACCTCACAGCTCAGTCCCAGTTTCCCTCCTCACTGTCCATTATGAAATAATTTCCCTTTTCCCATGAAAATCTCTTCTGTAAAAGCTTCTTCTCGTATATTTTACAACCACTGTGCAGAACACAGCCCCAGAGGCCTTGGCTGAGTTGCACCACACAAGTGAATTCAGTCCCAACACAGAGGAGGGTCTTGAAATTATTTATCTTCTATTGTGATTTGCAAATTATAAGTGGGAAAGTGAAATCCAGCTCACAGACAAAGGCAAGGAGCGAGCAGAGAGATGAACAAGTCAAATACAGCGTTCCCCCTTTATGGAGGGCTGCAAGATTTGCTTACAATTTCTTTTTATTGCCCACAAATGATAATGTAGAAAAAGGAATCCTACAGGATTTTCTGGTATCTTATTTAGACCTTTTTTGTTGTTGTTGTTGTTGTTTGGGGAAACCCTGGAAAGACACATAAAAGACTTCAGGAATTCTCTGTGAATATCAGTTTTCCATTTCCTCGGCTATCCTAACTTGATGGGGTTAACCTGGATTCAAAGCACATGGCAGCACTGGTGAAGCACACTGCCCACGGCTTGATAACCCAGAAAACAGGGTAAAATGATGCTACAAACATATGTTTTTTCAACTTCAAGCCGCAGGCCAGATTAGGTCAATTCCTTTCAAGGAATTAATAGATAATAATAACAATGAGGTGCTTGCTTCTTGCAAGGCAAAGTGACCTATATTCCAGGTAAGAAAATACTCATCCCAGTGATACAAGGGATAGATACTGGCATGAAAAGCTCTGCTAATAGCTATGGTTGTATTATTTTTCATCTAGGTGCCTGGAGGATCTTCCTTTCCTATTCTTGCCCAGTGCAGGGCCACCCTTTGTTACCACATTAAAATCTACTTAATATTTTTTATCATCTCACATCACAGCCCTGGTAATTGCACCCTCAGGAGCAAACCTTCTTCCTGCGTATGCTTTTCAATGTTATTGGCCTCTTCCTCATCTGGGGACCTGAAATGATCTTTTTTGCATGTTCCCCGTGCAACGACAAACACGGCTGGTTGTGGCTCAAGCACTATTTGGAGCATGACCCCCTCGGCTCCTGGTGTTATCCAAATTAGATTTTGATCTTTGTCAATTAGGCTTTGCCACTGTGGACCTGCTGTGCCGTTATCAGGAGAATCACTGTCAGGGTTGGGAAGTCAGTGAACTTTGGAAGCCTTTCTCCACCTTCCCTGGATGCAGCTTTTACAATTAGCACTATTAAAACAACAGTAGTAATAGTAATAGTAATTATAATAATGATAATATAAATATTTATGTCCACAACGTTTGACAATCTTTGCACTGTTTGTCCTTAAACCAAGACTCACTTGCAACACGGAGAGCTCTGCTTTTGCATGGCAAACACACAAGCAGTCTTCATTTCTGCAAGCAATTTGGCTTTCATGTTGCTGCTTTTAATGTTCCTGGCTTTGTAATACACCCTGTGGTGGATTTGTTTTCTGGGGGAAAAACTAAAAAGTGGCAAATTGTACAAAACAGGAGAAAGCCAAGAAATCTCTGGTTGTCACCCAGCAGGGCCGTGATGTTGCTGTAGCCCAAGCTGGTTTTTCTGGACCATTTAAACTGGGCAACTACTGGGGCAATGTTGGTCCTGGCATATTCACTGGCCTTGCCCCCAGTCACCTCCTGCTCCACCCATCACAAGTCCTTCAGTCATAGAACAGAATCACAGAATGGTTTGTGTTGGAAGGGTCCTTCAAAACTCATCCAGTGCCAACCCCCCTGCGATGAGCAGGGACATCTTCAACTAGATCAGGTTGCCCAATACGAGCAGGTTGTCAGGTTTTATTTCAGTTTCATTCTTACATTTAAATTCTGGCTTGGTGTTTGCTCTTGCAATTGCAAAGTTTCCTACCTGTTTCCACTGTTTAGGATGTGGGATCTGCTACATGCCCCAAACGGAAGGAAGACGCTTTCTTGCATGAAGAAAAACTGACACACACTTCCTAAATGAAGATTTTCCAGTGGGAAATGCTATTTCATAGGTTTTAAGGCCAGAAAGAGCCACAATGATCGTCAGGTCTTACCCTGTGAGTACCAAAGGTCAAGTGTTTTGCGGAATCAGTGCCTGTCTGAATTATAGCATCCCTCAAAAAAACTAGTTATGAGCAAAACTTACCCAGGATGAAAGGTCCCGCATCGACCTGCTCATGGCTCACAGAGCTAAAACACTGCAGCACATTTAAAGGCTGCTCCCGTTGCCTTGCGGGCAGCAATTCCCCCTCCTGCATCCCAGTCTCCAGTGAAGACCTGGTTCTTCTGCCTTGAAGGTTTCCAGTGCTCCTTTGTGTAGAAAAAGCCCCTCATCATTCAGGCTTGGCAGCTGCTCTTCCATATATTGCCTCTGGAGAAACTGCTCTCCTGTGTGCAACCGGAGGTTTATAGGTGGCTTGTCTGGTTCCTACAACAGAAGTATAAAAATAGATAGAAATAATGTGCAAAAGGACAAGAAAAGGCTATGGGATAAACATGGAATACAGGTAAAATCTCATATCTGGTAGGGCAAAGTGCACTGAGGAAAAAAAAGGGGGGAAAAATATATAATAGTTTTAAAAGAATGTAATGGAAAGGTAAGAAAAAGCACCCAACACAGAAGCTATAAGGGCTACAGCATGCAGAATACAGCTCAACCAAGAGGAAAATGAACCTCCAGAAAGATATATGATTTTCCAAACTTATCAAACTTCCTGTGAAACACAGGGAAAAATAGAAAACAGATACAGAAAAGTACATAAAACATTGCAGTATCACAAGGACATAAACCAAATAAAAATAAAGATGTCATATTACTATATTTACTTCCTTGTCCTTCTTGCACAGGCTGGCTGAGTTATAAATTGAATGTGGATGAAGGAGAAGGCAACATACCCTAGGATTTCAAACATAAATATGTAGTTGTAAAACAAGAACTACCCACAAGCACATATGCCATCCACCTGTCTCTGGGAAGTGAGTATGCCCTAGAAACATATGCAGCTTTAGCACAACACATGAAACATTAAGAGCTTCCAAGGGGAAATGGCCCAAGCCTTCCTTCTGAGGGCTGGCTTTGCAAGGGCAGGACCCATGTTACCATGTGAGAAACTGGACTGACCCCCAGACAGAGCTCTGCAGTTCTGTTTCTGACACAAAGAACGTGTTTTGGAGATGAGTTGAGCATTTCTCCAGCCTCTTTCCCATAAGCATGTCCACGGTGGGTCAGCAGCCCTCCATCACATCCCTCTCCAACACCCATTGATGCAGGTTTTGGTGATATTCTACCTGCAGTAATGATTTGGGTGTTAAACCTAGCATCAGTGTTTGATTCCTTTTACCACAGCCAATTCCGTTTTCTAAGCAGGATTTCCCCCATGTATAGTTATTGGGTGCATGGAGTGAGAGCAAGGTTGCTGGAGCAGAGGAGCCACAAGCAGCTCCAAGATCTCAGCTTCTATCACAGTGACCTTCTTGGGGATGCTAGTGTAATCTAGTGAGCCCACACAACCAGGCTGGGTTTGGTCCCTTGATGCCCCCTATTAGCAGACAATACCAGGAGAGTAAAGGGAGGAGCGTGGGTTCTCATCTTGCATCTCCTCTGACAAGCATACACAAAACTTGTGAGAGCAGGGAATTATATGTGGGAAGAGCCCCAGGGACCAACCTTCCAGAGAGGCTCTGGGTAAACAAACAGGTGAAACGGCTGCTTAGGAAAACGGTTTCCACAAGCTGCCTTGGATGGAAAGAACTGATTTTAGCAAGACTATAGGATGCAAGAGTGGTTTGCAATATTTTCGGGTATCATCACCTCCATGTTAGTAAATTAATTTGTTTGAACAAGCCAATTTAGCCAAAATTATTCCATATTTTTCATCAGGTTTAATCAGACCAAAACCTGTTAATCTCTCTGCAGGCACAAAGAGCAGACCAATAATTGTTCAAGTTATTATTTGATAGTAAACCCAGCTTATCAGCTCTAAAAGGCTTGTGTTCCAGAAGGTTAAAAATTGGCATTACAGCAAATCTCAGTAAAGCAAGGCCAGATTTTGACGAAACCTGGTTTCTAATTGATCATCTTATTAGGGTTTGATTCAATGTACTTTGACATTGAAAAGTTTTGGTCCAAGTCCTTAAAATACACACTGCTGATAGTTTTTGATTTCTCAGCTTATTCAGTGTGTTTAAGAACATGAACTAAGCTGGCTTGACTACAGATTAGCTCAACAGAGAAAGCCAGAACTAGATTTTTAGGATACTTTATTGTGTGGCCTCTCTAAGTGAGGCACAGATTACGAAGTTCATATATCATTTTACAGGATTTATTTATTCTTTCTCGCCAAAAGAGCTCCAAAGCCCAGGGGTCAAATCCTACAGATCGTGAAGCCCATAGTTTTGCCACTGACTTCACTGATGGCATAATTTCAGGCACGAAGACTAAGTTCTTGCTTGAGGTTTATTTTCTTGTTTTAGCTGCGCTTTAAAAACCCTTCCAAAAAAAATCTCCATAAAAAAAACCCTATAATAAGTATTCATATAAATGGCATTCCCAACTCAAACCCCAACCAACTATCCAAAAAACGTATCAAAGAAATGGAAGGAAATATATACCCAGCCCTTGACTTTATCATCTCATACTCAAACTTCACAGCATGGTGTTTCAAATCACCTAGTGAACTGCTGCAATACACGGCTGTGCTTTACATTCTTCAGTGGTTTTAGCTCCTATTGGCAATGTGTGATATTAATAGTCATGCTGTAGGATTATGCTACTGCAAATTGAAGTATGTCTTGAATTCTACCTAGCTCCAGCCAACAAAAGCAATGGGACAGCATGCCAACACAAGCCTTTTGTCCTGCTTAAATCCTCCTTATGCACCATGTTATGCTCCAGAGTGGTCAATGGACTTTTTGCTGGCCCCATGCACAGGACCACTGTCACACAGTGTAATTCCAGCTTTAAATCCCAGCCACAATAGTGCTTATGGGGTGAATGTATTTTCAGATATGGACATGGGCAGATGAGAATAATAAATGTAGTGTACGACTCATTAAATGCAAAGCTTATTTTCTCACACACCTGCAAATACTTGTGTGAGTAAGTTCTGGAGAACAAAGCCAAGTTAAAGGCAACCTCCAAATATCCAAGTGGAACTCATTAATGCGGAGGCCAAGACTTTGCCAATGGTATGTAAATTGAAAGAAAAGCACCTCATTTAATGGAAAGAATATTTGATTTTCATTTCACATGTGTTTAAGACATGTAGAGCTGAAAAGAATCTCAGATTGCGTAACAGAAACTATATTAACCGATGCTATGGAATTAAGACTGGAGGTCACTGGCTACTGTGGTCTACCCTGAACCTCCTTCTGACTTGCTTTGATAAATGATGTAGGAAGTTCTTTTAATGAGGTTGGCTCTTAGATAGTGAAATACACACTGTTTTAATCTCTACAGCGTTCTCCATGTTTATCCATACCCTCCTGTAGCAGGGAGTAGGTGATGGCAATTTGCAAGGATAAACGTGCCTCTCCACATACACACATCCTTAACATGGGAGCAGGGGGCAAATGCTCTTATTATTTAAATCTACCATAACTTCTATGCAATTTCACACTTGCTACAACAAGTGAAGCTTCACAGCTGAATTCTACAGGAACAGCAATTTCTGACTGAGTGTAAAACACAGCCAGTTGCAGCAGAGTACTTTGAAACACCAGCGTTGAGCAGTGATTGATGAGCAAAGAAGCATTCAAACCCCCCGTTTCACCGCTGTCTGTTCCATGGGCAGTTTTTCGTCTCTAAAGCTGGCAACAACCCACTGCCATCAGCCTCTTTCTCCTTTTTCCCACCTGTAAAATGGAGACTATGAGACTTACCTTTCTGAACATTTATTCAAAGAATGCTTTGAATGATTACTTCTTAATGAGTATAAAATGATCACTTTAGGAAAGGCAAAGTATTACACATTTACTTAAATGCCTGCTATTATTAATAGAATTCCTCATTAAAGATGCTTATGCATCTACATGCACACACACATATTTATATGTGTTTATCCACATCATATATAAGTGTGTGTGTGCCTCTAGAAGCATATTCAGACCTCTGTTAATCTAGGGCCGCATAACATAGGGTTAAGCTCCAGTTCTAATTCTTTTTCTGCATGTTACTGATAAACAGGGCTGGATCCACCCGTATCTGCTTGAACTCAAAGGCAGGTCAACACCAAAACCAATTGTAGAACTGAAACATCACAGGCTACAACAAAAATAAAATGACCTAATCCTGTTTTCCACTTCAAAAGACAGGATATTTATGGCAACATCCTGACCCATGCTGGGTCAATGGGGATTTTGCCACTGACCGCAGCGAAACTGAGATTTCGGAATAAGGACCTGATCCTGCAATTGATTTGTGTGATCTACAGGAACAAACACCTCCTGAAAAGATAAGGAAAGCTAGTGGATCTGGATGCAAGTCAAATTCTGCCTAGGCTTATCTGACAGCATAATCACAGCTATGTTACAAAGCATGTAATAATATACAAATATATATATATTTTCTCAAATGACTCTACAAACCCACAGGAATCTTTTTTTACTTAAATGGAAAGGAGAAAATCTATATCTTGGAGACTGAAAAACAAATTAAAGGTTCTTGAAGGGTGTTTCTTAACATTTACCAGTGTTTTTCCCTAAGGAAAAGATGAAAAATTAGCTTGAACCCTAGAGCTTTTGGTCTTTTGTAATCTTGTCCTTCTTTTTCCCCCCACAATGAATATAGATTTTTTAATCCTATATGCAGAGATTTCACATATTTAGATCTGAAAGCTTTCTTACTGTTACATGAGATTGTTTTCAATTAAAATTGCATACGGGACTTACCTGCACAAACAAATTGTGCTAACATACAGGCATAAGCAAACACCATATGAATCTGAGTCAGTTTTGGAGCGTGTTTGTAGAGCCTGTAACAAAACAATCCTGGCATCAAGAGAAATACTGTACTGTCAGGCTTCCCGTGGTAAGATAAGAATCTTTGCTGTCTGCTTCTATTAGGCTACAGGCAGGAAAACATCAGCGGTCATTAAGGAGAGTTTTGCCATCTCCCATCTGGGTCTCATCACTGCCTCATGTATCACACAGGACCCTGAAAAGCGCAAGAGGAAATGATGCTTCATGTCTTGGTGCAGCAGCATTGCTCAGGATGGGGGAAGATGTATTCTGATTTTACTGCTCTGTGCTACTCTTTGAGCTTGAGCTGGCTCCACTTGGACCCATCCACTCACCGTCTCCATTAGGATTTTTCAGGCATTTAGGTTTCCCTTTGCATCTCCAGTTTATGGCATGTGCTCACCCTGAATAAACTCCTTCCTGCACTTTCACAAGGGCTACAACACGCAGAAACCTGACGTTACTGCTGTACAACATGGGGAAGAGGTGCTCCTTCTCATGGAACAAAATAGCAAATTCTAGAGAAAATATTCTATTCCTTCATAAGATATTTTAAGGATGCCATCAGCCAAATCACTTCTGAAATGTTATCTTAAGGTTAAAAACAATGAGCAGAGATTCAAAAATCTGGGGTGCATTTTTTTGGCATGAATTACTTAATCTTTAAAACACTCAATTCTCTGTCAATGAAAAGGGGATGGTGTTATTTCCTCCCTCTCCCACCCTTTCCCTACACTGCTTGTTCAAACATAAAAACCCAGAGGAAAGACCTTCTCAGTCTGTATTTGTGAGACCTCACATGTGGCCAAATACTCACCTGAACAGTAAAAATACAAAGCAAATAATATTAGCAAGATAGATTTATGATGCACCTGAATAAAAAGAAAGCATTGACTGACTAAACCAGTTAAAATTATCAAACTGTAATAGGTAAGTTAGCTAAAAATAACAAAACTCTTACTTAGATACTCACTATTGCCTTTTTCACACTTTCTTGAACACCCATTTCCGATGTTTTGATGAGAATTCCTCTTAGAGGTTTTCTTCGGGGATATTTGTGGGAAACAAAGACTAAAAAGGTTAAAAGATAATTAAATATTATTAATATGAATATTAAATATTTGTGAAAAACACCTAACATATTTCAGATACAGGACATCATTAACTGAAAAACAAGTATTCTGTAGATAACTAATGAAAGGCTTGTTTGCTTAGGGAAAAACTGAGCATTGTGTTGGCAATTCTAACCCACCCAGTTGGATGGGCCTTGAGAAACCTGGTCTAGTGGAAGGTGTCCGCTGGAACTGTGTGAGCTTTAAGGTCCTTTCCGACCCAAACCATTCTCTGATTCTATGGTTTAATTCACTAAGTGCAATACTTCTGTGGGTTTGATATTTTGGTAATTTTGCTTTTGAGGAGTTCCTATTGACATCTAATGACTGGTTCTGTGAGTGTCTTCCAACAGTTCACATATTTGAAGAGAGATACATCATATTCTCCTACTAAACCTCAAAACCAACCTCCTACCTTGAACCACATTCTACAAGCACATGAAAGTGCAGCAACCTCAGTGGTGCTGTGAACTACAGCAAGGACTGACTCACTGGTGCCAGGATTTGGCACTGCTCACCTTGGTCACTAGGAGCATGTCATCACAGTTGGGATGATAGAAGAAGCAAAAAGTACTTTGGGATCCTTCAGCAGTACTGAAAGAAATGTAAGATAAAACCTGGGTAAAATAAAGCAGTTTTTTTTTCTCCTGTTTTTTTTCATGCATTATAAAAATTGAGATTTTAAAAATTAAAACTTAATTTTTCCTTTAAAGAAAATGCAACATACGTTGTGTGAAGATAAACCCGGTGCCTGCATTACCTCATGCAAGCTGGTTTGTAGCTCTCTTAAACATTAACCAGCGGAATGACTGCATGTATCTGTCATATGTTAATTAGGGGAATCTGTATAGAGCCAAGTTTTATAACCTTGTTCAATTTTAAGAGGTTTTTACAGTTACTGAATGCATTAAAACCCAGAAAACGTTATGGGGATTGTCCACAGTGGAAAGCTCAATCGTTGGGCCTACAGGGAGAGCTGATTTCGTCTTGCTATATAGCCGTGTGAGTACAACAGGCAAAACAACAGTATAAAACTGTGCAAAACAGAGTTGGGGTAAACCACAAGATGCTCAGCAATAAACCTTAATTTGACTGCAAAAAGCAGTTTACAAAAGAGAGCTTTTTGACAGCTCTGGTTCCTCTAATCATATCTAATTATGGATAGATATGTTCTATATGTAGAGCACCAGGAGAGACATTACATGTTCTTGAGCTCTGGTGGTGAGCACTGGAGACCTCACTCAGGCAAAATTCTACTTTAAAGCCAGCCTGTGTTTTGCCTAAGACTGAAGGTCAGACCCCAAGAAAAAGAGACTTTGGTGAAAAGTCTTAAGTAAGCAGAGGGGCTGCCCTGCAGCAACAGCAGCAGAGAATAAAACACCGTACTTCTCATGAGGTGGTTTGGTGGCTGCAGCAGGAATGACTGCATCCACTCATAAGAGCCATCCAATTAGCTTCAATGGGGGCTATGGAGAGTGTAGAAACCCTCTCTTTTCTGCCTGAACCCTTTCCTGCACATGTTGGCCATGCAAAGGGCAGAGAGAACCCACCATCACCACCACTGCACAGGGCAGCAGACCCCTCCAAGCCCCACTGCTCATCTCCCTAAATGACAGCCAAGGTGCCTTGCAGCAGCTGGAGTAGTTTCTCCTCTGCTCTTTCACCACAAAACATCCAAAATGGCCATCTAATTCCCAGCTGCAAACCGTATGTGATTTTGCAAGGAAGCTGGAGATCAGGATAGAGGAAGGACCCTCTCCTCAGATTGCGTGGAGGATGCTCTGATGAGCTGCTAGGGGACAGTGGAGGGGAACTTGCTGGGTCTCCATGGCCAGTAAGGCTGAAGGAGGCAAGAAGCAGCAGAAAGGAGAAGGTCAAACCTTGGGATTCATCACCTGCACCCAAGAGGTACCCAGAAGTGTGGGGCTGGAGGCAGCATGCACCACCAGAGAGGGAGGAAGCGGCCGCGGTGTGAATTATCACTGCGCAATTCCCAGATAAATTGAGTTAATAAAGCTGTGGCCTAATTAAACCCCATCCTTTGCTCGCTCCCTTCTTCTCAAGACACTGTGAATCCATGCAGTGCTTTTACTTCTGGCCAGGGAATCCTGGAGCCTTTTCCCAGAAAAAAAACAACATTCCTATTGAAGTGGTTTTGCATATCTGCAAGCTGGGCCCTGCAAGGGCTTCGGGTAAAATGATCTGAATAAGCAGAGAAGATAACAGCAAGCAAAATCAACACATGATCACGGATTTTATTTGTCATGCTTAGTTATTATATCAGAAACGGGCCAGGCTGCCCAATTAACTCCACCAAAACTGGTCAGAGCAGAGCACCAAACAAGATTTGAACGAGCATAGATTTTAAAAGGAGCAGGGTTGAATGCACACATCAGGATAGTGATATGCTACAGAAATTCCACAGCTGAAATGCAGTCACACAATAAATACAATTAAGATCTGGCACCCTCCCCCCCCTTTATTTCAGCTTTAAAATGCAACAGCAACAAATAACATGTTTTCCACTAGAAAAATGTGAATCAGCAGCTTGATCTGTTCTCAGTTTTCACAAGCAAAGTCCCGTCTATTATAATCTTGTTTTCCTCAGCCATAAACACAGTGTGAAGAGAGAAAAAAAAAGAAGGAGAAATTTATGTTGAATATGGTTATAGTTATTATTTCCCTTCTGGGGATTTATTAAGCATGTGTTAGGAGTTTAGGTATAAAATGAAATTGTTTTTTCGCTACATGGATGTCTTCTGTGACTATCTGTAAAATTTCATTAAGGTGTTAGACTTGATATTGCAGATCAAAGTAACCCCAGGAGATTAAGGAGACCCTGCTAATTGACTAAGGTCATGTACTGCACTTCCCACTGGCACTTTGGCCTACATTGACAACAGAGGAGCAGTCCCATCTCAAAGGACCATTCTATAAAAATACCATTTTCTTTATCTGTAGTCCAGTTTTCACACCGCCAGGATAACAAGGGATTTCCTAAACCCAGGTGGACTGATTAGAGTTTTGAGTATGTAACTTTCTGAGTAAAAAATATACATGATACTTTTGAACAATTTTGACATTTTATCTTACCCTTTAAAACTCACGGGAACAGATTGCACGTTAGGTGTTTAAGAATAAAAAGTGTCAGCATATATAGCAAGTTCCATCATTCAAACTTGGCACTAAAGAGGATATTGAAAGTGTTGCTGCAGACCATTAAAACCAGCTAATTTACAATCAAAGACATTGTTGCATGAAGTGCCAACTCGGTCAATAATTAGGGTTTGGAATATATATTCAGCTTTGACAAGAGAAAGTTCCTAAAACCCTTTCCCTGTTGATCAAAACATACAATGTATTACTCTCAATTGGACAGTCACTGCTAGTTCCATATTGTGATATTATTGAAAGTTATGGACTATCGGGCAGGGGGGGCGTGGTGAGGAATTATTGCTGCTGTCAGCAAGATTTGTGAGCCCATTGCTGAGATACATGCTCCCTCTTGAATCCTACGCTTTGACATGTGAACGCTGGGAAAGTTGGAGGGGATTCAGAAAAGAACTACAGAAATGAAGCATGAGTTGGAAAATATGGTTCTTTTCTCTCTTCATCATGGGACAAGTAAGGAACTCACAGCCAATTGACCAGAAGTTTAAGGGTAAGATTTACAGTTGCATTGAAATAAACAGGGGAGCTCAGATCATACAGCTCATTAATTTAGCAGACTACAAGTAAGGACGACTGACAACAGCAAGCTGAGTTAGAAGGGTGCAAATTAGAAATTAGCTGCCATATTTTCACTCAGTAAGTTATATACCAAGTGATTTTGCCAGTGTTCTTTCACTGAAAGTCTTAAAATCAAAGTATTTTATTTCTTTTTTTCCTAAAATGAGTCCTGTTTCAAATAAGGAATTTTTTTAGGTCGGATTTCCTGATTGGTTTTCCTTAATTTTATCCAAGCTCTTCTTGAAGGGAAGATTCAAACTTGAGGCAATGTCATGAGCAATGGGTTTACTGGGTACATTTTAACGACGCTAATGGATGTAACAACCACCCTTCCGTTCACTGGATGAAATCCCCACCTAAGCAGAAGGATAGTAGAAGGCTTATGACATACATAAAATGTGTGTCGTTTGCATGGAGATGAATTTCAGACTTCAGAAGCCAACAGAATCACATTTTCCATTATGTTCACCCAGCAGAACGGATTTCATTAATCAGCCTATCATCAAGGGCTCAGTCCTACCGCATTACTCACACTAAGTAATACCTAAGATGCAAATAGGTCCACTAAAGCAAAGGACGCATCTGGAGAAGTTGTGTCATTCTGTAAGTAAAGGTGCTTTAATGGACTTTGAGAAATCCCTAGTTTCACAAATGAAATTCTCATACCCTTTCAGCTCTTCAGAAAGGTCTTGAATAAATAAGCTATTCAACAGAAGTATTTAATCACCTGTAGCACTGGAGAACTAGGCAAAAAGTTAAAGTGTTGAATGATATACCTGATGAAAACAGGTAAAATTTACCATACTCTACTTCTTTAACTCAAATAGTCAGTTTGAAATTCCTCTTCGTTCAGTTGCACTCTTTCAGCCACCATTTTCAATAAGATACAGGGGGGCTTTAAATCCTACTAATATGGAACAACTTGGTGTAGATGAGGCTTTTTTACTCTTGATTCACTGGAATTCAACATGATGCCTGCATTTTTAATGCTCCATACACCCATTTAACCATCCAGTTTCTTGGGATGGCTTGGTTTATCCATGATAAGCAGCACTTAACTTTATACTGAATAAAATATTTGTTTCCTATCTTGATAAAATTTCCTTGAAGTTGGCTGGATGCTATATTTTCTTTGCTTTATATCCTAAAAACTACTACAAACTTTGAATGTTCAAACTGACCAAACAAAGCATGAGAAAACCCAACTTTTATGTCCACATCCCATTGCCCTTTGGCAAACCCTATGAAGTTTTTTGACCTTCCTTTTCTCCAAATGCAAATTAAAAGTAAAATATTTTATTCTTCCCACTGAATTGAATACCTGTATATTATTCCTTGCTAAATGCCTGATGGAAGTTAGGTGGTTTTGTACCTTTTCGAGCAGTTTATTAGTTGTTTCCTATTGTGATTAGTGGTATGGGAATCATTTGAAAAACTCTTTGGGATAAAATGTGGAAAAGGGACAATATATTTGTTAATTGTTGTTGCTGTTCTTGCTATGATCTTTGGCAACACCTGCTGGTGGTACTATGCAGTGCTGGAGCCGCTCTCCATATATGCCTTCAACATATAGACCTTCAACTGGCCGCACAATCGCTATCTAACCACAAAGAGCACGGACTCAGTGTGCTTAAAAACATCAGGCTAAGTTCATGAAAGCATTTGCATAGGCTCTATAGGCTCAAACACTCTTTCACATTAAAATGTGCCTGATTTTGTTTATCAATGCATCTGCTGTGGTTTGTAAAAGTTGCAATTGTACAGTAACTTAATCCAAAGAGAATTTTGCACAGAACATCTTCTGTACTCTTTCTAGCAAGAAGGTGTTTTGAGCAGCAAGATAAATAACATTTGGGCATCTAATAAAAACCGCCTGGGTTTTTTCTTGGTCTCAAATCCTCTTTTTTACATAGCACAGCAGGAAAGCCTTGTATTGTAGGTGAAAGTCTGTAAATTTGCAGTAACTGAAAAATAACAGGAGGCGCAGCAGCATTCTTTATGTTAGTCTATATTGATCGGCTCTAATGAGCACCAGTGGAGCTGTAGCTAATGGTGGTATGTCTGGTGTTAAGGGCAAATGTGGGAGAAGATTATCAACCCAAGGGGTTTAACAGTTGCTGGACTGCCCTCAGCCCTCGGGGCAATGATGCACTTGAGAGGTCACTGTATCAAATGAGGGAAAAGATTCAGCTTGTGCTGCTGGAAGAAATGCAGCAGGAGCTGTATTTTAGCTGAGACTACAGGCATCAATAAAACAGTTACTCTCTGCTGTTCGTTTCTTCCCCTCTCCTTTCCCCGTGACCACTGTCTACCTAGCATTACATTCCTAATTAGGAATCATAGCATCAGCGATCTGGTAAGGGATCACACAGAGCTGCTCCAAATTAGTCAGGCTTCAATATGCACAAGGAGAATTTAGGCAGCTTGGCACAAGCACTGCAAGGGACTGGTGGAAACACCATGGAGAACGACAAGTTACGGGGCAGAACTCTTTTACACCTGATACCTGTTTATTACCTGGGGGGGGGTCACACTGCCATTTGATGTGAATTTGCTTGATATTCCATTCACTATGCTGCTTGCCACCCCCTTCCTAGATCTGAGAGGGGCACGATGAGTGACCACCAGAGCAGAGAAGGCCACTGAGCTTCAAGGGAGAGTTAACTGGCAGATACAAGAGCATGCTTGCAGTAAAATTTTAGTGCAGAAAGGAAGCTACAGGTATTCAAGGAGACAAAAATGAAGCCAGAAATGCCTTGAGGTGGATGGCATGTTGGACATTCTATGCCTTAATAGCATAATGGAATAATTTTTACCGTGCGAGACTCCAAAACACACCAAGAACTTCTGCTGAGAACTGTGCAGCGAGATTTCAGCTATTTCCCACAATAATTACTAATACATATATAGATACAAAAAGAAACTGAATGTTTTACTTAATGTAAACAAGTTGTAAATAAGCAAATGAAATATTACCTTAGCTCCATTATGCCATGGTACCCTGTGGTTATGGCAAATTATTTATCAGGTCTTTAAAAATTCTACGGCATGGATTCCTCCTGCTCCTTAGAGGCCGATGATGGGTCAGATTAGTACAAAACCTTCTCAGTTCTAGTTTTTTTTCCCCCAGTATTAATATGCAATAAGGCCGAGCCCAACATTTCTTTGTTCCAGTCAGGGATTTTCCAACCAAACTTTTGCCTGCACAAGAATGAAGCAAGTCAGGATTTGGTAAAAGATGAAGAATATTTCCTACCACTGTCAGGGTAAAAAAAAAAAAAAAAGAGGGGTTTAGGCTGCTACCAGCACGCTGACATGAAAATACCTGAAATAAGTGGAGCAGGCACTAACGCTGGCATGCACACTCAGTGGGAGCAACGGGGCTGGAGACGATAGGAAACATTTTCTGCTAAGAAGCAGGAGTTGACACATCCGACATTCGCTGCCTGATGGGCTCCAGCTCAGGGGTTTTATGTCTGCCGGCTCCCACCACTGTCCATTAGACAGATGCCCGCACCAGGGATGCTGCAGCCACAAGTGACACTAATGTGCTCAACTGTTGACACTGGGGAACCCACAGAAAAATGTGCTCATGCCCGTGGTTGCATGCACGGTTAAAGTGAACCAGTCTGGCAAAACAGAATGCGGGAGCTTGCATCCCTGCCATTTCTGCTGTCCCCAACTGTATGCCTTTTTAATGCTGAAATTTCCAAATATCCAGGCAAAGAAAATGACCCACATTGTTTTTAAAATACATCCTGAGAAGTATTTATGCATTAGAATTATTAGTAGTATTATTATTTATGCTGTATTTGAAGTCATACTTGGTTTATGCAACATCATGCTGTTTCTTTACGATATGAATGTATGAGTAGGTTATGTGTTAAATTCACGACACTTCTTTTCTACAGGCTTGAGTTCATAAGCAGCTTTCTAATTCATACATTTATGGAGATTTCTTCCCATTGGAACCTATGAGCTGTGCAACACAAGCAGATGACCATGTCCACTGAGCCTGCAGAAATGTTACTGTAATACTGACTTACCAACAAGGCCAAGGCTGGATTTAGACACTTCAAAGGAAAAACAAGATTCCCAGCTCAATGTGAAGCAAAGAGCCAGGTAGCATGTTTCAAGTGAGTGCTCATCCTCTTCAAATGTTTTTTACTTCAAGATATTCGAGTTTTTCTCCTGCCCATACTTCAGTCTTAAGAGCTGTTACCCATATAAAATTGGATACCCAGAAACACAAAACACGATTGAAGTTTGAGACGCGGGACCTTGTTTTATTCATGGACTCTTCTAATACTTTAACCCACTTCCACACTCTTTGTTACTGAATTTTAGTTTTGGACATACCTGATCTTAAGAAAGTCACAGATAAACTTCCAGATTATACTGTCTGGTTGTCTTCTTCTAATGACAGAAATCACACTCAAATTCCTGTCTATATAGTAGCAAACTCCATAGTACAGAAGGACCAGATCTCTATGACCTAAGTGAACCATTTTGGTGAAATATTCCTCTGAAAGGATAATGTGAATAATCAAACAAGAACAGTTCTGTGATGACTTTCTTCTTTAGGAGGCTTTATAGTTTTGTAATGCAGTATTTAATTTCATACCTTCTGTTCAACATGCTGCACCTTGGACAGATGAATGGGATTTGAAATCAGCTTCGATTGGGTTAGCTGAAATGGCAAGTAGCATCCAGGTAAGAAACAAGCGTTGAATCATTTGATGTTTCTCTTTTCACAGCTGAATCTTTTTGGTCTGAAGCAACTTCCAAGTGTGCATTGGAGTTCACCAAAGCCTGCAGAAGAATGAAGTGGAAACACACATCACAGCACTGTCAGGACAGTGGGTCTGTATTGGGTTGACTTGGGACCCTGTTGTATTTACCCACATCATGGAAGTTAACTCCAGAATCTAATTAGTCCAAAATGCCCCTTCCAAAGCAAATACAAAACTGTACACAAGCACAAACTTTCATGTTACTAAAAAGCTAAACCAAATAACTCAGTGCTCATAATGACATTTAGACAACAGGTTTAGAAGTGATTGGTTTGCTCAGATCTTTTGCTGTGGTAGGTGTATAAGGGCAGGATCTTGCACCTCAACATCTACAGCGAAAGTCCCTCAGAGTTTAATGAAGTGGGAGTCCAGCTAAGGGACCTGCCTCTTTAGTTTTTAATAGTTGGTATCGACTAGTCATTTGGAAATGTTTGCTTTGAAAAGGACATGCTATTTATTTTTGCTTTCCTTTTAAATATCAAAAATAGAAGATCTTGCTTGAGCTCAAAACAATAATCCATGCAATGAAGAAGCACTCGGCAGCATAACAAGTTTGCTCACTCAAATGAAGAAATATTCTCAGCTCTGGAGATTAAGTAGACACAAAGTCTATTGCTTTACCCATCTGTCTCAAAAGATCCTACCATGTCGTTACAACCTAGGCAGTAAATAAGATCTTGCTGGTGTATATTTTTCCACCTACATTTCAAGCACTTAAATGAAATGCAGCTATTTCAGGGGTTTAGAGGAAATGCACCTTGTTTTCTCTGCAGTGGAGTTTTTCACTTTACAGTATGCTAGCCTTCACCCCTTAAATGCTGCTAAATCCCATAAGTGATCCCAAGATGATGCTGTTTAGCATGGTACTATTATTTTCAATGAAGCAGCAAGTGCTGCTGCCTGAGCACTTGAAAATGCATGAGCCTTGCCAGGTCGTGAGAGGAACCCAAAACCTGAACCTTGTGCATTTTAGAGAAGAAAAAAAAAGAGGAAAAACCTCCCAAACCAAAAACTATGCTAATTTAAAGCCACTTTACTAATTAGTATATATTGTCATAAACCTGTTTCATATCTACAAATCCCCTCTTAAGGAAATATGCCCTTTCCTACTTACTTACTGACCTTCTCTTGGAAGCACTGGCTCTGCTCTTTGCGTCCCAAAATCCTTCTAACATCTTCTAGGGAATCCACCCACAAGGATCCTTCCTTACACTTCCTTTATGGAAATGCATTCATAATGCACATGCATTATGGTGGGGTGAGAATGTTTCCCAGTCTTAATTGTCCCGCTCAGAGCATCCTGCTGATGATTTAGAATAGGTACAGTGCCAATTGAACCATTCAAACTCAAAACAGCACAACTTGCCATGACTTGTCAGCAAAATGTTTCTGTCATTTACTGCAAGAGGAGCTTGGTTGAACGAGGCTATCTGAGAGATCAGATTGGGTGATGGAAAGATGTGAACCTTATGAAGTTCTCACAAGTCATTCGAAGAATATTTAATCTCAACATTCTTTACTTGCTATTACAGTGAAAGAGCCAAAAAATGCCAGATTATCTCAGCAAAACATGATCCAACCAACACTTTTCATTCCCTGGCTTCATAGGGTTTACAGACTCTAATTCTGTGCATCATTTCATCTCTGCGGTTCAAGCCTAACTTAACACAGAAAAGGAATCTTCACACTGTGCTCTTTCCTAGGTACCCAAATATTGTATTTACAGGAATTCAGTGAGGTCTTTCCTGGCTGAGCTCTCCACACTTGCTGGTGGTTTCAAGCCAGGTCTGCAATAGGGGCTCAACCAGTGCAGCACTGCTGACTTTAACAGAGCTTCACAGAAGTATTTGAGGCAAATCTTATGTTTCTTATTTAAACAAAGCTCCTAAATAGCTTAGAGAATGTAATTACACAGCAGAAAACATGTATTTGCCTAACTATTCATTTAGCTTCTTAAAGATCAAAATATTAAATGTCTTCTCTGTTCTGAGACTTCCAGACATGAGCCTTCAAGGGATTGCATTATATGACCAGAGGTTTTGGTCAGATGATGAGATATTCTTGTTTTTAGGATTTTTTTTTTCCATTTTGACTTCTCATAGCTAAAAGGCCAAGGTCCAGTGTACCTATTCAGACTTGTTGTGATGAACTCCATTAAGAGACCTGTTAAATGAAATTACTATCACTAGCTCCCTCCTCCCATTTTGACCAACAGCTTTCTGGCTTCAAGATGTATTCCCAATTTTTTATCTTCCAAACTGATTTTAGTGGACCATCTCTACAGTGTTTTTATCTCCATCCACATCAACTCCATTTCTGCTTTCACTCCCTCCTTTTGTCCTCTGCCATCACTTTCTCAGTGAATAGCCCTCTGGTGACAATTTATTTGCTTTCCTTGTAGGTTTCCTATCATGCAGGCTCCATACTTATGCCCACTGCTGCTAGGTTTGGTCATTGGGTTACTGAGCTTTATCATCCTTTATTTTATCTTTTTTTCCAGGGAAAGAATAGATTAAAAACTGTTTCTTTCAGAAAGTAATCTCACAACGTTCAAGCATGGGCTTGATGCCTCCCCACAACACATACCTGGTTCCCCAACACTCAAATACTCCTATGCCTAAAACTGAAGAGTGATTGCTTCATATTTAAAAAACTATCAACAGCAGCATCACCGATATTGCCTTGACACACAATATAACAAAACCTAATTCAATACGGAGAAAACTTTGTTGACTGAAAAACAAAGAAATACAGCATTTCATTACCTGATCATATAAAATCATTAGCAGTAAAAGGACAGCAAGGAGAGGAAAATCGAGTACTGAATCATGAACAGTCAGCAGATGAAGGTCTTTCTTCTTAAGAGTCTTTAGCAGGGAAGAGAAGAAACAGTGGATATTATTTCCAATTATTTCTCAAATTGGAACAGAGAAAGGAAAAGAAAAAATACACACACACACACAGAGAGAAAAAAAAATCCCTGACTTGGTGCTACTGGAGTTTGTAGCTGGAAGGAAAGTCCTTGCTTATATTGAAGTAAAGTTCTGAAAATAAGCAAAGAACAGATTTATTGATTTTTGGTGAAGTCTGGGTGTAAAAAAGAGAAAGAATAAAGAAGTGCTCTTTGCCCGCTATGTCCAAATGACATCCCCAGTGGCCTTCTTAATGGTGGGGGAGGGGAGGGGGCAGGTGCCTACCCCGGCACATGGACACAACTGCCCTTAGGCTAGGGCTAATGGTATTGGCTGAGCCTGCTGTAAGCCTCTCTTTTCTAATAGCCAACTTTCTCTGTGCGAGAAGACAGACAGATATTGATTGGTCCAAATGCCCTTGAGTTGACAACATCTGAAATGAAAATCCACAAGGCTAGCACAAACTTTCTGCAAGTTCAATTTCTGGAATCTGATTATGAGGCTGGGCTGTGGAAAGCGTCGGGAGATGTAAAAAGGTCTCCCTTTGTCGCTGCTTTTATACGTGTAATTATCGGGAGGTGAGCGAAAACGTCGTCAGATTTGCCAGACAAACGGCAGTTTTAAGAGGCACTTTAAGGGTGATAGTGGTTTGATTAAAGGAACAAAGAAAGGCGGCTCCAGTGTGGGAGTTTAACGACAAAGGACCTAATTCGCAAAGACAGAGGTCGCATTTCCTGGCTCTAAGCAGTAATTAGGTATATATAAATAAAATATGCATTCCCTTTTCATCAGCTGCTACAACCCGACTTCAGGAGATGCTGAGCAGTATTAGAGAAAGCTACCATATAAAGAGTTCACCTTTCCAGGAAGTTACTTCATCCATGCAAAGTCTAAGGTTGACTACCAGCAAATCCGGTTTGCTTTTCTAATGACTTTTGTTTTCCAGGATGCAAATATTGAAGTTGCAGTTTACAGATGTTAAGGATGGGGAGTGGAGAAAGCTGGAGGAGCTTACTTGTACCTTATTAAGCATTCTTTTTTGATTCTACAAATTCCTCCTCAATCAATACATTGACTACTGTATAAACCTTAAATAAAGCATTATTAAAGTGGAAGCAGTGTTCCTGTCTTAGTGGGTTATTTAGAAGCATAAAAGATACACTCTTAAGAATCAGCCTCATGCTAGGCAAAGTACAGCTGGAATACACGTGAAATTTATTCAGTCATTGATTTGTAATGTTGATCCTCCATGGCATCATGTTTCTTTTCTCATTAATCTTAGTTAACCCTCTCAAAACAATGCCAACATTGTCGTTTGATGTATTGAAGATCCAGCATGCAGAGGATACTGCTTTCTAGGCTGTGGCTCCTGCCATGAGTAGGGCTAAATTCACAGAGCCAGACAATCTTGCTTGCTTGGTGTTGTGTTAAAGACAAAAAAGAAAAGTTTTCCCTCAGAGGAAGAAACAAAGGAAGAAGATGCTGTCCAAAGACAAGGCATCTGAATGATTGGTCTGCAGAGTATTAATAGGCCTGCTGGAGGTTCCCTATGGGGCAAGGAGCAAACTGCGGTGGTATTTCCAGTAATAAAAAATTAGCTCCAGAAGAAAGTCCCTACAGAGGAAGGCAGAAAGCTGCAAAGAGCAATCCTAATTTAGAAATTAAGATCTCTGCCTATAAAGTGCCATTAACTATTTTAATTTGAGATTCTTATTATTATTCTACCTGCAGCTCCTTCCTATCCACCTGGTATCAGTGCTTTTGTAGAGAAGCTGGATGAAGAGGAGGATGGGAGGTCATTTTTGGAGGGACCAACAGCAAGTGTGCAGACACTCAGAAGCCTCAAGCATGTACCACCCTGCCGGCGGTGTCACTCCTCATCGAAACCCTCTCCTGTGAGAAATGAACTGGGTTTAACCCATCATTCCTGTGGGTTTCACATTGGGCATGCAGGAACTGAACTGTGGCCATTAATTTTGGCATATGAGGGTAACAATATGGTTATATACCATGACACATGTGTCAAATATTATCTCTTTACACCAATGAGCTGCTACTATTGATTCTTACACTGCAAAACCATAACTAAGCTCATAGTCATTCCTGAGGATGCGAGCGCTTTTGTTATGGATCAGCCCTATGGGTTCTGATCTTAGCATCCAGCTTTCTTTAAAGTCCATCTGTCCTTTAATTATCACAGAATCATAGAATCCCAGACTGGTTTGAGTTGGAAGGGACCTTAAAGCTCATCCAGTTCCAACTCCTCTGCCATGGGCAGGACACTTTCTACTAGACCAGGTTGCTCAATCATGTCTAAACTTCCCTGTCTGACTTTTTAATGAGCTATTACAATATAATTAAATATATATATATATATACACACTACAGTACATATTACAATATATTACCAATATAGGAAAAACAAATAAATAAATCCCAAGGTTCCATTTTGCCTGTAATAGTTTACAGACTATAGGAGATCAAGACACAGATGAAGAATGGACATCTCCTTTCATATCCATAGAAGCTGTTTTCAGCATCAAGGGGGAAATATTTTAGACTATGAAGTAAACATTAGCAGCAAATGTGAGTGTTGTTTTCCGTAAATCCATCCCTTGAAACTGTTTCTTCCTTCCGTACCAAATAGTCTTTCTAATCTTTTGTCTTTTCAAATAGCTGTGCTAATATTAAAACCATGCTTCACAGCAAACAGCATTTCTGGGATTTTCCTAAGAGATGTGGCTTTGGATAAGAAAGTGCAATTGAGTTAAAGCAGTAGGAGAGCCCGGAGTCAGTGGGGTTTGTTGTGATCAGTTGACCACTTCCCAGTAGGCATCTCTGCAGTCGCTGAGAATTACTAAACACCATTTCAAGGAATATAGGTAATTCAGTCAACCAAAAAACCCAACAAAATAACCCCAGCATAAAATACATTTTAAAGAACCCTACTGGCATGTGAAAAGCAGAAATGTCTCCAGCCTGCTTTGAGTCATTCTCGGTGTACTTTTAGCTAAGTAAAAATCAGATGGGCAAAATCTCTTAGTGTGCACTCGGATTAGAAAACAGATATTTCTGCAACCACTAAAACGATTTTGAGAGTGAGAAATGACAAAGCTGCCCTTTTTTCCCCCAATATTTAGAACATATCACACCTTTCATGCAAGCATGTCACAACACTTTAGGGAGTAAATAAGAATATGCTATTTGATATGACAATTCAAGGAAGACATTACAGCTGAAGAACTTCCTTGCTGTCAGATAAAAGCAGATCAGGTTTGGCCTGCACTGAGCAGGGCTCTCTGTGACCTGGCCATTGCTTAGAAAAAAACCTGTAATTCCTGCTATATTTTCACCTATTTTGTGCTGGTGAATTGAAGCTGTTTGACAGCAGGCAGGATGAAGAGCGGAGGAGCTCTCAGTACAGCTCACACTATTCTCAGGCTGTGTCTTTTCACTTAGCATCCCTGATTTATCATCAAAACCAGAATTCTGTACACAATTCTCAGCTGGACATTCACACTGACAAGTAAATACATGTATGTATGTCCATACAGGTACCACAGGCTTTGCTAAAATACCTGTGCATGCAAAATTGAATGAACGATCTCTGTTCCTATTTTATTACTACTGCACTTCTAAGACAATACTCTGCTACCTCTATAAAGAATGATAGGACAGGCAGGCTGGAGTAGCTGCAGGGGATCCTATGCCTGTTGACTGCCAAAGCTGCTTACTAGTTAACAACTGATCAACTGCCCCCCAAGGCAACAGCTTAACAAGCCCCAGTAGAAGTGGACTCAAGATTTCTTCCTCAGCAAAGAAAATGAAACCATTTACCAGGTATGACCAATATCTAGGAATCAAGGGCAGCAGCACCAACACTTCAGCTCCCCAGCTCTTTAGAAACAGCAAGGTATTTTTAGTCTGGATTCTGAAAGTTGAGCATGGCTTACTAATATTGCAGTAGGAAAAGGGAACGTGGTCCAGGGCTGCTTTGCAGAGGCAGAGCTTGGCTTGCACACTTAGCGCCTCCAACACCGCCGGTGAGAAGGGATGCTTATGGGTGCTCCAGGGCAATACCGTGTCTGTGTGAGGGAGAGAGAAAGAGAGAGCTTCAGTACTGAAATACAGCAATTCCTCTGGGGTGAGATGTGGCAGCTGTTTACCAGCACAAAGCAATTCTGTGCAGCAGTTTCGGGGAGGAAATGAAGAATACTGTACTGGGCTGAAACTACAGGGGGGATTTTAGGAAAGCAGAATTTAATTACCCGAGCTGGAATTTGGCCAGGACACCAGGGCTCACACCTCTGCTCTCGTGGAAAGTGCCAAGGGGTCTTTAATAGTAACAAACGGTCAAGGTTTGGGGCTAGTGCTTCACCTGAACAACGCCTTCAATAACGTTTTGTTCCTTAACAGCACGTTATCAAAACTTACATCCAAAGTCCTGGGTTTTGCAGTGGAGTTACCATGAAGAACAGCCTTTCTTATGAATCATAGAATCACAGAATGGTTTGAGTCGGAAGGGGCCTTAAGGCTCATCCAGTTCCAACTCCCCTACCAGAGGCAGGGACACCTTCCACTGGAGCAGGTTAAAGTTTCTGTTCCTCTCAGGATCATCTAGAAATAGCCACCTTATAACACGTCTTCAGGTCCACTGCAGGAAATGAAAGGAATATCTGGATTTTCAGGCGGGGTAGACCTTAGTGGCTGCCACCTAATATATCCAAATTAGCTGAATCAGCTCCATAACCTACCAATAGCCTGACACATTTCCTAAAGCATCCGCACTCCATTTCTTCCATCCCTTGAGTCAGAAATGTTCTAATTTTTTAAGGGACTTTTCAAAAGGAAGCTTGAGGCTGGAGGGAGGGTTGGCACTTTTCATTTGCTTTCTATAACTTGCTGTTTTATAGTTTTAATCCTTCAGCCATCAGGAGAGGTGTGAAGAAAACCTGCAAGGGCAAACCCTATATGAAAATTGGAACAACCTGTTGACAACCCAGCTTCCTACACACAGGCTTACTCACATTTGTTACCTGGTGTGTTTAGTGGGGTGTGTTACATGGGTGACTCCCGATTTCTCCTCTGTTTTCACTTCTGCTGTTTTTTCTTTAGCCACGTTCTCCAAATTAAACTTGCAGCTCTTCAAATGTCCTTTGGTTCATGCCTCCAGCTCTTTATTTCTAGATCATTATTCACCTTCTCTCTTCATGAATATACTAAAGAACGTGACAATAGTGAGGCTGCAGATTGCTCAAACTACCCTGTATGACATTAACTATAGGGATGCTGGGGAGGGACTCTTCATTAGGGACTGTAGTGATAGGACAAGGGGTAACGGGTTAAAACTTAAACAGGGGAAGTTTAGATTGGATATAAGGAGGAAATTCTTTCCTGTGAGGGTGGTGAGGCACTGGAATGGGTTGCCCAGGGAGGTTGTGAATGCTCCATCCCTGGCAGTGTTCAAGACCAGGTTGGACAGAGCCTTGGGTGCCATGGTTTAGTGTGAGGTGTCCCTGCCCATGGCAGGGGGGTTGGAACTGGGTGATCTTAAGGTCCTTTCCAACCCTAACTATTCTGTGATTCTAACTAGTGTCACATTGTTTCCTTGTATTTTCTGCTTGTAATAGACTCTTTACATTTAGATTGGAACAAGAACTGCTTTGTGCTCCATGCCCCTGCATTGCTCTCTGTAGAAGCAGTCATGAACAGTGACCAAATTACTACTATTAACGCACAAGATATCAACTCTGGAAGCATATTAAATGTCCCGATAAGCTGCCATTTGCAAAAGCTTCTTGGAGAAAGTGAGGGCTCAAAAAGATTGGCTAACTCTAAAATGTTTGTGACAGCTTCTAAGAAGGTCAGAGTCATCAAGAAGATGGAACAGTACAACCTTGAGGTCCTAAGTGTTTGGATGAGCTGTGTCAGACTTTGAGGCAGTTTTTGGGTTCACCAGGCAGCTTGTTTTCTAAGGAAATTTTGTAATCAAGCTTGGAAATGCTAATCTAACATATGTTACAGCACTCTCAATCTGCAGAGGGAAGTATGGATGGTCTTTAAGACCCATGTCAATGAGGGCCAATAAACATAAGTCAAGCATCAAGCCAAGAAACTATATCATGTCATACCCAGCATCACATGCAACACATGAGAAAATGGATGCCATGCCATGTCTGCATTAGATAATCTCAGTGAAAGAACCCAAGTAGAAAAGAAAGAATCATAGAATAGTTAGGGTTGGAAAAGACCTTAAGATCAGCCATGGGCAGGGGCACCCCATACTAAACCATCTCACCCAAGGCTTCATCCAGCCTGGCCTTGAACACTGCCAGGGATGGAGCATCCACAACCTCCCTGGGCAACCCATTCCAGTGCCTCACCACCCTCACAGGAAAGAATTTCCTCCTTATATCCAATCTAAACTTCCCTTGTTTCAGTTCTAACCCATTACCCCTTGTCCTGTCACTACAGTCCCTAATGAAGAGTCCCTCCCCAGCATCCCTATAGGCCCCCTTCAGATACTGGAAGGCTGCTCTGAGGTCTCCACGCAGCTTCTCTTCTCCAGGCTGAACAGCCCCAACTTTCTCAGCCCAAAAGGAACAATCCAGTGTAGATTTAGTCAGCAAGAACATAAACAAAACCTTTAACTCGGGATTCCAGGCATGACTGCTCTTGCGACGCTGCAGCAGTATGTGAAATGTGAGCTCCATGTCTGCCAGCACCAAGAGGATTTCAATATCACAAGTCCTAATGATTTCTATTGCCTCATTGTAGCATCCTCTGAAAGGAAACACAGGACTGGATCAATGTAGTCATTGACTGACTCAGTGTATGGATAACTGATGCACATTAATACAGTCTACATTCAACTGGAGTGGTCTTTAGAATTACAACTAAAGGTATAACAATGCAATCTTCACTTTAACCTGAGCAATAGCTGAATTGACTTTTCCTGCTCTGTTTTCAAGTAAACACTGCTAGCTCCGCTGCAAGCCCCCAAGCATCCTCTCCATAACACGTGAAGCATTGTTAGGTGAATTAACCCTCAAACACCCCATCACAGCATACACCTGCTCCATTTAAAAGTTCTTTGCCCTTCTAAAGTATCTCTGCAGAGTATACAGATCTATAGGTGCTTTATATATACTCTTAAAAACCTCACAGGCAATGGTGAGAGATAAGAATCAATATTCTCATTTTATAGATGAGCAACCAGATTAAACAACATACCAAAGGCTACACAAATTTTTGCATCATGTGTTCATAAATGATTCTTATTCCATTGCTAGGATGCATATAGGATTTTCTCCTAAGCTATAAAACTCATCTTTCTCCCAACCACTTGCTCATCGCATAGAACTATCTGCGACTTTACTGCTTGCCTTTTTTCATCCTTTGCTTTTACTGACCCAGTGTCACCTCTGTAACATGAAAACCCAGACAAACCATTAAGTCCTGCTTCCTGACACAGCGGAGCATGGGGATTACAGAATAACTGTTCAGCCTGTAAAATTAAATTACATATCCCTTACATGCCATACCCCATTTTATGTGCCGCAGAAGAGATCTTGTCAGTGCGGCTGAGGTCTGAGCCAGGTCCTACGTGTTGCACTCTTTATTTCAAGGGAAAAGTGACCAGAAGGAGGAAATCCCTTTGACCAATAAAATTAACACCACAGTTCACTAGTACCCAGAGGCCAATGGCAAGCCATAGGTTTTAGATGTTTTGGGGGATGAATACCTAGCAACCAATAACTTACCCAGCCAAGATAGCTATTTAGAGTACAGCGTCCCAAATGTAAGTTTGAAAAGAAATGAAGCCCTACATACCTTCCTTCCATGTGTTCATCTTAAATTTTGATTAGTTCAGTGCTTGGTCCATTGTTTTGCACACACAAAAAAACCCAAGCAAAATGTAATTGTGTGCCAGGGGGCTATTTTTAAAGAGAAATAAGAGAAATCAGAGTTTAACCTTTCAAGAGCCAGAGGATTCAGAAAGCAGGATTACAAATTGTGCTTCAGTGCGATTAAGTTGCATTTTTGGATGTTGGTCTGAAACATTTCAACAGAATAACGCATTGAGGGAGTAAGTTAGCAGAGTAATGTAAAATCTGATCACCCATACTACAACTACTAAAACAATTACTGTCGCAGATGTTCTTATTTGGTGTATATCTTCTATATTGAATGACGATATAGCTTGGAAAATAATAGTTAAATGCCTCAAAATAACATTAACCTTTGAATGTTTGAAATATACTTTTGAATACTTTGAAAAAACCGTCTTCTTCTTTTTCTTGCTTTTCCTTTGTGGAATCCTGGAATCCTGTAATTCTCATTTCACCATTGGAAAAGAGGTCAATCATGAAAGTTGCATCTACACATTAGTTTATTCAGCGTGGTCTAGTTCCAAATTTAAGGCAGAGAGACCACTACTTTTTTGATGTCACACAAAGTTTACCAAGTTCAAGCTAAATATAACTGTGACTTCTTAGAAATAATAAAGAAACCACCCTTTTCCTGTATTAACTTATTTAGTACACGGCCATCACAACTCCGGGGAATCATGTTTTTGTACAGGTGCTGTTAAAGAGATCCATCGAGTAAAACAGTACACACAGTACATACTTCAGCTCCATTATTCTAAGGAATGCTGAGAAATGATTTATTATCTCTGCTATAAAAGCTTTTATTTCTTAAAAGAAGTCTTCTCACACCCCTTAATTTCCTACTTGTGTTTTCAGAAGTTCTCAGTGACCATTTCCCAGTTATTAGCAACTCTCAAATGAGACAAAGTGCTACCACACATATACAATTATGGCATCCACAAAGCTAAAATACAGCTAAAAAATCACACATTTAAAATGTAATATCTAACAATTTATAAGTACATTTGCATGTTTGCTCCTTGTATCTTCCCTCACAATGAAAAAAATCCCAAATTCCTGTTGTTAAGTGGTGCAGTGTGTGGAAAACTTTGTGAAGATTTTTATTCCAGCCCCTGAAAGTAAGTTCATGATATTTTCATGTTTAGGACTCCCCACAATTTTTCTTTTCCACTGAAAGAATTTCGCTTAACATCATGGGTCAATCAAGTGGTTTTGTCTCAGGAGAAAGTGGAAGAAATCACTTGAAAATGGCTGGAAAACATCTTCGTTCCAGAAGGAGTTTTGAAAAGGTGGACTCAAGGTCAGTAAAGTGCTAAATGCTGTTCCTGACTCTCACCAATCCCTTGGTGATCCAGTTCATACAGCAAGTTGATTAGAACAAGCAAAGCTGACTGCCTTAAAGATGCCTTGTAATTGACCACAGCGCATCTGTTAGACTTGTAAAAATAGGGGATATTTTATGGAAAGCTAAGGCATACTTGTTTACACATCTTAGAAGAGAAAGAACAGATGCTCAGTGCTTTAAAAGGTATAAATACATAGGCTGTGATTTGAGTCGTAAAGATGCATAAACACATATTTTTTGGAATCATTCTCAATTTCCCTTAAGGATCTGAAGAGCTGTGCTCGAAGTAGATAGCAGCCTTTATATCATCAAACTATTTTTCAGAACAGGGCTTAACCATACAGTGGAAGCATTTCTGAGTTGGCTTGTCCCGTTTTGTTAAGCCTGTATGCATAAAGAGCGATGATCAAACTAATGAATGTCATAGTGTTTTGGAGGTGACTCTTCTAGCTGGAGAACAAATACTACTATTGACCTGAAACCCAATAAACTGACATTATTATGTGCTAACCAGTCATTTTTATATTAAGAATAAGCTAGTACATGTAGATTGATTATAAAAGCTAAATGCTCCTGGGATCCCCTACACTGAAATTAAGCTCAACAAGCTCCTAGGAAAGCTAAACAAACTGTCCAAGCTTGTGAAGCTTTGTTAAGGCTGGGGATACTGGGAAAAAAATAGAAGAGAGGATTTTCAGCTTTTGAAATAGGTCTTCCAAAAAGGTCATCTCAGTTGTTAAAGCACCTGCTGGATTCATTGGCTGGAAAAAGGTTTATTTTCATTTTTATGTCTTAGCAATATATTTATTAATTTGATATATTCAGAGCCAGTTCAGAACGTTTTAGACTGCTGTAGTTGACCTAAGGATTAGCTCACCATACTAAGTCTCTGACTTTTAACAGCAACTTATCTTCTTGTTTAACTTAAACAGTGTTTTTTTACATCTGTAGATCGTCAAAGGTGAAGTCATTTACCCAACAGTAGAACTGAAATTTAAACTATAGTAACATAAAGTGTAATAACATAATCATATTCAGGAAGAAATCAGTGCATTTTTAAATGCATTCATATATGTTTTCCAGACACAACATGCATATGGCTTTCAACAATCATTTCAGGATTTTCAGCACTAATAATTTCAGATTTTTTCTTCCATAAACTTTCAAAATATATTATTAAATACACTAAAATTAAGTTTTTACCAAAATTGCATCTGCACAAAGAAATTTATGGTTTAACGCATTGGAGTCCCTGGGATTTAACATGTGAAAAATAGGGTTTTATCAAAAGAATAAATTAACAGCACTGCATTTTATAACTGCTCATTTGAATTTAACAGTAATTCAGTAAAATTATTTACCCTACTTCCTAACACAAGGGTCTGACAAAGAACAAAGTCAAACCTCTATTTCAAGTCAAAGTTGCTCTGTGATTGAAGTACCATAAAAGTAGGCATGACAGAGCTATCACAACACTGGGTGAACAAGCAATGCAGAATGTGGACTGGAAACCAAGTCACTTATAAAATCACTTTTATAACCTTGTCAAAACTGCACAAAGAGCCTTAATCTGGACTCTTAACAGGAAAGACAATCTGATGCTTTCCTTTTAAGCCATATTAAAAGTCACTTCAACACGGCTGCAGTTTGGGAAATAACTCCGTAATGCTTGTACCTGTGCAAACCATATCTTCCTTACCTAGAGCTTCTGTATTTCTACAGGTATTCTATATGAAAAGATTTTTAAGGTTATGAAGTCATTGTAAGCTTTTTTCAATTTGTATGGATTTCTGCTAAAAATAGCAGTTGAATGCATGAATTACTTGGTGGAATTCCATGACTGCTTATGTAGAACGCCAGACTGGATGACCATAATAGTCCCTGCTGGTCTTAAAATCCATGAGTCAATTAATATATGAATCTGATATAATTTAGAGGGTTGTTTTCATGGATCCACTTGAGATTAAATGGAAATGGCTAAGCTTTAATTATTTTAACATCTGATATTTGTCAGGCAAATTACTTCAAAATCAAACCATGACTTTCCATCCTGGTGAAAACATTTAATTACAGTAACTACTAGTAAAATTAGTTCAATCTGGTCTCAAATGCTTTTGGCTAGTGTTAAATACTGACATGTCTATATATCATCCCTCTGGGTTCTAATGCTCAGTAACATTTCTCACTTCCAACTGGGAAAATGTTCATACACTCACCTTCAACAGAGGCAACAAAAGCAGCTACCTGTGTTCTGTGAACTAGTAAGTGATTCCAAAGAGCTGAAGGGTAAGAAATACTATTATTACGAATGCAAAATGTTTCAGAAGAGCTAAAACCGTGGATTTGTGTATAAGCTTAAGAACTGTTTTGAAAAGCCCTCAAAACAGTAACTCTAGATCAACAAAACCTAGGTGACAAGGTACCTGCAAAGCCTGTTCCAGGAGAAAGCAGCAGTGCTTGGACACACAACCAGCTGAAGGGATTCTGATTATCAATAGTTCTCCTTTCTTTCGATATCATGGTCACAACTTTTTGATATCATAATTCACAAGAAGAAGATGTTAGAACTGAGAAATACATTTTCATGCATTCTTCAATCTATTTTCCTTACTGTACCTCCAAATTCTTCAATAACTTTGTTTTACATTGCAGACATCATTTTGGAAGTGAACTGACTGTGCTAAGTCAAGAAATAGAGAAAGTCAACTGTCTGAGTAGAGGCAAAGTGTCTGAATTTACAAACAGCAGTGTTATGTTAGGTTCACTTGTGGTTGTTATTATAAGCGTGATCACAGTGAGCTGAGGTAGCAGTTTTGCTTTGCTTTCATTTGTTCATCTTGCGCATTTTCTTCATGACAGTAAATTAAAGTTCTTTTGGAATAGCTCTAGTACTGCAATAGCTGGGAGTAGTGAGGTGAAATATGGCAGAAAAAGAACATTCAGCCAAACAAGGTGTTACTGAACACTGTGACAAAAGCTGGGTTTGATTTCAACAAGGTCACATCTTTAAAACATCACACATCCTGAATGCATGACTGGTTCTTACACTCTGAGAATCAGAGTCTCCGTGCAGCCTTCTCTTCTCCAGGCTGAACAGCCCCAACGTTCTCAGCCTATCTTCATTGAACTGTTCCAACAGTTCCATGTCCTTTTTATGCTGAGGACACCAGAACTGCACACAATGCTTCAGGTGAGGTCTCACAAAAGCAGAGTAGAGGGGCAGGATCACCTCCTTCGACCTGCTGGTCACGCTCCTTTGGATGCAGCCCAGGATACGGTTGCTTTCTGGGCTGCAAGCGCACACTGAAGCCAGCTCATGTTCATTTTCTCATCAACCAACATGCCCAAGTCCTTCTCCTTGGGCTGCTCTGAATCTCTTCTCCGCCCAACCTGTAGCTGTGCCTGGGATTGCTCCGACCCAGGTGTAGGACCTTGCACTTGGCACGGTTAAACCTCATGAGGTTGGCATCAGCCCACCTCACAAGTGTGTCGAGGTCCCTCTGGATGGCATTCCTTCCCTCCAGGGTATCAACCGATCCACACAGCTCAGTGTCATCGGTAAACTTGCTGAGGGCGCACTCAATCCCACTGTCCATGTCAGCGACGAAGATGTTAAACAAGACTGGTCCCAACACCGATCCCTGAGGGACACCACTCGTTACTGGTCTCCAGCCGGACATTGAGCCATTGACCACAACTCTTTGTGTGCAGCCATCCAGCCAGTTCTTTATCCACCGAGTGCTCCATCCATCAAATTGATGTCTCTCCAATTCAGAGACAAGGATGTCGTGTGCGACAGTGTCGAGCGCTTTGCTCTAATCCAGGTAGATGCCATCAACTGCTCTACCCCGTCCATCAGTTCTGTAGCCCCATCATAGAAGGCCACCAAACTGGTGAGGCAGGATTTCCCCTCAGTGAAGCCACACCAAGCACCTTGTTTCACTTATGTGAGAAGGTGGCCCGTTACACCCTGATTTAAATGCCCAAACTGATAACAATTACTGTCATTGCTTTAACATGAAGAATTCTACAAACTCACATAGCCAAACTCAAAGCCCAGCAATACCTGAGTAGTTGACTCAAAGTCTGGACAAACATTCACGAACTGTTGAAGAGTCAGCTACAACCTACCCAATGACTTCAGCTGAATGAGTCACATTCAGAGATAATTAAACTTACTTGTACTGCATAGAACTAAGTCAAATGAAAAGTGAGCATTTTAATATTGCAGAAAAAAACTTTCATTGTGTTTGTCTAAAATCAGTATAAGGTAAATTGATTTAGGATTTTACAGACATATTAAAATGCATGAAGGGAGATCTAAGGTTGCATAGGTAACCTTGCCTTGAGAACTTCTCTCTGCAGAGATTTGTGCAGAAGCTGCTCCTACCAGTTTAAGTTTCCCTGTGTTGTTCTTTTCTAGGACAATATCTCTGTTAGAAAGGTGTAGTCAAATGCAAAACGCACTTCAGGCTGATAGTTCTAATCTCCTTTAATCTTCCTCTCTTGATTAACAGTAAGGGCTTCTGTGAAGGACAATTGACATGGTACAATAGGTCATTTTCTGGTCTCAACCTTGACAGTGTAATCAGATAGATGGCATGCTTAATAGAGGTCAGTTAATGCAAAGATTAAAATTAACTGAAAGTCAATAAGGGAATAATAAAGGAAAATGATCACCCTATTGCTCCTGCTTTGTAAGAGTAAACCTTAACATTGCAGGCCAGTAGCAAAAAAAGAATAACCTAGTCACAAGCTATCCAATAGGCCTTTATAAGCCCTCCAGCAAACAATTTAATGATTTCAGGTACCCTTTAAACTAAGTGGCCAATCACTGTTAAATCCTTTGGTATTCGTTGTAATAACATTGATCATGATGAACTCTTTTGGTATTAATGTGGATGTAATATATACCTTTTTAATTATAGAACAAGAAAATCCAATTACCCCTTTGCCTCATCAAAGTTCTTTGCTAGCTGTGACTATTTAAACATACATTATGAAACATTCAAACTGAAAGAGATTTTTGTGCAAAGCAAGGGCCAAATCCTGCCAGATGCTGACCACTCCATGCAGGAATTTTGGGAGAAAGCAAGCATGCTGAGCATTGCTGACAAGATGCATGGCTCTCTGCAGTACCAGCACATGGAAAGGCAGTGGACATAGTGAAAAGCTCCAGGAAGACCCTAATTAAAAAGGCAGAAAGCATTTCTTTATATAATGGAGTGGAAGCTGCTATGAGCAGTTAATGTGATTATTAGTTGGGACAAAGTTTATTCTGTAGAATAGGGAAGAAAAATGATGAGCTGAGCAAACTGATTTGGGTTTATTCCATGTGCCTCCACATTTTTTAACCTTGCTTCAAGAAACAAGTTGTGTTCCAGCCTAAGTCGAGTGGAAGCAGAATCTAGTGTCCTCTGATGCCACTATCCTACTTTTCAGCCAAACAACTCAAATAAACTCTATGATATAGAATCACAGAATCATGGAATGATTCAACTCAAATGAACTCTATGATATAGAATCATAGAATCATGGAATAGTTTGGGTTGGAAGGGACCTTCAAAGATCATCTAGTGCAGACCCCTACAATGATCTCCAAGATCAGGTTGTCCAGAACTACATCCAGCCAGGCCGTGAATGCCTCCAGGGATGGTGTATCCACCACCTCTCTGAGCAATCTGTGCCAGTGTTTGACCACCCCCATTGTAAAACATTTCTTGCTGGGTTTTCTTACATGGGTAGACATCTGCTCTCCACTCACTATGCCATGTGGGCAGGGACTATTTACACAAGTAAAACCATCAGGATTTTCCCCTGCATCAATAACCAGAAAGAATTATCTGGAGGAAAAGAAAAGAGCAGCCCCAAGAGATCAAATCCTGCTTTCTTATTCAGTTCCTACTTTGGGAAAACTGGCAAGCTGAATTTAGAGTTCAAATTTTCACTACTGGGAAATAAAAGCAAAAAACCCAAAGTTCTAGAATTAAGCAGTCCTTTTTGAGCTGAGCCTCTGCTGTAAATAAAACCAGCTTCAGAAATCTATAATTACACAGTACATCCATCAGGTTCCCATGCTCTGTGGGAGTCAACCTTTTGTGAAGGATGAGATCAGCCCATGCCCAGTGATTACACTTTGTTACTTAATACAGTTATGGAGGGTTGCTCAAATACATTTATTGTTGTCCCCTCCTAGCAACTGGCCAAGCAAACTTTATGTCAGAAATTGAATTTCTTTTCATTTTCATTCTTCCTGGCCACCCTGTCAAGCTCAGTCCCATAAAAGCAATATTTGCCAGAACACTTCCAGCAGAACTTCATAACGTCACCAAGAACGCAAAATATAGCGGAAAGCTGATACTGAAGGGAAGCTATTAGGTGTTTTCTCTTATTCCAGCTGAAAACGACCACAAAAATCATACACAAAAGGAAAGTTTAATGACACCTCCAGTAGATTAATCTAGGCATAGTTGTCCCAAATGGCAAGCTATAACTGAGGTAGCAAAGCATACTGCTTGCAGGTAGGTATACTAGGGATCAGGGGAGTTATGTACTTACTGTGATATATAAATATACTTAAACAATACATGCTTTTACAGCAAAATGGCACTGTAATCATGTCAGACTGTAATTTGTAAGATATCACTGAACATTTATGAGATAATTGCTTGATTTCTATAGCTCCACTGCAACTAGAACCTGTTAATCTCGGAAGTCGCATTCAGAAAGAACAATACCGAATCGTCACAATGCTTTAATGCTACATGAGGCAGCATAGGATTAATAAAGATATCTTAAACGTATGAAATGTTGCTCTTCCTTTAAGAATTACGTTATCAAAATCTTTCTTAACCCTGATTTGAATAAAGCCTTCATTACTCACAGTCCAAAGAAGTTCATTAGGAGAAGACCACTTTGGAAAGCATTCAACCAGCTGGCCTTTCTTCTCAGCAGTGAATTACATTAGCTACTTCCTAGTTATTTAAATCTTGAAATAAAAGATGTAAACGCTACAGTGACATCTTAAGATCATTGGTAAGGCAGGTCTTGCATGCACAAAAATGCCCAGCTGGTGTGGAGATAAAACAGATTGATAATTAGTGGCAAAATGTAACATTTCATCAGGAATATTTTGAATAATCCAATTTATCTTTGTCAGATATGCACCACATATTTTTTTTTTCCCCTCTCCCCCCTCTTTCCTTTGGAGGCTCTTTGTTCTTTAACATAATATTATAATTTCAGCCTCCTAATTAAAGCTCCAGTCGGTCGGACCTGCCTTGATGTCCCGCCGCAGATCGGAGTCTGACTGCACTGCGTGGAGATAAGGTGCCTGCCCTGAGCCACACGCCACCACTAACTACCGCAGCGCCCGCTGCCTCCCACCACCGCACGGAGGCTGTAACGGGTTTGATATGGGGGAGATCAAAGCCAGAGGGTTTGAAGGGAGGAGGGCCTGGCTCTGCTGGCTGGTCTGTGCGAGCGGGGCCGGCATACGGCAGCTGAGACTGCGAGTTCCCAAAGCAGGGAAAGCATCCCGACAGAGCGGGCTCCTACAGGCTCGGCTTCCTAATTAACTGATAAACATGCTCCGTCCCCCCTTGCTGCTCCAGCGGCTCCAGGAGGGTTTGCCAAGAGGGATAAGGGAAGCCTTGAAAAGAGGAGGGTGAGAGTGGAGTGAGTGAGGCAGGAGGGAATGCAAACACATCCGGCGGTGCTACTGCTGCCACCTCCACTGGTTCCCCCATGGCACGAGGCAGGACCAGCATCACACAACTGTTATTGCCTTTCTTGTCATAATCTCACGCTTTTCCTCTGGGAAAAGCGGGATTCTGTGTCTGTGTGGCTCGTGGAGCTCTTTAACATCTGTGATGGGAATGGAGATGCTTGTCACAGGAGAGTAGCATCTTTGAGAAGAAGCTACAGCAGGACCGTTGGCAGGGCAGAAAGGAGATAAAACTAGCCACCCAGGTACCTGCTACCACCCTTGTCAGAGCTCCTTCTGCCTGAGAGAGGGCTGCTGTGTTAGAAACACTCAGGTGCAGAGATCATCCTGACTCCACTGCAGCTACAAACACCCACTGTCTTTCACAGCTCCAAACTTTAGCCCTGGTGCAGCTAAGGGTATTCCTTAAGCAAACGCTGCTTTAAGTGCACCCAGTGTGGAGGCCACATTTACTTCAGAAGTATCAAAGACACCAAAAGAGCTGCTCTTGCAAAGCCACTGAATGCCTTTCATAGAATCACAGAATTGACAAGGTTGGCAAAGACCTTTAAACTCAAGTCCAACCATTCCCCAGCACTGCCAAGGCCACCCACAGCACTGAGGGCTTTGCCTACACAGTATCACACAGTATCACAGTATGCTAGAGATTGGAAGGGACCTCAAAAGATCATCTAGTCCAATCCCCCTGCCAGAGCAGGAACACCTAGATAATGTTACACAGGAATGTGTCCAGGCGGGCTTTGAATGTCTCCAGGGAAGGAGACTCCACAACCTCCCTGGGCAGCCTGTTCCAGTGTTCCGTCACCCTCACTGAGAAGAAGTTCCTTCTCAAGTTTAAGTGGAACCTCTTGTGTTCCAGTTTGCACCCATTACTCCTTGTCCTATCATTGTTTGCCACTGAGTAGAGCCTGGCTCCATCCTCGTGACACTCCCCCTTTATATATTTATAGACACTAATAAGGTCACCCCTCAGTCTCCTCTTCTCTAAACTATAGAGACCCAGCTCCCTCAGTCTTTCCTCATAAGGGAGATGCTCCACTCCCTTAATCATCTTGGTTGCCCTGCGCTGGACTCTCTCCAGCAGCTCCCTGTCCTTCTTGAACTGAGGGGCCCAGAACTGGACACAATATTCCAGATGGGGTCTCACCAGGGCAGAGTAGAGGGGAAGGAGGACCTCTCTCGACCTACTAACCACCCCCCTTCTAATACACCCCAGGATGCCATTGGCCTTCTTAGCCACAAGGGCACAGTGTTGGCTCATGGTCATCCTGTCGTCCACTAGGACCCCCAGGTCCCTCTCCCCTACACTGCTCTCTAACAGGTCATTCCCCAACCTATACTGGAACCTGGGGTTGTTCCTGCCCAGATGCAGGACCCTACACTTCCCCTTGTTATATTTCATCCCGTTATTCCCTGCCCAACTCTCCAGCCTGTCCAGGTCTCGCTGGATGGCAGCACAGCCTTCTGGCGTGTCAGCCACTCCTCCCAGCTTAGGGTCATCAGCAAACTTGCTGATAGTACACTCAATTCCCTCATCTAAATCGTTGATGAATATATTAAATAATACCAGTCCCAGTACTGACCCTTGAGGCACTCCACTAGTTACAGGCCTCCAACTAGACTCCGCCCCATAGACTACAACTCTCTGGCTTCTCTCCTTCAGCCAGTTCGCAGTCCACCTCACTACCTGATCATCCAAGTGTATGAACACTTGCAGGTTCGGTGACTCCAGCACTGCCTCAGGCAGCCTGTTCCAATGCCTGAGCACCCTCTCAATGAGGAAACTTTTCCTCTGGGCCAGCCCTGCCCAGCACAGCCTCATTTCCCAGCCTAGATCCACACTGCCGTGTCAGAGAGCAGCCTATGAATACATGGGGATCCCAGCCAAAGTGGAGCAAAGCTGTGTTCTCAGAAGCACTACAGTAACCAAATGTCTCACCTGGCAAAGACAAGGCTGAAAGGTTTTCCATTAGCTCTTGTAGTATGTCCCGCTCCTCCTCTGCCTTGTGATTCAAATACATGCTTACACTTGTGGAACGCCGTGCACAGTTCCCCTTGGTCAGTGTGGCAGTGTCTTACACTGTGAATGAAGAATGAAGAAATGAAGATGCATTTGTGACCTGCAACAACAATAACTCATGCACTTTAAAATATTCACCGTGTTGTTGGCTATAACTTGCACAATTCATTAAATAAACGCTGCTGCACATGCAATGCTTTGACTTTTTTAATTTCAGCTGGTATTTATGAATATACATATATTTATTAAAAAAATATTAATTTGGGGACCTAGATTTAAGTTTCGTACTAGCTCCATGCCAAACTGTCTTCAATAAGAGATGGAAGTCATGTAGTCTGCACCTCTGATGTGATAATGATATCTGTACCGCCCAGAAAGTAGGTCACAGGAATTCTTCACAGCAGTTTTTGTAACCTACTCAGGGACTACAAGGCCAGCTATTTTAAAGATAATTCTGAATTTCTTTAATAAGATTTTATTGGCTTCAGATAATTGATCTGATTATTGAAACCTGGGGAAAGTGCTATTGACCTGAATATATACATCACTAATTCTCTTTTTTAAACAAATTTAGGTCATTCCAAACTTACTGTCTCTGCTTAATGCCAGGCAAGGGGCTCATAGAGGCCTGTAAACAGGTGCTGGTCCCATACTTGTGCATTTCCCATGGTCGTGCTCTTCCCAAATGGGCAGCTCCTTCTTCCTGCTCTCATTATGGATCAGGGGACTTTAAGCCTGTGTTAAGCACATTAGGACTGGCTTCACTTTGACAAGGAGAAACCTTCATTTGGCTTTTTTAAATCTTTAAATCCTTTTTCCTTTTCTCATTTTGCAGCATCAGCAGGTGTCCAAACCTCTGTAGTTGCCTATTATCTTGTTTCTGGTACGCCAACCACTCCAATTGCTTTTCCACCTATTCTTTGCTTACTTGCCACACCATCATCTATAAGACTTTTTTCCATCACCTATGAAATATTTGTTCCCACTGAACATAGTCCAACTGGCCCTCTCACACTCAGAGAAGACGAACCACAACTTGGGACTCACAGAACCATTAGGGTTGGAAGGGACCTCTGGAGATCATCCAGTCCAACCCCCTGCTGAGGCAGGGCCACCCTGAGCAGGTCACACAGGCACATGCCCAGGTGGGTTTGGGATGTCTCAAGAGGGGGAGACTCCACAACCCCCCCTGGCACCTCGTGTTGAGGTGACACTTGTTGTGGTTCAGTTGATGGCCATTGCTCCTCATCCTGTCACTGCGCACCGCTGAAAACTCATTTCTAGTGACACCTCCCCATCATCCCTCTTATCCATTACCTGCTTTGTGCACAGGCAGGTGCCACTGCAGTGTGGTTAAGAGGAGACATCAGCTCCACTACATGGGTCCTTTTGCAGACTTCCCCTGTGATGGGGCTGTTTCAGAGCAGATGGTCCATGGAGATCTTTCCTGTCCCAGTGGGTAGAAGCACTCCGGCTGTCCTCCCTTTCCCCATAGGCCTGCTGCTGTGTGGACTCACTTCCACACACAAATAAAAGCTTTACCTAGGAAGGGACAAAAATGACATTTCTCCAGTTCTTGCAGTTTATCAAGGCTCAGTCCAGGGTGGCCGAGCTGCTCTGATTGCCTGGGTATGCCCTGCTGCCTGGGCTATTGCTCACCCTATTTCCTTGCTTTAATGCAATGCACTTGATTAGATCTCACACACCAGCTACAGCAGTGATGGGCAAGACAGAAATGCACACAGAGACAGAGAGCTGGAACAGCCTCATTCCCACTGGTCATATATAATGTTACTGTAATTATTTGTACAGCCGTGTCCTGGACCTGCCTCTATCATCCCAGATCAGTTCCTGATGACTGATCTTCTGCAGAAGCTGTGTGTTGCATTCAAGAGGAGTTAGGAAAAAAGTCACAATTGGTTTATTATTGTTTTATCCACTCCTCAGCTGTAGAGTTCTCAAAACAAACCTTTCCTTGCCTTTAATAACCTACTTTTAATGGGACTATGCAGAGGATTTTTTTTTTTTACTTGGGTTTTGCTTTTTGCAAGGATTTTTTCTTTCCTCTCTACAAACTCCAAGCCCCGTTCCTGCCACTTTAAGCACTTTTTTATTCAGATAGTTTCTGTCCTGAAGCAAAAGACTTTCTCTAACTACTACAATTCCAGCCCGTTAGCAGCTCCAAGCCGATGGCTTGGATGACCTCTTTGCATGACTTGAAATTCTGGAATGATAGGGAGGTTTTGTCTAAATGGGTATCAGCACCAAGCTGTAAAGTATTAAATTATTACCAAGTTCAAAATAAAGGTAACTATGAAGTTGCCTTTATGTTTATGAACACCTCACTCCATCCTCCTGTCAGGCAGTTGTAGGGAACGATCAGGTCCCCCCTGAGCCTTCTCTTCTCCAGACTGAACCCCCCAGGTCCCTCAGCCATTCCCCATCACACTTGTGCTCCAGGCCCTGCACCAGCTCCAGCACCTCAATGTCTCTCCTGCAGTGAGGGGCTCAGAGCTGAACACAGGATTCGAGGTGCAGCCTCACCAGTTCCCAGTGCAGGGGCACAATCACTGAAATCACTGCACTGCTGCCACACTGGTGATGATACAGGCCAGGATGCTGTTGTTCTTCCTGGCTGCGTGGGCACAAGATGCTTGTGTGCAGGACACCCCCAGGTCCTTTTCCAACCACTCTTCCCCAAGCCTGGAACATTGCATGGGGTTACTGTGCCTCGAGTGAAGGACCCAGCGCTGAGCTTTGTCGAACCTCATACATACAACTGGCTTTGGCCCATTGATCCTGCCTGCCCAGATCCGCATGGTCCTCAGTGGTCCCTCAGACTGGTCAGTAGTTTTTCTATCAGCAGCATATGGTGGTGGTGGAAGAAATCTCTGCAGAGGGGTCAGGTACCTGTGCAGGAGGTGACAAGTCCCATCCATGCTGGAGACCAGAAGGTGACTGCCAACTGCTGATCCAGAGCCATGCTGAGCTTGCAGCCTGGAAGGTCCACCAGAGCCTTACTGTGCTTTCATTTCTCTTTCTGTTGTTGTGAAATTACATGCTCTATAAATAAATAGGGAGAAACCAAACCAAACTTCTGTGAGTCCTGAGGGGTTTCCCACCTCTGCAGACACCCTGTCCATTTTCAGGTTCCTGCTATCTTTGCTTCAATCCTTTTTTTCCCTTCTTCTGCTGCCCAGAGGGGAGAATTTGTCACTAAGTAAGAGCAAATCTCAAACTTCTAAGAAAATCAGAAGCAGGCTGCGGTGCCTCATGAAAGCGAAGAAAACAAACGTGTGAAAGGCAAAATCAACTATCTTTGATTTATTTATCATTGAAAAGCTAATTGCATTCCTTCTTAGAAGCAGGAAAAAGCGCCTCAAAGTATTGCTAAATGTATGAGCGTTAAGGCAATCCCCTGGGATTATCCCAGCCAGGTTCTGGTACCCTCTGTCTGATGCTGAAGGAGATGGCTCGACCCTACAGGCTTCATCCCTCCAAAAAGTTCCTTTCTGAGGTGCTCCTCCCCATCAGCCTTAGCTCAGGCAGTGGCAGAGGCTGTGTTCCTCTAAGTTCCCATTAAATATATGCATATATTTAATATATAAATATATACTTATATACTTTGGGTTAGACGTAAGAAGAAACAAGTCTTCAGCATCATGAGGAGGTTTGTGATTTGGCCAAAAACTCGTTTAAGAATTAAATGTGCCCTTAGAGCTGTCCTATCGCATTCAACAAGTGCAGCTCCTGAAAGCTCCTCAATAAAGATAGTCAACTCCTGCTGATGCTCCTCAAAAGGACTGAACAGAACTGATAATGTTACCTGGGATTTTTATAAGAAAACAAATTTCTACACTAAGATAAAACCCTCAATTAAATCGTATGGTCTGGTATAAAAGGTGCTCTGTAAAGGTTATTATTTTCTATTAACTATAAGGGTTTTCTTTAAGGCTCTCAGCTCAGCAGGTGTTTTCTCAGGCCTGATTTAAGACAGAGCTGAGATTGAGCCAGAGGCCGATTTTCCTGAAAGTCAAGTAAAACCTCAGCTCTGAAGAGCATTGGCGTAGCAAGGGGGATAATATTCCCCTACCCTATTCCAAGATGCACAGCACACGGATATGGGAAATCTGGATGGGAGATGCTGAAGGAAGAAGCTGCACATCAAACATGAAAGAGCCCTGATTTCAACACTGGGCAACTTGGAAAAGCATAATAAAATACTTTTAGTATCTGCTACAAATACTGGCCTCCAAATATGAAGATTTTGGGGATTGCTGCAAGTTCACAGAACTCCTTCTTTGAACTGTTTGATAGAGAAAAGGTGTTAAACATAGAATCATAGAATAGTTAGGGCTGGAAAGGACCTAAAGATTGAGTTCCAACCCCCCTGCCATGGGCAGGGACACCTCACGCTAAACCATATCACCCAAGGCTCTGTCCAACCTGGTCTTGAATACCACCAAGGATGGAGCATTCACAGCTTCCCTGGGCAACCCATTCCAGTGCCTCACCACCCTAACAGTAATGAACTTCTTCCTTAGATCCAATATAAACTTCCCCTGTTTAAGTTTTAACCCATTACCCCTTGTCCTGTCACTACAGTCCCTAATGAAGCTGTTTCTAATGAAATGTGCTACAGTGAAATAATAAAATTAGGACAGAAATGATGTTTTTTGTCTGTTTTATATATATTGTTTTGCAGTAGACACACAAGAAAGATCCCTATAAATCTCTATACCTCAAACTTGGGGTTTCACTTTCTCTTTGTTGATCCTTCCCAGTGAAATTATTGCAAGTCTAGTTCATTTGTGTATAATCAATATCCTCCTGCCAGTGGTTAATGGGACGTGATAACATAAAGACAGTCCCTCTCCAAAACAAATTACTGACTCTTCCTATTAATCATTTCTGAAGTTTGTTTTTCCTTTATTCCAACCCAAAACTAAGCAAGGAGTATGCTCGTTGTATGCATAAAGCGATCATTTGAGAGAGCTATAGATTATCTGTGTATAACACAAGCTTTCATCACAGGTTCATGTTGGATGGGCTGCAGTGGTTTCTGTAAACTGTAAATGGTTTATGACTCAGCTGCATGCTGAGATGTGTCGTTGAGTTTGCAGATTATCACAGTAAATGTAGGAGTAAGGAAAATAGAAGACAGAAGCCATCATCTTTTCAGGGACTGAATAAATGTACCACTTCCAGTCTGAGAACCACCGTTTCCCTAAATTCTCAGAGCACAGAGAAGATGCTTTAAAGGACGTCTCTGCGATATTGGGATGTTTTAGCAGCCCTCTTTAAAAATCTTTTTTAATGCAAAAAAGTTTCATCTACTTCATTCAAAATCCCACTTTCATTCATCCATTTAGGAAACAGGAAAACAAATATTACTCATGCTAAGCAGAGCTGGGATATACACCGCGATACGCACTAACCTGGTGATCCTGAATTAATGGTAAAGCAAAAGCAAGTTGAAGTCAGTGTGAAAAGGAAAAGGTAAGAAAGAAAACACCTAAATTAAAGAACTCTTTTTCTGCAGCAGCTCTGACTGTCATCAGGGGATAAATCAATTTGCAGCAGCTGTGGACAGCTATTTAAGTGTGAGCCCTGAACAGCTTAATTGGGGAAGTGTGTTAAAAGTTGAAGGCACAGTCACACTGAGTTCAGGGTGTACGTGCAGGCGTGTGTGCATGTGTGAGCACACATGTGCATGTGTGTACACTTCTGTATGGACCTGAAGAAAGTCTCTTGCACTGAATTCTTGGGGTCTGCAGTCACAATATACTCATCTCTGGTCATCAATCATAGAATGGTTTGGGTTGGAAAGGACCTTAAGGTCATCCAGTTCCAACCTCCAGCCATGGGCAGGGGTACCTCACACTAGACCATGTCACCCAAGGCTCTGTCCAACGTGGCCTTGATGATCAATGAAGCTCCAAATATTGCTCTTACCTGATTTGCAGGACTCCCTCAAATAAACAGGAATAAAGAAGCTGATGCAGGGGGGTTATGGACCTGACTTAGGTTAAATTTGAAGTTTTAGAAGAGGCTAGCCTGTTTTCTCATTTGAGAAAGGTGATGATGGAGACTAGAGGGCACATTCAGCTCTGCCAACAGCTTCCAAAAGCCTTGGAAAAGATTCAAGAGATGTTTCAAAGGGACGATGCAACCCTGGGTTAACAGCTTCCTCAGGCCCAGCAGTTCATGGAGAATGGGATTCCACATCCCTTAGCTTTACGTCATCTAAGGCACATATTGCAATCCAAATCCCTAATTGCTCAGTCTTTAAACCCATGAGCTTCCAAACTTCTTGAACTCTCTCAGAAGACCTTAGAGCAGCTTCCAGTACCTAAAGGGACCTACAAGAAACCTGGAGAGGGACTTTTTACAAGGGCATATAGTGATAGAACAAGGGGGAATGGTTTTAAACTGCAGGGATTTAGATCAGGTATCATCAAGTTGTTCTTCCCTGGGAGGGTGCTGAGGCGCTGGCACAGGGTGCCCATAGAAGCTGTGGCTGCCCCATCCCTGGCAGTGTTCAAGGCCAGGTTGGACACAGGGGCTTGGAGCAAGCTGCTCTAGTGGAAGGTGTCCCTGCCCGTGGCAGGGGTTGGAACTGGGTGAGCTTTAAGGTCTTTTCCAACCCAAACCATTCTGTGATTCTTGTGGCAACGAATCCTTTGTCCCATCTGCAAAACGTCTGTCTCTTGTCATCACCCTGAGATGTGGTCCCTGCCTTGTCCTTTGGCCATTCATGTGTTCTTGTATCAGCAGAAAGGTGAGGAAAATGTATCCTCAACAACTTCCTGAGCTCTATTCATTATTTGATAGCTCTTTCCCATTTTCATTCTTGTTAGCAAAAAAATTCATCTTACAATCTTGACAGCCTCTCGCCATACACAAAGCCAGCCCTCTGTCTAGTCATTTCCATCAACCATCTGTGAACTTTCTATACTTCAGCTGTACCTTTTTTGAAATGGAAATGAATACAGCATTCAAGACAAAGACACATCACCCCTGTATGTAAGAGCATTCAAATAGTTCAGTGTGATTTTCCCTCCTGTATTTGCATACATCCTACACTATGGTTTGCTTTTTATCAGTGGTGCTGTGCAGGGAAAATGGTTCCAAAGAAGGAGGAGCAATGTTGGACTTGGTAGAGAGAAGTCATCCTATTATCACTATGGTTGACCAAGGGTGGGCAGTCCATTTTCTCCATACTGCAATTTTGCCCCAAAGTTGATAGTGATACAAAGATTAAACCTTGTTGTTAAAGTACTCTGGCCCCCTCTCTTGTTGGGCACCCCATAGTACATTTAGCACACATCCTAGAGGACTAAGTTACTCTATGGACCATTAGAACTTACCTTGATGTCCTTAAGGGATTCAACCAGGAAAGGTTTGCAAGCGAAGGCTGTGTTATTTCTCGATTCAAGCTCAAGCCACTCCAGCATCTGAATTAATGTGTTGTATTGGGCACTGTGAGAAACCATTTAGTCTGCTCAAAAATGTTAACTACATAGCATAAATAATCCTTACTTTGCTTGTTGGGAGACCATGTTTGCTCTGTCTAAATCCATTTACTTTCGAATGCTTAATAAAGGGACTTCAAAAGCTGTTCCGTTACTGCTGACTGGAAGTGACAAAACAGTATTATTTTCCTAAATATTGGAACCTCAACAATGTATCACGCTAATCTCCGAGCCACAAAGGTATTTTATAACTAAAGCAGGGTGTTTTTTATGGGTCAGATGTTGTTGTCCTACAGTACCAGAGCTTGTATCCTCCTGATACCACACATGTTTTTTCTCTACTTAATTTTTAATGTATGAATTTGTTTTTATATTAAAATTCAATAAAATTTTAATTATAAAACATAATATATCACACTGAAGTATATATATCAGCAGAGACACACATCTGTGGTTTTACAACAGATGCGTACTCCGCTGCAACTATCTAAGATGAAGATTTTGCCACTAAAATGAACCCACATTCAGCTTGCTCACACATAAAACTTTCAGGTAGGCCTAGGCTGAAGGCACCTAAGTGAGTCCCTGATCTCAGTGGAAGCAGAAGGCTGATAACAAGATACTGAATATCAGCAAGAACCAGGAGAAAAAGGCAGAATTAGAGACACAAAAAGCCAAAAGAGATGGAGAACATCTAACACGCTGAACCAGCTTTCCACAAATGTGGCTTTATGGATCTAAATACTTCCTCATTTGTCTGGTGTTGCTCTTCATTGCCAAGAGCACCTTTCACCCTGCCTTTTCTGGACCATAGATCCACTTGGTGTTCAGTGGCACAGGAAAGATTTTCTGTAGGTGCCTCATGTAAAGCATGCACAGCAGATTTTAATGGCTCCTTTTGGTTTATAAACCAGGATTTAGTCTGCTGCCATTGGCATGAATGAGATGCCATGTCTGTTGTACTTTATGTGTTCTTTCCTATAAGCATTTCACAGATGCAAAAGCAGAGCCTAACATGCAATTCAGAAGAAACCTGGGATGAGAGGGAGGGAATGAAGATAAGAATGAACAACCAAATTAAAGACTGGTTTCAGGGTTTGTTCAAACTAGTCCAAAGTCTGGGCAATGGTCATGTAGCTATAAATCAAATGTAGCCCCAGTGAATAAATAAATGCGATGGGAGCAGAAGTGGGCCCTGTGGAGAGCAGTAATGCAGCATTTATCAGAGCAAAACTACATCAAGATGGTTTTTTTTCAGCTTAAACACCGGCGTTCCCAGTTTCACCAGTGCAATTTTGGAGCGGCTCCTCAGGTGTTGATGGAGCACTCTGGATTTGCACCGCCATAAGCAGGTGCTAAATCTGGATCCTGACATCCAGGGAGGCAGCACTGGGATGTAATGTGAGCCCACACCATGGCAGCAGCCCTCAGAGTGGCCGCGAGGAGCCCCTCGCACAGCCCAAATCACACCTAGGTCTGGGGTCGGCAAAAAGCCACCGTGGATTTGGGGCTCGGCCAGGGTGAAGGGGCCACTCAAAGTTCCTTTCTCAGCTCCTTTATCTCTCTTTATCTCACACTGCTTCCAGTTTCTCAGCTTACACTTCCAAATGAGAACGTGGAATAGCGAAATCCTCATCTGAATAATAAATAACAACAAATCCCCATCAATCATCCTACAACGGCACACTACCACTCGCTTTGCGGTACCCTGTGCACATCCAAACGCTTCAATTGGCACCTCGCACTTGGTTTCACTAAGCGATAGCAGCATTTTCTTTAAAGACATACAAAATTCAGTTCCCGAAATGCAGATTTTCCTATTCATTGCCCACATCATAAGGTTGACCCACATAATTTTAAGCAAGAAGCTGAAATCCTAACCCAGCTCTGCAGAGATTACATGTGATATTGTTTTAACTGTTTGCTGAACTCTGTCTGTTGCTGTTTGTCCTTAATTTGGGTGAAGTAAAGTGAATAAATGCTCATCTTTCACCCGGGAGTATGAAATTCTAACAATGAGTTTTTAGCAATGAAGCCATTTTTGGGGGGGGTGAGGGAGAAATCTGAGGCTGAGAGCAAGGTCTGCAGGTTGTCTGCATGCTTCAAATATTAATCAGTTGGCAACCTTCCTCCTCTGGAACAGGAAAAATGAAGGCAAAAAGACACGTTGCACAGAGCCAGTAACACTCACAACTTGAGGAAGCGTAAGGTGATCCTTTCCTCAGCAAAATCCATCAGCAGTTTAACTCCAGCAACAGAGTCAGTTCTGGGGATTGCTTTCCTTTAAGCACATGGAATAACTGTTGGTTTTCTTAGGAGGAAGGAAAGGCCGATGCTAACGATTAGTTTCTGTCATCAACAAGAAGTTGCAGCTAAGCCCCCGCCTTGGGAGAACTCTTGGGAAGTGCAGCAAGAGTCAAACCTTCCATGTCAAACTCGTGCAGATTTATGCTGTCTTTTAGACTCCAATGTAACACGCTGTCTTTCACCTTATTCTGTAATTAAAAAGAAAACAAAAGCAGCTATTATTAATACTCTCCTTGGCATTTACCACTCTGTGATTTGCTTCTTACAATAATGACTCTAACTGAAGTTTGTAACACCACAGATAAACTAAAACCTTCATGTTTCAAGAGCATCAATGTTGTTTGTTAGGAGCTTTCCCTTTCTCTTTGCCTTTTGCTCCTTGCAGTGAAAACCTCAGTGCACCATCTTCTGAGACTTCCAAATATGACACAGGGATCTATTTTTAAGCGTCTATTTTCAGATGCAGAAATAAACTCCTTATTCGTGGTTTTTTTTTTTTGCTTTCCTTATTTTAAATATGATGGGAAAAACGCCTGCTATTACGTTCCCTTCATTTTCAGCCATCCCAGCCAACTTGTTTGCTGGCACTGGGAATGCTGGATGCACGATGAGAGTATGTCAAGCCCAAAGTTCAGTCTCCCTGTGCCTTCGTGGGCTACAGATAACACACTAGGGTTTGGCATAACACTTAGCCCTTTGAGAATCATGGTGTTAAAAGTGCCACTGGTTTGTAAACCATCATTTTCCTATTTCTTTATAATGAAAACAGGACCCTCAAATCCTTTGTAACTCAGTCTAGCAGTCATGAAAATACAAATATTTCCATAATCTGAGTATGAATTAAAAGTCAAATTACTTTATAGATTTATTTATATTTGTCCACAAGGGACTTCATCAAAACAGCCCTCGAGAGCTGGAAAAACAGGGAGTTTTTTAAGCACAGCTTTTCTCTCTCAATGTTAGGTTAACAGGTTCAACTTTGTGATACTGCAGACCCAAAAGGGGAGAAGGAATAGTACTCTGAATTTAATGAATTCACTACCTGGGATATAAGGCATCTAAATGCATATGAAAGGAGCATGAACATGTTACATACACCGTTATAGTGGCAATACTCTTCTCGGAGTTATCTGGAGAAGCATGCAGGTGAGATCTGGATGTGCCATAAACCACATTCAGTACATCCCGGTAGTGATGCACCTAAAACGGCTTAGTGCTGGTGCCACAGGGACTGAGCAGTCCAGCTGTGTTCCCCTTCTCGACTACATAACAGGGATAGGATTTTAATCACGGCTTTGTAGGGAGTTTGTTGCTTTTCTTTTAATATCTCACCTTTCATATTGGGGGAATCTGGTGTTTTTACTGATTAAAATTTGGGATTCTGAATTAAAAATAGTGACCTTTTGATGCAGTCTACAAACTACTCCCACTAAACAGGCAATAAGTGAACCTAATAGACACCCCAACCCACTCCAAGTCCCATAAAATCAGGGTGTGAAGCATAAGGGAGAGAGGGATTCGTATTAATAATTCATTCCAAGCAAGCCCCTGGAGCAGTTTTACTATGATATGCTATGCAGAATGCTTCAACACACTAATTAATATTTTCAAAGTGTTCCACAAGCCCCTTTTAAAAGCACTTTTTGCCATTCATTGAGCATTCTGCATTTTAGAAGGGAAAGATCAGTTCTGCCCCCCCCCAAACCAACCGATGAAGTGCCCTCTTCAAGCGGGACTTGCGGCGCAGATGAAAGCACCGCAAGCACCAACGGAGGCGCCGAACATTTCACATGTGCCAGATGAACAGCCTGTGCTCCTCAAATCCAAAATTAACTGGAATAAACGATGCTCCCTTTGCAATACATGGAACCGAAAACGCAGGTGACCTCAAGAGATAGCTTGTAATTGCAGTGAAGAGTCCCTGCCGCGTTCCCCTTTCTAGCTAACGCGGAATGAAGAGCACTGTAAATAACTTGGTATTGATGCAACACTAACTTCTTATGCACGTATCTGCTGTGTCTTGCAATAACTTAGAGTGCATCTACTAAATGTTTACAAACCAGCCTGATTTCTTACTTCAATTAACAAGAAAACGTAGTAAAGTTGTATTTGACCGTGACAAAAAGTGCAGTTTTATGAGTGATGGACTTAACCCAATATGTGCACATCACTAGGAAAACACATCTGTAGCAATACTCAGCATTGCTCTCTCCATCATCTTCCTAGTAAATGCACTTTAACACTTAAAGAAAAAGAGCGAGCCAGGGGTGATGCACGACCTGCCCAAGGCTCCCAAATCCTAACAAAAGGATTTCTTTAGGAAAAATGAGGCAGAACACATCATGGGAGGGAGGGAACTCTGCCCAAATGATTGTTTCCTGCCTTATACAAATGATCTCTTGTCTAATTAAGCGCTGAGGAATTCAATGAGTGAATTATTATTAACCTGTGGTGTGCCAGGGAATGATGTGAAAAGGTTGGGAATGACCCAGGACTAAGTTTCAACAAAAATTGTCTGGGTTTGGATGGAAAAGACAAAGAATTAAGCTGCCAATGTTACCTAGAAGGCCAAATATGCACAGATTTCCCACACCCATGTGAGATACAGGTCCTTTTCCTTTGAAGATCCAGTTGTTGCAGGTTACCTGCACGGGGCTCATCCTTACCTCATTCTGGGTTGAATGTAGGATTTGATCCAAAAGAGGTGCTGTCAGCCAGCTGCTAATACAGACAGAACATTATACCATCCTGACACAGCAGGATACATCAGTAGAAGCAGTAAAATAGGCTTGTCCACCATGTAGGTGGACCAGCTGCTGCCCCACGGGCGCCGCAGACGTGTGGCACTGAGCAGTGCAGGGACCGTGTTTCTCCATACAAACCTACAGCAGTTCTGCCAATGCAAATATTAATAATCAAGATAATGGTGTTGATTTTGGACACTCCCTCGGGAATGGCCTCTAACCCCAGCTTGGCACTTCTTGAAGGATGCAATCTAGCACAGCTCTGAAACCTCTCGCTTTCCAACCACCTTCAAAAGTGGCCCCGTGGGTGCTGGGTGACAGGAAGAACAGGACCCTGCAGCCCAAATAACACCCAGAGAGCAGCAGAAATAATAGTCAATGGGAAGGCAAGGGCGGGGTGGGGCTGGGAACCATTCCTCATTGCTCCTGCCCCAAACCGCCTTGCTTCCCATCCGCAGCCTAGCTCCCCTTGCTTCCCCAATGTTCATCAATGTACCAGACACCTCAACAACAGGTCTTGTGCCTGCGGAGATCCCAGCCTGGTACCAACCCCTCTCCTAATCTTCTGGCACCTTTAGGATATGTGTTACACTGTTACCTTTAGGATGTGTTTTACACCAGTACCCTTAGGATGTGTTTTACATCAGTACCTTTAGGATGTTCATTAACCTGGTACCTTTAGCATGTGCATTACACTGGTACCTCTAGGATGTGAGTTATACTGGTACCTTTAGGATGTGCGTTATACTGGTACCTTTAGGATGTGCATTACACTGGTACCTCTAGGATGTGCGTTATACTGGTACCTTTAGATGTGTTTTACACCAGTACCTTTAGGATGTGTGTTATACTGGTACCTTTAGATATGTTTTACACCAGTACCTTTAGGATGTACGTTATACTGGTAGCTTTAAGATGTTCATTAACCTGGTACCTTTAGCATGTGCCTTACACCGCTACCTGGGAAGCATCCCCACCAAGGGCTCATTTAGTGTGCAAGGGGTCAGAAATCTGCCTTTTTTCCAACATGTGTTTGCTGGCTGGCCTTGATTTTGCAGTGCAATGACCCTTTGCTACTTAGGTTTTCAATACGAGGTTGTGCTTGGTTTTGCAAGATTAAATCTGACTCTGGCAGCTCGGGCTAGTGGATGTGAGGACGGCTGACACAGGGCTACGCTGGAGGCCCTCTGAGCTTCACTCCTGGTTCAGCTGCTGCCCTGTCTGGTGATGACCCGTCCCTGGTTTTGCATGAGCGAAATGGTGATGTGAAGCTCTCTTCCCTTGCAAAACGGGCTGGCAGACACTGCTCTAGCAGGAGCTGTGGCACTAGGTGCTAATGGTCAAGACCTGATGGAGATGTTCGAAGCACTGTGCACAATAGGTAGGTGATACCTTCAGGTGAAGGTGGGAACAAAGGAGCAAGGTCTTGTTTTTCCCCTGCCAGCACAACACATCAGGTCAGCAACCTGCATCCAAATCCAGGGCAAGTTTCACCCCATGCAACCACCATGTACCATGGGGCTGCAGACCTGGAATGTCCTTCCAGACCCCTGACCACAATACCCAAACCTGGCAGGCGGGGAGAAAGGAGCAGAAATTGCTTCCACGGCTGTGCTGGTGTGCAGTGATTTGCTGACTTCCCCGACAGGCACACACATACCTCCCAGACAGGGTGATACAGCCATCAGGATGCAAGCACTGAGAGGGGCAGGATCTGCTCCCACCGCCTTCTTCCCTTCCAATGTGTGCTTTAATATGCAGTAAACTCAGCTCTCCTAGAAGCTGCCAGGTTGACAGCAAAGGGTTTTGGCTTTTAAACCGCAGTTAATAGTTAAAACACACTAAAAGTGCTCAAGAAAACAGCCCACGCTCCTGACTTCTGTACAGCTTCGGCTGCGCAGAATTAGCTACAACACAAAATATCTGACCCTTTTCCCCCCACAAATGTCCAAACATGAGCTTTGCTCTTGGGCTGTGGTGTTTGCAGCCTGCTTTTTGCAGGAGGGCTTAGCAGGTTCTTTGGTGCATCTAAAATAGGAATTCCAGCTGCTTCTCACTGCCCTTCAGGCACTCAAGGGACCGCAAGATTGGGGGGCCCTGCTCATTGTTCATGGTAGTGGTGGTGGCACTTGGGGTGCAGCCCACAAGGTCATGGTGTGGGGTGGCCCGGGGACAACCTGGAACAGTTGAGTTTCAAGGGGGACTCCAAGTTATGTGTGTTGTGTTCATCATCCCCCACATTCTTCTACTCCTCCTTTGCTTTTGGCAGGGGAAAAAATAGGGTTTGCATGAAATGCCGAGTGAGATGAAATTGTTGGAAAGCTTAAGAGTGCCATCGTGTGGATAAGGGACTCTGAGCCTCCACTCCATGGGCCTAGGAGGGGAGCAGGGTCCAGGTTGCCCTTGTAGACCCCCAGTCACCCCAGAGCATCTCCAGGCAGGATGCTGGCACCCATCATCCCCTAAAACACAAGATGAGGGATTCAAACCCTGGTCACCCCAAAACAGGGGTATTTCACTTGCAAAGATGACCACTGCTCAGTTTTCCCAGTGTTCCTGCACTGAGCATCTCGGGGATGGAGGGATTTGGTAGCAGGCAAAAATCTGATGAAGGGTTGAACAGCATCAGCCAGAGCACGGGATAACCCTTCTGAGAGGCTGGAGTGGTTTGTGAGCACAGATCCCAATAGCTCCCAAGGCAGCCTGTAAGCATGGGAAGCAAAGAAATGCTTCTGAAGCCTCTTCCTCCCCTGCTGTAGTTATCTTTAATTCCCTAATGAATCTACTTTGGGGTCACACTGCATCCCACACTCTATATCCTTGCAATACTCTTCACCCTTCTGCTTTATTTTCACCATCATATTTTTATCATCATTAGTTTTTATGATCATTGCACTTCATTACTGGTTTAACCTTTTCCCTTTTCTGTTTAGAGAACGTGCTTTGTCCTGGCACAAATCACATGAAACTAAATAAACCGCGTTACAGGGGAGCAAGAAGAAAACAAATGTCTTCATTCTGAAGTCATTTCCTTTGTGCTTTTGGACTCTGGGGTTATTTGTGTCTCGGAGTTTTGTGTTTGAGTTGATTTTAATTGCCACATTAAAACCTATAAACTGCTGTTTGTACCTGTGGTTTAGTAATAGGCAAAAGATGGTATTTCTGACATTAAATATCTGTAAGGCTTTAAATTCCAGATATTTTTCAGTAAAAATGGAAACAACTGAGATATCCTAAAACTCTTTCCCCGAAAAACCAAGTCAGGATTGGGTTTTCCCCTCTTAAGATTTGAATGGTCATGGACAAGCAAATACACTGTTGCTTTTTTCCCATATTAACTGATTTTAATAATGAAATAGGGTTTACAAGCTATTTAAAGGGTGGGACTGATCCTTCTCTAAACCTAATAGGCTGATTCCTTTTCAAGTGCAGTAAATATGGGCTAAATATCCAGGGGTTTTGTCACAGAGTTTGAAATCCAGATCTGTTGAAGGCAATGGAATGAATCCTATTGCCTCAAGTCCCCAGAGAACATTTTGCCCCTCTATATCCATTATTAAAGAATTCAGGGGCCAAATTTGACCTGCCTGCATTGAAACCGTTCTGCTCTGCTAAAGAGCAGCCTCTGGATCCCAAGTTTCCCTTCTTTGTTAAAGAATTCCCAAATTCAAATGCCACGAGGGGGTTGATAATCTTTCCCAAAAATCCAAAGCCATTGCCAGGGAAAAAAGCAGGATTTTACCCCAAATTCTGGTGGGGGCCACACTGCTCAGCTTTATTGCCAGGGAGGTTGAGCATGTGGACCTGTATGTTGCACTAACATGAAGCAAACCACAAAGTGGGAATATCAGGGTGGAAAATTGCATCTAATTTGTTTGAAATCCACAGAAGTCTTAATCTTTTGGGACGTATTTTTACTTTACATATTTGTTAATGTGAAATGCTCTCGCTGCCAAATATGCTTAATATGCAACTGGAAATGGATTCTGCTTTTTGCCTCCTCACTCTGCCTAAACCAAAACTAAACCTGCTTTTGCATTACAGAGATCTCCCTCGTGCACCATTCCTTTAAGATGCCAGCTGAGAAAGTATAAGCACAAATGTCACTGGGAAGGTGGGATTTTCCTTTGCTCTAAAAAAAAGATGTTGTGTCAGAAAATTCCTGCTTTTCCAACCAGATATTGTTGTGGATTTGGGAGAAGTAGTACAAAGCGTTTAATGAAGGGCACATCTATTCCGAGTGTTAAATCTCAGCAACTGAAAGTGGCTCTTCTAAACTTCATTTTAAAAGCAGGCTAGAGGCGGGCTATTGCAGCCCTGAAATTGAATAATTCATATTATTTGTCATCATTTAGGAAAGCTGCTGAATGACGAGGGATAAATATTTGGAAAAGTACAGAGATCTGTCCTTCAACAACAGGGGAAAAGAGAGAAGAAGGAAGAACAAATGCACACTGAGGCACGGAGGCAGGAGTAAAAGATCGGTTTGAAGATCACCCACCCAGCTCTGCCAAAGAAAGGACCAGCAGCAAATCCTCTCTGGATTATCCTAAATGAGCATCCCCATCACTGGGCCTGAAACAAGCAGGCAAAAGCCCCAGTGAGGAGAAAGGCTTCCAAGGGGAAAACAGCAACCTGCCCCACACCACTCCACTGACCCCACTTCAATAAAGCTTTAATCCAAAGCTCGAAGCTCTTTAGGGTCAGGAACAAGCCGTCTCTAACAGACATATTCCTTCTATTCCTGCCTTTGTCATCAGTCATATGATGGTAATAAAATCCGTAAGTGTTTCACTTACACTAGTGCTGCGATTTACCTAGTCTAATAGACAATGCAAATGCTAAAAGGCACATATACATCTTCATTATATAAGCTGGTGCCTGAGTCATTTGCCTCCAGAGACAGTTTTATTCATTTTTATACAATTTGCCTACTGTACAGTGCAGATGGTTTCTATTAAGTAAAATATCTGTTTGCTTCCAAATTTTTTAGTTTTCATGATTAAATTACTTTAAAATGATGGTACATTGTATTATCCTCTTTCATGGCTTAATTTAGTTGCAATGGCACATGTATAAACTCTAAACCCCAGTTTCATCCAGTCCGAAAATGGAGATTTTGACCACATGCTGAGGATTTCTTAGGTCTGTTTTATGCCAGCTGCAGCATTTTTCCATAAGCTTTCACTGTGAGAATTATTTACTAAATGTATGGCTTCACAAGGGATTGAAACAAAAGGGTTGGGCAATGACAGGGAAAAACGATGCGGAATTACTTTGGGATTGCAGGCGAGCGTGCGGCAGGAGGCAAGGCCACAGCGGCCGCGGGATGCGCGACATCCATAGCTGTGCTGCCATCGGGTGGATGGCTCGGAAAGCTGCACGCTCCCACCACGCTGCGCTACCAGGGTGGTGAGGACCACCAGCTCCCAGCCGGCCCTGCAGCCACCCCTGTATCCCTGCGAGCACAGAACCTCCTCCTGCAGCAAGCACAGAGACATTCCTCAACTTACTCCCCATCCCTGGCAGTGCTCAAGGCCAGGTTGGACACAGGGGCTTGGAGCAAGCTGCTCCAGTGGAAGGGGTCCCTGCCCGTGGCAGGGGTTGGAACTGGGTGAGCTTTAAGGTCCTTTCTAACCCAACCCAATCTATGATTCTATGATTGCCAATTACCTGCCATTCTCCACCTTCCATTGCCAGCATTTTGAATGATCAAAGAAACCACCTTCACTTTCCTATATACTCAGTATCAGTCTTACTCATGCTCTTTTTAACAGAAGTAGTGAACTATTCTGGCATGATTGGCACCTAAATATGTTTGAATTGTTTAAATTAGTACTTCAATATGTTTGAAGTAGATGATTCTATGATTACCTCTTTGCCCACTCAAACAACAATATCCTGAGGTCACATCTTGCTGTCGAGGCATCCCCAGGACAAGGTCCTGCAGGAATCTGTACTGAATAGGAGACAATGCCTTGCATCCAGGTACTGCTGCATCTGAGCAGACCTCAAAGCAAACGGCAAAGCCCATCACTGGGGTTTCTCCCATGTCTCCCAAACCCTTCTGCTCCACCACTCACACAAAACTGGGTTCAGGTCCCTGTAGAGCACCCCGTGGCCACTCTGTACATGGGGGTTTACCATGATCTCTTGAACTGCCATGTGCACAAAGCGAAGCACCAGCTCGTGTTGCACTGCATCACATAAAAAGCAACTCTGAGATGTAAATCTACCGTGTTTCACTGCTTTTGAGATTCACAGAAGCGGCAGGAGGTGCAGGAACCCAACTGTGGGGTGGGGATGGGGACAGCCGTGCCCTGGCAAGGGTCTGCTCCCTTGGCAAACACCCTGCACCCGCTTTGGGGAAGCCAAAAACCTGCTGGCACAAAGAAACAAACAAAACCAAACTACAGGGTCCCTCTTAGCCAGTGCTTGATGCCAAACATGATGCAAAAGGAGCTGACAAGACTTTCAGAGCTCTCTTAAAGGCTGTCAGTGCAAGCAAGACAACCTGGCAAGTGATCCAGTGTCACAACCTGTGATGGCAATTAAAGTTCCATCCAAGGGAGTGGAGGAGAGAAGCAAATCCTAAACAAGCAGCAAAGAAGGAAAACTGATACAGCCCTGATGGCTCATGCGAACAGTAGCATAAACCCATTGTGTTCTCTTCCCACCCCAAAAAGAAGGCTTCTTGTGTCTGCTAGAATGTACAAATCATCTGGAGGAAGATAAGAGAAAGAAACGTACACCTGTAACAAGTAAAAACCCAGATAATCTACTGGCAATGTCAACGGCAACGCACACCCATAAATCAGACAAAGCAAAATATTGCTTTCATATCCATTTGAGATGTTCAGGGAAATAAGGCTCTTATCTCTTCAGCTGACACAAAAATTATCTGTTACATCAGAAAAGGCGGATTTTGAATGTCAGCAAAAGCAACAAGAACATCTGTTCAGCTTGTCCATTGCCTGTCTTCTTGAGAGAAGCCAGAGAGGGAGCCTTATAGCAACCAAGAGCAGCTTCTGCTGCGGTCAGAGAGGGGCAAACAGCAGACAGCTCACCAGAAAAGTTCTCTGAACAGCCATGACACATCCTCAAACACCATGGCAAAGGAGATAAGAGCACCCTGATGCCAATAGCAGACCACTGGCTCAAAACTTCAATAGTGACCAGACACACAACGTGCCACAAAAGAGCAAAACTGGAAGTCAAACACTTCACCTTTGTCTCCAAACTGAGACACTACACAGATGAGCCTGGGAAATGTAGTCACACACGCACAGAATGGAAAGCAACCACAAACGCACATCGTGATACAGGTCGTAATCTTACCCTGTCTCATCCCTAAATTTAGAGATCTGTTGAAGATGGGAAGCAGGACCTTAACATGTACAACATGCTGGGTATTCCTGGTTTTCCATCTGCCATCTCTCAACAGGGTAAAGAAGTTCCTCCTACAACATATCAACAGTCTTCTGCTTTACAGCTTCTTAATGGAAAGCAAATAAAAACCCAAACCTAGAGTTTATCAAAACCGTCTTGAACAGCCTTCTAAAAGCCACCCTTTCTGACAGCTGCACCAGCTGCATCTAATCACACCAAATAATTCATTCCCAGGTACCCAGTGAGATCTAACCAGAGCAACTGCAATTTGAATCCATATGATGAGTATAGGTGGTTGACAACAGAGGGATAACAGCTGGAACAATGCTGCAAACAAGTTGCAGGTAACCAATTTAACTAAGGCCAATGTTATTTTGAGAATCAAGTCCCATCATCATATAATAACGACAGAATAAAAGCATTTCCTGGCACCTAACACACAACCAAGTTCCCAACTACACTGGGTTTTTGCAAGTAATATCCAAAACCTGTAATTGCAAAGTTGCTGTCAGAAGGATGCTATCATGACTAAAAACAATGCTCGGTATGAACCACACCACTAAGAACCACACCACTGAAGAGGAGTGGATTGTGCTGGGTTGATCTGCGGACAGCAAGATCATTGACCTCAAATTCTGAAGACACCACTCCAAGCTTTTCATTTTTGAGCTTTCATGCTCTCAAGATACATCTCCATTAGCAATTTAACGCACCCCCAGGACAGAAGTGCGATGCTTTTGAAGGTCTCTGATCCCTGGGGCCAGCAGTAGTTTGAATTTTAAGTTCACCAGGATGTTTTAAATGTACTAAAAAAAAAAAATGGAGCCTGCAGGATAAATGGAATGTACTGAAGTGCCACAGCAAAAGTACTAAAGGAAAATAAGTGTTGAAACAGCATTGCAAAGCATAGTCAAAACCAAAATTAATGTAGAGAGCTCTCAGAGAAATAGCCAATAATGTCTTGGGGACGTGAAAAGGGCAGAAAGCGGCATATGTTCAAAAGGAAAGAGATTTTCGGATAACAAGAAAAATTATGACTAAAAAAGGGATCAGGACTATAAAAACTGTAGAAGGTGGAAGCTGGTCAACCACAAGGTCACAGGTCTTCCAGTAGCCCAACACAACCAAAGTCCCTGGGTAAGGAATACCACAGAACAAGCCCTGTATGTACATTGACATCTACAAAAGAAATGTCTTTGCCAGAATCAACTTATAACTTGAATATGAATACAGATGAAAACCTGATAGCAAAAGGGAGCAGTAGTATCAAACCACCCAACAATGCCAAAGGCATAACGCAAACACCCCGCCATTCTTCTTCTGCATGCAACAAGAGTACGCACAGCAACACAAACCAAGCCAAAAACACACAGCAAGCCAAAACTGGGATGGAAACTAGTTCTTACCTTGGAAACATGGTGGGTTTCTGAGCAGACCTGAGTCCAGCAAGACCATACCACAGAAAGACAGTGTCCAGTCGAGCTCTGAATGAATCAAACCCTGAGCAAACCAGAAGTGCTCTCTCCTGCTCGGTTCAAAGGGCAGAGAACAAAATAATTGGCCAAGCGTTAGTGACATAAACCACAGTCACACCAATAAAAACTCTTCAACAGAAACACTTCACATGAAGTTGCCTTCGTGGCTGCTGCCATTTCATATGAAGTGTTTTTAACACACACTGATTACTTGGACTTCAATGGAAGAAGAAAGAGGAGGAGTGTTGGGGTCTAATACTGTTCATTATTGATCGTGTCTGAGTGAAGGTTTATCTTTTCATGAGGAACGAGCACTTCTCATTTCATTGCACAGACTGCCTGTGGTGCTGTATCACAATGAAGATTTGGAGTAATAATGCATAGACTGGAATGTAAATGCAATATTTCGGAGGTGGAGGATAAAAATTGAAGGGAGGAAAAAGGAAAACTATTCTCTGCAGAGGAAAAAAATAAAAACTCTTAGTAGAGTACACATGTTAAGCCATGTGAGTGCAGTAATGTCTAAAAACTAACACTGCAGATAGAACCTTAGAATAGTTTTGGTTGGAAGGAGCCTTCAAAAGTCATCCAGTCCAGCCTCCTGCAATGAACAGGGACATCCTCTACTAGACCAGGTTGCCCAGAAACACATCCAGCTGCAGCAACGTGCCGAATTAATCCTCAATTCAGAAAAAACTGTAAACCATAATCTCAGCAGTACCATTCACATGCCTTTAGGATCAAGTTTGTAAAGGGAAATTAAGTCTTGATCTGAAAGCATTGGAATATGAGTCAAGAAATATGCTTTTCAGCTCTGAATACGAGCAAGTTGCTTGCACAGCCTGTGCACCAATTAAAACCTTATGAAACAGTGCATCACTTCTGTGTTTGAAGATAAAACCATAGAAGCACTGAGATATGAAACATGGAGATCCAATTTTGGCTGAAACTACAAACAATAGCTGCCCATAGCTATTCACAGATCAAGATCAGCAAACCACTGGACCAGTTCTGATATCACATTCACAAAAGTAAATACACACCTTTTTCCACTGAAGTTAATACAGATTTATATCCCCTTCAGCCAGATGGCCAGTCCAGCCAGCATGCTCTCTGTATCTTGTAGGGCAGTAGTCATTAAAACCAATGATGGACTAACAGTGCCAACAGTAAAGAACTTGCCCCATCTGCTGAATGCCTCAGGTTCTAGTGAAACAAGTGGGTCCATCCTTGCTCCAGGCCAGCTGGGAAGCAGAAAGAGTTCTGAAAACTCAAGAAAATATTCCAAAGAGCTGTAACAGAAAGGAATACACACAACATCTAAACAGCAGAATTATTACCCTGCCACTCCATCCAGTAATACCAGGGTCCCTCCAGCAACTACATTATTTAATAGACCATTTAATGGACTATTGCGAATCCAGTTGTCTTCATTACAGCAAACAGGCAAATGCATGGATAATGGAGCTGTTTTGTGAGTGGAACAAGTGCTGGGAGCAAAAGGTGGAACGACACACTGATAAACAGGGAAGTGTCACAACTGCCAAAAATAAGAATGTGTTATAAAGGATGAAAAACAGAAATTTCATGTACTTAATAACAAATAGCGCGATTCTTATGCTATCCTAACGAGTGAAAAGAAAGAAATGGATTAATATGAATAGAAAGGGGGAGGCATGTGGTGCTAATTACCTGACATAGATCACCTTTTAAAGTGCTTGCACAGATGTTGAACATTTTTCAGGATGAGTCAAGACACTGGCTGGTTCTTCAGGACAACCCCACATCTGCAAGCAATCAGAATGGAGACAAGGTCCAGCATTTCACATCGTTCTTACGGAAAGCCGTGATTTAATATTTGCAGGGTCGTGATTCAATTCCAAAACAGACCAAGCGAGGATGAGCCACGTGGTGTCTGACCCAAGGAGGTACCCAGCACATGAAAGAGAACAGAGGAAAGCATGTTCAGGAACATGCAGGAAAGCTCAGCACATGACAGTATCAGTTCCTAAATCAGCCTTACCCATGACCCTGCTGAAGCATCACTGGGGATGCTGGATTCAGTGGCTGGAGATTTTCAAACTTAAATGGGGGGATTTAGGTTAGATATAAAGAAGTTCTCTAAAGAAGAGGTGCTGGCACAGGGTGCCAGGAGAAGCTGTGGCTGCCCCATCCCTGGCAGTGTTCAAGGCCAGGTTGGACACAGGGGCTTGGAGCAAGCTGCTCTAGTGGAAGGTGTCCCTGCCTGAGGCAGGGGTTGGGACTGGATGAGCTTTAAAGTTCCTTCCAATCCAAACCATTCCAGGATTCTATAATTCTTGACACAGCTTTTAACTAGCCATTAACCAAACATTCCAGTACATTTTTTAGTTTTAGTACTTCATAAAGGAAATTCAAGATTACTGGAGTATTTCCTGCATCATAATGAAGCAAAATTCCAGGAACTTATAGAAGTTACTTATTCCTAAAACAAATAATATAATTTCTTTTTCCAGATCTAAACCACTCAACCGTTTTACATTAGAACTCTCCAGCTTTTCTAAGATGTGTCTAACTAGGACCTTTCCTTGGGATTTTATAGAGGCTAATGATGGGTGCAGCCTCATGCCCACACGTCCTGAGGCTGCTGCAAGTGGGAATCCCACACTTAGGGAAAAAGCAGGATTATTCTATTGGTGTCTTCAAGAGTTCTAAATGGTTATGTATTGATGGACTACAATTAGCCACTAATCTTGCTGTTCCACTCCTCATGGTGTAAATTAAAGCTGCTTTGAGACTACTTCCTTCAGAAAGACTACTGTTAGTAGTAACAAGCCATTTACAACCTCCAACCTGAAATAAACAATTTGGACGTTTTGATTCTCCACACACTTGAGCTTGAAAGGGAAGTCAAATAAGCATGTGGACTTGCAGCTCTGCCCATGTGCAAACAATTTTAAAGACAATTAACCTTTCAGTTAGAAGGCTACAATACAGCGCCGTGTTAGAGCTATCTCTTGTGCCTGCGCTTAGGACGTACCACAGCCAGTAGCTCTTACTCCTGGAGATAATCATAGATTCATAGACACCTAGAATGGCTTGGGTTGGAAGGGACCTTAAAGCTCATCCCGCTCCAACCCCCTGCCATAAGCAGGGGCACAATCAGTTACAGATAAGTTATAACCATAATTTAGAGAAAACCCAAGTCCTCTTCTCCAGAGTTTGAAACAAACAGGAATCCACTATTATTCACATTAAATGTGCTAATATAATCTGAGCAGAAAATCGGACCACGAGGAAAAATGCATTCATATATGAAAATTTTACCAGAGCCCATCATTAACACAAATCAGGGTGTCTAATGTAAAGCGTGTGCTCCAGTGGTCTTAAATACAAGAAAATGTATGTCTTGGCAAATTAGTTCTCTGGAGGCCAAAGTTGAGAATGGAATAAGAGCGTATCTTCATTTTCAGCAAACATCAATTCTTTTTCATGGTAATACCATTAAACAATCCCGTCAGTGCTAAATTTCTCTGGGAGTGTTCCAGGACAAAAGTACCTTTTCCTCTGGGATTTTTAGCATGCAAAGGAATCAATATTTTAGCAATGTTTCACCCATTTAAGTGATAGCCTTGCTGCTGCAAGAAGATGATAGCGTGCTCATCCATGAGAGTTTGAGGAGTTTCCAGGGTGAGTTATTATCATCTGTGATGGGCACATAAGGTTTGGTTTTGAGTTTGTCACTGGGATTTAGCATAGGGAAGGGTGCAAAAACTACGTATGTAATACATAGGGGATCCTCCTTTAGATTACAGGAAATCCAGCTCCATCAACTTCCCTGGAAGGACTGCGCTTGGTGGTCCATCGCTGCTGAAAACTGGCAGTTATGGCATGACCACATCCACTAGAAAGATGTGAAACCGGGCCTCAGAGCCAGTTCTCACCATCAAACCAGGAAGGTATGTTCCCACTGGATATTAAATAAGAAGAAGACCCCTGGTTTGGATGAAAAAAACCACCCAAATTTTACTGCACCAACCAGATTAACTAAATTTTGCTTTTTGCTGTTTAACAAAGCATCAAAACAGACAAAACAAGATGACAAAATTACCAGCACAAAATTGTAACCTGCTCTAGAGCTGATGGTCCTGTAGTGTCCTTGGAAAAAACACATCTTTTGCCAAAACAGACAGCTCAGCAAGTGCTAAATTTGTACCAGCATTTGTACCAGCTTCCTGGGCACCAATGCTGCCTCATGGAAAGAGCAATGAGAGGAGGAAAGATGAGGGAACATGGAAAGTTTGAAGGGTTTCTTACTTTATGGCTCATCTTAAACCTTTGCTGGTTGAAAATTAATTCAAGATAAAACAGTTTCAAGAGATGGGCTTTGAAATAAAAGTACAAATGAAAAGGTGTCACCACCTCTGCATTACTAAATGAGCTCTCTTACCTTGTGGTACCCAATAAACGTTAAAACTTTGGCTTTTATTTGCCCCAGTTGTAACCCACGAAGTGCTACCACGTTTCTTCAACATCTGGGACTGATCTTCTCCCTCCTAAGGACTCACTGGTCTGCAGAAAAGGCTGCTGAGGTGCAAATGTGCAGTCACATAGACCTAGTGGCATGCAAAAGGAACAAATATCAAGGCACGTGTTAATGATTAGGGGGGTAAGCGCAGACAGTTTGGAAGGTGGAGGATTTACATTGGGAGCATGGAGGCAACCAGCAGATAGCCACAATCAAGAGTAAACAGGCCTTTTTCAATGTACCATGGTTACTAGGCTGGGTCCTGCTGCTAATGGGCTTCATTAGGGAGAGGGGCAGCTCAAGTTCTCAATGTCTTCCCCTCACTTGATGCCGCTACTTGGCTGCATGTACAGGTGGGCACTTACAAGATATTTATTATTGCAGCACACAAGGACACATCAGTCAAATCCTCCTTGTGCTTAAAGAAAAAGTAGACTTTTTCTGAAGTGGTTTGCTAATGCAAGTTTGACTTTGTTGAAGACATGCATCTTTGAACCACACCGCCAGAGGAAAAGCCATTTCAACAAGTACATCTTTTATACTAAACACAAGGAGATTCACAACCAGAAAAGAAATTGTATTTAGGAATAAATTTGTGTTAGGATTTTATTACTAATTCATTACACTCTTAATCTGAAAAATCCTGAAGCAGCACAACTACTTGAGAATTATCATTAATAATTACATTGATACTGAATTCTTTTATGCAAATAGTACAGTAGACTCAGAGATAGGACTGTCTGTAAACCTCCTGAGTGTTTGCAGGAAGTTTAATTCATTTCATATCTCCTTTAGTTTGCAAATGAGCTATGAAACAATTGCCTGTTTCTGGAAGGTGTCAGCATTCAAGTGCCACACATGGTACGTAGGCAGCTGGGTGAAGTTAATGGATTGGCGTGTACTGTCATCCAATATATCCAATGTCATGCAGTCACCGAGTGAGGTCACCCAGATATTATTAATTATTACAATTTATTGAGTGCTGACAGCGTTCTTGGCACACTGTGGATGGCTCTTGTCACTTTGTAGGTCTGTAACTGCCCATCAGCTCTGGTGGGAGAAAAGCTGATGCTGAGGATGGAATAGGAGTGACACTGGTACCCACCTTGTAAAGAATACTTCAGCCCATCATTAGGAACTCCTCTGCCTTCCCCAAAGAGGAATGGCTTCTGAGCCACCAGGATGGCTGATGAGATGCTGAATCCTCCTATTTTGACTTTTTAAAGGAAATGCTGTTACCAAATGCTTCTGTGGAGGAAACAGAACAATTTTGCTGAAGAGATTTCATTGGAATATGTTGTGCCTGAGCCTCATCCTGGAGTATCTCAGCATTCCGCAGTCTCTGCTAATGAGTTTAGCTCCCTGGGTAGTACGTGTCTGGTAAATTTTTCAAGAACTGATCATTAGCAATGTTTTGTGTATTTTATTTTCCTGTTTTCACCGTATATAAAGTTGTCATTTTTAATTCATTGCCCACTGGAATTTTACGAGGGAAAACTTAGATCCTCTTAAAAACAATATGAGCGCGTTGGCAGGGGTTTTAATAGATACATGTTGTGCTGCAGGTGAAATCTTCCAACTCTGATACAAGTATGTGAGAAACCAGGCAACATGGACCACACTGAGAAAGTACAACAGTTATAGAGATAAGAAACTTGCTCTTACCACTAACCTATCCTTCCCAGCTCTACCACATACACAACGTGGCCACTGCTGTTTCTGAAGTGCGTGGCTACTTCTGGCCTCTGGCTTGAGATTAGAGAATTTGAGCTGAGCAAAGCAGGGATTTTGTTGGCACAAAACCCTGAAAATGCAAGTTTAATCCCGATTTGTGGGGAAGGGGGGAACAATCTTCTTACTTCACAGCATTTAAAAGTGCACAGCAGAGCCAAGTGGTTTGGCCTAATTCAGCTGTTTTTTCTATTAGATATCTAAACCAAGATGAAATAAAATTAGTGTGGCCATGCACAGAGCTTCTCCTCGTTATGGGTTCAGAAAGGATTCTGGTAAAGAACCGTGATTGTAATAATGCTCGTTTTTAACTCTTTCTTGGTTTTTGGTTTACTACACCACTATTGACATCACAATCATAAATACAGACATTTTTCCATACTACATGATACAGAAGTCAATTTGTGGTTTGCTGCAGTGGCCCCCAAGTTGCAGTTGGGTGTCTAAGGTGGGCTCACCCTGTGGTGCTAATGGAGATTACCACCCTCCAGCAGAGCAGTGGTGAACCTCCTGTTCAGCTTACCCCCTCCTTAAAATTAACCTTACATCATCTAAAACACAACAACATGACAGAGTTTCTTATTGGCCACCACTGAGTTTGGAAATCAGCTGGAAACTATTTTCTTACTCCACACAGCAAGGGAGAGTGCAGCCTGGCCTGGGGATGCTGGTACCCAAAGCATTCCTGTAACACTGTGCCAATCTGCCTTTATCACATCCCATTCAAACGTCTTCCCAGTGTAAAAAACACAGTTTTTTTGCATCTCTAAGTGTCACAAATTAAAAGAAGAGCGATCACAATCTCATGCAGAGCATTTCATAGAATACTAGAATGGTTTGGGTTAGAAGGCGTCTTAAAGTTGATCCAGTTCCATCCCCCTGCCATGGGCAGGGACATGTTCCACTAGAGCAGGTTGCTCCAAGCCCCATCCAAACTTGAAATCACAGACGCGGTTGCTATGATGCTTATTGACCATGAAGCCAAGCATTTAAAAACCTGCCTCAAACCCTACTGACAACTCCAGTGTCTCTCAAGGAACATAAAGAGCAGAACAATATAGACAATTTGCAGAAACCTGTGCATATTAAATGACAGCATATTTGTCTGCTTTTGTTTGCCCTTTGAAAACAAAACAAGTTTTATTGTGACTAAAGAAGATGGATAGGCAGAATAAGCTGCTGGGTAACTAAGCCCAGATATCAGAGGACAAGGAAACATTTGACATCTTTGTGGTAATTTTTAATCAGAAAACCTGCACAAGAAGGAAGTGAATATTAAAGTGATTCCACAGGAGAAAAATGTATGACTTCAGCCTTACCCCTAATGTTCCAAATGGGCTTTGTCAGCTTGCAGTCTTACAAGGCTCATTGATAGTAAATTAAATTTGGTCAGTTTATAAAGGTATTGCTTTCACGTTTCTCTCATAAGATCTTACATTCCTCCGAGGTTTGGAATCACCTTGCTTCTCCTAGCTTGTCTTCTGTCTTCTATTCTTCATTACACAACAGATGACCTATCAGATATTCTTCTTCTACGCCAACAGATTTCCCGTTGCCAACCTTCAATGAGAATAAAGCCTGCAACCCTTTTTATCTTCATTCCGCCGCTGTTTCCATCGGGGTTTTTTTGCCTTCCTAAAGATCGTTTGCCAGCGTTGCTTTCTCAGTTTTACCCAGTGGAACAAGCAGTGTCTTCTGAACTGACAATTCTGACTTTTTGCTGCTTGTGATTTTTTCTAAAGCATGACAACCGCTTGCATGAAGACATGGGAAACCTTTTCAGATAAGGAGCTCGAGAAAAGAGCAGCCTTTCAAAGAACGGTGGTAGCTACTGCAGAGCCAAACAAGTCTCCTATGTATTAATTTAACTCAGTCGTACCTTTTCCATGGCAAGATCGATTAGAATCATGACTTTTTAACACATTAATTTAATTATTTTTCAAGAAAAAGTGTGTTATAATACAAATAAAACTTCTTTTTCTAGCAACATGAAAAATCTGACTAATCTTTGATATATTTTCTTCTGTATGAGAAGTATAAACAGAAATAAACAGGAAATGGATCACTATATTAGAAGTAAAGGCAGGTCTTGGGCAATATGGAAAAAGGAATTTCCACTGTGTATATCTCATCTTCCACTCTGTAAATTCTTGATTCATGGGCATGCATAGGAGGGTATAGAGGAACGTAATGCTTATTAATGACTGTGCTGTATTTTTGGTAATTGAGCCTAAAAGGACCTACAAAGACCCGGCAGCATGTTCCAGCTCCCCATCAAATACATGAATGGGTGAAGCTGCAGAAGTGAAACACATACACCTCCTGCACTGGCTTTTCTCTTGAGGAAGACTCTTCCTCCTGACCACCCCATAAGGCTTTCTTCCACACAGGCTGAAACAGAGAGGCAGCCAGCACCTCTGCATGTAGCATGGTAGAATACATTTGGGTTTCGTACTCTTAGCAGAACCTCTGAGGTTTTCCCCTCTTTTCCACCCTCCTGGTTTTAAAGAGCAGTGAAACTACCTCTCTGCCCCATCAGAGCTTGCAGTTACAACAGCAGGACATAGTTTCTATTCTTCAAAACATCCCTGCAAGTGTTCAAGGCCAGTGTTGGATGGGCTTTGTCTACTGGAAGGTGTTCCTGCCCAGGCAGGGGCTGGAACTGGGTGAGCTTTAAGGTCCCTTGTAGCTCAAACCATTCCAGGATTCTATGATCTCAAACTAAGAATTAGAGGAAAATCACTGGTTTCTGAATGAAAGAAAAGGGGCTCCTGGGTACATGCCTAGAAATTGCTTCTTTAAAGGTCTTGGTGTGACTGACCTGTGAGTAATGAGGCCAGGAATGGAGCAGGGACATGGGGAAACGTGCTTGAGCTGACACCATGTTGCTGCCTAATGAAACACCTGTGTGCTGGGGTGAGCCAAGACAGGCTTAAGGTAACACATGAAATAAAGGAGCAGCTCCCAGGTCCACAAATCAATCTGGACTATCTGATCAAGTATCTGCTGTGCAGACAGTGACCTGTGCTGGAGCTCAGACAGGGCAATGTGGCCAAGGGACACTCTAGAGGGACCTTGGGCGATGCTGAGGGATGCTGCAGCTGAGGGATGCTGCTCGAAGAAAACTCAGGTTTGCAGCCTGAGAACTGTAAAAGAATGATTAATGGTGATGAAAGAGATGGTGTTTGTTTTGCACAGTCCTTAACACAGTTAATAGAAGTTCAAGGGAAAAAGCTGGATGCCTTTTTAGAGTGAAAGGCACTACCCATGCCTTTATCTCTGCTCTTCAGAGGGAGCTTTCATCAATATTCCACCTTAGTGAAACGCTATTAAGACATACAGTCCTGAGGACAGCAACTGCTATAAATGCAGCTGAGGAGAATAAGTCAATAGACCCTTACATACAGAAACAAAACTATTTTATCCCTCTTCCATAATGGATTGGGAGAACAGCTATCAGGTTATATTATCTTATTGTAAATGTGAATGGAGGCTAATAGCCTTCTCCAGTGCTAAATTAAAAGGAGGATTGAATCAATATATGCAAAAAGATGAATCAAGTGTCCATTTCCTTGAACTGATAGCGAAAATAATGTGATAATGCATAAGGAGCCCTCCTCTGACATTGCTAGCGTGTAACTGTAGAGCTTTCACTCAGTGCCAGTGAGAGAATGAGGCTCTTCTGACTTGGGAAGTCAAAAATGAGCCTTGATGCAAAATACGTTGCAGAAAGAAACTGTGAGCTCAACTACTTACCAATAACTTTTGCTCAGCAGCAAATCTGTCAACTTCATTTGTTCTTCTCTCCTGCTAGATTGGAAGCCATGCAAAACAGATGCTTTGAAATCACTTATTATCAGATCTGCTATTGTTTCCTGGCGCTGGCACCAGCTCCACTGTAAAGTGATGGCCCTGTAACAATTCCAAATTGGCTTTAGCAGTTATTTTGCAAGACTAAAAGGCAAGCAATCAGAAATACACCACTTGCTCTCTGCTGACTTTTAGCACCAGGCAGGACAGTTGAAAGGTGAGAGAGCATGCAATATGGCTCAATCCCACCTTACCTCCTCATGGAGCATTGTCTTAAAGCCATCAGCCCCGCTCATCAGCTTCACTTTTAGAGAGAATTAAGCTGTAATTGCAAAAATGGAACCGTTGCTGTTGTGTTTGGGGCAACATTGGTGAATCTCACAAGCTTTTGCACAAAGTAGTAAGTTCCTCACTGAGGCAATGTGCAAGGGAGAAAAGAGGTGAGACAGCCATCAACGTTATTAATGTATTGATTGGAGTAAAGAGCCTGGATTCTGTTTCCAGCTCTGTCACAGACTTTCGATGTGACCTTGAGCTTCTCCCTTTCTTCATCCCATTTCCCTACCTGCACCATTAAGACAATAATAATTCCTCACCCCTCACCTTTGTGCTGTGAGAGGTGACACAGATTATCCTTTGACAGTACATTAAAAGTGCCTTTCCTGAACCCGCTTTGGTATGAGAGAACACAGATATAACCTTTTCCTGCACTGAAACATGGTTTTCTTTCAAAAATACACTAAAAACCCCAACAGATCGGACTGAGTTTGGCTCAGAAGCTGCTGAGTAGTTCAAACAGCATTACCATGTACTTATATTATTGGTATCTGTAGGAGTCACGCAACAGCTGAGGTTGGAAGGGACCTCTGGACATTGTCAAATCCACCCACAGCAACAGTTTGAAGCTTTTATTACCAGATTCCAAAACTGCACGACACATGTGCCTATTAGTTAACCTGAAACATAGCCCAGAATGGCTCAAGACAGGACAATCCTGCAGTACACCACCAAGACCTCCTTCCTCAAGGGAAATGAGGCCAGTTCTTTAGCTGTGTCCACAACTTTAACCTTTGTTTCAACCCTGTTTCAGAAGCCTCTGCTCATCCTTCACCTAAACCCCAGGACTCACGAGCCTTGCTGGAAACATCTGCCTCTCTTATCCTTCCCCTTCTGTAATCACCTTCCTCTTCCTCTTCTTGTGCAGAACATCCTACAACGAACCTCTGCTTCTCTTGACAATGAAGTCGATGGCTGAACAGCTTATCCACACAGACAGTTTAACATCCATTTTTATACCAACCACCCTCAGGTCTACCCCTCTGATCACAATGTGGCTTTCATTCAGCCTTGCCTTTTACCCTCTCTATTGACACCTATTGCTGAATGTCTCCATACAAATTCTAATTCAAAGTGACCGAAATTGGACTCCTGATCTTTTCTCCTTCCTGAATTCTGTCAGCTCTGTCAATACCTTCATTTTCCCTGTCATTCCAAACTGGAAATGCAGTGGTCATAGATGATGACATCCTACCTTTAATATTTTAGCCAATTCGTGGTGACTAGAATGACAGAGATAGGAAGATAATGAGGATCTGTGCTATTCTTTGTAAATGTGTCCATGAACTTTGATTTTAGAAGTAGAAATTATTATCTTAATACAGATGCAAAGCCTTATACCTAGGCATGTTACATGTTACATCTAAAACCTGGAAATCAAACATAGAAACTGACACAGATTTTCCTTAAATTCTCTGGAAAAAGTCAAGTATTATAGAATCATGGAATGGTTTGGGTTGGAAGGGACTTCAAAGCTCATTGAGTTCCACCCCCTTGCCACATTCAGGGACAATTCCCATAAGCAAGAAAGGCTTAAAAAGAAGTCCCTAGTTAGGAGAGAAAGCTAATGGATGGTTTACAAGATGAAACATTAGAGTTCGTAAGTTAGATTTGGACTTTTAGGAAGGCAATGCATCCCAAACATTCAGATTTCTATTTAGTTTCCCAGCCCCAGTAAGGTGTTAGAGAGGAGAAGTCCCACAGTGCGCTATGGGCAAGAATGGAACCCTGTGGATTTATGCACCCTATAAGCAAGAGAGACCTGATCAAGGTCACTTTTTTGCTTCCACTATATTAAATTAACACAAGTACCGTTCACCACAATGTGCTGGTGATGCTGGTTTGAAGGGAGCAGCGTCAGGACAGCTCAGGTATGGACCTCACTGGGGAGTTCAGCCCACGTCAATCGACTGAGCACCAGTTCACGCACCGCAGCATCTCAGCAGTCAGCATGTTGCTCCCTGATCCATGCCCATGTGGTGCTGTCATGCAGAGAGAGGGGAAAGAAAAGCTAATAAATCAGTGGAGTGCCAGAGAGGGAATATCAGCTATAAAACAAGACCAAAATGTAGCTCTTTCCAAGGGAGGAAATTGGTGGGAGGAATCGCAGGAAGGATGCTACTCTCTGAAGTCCTGCTGCCATCCTCCCAAACCCCACGTTCCTGGTCATCAGTGCAAGGTAAAGAGGAGAAATTCTTTTAAATACATATAAATATATAGAAATTCTATATACCTGTAGGTATTTCTATATATCTATAAATATAAACTCATTTAAATATCTATTTTTTTAAATCACAGCTACTCCAACATCTCTGAGGTTTTTTGCTTCCTTTCATACTTGCTACAGCAGTTTTTTAAACATAATAATTACTGACTTAAGACTGCCAGACTCTGTCAAGTGGAGAAGCTACAAGCCTCTCCTCCCGCTGCAGCACTGTCGCCCTGCTGCACCTCACACATGCCTTCTGGCTGTAGATGCTTTCAAGATCCCCCAAAGGCCTCTCCGCTCTGTCAGGAAATAAGTGAGCATCTTTTTTTCCTGTACAAGATGTTGTTTTCTAACCTTTTCTTCTCTGTTCTTTTTTGTTCTGGAGCAAACAGAGGCATTGTCTTGAAATGGGAAAAGCATAAACTGTGCTGTCTGCCAGGACTTGCAGCTGCTTGAGGAGCATCAGCTTAAGTTGTCCTGGCTGAGCTGTACTTCGGTTCAGAGAAGTGCATTCAAAGTTTATGACAAGCATGAAATCACTAACGGCAGCTTTGCAGAGATCATTTCGGTCCTGCAAAGGTATTTAATATAGATCAGACGAACTAAAGTCTCATATGGTCTGAGCGGGCTCATTTAATTCAATGTAAATGCATCTTGAACCTCTGGGTGATCCTGGGTGCTTGCATAAGAGGAAAGAAAGTCTTCTTTGATAACACAAAGGGAAATAGGGGGTAGAGCTGAACAATCGATTCCAGCAATGTTGCCAGTGCAAATGAAAGCGAAGATTGTCATATTTGCTAAATAATTGGGGCTGCATTTGCTAAATGATTGGAAGGTGTCCCTGCCTGTGGCAGGGGGTTGGAGCTGGTTGAGCTTTAAGGTCCCTTCCAACCCAAACCAGGCTGGGATTCTATTGTAGTCTTATCAAAATTGGAAGTTTGGTCTTTTCCAGTAGGTGATCCTGTAGCAGGGAAAAAGGGAAAAACCAGCAAAACAATTCCAGGCAGTTCAAGAAGGTGTAAATAATAAAACAAAGCAACTGTAATGTGTAACTTCCTCTAGTTAGTGTCTGTAATAGTCTGTGAGACTGCTCTAAATGGGTATCACTTTTAGCACTGAAATAATAATGAGGAAATACAAAGGATTCAAGTCTCACCTGATGTACCAGCTATGGCCAGCAGGCAGCAGAGGCTGTGCCAGGCTGTCAGAGGCAACAAGTGACCCTCGTGGCTTCAGCCCTTCCACACTTGGGTCTGCTGGAGCTGGACCAAAGCAATGCCCACCATCAAGGAAGCAGGATGCTGTTTGTCATCTTTCCATAAATCCAAAAACATATCCAGAAAAGCTGTGGCATCACTCCTAAGGCTTCTAAGAAGCAGCTAAGTACACAGCTTGAGAAGCAACATTAGGTCAGACTTCAAAACCCAGCCCCAAAACCCAAAATCAAAGCAAAGGGAACCATCTGCCCTGAGGCACTGCTGCAGAGTGTCAGTAGGGGATCAACTTTGCAGCCTTTTTACACCAACTTATTTTACACCATTTTTTGGTGAAATCTGTGTTAAAAGGGATGGCTTCACACCTTGACTTATCCTCACCCACAGCAGCCCCATGCTTTGCCTTCTCCCTGCAAGCATGGGCAGCACAGGCCCACTGATGATGAGCTGATGCCACCATTGCCTTTGCTTCCTCCCTGCACTGCAGGAGTTGGGGACAAGCCCCCAGCAGCCTCCTTTCATGGCCTTGGCTTCCCCCAGGTGTCAGCAGGATCACATCTCCCAAGGCAAGGGCTTACTTTGTCAGCATCTGACAGTGTTACCTGGGTCTCAATAGCTGGAGCTTAAAAATCAGATGTATTTTATGTACTAAAGAAGCCCTTAGATTTGTTTGCTGCTGGTTGCTGCTATGCCCTGGAGTGGCTGTGATGCTCTACAGGAGCAGCTGAGAGCAGCATATAAATACACACTTGCAGTTTATTCCGTATCAAAGCACTTTGATTTACTTAGGAAATCAAGTATCTTCTCCTTCTCCATTCAAATGTTATATACAGATTTAATCACAAGCCCCATGGTGCTCCACGTTACTCACAAAGCTGTGCTTTTGTACATCTTAAGATTCTTTTTCCTTTTCCTTTGTTTAAGTACCCATAAGGTTAAAGAGAACAGAAGCCAAATGCAGGGACACCAATGAGATTTCTCCTTTTACAATCTTATTTTTAAGCCAAATGACACAATCTGGGGGACTTACCTCAATTCCTGAATGCTTCTGATTGCCGGTGCATTAAGAGACATGTTCCATCCATGGCATATAGCACATCATAAAGGATGGAATACCACAGGTGGCTCGACACTGCAGTAATAAAAAGGCACAGACTGCTGGAGAGGAAAAAGGGTAAAACAAGTAGGAAGAGAACAGGAGCAAGGACTTGGATTCAATTTAGGAGAAGAAAGGGGTCCCATGAAAGTAATAAAAGCTTAGGGAAAGGGTAAAGAGAAAAAGGAAGAAAAAGAGAAGGTTGAAACAAAGATTTGAAAGGGTCACACCTTTGTAAAGGTATTGAGCTGAACCAGCAAAGCTTCATCAGGATTGAACCTCTGAACTTCCCAGGATACTGAATGAATCATTCACTTCCCTGGGCTCCGACCGTAAAATCAAGGAATGGTTTGTGTTGGAAGATACCTTAAAGCCCATTCAGTTCCAATCCCCTGCCACAGGCAGAGGCATCTTCTACTAGACCAAGTCCTCGCACTCCACACAGGAGGCAGCAGAATGAAAAGCCAGTGCAGCAGCTGAGCCAAAATCTGTTCAGTCCTCTTTGCTTCAGTAGATGCAGTGTATTCAAGAGAGATTGCACTTAGTTGTTCCTAAAGCCATACTAGTTATATATACATGTATATGTATATACATATGCACACACATATTCTAAAAGCACATGGGATAATTTGTGCAGAAGGCACAGTATCTCTCACATACAGTTAGTACAATGCTGGCAAAATCCCTCCCTCAGCCCCACTTCTGACTGGCACACACCACTTTGTGAGATGAGCATGCTGCTGTTGGTTATCAAGATAAAGAGATAAAAGCTACAGCGTATCATGGCTTTTCTTTCCAGAGACACCTCTGGGTGTGTTTCTCTTTGCTGGGGGTTGTCTCTAATCATTTTACCAAGCTTCCCTGATGGCTTGGGGTCATTCTTAGATAATCCAGCATCAACGTCTGTTTTCGTTGAATAAATGCTGTCTTCAGTGGTTTCAAAGGTTCTTGATCCTTGAAAACTGTATTGACCACATCTTATCTTTGCGTATTCTTTGACCTTGGATAATTACTGACTTTCTTCATCAATATTACAAGTGAATTCTCACTTAAAACAGTGTGTCCATCCCTCTGAGCTTGCATTTCAGTCTCATCCACTCACTAGAATTCAATTTTCCAAAAGCGTCCTTCCTGATCTTTGCACTGATGCCCCTGAAAACTTATCCTTCCCTTCTTTTCCGCATCGTTTACCTTTATTAAATCATATTTTTGGTGCTTCATACACTGTGCTATGGAATAAAAGCAGTTCAGAGCACTTTTTAAGGGTACAGCAGCATTGATGCTGCTGTGGTAACAGCCACATGCATGGACAGCAAAGCAATGCCAACGGCAGGATGAGACTGAGGGGTGGAATAACTTAAGCAACTCAAAGATGAACATGCAGAAGTAGCCTTTAAATTTACCTACAAGAACATACCTGTTCTCTTAAGCAGATTGGTCTGTCTTAAACGTCTAGTGGTAGCCATATTCTGTTGTCAAATTCAGTACTGCTTTAATCAGCATATCATTTATCTATACATTTGTTTCTCCATATGCCATGATTGCTGTCAAATGCTTATTTCTAACCCAGTAATGATAACTGTAGGGGAAAATACAACAGAGGTTTATGACTTGTACCTTGTGGCTGCGATTTCTCCCAATGCAGTTTTGTAACTTCCTCTTCCACAGCTATAACCAACATCACCCTTGCACGTTTGGGGAAGAATGCACGTGGGTTGCCTAATTTGCAGGTCAAGACTACATCTACTAGATAGAAATGAACACCCATATCCTATAGAACCACAGAATCCCAGACTGGTTTGGGTTGGAAGGGACCTTAAAGCTCATCCAGTTCCAACCCCCTGCCACGGGCAGGGACACCTTCCACTAGACCCCATTACTTCAAGCCCTGTCCAACCTGGCCTCAAAGACTTGCAATCAAATCCAGCAGCAGGCTGGGGTTGTTGGAGTCAGGGAAAGTCTGACCCAGTGCCAAAAGGCATCCTTGGGAATCCCATCCAAGCTTTGTCCTTGGGAGTTGCCATGTGGCCATCTTAATGGCCAAGGCACGCATTACCCTCAAGCATCTTGTGGTGAGCTGTAGCCAAGTTTTGATGCAAGAACACAGTCATTTGGTGAAGAATTAGTGATAAATTATTACAGCAGCCTTCAGCTATGGCATTACAGAAGCAAAATACTGGATCATGAGCAAATACATCATAAGAACAAAAGCAGATACCAAACTTGGGCTGTGATAAGTCTTTTCTCTGCCTTCCCTACAACCAGATAGACCCCAACACAACAAACGTGGTGCAGGACAGAGGGAACAGGCATGCTAAAAGCCTCTTTGCTTACACAAGTGCATGGTTAGAACACGGCCACATGACAGAGCCAGGTTCAAGGTATGAAAAAAGGCAAGGATTTCAAACTTTGCTCATATATATTCTTCAAGTGGTGTTTAATACCGCTCCTTTTGTTTGTTTTGACAATGGATCTTATCTTTTGGTAAGGGCTGTGTTCAGGACTATTATTACCCTCTATAAAAGCCTCATAGTCTTTCTTTCCACTTGTTCAGCACACCACAGTAGCATAGCAAATTTAATCGAAGAACGCAGCTCCAGGGAGAGCCTTTGGAGACTCTCCCCTTTTTCATCACGCCGTTATCTCCCTTTCCTTGTGTTGGGGATGCATAAAAATCACAAAAAAAAAGTCATTCTGAGTATATTCTTCCTGATAATTATTGTCAGACTCCGAGATAAGTACCCTACGTGATGTAATGTGTGTTAGACCCGGCTCTCTGAATGCAAATCCTGCAACACTTATAGGCCCAAACAATGGTCGCCCTAAACACTGGGGCCTGGTATTTTGCCACAGACAAGAGAGAGCTTTGATTTTTTGTGTTTCGATAAGGCGCAATCTGGGTGCCTTTATCTCAGCTGTTATACTTAAAGATGACATTCTAGCCTTGCAGCCTCGCCTATTGTCTTGACCCTGATTATCTCCAAATGTTGTTGTTTAGTCAAACTCACCAGTTTAATGAAAGGCCTGCTCCCAATTTAAGGCAAATTATTTAAATGCAGAGTATCCTCCACACTGCGGCTTCCAAAAGAACTAGGCGGTTAATCAAAAGTTAATTGTATAATTCTCATGCAGATTAGGGCCTCTTGCAAACGAATCCCAGGTTGTGATTATTAAAGAAGGGGAAAGTGCTGGAGTAATGCACAAGGGTCTTCAGTCTGGTAAACAATCAGCCAAGGTTTAATTTGTGGTAAACAAAGTGCTGATACACTCGGGGTCTCCAAAGGAGACAAAAAGGTGAAAATAAATTAAACAACAACACAGAGATATGATCTTTTTGTGTTGTAGGCATCTCTCAAAAACACAGGCTAAATGAACAAAAAGTAAGCCATTAATATTTACCGGCAGCATCCTGGCAATATGCAGATGAAAACAGTTCTATCACTACACTCCAGCCCTCGGACAGGGATCCTGATCACGCAATGTCACCACTGCCTCCGGTAACGACCTATGTGGTCCTCCTGCCTGAAATAACCAGCTGTAATGAACAGTTTGATTAATCACAAGCTGTTTCTCTATATGCCAATAAACAACCTTGGCAGAAAAAGGCACAAGCGGTATGTTTAAGGCTGGTACATATGTTTTGGAGCTATCTGAGCAAACATGAACTAGTAGTGATGCTTTCACTGCTCAAAAAATCACTAAGTTGAATCATAGAATCCCAGCCTGGTTTGTGTTGGAAGGGACCTTAAAGCTCACCCAGTTCCAACCCCCTGCCATGAGCAGGGACACCTTCCACTAGAGCAGCTTGCTCCAAGCCCCATCCAACCTGGCTTTGAACACTTCAAGGGATGAAGAGTTGTACAAGTCAATCGTTACAGCCATTTATATTGAAGTAGTGAAAACTATACTGAGTTCTTTCCATTAGTTATAGCTACCTATGATGAACAGTAAAAGTGATGTTGAACACAATTAGGGGAAGATCATATACAGCTGCCTAAAACGGAGGATGGAGAGAGGAGGTGGCTGGTCTCTTTTCCTAAGTAACGAGTGATAGAACAAGAGGAAACGGCCTCAAGCTGCCCCAGGGCAGGTTTAGATGGATATTAGGAACAATTCCTTCCCCAAAGGGTGCTCAGGAACTGGCACAGGCTGCCCAGGGCAGTGATGGAGTCACCATCCCTGCAAGTGTTCACACACTGCGTAGATGAGGCCTTCAGTGCCATGGGTTAGTGGTGGCCTTGGCAGTGCTGGGGGACAATTGGACATGATGAGCTTAAAGGTCATTTCCAACCTAGCTGATTCGATGATGCTATCATATGCAACTGCAAAACCCAGTGCTGCCATGTGGGATTGAAAGAATGAGAAATACCTGTCTGTCTGCCAAGAATTAGTCTATTATTAGCTTATTTATTTACTGATGACAATATGTTTGGTCCCATAACAGAAAACAGAGAATGGCAGCATTCTTACATCACAATCGAGCCACTGTTTTAGCCGTCATCCTGCATGGGCAGACCAGCTAACCCTGACCTCCATGAAGGCATGTTGGGAAAGGCCTGCATTTTAACAGCAAGGTCTTGGGGGTGATCACAACACCAACTCCCTGCTTTCAAAACCCAGGGGGGGTTTGAAAACCTGGGGGGCTTCTCATGAACCACCCCTGAATGGGGCTCATGGGACCAGTCACAGTAGCTCCATGCTGGGACACAGGCCCTTGGTACACACCTTTTTGCTTCTCACTTTATAGAAGGAATACGAGTTCATTTTTATCTGCAATGAAGAGACAAATCATGTAGTTTTAAATGAAGAACAGGATTGTCAGCCAGGTATGGGTGATTTAAGAGAAACTTCATATCCGGCCACCCGCAGGAAAGCTAAGCAATATCCTAGAAGAGGAAAAAAGATGTATATTTATATACACACAGGCACACAAATATGAGTACCTATGAATTTAATATATATGTAGTGATAGGACAAAGGGGAATGGCTTGTACCTGCCCGAGGGGAGACTGAGATGAGCTCTTAGGCAGAAGCTCTTCCCTGTGAGGGTGCTGAGGCGCTGGCACAGGGTGCCCAGAGAAGCTGTGGCTGCCCCATCCCTGGCAGTGTTCAAGGCCAGGTTGGACACAGGGGCTTGGAGCAAGCTGCTCTAGTGGAATGTGTCCCTGCCTGTGGCAGGGGTTGGAACTGGAGGAGCTTTAAGTTCCCTTCCAACCCAAACCAGGCTGGGATTCTGTGATTCTATCCATCCATCTATATGGATATATGTATGTATGCACGTACGTTTAAAATCATAATAATAATTTAAGGTACCTTCAAGGTGAAAAAACAGCACAGTGAGAGTGATCATTGTCAGATCCCCTATGAAGACATTAGCAAAACACACTGAAGTTGTACCAGAATTTGACTATGTTTCCGAATGCATGAGATTAAATATGGAAGCATGGATGCACACAGGGACCGACAGCAAGAATCTGTCCTTCTACCTTCAGTAACAAAATGCTCTCAGAAACTACAGCTTCCAAAAAGACATGGATGCAACACACTTCTAAATACTCAGGTACTTAAAGAATTACAATAATCTGCAATGCACCAGGGTTGAGCAGTAACCTGTGCTATATTTAAAGAGATTATTTATATAAAAGATAATCACCTGAGATAGCAAACCTCCTACAGCTCATGCTGAAGCCTTCTTCTGGAGGTGAACGGAATGCTATTTGACATTAATTAGTAATTAAAGGCACTGCCAGTTAATTGAAAAAAGATTACTAAGAATGAACAAACTTGTCTCTAAAGGAAGGGGTTTTTCCACTTTTACAGTATTAATCTTAATTGGAACATTTTCTTTCAAAGGAAAAAGAGGGAAAATGTTGCCTTACAAATAAAAACCTAAGAACTATGAATTGCTCATTGTTAACTTAAAAAAATAGCTCAGTTCCATATAGAACAATAGAATAGTTAGGGTTGGAAGGGAACTTAAGATCGTCTAGTTCCAACCCCCTTATATGTGCATCATTATAAATGCAATAATTTCCCAGGGAGCTGAAGTCTGAAAACATTTCTGAGCTCTGCTGCAGCATTAATATATCTGTGGGTCCTCCTGAAATCCCTTCAGTTAAATCCCTGCAGAAGCCTGCTGTGCTGGGTGGTTTACATGGAGTTTCTTCGGCAGCGACCTCTGCAACCACATCTACAAGTCACTTGTGACTATCTGACCCCTTATTATCAATATTTACAGGGGTTTGCTCTGTGTTCACAAGAGCTCCACACTCTTTTCTTCTACTACAGGAACGCCAGAGACCTTTAAATAGCCCTACCCAGGGTGCAGACAAGGGTAAGGTCAACTCCTCACATACCTCAATCACGCCGTTGCAGACACCTGAGAAACCCTACATCAGAGAACGCCTTTTGAAAGTAAATTGCTCAGTAATATACATTTTCAATCAAAGCACATGGGAGACTTTAAAAATTTACTGTGCATAAATAAAACATTTGATCTTTCTGAGCCTTATTTTCCAAATCCTTACAGACACTTCGCACTCATATTGACATTAAACTTCAATATTGATGTAGGAATGATAAAACAGAACTGCCCTATAAATGTTTTAAGGGGATGCAGTAGGATGCTTCCACAAAAATAAGTGTTTTCTAAGAAGCTCTTGAGATTGCTCCTCCACGAGGATGATACACAGGGGCAGAGGGACTATTCCATGTGGGGAAACAAAACATGCTTTGTGGATCCATGTCTCTGGGTGGGTTACCATGCCCTTACTCATTGGGTGAGCTGAGAAAGCTACAGAAAGGGATAATTCTTTATATGGTACCATATATGCGTTTACACATACTATATATGTGTAAAATATATATAAATTTATATATGTGTATTTATATATCTATAATTATATGTATGTGTATATATACACATATATTTTATATAGATATAAATACGTGTGTTTACACATATATTCACCATAATGTGAAGCACATCAGGTACCTGCTTAGTGCAACAAGGAACAACAGTCTCTATGGCATGTCTTACTGTTTCGACAAGATCGTTACATACTTTGCTGGATTTTCTCTAACAAAGCCCAATAGACCCCAGTTATTCACATTTAGGCACGTTCTCTCTTCATTGGAGAAGAAGGAAACAACCAGAGTCAACACAAAAACAACAGTATCTAATCCACTTTAGAAACACACCTAAAACATGCAATAATTAAGAGTTGGGTTGCATGGGAACCGTTAAGAGAAATCAATATCCAGCACCAGGAAAGTAACTGCAAAGCACCAGATGGTCACTAATAAAATAAGGACCATGAGAACTAAAATACTGTATTTCAGGGGGAAAAAATGAAAGAAAAGAGAAAAAATATTGAGGCTTTTCCTTGGGGAAAGGCAGAACTAATGAAAATCAAATTCTCCCATTTTGTAATGAGCTTGTTTTGCTAATCAACGTCCGAGCACAGAGGCTGGGACACGGGGAGCTGGCCAAGGCTCCATGCCAGGACCTCCTCCTCCCTCCGAGTGACTGAAGAGACCAGTTTTGAGCTTCAGAAACAGTGAATTCAAAGCAAGAATTCATCAAAATAAGGGTTTGAATAGGTCCTAGCACAGAGAGTAAATAATGAGCTAAGGAAGCAATCACAGTCCTGCTTTTCGGACAAGAGGTAATGGCCTCAGGCTGAGGTTTAGGCTGGATATTAGGAAACATTTCTTCACTGAAAGGGTGATCAGGCTTTGGAACAGGCTGCCCAGGGCAGTGGTGGAGACCTTTACAATGGATTGCAGGCATTTCTCTGGTTTTCTCAGGGATGACTGAAAAAAACCCTTTGAGCCGTGCACAGACAGTGCAAACTTTGGGATTCAATCCAGTGACACGGAGCTGTGGACACATACACACACTTTAAAGGAGAAATAAATTCATTTAGGGTCTTCTATGAAGTTTAAATTTGTAAAGAACTCTCCAGACTTCTCCAGTTATTTCAAGTGAAGCTCAAGTACTTGGGGTTCCTCAATCAGCCTTGGATAACAAAATCCATTGACAAGAATTCTTCTCCCATCCTACTGAGATGGGATATAACAGCAAAAATGGCTACAACCCACTTTTTACACCATGACTGTCAGTAGCCTTCTTTTAAGAGCTCTTCATGAAGCTGAAAATAAAGGGGGCCCTCTTTGCCAGCCCTTCTGTTTGCTATAAAGTCCATGTAGTCACTAATGAGACTCCAAGACAGAGGCAAAGTCTTCATTAAGTAAGTGATTGCACCCACTATAAATTCAAAAGAGTGTATTACCATAAATATTTAGAGATGCATACTGCACTGATTTACTATTGCATACTTTTAAAGTGGACTTTCAAGGTGCAGGAGGGAAGTCAATGAACTTGATGGCGGTGGATCATTCATTAGCAGACTTAGAGCACTGGAGGTAAAAGCATCTTGGCTTGCTGAAGTGATTAATATTTGCAGCTATGCAGGGAAACAAATCTCAAGCCAGCACTAAGCAGGCCTAGAGAAGCAGAATCTAATTGCTAATAGCAAAGAGGAAGGCCTCAGATGGAGACAACGGAGCAAACAGCCCTGGCCACACAAAGGCCATGGGCAAACATCCTGAGATCATCAGTTCTGCAGAGCATGGGGAGTTTGGGGAACCCCTGGACTGAACTGCAGGGAGGGCTTGGACCACGTGCCTTCAAAGCTGTGTTCAGAACCAGGGACTTGGGAACCCCAGCCTTGAATCATAGAATCCCAATTTGGAACGGACCTTGAGGATCATCTGGTCCAGATGCCTGCTTTCCAGGCAAAGCAGGACCTAGGCCAGATGTCCACCCTAATCCTAACACACTCCAACACTGGGAAATCCACCACTTCCCTGGGGAGATCATTCCAGTGTCTGTTCTCATTGTGAAAAGTTCTCCTCTTGTGTCCAGTGGGGACCTCTTCAGGAGTAACTTGTGCCCATCAGCCCTCATCTTTCCCATGGGACTCCTTGTGAAAAAGAAGTCTCCATCCTCTTTGTAGCCATACTTTAAATACTGGAACATGAGAATAAGGTCTCCCCTGAGCCTTCTTTTCTCTACGCTGAACAAAGCCAGCTCTCAGCCTTTCCTCATATGGCTTCCCAGTCTTTGAGTTTAACTGGAGGACTTTTCTTCTGCTTGACCTGAATGGAGACTCAAGACCAGCGATGTTCCTGCGCGTGGGACTCCTAATTCAACCAATGTGCCTGACGGGTGATGGCTATAGATGGTAAATACACAATCACAGCAAAATCTGATCTTTGCATAAGAAACTAACCCTGATTTTTAGATGAGGAACTCCTTACTAAAGAATTACTAAAATTCTTTACTAATTCATTGCTTTAGATAAAGGGGATAACAGCTGAAATAAGGACAAAAATAGCAACACAATAATCTGGAGCAAACAGTCACTGATTTCATTGAAGTCCATGAAAGCAGGAGTATTTCATCTAAATAAGCATGAGGCTTGCAGCCTTGAGTCTAGGCTGTGGTGGTGATGTGTCTCTCAGAGGTAGGGCCATGGATGGTGTTCAAAACAAAGCTAAGAAGCACATAGTAAAGCTAGAAATCACACCTCTGGGCTGATCCATTACCATAGGGCCACTCTTAATCCTTTGAAGCCAATTTGTGACTCCATGTAAAGGGGATGAATTTTTGGGTGGGTTTTCTTTGTAGCTCGACATCACTCTGAGCTGTCTGAACCAGCCAACATCACTGTCATTTCAACTAAGGAAAAACCTAATTCCCTGGCAATTAAAAGCTGGACAAGTGAAGAAATTCTAAGCACACTCCCAACATGAACTGAGCATACCTTTAGAGGAGTGAGATCATTTTAATGATTTTATATTTATGTCAGGTTTTAAGGCACTGAGGTCACCCATGCACGTTCCTTACTGTTAGCTTAAGTGCAGAAAGTACGCAGAGGCATTAACTTGGTAATTGATACTCTTCCATGAATCAGTCACAGAAATAGTCAATAGCTGTATTTGTGAGTGTTGAGACTCTAGCAAAACAAGTTAGACAGCAGATATAAATCAAATTACAAAGCATGCAGTGATAAATATCTCAAGGAATAGCCTGCTATGAGTTGCACTTTATTTCTCCCATCTGTTAGATACCAGATCAGTATTTCTGCTATTGCAACAAAACCTGAAATACTTATGAGCTCATACAAAATGAATTTGGGTGCACAGCTTCACGGGCACCACACTTTGTGTAGCAACCTGCAGGAGTCGTATCTCATCTTTAATTCAGCTAAAACAAAGAGACTGCATGACATCACTGACATGTCCTAAGATAGCAACAGCCAGCTGATGTCACACACACGCTAAGTAAATATGTCAAACTATATTAGCTCATATTTTTATCTGGGCAGCTATCAAATTAAGTCAACAGAAAACAAACCAGGCTGGGAGCAAACATCTCCATCTTTACAGGCAGCCTCGAAAGGGAAAGAACAAATTATTCATAACGCTGCGTTTCTGACACGCAAGCAAGACCTTTCTCTTTAGACTTTGGGAAAAAGAAAACAGAAAGTGTTACAAGCAAGCTTATTTTCAGGTTCCGCACAGATTCCAATTCCATAGGTGCGTGAGCCAGCATTCCCAGGAGGCTGTGATTCATAGCTCTGTCTGGAAACAGGCTTGTTTTAACGTGAACATTGTGAGAGCTTGGGAAAAACACCAGATGACTTTTTCAGCTGTTGTTTTCACAGACAGCCCCCGGTTCTGTCTCTCTCATCCCAGGCCCACTGTGAATCACACAGCACAAGTAATGGCACCTCTCAAGCTCGCGCTTGACCCAAGGCTCAGAGGCAAATGGCAGTGACTGAGCCTCTGCCACGCTCGCTGCAGCTTTAAATAATAAATAACGTATTTTCCACGTTATTGACACATTTGTCATACAAGCCAAGGGCGGCAGAGAGCAGTGGCCACCTCTGTCCTCATAAGGCTCAGGGTCTGCATCCCCACATGTGGTTTTATCAGCTCCAGTGAGACCCCAGTTGGAGCACTGTGTGCTGTTCTGGCGTTCCCAGCATAAGAAGTACATGGAACTGTTGGAGCAAGCCCAGAGGAGGCCACAAGGACGATCATGGGCTGGAGCACCTCCTGTATGGAGACAGGCTGAGAAAGTTGGGGCTGTTCAGCCTGGAGAAGAGAAGGCTGCATGGAGACCTCATAGCAGCTTCCAGTGTCTGAAGGGGGCCTATAGGGATGCTGGAGAGGGACTCTTCATCAGGGACTGTAGTGAGAGGAGAAGGGATGATGGGTTTAAACTGGAACAGGGGAAGTTCAGGTTAGATACAAGGAAGAAGTTCTTCCCTGTGAGGGTGCTGAGGTGCTGGCACAGGGTGCCCAGAGAAGCTGTGGCTGCCCCATCCCTGGCAGTGTTTAAAGCCAGGTTGGACACAGTGGCTTGGAGCAAGCTGCTCTAGTGGAAGGTGTCCCTGCCCGTGGCAGGGGTTGGGAATGGATGATCTCAAGGTCCTTTCTAACCTTAACCATTCTATGAATCTATGCTTCTATCTCCATTTTACCACTGGCTTTCCAGTAATTTGTTTCCAAGGCATACCAGCATCCTTACCTTTTAGCAGGAACATCTGACATGGCAATGGCGATAGCAAAGGCAGCAGCTCAAGCTGAACCCCAGTGGTGATGGTAGCCTTCCTAACCCAGTTCAAACTTCGTTTGCTCAGATTCCTGTGGACCTGAATGTTTCCATGTTTGCTCTTCGCCCAGAGGCAAACAGCTCCTAAAAGGATCAACAGAACCTGTTCTGCCCTCTGCAAATGTTCACAGAAAAGTTTGCTTTAGTCCCACAATCCAGAAATGCTCACATGTGATCCAAGGGCAGGGAATTTTTTAGCTATTAATGGACTTTCCTGGATATTAATGGCTCTGAGGAACAAATGAAGATTGAAGCGAATGATCTTTCTAGGTTGGGAGCTCCAATTCTTATCAATTTTGTCAGAAATCTCACTAGCTCCGTCTCATTTTCAGCTCAGATTTTCACAAGCTGTGATGATAATACAAAGTGCTGATCGAGATCTGATGCTATTTTTTAATGAGGTTGCTCAGGGTTAAGGAAAACACCCAATGAAGTTGAGAACTATGTAGTATTTTCTTGAAACATCACTAAACTCTATAACACTCAGGCCACAGATCTAACAGCTGATGCATTAGGGTAATCCAGCCGCAAAACCTTTAATAGACTCCAATTTTGACCATCTGATATAAATTAACCTAAACCAACTACTGCAAGTGGAACACCACAATGACACTGACATAGACCAGATACTAACTTAGCTCTGTACATTTTCAACATCATTGAATTACATGTTGGTTTGGCAACGTTTTAGTGCACAACACTGTAACTCATAGAATCATAGAATAGTCAGGGTTGGAAAGGACCTTAAGATCATCCAGCTCCAACCCCTCTGCTATGGGCAGGGACACCTCACACTAAACCATGGCACCCAAGGCTCTGTCCAACCTGGCCTTGAACACTGACAACCTCCTTGGGCAACCCATTCCAGTGCCTCAAATGGTTTCCTCTCTGTTCCTCACAAAATATTAGTTTTACCTACTGTAACAGTGGTAAAATGGACTTATTCACTTACAATTATGCCAACATTAATTTATACTTTAAGCTATCTAAACTGTTCCTCAAGTCAACAGCCCAAGATCTTTGCAGATTTGCACATACAGGAGTTTGGAGACGCTTGTTTAGGGAGACCGAGCTGATTCCCTCCATTTATCTTTCCATGCTGTAGAACCTTTTTCCTCTAGACTGTGTTTTGTGTCCTGCCATCTCCAAACACTGGAGCGCTCGATAACTGCTTTGCAGATTAGGGTGTGTTAGATATAGTACAAAGATTCAAGACCTAAGGAGCAAGGAATCACACAACAAACTCAAAACATGAGATGACAACGCCAAGTGTAGAGGACAGGCAGTGGTGAGTCTGTCCTCTTTGGGCATCATTCTCAAAGCCACGCATCTCTGTCCTAGCAGTCTTCTCCATAAGCCACCACTACACGACCTGCATAGATGCAATACCTAGGAACAGGAAAGTGTCTACGTTCCTATAATAGAACCTAGTCTTGAAGGCAGTACCTTTGATCAACGCACGATTGCCCAATCAATTTGGATAGCTGCAAAGACTTTTAACTCATCTGGTCTAACCCTCATTTAGGGCTATGTGGAAACAATATTATTTTCCTCAAGTGCTCTTTGGAGCACAAAACAATTAAAACAGGTTTTAGGACATTTCACGGGGTGCAGCTCCTCATGGACAACAAGGTTTGACTGTTCGCAGAAACTGAGCTCGTAGATAAACCAAAGTGACTGAAAATTAACTTCTGGCCACAGAAAGCACCACGCTCCATTTCGCTGCGGCTTTTGAACAAGCACCAAAGTGCAGCTCTCTGGAGATGTGTACTCAATATGTGCTCAGAATCAATTTGCAGTACATTGCAGTGACGGACCAGGCTGGAGCAGCTACAGTCTGTTGTGACAACGTGGATTTTGGGCAGGCTTTAATCTGAAGAGCCACTCGAGTGTTGTGTAAATGTGTATATTAAACTCATTACATTTTTGATAAAGTATAGTAACTCCCTATTCACAGCAGCCACTTTGCAGTCCTGTGACTTGACTGTTTAATTTTTGTTGAGTAGCAAAGGATGCATAAGGCTGCATCACAGACTGACTATATCCAAGATCATTGTTGTTGGGGGGAGTGACCTTGGATGGATGTTTGGTGCCCACCAAAGCTGCCCTATTCCTCCCCTCCTCAGCTGAATGGGGAGAGAAAATTAATACAGAAGGCTCATGGGTTGATATAAGGACAGGGAAAGTCACTCAGCAATTACTGTCATAGGCAAAACAGGCTCAACTTTGGTAATAGAACATAGAAACATAGAATGGAACTAATTTTCCCCACCAAATCAGAGTAGGGCAATGAGAAATAAAACTAAATCTTCACACAACTTCCCCCCACCCCTCCACTATTCCCAGGCTCAACTTCAACCCCAGTTTCTCTACCTCCTCCCCTTCAGCAGAGGACAAGGAATGACAGCTGTGGTCAGTTCATCCCACATTGTCTCTGCTGCTCAGGGGAGGACTCCTCACACTCTTGCCCCCTCTACCATGGGGTCCCTCCCACAGCAGATGGTCCTCCAGGGACTTCTCCAACATGAGCCCTTCCCATGGGCTGCAGTTCTTCATGAACTGCTCCAGACTGGGTCTCTTCCACAGGGTCTCAGCTCCTGTCACCAAACCTGCTCCAGCCTGGGCTTCTCTCCATAGGGACACAGGTCCTGCCAGGAGCCTGCTCCAGTGCAGACTTCCCATAGGGTCACAGCTCCTTTCAGGCATGCCTCTGCTCTGTTGTGGGGATCTTTATGGGCCGCAGGGGACAGCTGCTCCACCATGGACCTCCCTGGGCTGCTGAGCTGTTTCACATATTCTCACTCTCTCTCAACTGCTGCTCTGCAGAGCTGTTTTCTCCCCCCTTCCTAAATATGTTATCCCAGAGGCGCTGCCACCATCACTGATGGGCTTAGCATCAGCCGATGGCAGGTCCATCTTGGAGCCAGTGGTATGAACTCCATTGGATGTGAGGAAAGCTGCGAGCAGCTTCTCACAGAAACCACCCCTGTAGTCCCTCTGATACCAAAGCCTTGCCACACAAACCCAACACAATCATATAGCATAAATTCATTGTAAATGAAAACAGTCCTCTGAAAGACTCTGTAGCCTGAAAATAGTGCCTATGTCATCAATACTCCATTCATCCCTTATGTACCTACTTAAAAAATAAACACCACAGGGAAAGTGGGGTACATTACATTTAACTACACCAATTCACTATTCATTTGTACCTTAAAAAGTCAAGGATTTGTAAATATTGACAAACAAGGAGCAACAGAGAGAAAAGTGTGGACTTTCATTAAGAGAGAAATAAGAAAACGTTGGAGACCTGACCCCATCTTCACATTGGCTTTCCAAGACTGCAACTGGGATGTCTACTTACTCTTCGGCTCTTGAATGCACGACTGCTTTGTCCTGTGATTCCACCCTCTGCACAAGTCCTCAAGGAACAGTTAAGAAACCTCTGCAAGCAAAACAAAGGACGTGGTTATTTGCCAGCCCTGACAGAAACACCTCTTCCTTCCCACTTCCACACTGCTCATAGGGTTTACTTCTAAGTGATCCTTAGCCCCAGGAACACGAAGAGATCAGACTCTTCATGAGCACCTATCTCCACTGTGACTGCAGCTGATAGTCTTCAACCTTTATTGACTGCTCAAAGGAAGAGCAAGGAGGGGTCACTGCAGCTATTGTTCAATCCCCTCTTAGAGAAGCAAAAACCTAGCAGAAATCCTATTTAGCAGGGATAAAAGATAGGAGAAACTGTATTGGCAACCCCATTCAACCACAGCTCTGGGCTTCCTCTTTCTCTGAACTCTGATTAGGCTGAACTTAGACAGGGCACCTGGTACCTCCCCAGAGCAAGACAACAGATCTCCCATGAAGACCTTGTAGTTCGCCTTGACCTGGATGGGCCAGACTTGGAACTGAGCTCTGGGGGTGCCTGGCTGTGCAGTGGAGCTCTTATCTTTCTTCCCTGAATGAAGAACCTGCTAGGAATAAGCAGCCTGATGTATTCACCTGAGCAAATGATATACCCCTCACATAAAGCATATGCCCAAACATCACAAAGGCTACTCAAAAAAAGCTGAAGGCGCATGCAAATATAACTGAAGAGCAGCTTTGCTCCCTTTGAGTCAAAGGTAAGGAAAGACCTTATGTGATCAAAATATCACAAAGGAGATAATCGTAAAGAGGGCAATAACAAGAACATGGATAAACCTAAGGAGAAAAGACAACAACTTGGATTTATCAAGTCCACAGACAAATCACATTCCAGCATCAAAGCGGCAACCTTGTTCCTTCATTTGCTACAACTACTAATCTTCAGTGTTTTCTCTCCTTCGCTGGGCATCACAGAGGAAGCAGGGCATGAGGCACCACACACTCGATCTCTCTCAAGCAGAACAAGGTATCAGCACACTTTATGCATACAGCAATGGTTGCAAAAATTACATAGGAATAACACATGCAGTGTGCAGAACTCTAAAGTGTGAATGTGTGAGTGTTGAACCTCTGGGTGACAAAGATGTCTTCCCAATAGGTAGAACTGTGTATGGTAAAGAGATCTGAAGGGGGCCTATAGGGATGCTGGGGAGGGACTCTTCATTAGGGACTGTAGTGACAGGACAAGGGGTAATGGGTTCAAACTGAAACAGGGGAAGTTTAGGTTGGATATAAGGAGGAAATTCTTTCCTGTTAGGGTGGTGAGGCACTGGAATGGGTTGCCCAGGGAAGTTGGGAATGCTCCATCCCTGGTGGTGTTCAAGGCCAGGTTGGACGAAGCCTTGGGAGAGATGGTTTAGTGTGAGGTGTCCCTGCCCATGGCAGGGGGGTTGGAACTGGATGACCTTAAGGTCCTTTCCAACCCTAACTATTCTATGATTCTATGATTCTATAAAGATATTACATATAAAGATATTGGCAGAAAAAGACAGGATGGTTATGGAGGTGTTAAACAGCTGATTTGATTTTGATTTTCAAAGCTATGTATTACCAATACCCCTTTAGAGAGTGGATAAGCTGAGCCACATCATGAATTTCTTCAATAAAGAAAAGGAAAGGAACCCTTCCATATGGATAGCCTATATTTTGGCTTACTGTTGTTTCTCTCTCCTGACTGGTCCCTGGCAAAGATTCAAGCCAAGTGCGCAGAAGTGGGGTTCAGGATGTAACATCTGTCTGCAGCACTGTCATGGGAGTTTGGGAAAGAACGAAAGGATGATGAGCCAATTGTCCAGGAAATTTGTCACTTTTAGAATCAGCACTGCTTGTCCCAACCCAGGTTATCAAAATGATGTGGCCCGAGACCTGCGCGAGCGTCCCAGTGGTCCTGGAGATTATAAGAACGGGAAAGAAGACATAAAACAATGCCAGGGCCTGAGACAAGGTAAAAGCATTTGGCAGCAAGCCTGGACTTGCTTTCTCCCTGGAGAAGATCTGTTGGCACTTGTACTGGAAAGTGATGAGCAAAACTTTCTGCTTATGCAGCATTTCCAGGACAAAGGGTTGGAGAAACCATTCTGACTTACTGTGGGGTGTGTTCTGGAGGTCCAGAAAGGACAGCCTTTGAGATATGATGTGAAACTGAATTTATCAAGTCTACAGACAAATCGCATTGCAGCATCAAAGGGACAACCTTGTGCCTTCCTTTTCTACCTAATGCTGCAGTGAAAGCACCTACAGTCTGCAATCCTGAGGACCTGTCAGGGGAACTCTTCTGGCCCTCGGGATTACTTATAGCAAAATTTCTGTTGCAAGACAACAGCAGTTAACCAACCTAAACAGAAGTTCCCAACTTCCACCTGAGATATGTGTTGCAAGAGTGGTAGCTGGCAGAAAACAGGATATCATGTCCCTGAAATAAAATAAAGAAGGGTGAGAGCTCTCGTAGAACCCCAGCTGGTCTTCCCATAAATAACTGCACTGATTTCTGCTCCTGATGGAGCTGTCGATGATGCAGTTTGAGCAGTCCATAATGCAGGATCTGAGATAACACTGGTTTCGAGTGTCAATGTCTCTTCTCAGCTGGAGCAGGGTGAAAGCAGGGAAAAATCCTGTCTCTCCAACTTCATTGGAAATTGGTCAGTAATACATCAGTAAGGCTGAGGCTCAGTAAATACCACACTTTTCAATCTCTTATCCTCTCTTTGAGACAGTATTCAGCTCCATTTCCCTCTGGGATGTTGTTGAAATATTTCCTGCTTAATTCAAATCCCACTTTACCATTCACCATAGCGGAAAAAATGTAAGAAGGAACAGAGTCCTCTGCACCATGTGTGGAAGTTGTAAGACCAGAATATTCCTATGGGAGGATAAGTCCCTGCTGAGGTGCAGGATCTGTACCATAGTCTCTATGTAGTTAGAACCATGCTCAGTGGTGCTCTAAATGGTTCTGGTACAGTGATATTCACTCCTATACTAATGAGGTCATGGTGCTGAGCACCACTGGTATCCCCTGCTCTTGAAGGTACTTGCAGCATTGGGGCTGCAACTGAAGACTTAAGTAAATACTTCAGACCCTCGTCAGTGCTGGGGATGTTTCCTGCAGTGGAATGAGGAAATTGTAGTAATAGAAATAAGAATAAGAATCTTACAGAAAGTAACAGAAGAACCTGAAAAATCTGTGTTGCAGGAATCTACAACTCCTCTGCATGCAGCATTAAAAAGTAATCATTAAAAGGAGAAGAAAGAGGCCAGGGGAGCACATGTAGACAAGTGTATGAAGAGGAAATATCCAGGCTCAGGCATCCCTGCTGTTCTCTTTCATTTTCTTCTGAGGCAGGGGAATCTTGCCAACTCTTCCCACACTACAGCAGGAGAAAAGGAACAGCCAACCTGCTTCCCAATCCAGGTGCTTTGCGCTGAACACAACCACGGAAGGTGACCCTTGGGATGCAAGAGGTTTCCAAACAGTCGATGAGCATCATACAACCATCAGAAGAGGTCACTGATAAGAGGGTGAAAGCCCAGTGCCTGAGCAAGGTCTGCCAGTGTTACTGGTTACTACTTGGTTACTTACTGAGATACTGATAGCAGCCAGCCCGACCCAGCTCTGCACTGCAGCAACTAAAGCTCTGGAGCATGACTTCCCCTTTGGTAGCTCTGAAAGTCCCATGGGCTCTCTCTTCTTTCAGCGATCCATGAAACAAGATTCCTGTCCTTAGCTGTATAAAGCTTCTGGTCTGGACTCTACTGAACCTCTGGGGAATAACTTAGAGGGTATTCCGAACAACCCCAAGCCCTTGATCCAAACCTGACAGAGTATATAAGAAGATCCAAGAGGTGATGGTAGTATTAGGGAAAAGGGGAAAAAACCCTTTATTGAAGCTAAATTGAGTTTGTGGAGAGAGGTGTCCCAGGAAACCAAATACTCAATGTTTAGAGTTGAGGCCTGTGCTTGGCTCCCCATTTAGGTATGTTCTGAATTTCCATTTACTTGTCTGAAAGGAAAACTGAATACAAATAGTAAAGCCTGGGGTTTATCCATCCATACTCAGGATGAAGAACATGTCCGTATAGATCTTAAGATAAAAAAGGGAACATATTTTGTTTAAATATTTCATGCTCAGCTACTCATCAGTTTTTAACCATAACTCTCTACAGTGCTGGCTCTGCCCACTTTCATTTCATTGATGCTGGTGGTGCTACCCTGGGTATGTTCACCATAAAAGCTGACTTGCATTCATATTGCTTCTACTTCCATCAAAATTCCAGCCAATTTTCTACCGAAATTGATACAACTTCACAAGTGAAAAGCTTCACTTAATACATTATCAATGGAACTGATAAGGCTCCAAGCGTCAATCGGTGCCCATTTGAAATAATCAAGAAAAAGGTCAGAAATTCTATTTCCAGGTGCAGATAATTCATGAGTGGATTTTTGAAGATCACAGAACCCCAGCCTGATTTGTGTTGGAAGGGACCTTGAAGCTCATCTATTCCCATCCCTCTGCCATGGGCAGGGACCCCTTCCACTAGAGCAGCTTGCTCCAAGCCCCTGTGTCCAACCTGGCCTTGAACACTGCCAGGGATGGGGCAGCCACAGCTTCTCTGGGCAAGATGTGGAACAGTGGACAATGGGGACCAGCATAGTGCAAAGCAACATATGAGGAAACTACTAGAATAGCGCTGGCACTAATCATAGAACAGTTAGGGTTGGAAAGGACCTTAAGATCATCCAGTTCCAACCCCCTGCCATGGGCAGGGACACCTCACACTAAACTGTGTCACCCAAGGCTCTGTCCAACCTGGACTCGAACACTGCCTCTGTGCCCAGCAAAATCTTGGAGCAGATTCTCCTGGAAGGCATGCTAAGGCACATGAAAATCAACAAGGTGCTTGGTGACAGCCAGCATGGCTTCACTGAGGGGAAATCCTGCCTGACCAATTTGGTGGCCTTCTATGATGGGGCTACAGAACTGATGGACAGGGGTAGAGCAGTTGATGGCATCTACCTGGACTTGTGCAAAGAGCTTGACACCGTCCCACAAGCCATCCTTGTCTCTAAATTGGAGAGACATCAATTTGATGGATGGAGCACTCGGTGGATAAAGAACTGGCTGGATGGCAGCACACAAAGAGTTGTGGTCAATGGCTCAGTGTCCAGCTGGAGACCAGTAACGAGTGGTGTCCCTCAGGGATCGGGGTTGGGACCGGTCTTGTTCAACATCTTTGTCGCTGCCATGGACAGTGGGATTGAGTGCGCCCTCAGCAAGTTTGCCGATGACACCAAGCTGTGTGGTTCGGTTGATACCCTGGAGGAAAGGAATGTCATCCAGAGGGACCTCGACACACTTGTGAGGCCCTTGGCCAGGGCAGCTGACAGCCTTCATCCAACCTTGCCAGAAGAGCTGGACTAAGAACAAGTGTCTGTTACAAAACGCGAGTTCACCAGAAAGAAATGACATATCAAGGAAACAACAAAGCACTTATTGTTTGCAGGCTGATCCCAGTGAGACAAGGACTTCAGAAGGAAGGAAAGGAGCTAAAAGTGCTTGACTGTTCCTGGTATTATTAATGTGAAAACGCCTGTAGCAGCAAAGAGCTTCTTGGCCAGAAGAGGAAAGTGAGAGAGTCTAAGAAAAATCGTATCTTACAATTTTATAAGAAGATCAAAGAAGATTTGTTATCCTATAACAAATACCACGTTCACATTTAACTGCTTCCTCTTTTCTAAAGTCAAATCCATCGTTAATTCACTTACACAAGCAAAATCGTATTCATGTAGTTCATACCAAATCCTTGGAAAGAAATGATTCCTCCTATTACAGTACTTCTGTTAAATATACGTATCTGTGGGCAGAAGAGATTTCTTTTACCTGACAAGAGTAAATGCTTCTCACTGAGGCCGCTGTAGGCAAAATTAATTGTGGGAGGAAGGCTGTTTCACCTGCTGCCTAGATAAATCACACCCTCGGGTACATGTATTTATAATAAGGGTACCCTAAAAGCACAGATGAAATAAGAGCACCTCAATATTTCAAAAGCAAAGTTATTAAAAGTTTGATTCTGCCTTTGCCTACACGGAGCATCCCCTTCACTGAGTGACGGGCGTCTCTTGGCATCAAATAGATGTGAAACCAAGGGAAAAGTGTCAGGAGAACAGTAATGTAACCCAAAGCAACGGTTACAGAGTAAAGCCTGCTTACGTTTTCTTTTGCTACTCCATCAATACCTCAAGCAAACCAAAAACCCCATCTGAGTTTTGGTTATTTTTGTCTTTAAGTCCTCAATTTTACTATTCTTTCAATGTGTTTTTTGGTTTTAATTAGTTCATTTTACTACTAGTTTGTAGCAGGGCAGTTTACATGTATGTCTAACTGTATACCCAAAAGCAATTATACTGTTAATAGGTATTTACAAAATCACATGCAGAGGATACATAGCAACTGCTGATGCCAGACAATAACCTGAATCAGGAGAAAGATGAGTCTTAGTAAATGGAGTAAAGAGATTACAGTAAGCAGCAGTTTAAGTAATCTAATGCTGTTTTCTTCTCAAGATTTTCCACTAGGACAAGAACAAAACCTGCTTGTTTTACTTCTCATTTATATTTTCTGCCCCCTTCCCAAATATTTACTTACCTATCTTAACATGATTCCTTCACATTCTGGAAAGACAATTCACGTAAACCGTTCAGCACAAGTCATGCCTCTCGATAAGAAGAAAAGATGTGTTTCAACTCTAGGCAACCAATTAAACTATAGACTAACTTTGCAAGGTGCTGGGGACTCCACTCACAGTGGTTTCAGTGGGCAGTGAAGGTGTCCAGCATCTTGCTGTTTCAACCACAAACCTGTTCTCTGCACAGGAAAGCACCTTATCAGTTACATACATGGGGTACTTCCTCCAGCAATAGGGACAAACCCGAAATGTTTCTTCTAATAACATTCAATACCATTTGATTATCAGGTCTTTTTCCATTCCACCGTTAATGAACAGCAGTGCACTGATATTTAGTCATGAGCAGTAATAATCCAGTTACCTTGCTGCCACAGTACACCTCACACTTAAACACGCATATTTTGAGTAGGCACTAGGAACAAAAAAGCTTCCTTTCTGCCTTCTTTTGCATGCTAATTGTCATGCTTATACAGCTGAGAAATTACATCAGGAGTCATAGTGTGGGGAAAGCTCTTCCATGCTGTTTTGCCGGTACCCTTCAGTCCTGCCCTTCTGCATCCCTGTTATTCCAGCCTTTGCCCTCTCTTGAGCAGACGCTGCCAATTGCGTTAAATTGGGTAGTGGTTTTGGAAGTGAACAAATTGGGACTAGAAAAAGACCCCAAGCTCATTTTCAATTTTGTTCTTAGCTCCTATTTGAACTCGAGTACTTAGGAAGGCAATAAATAGGCCAGGGCCATAGGGGAACAGCACTTGATGTACATTTGGGTCAGGGGCTACCGCTAGGATTTCTTTAGAAAGCCAGATGATATTATATTAAAAGGAAATTCAAACCACAAAAAAAAGGTTTTCTATGGAATGTGGATTTTTTTGGCTAGTTGCACACACAAGGATTGCTTAGCTACTACAGTAACAGTGCAACCAGCACTGAAAAATAGGCATCAATACTATTTAGAACAAAGTTGATCTTATCTAAGGGTTTATATACTGTAAACACCTCCCCTAATGTCTCAGCTCCCATTGTAAAATGGCTTCTCTACTTTTTTACTATTAATTAGTATGGAAAAATAGTAAATGATGGAGGCTTTATACTTAAATCTATTCCTAGCAAAATCTGTATTTTAGTTTGTAGTAAGTCAGTAACAGCTTACCAACACAGTTTCAGTCTTTATCGTTATTACATAGAACCTTAAACTACAATAAATATTATATTAGCCAAGTTTATTATAGTTGCAGTTAGGCAAAATAAATCTGTCCTTATTTTGTGTTTTTGCCTTGTCCTTTAGACATGAAATGAAAATTCCTTTGGTTTGTTTTTACTGATTTGTTTTTTTTTAATGGAGGCTTGATGAATATTTAAATATCTAAGATGTTCTTAAATATTTTTAAACATATTAAAATCCTGGTCCAGTATTTAAAGGGTGGCTACAGAGAGGATGGAGACTCCCTTTTTTACAAGGAGTCACCTGGAACAGACGAGGGGTGATGAGAGAGAGACTCTGACTGGACACAAGAGGAAAATTTTTCCCAATGAGAACAATCAGCATTGGAATAATCTCCACAGGGAAGTGGTGGATTCTCTAATATTGGATACTTTAAGGATTCAGCTGGACAGGGTGCTGGGAGATCTAGGCTATGTCATGCTTTGCCTAGAAAGGTTGGACCAGATCTTGAGGTCCCTTCCACCTTGGGATTCTATGATAACCTGATGAATTTAGTTCAAGTTTGTTCTTCTTTTCTCATAGAGGAGCTGTAAAGAATTTATGTTAGAATGGGCAAGGCTGAAGGAATTGTTTGCTTAGACTGGGAGGCAATCAGGTTTCTGTGTGGCTCCTGGCATCAGGCATGCAGGCAAGCATTCGGCCCACAGGGTATGGTTTTAGTGGATTTGCTCCCACAGAAACTTCCCCACTAAATTTTCATGAAGAAAATGTTTAAAAGTAAAACCTTAACAATTTCAGCTGGAATTCCTGAAGCATCAAGAACAAGCCTCAAGCCCCATCTATAAAAGAATAACGAAGCGTAGTTATCACAGATGTACCAAAATTATCTGGTGGGACAACATATAACATGAACTGATATTACACATTCTTGACATGGGGTGACCAAGGTCTGGATACAAGTTTTCCACTTGTCTTTGCAGATATTTTATTCTCTCTTTATTTTAGAGAGCTTCGCTTGCTTCTTTGCAAAAGAACTTTTAAGGACAATGCAGAATTATTAGCATGTGAAGCACCTTTATGTTCATTGCTGAACCTTCTACATCTCTACGTGGACAGCATCATGCCTATGAGCCTATGATGGACAGAAAGCTGTGCTCACCTTGTCAGACCTCAACAATCTGCAGTCAGAAGCAGCAGCAACACATGGGTGTGCAACTCTTGGTGTGTCACAGGTAGCAAGGCCCGCTGAAAATCAACTCTTCTGCTTGATAATAAGGGTACAGCATGCAAAAAGCATCAATTATTAGAGCGAATACAAGAAGTTTTGGTTTAGACTAATGGCTAGTACATCCCCCAGAAGAAAAATGGCATAAAAACTTACCAAGGAAACACCTGCACTGAGACCTGCTGCGTCCTTCACTTGTAATAAACACCAGAATATACTTACAAAATGGTTAAACTGAAATACAATTGCACGAAACACAGCTACTGGTTAAAAGCAGAAACATTTGGGTTGATCACACCTTCAATTAAGAGGATACAGGTAAACATTAAGTATTTTAAAGTAGCATGATCCAGTTCTAATAGGATGACAAAGAGTTTGGGGGAGAAATGAAGACTTCACTAACTGCTATTACCATTTTCTGTACTCGGAATACAAGCAGACCTTTTCATTTTCCCTTTTTGTGTTTTAATTTAAGCTTCATTGTCAGCCAATTAAAAAGTGAATGGATAAAACCTAGCAACTGCGAATCAGGCTCTCTTTTCTGAGCAAGGACATTTATTCGTTTGAAGCTAATTTACTTGCAGTCAGGTTATGTGACAGAGAACACGCTGCATCTGGGTGTCCTTTCTCCGCGCACTTGTTGTGTAACTGAAGCTACGTCAGGATTCACATGAATTCAATTATTTGAGTTGAACAAATCACTGCCCGGAGAACCTACATGTAAATATCACACCACTGGTTACCCACTGCATCTCCCAGTGCCTGGGACAGCATTAACTCCCATTATTTCTCAATCACACCGTTTAAAATGATTTCCAGTAAAGGCTGTTATGTGGCCTTGAACCAGCACAATATGCACCTATTTTGTACACTGAAAAAAAACTTTTTCTGTCTTCATTCCCTAATGCAAATGAATTTCTTCTTTCCTGCCTGCCTTTCACATGGGAACTGCTCTTTTCAAAACATTTGGAAAGAAAGGAAAAGGACCTGGAGAAAAGGTATTACTTTCAGCGAGATACTGGAAAGTTCTTAACGTTTGTACTCTGATCTCTTTATTACTAGATCATCTGTGTGGCCTTTTTGTTCTGGGTATACGTACAGGTGTGAGAACAAGAAAAAGCTAATAAAACCCAACCAGGCTTTATCATTTTGGGTTGGAATTTAACAAGAACTTCAGGATGGGAGGCACAGGAGGGATGTGTGCTGTGGAGGTGAACAAAGCCACCCCAGCCACTTCTTTTGCGCTCAGTAGCAACGTTTAACCCCGGCGTCTTAAAAGATGATGCTCACAAATAGGCTGAAGCCATGTTTTCAATTCTGCTCAACTACTGGTGTGAAATTTTAATCAAAAAAACTGGAGAGCTCATTCAAAAAAGAAATTAGTGGGAAAAAAAAAAAACCCAACTTTGGTCGTCTCTCATCAGTGAAAACTGATTTAGTTATGCAAATTACTGCTATGAATATTAAACCACTGATGAAAGGTTTTTAATGAAGGGATCTTTTGTTTTGGAAATGCAAGGGTATATGCTTTAATTTCTTGCTAATTTACTGTTCTTTGATAATGTTCGCATTTTCCCCAAAGTGACTTCACTGATGGGTTTAATACTGTGAATAGAACTACAGGCCAACAATACTGGTTTTGACAAGCCTTCCCCTGTGTAACTATAGATCATGATTTGCAGCCCCTTATGCACAATTCTATTAGGGTGAATTTTGTCTACAGGGCTTTCCATGAAATGAATTCTCATTTTAATGTTAGCCTCCTGCAGTTTTTAATTTTTAATCTGCAATATGAAATTGCAAATTTCACAAACATCATTTGAAAAAGCCACTAGGACAGAACCGAATGCCAAAGTTTACATATTGCCTAATTAGACTGTTATGAGAAGCAGCTTATCAATGTCAAGCCAAAGATCATCAAAAAATCCAATTACTAATTTGAAAAACACATATATTTATAGGCTCATTTTGCTTCATTTGCATCCGATTAGCTTAATAATTGTTTAAAAATTGTATTAAGGTTAATAATGCTGGTTCACTTCGCAACACACCTGGGCTGCCAAAGCGGTTTAGCAATTGAGTGGGCTACCCTACCGAAACTCAGGCTCAGTTGTATTCTTTCCCATCATAAAGCACAGAGAACTCGTAACTCAAGCGACAAGGCAATTTTAAATAGGAAAAGGCATTAAATCTGCTTACTAGCTGTCTCTCCTTACAGCTGTGTTACGGTCAAGTGCTAAGGAGGAAAGACTGGATCCGTGCGAGGCTCTCATGGACCTTTCTTGAGGACTCACCTCATTTTACAATGCAGTAGGTTGCGTCTTGTAAGAGACAGCCAAAATCTGCTTTGATAGCCTAACAGAGTGTAGGATTAATCCTTTCAAAGGATATGGCCTTTTAAAAGTGGGCATTGGAAGGGGAACAACAGCATGCAATGCAAAAGAGTTTTCTCTTTAGAGTCAACTGAAGTGAAACTTCAAAAGTTTACATCTGTGATTATAGGTCTGTGAAATAGGTGTTCTGGTTGGGCTTTATGACTTTAAAGGTCTTTTCCAAACTAAAAGACCTATGAAATAGGTGCCATATCTGACATCACTTCACAATTTTAACTCATGAGAGAGGTTTGTCACTCTCCTGTTCCTCCCTGATGTTGCACTGGTGTTGTCCTGAGAAAACATAGTAGCTTGCCAAGAGGGAGCTGCTGAGCCTATGGACAATACTGGTCCTACAGACCAACAGGGTACACCTACGGGCAAAACCAAGCTGGGAACTGTGGAGTGGGATGGTGGTGTCCATTCTTCATGGGGTGACATGAACAGGACTCTTCTCAATGCAGCAAACAAGCAGCCTTTGCCCTGAAACTCAAAAAGTCAAACTTGGTCTGTGATTTCCCTGATTGAAATGGGAGCACGGTTGCGAAGGGCCATCTTTTGCCTGGGGACACTAGGCTTTCCCTTTAGTTAATGGAAAGAAGTAGGCTTCTCTAGAGGGCGAATGAGAGCAGAAACCCAAGCTTAAGTGCCCTGGAGGAACTGCCATATCTCTGCTGACTACACAGGGACCTTGGGAGGCAACTCTCCGGATGCTCAAATTAGTCTTTCTGCCTGCCTCATTCCCTAATTGGCATTAGCTATAGCAACTAATGAACAATGTATAGCTTAACAAAGGAAGCACACACTGGAAAAGGAGGAAAATTAGCTGGTGCTAATTGGTGGTCTTGACTTTGCTGATCGTAATCGCACAATCTTTAAGAGGAGGGCTAAAAAGTAATGCACACACTCTGAATGAGACTACGGTGTGTGTATATATATATTTATATATAGCCACCAGAGTGTGTATATATGTATATATGATGATTAGACAATTCTAGCTTGTAAATTGACAGACTTGAACTTCAACAGATAAAAGTTGGTTTTCCACCTGACTTGATACTAGACTGATGGGAGGCTCAGTTTTTGCTTTAAACTTAGTTTCAGGCTTCGGTTGAAAAACCCGCTCTCAGTGAGGTCAATTCAAACGAATTTGGCCCTAAACTTGTCTGATGTGTGCTTCCTGACAAAATGAGCTGGGTGACCCTCCTGGAGGCTTTTTTCATTTCCCATTATTTAAAAATAGGTCATTCTGAGCTTTATGAACGTATGCAAAATATTAATTACAAAGTTCAAGCAATGCAGTAGACGGCTTGTGGAGTAGCTTCTCTCCCTCAAAGCAAAGCAAGGACTTACAGCAGTGTGCTCTGCTTCAGAGATTTACATGATAAATGCTCTTAGGTGGTGCAGAAAAACCCTTCCTTTAAATACAATTTACAGCTCTAATTGGTTGACTTTTAGGAAAATATATTTGACCTTCTTAAGGTCCTGCATCTCTTCCTGGCATTCATGAACACTGCCTTTAAAGATACTTTTAGAGTTGCAAAACTAAGTATAGAAGGAAAAGATGTAGATGCAACTCCCCGTGAAACTAGCCAAAGAGAATATCAGAAGCTCATTTCTGTCCCACACAGTAGGCACTTACATTTCCTTATATTCTTTTGTACTTATACAGCAACCTGCAAAAAGCTCTTAATTACACAACACCCCACTTTCCAATCCACACTTGCACTTGTAAAAGTATGTTGTTTAGTAGAAAATGTGATCTTCCCACTTAAGAAAATAGTAAGAAAATTGAATCTGAAAGCTAAATGTTATAATTCAATTATTAGAAATAAAAGTGCATTCAGAAATACTTCTCAAGATGGCTGCAAATGTATCCAGCCCTTTTACCTCCAACTATCAGTGGTGAAAAAAATGGTACATTTCTGGAAATCACAGGTTTTTTGATTAATGAAAGAGTTTCCTTATCTTAGAACCCCAGAGTGGTTTGGGCTGGAAGGGACCTTAGAGCTCATCCAGCTCCAGCCTCTGCCACGGGCAGGGACCCCTTCCACAAGAGCAGTTTGCTCCAAGCCCCTGTGTCCAACCTGGCCTTGAACACTGCCAGGGATGGGGCAGCCACAGCTTCTCTGGGCACCCTGTGCCAGCCCCTCAGCACCCTCCCAGGGAAGAGCTTCTGCCTAAGAGCTCATCTCAGTTTCCCCTCTGGTAGGTTAAAGCCATTTCCCCTTGTCCTTTTATCCTTACAGGCCCTTGTTGAAAGCCCCTCTTCAGCTTTCTTGTCAGCCCCTTTAGCTATTATTTAGGTATTCTCATACCTTTACTGCTCTTTTCTCTTTCAGTGGGAAAATATTTGTGTGTACATTAAAACAACAACAACCCAACAAACTGTCGTGTCTGCTTGAGCACTGAAACTTGATTAAACTTCTCTTTCAAAGTATTGCAGTCCTGTGAACCCAGCTCCCTCACAAAGCTTGGACATTTGGGTTGAGGATCTCCACCAGCAGCATTATTTCAAACTGCTGTTCTGAAGTCTGAATAGGCATTTTTATTCCTAAACTAACAGTTAAGAGTGAGACTTTGCTCACACAGGTTTTGTTTTAAATATCCATACATCTTAAGGAGGTAACACAAGCCACGAGGTATTTTCTACTAAGATTTCTAGTTTGATTACTTAAGTCTTAGTATCATACTATAAGCTTTAAAAATTAGTCATTTTATCCATGCAATTCTAATTGCACCTTATTAAAATCAGCAAAAAAATGGTGAATTGTTGTCAGTATTTCTTCCTTAATATACATAGCCACAGAAATGTGTATGTCAAAGTGCTTAGACTTCTTCTGGGCTTGACTAAAATACTTCCAGACACTCTAGGTTGACCAGGACAAGGTGATCCTGAATTCTGACGCTCAACATCAGGCGTGACTGGATACCGAAGTGCTTTGCTCCCTTACTGTGCCTACCCTGAAGTCTGGACTCTGTAGGTCTCCGAGTTCATAAGGCATCTTAACAGGAAATATAATTTTCCATTAACTTTCTACACTCTTAAATGGTACAATGCCTTCTTTTTCTAATTTTCACATAAAGACCTACAGTTTGCAATAGCTTTTGACTGCATTTGCAACATGTTTTAAAACTCTCCTATCAAAACTGGTTAGATACTGAAACACTTCATACCCATTTCTTGTTAAAACTGGTACTTTGCCGTTAGAGATAGTAGGTTTTACTCATTATGACTTCTGCCAGCTATGCTATAGATGCTGTGGACACCAAACATCAGTTTTGGACTATAAAGGTGTATTTTAGCCATCACTAGCCTGCACTCCACTGGAATTTAAAAGTGCTTCTTGATAATGTGGACTACGTTAATAAGGTTACCTTAATACCTTGCTTAAACTCATTAAAACAAAAATCATGTTTATAATACTGAAGATCAGATCAATAATTTTTATTGAGTTTTCCAACACACTGATGTTATTCTAATTACTGGTGTTAACACCTACTGCTATTTTCTTTATCATACAGATGCCTTAGCGAGGAAAAGCAGTGATGATACTGCTTGTCACAACTGACAGGTACTAAAACACCCACGAGGCACAAATACTCATGTGAGCCATAAAATCTGATTAGTCTGCATCTGGGGTACCGTAAAAAGCTAGGAGATGACCCAACACATGTGATAGTTAAAACTCTCCTAGGGTTTTCATTTCCTTTTTTTAGTGCTCTAAAAGGAAAGGTTACTTCACAAGATGTTCCTCAAGCTGATTGCCTCCACAAATTCCAGCCTTTGAAGCGCACGTACCTAGTTGCAAGCCAGAGAATATTCACTAATTATGACTTTTGGAGTTGTATGTAGCCTCACATGCAATTTTGTACAAGGGTGGCAGTCCCACCTGTCTCCAGGTTTTTTGTGACCTCCTCTGAGTACCAGCCATAAATTATATTCTGAAGAAACAGGAAAGGAAGCTGAAGTGGGAATCTATGGAGACAACATCCTCCAAGATCATCAATTACCCGATATCTTTTAATCTTTGAGAATTGCCTCCATCAGATCCCAGCCTCTGGGAAATTATCAAACCTGACAGTGTTTATGATGCGGCTTCAAGGTTAACAACGACAATCATACCGCTCTCTCAAAATAGCGTCGCGCCTCAGTGTCAAGTCAGGAGAGGAATACCATGGAAAGATACAAATTAAAAGGTGGAAAACTCAAACTAACACAAGTTTTCTTTCCACACCTCATGTAATTAAGCAGCTGATCTTGTTGCCATGAAACTTATTCAGGCCAAGAACGTGCAGTACTCTGAAAGTATATTGGATGTGAAAGAGGATGTCAAGAGCAGAAAGATCTGGGGCATTGATTACAATGCAGGTTTGAAATATTAAAATCCAGTTTTGTTGTCAGGAATTTTTGAAGGCTTTTAAACCCTTCATGACAATCAAGTTGCTTTTTCAACCTTATTATTGTAATGGAAGTAGAAAGTCCATATATTTTTAATAAGCGCAGAGATTAAATTTAGAGTATATGCATAGGTTCTCACAGTGAACTAATGTAGACCAGTGACAATCAACAGACAGCAGCAAAAATGCCATCAAAAGGATGTTCATGTTAATACCCCCAGAACAGTAACATCTCCTGCTTAAATAATAGATACCCTGGAGGTATTTTAAAGAGGTGCAGATGTGGCATTTAGGAACACGGTTTAGTGCTGGACTTGGCAGTGCTGGGTTAATGGTTGGCCTTGATGATCTTAAAGGTCTTTTCCAACCTGAATGATTCTATGATTCTAAATAGCATCAGATTAACTCTCTCTATTGAAAACAAGATTTAAAGATTTTTTTCTTCTTTACTAGTGTTTCAAGATTACTTAACAAATCTGAATAGTGAATTGACTAAAGCCCAGACTTGGAAGGTAATAGTTTTGTGGCTACATTAAGTAAAGTATTACTATGCTCTTAAACACAAAACCAAACCAGAAATAGTCCGTCTGTATATTCACCATCTTACTATATCTGTGTAAGATTTTATTTCAATCTAACGCAAAGTAACAGCCTTTTAAAGGGTATACGTTATACCATTCCTGAAAACTTAGTTGATCTTATATTAACATATTTGCCAGTAGTTCTGAAATATTATTGTTTGCTTTGGACAGAGAATACACTTGGATTAGTTTTTCATAATGTAATTTCCCCTCTATAATCACACTTTAAACAGATTTTTACATATAGAAATATGTAGATATGTACACATAGAAACATGTAAATACACACATACCCATGGTTAACACTAAGCACATTTTTATGCATCTCTAAAACCCCAAATCACTATAAAAACAATATGAAAAGTGAATGGTTCTTACCATCATCAAGCAAAAGCTTTCTAGGATCAAAGAACTAAAGGCAGTGAGGCATATATAGAAACTTAATTTAATTCTTTCAAAATTCACAATCAAAACATCCTAGGTAGGTGGACAAGCAGTGCACTATCTGGGACAGCACTGCTTTAAGGCAGACAGACACATTACAGCAACATCTGCCTGACACAAAGATCCCTCCTCATCTTAAGAACTGCAAAAACTCTTCCAACACTAGAGGTCAGCCCTTAATCCAGCTTTAATATTCACATTACCCCCTTTAAAAATCATACAAATGTTTCTTTAAATGAAATACAACCTGTTCTTCCAACAGTACAACAATAAACTTGGCTGCATCTTTGCTGCAATCGCTTATAACTCATTCATGGGGTAGAAAATGACAGTGTAAACTCACATGCCAAAGGTAAGTTGAGATAGTTGATAGCTATAAATATCTCCTCCCAGAATATTTTACAGTTTAGATCAAGTAGGAACATTATAGCATCACTGAACTCTTTTAATGTAGTTTAACTTTCTGCACAGGGATCCTTGGTTTTCCCTGAAATATTTACTTGTCATAAGAGTTAGAATAACAGCCCATTTTTCAGAAGCCACTTTGTCATGATGAAACTATTGCAGTTTGCATTCTCTAAGGACCCCACCACCCATTCGGAGTTCATTTTCTGGTTCCCAACAAGTTGCATAGAAAAGAAAGTCCCAAGTGCTTTACCTGATTTCTGTATCCGCCCAGCTGCTTTCATCTTCTGTCAGGATGACCAAGAGTAGGTCTATTAGAAAAAGCAAAAACCCTACCAGAAGCAAATTTAAAAGAGACAGTGAAATAGACCTGTGATAGTTGAGGAATTCCTTTGTCAGATGTTTTGCAGCTCTGTAGGATTTCTTTTAAACAAGGCACTGAGTTTCCTGAATAAGGAAAAATATGTGGCCATTAGTAGCATACTTATGTGGCCATAAGTAGCATTTATAACATACAGAAGGTCTATATTTTGGAAATTCCAGTAGTTTCCTGAAAGGAACTGAGTGTAGGTGGAAATTCAAGAGACAATAAATGGCACAAGACATGGAATGACAACCCCACATTCATATTTCCAGTGAAGTGTTTGAGAAATTATTACCTTGAGACACATCTCTATACTTCAGAACAAATTGCAAGATCATTTTTGTGTGCTTTCTTATAGAAAATCTAGGTTTTATATTCTCCCATTACAGACTGTGAGGGTCATGAGATGAGGGCGTCTTCTCTCTGTCCATGTGAATTACTAAGATGCTACAACTAATATCTGTCATTAGAAGATGATGCTCCAAAACTAGTGTTTTCTACTACCAGCTCCCAAACTGCCCTGTGCAAATACATGAAGCAATGCTGTGTTACCTCTTAGTATCCTTGAGCACTGTGCTGGAGTACTAGCAACCAGGAGATGAGTATTGTAGTCTAGGTCCATGAATCACCATTCAGTCACAAATGAGGTACCATCAGTTCACAGCATCCTAGAATCCCAGGTGGAAAGGGACTTCAAGGATCATCTGGTCTAACCTTTCTAGGTAAAGTATGACCTACACTAGATATCCCAGCACCCTGTGTAACTGAATCTTAACAGTGTCCAATGCTGGGGAAACCACCACTTCCCTGGGGAGATTATTCCAGTGGCTGGTTGTTCTCACTGAGAAAGTTTCCTCTTGTGCCCAGTTGGAATATCCCCAGAAGTAACTTGTACCCATCACCCCTCATCTTTTCCATGTGTCTCCTTGTAAAAAAGGAGAAGTTCTTCTTTATTGATGCTTAATCTGCAATCCCAAGAAATACTATGGTAAGAGCAGTAAATGAGTTCACTGCCACAAAGATATTAAATATATACCAATTATTAATTACACGGTGTCCTAAGAAACAGGTAAACTGGAGTAACAAAGCAATACTTACTTGCAACGGAACTAACTGTAAAAAGTGCATTTCATTCAGCTACATTTCATTCAGCCAGAAAATAGCTAAAAGATTTAAATAACTCATAGCTTAGATTCTAATCCACATACAAATTCCATCTAAATTTGTATTTAATGTTGAGCATTGCTTTCACTGGAGGAGATCTTGACATGGGAATGTAAATCCTTATTTAACTATTTTCTCCCTAAGGTCACATACACATCAACTCAAAGCAATTCTCTGAGGTCTTCTGAAGATTCATAAACTCATCACTTCATCTGGATCACAGGTTCTAGCACTTCTCCCAGAGGTTTGCAGGGTGCTCCTGTGTGATTTGAGAAATGCTGCTGGTTGCTGGACACTTCCAGGCAGAACTGGGGCAGGAATTAAACTTTCCTCCCTCTGGCCTATTACTTAACTAACTGGGAATAAATAATTAACAAACCATGAAGGAAATGTTCTCTATACATTAGCAAGGCAGAATCTGAACATCCTTCTACACTGGAAAAATATCTATATTAGAGATGTGATTTGATAATCATACTTTACATACCATAGAAAACAAAGGATTTCAGGGGTTTGAGGCTCAGGGTGGGTATGAGATTGATAAATGAATAATGTTGCAATGATCACACATTATCCAAAAAGACCATTCTTTTGATCGACCTGTAGCAGGAATAAAGTACACAGCATCTATTGAGATTAAACACATTTAAAAAACAGTCAGACCAGAATAGTTCGCTATTTCTGTTGAAAAGAACAGGAATAAGATACTGAGTATGTAGGAAAGTGAAGGGACACCTTCCACTAGAGCAGGGTGCTCCAAACCGTGTCCAACCTGGCCTTGAACACAGCCAGAAATGGGGCAGCCACAGCTTCTCTGTCTCAGTGCTCACTTTCTAAATTAGAGAAGATGGTCTGGGACATTGAAATTTTAAGAAACAGCTGCACGTTATGCAATTAAAAATGAAGCATTTTCTCACGGAGCAATAGCTTTCAGCACTCTTTTCTGTTGTTTTGGAAGAACAGTCTCAGCCTCTGCCTTAAGATTTTGATTTATCTTTAAGCCAGAAAATACTGTCCTGAATAACTACAGAATCATGTTAGAGACTGAAAAGAGGTGAAGCCACTTCTAGGCACTTGCTTCTCTCATATAACTGTGTCCTTACATTAACAGCCTCAAGAGGTTAAAACATTGCTGTATTTCCTCTTTACATCCACATTTCAAAGCAAGTTCTACCCAGTCCAAATGAGGAGAGCTTGCAGTATTTATAAAATCAGGACACATAGCAGCAAAAACTTTATGGCTCAGTGAAATCTAAATAAGAAAGCTGAGCAACAGTTGAGCAGGAACAAGAAGTTCTGAGCAGAAACCTTTGTTCTGATGGATCAAATACTGAACAGAATAGCAAAAAGACATAAATGATTTCTTGAGGAGTTGAATGTCAAGGAAAAGGAGTACTCCATACAGAAATGTCCTCTGCAAGATAAGATACACAGATTAGTACAGTGGCACATACATAAGTGTAGCACAGCAGTGTACTCCAACTCATTTACCTTGATATCATGCTCAGCAGTTCATGTTCTCTGCACACTGTCATTTACTCCTGTGCATTGATAAGTCTTCCCTTTGTTCTCTGCTGTAGACAATGACCCTATTTTCCATCAGGCATCCCAACAGAATGTCACACACTAGGAAAAAAGAGTAAGAAATGATACATCAGTGCTAAAAACACTAATCTTTCACTTAGCACAACTTTCAAATACAAACATAGCTTAAGGATTTAAAGTCATGCAGTGCCTGCACTTGGGTGCTGCAGGGGTTTTTTAACTTCCTAATGTGCACTGAAATGCACTGCTTCAGTTGTGACAAGACAGATGAAGCCACATGACCTGAAAGTTAGGGAGATCCCAAGTCCTGTGCCATAGACCCATGAAACATTTTGGGTAGAGATGTTGCTCACATCTGGAAGGCTGAAATCAAAGCTGCAAAAAGCAATCCACAATCCTAAAGCAATAACCACCAACAACTGCTGACCCTAATCACAGAAAAAGGCTTGGGAGAAATAGACCATCACTGGTCCTGGTCAGTGGAAATCATGCAAATATGGTAGAGCAAACACATGCAGGAATTAATAGAGCTAGCTTGAAAATATGACTAGCATATTAACATTTAAATACACACATGACAATTGAAGTATAGAAAGTGCATTATAACAGGATAAAATGAACAAAGCATTTAAAAGAACTATGGATATGGACACAGCACATTCCAAAAAACCCACCTCAACTGAAAAGATTTATCTCAATATCAAACCACATAGAATCACAGAATCATACAGCATCCAGTGCACTGCTTCCTTAATCTGACTGTTTTGGGCTTTAAAGAGAGCCTACAGGGCTCACTAACATGAACTCACCTGAAGAAAGGGACATTCATTATGATCTCCCAATAGAAGAGCTGACAAGAACATCCAAACATCGCATCCAACTGCCCTTCTGTAGAAACCGCTGTAACTCCTCTTAGACTACATGAAAATGTAATTGTAGTCTTTAAACTGCACAAAACTTCAACTCCCCAGATGAATTTCCTCCCTTTCTGCACTTAACAGAGTAACAGGAAGCCACAGGCCTTAAAGACAAACACAGACTATTACCCTGCAGTCACTCATCTCTAAAATTCACCTCCAAATTACACTGGTTACTCACAATAATATTGCAACTTCAGAAAAAGGACCCCCATCACCACCCCATACACTCACCAGTCCTGTGTCTCCTCAGCTCAGCGCTTGCTCACACATGGAAGTGCTGCAGCATCCAGCTGTGTGTACAGAAGAGCCTGTGCTGAAGACCCACCTTCAAAACCATGCCATGGAGCTGGAGAGAATGAATCTTTGAAATAGAATCACAGAACCAACCAAGTTGGAAAAGACCTTTATGACCATCACTGCAAAGACCACCAATAAACCCTATCACTGAGGGCCTCATATACATGGTTGTCTTGTACAAGGACAGTAATGACACAACCTTCACTGTTGTCAAGAATACAAAACACACCAGTCCCAAATTGTTTACAAATTTAATGACTTCCACAAATCTGCATTTTTCAATACAATGAAGTTTTTTTTTAAACTTATTAAGAATTCAGCATCAGAATTCTGCTGATACATAAAGAGCTTCTTTTCAGGAATATTTACAGAACTGTCATGAAAAAATCAGACTTAAGCACATTAAAATCTAAGCAGAAAATAGCTTACAATTAAACTAGCAGTAAAGTAATATGGCTTCCTGGCTGCTGATCAACAGAAAAGGGGATAAATACTGGTATACAAAGATTTAAGGTTTGCAGTTTTGCACAAGCATCCCATGGGTCAGAAACCACTACACCTGAATCTATTAAAACCAGAATCTACACCCTACCTGTAAATACAGTAAGGAAAATCTTTTCATAACATCATAATTCAATGATTGCTTTACAAAATCTGAGCTTAAAATCCAAGTGCAAATCAATTCACATTAAAAACCTGACATTTCAGTTACTGAATTGATTTAAGAACTGGTGCTGTGACTGTTGTTGAGACTATTTTCTTGCTTTTGCATTTGTTCTTGTGCTTGATCTTGTCTTCCTGTCCATCCCTCCAGCACTTTGAGTAGCCCTTAAATTCCCTTCAGGTTCTTCTTTATCTTTGTTTCTTTTTCCTTTTTGTGGTGCTGGATTTCCATCATTCCCTATTTGCACACAAAAACAAAGTTTTTTGTACCATAAATCAAATATTTTTTACAAAATTCAACCCTCAGCTACATTGTTTTTAATGGCAATGTCCCCAGTGACCACATCCCAAAGATTACATGTATGAATTCACCAAGCCAGCTACAAATCCCATACTTGTGCACATCCTTTAAGATATCCTTTAAGATAGATCCCTTAGGACTTACAGCTATTTCGGAAAGTAGGTTAACATTAATGAGAGCACCAAAACCAATTAGCTGCCATTTTAGCTAAAATTCCTTCTACTGATATGTAAAACTAAAACATACCCAACACCAAAGGAAAATCCTGCAAAAATAAATATCTAATAGGTTTTTTATGGTCCAGACAGAGCTGGAAAGTCAAGTTTTTAATTGTAAAGGGTAAGCACCTGTGTAGGTGCTCAAGGCCCTTTCCAACCCAAATCATTCTATGATTCTATGAGAACATAGATCCCATTCACCGAAGTCTTCCTCCTATATTGAAGACCTACTCTCTATCTCCACTAGAACATGGCAGCCCCCAGCAACATTAAAACTGTCACATGTTATTGTTGCACCTATAGATAACTGAGCTACACTTAGAAAATGGAGAGGAAATTTTTGTCTCACCTAACTTTAGTTTTTTGGCTGGCAAATCATCTGCTGGCAACTGACGTTTCCTGTTGCGAGAAGGGGGAGCTGCCTGTGGTGCAGGGGTAATCTCTTCTCCTTTTCCAGACTGATGATTTCCCTCAGAACCAGCGGATGTCAAACACATCTCTTGAGTTTCTGAAGCTTTGCCATTTTCTGGCAAGTCACCGTTTTTGCAGTGAGAAGTAGAAGTAGCTGCCTCCAATTTGAATTCTACCCTTTTACTTTTATTCCTCAATTGCCTTGTGGTTTCCTGAGATGAGTTATTTTCTAGAGATGCACCTTTATCTTCTTTAAGAATCCTCTTTTGGCCTCTGACTTTGGGCAAGACAGGTTTTTCCCCGAGAGAAGCGGAACTAGTTTCTTTAGATGTGGAAGAAGTTGTTCTCTTTCTGCCCACTCTTGATGGATTTTCTTTTGCAGATGGAGCTACTTCCAAAAGTACACTCTGTTGTTCTTCAGGAGTTTCACTCTTACCCTCTTCTGGCAAAGCCTGAAGTGAGGTGGAACTAACAGCCTCTGTGGTGATTGTTTCCCTCGAGTTCCCTTTTGAAGGATTGATTTTTTCTTGGGAAATAGAATTCTCCAACAGCAGTTTTTTTGCTCCTCTCAGATTAGTCTTTCTACCACTTTCTTTTGCTAAGCCCTGTTTTCCCTCAAGAGAAGCAGAACTTGTGGCTTCTAACAAGAGGGCAGTTTGTTTCCTTCTGCTTTTTCTCAGTTGATTTTGTTTTACAGAAGAATCAGAAGTTTCTAATGGAACATTTTGCTCTTCTTTAGGGGCTTCTTCGCTACCATTGTCTGCTGGCAAACCATGTTTTCCTCTAAGAGGAATGTAAGTAGCTGTGTGTGATGCCAGAGCAGTTTGTTTCCTTCTGCCCCTTCCCAATGGCTTCTCTTTTGCACAGGACACTGTCTCCAAAGGCACATTTTGTTCTTCACAGGTGCCCTCCCCTTTACCATCAGTTTCTGACAAGCCACACTTTCTCTGGAGAGGAGATGAACTTTTTGCCTCTGCTGCCAGATCAATCTTTTCCCTTTCGTCTCTTACTGATACATTTGCTTTTGCCTGCAAAGTTTCATTTCCCAAAGCTGGATTTTGATCTTCTCTTACAGTCATTTTTTTATCATCACCTTCCAGCAACCCACATCTTCTTCTGGTAGAAAGAGATCGAGATGTTTGTGATGCTGCAGGAACCTCTCGTCTTCTCCCTCGTCTCAGTGGAATGTCTTCTGTTGAAGAGGGAGCAGCTTCCAAAGCTGAATCTTGCTCCTTTGTAGAAGCCTCATCTTTACTATGCTCTGCAGTTAATGTTTGTTTTTCCATAAGGGTAGAAAAAGCTATTTGTGGAATAGTATCAGCTTGTTTTCTTCTGCTCCTCCTTACTTGTGAAGAAGGATTTTCTGAAGTCTCTTGTAGACTCTTTTTGTCAGTCATTCCTTTGCCATCCTCAGGTAAACTCCTGCTTCCTTCAACTGCTTTGGAACTGGCTTCTTCAAGTTCAAATTTAACTTTTCTACCTCTACCTCTTGGACATATCAGTCCATGACTGTGGGCTTCATTCTCTTGCAGGGTTTCAGTTTGCTTTGTGGTTTTTATTCCTTGGTCATTTCTTGTCCGCTTTGGACGGCTCTGAGCAAGACCATCACTGTCTGCAGCAGGTTCTGGTGTGGCAGTTGGGGTGTTCTGGTCCTTCATGACTTGGTAGGTATTCTTGACACAAACAGAGCCCACAGAATCTTGGAGACGAGATTCATCCACTTCTGACTTGATTTGGGGAGCAATTAGTTCTAGGTTCTTTACATCTTTGGCAAATTCATCAGACTTTTTCTCCAAGGAGTCTTTTTTGCCTCTCCTGTTTCTAGTTCTTGTTTCCTTCACTGCATTTCTGTTTGCAGGGACTGACTTTCTGTTTGTCTCTCCAGAAGGCAGCTCTACCTTGAATTTTTGAGATGCCTCTGTTGTATTTTCCTGAGCATTTTCTGTTTCATCTCCCTGAGATGCTTTTATCACATTTTTGATGGGTTCAATACCAGCTTCAGCTGAAGTTTCCTCAGTTTTCTGAACAGTTTGTATATTTTCAAGTGCCATCCTACCAATGTCTGCTTTTACTTCAGTTGAGTACTTTCCAGCACTTCTTAAAAACTTCACTCTTTTCTCTGGTATCTTTATTTCAAGTTTAGTTCCATTTTCAGGTTCTTCTGCTGTGGCAGCCTCAGTATCTTTGACAAAAGTCTCTTCTTCTCTTTGTAGCATCTTTTCTGATGGGTCTTTACGAAGTTTCCTTGTTGTCCTGTGAAGAGCCACTGAAGCAGCTTGCTGAACTTGGTCGTTTCTACCTCTTCTTCCTCTTTTAGGCAGAATCAATGGTTCTGGGCTTGCTACTTTTCTTACTCCTCTAACTCTGCTCCTAGGTGACAGAAGTATTTCTTCACTGTCTTCTACACCACCTTCATTAGATTTGTTTTCAGTTTCTTCTAAACCTGTTTGCAGTTGACACTGTTCATTATCAGTGCTACTCAATGCACTTCCTGTCTTTATGATTGGACCATCTTCAGTTTCCACTATGTCACTGATGCCACATTTCTGCAAAGCCTGTTTTTCCTCTTGCAGCACAGGAGAATCTTTGTCACAAGTCTCGGGATTCTCACCTGGATGTTTTAACTCCTTTTGGTCTTTCCTTTTACCTCTTCTGGGTCTTTGAGTAGCTCCATGTGGTTCCACAGATGAAACGTCAACTTTTTCCTGCACAGGAGGCTCTGAAACAGTTTCTGCTTGTATATGATGGTTGGTTCCCCTTCCTCTTCCTTCATTTTTAGCTTCCATCTCCTCTTGGGTGCTCTTTTTTTCCACACTCTGCAATTCTTTTAAATTCAATTCCCTTCTGCAGTGCTTTGCTGAAGCAGGAGGTACTCTCTTCCTTCGTCTGCCCCCTCTTCTCTGGGTAGACGGGCCCGCACTAGCCGATTCCTTCTGCTGGGAATCTTCACCTTCTGAAATATTTCCTATGTCTTCTAAACCAGGTTTTGTTCCCCATTCAAAGTTTTACATGGAAAAAAAAGCACAAACAAACATTAAACATTACTACACCTGATCAAAGATCTGTGAGTTTTGATATTCCTAAGAACACTTCCCTAAGTCATCTTGCTTAAACAAATTACACTTATTATTCTTCATTCAAAAATAAAAACAGATTTTAACCAATTCCTAAGGTAAACACCAGGCTCCTGACCAACTTGGTTCATTTGATAGGCAGCATTCCTAGGTTTAAGCTGTGCTCTTGAAAGTCTTTTAAAAGAAAGATAACTTTAGGCAGAGACCTTCACATCAGGTTTTTTACTGGTATGTAAAGAGAAGCCAACATTAACACATCAACAGACTACTACGCTGTTACTTCTGCCAGCACTTGGTGTTCATTAGGGATGACCGTACAAATTCCATGAGCTATGGACCCTTCACGCTATGTATTCTGGAGTTTCTAAAACATACGTTAAAACTTCATAACAACATATATTAACTTCTATATCCATTATTTCTCTAGTTAACATATTTGCACTTACCACGTTTACAAGTGGAATCAGTACAAAAAGGTGCAGCATCTTCTTGCTTGGAATCCATAGCTTTTACTGATTTGACCTAAGGAAATAAACATTAATCAACAAATGCATGTCTGAGAAAACAAGAAATACTAGAGCCAACCAATACAAAGTCAGTGTATAGAAATATCTGAACTCTTACCAAGTACTTTTCTTTAAAAATGAAATCAGTTTTATAACTGTATCTATATAAATATATTTGCAAATAAATCTATGAAACTTAATACTGGCCATCTAAGCCAGTGTAGCAGTTTTTAAAGTGAAAGGTAACAAACACTTCACAGAGCTAAAAAAGTCATTCATAAAATGCCTGACGAGTGTCTAAATGAATGCTCAAAAGGAATTTGGGGTACTGAGGCCAAATAATTTTGAGTGGTTTGCACTGGTTCTCCGTTTATGAGCACAAAGTCCAGTGATATGAAGCATTTTACCTATGGATCTTCCCTGTGAGGGTGCTGAGGTGCTGGCACAGGGTGCCCAGTGAAGCTGTGGCTGCCCCATCCCTGGCAGTGTTCAAGGCCAGGTTGGACACAGGGGCTTGGAGCAAGCTGCTCTAGTGGAAGGTGTCCCTGCCCGTGGCAGGGGTTGGGACTGGATGAACTTTAAGGTCCCTTCCAACTCAAACTATTACACGGTTCTATGATCTTGGAATGAATGTAAAAATGAATACTAAAAATTCACAAATGACCAGTGATGAAGCTGTGAATTCTAAGGTCAGAATGGTGACCCAGAGCAACCTCAGTAACTAAATACACAGGGCTCCTTCAAAGAAAATACATATTAACACAGAAATATATATATATATGTCTATAAAATAGGCATGCGTTCCAGAAGCAATGAATGAAAGACTTAGGGACGTAGAGAGCAACCTATTGGCCATGTGGTAAAATGCTTTGTCAAAATCTTTGGATGGGAATGGAAAAAGATTGCTTAAAATTTAATCTATAGGGTATGAAGCAAACCAACCAACCAACCATACCCCTTGCTTATGGAAAAGGATGGTTGAGAAAGAACTTGATGATAATTTTAAAGCAATTTAAAAGGTGCTTTAAGCACAATAGGAACAAATGACCAGGAAAAATAAAGTGTTCAGATTCAAACTTGCAATAAGCTGTGTTTTCTAGCAGAGGGCATCCACCTGGACAAAGCTGCCAAGGAACTAAGACTGCCATCTTTACAGTTCTCAAGTCAACATGGAATGCTTTTCTAGAAAATCGTTTATCCTCCAGGGATTATGGGCATAACATACTTGAAGTGCTGTAACATACACAAGATACGATGCTAGGAGGCCTAAGAATGCATTTCAACCACATGTTTCAAAGTCTAAAAGCATTCTTTCCAAAAGCTAAAGAAAGTATGTTACCTCAGTTTCCTCTGGTGCATCAAACATCTCCATAACTCCAGCATAGTCCACTTCAGAGTCGGAGCATTTTTGCCTGGGCTCTGCCATAAGCCTTTGCAGACCCACAAAATCATCAACTGGTTGATACTTCTCTTTTGGAGTCTTCACTAATCTACTAATATCAAACACATCTTCCGTGGGTTCAGCTTTGTCCTTCGGTGTCTTGAAAATGCGGCTGACCCCAATCATGTCTTCTACTGGCTGGTATTTCACCTTTGGAGTTCTCTTGGTTAAAGTAACTGCTTGCCTGTTTTGTGCTGGAGCCTTCAGCAATCTTTTAAAGGCACTTTCATCTGTAACAGGTTCCAACTCTTGCTGTGGGGTCTTCACGAGCAACTTTATGTCGGACAAGACCTCAACTGGCTCTGGCTTCTGCTGCGGGGTCCTCAGGAGCTGCTTGATGCCTGATAGGACCTCAACTGGCTCTGACTGCTGCTTTGGTGTCCTCATGAGCTGCCTGATGGCTGACAAAGCCTCTACAGGCTCCACCTTCTGTTTTGGAGTCTTCATGAGCTGCTTGATGCCTGACAAAGCCTCTACAGGCTCCACCTTCTGTTTCGGAGTCTTCATGAGCTGCTTGATGCCTGACAAAGCCTCTACAGGCTCCACCTTCTGTTTCGGGGTCTTCATGAGCTGCTTGATGCCTGACAAAGCCTCTACAGGCTCCACCTTCTGTTTTGGGGTCTTCATGAGCTGCCTGATGCCTGATAAAGCCTCCACAGCCTGCAACTTACGCTTTGGAGTTCTCATGAGCTGCTTGATGCCTGACAGGACTTCAGCTGGCTCTGACTTTTGCTCTGGTGTCCTCAGGTGCTGCTTGATGTCTGATAAAGGTTCTACAAGCTCTGACTCTTGCTTTGGGGTCTTCATGAGCTGCCTGATGCCTGATAAAGCTTCTACAGGCTCCGACTTTTGCTTTGGGGTCTTCATGAGCTGCCTGATGCCAGATAAAGCTTCTACAGGCTCTGACTTCTGCTTCGGTGTCTTCAGGAGCTGCTTGATTCCCGACAAGGCCTCTACAGGCTCCAACTTATGCTTTGGGGTTCTCATGAGCTGCTTGATGCCTGTCAAAGCCTCTACAGGCTCCAGCTTCTGCTTTGGGGTCTTCATGAGCTGCTTGATGCCCAATAAGGCTTCAACTGGTTCTGACCTTTGCTCTGGGGTCCTTAACAGCTGCTTGACGCCTGACACGACCTCAACTGGCTCCAACTTCTGCTTTGGAGTCCTCCTTCTACTTCCTGATTTCCCTCGAGATGTTTGTTTTTCTGGACTCACTGACAAACTATTCCCACCAGTATTTTCTTCCAGCATAGCATTTCTTTTTTCAGGAGTTTTTGTGGCTATTGCATCAAATACAGACTTCAAAGGTGATTCCTCTCTCAAAAGGTGACAGATGCCTGGACTATCTTGTTTGTGTTCTGAAGCATCTGAACTATTCAATGGTGACACCATCATCTCTCCTGAAATAAGTAGATGTATGTAATTTGGAAGGAGAATTAAGCAGAAAACCCAAGCAATGTAATACCGTATAACTGAATTCAATCAGCCAGAGCCTTCTACAAATCAAAAATGATCATCAACAACTGATTTGCAACTAGCACACATTTAAAAGTGACTATCAAAACTGGGATACTTTTTCTTATTTAATCTGATATAAAAATTAGTTCTCTGTTGTCCCTAAAACTTCCTGTGGTACAAGTTTTTCATTGCAATTCCCTTTGTGTTTTGAAGCAACTGAGAAAGCTGGGGCTGTTCAGCCTGGAGAAGAGAAGGCTGCGTGGAGACCTCAGAGCAGCCTTCCAGTATCTGAAGGGGGACTATGGGGATGCTGGGGAGGGACTCTTCATTAGGGACTGTAGTGATAGGACAACAGGTAACGAGTTAAAACTGAAACAGAGGAAGTTTAGATTGGATATAAGGAAGAAGTTCTTTACTTCCAGTGATGAGGCACTGGAACGGGGTGCCCAAGGGAGCTGTGAATGCTCCATCTCTGGCGGTGTTCAAGGCCAGGTTGGACAGAGCCTTGGGTGCCATGGTTTAGTGTGAGGTGTCCCTGCCCATGGCAGGGGGGGTGGAACTGGATGATCTTAAGGTCCTGTCCAACCCTAACTATTCTATGATTCGATGGAAGGTTATTAGCAAAAGATGCACTACAAAGTAGCTTCTTGATACAACTCTTTCCAACATGACACTTTAGTATCATAGAATCATAGAATGCTTAGGGTTGGACAGGACCTTAAGATCATCCAGTTCCAGCCCCCCTGCCATGGGCAGGGAAACCTCACATTAAACCATCTCACTCAAAGCTTTGTCCAATCTGGTCTTCAACACTGCCAGGGATGGAGCATTCACAACCTCCCTGGGCAACCCATTCCAGTGTCTCCGCACCCTAACAGGAAAGAATTTCCTCCTTAGATCCAATCTAAACTTCCCCTGCTTCAGTTTTAACCGTTACCCTTGTCCTGTCACTACAGTACCTAAAATGAAGGGTCCCTCCCTAGCGTCCCTATAGGCCCCCTTCAGATACTGGAAGGCTGCTCTGAGGTCTCCACGCAGCCTTCTCTTCTCCAGGTTGAACGGCCCCAACTTTCTCAGCATATCTTCATACAAGAGGTGCTCCAGTCCCTGATCATCCTCATGGCCCTTCTCTGGACTTGTTCCAACAGTTCCAGATTCTTTTTATGTTGAGGACACCAGAACTGCACACAATGCTCCAGGTGAGGTCTCACAAGAGCAGAGTAGAGGGGCAGGATCACCTCCTTCGACCTGCTGGTCACGCTCCTTTTGATGCAGCCCAGGATACGGCTGCTTTCTGGGCTGCAAGCACACACTGAAGCTGGCTCATGTTCATTTTCTCATCGACCAGCACCCCCAAGTCTTTCTCCGCAGGGCTGCTCTGAATCTCTTCTCTGCCCAGCCTGTAGCTGTGCCTGGCATTGCTTCGACCCAGGTGTAGGACCTTGCACTTATCATGGTTAAGCTTCATCAGGTTGGCATCAGCCCACCTCACAAGCGTGTCAAGGTCCCTCGACCATTTTCTCCAATACTGAACAATAACCTCTCCTTGTTGTGAAACTTCGTCACTGGATTTAGATGTAGACAACTGGCCAAGAACATGCCATGCTTCAGCCCAAGATTTACCTGAGGCAATACTTCCACCGTTTGAAGTTTCAATTGGAATGAATGGGAAAAGAATACCTACTAAAAAAATTAACTGGATCTGCAAAAATGTCTTTTAATACATAATAAAAGTCAACAGTTCCTTTTATGGGTTGAAAGATGCTTCATCCCAATATATCAACTCTACCTAGGCTGTGACTCCTACCCCATAATATATCTAAACAGTCCCTTGCTTTTCAAATAACAAACATACCAGTTTCTTCAGGAGTGTGCAGCTCAGAAAGATCCCCTGAAGTACATGTTGGTGTGAAATCCATCTTCTGAACAGCAGCCAAAGGTAACGTTTTTCCGCCCAGATTTTCTGGAGTTTGAAACATTTCAGCCACTCCTACAAATGAGATTTGGAGAAATAAGCATTTGCTTTGACAAGAGAAGGACACAGTTGGCAGAGTGAGCAACAAGCTTTAAGAAGTTACCTGTGAAGCTTTCGTCCATATTCATGTTTAGCTTCAAGATAGGATTTTTCATCACTTTAGGGACACGTCCACTTGTTCTGACTGTGGTGGAATAAGCTCTACCTACAACTATTGTAGCAGGTGACTCTGCATGTCCTGTGCTAAAATGACCTCTTATTTTACTTTCTGGAGTCTGCAGAGGGGAAAGAGAAAGGAGAAAAACAAAGGTGAGTAAAAGGAAGATCCCTTTTAAATAAAACCTACATTTCTTACAGTGAAAAAGCTATCAACACCCATTTCACATCATATTAAAGGCTCAGAAGCTTCTAGTTTCTGTAGCAAAATACCTACAAGTTGCTTTGTGGTTATGCAAAAACAAAGAGAATTTTAAAAGGATACCTTGGGTGACCGGGTTGTCTTCTTTAGGAGTTTTCGTTTTCGGATGCTCTTTTTAACAGCCTTTGCCTGTGGTCTTGCAACACCTGATTTTACCACTTCTGCCCAAGATTTTGCCACTAGAAAGGGAAAGAGAAATAAGCACTTTAATTCTCACCTGCATAAATGGAAGTTCACAATTATTTATCATTCCAATGGATTTGCTGCTGTTGGGCACAGGAAAGTGGTGGTATCACCTGACAATAGCTATACTTAAATGTGCTGTGTGAAAAAGCTCCAATTTCAGCTGAGGTTTAACAAATGTCCAAGTACCCAGTGTGGCTTTCCTCAACAAAACAAGCTTCATGCAGTGTCAAAAAGATGTTAGATCCTAAAACCAAATGCTGACCCAATTCCATCCTCACTGTTTTTGTAAGGAAATAATTTTTCCCAATAAAAACTTGCCATGAGCCTTTAAGTCTCTTTTATTATTATATCTTCACTTGTCCCTGGTGGGACATGAGATTTAACATCAGGGAAATGGCTTCTAAGTGAAACATATCCAGCTTTTCTTTCACCACCTTCCCAAAGAACATCGTAGTCAGGAGACTATTTATTTATACTGCTTACAGCATTTATACCTACACAGGCTTTCCATAGTCTTTTTTATATCACCTTTTCCTTGTAACATACATCAGAAATTCCCAAAGCAAGGTTACATTTATCACAGCATCATTCTGTCCACAGCAGAGGAGTTGGGGAATTAGTTAGAGCTGTGTAATAAATGAGGCTGTAAGTTCGTGGCACATCTGCCTTGTTTGCTTCAGAAACAGGTTATGAGAAGACAGGGATCTTATAAAAGAAACTGTTATTTTTTTAAGTAAAGGTAGAAAGGGGAATGCTGTTCCTCATGTTTATTATTCTCTTGTCAGAACTGCTGTGCAAGCTGGGAAAAGTCTGAAAATAAGAAGCACTTTCATAAGGTGTCATTGACAGGGTGTTCGGGATACAGACACATACCAAGCCTGCAAGAAATTACCTGAAAAAGCATTGGAAACACAATTTTATTTTGGATACTAAGTAGACATCCACAATTTTTAAGAACTCTGGTGGTCTATTCATATTGCAAAAGAAACTGTAGATGAAAGCCTACTCTACACATTACAGAGAGGTGGGGGAAAATGATATCACCAATATTTCTGAAGTACTCTCCATAAGATGTCTTCTTCAAAGACAAAGTTTCAAGAGCCACAGCTCCCCTATCATAATGTTTCCAGTGTTATAAAAACTACTTAAAACCAGTGACATTCAAATTCAAATGCTTTAACTTCAAATTTTCAGGTTAACACCCAGTTATCATCCTATTCACTAATTATATCTGTTATATACCACTGCAAACAGTTTAGTCCCATCCACGGACAAAGGTCTGAACTGTGTATAAAAAAAAGGCACCAACAAAACAAACTGAAGCTAGACTGCTATGAAATGCATGTTTTCAAATGAAAATGGATGTAATTATAGAATCATAGAATCACAGACTGGGTTGGAAAGGATCTTAAGATCATCAAGTTGCAACTCCCTGCCACAGGCAGGGACACCTTCCACTAGAGCGAGCTGCTCCAAGCCTCATCCAGCCTGGCCTTGAACACTGCCAGGGATGGGGCATTTACCACTCCTTTGATACAAATTGATTTAGTTCAACACTACTTGAACTTGAAGGATCACTATTGCAAGTAACCTTAATTCTTTCATTTTTCAACTTCTGAACATTAAGATTTGTGCTTTGATATTTGTTTTAGTAATTTAATAATATGAAAAAATGTAACACTTTGCAATTCAGTTTCCAACATGTCCAACAGTCCTCAGCAGCTATGCCAAGCATTTGGTGACCTCTGCATAACAAATTAGGCCAACTTCTGTTTTCTTCCTGCAACTTAAAACATTAAAATGAATATTAAGGATTAACTGCTGAAACAAACCTAATAGATTGGCATTGGAGGCACCACTTCTTCTTTTTGCATTGAAAACTGCTACAGCCCCACTTCTACTCTTCATGGAAGCAACCTTCAGAGCAAGTTGGGCACTTCTGGTTAGTTTGTCAGGTGTAGCCATCAAAAAGGGTTTATCATTTTGGTTAACGAGAGAAGATTTAGGTGTTTTCACTAAGGCACCATCTTTCTCCTCTGTATTCATGTCTTCTCGAACAGCATCTCTCTCTTCTACAATTGGTAGTGGTGCCATGACGTGAGAAACAGAGAAACGGCCCTTTTTGTAAGGTGCTGGAGAGCCTGGAGGCAGTTTAGGTGTTGCCCTCCCAGAGGAAGGGGACAAGGCACTTGGGGACTTCTGAGCTGGCAGATTTTTTGGTGACAATTTTTCTTTCTGCAAATGTTCAGGAAGTTCCTGGTCGGGAAAAAATAAATACATACAGATCAAATGTTACTGCATGTAGCTGGACCGCAAGCACTCATCTACGTCTCTGACAGGTAAGTACAATAGTATAAAATATCATTTCATAAAGCCTTAAATACCTTTTAAGTGTGACAAGATATATGCAAATTCAATTGAATAAATTAACTGAGTTTATTGTTCTACTTTACTCAACAGTCCTGTTTACCTCACATACAACTCACACATTGTAACTAGCTTAAAACACAGTAAATGCTTTCCAGCTTTTCACCAAACCACATGGCAGGAGCTTGCAGACTTGGACAACAAACACCTGTCCTGCTTGTTCCTATTTGTGGTAACTGGAGCCTGCAGACACTCAGACACTGCTGCTAAGCACAGACACACAAAAAAGTACTCCTGCATATGCACAGAATCATAGACTGATTTGGGTTGGAAGAGTTCCAACCCCCTGCCACGGGCAGGGACACCTTCCACTAGAGCAGCTTGCTCCAAGCCCCTGTGTCCAACCTGGCCTTGAACACTGCCAGGGATGGGGCAGCCACAGCTTCTCTGGGCACCCTGTGCCAGCGCCTCAGCACCCTCACAGGGAAGAACTTTTGTCTAAGATCTATCCTGAACTTCTCCCATTTAAGCTTAAACCCATCACCCCTTGTCCTATCGCTAGAGCATGAGAATGACTGATAGCATGCGAGCTGAATACATACACACCTCCTGGGTAAAGACAGGTAGATATAAAAGGCAAACTGAGCCCTTTCCTACAGTAGAGAAGTTAAAATAATGCTGACTGAAGTTTGCTGGTTTCAAATACCTTTTTAACTTGCAATTAAACTTTCCATATCCCAACATGCATCTAAAAAATTTCACTACTACTTGTTAGTTAATTTTTAGAAGTCTTAGAACGTATACTCTGCTTGCACTGTCTCAGCAACTTGATTAGTCTTACGCTTTACCTGGACTGCAGAGTGCTTCAATCCCTGAGCCTTTTTGAGGACAGCACGTGGCGAGTTTCCAAAGGGCAGGCTCAGCCGGGCAGGAATGGCACCTCTTTTAAGAGGTGAGTTGGGAGGCAAGCTTTTATCAAAAAGCTCTGGGCTCAGGTGACCACCAAAAGACACTCTCTTCCTTTTTCCTAAAGGCTGAAGCAACACTTCACCACTTTTCCTCTTTGGAGACATCTTTGTTGTCTTGCCTAAAAAGAACAAGTGAAAACATATTTAAGAATCACAGCCTGGTTTGGGTTGGAAAGGCCCTTAAGATCATCTAGTTCCAACCCCCTGCTATGGGCAGGGATGCCTCACACTAGACCAGGTTACTTCCACCCCTTCCAACCTGTCCTTGAACACTGCCAGGCATGGGGCAGCCACAGCACCTCTGGGCACCCTGTGCCAGCGCCTCAGCACCCTCATGGGGAAGACTCCAAATGAACATTTTAACCCACATAAAAAAAAAACAGCACTTCCTTGTGCATTTTTAAGTTGAAGTAAACCAGATGGTAATTTATCTTAACGAGAAACAGATTCAGTGGAGCAAACTCTTTATAGACATTATTGTGTATTTTGATGATCAACTGTAACTACATGATAAATATTTCAGAAGCAGTATGTCAGCAAGGGGGGGGGGGGTCTACATTTTACATTAGTAGGAAAATGCTCATATAAATGCTAGGAAGAGAATTTCTCAGTTACAAACCCAACCAGGGAGGGATTAAACAGGTTTACCTGATTCTTCTCCAGCCAACAGGTCAGAAATACTCATTTCTGAGACAGCTTCAGCGTCTTTCAGTAGAGCAGTGCCTCCAGAAGACCTCCTCTTTGATGACAATCTACGAGGTCTTGTTACTCCAGCATCTTCCAAACCTTGCTCCTGATGATCCTCCTTGGTGGTCTGCTCTTCTTTCATTCCACTGTCTCTTCTGTCTGTAGGTTCATTGTGCTGCTCTAGGGGAGCACTTGTCTCTAATGGTTTCCCAGTGAGCAGTCCAGAGCTTCTTGGCCCACCCCTTTTTCTGCCAGAGCCACCTTTGTGACTAGCAGGAGATGCCAGCTCTGATGTGAGCTCTTCTGAAGCCAGTATGTCCAAATGGACACTTTTATTTGGTAATTCTTGACTCTCCCTGTTATTTCTTCTGGGACTCCTGGAATTAGAACAGGCAGGAGGTTCCAAATGTTCTTCTTTTGAGTTCACAATGTTTGCCTGGTCACAGATCTCTTTCAGCACTTCAGCAGGTTTTCCTGGTGTATGCTGCTTACTGCTTCGTCTTTGTTTCAAACACTTATTTTCTGCCAAAGGCAGTTGTTTGAGGCTGTCACTTATGGATAGTGAATCTTCTCTTTGAGTTTCAGCTGCAACTCCTGACAGAGACCTACGTTTCAGGGACACACGCCGTCGAGGTGTTGGAGTATCAGTGATTACAGAATTCATTCCAATACTCTCCCTGGTAGGTGATACAAAAATAGACCGAGGACTCTTCCTTCTGGATGTCGGTGTAGACAGAACATGCTGATCAACTTCAGAAACATTTGTGGTGTTACCTGGTTGTGCTGTTTTATCCGAGGCTGTTCCAGAGCTCTGCGTTTTCATTTCACCTGCATAATCCAAGCATTCTATAGAGCACTGCTTCAGTGAAAACACTGCACTTCCATCCTTCTCCTGAGTGGGTTTAGCTGTAACTCTAGTACTCCCAGACTTCCCTGCTGTACTTGGCTCCTTATTATCCTGTAAGTGGCTTCTTTCACCAGTATCTCTTGACACCTTTGAAATGGATGTTCGAGGACTTTTGATAAATCTCTTCTTGGTAGCACTTCTGACAGCTGAAACCTGGTTAAACTCTGAAGTGACTACATCTTGCTTGATTTCTACCTTACATTCTTCAATATTTTCACTTCTGCCACTCTCTTGTTCTTTAGACAGGTTTCCAAGATCAGAAACACAACCTAACACTGAAATCTGAGTGCTTGGTTCTAGAGGAACATTCTTCCCATCTGCTTTTGCAGCTTCTTGAGTTGCATTTCCCCGAGGAAGAGGTTTTTGCACTTTAATCTCATTTTTCAGCTTTTCATAGAGTTTACTAAAGGGAGACACTGAATTCTCCTTTTTAGCAGACTCATCTATTTTGTGTGAAGATTTGGGTGTTTGTAATTTGACAGGTAAAGCCTTGGAAATATTTTCCTCTGTACTTTGTTTATTTTCATTGGCATCTTTTCCTTTGCACTCAGCATTACCTGAAAAGAAAGCAAAGCAAAACATAAAGTAACAGAGATGCAGAGTTACGTAAAAATTGCAGAACTATAAATGTAAGTTCCATAAATATGGATAAAAATACCTTCCTTTCCTCTACCAAGATAGTCAACAGGGTCCAGGATACAGTACTGTAAATAAAGCTGTGTTAACAGTAACAATTTCTCTTGTAATAGAAACATCAGTATCTCAATGTTCACTTTAAGTTGTAATCTGAAATTTATCCCTTATTCAGGTAAGACACTTGATATTTCAGGGTTTTGTTTTTCTTTGGAATCAATGGCTTGTATCCACCTTTCAGGGCTGTGAAAAAAACAACTATGAGCATAGAATTAACTCCCACTTAGGTCAGTTTGTCACAATTTAGCCTGGTTTTTGTTCTGCATTTAAATAGGCACTATACTGCTTGAACTACGGCAATGCTTCTATAGGGTAATGACAGGAGATAAAGCAGAGCTGTCTCAGATGAGACATAGCGAGTGACGCCATGTGTCCTATGATCTATAAACTGCAGCCAAGGAAGCCTGAGGTAGCACACGTCACTTTGTGTTTTCTGTGAGCAAGGAGTATATGCAAGCTTAGTGTTCATCTGATAAGAGGGGTCATTTCGCCATATAGAATCACAGGCTAGTTTGGGTTGGAAGGGAGCTTAAAACTCATCCAGTTCCAACCCTCCACTACAGGCAGGGACACCTTCCACTAGAGCAGCTTGCTCCAAGCCCCTTCCCACCTTGCCTTGAACACTGCCAGGGACAGGGCAGCCACAGCTTCTCTGGGCACCCTGTGGCAGCGCCTCACCACCCTCACAGGGAAGAACTGCTGAAATGCTCATCTCAATCTCCCCTCGGGCAGGTTAAAGCCATTCCCATTGGCCTGTCCCTACAGGCCCTTGTCCAAAGCCCCTCTCTCCAAGTTTCCTGCAGCCCCTTTAGGCACTGGAGCTGCTCTCAGGTCTCCCCCTTAAGGAGCCTTCTCTTCTCCAGGCTGACCCAGCCCAGCTGTCTCAGCCTGGCTCCAGACCACAGCTGCTCTAGCCCTCGCAGCATCTTCGCGGCCTCCTCTGGACTCGCTCAAACAGCTCCATTTCCTTCTTATGTGGCTTTTTTAAAGCACAAGAAGCTGAGATCTATACATCTATAGAACAAGATCTAGTTCTCAACACTACTTTATGTCAGCATGAACACCTGCTGAACTACTGCTGATACATGTTGACCTTTCTTAGTTGTGATGGGAAAGAATACATATAAAGGTGAAAGGATGGACTTTGACGTACAAGGAAAAGCCTCTCAATTAACTTCCAGGAAGGCAGAAAAGGAGTGAGGGGAGAAAGACATGTGAAAGAACAGGAAATCAGACCTTCCTATGAAAGCTTTTACCCAGCTGTAGATAAATGCATCAGTAAGTTTTTTTTACTAAGCGGACAAGCTGTTCCCCTAAAGTTGATAGAACAACAAAGCAAAGACTTGTATCATAGCAGAGTGTTGCGGAACCTGTTGCCCAACTCCTGTGAATACAGATGTGCTCATAACCACCCACTGCAATGGAACACCTTGAAATAACCTGTTCTTTCTGCACTAGAACAGTCATTTGTCACAAGAAAATACAACTTGTCTGTAGATAAATAGCCTCCATGTAACAAACTTTCTATCTTCCCATGAAACTCAGCACTACTTAAAAAGGATGGGAAGGCAAAGTCCTGGCACTTAACCAGTCTATGGTCTAGAACCATACAGAAGTTTTAAATGATTTTTACTGGGTCTACATGAAACAGCTATTCACGTATTTGAATTAGCAAAACTAACCCTTCCTATATAACTCCAAAATTATTTCTGGTTAAGTAAGACTACATGAAACTACGCAATATTAGCTCAAAAGGGATCCACCTGTATTCCAGGCCAGAGAACTGCAAGTTAAATTTTAACCAAAAGTGGATTTGCCACGTTGTGTTTGCTTGATGCCACTGATGAGTAAAATGTAATAGGCAACTGTTTCATATACCAGTTTCAACTGACCCTGCATTGCATTTGCAGAGCTGGTGTAGAGTTAAGAATTCCCTTCTTAACGCTAATCTTCTTAAACTCAATTTGCACAAATCCGTAAGTAAAATATATGGATTTTGACAATTTCAAGCAAACTGTTAAGATTTGTTCGTCAAGATGCAGGTAAACTTGTTTGAGTGTTGGTAAATCACAGCATCTAAGTATAAACAAATAGCACACTGACAAAGAAAAGTATATGGTGTTCAGATTGAAAAGTCTTAAAATACTTTTCTTTTGCTCTTTTCAACCTTGTTTTTCCTCTTATGCTGAAAGCAAATGCAGTGAAGGGGGAAGAAAAAAGCAAAGCCTCCATAAAACAGGTACCAACCTGAAGCATGAAGGCTTTTAGATCCTGAAGTTTGTAATTCCACTTCTGCCACCTGCTGAACATGAAGAACCTGTAAATTTGTACAATATTACAGCAGAGCAACAGTTTACAGCTTAGCTTTCAACTGCACATTGAAACACACAACATTTATAAACCTTTATGCATTATTTACTGCTCAAAAGCATTCAAGTGAAATCCTAGAGTATTCCAAAATTTCAGAACATTTGAGGCCCTACACAGCAAGAGTTTAAATCTTGTTTCATCAAATGATCATCAATGGAGCATGTTTCATCATCAAATGATGAAACATGCTCCAAAAGCAGCTGAAGAAGAAGAATATATAGCAGCACATTTGTACCTCATCTTCCTACCAGACCTAGTGGAAGTTTTTAACTCAAGTAAGAGAACTACAACACACACCGAACATCTTTCAATAGCCACTGTGGTTACAAACTAACACGTATCCCTTTAAGGGGGAAAACTTTGCTGAGAAAAAAAAAAAAATAAACTAATGAAAATAAGTCATTAAAAGATAGTTTGATATCGATAAATTCTAACACTATAGTAGTGCACAAGCACATAGAACAGATTATTTTGGAAGGAAAGAATGCTTATGCATTCTTTCATTAGGGGGCCTATAGGTTCATTAGGGGGCCTATAGGGATGCTGGGGAGGGACTCTTCATTAGGGACTGTAGTGATAGGACAAGGGGTAAGGGGTTCAAACTTTAACAGGGGAAGTTTAGATTGGATATAAGGAAGAAATTCTTTCCTGTTAGGGTGGTGAGGCACTGGAATAGGTTGCCCAAGGAGGTTGTGAACGCTCCATCCTTGGCAGTGCTCAAGACCAGGTGGGATGAGGCCTTGGGTGATATGGTTTCGTGTGAGGCGTCCCTGCCCATGGCAGGGGGGTTGGAACTGGATGATCTTAAGGTCCTTTCCAACCCTAACTATTCTGTGATTCTATGCCATAGGGTAAACTTCCTCATGGATATCCAGTGCCTACACTGCACTTCCTGCATCCTATTCTCTCTTTGGTAAAGCTAAGGATGGATTTTTAATAGCTTACCTATGTTTGTAACAACATAGAGTATGAAATATCTATTACCAGAAAATTTACAAGTCTGAAATTAATAAAGTATTAATTTTTAAAGCATAAGTATTTATCTGAAAGTTTATTTGTTTAAAACAGAAAAGTAGTTTATGGCTGGACAATTATTCCTAATAAGCAAACAGAACAAGGAAATAGAATATCACTACTAATACAAAAGCACTTGTTAACAAACAACCCCACAGAATTACCTGCAGTGTTTCATCTTTCGGAGACCGGGAACGCCTCTTTCTTGGAGTTGCCTGCAGAGGATATTCAAACCTGGAAGAGATATTTTAAAAGACAACTCTTTTTTTTTTATCCAGTAGCTGATGACAAAATACCCATTGTTAAGATAAATGACCTGGCAATAGCTGGCTGCTCCCAACACATGTGTCAGTTTTAGAAGCTTTAACTGCATCAAAACGCTCCTTAACTTTTCCCCCAAAACTGACTACCCTTGAAACAAAATCAGAATGGCTCTAGACAATTCTACCTTTAGCTTAACATAATATAAAGCTGATTAAAACATATCTTTAAGCAATCCTGCCTTCTGAAGGTGTATAAATCTTTATAAAAATAGGAAATGAACACAAGTTAATCTAGTTTCTTAATATCCTAAAAGGAAATTTTAATTTTTCCCACTTCTCTACAGCCATCTTCTGTACCTAAGAAAATTAGGGCTGTTCAGCCTGGAAAACAGAAGCTGCGTGGAGAACTCAGAGCAGCTTCCAGTACCTGCAGGTGCCTACAGGGATGCTGGAGAGGGACTCTTTATCAGGGACAGTAGCAATAGGACAAGGGGTGATGGGTTCAAAGTGAAACAGGGGAAGTTTAGGTTGGATATAAGGAAGCTCTTCCCTGTTAGGGTGCTGAGGCACTGGCACAGGGTGCCCAGAGATGCCGTGGCTGCCCCAATCCCTGGCAGTGCTCAAGGACAGGTTGGAAGTAACCTGGTCTAGTGTGAGGCATCCCTGTCCACAGCAGGGGGTTGGAACTAGATGATCTTAAGGCCCTTTCCTACCCAAACCATTCTATTATTCTATCTTCATCCAGAAGGAAGAGCCTGCAGCCACAAAGCTCTGCACATTGCCTGCCTGAAGAACAAATTCTGGGACAGAGGCATAAACAGTTTGTCACTGGCACTTACCTGAAAGACCGATCAATAATGGTTACCACATCACCATGCTTCAGAGTCACAGGCTGCTGGAAACCAGCCCCATTCAGCTGCGTGGGATTTACTGTACTTAAATTAATCAATATTGCCTAAAAACAGAACAAACACTTCAGTAGCCTGATGAGATGCAACGATGCAAAACATGTGCCATTAGAATATGTGGATCTTACCTCCTTGTTTTCATTTACTTCAATTTTACAATGTTCTTTTGAGACCTGAGGCAATTGGATGCGAATATCGCACTCTGTTCTCCTGTGGGTGAAAATACAATTTGAGTTTCAAGACGCACAAAAGACAATAAAATCTGACTACTATAGAATTAGGTGATTTCCCATCTTTTCAGCTAATAATTGTACAGCAGCATGATACTTTCTTATATTTAGAAGCATGAGGAAAATGAACTCTCCAAGTCTTTTAAGTGTGGTAAAAAATAACAGCTCACACTTTTGTAACACCAGAAAATCCTATCAGAAAAAAACACATGAAATAGCCAAGTTCTAAAAAAGCTGTTCACAACAAGCCAAAAGAGACATGTCTCCAACAGATACCTGCTGGTTTGAGATTACTTCTCTCCCAACTTACAAGCTGCAGAAGAGCTATTGAATATCTTCAGAAAATACTAGCACATGCTCTTAAGTCTGCACTTCGGAACTTGTTATTGAGCACCCTCAGACACAGAGTATTAGGTGGATGCACCTTTGGTCTCACCACTTCTACCTTCGTAATAGCTGTTAGGAAGTAAAAGCTGTTTCTAAGCATCCAGACTTATTTATTTATTTAAAGCTAATCTCTAATGCTTTTGACATCTTGTAGGTCTTCAGGAGCAAACACATCAGCGATCACACCAGAGGCAACATTCACTGAACTACCTGACACATCTCACTGGCGCAGCAGGCAGAAATTAATGTTTGTACCATTGCCTGTCTGGGCAGCTCTGCTGAAGCCGAAGAGCAGTATTATGGACACTGAAGTGCTTTCCATAGACTTTCCCTATGGAATCTGATTCTGGACCGAATAATTACAGTTATTTAAGATATCAATCAATCAGTAAAGTGCTGAACAGACTTAGTTTAAAAGAAGTAAAAGCATTTTATTTACAGCCTGTTTATAGCAAGATCATCTAGCCAAGTCTCCACATATACCATTCAGATATATTGATTTTAGCTTTTAATGTAAAATAGCTGGATCAAGCTCAAAACCCTATCTATCATTCAAATGTCAAAAGCCAAACTGAGTTTCAAGACTGGAGGATGAAGCATAAGTTCTTATTGATTTTTAATAATACATCTATATATTGGCTGATAGATTGCATTACCGATATTTTGGAGAACCAAAAAAAAAAAAAAAAAAAAAGAGAATAAAAATTGAGACGAGCACTGCTGTAATGAAGATGGTCAAACAGAAGCCATGAACCTCACTTCGCTCATCAGTTACCTGAACACTGCCTCGGGACAAAAGAATACAATCACTTGCTTGTCAGCTGTTTGTTGCTTTTAATCCTTTCCCCAGATTTCCTTTGGCCAGAAACTTTAAAATACTTCTGGCAAGTAAAGGACAAAAAGCAGCAATGAAAATTTAAGTTCAGTTTTCTAGTCTACAATTAACCTTAGTCCAATCTCACCTTCACTCCCCTGGTGCATCATTCAAATAAACAAACATTGGGTTTTGCAAATAAGCATTAAAAGATATAATCTGCAGGGAAAAATCATTAATATTATTTTGCTGTATGCAAGTACTCAACTAAATCTCACCTTCCAAATAAACAAGAACTCGCAGTGAGTGGAAAACTAATTCCATCTGTCCCATTCCGCTTAATGACAACAATTTTCCCAAAGAGCGTCATCTTCAAATGTAAGGAATGTTACCTATAAAGGAACATCAAAATTACCCATCCAAATAGCGTGTTACACATTTAGGAAAGCAAATCAGTGTCATTATGCTTCTTACTTCTGTTCAAGAACCATTCTCTAATGTACAACCGAAGAGAATCTGTGTCATTTAACATGTGCTTGCCTGTGTGGAAAACTGGGAGCTGTTTACCATGAAGCACCACTCTAACCACACACAGGGCAGAAGAAACTGGTTCACGTCAACTCAGTTATACCACTTTTACACAGACAATAGGTATTTTCTACCTTTGCAACGCCTTCGCAAAAACCCAAAGGCAATGCACGGTATATTTCACCCCATAAGCAACTCACAAGTATTTTCTTGTAGAGCCACTCACCTAGATATTGCACATTCTCTTACCTACATAGGCATTCTCAGACCTGATTTTTAAGTAAACAGAAACCAACTGACTACAACTGTATCCTGAAGCAGAAGATTGTGGCATGACCTCAAGGGAAGCCAGCTGAAAGGTTTGTTGTGATCTGGTAGGCTGTCCGTACAGCAGAGGTAGCAAGTGCATCTCTGCATGCACATAGCAGGAAAGCAGAAGGAACAGTGTTTAACTTACACCCCCCCCCCCCACCCCGAAAAAAAACACCTTCACATCCTACAGCATTTGCTCAGCCTGGTACCCAGATCCCTTCATATACGTGTGTGCCATAGAATGGTTTGTGTTGGAAGGGCACCCTGTGCCAGTGCCTCAGCACCCTCACATGGAAGAAGAACGTCTTCCTTCACGAAGTACAAGCGAACCTCAAGAAAACACACACCAAGCACGCTATGTACTCGAAGGTGGCAAGCTGAACACAAGGAAACTAAATGCAGTTAAGAGCGATCCTTCTGAACTTTTATGCTCGGTTTCATACTATAAAGCACGTGCTGGAAAAAAAAAAGCCCCGACAAAAGCACCTCAGGACAAATATGACAGCACCCTTAAGGAAAGCCTTTACGTATGCGTTACAAAAACCGGCACTCTTCACCTTCCCTTACCCAAACCGCCCCGTTCAGTTTCCACCACCGCCAGCCAGCGAAGAACACGACACGACCCGCAGAAGCCGAGCTCACGGGGCTGTTACAAGCCCAAGCTCCATGCAGCAACCCCCGGTAGGACGGACGGGCGGGCAGTCGGGAAGCGGACAGCCACTGAGGTGAACCAACTCAACGCCAACACCTCCCTGAGCGCCAACGCCGCGTCCGCCCGGCCTGACACCACCACACCTCCCCACACACACCCCCGGGACAGCCCTTCCTCGCCACGAAGCCGCTCTCCCCCACCGCCTCAAGCGCTTCCTACCTGCGGCGGAGCGGAGCCGTCCCGCCGAGGGCCCGATGTGGTGGCGGCGGAGGCGGCTCTGACCCCCCCCCACCCCAACCCGCCACCCTCCCGGTCCTGTCAGACTGCGCCTTCCCGCGCGCGCCAGCGGCCTCCTCACAGGCCCCTCGCACCCTCCCCGCCGCTGTATCCCTGCGCCGAGCCGAAACGGGGCACTGCCGGCGGGCAGACGGCTGCGGACCCACCACCACCCCCGCAGAGGCCGCTGCCATCACCGTCACTTGCTGACAGCTGGCATGGCTCCGGGACACACACACACCGAGCCCGCCGGGAGAGGAGCCCCGCGGCGACCGGACTCTTTCGGCTTGAAGTGGCGGAAGGAGAAAAACATAAAGGAGAAAAACACGACGGGAGGGGGGGGCGGACGGACGGAAAGGGTTTCGAAAAGGCGCGCGCTGGCCCGCGATTGGCGGGAGGTGGTCACGTGAGCACAGGCGGAGCCAATGGGGAGCGCGGAGGCGGTTTGATTTCAAACGGAGGCGCCGGGCTGAGGTAACGCCCCGGAGCCGTTCCTGCCTCAGGGTGGCCACTGCATCCTCCTCCTTCTCCTCCTCCTCCTCTTCTTCTACCCTGTCAACAGCGGCTCCCGGACAGGGGACGGCTACGGTGATCGTCCCCGTCCCGCCCCACGGGCTCAGGCTTGTGCTCGTACCCGGGCGAGTTTCGTCAGCCCCTCGGCGAGGGGAAGGGGTTAACAACGGGGCTGAGCCGCGTCCCAGATGCTCGCTTCTTTAGCTGCTAATGTTGACGGCGAAAAGTAACCACAAAAATAAGGGCTTCTAAAGGAGGTATAAAACTTGATTGAGCAAGAGGGGAGGGAGGAGAGAAAGCTGCAGTAAAAATTAGACTAAACAATTAAACTTGTATTTTAGGTCAAGCTTATTCAGTCATTTAGTTACCTTCATTTAGCTGCAAAAACTGATTCCCATCTCTACCCCCCGACAGGAACTGATCGCTAAAGCTCGAATCTGAGCATCTGTAAGACAAATAGCAAGAATCAGGATGAATGCTGTCAGGGGGACGACACACACCAAACCAAACACCCCACAAACATACAAGAAACCACCAAAACACCAAACAATTGGCAAGTAAACAGAATTCAGATGAATCATACAGAGGTAGAAAGAGCTGGTCCTGACCAAATGCAGTATCGTTGCCATCCTTACTTTTGATGAATATTATGTATTTGATACTGCACCATAGGTTTGTATGAACTTAATTCTTAATATCTAATTGATGTGATTAAAATTAATCACATCCATTAATTAAATTGTTGTGTTTAATTAATTGATTAATTAGTTGCAGGTATTAAAAATGAGAGGAAGCCCTCATTTGAAAATAGCTAAGGACAGGAAGTTCCCTTTGAGCCCTTTGTAAGCTCAGACCAGACACATTTTTCAGGCTGAAAAGGCTCTGGGCTACAGTCTTTCCTTTTCAAAATGGTATCTTTTTAAAGTGCTTTTAAAAACATGTGCAGAAAATTGCAGGTTACACTGAGACAATGGACCTGTCCTCATTAAAAGTCAATTCTTCCTGTAGCTTGAACTTTTGCAGCACTGGTCTGAAATCACCAAACACAGGCCCCAACCCCCTCATTTAATTCTCCTCCATGTGATGCACAGTATTACGTTTTAAAACCAAGCTACCTGTTTGCTTGCTCATTCTTTTTGGCGACCAAAGGACTCACAAAACCTTTTGGACTTCTAGAAAAGAGATCGGAAGGGGATGGGTTTGCCTCCACGAAACAGAATTCCTTAAATCTTAGAAAGCAGTTCTTCCCTGTGAGGGTGCTGAGGCGCTGGCACAGGGTGCCCAGAGAAGCTGTGGCTGCCCCATCCCTGGCAGTGTTCAAGGCCAGGTTGGACACGGGCTTGGAGCAAGCTGCTCTAGTGGAAGGTGTCCCTGCCCATGAAGAGGGGTGGGAGCTGGGTGAGCTTTAATGTCCCTTCCAACAAAAACCATACCAGGATTCTGTGACTATAGAAAAGGGCTTGGAAGCCACAGGAACAGAGATTTGCCAGGCAGCACTTGGAAGTTTGGGAGATTGATGCTCTTCCCCCCTGTGACAGGCCACTGCTGAATGGGACAGGGAGCAAGACTGCATCAGTTTGCTCACACCATCTAAAACCACATTTTCAGGGCATGGTTCTACAAAAATCTAAGCCAAATTAAATTCTGTTTGAGCACTTAAAATGAGCACAAACCCAAAGTACTTCCAGAAATTCTGAATAATTTGGAGAAAAAGAGGAGAGCAATTTACTCATATAGATTATATTTAAAATACACCCTGCCTGACATACATAAGTTTGAACGTCTGATATTTCCCCCTTCTATTTCCTTGCTACCAAGCATAAACTGGTAACTAAAACTTAAACCTGTTTTTTATCTTTTAAAATGACTACAGGAAGAACATCCTGAACGAGCAGCGTGTGTTCCAACTTGCACAGTATGTTTGATATATGCCATATTATTAAAAACATAAAACCAAATCATTTCAGTTACCGGATGCTTTCCAAAAGCAAACCTAATTTTTACCATAACTAATTTTGCTCAAGTCCTTCCTTTCTACCCAAACATCACACTTTTACAATTCCCTGCTCACACGTGGGTGGGGAAACTCTGAGGGAAGATAAACAGGTTGTTGAGTGATGCCTGATTTTTCATGTGTATAATAAATTGTATAAGGAGATCTGGAACCTGGTGACCTTAATTCCATGTTAAAGTTCTCTGCGTGCATGGAGATACAAAGGGAGAAAAGGCCTTTTACAAGGTCATCCAGTTTTTTGTGCTTCAGGGGATAAAATCCTGCTATTCAGACCTTTCACAACGCAGAACTCCTTTTGATATTACTATTTTATTTCATTATCTAATTTGCTTCCAGTACTATTTTATGTGGTGTGATGACTTTAGAGTACTTCAGATGTGGTAGTCAGATGTAAGCAGCTTTTAAATGCTATTTTTTCCTTTGAATTGAATTACTCTGAAGTTTATTTGATAAGCTTTGGTGGGGTTTTAATTTAGTTCAGTGTATTAAGTTATGACCTTATTATTATACCTTCAGCTTGTCACAATAGTTTTATGCTACTGGACATAAAATATTCATACAATGCTGGAATGGTTTGGATTGGAAAGGACCTTAAATCTCATCCAGTTCCAACCCCTGCTCCGGGCAGGGACACCTTTCACTAGAGCAGCTTGCCCCAAGCCCCATCCAACCTGGCCTTGAACGCTGCCAGCGATAAGGCAGCCACAGTTTTTCTGGGCACCCTGTGTCAGTGCCTCAGCATCCTCACAGGGAAGATCAAAGCAAAATCCATACGAAATCTGAATTCAGGCACTGGGTATCATTGCCAATAAATAGATATTAAAGTCAAACCCTTCCTGTGGGCCTTTACAAGGGCAGTTATACTGAACAATGTGTCTAAAACAGTTTATACCAGTAAAACTCTTTGAAACCCTAATTTATTAGTCTCTATGAGCCCTCATCTGATCAAACTGAGCAGGAGAGCAAAAAAACAGTTGTCATGTTGACAAGGGCTTTGGTGATTTAAAATAATAATAAATAATTCTTCATTATTACAGTATTTGCTGGCATGACGGAGTGGTTTATCAGCACACTTAACACAGAGAATCCTGTCCCATCCCTAGTGATAAACTTCCCTGCAAACACAGCAATACTTACAGGAAAACACAAGTTCTAGTAAAGGTTTTCAGGCTGCCTTTAAATCTGTCTCCAAGAGCAGCATATATACAAATGTTTGCAAAAAGTAGATCTATAGGAGGTAGGAAAAAATGACATTTTCTTCAAGGTTCAAAGTTCCTGTTAGGTTCATTTGTATCTGGGAACATTTAGGAGTACAAACTGACAAATACATCTGCGTACACGCTGAAGTCAAGCTGCCAACTTTCAAAAAGGTGTGGAAAATAGTTTATTTTAAATTAGTTCTTGTATATCCTTGCTAGCTTTTTTAGATAGTTTCAACTTATTTGAGCAATCAGAAGGTACTTAGGAAGAAACCTTCACTGAGATCCAGCAGTATGGATCTGTGAGGATTTAATGATTCAGGCTCATCAGTGGAAGACAGTGGCCCAATAATACAAAAGGCCCCTAATCACTGAAGCTGTCTTAAGCACAAGAACAAGAAAGTAAAGAGAATTAGATAAATTAACATCTTAATTCCTCATGTGAAGAACCTTATGGGAGGACATTTGTTCTGTGTTCTGAAGAGGTGGTTTGGAAGGACTTGAATGAATGAAGCATATTTCATAGATTTGTGCCACTACTGATTTTTAACTGAAATTCTAAGAAAACACAAGATCCACCAACAGCTTTTACTAGATTAGGGTGTTTATAAGGTATAAAGGCATTAGGCAAATGAGGCATTAAATTCAGGCAGCCGCTTAAGAATTAGTGAATAGTCAGAACTCACATCTTTTGTTCAATGTTAATAAATAATTTGAGTGTGACATTCAGAAAAAAACACTGGCACAACTTCTAATGGAAACAGGTGAAGGAGAAAACATTAGCATTTGTGACAAGAACTTCCCTGGCAAAGTCTCAACTAGATGAATAATTCAGTAATTCTCCTACTCTGTGCAAAGTAACACAGAAAATGTATAAAAGTCATTAGAAGAAAGCTTTTATGAAACTATCCGAATTACAACATAATCCTTTAATACCTAAGATGAACATTCACAGTGAAGTTCAATCTCTCAAGAAATTCTCAAACACATTGAACAAGTTCTGTGTTAGGAAAGCAAAGCTTAGACTTCACATATATGCCCTATACAGAACGAACAGCTTTAATCCCGAGTAGTTGATAATGTCTGAATAACTTATTAAATCTGTTTCATGAACAGTTTACAATGAAAGTATCTTTTCTAAAAGCTGAGTTGCTAAAAACATAACCATCTCCAGTGTCACAAGATAAGCTCCATAAAGAAGCACAAGGTGTTTATGAGATTTCTTTGTTTAGAAGTAGGGACATAATGTGCACATTCTCATCAGGTGAGCCAAGAAAAAATCATCACTGGAGAAGTGCATAGTGATAAAAATTAGTTCTTAAATGTAATTAAATGGAATCTGTATATGTAAATAAGATTGCAAACGATACTGGGTTCATATGTTCTGTATAGTCGTATTATTTCTGTACTTCAGTGAAGGCTTATGATCTTTGTTTGTTACAGATTTGTCATTAAAATGGGATGTAGTAGGGAACAGAGGAAATCTGCTGTGAGTAAAACACTTCTAATTAATTGCACCGTCATCATGTCATTAGGAGATGTTAGAGGTAAATATGAAAACATCATCAATACAGCACTTAAACAACCCCATGTAAGCTGCTTTAAAGAGGTGAGGATCAGGAGATCTCAAGTCTTTCTACAACTTTTGTTTTGTTGTTAATAAAGCCACTGTGATTGGCAGCACATAACAAAGATGCTTTTAGTGTTGATCTTCAACACAGAAAGAGACCAACAGAAGTGTCCTGAGACCAACACAGGAATAAAGTCATTCTTTGTCTCATTCTTTGTCTCATAAATAATCCCCATTATTTATCTTGAATTATATAAACACTCTACACCATTTTACTACACTGCTAGACAGTACCCTTACACTAGAAATTTTGCAGAGGCGTAGTAATCAATAATTATGATTATTAGTAGTTGTTTAAGTTAACCAATGAATAAATAAGAACAGATTAATACTTGAGAGTCTCTATTTTCTCAAACCTGCTTCTCCTCACACAGAGTTAACTTCCAGTGTGGTCACAAGCTGCTAAAATGATATGATCCCATCACACAAAATAGCAGGTCATCTGGAATTCTTAAAGAAAATTAATAGCTTTTACATGTAAAGAAAGAGATTACTCAACTTATTACTATTTAGTGTCACAGAAGAAATAGCAGTATTTTCCTGAATGCTGATTTCCTAAAGGCTCTGTAGTTCAGTGTGGTGTATCCCTGTATTTAAAATTCCATAGGCAAATTCTTCATTAGTAAACCCTGTATTTCTGATGAAGCAACATCTCTTTGGGATGCATACACCTTTCTATCCTTGGGAAGCAACACTTAAGTTACCATTAGTAAACATGTTGCTAGTTACTCTTAGATTGAAAGCAGTGTGATTACCAAGAGCATACACTTAAATGCTAGAACAGGGCAGAGGAAGGACATACAAATTAAAAGTTCTTCCAAACAAGTTTGGGAAAACTAATCAGAAAATTATCTACACTGCAGAGGTACATCCCCAATTTTGGGTGTCAGGTGTACCAGATGGAACAGGGCTAAAGAGGTTCAACACATAAATACTGCTTCATTAAATCAGACCTGACAAATATCTTGCAACTTCTTAAAATCACAGTGATGCCAGCTCAACATCAGGATTCTAATCTTTCATAAGTCTCCCTTGACTGTTGTTACATCAGTGGGCCACCTCAGTCATTTCTGGCATGAGGTCCAATATAAAGCCTGTTGAAATTAATGAAGAAATGGTTAACGAAAGTGAGCTTTTAATTAATGATGGGGGACACAGCAGAAGTTAAACTACTATTTTTATCTCAGAGTCATAGAACAATCCAATAGATTCCTGGAATGGTTTGGGTTGGAAGAGACCTCATCCAGTCCCAACCCCTGCCACAGACAGGGACACCTTCCACTAGAGCAGCTTGCTCCAAGCCCCTGTGTCCAACCTGGCCTTGAACACTGCCAGGGATGGGGCAGCCACAGCTTCTCTGGGCACCCTGTGCCAGCGCCTCAGCACCCTGTGTTATTCACAGCGAACAGCAGTTGTTGAGGTATTGCAGGGTTTGAATTGTCAGATTTATACCCTAAAGGAAAAGCTGCAATGGGCCTAGTCATATCAAAGCTCTGTATTGCCAGCTCCTACTTACTCATACAGTTTGGGAAGAGCTGGCATCCAATTATTATGCTGAGTTTACATGCACAACACTTCAGTTCACACATGAATCACAATACTACTTCCAAACAGCTGCAGATAAGTACTGAAAAAGTACTTATCTCAATAATGGATTTCAACTCTTTTAGGGTAATTTAAATGAACACGCAGTACAAGAATGAAATGAAAAGACTTAAAGAAAGTGATACAGTTTGAGAATCAAAAGGAAGCTTTGTTCTTGCATCAGAATGTATTAGATCTTGCAATTGCATATACAAATAATTCAGCAACATTCACCGGCATTATAAACACAGCAAGATCAAATTATAAATGTAATAAAAGAAAATAATAATAGCTGAAACTGTATAATACATACATATATTATAAAGATTTGACAAATTAAATACAATTTGGTTATACAGAAAAAGTTGCAATAACTTTACATTAAAAATGGCATTCGGGAAATTAAACCAGTTCAAAATACTGAACACGGGTGGTTAGGCTCCTTTGAAAAGTTTAAAAAACTGATACATAAAAATACCCTAAAAACCACTGGTAATTACAGTATGCATTCTTCATTAAGGCCCAATTCAGCAGAGCACTTAAGGGATTGCTTCAGGAACAAAGAACCAAAGGTACTTCAATGTTTTGTGGAATAGAGACTTTGGAAAGCCAATGCTCAAATGCTTAGGTGAACTGGAACCTATCTTAACACATGAAAACAGTCGAGTCACACAGTGACCAAAACCCCAGACCGATCAGAATGTACAACTTCCAATCAGCTATTTGGCATTTTAAAGTAATTCCATGCAACAGAGGACAAATTAAAAGAAAATTAAGCTATATCTATACCAAGACAAAGCTTCCCAGTTACTCGCCTGCTGCAACAAGCAGCCAACTGGCTAAACACAGGAACTGGAAAGCAAGCTTTTCAAATTATATATATATATATATATATATAAAAGTCATTACGTAGCTCTATTTATGACTTCTGAAATATATTATACGTATTTTTGTTTCCTCCTACATATCTTAATATAGTTAGCAACTAAAATCTGAGTACCCACATAGTATTTGACATTGCAGCCTAACTCCATCCTACTGCTTGCTAGAACTACACATTGCTGCCTGGGTCATTCTGCAGAATGACCCCTGGTAGTAAACCTGGTGAGCAGCGGGGGTTCTGCTGCAGCTCCTCATGCTCTCCAGGGGCCATAGCTCCCAGATAACATAACTCCACAGTGGTGTCATGCTGAGGAGGTTTGCTTCATGAAGCAACTCTTACTCCAAGATTTTAATTAAGGGACCCCAAAAGATGCCCAACAGACACATTGTTTATCACATGTAGGCTAAATGCATGGGAAGATCCTGGCACTGGGACTTAATGGGACCATAAAATACACTTATTTGGAAAGCACAGAATCAAAGACTCATAGACTGGTTTGTGTTGGAAGGGAGCTTAAAGCTCATCCTGCTCCAACCCCTGCCACGGGCAGGGACCCCTTCCACTAGAGCAGCTTGCTCCAAGCCCCTGTGTCCAACCTGGCCTTGAACACTGCCAGGGGTGGGGCAGCCACAGCTTCTCTGGGCACCCTGTGCCAGTGCCTCAGCACCCTCACAGGGAAGAGCTTCTGCCTAAGAGCTCATCTCAGTCTCCCCTCTGGCAGGTTAAAGCCATTCCCCTTGGCCTGTCCCTACAGGCCCTTGCAAAATGTCCCTCTCCAGCTTTTCTGCAGGCCCCTTTAGATGCTAGAGTTGCTGGAAATTACTTTGCATTATTTTCCATCATCATTTAACCTCTCTGAGTCTCCCTGTGCTACAAATGATCATACTGAAAACCCCACTGGGTTGCTTTCCATACTGAATTTATTCGATGGCTTTTTAAAACTGGATAAAATTTCAGCAAGCAGTAGTAATGTAAGCTTACTCAGCATTCGTATTCATTACTCAACACTCTGTGGCTTGAGTGTAGCTTCTCATGGCAACTCAAAGGTTTAGTCTTTAAACAATCTTTTCCAAGTGCATAATTTACTGTACAAATAAATACAGAAGTGCATCAATGGGAAGACAAGAAGCAGTAAATGGCAGTGTTCAGAACATTGGGCTTAGGACTCTAAACTGCACTTTTTCCATTCAGGATGAAATGCAAGGAGAGGGATGCACACATTCCTGATTCCTTTCATTGGTCTGAAGTACAGTGCTATTTGTTAGTGGAAATGAAGAATGGCCATGGGATAAAATAGTGCAAGAACAACAGTGAAATGACCAGTGTAAGTTGCTTACTTTAAATAAGGCTTTTACGTTTGCATTGAAAGAAACCCCAATCGACAGGACAAGACAGAGCTATTGCATACTAGTTATGGAATTAAAGTACATAGTCATATACTTTGTGCTCATTAGTTCATATATGCCTTTTAAAGAGTGGAAAAGATATACTTTTTCATTATTCAACATTCGGATGCCCTGTGACTTTGGGGGTTTCTAACCCCCAACCACATCCTGTGCAGGGCTGTGATAAAGACTTTTAAACTTTATTTCACCAATTATATTATGAGTAGTATTTTCATTAAAAATATATCTATATACACAATCATATACCCCTTTTAGATAAAGGAAATATTCCTTTTTGGATAAAATACATATATAGGAGGGGAAGAACACTGAGGAGCATTTTGCCACAACACAATTTTGCCAGCATTACACTGTTAGTAAAATGGTTTTTCAGAGTTTTAGCAATTACTATGAATTATTCTGTTGAACTGAATCAAAGAACAAGAGTTCATCTCTTTTGCCTATGCTCAAAGATGTGGGAAAATATGCAAATGTATAAAAAGAAGCTTTAAATCCATTTCTGACAATGTCTATAAAGCTTCTTGAAGTAGACAGCATTAGGTGCTGCAAAATATACTCTTCTGATATGCAAAATATTCTCCAAATAGCGGTAAACTGACATTATTGTCTTTCTAAATTGATTTAAGCTGGTGTACTATTTGGGAAAGAACAAAAGAAATGGACTTTGAAAGCTCTATTAAATCAAAAAGTCAAATCTGAATTTATACTGATTATGTCTTACTGCTGGCAAGACTCAGAACTGCCACCAACCTGGAGGTTCTTAAGACAGACTTTGAAAACAGTTATATTTTTCAGGTGGACTCTATGTTATGACACATGAAGGGCCATATTCTGATACCTTTATCATTAACAGCACTTCACTCAGTCTCCTTGCCTTCAATGAGACTGTGAAATAAATTATAAGCAAGCTCAAGCAGGCTATCAGCATGTGTCCCCAAATAAACATCAATTTTCAGAGTGAAGAAGGATTTACGGCCAGAACATGTTTAGTTTAAACCTATGTACCACAATTCACCTTTTTTTTTTTAGTATGAAACATAAATCACCTGTGTAAAGTTTCCAGAGTTGGGAGATAACATTGATAAATATTTATAAGGGGAAAAATGCAAAGAAATTAATTTACCGGTATCTAGAATAAAGACTTCTCTACCATCTTATAGTGATATATTGTGTATGAACATTATACTTCGCTTTAGAAGATATTTATATTTAAGAAATAACTTTGTACAGCAAATGCAACTTTTAGAGCCAACACGAGGTCTTATTTACAATAAAGTGGACAAACAAAATGCCATGGAATAAATTAACAGAATATACAACTCTTTATACAGAGAACTTAAAAAATAAGGCAGGGATTTTCACTTGAAATTAGCATAATCAGAAAAGATGTCGATGAAGTCTTGTACCACTCTGTAGCAGAATTCATACTGTTCCTGAAAAACAATAAAGAGATATTAAAATGTGCTTTGGTTGCATGACAATGGAGAAAATTAGACTTATGCAAATCCTATTGCTAAATGCAACATGTTCTAACTTGGACCAGTAGCTGAGGACTATACCATTCTAACCTAAACAGTACTGGTGGTACCTCGCTCTTGTCAAATACAGGCTGATTGCTGCTCTTTCTAATGTTTATTCAATTAAAAGTGTGTGGACCAAGCTTCACATATTACTTGTAGATGACTTTAAAGAAGTCAAAGACATTTCTCCCTTTCAGGGAGCGACTGCAAGCCAGTTTGAGCCCAGATGTTTTAAGATAAGAAAGAACAACCGATACACAGCCTAAAAGGCATTTATTTCCTATGTTATGTCACCTGCAATGTCAAAGAGTTGGGTTTAATCTGTCTAGCTAGAATCTCTAGCAAAGTTGTATTTTTCAAAATGCTATAAAAGAGAAATCTGTAAAAATACAGATTTCTGATGATACCTTGTACATACACAGCCTTCATACATAATTTATTTCAACCTGCAAAAAAACCCTCTTTGTTCTCCTCCCACAAGAATATTTACAGACATCCTTTGACAAAGATCCGCATTGTTAAACATCATACCAGTGTCTGCACCATATGTGGCCTTTGCAGTCTTAAGCTCTTCACAGCTTGAAATACATCTAAGAGCCCTTCAGCCTTCACCCGTTCCAGAATGTTGCTGAGTGCTATGAATGTACCTGTTCTTCCAGCGCCAGCACTGCAACATAAACACAGTGGCTTGACATACAGCAGGATAAAAATGTTAAATGAGAAGTAACAGTGATATGAAATAGCCGAATACTCCTATTACCCAACTTATTTCTTGTGCTTATTTTGTCACTTTGCCTATACCAAAAGGGTGATAGGATTAATGGCCATTAACTCATAGCCAAGTTGGAACCAATGAAGACTCATTATGGAGAGCTTCTGTATGAAGGTGGATGATCCTGAGCTGGCTGAGCCACCCTCAGCCAAGGTCTGAGACTCAAATCATGAGCTGGCAAAGCTGCATACTCAGATCTGCATTCATCAGAGAATTTCAGTGTTCCCACACTCTGCTTTTGGTTTTATTACTGATGGGAGAGAACACAACCTTCAGCGTTTCAGTTCCAAGACTTGGTTATAATGCAAAGAAGCCCTGTGCAATCAAACCCACAGCTTTCTGTGAGGGTGCGATTTATACTTCTACAAGGTGGACAGATATGAAAGCATTATTATTGTCATTATTACTATCATCATCATTATTCCAAAGCAATTTGATGGAAATTGTCCTATCCATCTGTAATGATTTTAGTGACTCTTACGACCAAAACCATTTCTTAAACAGATATATTAGTACAAGGCCAAACTAAGGCAAGACTACACACACAGCTGTAGTACATATAAGAAACTAAAATCGACTGGTTCTGCCTCACTCTGGATTACAATAAGAAACTTAGTGCACTTAAGGTAACTAGTGTCTTTTGTTTCCGTATATTCTGTCTGTCCAATGAGTATATTTTGTCTTATATCTGTGGAACCAAAAATATATTTCAGCAATTATTACTGGATTTATTATGCCTAACTCTATAGCAAGAAAAAAAACAAACCCACAACACCCGATAAAACAAACCCCAAACAAACGAAACCAAACAGAGATTTCTTTCTCTCTACTGATGACACTAATGAGGGACTATTTGACATCAACCAAACAGTGGCTCCACACTGAAAGGGGACAGCTTTGATAGGGAATAGTTACTAAAACCGGGATGGGACTGGGAAAGGATGCTGGGGATGGACTCTTCATTAGGGACTGTAGTGATAGGACAAGGGGTAACGGGTTCAAACTTAAACAGGGGAAGTTTAGATTGGATCTAAGGAGGAAATTCTTTCCTGTGAGGGTGGTGAGGCACTGGAATGGGTTGCCCAGGGAGGTTGTGAATGCTCCATCCCTGGCAGTGTTCAAGGCCAGGTTGGACAGAGCCTTGGGTGCCATGGTTTAGTGTGAGGTGTCCTTGCCCATGGCAGGGGGGGTGGAACTGGACAATCTTAAGGTCTTTCCTATTCTATTCTATTCTATTCTATTCTATTCTATTCTATTCTATTCTATGGTAAAGTGGAGTGGAAGGTTCACGGCATTCCTGAATAAGGATTAACACTACATTTATTAAACTTAAATTCTCATGTGCTTTAACCATAAGTAGGTGAATTGTAACCACGTGTCATTGCTTCACCTTATTTCTAGCAAATACAAAAGAACACATCTGATAAGCCCAAAACCAAACATAGGAACCTTTCTTCTGGGGGTTTGAAACCTGTCTGACCCTGTCCCTGTGCACTCAGAGCTTGACTTTGTATGGAACAGAAAACAGAAGAAGCTTTATTGATTTGTGACATTTTAAATACTTTAAAAGCAAGGGATGAGTTGGGCGTTAGGACAAGGCACAACACTGTGTTTACTGATGCTTATTTTGTCTGTTTTCATAAAGCAGATGTAGTGCAGAAAAATACAAATGTAAAACTTAGTAAAAACTCTGCACTCTGAAACCTGTCACTTGAGAAAACAGAAGCACAAGGTGGACCTTAAAAAAGAGAAAAAGGGAAAAGAATGGGAAAAATAAAAGGGGTGGGGGGAAGCCCAAGGAGGAAAAGTGGGGGAAGAGCGGGGGGGGGGGGGGGGGGGGAGTGGCGGAGGAAATAGAAGCAAAAAAAAAAACAGGGGGTGAAAAAAAGAAAAAAAAAGGAGGAAAGAAGGAAAAAAGGATGAAAAAAGGTAAAAAGGATGAAAAAAGGAAAAAAATGAAAAAAAACATGGAAAAAAAAGGAGAAAAAGGAAAACAGAAGAAAGGAAGAAAGAAGGGAAAAAAGATAAAAAGAAAAAAATAAGGAAAAAATTTAAAAAAGGGAAAAAAGAAAAAAAGAAAAAAGGGAAAAAGGAAGAAAGAAGGAAAGAAGGGGAAAAAAGGAAAATAAAGGAAAAAGTTAAAAAAAGGAAAAAAGATAAAGGAAAAAGTTAAGAAAAGGGAAGAAGGAAAAGGGGAGGGTAAAAAGATAAAAGAGGCACAAAAAATCCCCACCATGAAAACCTGGCCCAGGACAAAGCTGTACTGCAGTTGATGCGTATCAAGTGACACACAAGCTGCCTCTTAGCATTAACGTAAGTATTATTTTCCCTCTGCCTCCGAGCACGTTTCACCTTCAGCCTGGAGCAGGGCAGTGCTTGATTCTCCTGACAGTCTGTAAAAACCAGCAGCATTTTGATGCTGACAGAACACTGCAGCACTGTCCTGGTGGGTGTATTACTCATCACCACAACACACCACAGCTCCACTTCCCTCATCAGTGTTTCGCAAAGCTCAGGTGCACGACTACAACACTCCCAGGCAACAACAGGTCTGTTTAGTCCTGCCCATCAAGTCCACCATCATCATCTGCTGATTTAGCAAAAGACAAGACAAAAATCCTTTATGGGATACTAGGTTTTCTTTTTTTCCCTATCTTTTTTCTTAGCTTTTATTGATTGTCTTTTAATGGATGTGGTCTACTCCATCATGGAGGAAAACTGTCATAAAAACACTAAGAAAAGGAAAAAGAGGAAAAGCAAGCCGGTTCCCTAGCTAATAGTGGGAAGAAGAGGTGCCTCTCACCTGCAGTGCACAGTGATGGGGTGGTTGCCTGTTTGCTGCTGCTGCTTTTGGACAGCTGCAATCAGGTCGATCATCCCTTTTCCTTCTGCAGGAATCCCGATTTCTGGCCACCCATGGAAATGGAACTGCCGGACGACCCTGCTTTGCTTCTCCTGGTTACCCTGGGAGCCGGAAAACACCAGGTTTATGCTGTTGTTACTTCAAAATCCAAACACACTTTTACCTTAAATATTTGCATGAAACCTGGAGAAGGGCTTGGGACAAGGGCCTGTAGGGCCAGGCCAAGGGGAATGGCTTTAACCTGCCAGAGGGGAGACTGAGATGAGCTCTTAGGCAGAAGCTCTTCCCTGGGAGGGTGCTGAGGCGCTGGCACAGGGTGCCCAGAGAAGCTGTGGCTGCCCCATCCCTGGCAGTGTTCAAGGCCAGGTTGGACACAGGGGCTTGGAGCAAGCTGCTCTAGTGGAAGGTGTCCCTGCCCATGGCAGGGGTTGGAGAGGGAGGAGCTTTAAGGTCCCTTCCAACACAAACCAGTCTATAAGTCTAACTCTTGCAAGCACAGAGTTGCAAACACTGGGTCTCTGCTGATGCTTGGTGCTTTCAGCACGTTCACCAGCAATGCAAATCAGATCCTACAGAAATAATGCAGTGAGGAGATGTGTGCCGAAAAGGTCAATAATCAGTCTGAACAGATCATGCCTGTAACAGGAAAACACAAAGGAAGAGCTGACAGGCAGAGGCAGGTCCATGTGCTGTGAAAGGCTTCATAGGATTTAAAAATCCGGAATAAAATTTCCCTTTATATTGTGGGAGAGAGCAGAAACTACAAGAGTAACAGCAACAAGAAGACATAAAACCCCCTAAACAACCAAACTGGAATGGGTTGCCCAGGGAGGTTGTGAATGCTCCATCCCTGGCAGTGTTCAAGGCCAGGTTGGACAGAGCCTTGGGTGCCATGGTTTAGTGTGAGGTGTCCCTGCCCATGGCAGGGGGGTTGGAACTGGATGATCTTAAGGTCCTTTCCAACCCTAACTATTCTGTGATTCTAAACCCCACACCCCTGTGTCAGATGTTGATGAACCAGATTTCTCTTAGATAGAAATCTCCTAATTTAACTTGTATGATCATAATTTTAAATGCCTCAAATGCAAAAAAAAACCCAAACCCTTAATGCCATAAAAACATTACCTGGTTGTATGTAACTACGAAGTCTCTCACACTTATGGCATCTAACAGGCTGTCATTCTTTATTTCTACCGTTATCTCTCCATGAGTTACAGAGCCCTCCGATGGCCAGTACTGGCAGCATTTTTCCTGCAAAATTGAAAGAGAATTGTAAATGTTCCTTTAATTTTTTTCCACTTATCCATGTTGTCATGAACCGTTGATGTAGGAGCTGACATACATAATAAACGTGGCCTAAACAGTGGACTCAAAAGGCTAACGACCAAGAATACAGGAATGAGATATTTCTTTATTATAACTCATTATGATGATAAAGGCTTGGGAGTCAGATGCCAAATACTGCTTTAAAACAGAGTAGAGAAAATATTAACTCCTGAAAGCAGTGCAGTGTTGTTAAAAACCCTCCCAAAACCACCAACAAACCACATTTCACAGCACTAAACCACCCTGGATCTTCAAACTGCAGCACGCAGAGGTGCTACAGGACTCCCTCTATTGATGAATGATGTCTTAGGAGGGGTTCAGAATAAGCCACTGGAGCTTCTACTGGTATAACAGGGATGGAAGTCCTCACAAAAGCCTTGTCCTGCTGTTCCCAAATCCCACATGGCTATTCCATGTCAGGCACCCCCCCCTAAATTTAATGTTTTTCATGTGAACTGGGTCCTTTTTCAGTCGTTTTGGTGAGGTTTCTGCCAATTCAAGTAAAAGCAGCAACATTGGCCCACACCAAATAGTGAAGCAGAGGCTCATCTTAGGCAAGGCAGATTTGGTAGGTTATAAAAGTTGCTCTAATATTAATGCTCATATTTTAGAGGTGTTCACAGCAAGTGCTTTGCTGTGGAGCTGGGGGCTGCGGGACACGTACCTGCTCCCTCTCTTGAACCTCTGTGAGCATAACAATGGTGTGGCACTTCCACTCCCACACCATCCGCCAGAAATCCTCCACCGTGTGTGGAAGCGGTCCCTGGGTGGCAATGAAGTAATCCTTCTGGCGATAGCCCTGCAGAGAAAGATCAGGATCTGCTCGTGTCGTGATATGTGAGAGCAAGAGGGATAGGGATGATGGTCAGAGACACGATCGGTATTAAACTGGTGCTTCCCATCAGCCACGCTGCTCAACAACGTGATGGTTACTACAGATCTGGTGACACTGAACCCACCCAAGTCTTGCTTCTTGCCAGAAATAAAGGAAAAAAAGACCTAAATTCACGATCCTGAGTTGTGTTTTATGACTTTTTACAGCCATGGCTGAAAGGATGAAATTCTGCAGTGATAAGTAACAGAACAGATTTCACAACTAACCCTAACTATATAGCAGATACAATATATAGCAGACATAAATATATATATATTAAGAGAACATTGAAGTTACACAACCATTTAAACTGAAAATGAGAACATCAGATATGTATGGAAACTCTCATAAGCCAAACCCAAACAAAACAGGCCATGTTCTTCATATGCTGATTGTGTCTCTTTCAAAAGACTTAGCAGCAACAGCAAAATATCTGACTTGCAGTTTAAATACCTGAGTTTTCTGATACATACGTCTATGAAGGAAGCATTGATGTAGTCCGTGTACTCCTGCCCTCTTTTCATGGACAGAATCACTCGATTGAAATCATCTGAAGGAAAAGAAAACAGTCTTACTATTGGTAACTGGGTACTGACCGCTCCATGCTTACACCTGTGAAAGAACAAAACCAGTAACATCTTTGCTCTGTCTCAAAGCTCTTATCCAGGATTTAGAGTGTGGAGCAGGAGGAGGGCACTGGTTTTGCTGCTGTTGATTTTCCATCCACACAGGATACGGCGAGGTCTGAAACTTTCAGTTTCAGGTGCAGATATTACAGTGCTGCTCCGGATTATGCACGGAACCACAGAGAAATACAGTGGTTTAGAAGGTGAAGCTGCTGAAAAATACCTGATGGTAACACATTTTTTACTGACAGAGTAAAAACCAATTCATTCAATTGTCTGCAGACACTTTATGAGCCCATTACACTTTGTAAGGAGAAGATACTGTTTGTATCAGTTGTTCTTTACGAATTCAGAGCAGATATACCTGCAGAGAGAACAACAAACACAAGGGGACGGCAAATGGAAACACCCCCAAAAAGTGTATTCTAGCTAAAAATGAAGCAACCCCCAAAACCACCACTCTGCAAGGTACAAAAGGGTCTGAAAGTGTTTCAATTTTACAGGCAGAGCACTTCAAACTTTTTCACATGAAGACATGAAGCTGTTGGAGTGAGGCCAGAGGAGATGCTGTGAGGGCTGGAGCAGCTCTGCTCTGGAGCCAGGCTGAGAGAGCTGGGCTGGGGCAGCCTGGAGAAGAGAAGGCTCCTGAAGGGGAGACCTGAGAGCAGCTCCAGTGCCTGAAGGGGCTGCAGGAAAGCTGGAGAGGGGCTTGGGACAAGGGCCTGTAGGGACAGGACAAGGGGAATTGGCTTTAACCTGCCAGAGGGGAGATGGACATGAGATTTCGATGATTCTGTGATAAACAGCATCTTACTGGAGGAGCTTTAAGGTCCCTTCCAACCCAAATCAATTCTATGATTCCATGACACTATATGCAGTGATTATTTGCAGGATTGCCATTTCCACATCCAGGCAGGACCTCTACTTTGGAGTTATCCCAATAGAGCTGTCTTGTTGACACAGAGATACAGTGTGCACTTAAAACAGCCTAAGGGTCATTGGGTATTTATAGCAGTTATTTCTATACACAAGAAGTCCATCTCTTACATGGGATAATCTGGATGACTCTGGCTTTCTTCATGTTTGCTGGAAGGTTGCCAGTTCTCATGTTTTCTTTCATGATCCGAACGTTTGTTAACTTCTGCAATAAAACACACAAATGAGGATGAGAACTCAGTGTGGTTCTCACTCACCGGACCTGGTACTGAAGAGAGTTCCTAAGTGCCTTTATTAGGCACAGAAGTGTAAAACAGTCAAAGCCAGCTGACTTGGCACAAACCCCACTTCATTGGCCCGTGTATAAAAATGAATTAAGAAAAACAGTCATGTAATAGTCATGTAAGTTTTACATACTGACATTTAAGAATCTGAACATCCTCCCGAGGCTTATCAATAAAGTTTAAAGGCTGTAAAATAACAGTGGGTTTTACCATTTTGGGTCAGTTTGGATCTTTGGGGGGGGGGGGGGGGGTTAAGGCACTTTTGGCACACCCAAGTGTGGCTTTCAGAAGCCTATCTCTATTCCAGTAAATCTATAGTACCAGCAACATGCTAGTACAAGAATCCCCTGCCCTCTGAGAAATCACTTTTCAGCGACTCTGCAATACTGCGTCCAATAGACTTTATGTCAGAGACTGTCACAGTGGTGACAACACAGCTCCACTCTTTTTGGGTGTAGGTGGGCTCAGTAATCCTGGATCATCTTAAGTCCTTTTCAGCATACACACCAGAACTAAAGGTTGTTCTCCGCACTTCGATGCAGCCTTGCTGGCAGATGACAGCAAAACCCGACTTAGGAATGCTAGAGAAAGTAGAGTATTTGATGTTTTCATTCATTTGAAATGAGACTTGTTGCTATGTCAGACTTATTTTCACCTTTACTTCTACATCATTGTCTTTTCCCAATCTCAGTTTCTAATTAGATTTATCCTTTAAAGGGAAGTGAGAACTCCAGTTACCACCTAGGTGTCGTTTAACGCTTCAGACCTATCTATAGATTAAATATTTTAGCATAGCATGAGCCCTTGAAAAGTTCTAACTACTTCCTCAGACAACAAAGTCCATTTTAAAACACCATCACAAACAGCCAGTGTGGTTGCTCTCTACACTTGGGGTTTCTCCACTACACAGAAATGCTTATTTTCCTTCCCTTTCCTGACAGATGTGGATATTCAGCCCAAGATGTGCAAATTCTTTGCAATTCAGTCATCGCTGAGTTAACATTCCCCTTGAGATGCAAAAGAGGAGCCTGTAACCCAGCTCCCTCTGCCAGCATTATCTGATCTGGCACCTAGCACCAGCCCCAAAGAATAATGCCATTTTTCTTTCTTAAACAAACAGAAAACGATCGGAAAAGTGCCCTAAAACATGCAGCTTTGAATGAGCATTTGCAGAACAGGATGTTATTCAAGGCCCCGTTCACTGGCTCCGCAGACCCATTCACTACAAGCACAAAACAAACCAAGTCATTGCTTTGATGGACCTTTTCTCTTCAGGTTACACTTCTGCTTCTGAGCTATCTTTTGGCCTTACATGTTTCCACACTTACTAATCCTGTGTCATACTCACTTTAAATTCTTCTTCTAGCCCTATTTTGACGAGGTTTGGCGCTGCGTTGTGTGATGTTTGTAGATGTTTTTCTAAGGAGGACACATCTAGCTCCGTGTCACCGTAGAGGTAGTATTCAAGTAAGGCTTGATAAATGAAGGAGTATTGCATCTGCAATGAACAACGAGGCAGGTAAGTGTACTGCAGAACAAGGAAGTGAATACAGGGACTGTAGTGACAGGACAAGGGGTAACGGGTTCAAACTTAAACAGGGGAAGTTTAGATTGGATATAAGAAGGAAATTCTTTCCTGTGAGGGTGGTGAGGCACAGGAATGGGTTGCCCAGGGAGGTTGTGAATGCTCCATCCCTGGCAGTGTTCAAGACCAGGTTGGATGAAGCCTTGGGTGCCATGGTTTAGTGTGAGGTGTCCCTACCCATGGCAGGGGGGTTGGAACTGGATGATCTTAAGGTCCTTTCCAACCCAAACTATTCTGTGATTCTATGAAACTATGAATTCTGGCACTTTCTCATCTATTTCCTTTGGTCTACAATCCACGAATTGCCAAAATATACCTTAAGCTAAAATAGAGTTTTCTTGTTACATTGCTCACATTCCCTAAAATTCCACTCTGGATACCTAAAGATGATGTGCCCCATGGTGATCTTCACAGCCCTAACTTACCTTTATCTTCTTCCCCAGCCCCATCCTTCTACTAGGCTCTGTTTATTTCCCAGTTATCCAGGCGTGCAACAGAACAGGGCATACTGGGATGCATATCAGAGTGGAAATACAGGAGGATATTCTTCTTTGAGGAGGAAAAGTTGTGATTCCAACTTATTAAAGCCCACTTACGTCAGTCTGAACCATCTGCGGCCGCTGGTTACGGATCCTTGAGACAAACTCGAAGACATCGACCTTCTGCTCCGCGTGCATCATGTCTATGATGGCATCGATAACGATGAATGTGCCCGTGCGGCCCACACCAGCGCTTGGGAAGGGAACAGAAACAACCATAAGCCTCTATGGAATTACCAAGTTTGCAGGAACTGCTATAGCAATGACACAGGTAGAACTTCCATTGTTTACACTGGACTGAAATGCTCACTGCAAGACATAAAACCTCATTATTTTAATAATGATAGCAAGAAATAGGTAAGTTCTTCATGTAAAAAATCACCTGTTAACAGCTCAGAAAGGATGAAATCAGAATTATATCAGGAAAAAACCTTTGGAAAAAAAAATCTGCTTGACCAGCGAAAATAATTCAGTCTAAGATGACATTTTAAACGTTTTTTTTCTTAACTTTTGGCTGTTTTCTTGGTTGCTCTTTCATGCTACTTGCTACAGGTTAGTTACAAGTTCTACACTTCACCATCCCCAAATCCTTACTTCTATATCCTTCAAGAGCCACGAGAGGGAGCACGATCATTATAAATCACATCACTCCAGCCACTTTCAGCTGTTCCTTTCAGAGGAAAAGGGCATGGCATCCTGTGCTAGGCATTAATAGCTCTCCTTTAACCTCCTGTTAGCTCACTTTGTACAGGAACAGACGTGATGTCCACAAACACCTTCTGAAACGCGACAGAAATCTCTCTCCCATCCCAACGTGCTCAAACATCAACACTCAGCAATGTTAAATTTCAACTAACACCAGTTTATTGCATGCATAATATGACTTAGTTCATATGTACACACATATCATTTAACAGCAAACACCATGCGAAACCTGTGCCCCCAGGTCCTCCTGTTCCAGATGGAGAGGAGCAGACCCAACGAGTACCATGGACGTCCCTCAAGACTTCACACAACTTCTTCACAGTCAGCAACCCTGCTATAACACTCTGCCTCCAAATGCCTTTGTGTTTAATGACAGGTTTGGCAGGCTCCCTGCTCTCCTTGCCCAGCCACATCCCAATGCAAACACCTTCTCCCCAGCCCCTCTGTGGCCATGGACCATGGGCCACCACAGCTCCCACCCCATGGTGGCCTCTCACTTCCTTTCATTCATGTTTAACCTCTGTCACCATGGATGAGTTCACCTCAAGTCCTAATGTCATGACTCACAGTTTACAGAGACTTTCCTCTTCCTGATGTGTCCTGGAAGCCACCTCTCAGCATGGGTCACCAATTGCCAGCTCACACTTGCCCTTTGTTGTGAGCTTTTACACACTGAACCCCACACTCAGCTTCCTCACATCTGTTTCTTTTATGTACACAATCCCTTTTCACATATCCTTGTTCCATCCCCATACCTCTGCCCCAAGGATACCTGACTTCTGAGCAGTGCTTAATTCAATCCTTGTATGTTCCTGCTGAAGCTGGTAAATTTGCCAACCTTGACATTTGCCTTGCAAGGCCCCTTTCATCCATCCTTAGCCTATGCTGGGATATTCTGTTACTCAGCTATTCCTCAGTGGAGCTCTCTGCTCACTCAAAAACTGTATTCCTGAAAACTTCTGGGAAAAAAAAAGGCAGGAAATCCTGGGTTTTCCCTCATTCTATCTGTTCTTTGCTCCTTCCAAATGCTAACTTAGTGTTTTATTAACTTCCAACAGACTCCGCTTGAGCAGTTTCTGGGCGATGTTTGTATAAAGGCTCACTAAAAGTGGATGGTTACTCACTCTCGATGAGTTTCCCCTTCCTCTTCTCAACAATTCAACAGTGTCACATCCTGAGCCATGACGGAAACGAAGTGTCACCTCTCTGGTCCTTTATTCCTCACACAGGCTAAAGCGCTGCACCAGCCCCCAGCACTGACACATACCGGTGCTGCTGTGTCCCACTGGACAATTATATTTCATTATATCTAAATCCCTGCAGATTTTTATTGAGTTTATTTTATATTTCCCTTTATTTTGCCTCTAATAATGCTAATTAAACTAATTACAGAATTTCCTGTGGGTACAAAATAAAGCTCAAGCCCAACAAGAGTCTCCACAGAACACCATGGTAAAAGGGTATAAAAACATTGTGGCTTTCTCAAAGCAAAGACTATGTGAGACTACTAAAATCTCCTTTTCCCATTTAATGCTTTTCTTTAAGCCTCTTATATATGACACCTGGGAGAGAAGATGAGATCTGGATGACAATGGAGAACCACAAAGGCTGGCTTGGCCAGGACAAACATGCTCTTTTTCAGCAGCACACATTTCAACGACTCTTGGAGTGAATTTCTAAGTGTCTGATACAAGCAAGAGGAAAAGAGACAAAATACAGGAATCCACAACCATGCCCTTAAAACAGGACCTAGAAAGATGACGCTTCCTTTTATTCTATGAGAACTGTTCCTGAAAAGACACTTCTTGCTCAGCTGTGAGCTTCCAGTTGCTATAGAGATTGCAATTAGTCTCTTAAAACTGATCTGGAGTTTTAGTTTGTGGTCTCATTACCACAAGAATTCAAACAGTTCAGCACAAGGCTTTAACAGCAGGATGTTCATGTGTGTGTGACTGAACGAGTGGGAACATGTTCTGCATTGCTATGTAGGACATTCTTAAAATTGCAGCACTGAAGCCTCTTAAATGCAAGTCTTTATTCCAAACTTTCTAGGCTTTTAATGGATGATTTACATAGCAAACTGCAATTGTATTGTGGGAGAAGTGGGGGATGAATTCCCAGAGGAGCCTTTAGTGGCAAAGGTCACAGAGTTGCATTACGAGTCTTGTTTTTCTGACAAAGGAGCATATTTAGACCAAACACTGGCTATCACTCATGGATAAAAAAGAAACAAAACAACGGAGCAACAACTTCTGATTGAGTATTAAAGTGACAGCAAAGATCTTTTGGAATGGTTTTTACCCTGGGCTCTCAAAGAGTCAGCATATTACATAATATATATATTATATTGTATTATATTGCCTTTTACATATATAAATATGTGAGCAAATACATATACACATACACACACTTCATAGCCTATGAGTAGAGTACAATTTAGCTTTGATATTACACATGTAACCCCAGGCCAAGCTAAGAGAATGGCTTGAGGAGCACATACATACCTGCAGTGAACCACAATGGGTCCAGCATGGGCAGGATTCAATGTTTTGACCTTCTTCAGGAATTTCAGCATCCCAATCGGAGTGAAAGGCACCCCGAAATCAGGCCAGCTGGTGAAGTGAAGCTGCGTAACAAGCCTCGGAGCTTTACAACCATCATGAAGCTGCAGGAAACACACAGAGCTCAAGTTTGACACTTCATTTTTCATGCAAAGGTTTATATATAAACTGCTGTGGTTATTTGTGAACCGATTCCTGCAACATTTAGAGCCTGACTCAAGGAAGTTTACAGCGTATGTAAAATACAAACACAGAGTAAAATTACCATAGATTATTCAAGGCCAGGTTGGACACAGGGGCTTGGAGCAAGCTGCTCTAGTGGAAGGTGTCCCTGCCCGTGGCAGGGGTTGGGACTGGATGAGCTTTAAGGTCCCTTCAACCCAAACCATGGAAACCCTCCCAACCCAAACAACACTGCCAGGAATGGGGCAGCCACAACTGCTCTGGGCACTCAAATTCCCCGAGTTTCCTTTAAACAAATATTTGACATCATAACAATTTGCTTTTGAAATGAAAAGGAATTCCCATCGGGAGCACTGCCCATACTTACTGACTGAACACAGAACTTGCGGATGGTGTAGTCTACCAGAACGATGCAATCTTCCACGGACACACGGATATTTCCGTAAGTCCAGCACCCCTGGTCAGGCCAATACTGATAACATTTTTCCTGTTCAAACACACAGTGAGTTTAATAATGAGTCTGCTTTCATTGTTGGTTACTCATAAAACAATGAAGATAGGATACGTTAAGTCTGAAAACAGTTATGCAGCGTTTCTCATCTGGCACAACGCAACTTTAACACTTTGCTAGTGCTGTTGATGCTTAAATTTATGCAGAGAAGGTGAGAACAGCTTTGGAGTACTTTTTTAACCTAGCCAGACCTAAACAGCTTTTGGATTGCGTGGGTTTTTTGTTAGGGGGTGCCTAACAATGGGGACTGCGGTATCTTGAGTCTAATTTCTAGGTGTGAAATGCAAGGCAGTCCCTATCTGGAACATCTAGATTTAACAGTGCTGGCTTCTCATCCTGGGAATGGGCTCTACTTACAGACTGCTTTTGCCGTTTGAGCTTCATCAAGCTAATAGTAAATAGCTTCATCAAGGTAATAGTAGAACAAGGCAGAAGTACTACAGTAAAGAGGCAGACAAGGAACTCCTGACCTCATGACTGCAGTGAGCGGATGGTATCTGCACTATATCTTTGTTACTGTAAAAAATGCACGAAATAGGTATGAAAACTGACTTCCATCTCCTCATCCATCTCCTTCCCAAGGCCAGCTATTGCTGCTTACCCCCATATTTCTCCACTGGCAGGAGCCCTTGAGGGACAAGAGTTTTTGCTGACTTTAGATGTATTTCAAGTAAGGATGCAGCATGCTCAGTGTGCCAAAGTGTCCCACAGGGGAAAAGGAAATATAAGGAAATAATTACAGAGTATCTTTCATGTTTCTTGTTGTTCATTTCCTTAATATTTTAACTTAGCTTCTCAAGCCTGTGAAGCAGGAATTGAGTTCAATGCTTCACACTTGCCATGTGTCTCAGCATTCAGGCAGTAGAAAGTCACACAATGCGAGCTGCAAGATGCGTACGAGGAGGAATAGGGGGACAGGAAGGAACAGCATTACTCTCACAAAGCAGCAGCTTTGGTTTGTTTTGTGCATGTGCCAGAAGGTATCTGAAATATAATACTGAGGAAAATGAACAATTTTTATCTTCATTTCCAACCAAACCCACCCACAAGCACAGCCTTATGGTGCGATAAAAGCTCAGGCATGAGAATTTGCTTTTGGCTATGGGCTACGCAGGACAAAATTAGCTATTGGAATAGTTTCCTTCAGGTCAGTTTGTCTGAATTTGTATTTTGGAAATGAAAACTACACGTATGAGCAGAAAAACCCATGTGCTAACAGGGGCTGGGGAGTAAAGTAGTCAGAAACGCGACTGGCCAGATGCTGAGCAGCCACGACTGCTTTTGGAGCACGCTCTCCTAGAGACATCTGAGAGCATATCAAAGCTCTTTACCTCTTTCCTTTCTTTCAGGTTGGTTAACATGACGATAACAGCCGACTTCTGCTCCCATATCATCCTCCAGAAGTCATTAACTGTTTCCTGCTTTGGTCCTGCAGACAGAAGCATAGACACTCAAACATGTATCTGTAGCAGGTATCTTCTCTCTTGAAACACACTCTGTTAGGCAGACTACGGCAGGAGCATCATTTAGTATTTTTACATTGCAGTTCTCCCCCCATACCAAGGTCCAACATTGCCTGAGAGCTGCTCATCCTGCTCTACGGGACAGGAACCATCCCTGCCAGTGTTCAAGGCCAGGCTGGACAGGGCTTGGAGCAACCTGCTCTAGTGGAAGGTGTCCCTGCCCATGGCAGGGGTTGGGACTGGATGAGCTTTAAGACCAAACCAGTCTAGGATTCTATGATTTCTGAAGGGCAGGGGCAGCTATTGTTTTGTATTGTCTGGGATTCCCCAAATTTGTGGCTAAACCAGCATAAGGACTCATGTGAAAATGCTCATTTCCATAGCAGGATTGCTGTAGAATCAGGAGACAGCAATCTTTAAGAGAAGTAAAGCAGGAGTTGAGGGGGCAAGGTGAGCCTCTTCACTCAGAGTACCTGCAGGTCTAAATGCAGTGTGCTACCTCACACTCACTGCTATTTGGTTCCAAGACTAACCTCTAAATCCCACCTCACACTTGGCCACAATCTGCAGCTGAAAAGAACCTTGAAAACACATCTAAAATTGAATGTTCAGCCATAAGGTGTAGAGAATAGAGAAATGAGAATACAGTACCTTGTGCTGCGATAAATTTATTCTTTTCTTTATAACCCTGTAGAAAAAAATATCAGAGAAATTAAAAGATGAAATGCCAACATATGCCAGCAGAAAAATACTTATTCTTTAGTATTGGGTCTGGTGCTGTTTAACATCTTTGCTGGTGACATGGGCAGGGGGATCGAGCACCCGCAGCAAGTTCCCAATGACACCGAGCTGTGCGGTGTGGTCAACACCTGGAGGGAAGGGATGGGATCCAGAGGGACCTGGACAGGCGGGACCAAGTGAACCTCATGGAGTTCCACAAGGCCAAGGGCAAGGTCCTGCCCCTGTGTCGGGGCAATCCCCAGCACAAACACGGGCTGGGGGAGACTGTACTTACATCTATATAGGATGCATTAATGTAGTCTGAAGGTGGGACTCCATCGATTTGGCTCAAAATCACTCTGGAATGGTCATCTGGAAGAAAACACATTGCAGGCATGTTTGCATGTTTATCAATCTGAAATATGTTATTTGCCTGCAAGCAGGAAGCCAGGCTAAGCACACACTTCACCCAAAACAGCTCTCTCCTGTATTGCCCCTACTTCTCATCAATGAACTTTCTCCCTAAGCCCTTTGCATTGCTCTCAACCTGGAGGTCACTGTCACTGCAGCTCTGCAGTACTGGAAGCCCAAACTTCTCCATGTTTGCTTACCCCAAACTAAACTGAGATCCTAAAATATCCACTTGATGCAGTGTATTCTGGTAGAACCCCATGAACGCCTCATAGCACATCACTGTATAACCACTATAGTAAAACCTAACAGGAGAAGATCAATACTAGAGACATGCCACAAAACACTGTATAAAGAACATTTGTGAAGAGGGAAATTGCATTACTTGAACAGCAAATGAACACTACTACAGCCTGCACTGTGCCAGAATTAATGCTCTGATTGATAAGGTGGTGCTCTGATTGATAAGGTAATGCTCTGATTGAAAAGGTAATGTCTTACATGGCAGGATGTTGGGGTATCTGTTCTTCTCCCTGTTTTCTTCCTTATTTGCCATTTCAAATGTTCCCTGCACATATCCAGATGTTAAGGACTAAAACATAACACAAACAGAGAAGTCAATGGATTAGAAAACAGTTAAATCTTGACTGCACCATGGCTTAGTGATAATGCATCCATACACATTGCCCTGCATCCAACAGAATTAAACCACTGGCTTTAAACTTTCTTTGCAGTAACTTTCATTATAACAGGAAACTACACCCTGGCAGATTTCGCTCCAGAGAACGAGTTCAGCAGTTCTGGAGACAGAAGCAGTTTCCCCCCCAGAGATCAGAGTTATTTAGGAAACGAAGCTGCCATCTGCCGCAGTGATTCACAGCGCCGTGACCCAGCGCGTGGATGTGATGCTCCGCTGCGCTCCGCTCCTACTTTTAGCCACAACAGTTGGTTCAACAACACAGAGTTTGATTGTTAATGGCTCGCTGCGAAGAACGTTCAGTATCAAACACCGTGCTGAGGTCCACAGGTGAGGGCCCAACGCTGGTATAAAGGGAGGAAACAGAACATAAATCACAGCTCTTTCATGCGGGAAGTTGCTGTACGAGCACACGTCAAATTCTGCAAGGGATCAGCAAGATGTGAGGCTGCAGATAAATTTAGTCAGCTGAAACAAAAAACCCAAACAACAACAACAAAACCCAATGCTCTTGCACAGCAATCAAATGGAAGGAAGAAACACAGAGGAAGAGGGTGACGGGCTTAAGCTAAAAGAGGGGAGATGCAGGCTGGATGTGAGGAAGGTAAAACACAAGCATGGGTTGCCCAGAGAGGTGGTGGATGCACCATCCCTGGAGACATTCAAGGCCAGGCTGGATGTGTTCTCCAGACCCTGATCTAAGTGAAGATGTCCCTGTGCATTACAGGAGCTGGAACTGGATGATCTTTAAGGTCCCTTCCAACCCAAACTATTCTGTGATACCGTGAAGATGAAAACAAGGAAATGCCCGAGATGGAGCCCCTCCACTGCCATGGCAGAAGCTGTAGAGACACCACCACTGAGCTCGGGCTGTAGCAGAGATTCTGGGGCAAGGGGAGAGCCAGATACACACCATTCATCAAGAGGAATGGCACAAGGCTTCTGCCCTGTGCTTTGTATTGAACTCCTAAATAACCCAGTGTCAGCATCTTGGATCCCACCAAGGCAAAGTAAAACCTCAGTGGTCTGGCAATGTACAACCACCTTCTCCCACCCTTCTTCTACCTCCTACCACCCAGTTTGAATCACACTGGGGAAGGGAAAACAATAGTCAGCGACTGCAGAGCTTAAAGCAAGTGCCCTGCTTGCCTGGCAGAGAGCTGGGCTTGGAATTTCCCCTTAAAGGCAGCAACCCGTGTTGGAAGGGTGACATAACATGAAAGGGGGGGGGGGAGAGTATGGGGAGAACTTCATTACCACCAGAGAGGAAACAGCAATGTGCACCTGTGGATTTGGGTTGTTAAATATCACTTTAACTTGTGAATGTAAGTAAAAGAAAGGGGAGGGAATGTTAAAGAAAGAGTTGAAAATGAAAGCTGCTCTTAGCAAACTGCTTGATTCCTCGTTTGAATGAAGCCCAGGGTTTTGCTAATTAAAAATACATTTACGATTTATAAAACACAGAAACTTAATTTACATTTTGCATACACCAACATCATCAGCACTTCAAACACGAATCCTTCCGCCTTCAACATCCAGGCATCAAATTCCCAATAAAGAGCCAGATAAGCTCTGCATCTTCATGTGGAAAACACATGAAAAGTAATTATCTCTGGCAAAATAATGGAAAACCTCTGGAATAAGCAGGGGAGTTTTAGGTTGGATATAAGGAAGAAGCTCTTCCCTGTGAGGGTGCTGAGGCGCTGGCACAGGGTGCCCAGAGAAGCTGTGGCTGCCCCATCCCTGGCAGTGTTCAAGGCCAGGTTGGACACAGGGGCTTGGAGCAAGGTGCTCTAGTGGAAGGGGTCCCTGCCATGGCAGGGGCTGGAACTTGATGAGCTTTAAGCTCCCTTCCAACACAAACCAGTCTGGGATTCTATAAGGAACATTTCCTGCTACTTATTCCTGAGAAGCCCTGATGTCTTTCCTAGAAAACTCAGCTTTGCATGACCCAGATTAGGCGTTGAACCCCAGTGCAAGGCACAGCCCCTTTGGCTGCTCCCACCCCTCTCCAGAGCAGAGGATGCGATTCATCAGGGATGCGCTTCATTGTGTCCTCTCCATCACCCCAGGAATCACAAGGCACTGATGAGTCTTGGTGGTGCTGGGTCATCTGCTGCCACCACAGCCTTATCTGCTTGTGCTTCACAGGAATCCTAAGATCTCTCTGAAGCTTCCGAGTGGCTCAATCTCCCCCAGCATGAGCACATTTCCTCCTCTTTCTCACGGAACAAGCCACAGGGTCATCTCAATCAAGTCAAAAGGGTGGTTTTAAAAGCACTTCCTTACAGGAAGGTTTTTCAGGCATTCATCGGAAAATCAAGGCAACAAGTAACCAACCACAAACATCCAACACCCAGCTCATCTTGCAGCGTGGATGATAAATAGAAGTAAACAGGGCAAGTTCAGATTGGATATGAGGAAGAAGTTCTTTCCTGTGAGGGTGGTGAGGCACTGGAATGGGTTGCCCAGGGAGGTTGTGAATGCTCCATCCCTGGCAGTGTTCAAGGCCAGGTTGGACAGAGCCTTGGGTGCCATGGTTTAGTGTGAGGTGTCCCTGCCCATGGCAGGGGGTTGGAAATGGATGATCTTAAGGCCCTTTCCAACCCTAACTATTCTGTGACTCTAAAGGCCCACACAGAAATGAATGTAGGTGTTTTATTATGATTTTCCTTTTTCCCTATGAAGAAAGAACAACATTTTCCCAATGCCCTGTGTTCACAAAGGAATCAAGTAATTAAAATGAAGCAATTGAGAGCAGAAGGAGCATTTGCTATCTTGGTTAGTGCCCAAGTGCAAGAAGTGCAATTTACTTCTTAAGGGTAATTTAGGCTTTATGGATAAAATCAGAAGTATTGAAGAACACCATTAGGCACATAGGAGAACTGTCCTCAAAGATCCTTTCTATCCACCGCATGACCTCATCTATTAGCACTTGTTTTCTTCTCTTTTTCACCAAAAAACCCCACTTGGGACCAGATTTCTTGGGCTGGTTCATGTGCCTGTCCAATCCTGGCTCATGGACTCACCATTTTCAATCTAAACCTGCTTGAAATTCCCAATGGAGACCCTGTGTCTGCATTCCCAGATACGCCTGACCCCCGACAGGTCAGATCAGGCTGTGTGAAGCAAAGACCACAATGGGCAGAGATCCCCCAGCGCATCCCCATCAGCTGAGCATCCCCATCCCAGTGCTGCAGTCAGGGTCCACTCCCGGCCAGCGCCTTGAGCAAAGGGGTCAGCTTTGGACCCAGCAAAAACCTGCAGGATTTGGCACCTATGGCTTCAAGGGGCAGACAGAGGTGTTAACCTCAGCTGGTGGGAGGATGGAGCTGAGCTCTGGGGGGATGCTCTGAAGGAGATGCTATCATGCAGATGTTTGTGCCGATGGCTCTTGATCTCTCAGCCCCTTTCTTTCCAATGCTGCAATAACTGACTTCTGTTTGTCATCTCTCTGGGTTTATGCTACAATATCAACCACTCTGATTTTTCAACTGTCTTTCACCCTTTCTTCCTCTCTCAGGATTAAGCAAACAGCTCATACATCTACGCAAGCTGCCACAGGAGATAGAGCAGGGACAGATGAACCCACATAAAGCACTGATCAGACTTTATGTACCATCGCTGCTTGGAGTACTTATTTATGGGGACTGGACCCCCAGTTTTCAGACAAATTCACACACCCACAGCAGGGCACAGGAAATGATCCAAGCAAAGCAGGTTCTAAATGTAAAAACAGATGATTTGTTTGGCTCTTACAGAATGAATTAATCAGGAGAGCCAAAATTCACACACACATCTCCTCAAATGAGTTTTCACATTCATTTTGTCAACCCTGATAAGTATCTCCACAATCCCCCCTCTCTGATACGGCACTGAAATTGTGTGGTTTAAATATATCATCAACCAAATTGCAGATATAAATATGCTACCAATTAAGAAGGTGGCTTAACAGACTGTCTAATCAATGTGTGCATCGGCTCTTTGACAACTCCAGATCTGACATTTAAGCTACTTGCTTCTGCTGTGATGGGAACAGAAATAATAAAAAGCATGGAAAAGGCCCCAAATGCAGACGTGTGAGAAACACATCACGCTAGCTGTCCACCAAAACTGGCCCTGCAGCAGCTCACCACAGCCTTCAGTTACGACTCATTTATATGACCACACGCAACTAAAGCTCAGGGTATGGGCAGAAAATAAAACCTCTTTTCTGACCAAGGCAACACGTTAAAGGAAAAAAACCTTACAGTTGAGATGCTTCAGAGAAATGAATGTGTTAGGGCCACAGGGTGCTGCAGAGGGGGAAGTGATGGGATGGTAACAAAGAGCAAAAGGTCCAACTATCCCCCCCCAATAACGTCAAACCTCACTATGGCACTATTAAAGGCCACACTGTCTTCTTCTCTAAGTACTTATCATACAGGTAGAAAACTCCAAGTCCCCAAAAGCCCTACACCACCTTAAAGAAAATCAATGCTAAGGACAGTCATATTCAATTCTCCTTTTCTCCAGCTTCAGGCAAACACTAAAGATCTTCTCCCAGTGTTAGCAAGTGTCAAGCAGTTTCTATACTACCAGTTTGGCACCACCGCATCATAAAGCGGTTAACGTTATGGATTTTGTCCAGATAAAGGGCTACCCCACACCACAGAGCATATATGAAAGCCAAGACTTTGAGATACAGCATCACACACCAAACACTCTTGAAAGAATTACTAATGTTTGCTGATGTCTGGATTTCCCCCCACTTTTCACTCCACAATGAGAACTTACATTGAATTCCTCCCGGAAGAGCTTCCCTTCATCCGCTGATCGCATCCGTATCTCCTCTTCAAGGTTTTCTACTGGGATAGGGAAATACTTCTTGGGGCCCGAGGGAGACCGACTGAGCAGCATGACCCGTTGCTGTTCTGTCAGTACAAGGAAAGTTCGTGTTAAAGGCATGTCCAGAGCAACAGATAATAAGTTATTTCCAACCTAATTACTTAGAAGATGCCAAAATGAACTTCCCACATGAGACTTCAATCAGTGATAAAGCTTATTTAAATGAAATAAGAAACCAAAACCACAGGCCAAGGAGCTGCTTTGAGAACATAATAAATTCAGGCAGAACCATGTTGTTAAAATTAATGATGTCTCTATTTACAACAGATTAAAAATGTGACCAAGTTGTATTTAGAAAAGGACAAGGTTCCTTCTGCTGATGAAGACTGTGCCAGCCCCAAGCTGCTCTGCTGTCTGCAGGGACAACTTTTAGCATCTACTACAAAAGGGATGCTGCTAGATTATTTCACTTGTGAAGGGGAAATAATAATAGTAGTAGTAGTAATAATAATGATGATGATGATGATGATGACAATAATAATAATATCATCATCTTCAACTTGGCAGACAACAGTAACTGCCCCAAGATGAGCTGTTGCTCTCAGCTGCCCTAGCACAGTTTGCTACGGGGACTGCTGTGGATGCTTCTTGACGCCAAGACCTTGCCTCACATGGGGAAATAAAGCCCCAGGACCCCTTCTCCTTCTGCTTTCACAGCCTTCAGGAGCACAACTGGCCACCTAGACACTGCAATGAGCATCCCCACAGGTGGCTGGAAGAAGTGGAGGGATTAAGCCCACCATATGGTGAAGGTAAATTTAATCTACAACTGAAGGCAAAGAGCAAGGCAGACCACTTCCTACATGCTGACAATGACAAGGTGACTTCCAGCAGCCATGCCTGCAAACTACAGCTTGGTGGTTGCTCTGCTAACCACCCATCACCAAAGGGCATTATCTGGTGCCAGGGCACCGCGGGGATGTCCAAACCACGCTCGCCAGGGTTCCTGAGCACAACCACCGACCCAACAGGAAGCCAACGGGTATATTTAGAGGTTTGATCTATGGCTGCCACCGTGTTTGTTAACCCGCTCTTCAGTTCACACGCAGCAATGTGGAACAGGCACAGAGCACAGAGGGAACTCTTTTTTATCATGCACTCAGTTTTTCTCCTTGTCATGGCTAACGCAATTTGTAAGCAAGAACCAAACAGCCCCTCTACGTTGCCTAGGTTTGAACTGAGGCTGGGTTTGAACCCACCCAAAGGACTCCCTGCTCACAGAACCAAATCCAGCACAGTAAAAAAGCCACTGGAAAACATTTTCAGCTCCTGAGAGTGTTTTCTTGTAGTGCTGCTGGCTGCAAATGCTGCCCTGTCTTACCCTTTTCCTTCTTTCTCTTTACATTCAGGAACCAGCAAGTAATTTCACAAGGAGCTAAGGACCCTTTTTTCCCCCCATTTTAAGAAGAAATACTGCAATTTTCTTCTCTAAATAAAAAGATCACAATGCCAGAAACCTGGATCTCAGCTGGCATCCTAATAAAACATACAGAAAGGGCACGAGAAACATTTACAAAGAAATAGATACTTAAAGTGAACATTCTTTGAAACCAACAACTGAAAGTTAAGGTTATATATGGATAGACTTAAATATACTTTAAATACTCAATTTTTTAGTATCTTCTCTTTAATAACAACCCTTATATTATTAACAAAAAGCAAACATAACTGAATAACTGAATCCCTAATTAATCATAGAATCCCAGACTGGTTTGTGTTGGAAGGGAGCTTAAAGCTCATCCAGTTCCAGCCCCTTGCCATGGGCAGGGACACCTTCCACTAGAGCAGCTTCACCCAAATTGACAAACAAGCCCGAACACAACCAAAACGCCCAGTGAGAAGGAAAGCAAATCTCTCTGTACCTTGTTCTTCTAAGATCCCGTTTGGCATCTTTTTGTCCCCGGAGTTGACAACAGCTTTCCTGTGTCTTCTGAACCTGAAATACACACAGCCATTAACCTGAGCAACTGTTGAAAGGCAACAAGTGTTTTCCTAAGCCACTGTTCACCAACCAGGTCATTCTGGAGAAGCTCTTTCTGTTCATCCTCACCGCGAGAGCTTCCCCTGTGCTGTGGTGGAGGCGCCTGCCTCACCAGCTCCTGCCTCACCATAAGCACGCCTTTCATTTCCTTGTTAGATCATATCTAAACAAGGCTGAGCTACTTCTGCCAGCGGAGCTCCGCACACACCTACCTGAAAAAGTACCCAGCCAACAGGATGAAAATGATGAAGACCAGGAGCAGGATCAGCATTGAAGTGAGCAGGTCCTTGTGTAAATGGTTCCCCTCTGTAGAGTCTGTGGATAGAACACAGGGAACACTATAGACACAGACTGCCTGAACTGGCACAGGAACTGTGCCAAAAAACTGTGGTCCAGTGCAGTGAGCTCCTTGTACTTCCTAAAAGCATCATTATTTGTTTAATACATGCAAAGCTGAAACTGAAGGCTTAATTCTTTCATTGCTCTCTTTGCCCCCCTTCAAAAGCACAACGAAACCACCTGCTGCTGACAAGATCAAGGATGGTTTGGAATCCCTATAGGGATGCTGGGCAGGGACTCTTCATTAGGGACTGTAGTGACAGGACAAGGGGTAACGGGTTCAAACTTAAACACGGGAAGTTTAGACTGGATATAAGGAAGAAGTTCTTTACTGTAAGGGTGAGTGAGGCACTGGAATGGGTTGCCCAGGGAGGTTGTGAATGCTCCATCCCTGGCAGTGTTCAAGGCCAGGTTGGACAGAGCGTTGGGTGCCATGGTTTAGTGTGAGGTGTCCCTGCCCATGGCACGGGGCTGGAACTGGATGATCTTAAGGTCCTTTCCAACCTGAACTGTTCTATGATTCTATGACTGGTTAAGTAAAGATTTTACTTGTAATTAGAGTAAGTTTAATGGGTACAAGATACCAAGCTATATTTGAAGCCCATTCAGGACACTTCTATGCACATCAGATGTTTCTCAGCCAGACAGACATAACCAAGAACGCCACCCTTTGTACAGATTATATTGAATCCAGAGATACAACGTGTTTTAAACACATCTCATTTACCAGGCCAGAACACTGCTGCTGGTGTACTAGGCTCTAAAGCACATGCAGAGCATGGTCGAAGGGGAAGGCAGGAGGGGACAGTGCAAACTGTCTTCTATGGATTATAATATCATATCATAGAATCATAGAACAGTTCGGGTTGGAAAGGACCTTAAGATCATCCAGTTCCAACCCCCCTGCCATGGGCAAAGACACCTCACACTAAACCATGGCACCCAAGGCTTCATTCAACCTGGCCTTGAACACTGCCAGGGATGGAGCATAATATAATATATTATACATTTTATATATATATATAATATAATATAATATAACATTATATATCACATTACATTAAAAATTAAGAACCAGTAGGAATTATGAAACTTTTAACAAATACTTAGAATGAAGATTTAAAAAGTATATCTTTGTTATATCTAGTATATATTGCAAGTCTCATCCTTCCGTTAATAGTGGGTTTATGTATGTGACCCTTTACATCTGAGTTTCATTATGCTTCTATAACTTTTTCATTCTACTAAACAATTCAATATATAACACATTAAAGTCATTAATAACCCAGCATGTTTTATTTAAGAAAGCAAAACCTTAGCTTCCAGCAAGCAAAACATAGCCCTGCTCCCTGTTTTTCATAGGCTCATGGAATGGTTTGTGATGGAAGGGACTTAAAGCTCATCCAGTCCCAACCCCCTGCCACAGGCAGGAAAGGCTTTTTGAATCACAATATCAAACAGGTTGGAAAAGACCTTTCACATCAACTCCAACCATGACCCCAGGAATGAAGACCTTGAAGAGATCTTGCCACAAGCCTCGACAAGCACAAGATTACAGTGAACATATAGGAGTACCTAACAACTGAAATATTATAGGAAGGAGCTCATATGGATATGAGTATTGGGTTGTATCTTGTGAGCAGCTGGAAACCCTCTGGATGCTCAAACAAGACATCCGGGCACAGAAAAACTCCCTTTATAGAGGCATAGATGCACTGGGGGCATACAAGGAAAGAAGGTATCTCAAGTCAACATAATAGTACAAAGACAGGGAATAAAATATATGAAACCTGACATTTAAGTGGGATATAAAGATGGAAGTGACAGGCATGACAAAACTGTAATCAGAAACCATCACTTGAGAGGGTTTCAGAAAATCCCTGTCAGTGTGTGGATGAACATGCATCACCAGGAACAGCTTAACAGTGTCTGGGTGGTGTTTAGCAGTAACAAGCACTCTATAGAAACCAAGGGCTGGCAAACAAACAAACAAACTAGATATTTTTGCCTCTCATAAGCAAAAAGGAGCCACTTTAGCCCACTTTAAGTTTAGGTATTTCCAACTCGGTATCTTGGGATCCACCTTGGGGTTTTGTGTTAGAACCATCATTGGCTCTGTGTCAAGACCCATGACACAACGGGGAAAAAACAACAACTTTGAGTCATGAGGGAACTAAAATTTCCCTCTGCTCATTACACAATACAAAGATCGCCCATCTCTTCCCTTCAGAACGGATGTACTCAACATCACACTTTGGAGATGTCTTTGGAAAACTGATTCCCAAACACAGAGGACCTCAATCCAACCCAGACGTTGTTCAAGCTGCTGCCTCCGTTTCCTTAGCGAAGCACAGAGCCCCCCTGCAATGACTAATGCATCAAGATCTCACCTCTCCTCCTACCATTTCACAAGGAAATTAGGTCAAAACCCACAAACAGCCCCGTCTTCCTCATACACGGGCACATCCGTTTTCAAAGCCTTGCAGTGGCACACCAATGGCTTCACCTCTGCAGAGCCCCGGGTGGAAGGCACGGGGTGGTTTTCAACAGTTTCATTTATTAACTCTATTTCCTTCTATAGCTGCATTGGTAATTTTATAGATGCAGCCCCCAGAAATGTAAGCAAGGTTACAACTGGGCTTAAGCCATTGCACACTGAGGGGCTGAAAGATCTCTGGCCAACACAACTACCTATAACATGGGATTTTTGAGGGGAAACTGAAAGACAGACCTGAAACAGTGCTGCTTCAAAAACTGACAACTGAAACATAGGAGTAAATGCATGCAAAAGAGGTAGACGTCCCCTAAAGCACATCTCCACCGCAGCTACTGCTAGGGAACTATTTCCACTGCTTCAACACAGAGCATGCTGTGGTCCAAAGCCACACCAAAATGATCATCTTGAGGGTACTTTTCAGTATTACAATGAAACAGTGACTTTTGCCTTGACAAGAGAGGAGGATTATCACCAGGAGGATGGTGTAAACCCCTTGTGCTTCCCCTGCCACCCACTGAGGCTGACTCATGGGTTCTTCCTGGCTTCACTCCCTGTGCTGCTGGCCCAGCCACTGAATGGCTCTTTCTGGAAACATCACTATTTCCCTCGGGGCTGTGATGTTCCCACTTTCCGAATGTGTCAAAAACAAAAGCACCCACAAGAAAATAGGGAACTGACAGCAGTGTATGCACATCAAGTAACTGCCCCGTCACCCTGCCTTCTCACGCTCTCCCAAACTGGGATTTTCTTCAGTCCTGGATCACTTCCTTTGCAAGCAGGAACCAAATGGTAAATTGCCCTTGAATATAAGTGTGTTTAAAACACATTTTTCCCCCCTCCACAAAAGTAAATGAAGAAGGCAAGGTGAGTGGTTTGCCCCAGACAGCAAGCCAGGTACCTGGAACTATTGCAGTGATTGACAAAGAACAGATAAGATACAGTTTATCTGAGCACAGGAGAAATCCCACAACAACAGGCTTGGAGCAACCTGGTCTAATGGAAGGTGTCCCAGCCCATGGCAGGGGGTTGCAACTCGATGAGCTTAAGGTCCTTTCCAACCCTAACCTATGATTCTATGATTATAACTAAGCCTCTTGCACATCAGTGTGTGATTTCTATACACTGAAAACCCACAGGCTAACTCAATCAAAGCAGAACTCTCCTCCTCTCTCAGTTTTCATCAAGCCACCTGCCTCCCCCCCCATGCCAATGGGGATATCACCAAGTCCAGACTATGCCATCCCATTCTATCTTTGGGAGAGAAAACCCCAACCCTGCAGAGAATCACTGTGACTTGACTGCGAGAGGAAGCAGGTATCAGCAGATACAGCTGATAGCCAGGAGACAGGTTTGGTACGGATGAAAACCAAACCCAAGTTACAAAAATAAGTCAATAAAGGAAGGGCAAAAGAAAAAGGGAAGAAGAACCAGTGGTGCCTCAATTCCTACAGGAAAGAAGCACCACGAATCCAGCATGAAAATCTCCATCTCTGGGTCCCGTTCTGGCTATTATACAGTGAAACTCTATTATTTCTATGCGCTGCTTGAGTTGGCTTCAAAGACACCCACTAACCTCTTGAAACTTTATCAGAAGTAAGGGCCTCAAAAGCTGCACCATTTGCTGCCTTTCAACCTCCCACCCATCCGATGGATTCATCACCTCGGTGTGTTAATACATTGGTAGTGGAAAGAAACTGTAAAGTTGGGCATGAAGCCCATGAAATATTCATGGAGTAAATAGTAAAAGGAATTGAAACATTTGGAAAGGACTGAAAAGCTTTAGTACTGCAGCTCCCAGGCTGCTTCCACATTTAAACCACACAAGAAGTGAAAACACAAGAGGAAGCAAAAGAATCCTGACTATGATTCATACTGGATAGCTGATAAATATTAGCAACCAGGAATTATTTGAATGCTATGGGCAGCATCATGTATAAATAGTCCATCTCACATATTCTATAGCATAAAGGTTTACCTGCTTGAAATATACAGTTCTTTATTCAAATCCAAATAAGTAAATCCTGGCTTATACTTACTTAATACAGTTGAACACTGAGTAAATGACAGTGCAAAAACCCCAGAATATTCTGATTTTGTGAAAGGGAAATTTCAAGGCAGCAATTTCACGGTACTCTTGTGGGGAGCAAAACGGAGCTGCAAAACGGAGCCATACAGACTGGCTACCCATGTTTAAAGTAGGAATAAACCCAACATGTTCATCCAACAGAGGTTTCAAAAATCAAGTCAGCTAAACTGATGACATGCAATACAATATAATTATTCCTTTCAGAATCAAAAGCATCCTATCTTTTTGGATCATTCATCAAATAAGCACACAAAGGGAAAGCTAGATTATATTCTTTAGTATCCCACAGTTCTTTCCATATTCGTTTAAATGAAGTTTTCCTGATACATCAAAAATCTTTACTTTTGTATTAAAAAACCATTGTACTAGCTATCAATATATTAGATCAAATGGTTACCAAATGAATTAGGTGATCCTATTACCTTGGAACTGCCTATACACCAGTATATTTTCATTGTGCACGTACTTATCAGCCAAAACTCATCTTTGCTTCTCACTGCAAAGTAATGAAGGCTTTGATATTTAGGAAAAAAACAGTTTAGTCATACTCATCATTTCTAAATCGTATCATAGAAATGGAATTTTAATTAAAACACAGATGACTTTTATCCATATTATCATACTTAAATCCAGCACAATTTTGAATTCAGCTTTGCAGGTGAACTGTATCTATGAACATGCATCTATGGAGAAACTCCTTTTTTACTGATTTTGGGAAGTGATACCACTAACAAGTTACTTCCCTTTCCAATTCCCTTATTCTTACGTGTTCAGACCAATCTCATTACTTGTTCTGTTGCTCCTCCAGGAGCCTGCCAAGAAGCAGGGCACTGACAACTACTTGATAATATTTCATCGGAGCCATTTAACAGCACCTTTACCCTCAGCTGAATTTTCATGTACATGTACATGTTTCTTTTGATAGCCCTGAGCAAAACAACACAAAGATTGTAGCTGCTGCTGATGGCAGAGCCCTTGCTCTCTGCTAAGACTCCATTTCCCCTGCGGAGGTCTGTTACCAGGCAGAGCAGCGCTCAGCTGCACCTCCACTGTTCCCCAGCCTCAGATTTTGGTGAAATCATCGAATCCTGCAATGGTTTGTGTTGGAAGGGACCTTAAATCCAGCTCCAACCCCCTGCCATGGGCAGGGACACCTTCCACTAGAGCAGGTTGCTCCAACCCCCGTCCAACCTGGCCTTGAACACTGCCAGGGCTCTCATTCCCTATGGCTCTGAAGTTCACAGTAAGATTCAAACCAAACCAACCAACCCACCCACAAAACCACCCTGCTATAAAGCCTGGGTGTCGACAGCCATCACCTGAGAACGTATCATGACTTCATCACGCTGTTTATATGGAACATCATCAGCTTTATTTCCCTTCAACCCAACACAGGAATCAGCCATCCCTTTGGAATTTCCCCTCTGACGCAAGCATCACACACTGCTACCACCTAAACAGTACAGGGATAATGAAGGTAGCTGGCTAGGGTTATGAAGGATAAGGACTATATGCAAGTAAAATACATCACAGAACATAACAGCAGAATCAATATCTTAAACAAATAAACAATGAAGCCTTATTTGACTTGAACGGCCCCCTCTCCAGGACTGTAATAAGTTAGGATGTAGTTGTAGGAGGGCTTGAAGCGAGACGAAGGAATTCCAAACAGAAATGAGGGTGAATAAGAGATGCTGTGGCAGACCAGTGAGAAGAAGACTGCTCTCAGGTCTTTGAAAAAGGCTTTGCCATTTTTCACCTGACCTAATCTTAGGCACTATTACCCATCTCCTCGAGTCTTGCCTTAGCTGGTATCGTTAGAAAACATAGAACATGCTTAAAGAGTTTAGTTCCTCATAAGTTCATCCTGTTCTGTAACTGATAATTTATTTCATATTATTTGTGTCCAGGTCCCATACGTCACATTGAGATCCATAGTGACAGCTCCTGGGCCATGCAGACCTTGCAGCCCAGGCAGAGGGGACATCCTGTGCTGCTCTACCTCTCCCAAAGCTATCCTTGGCATTTCCCTTAGATGGGAAAGGGAAAGTAAAGCACAGAGCACCAGTCATATGGAGCTCAAACACAGAGGTCACCTGGCAAGAACAGAAGCACATCAGCAGGGTCAAAGTCCTGGAAAAACATGCAGGGCTCTGTCACCAGGGGGACCTCACCACAAGTTCCTTCCCACATCCCCTCCCATCCCGGCTAATCAAGCGACCTCCTTACTTGTTGTTGTTGTTGTTGGTTTTGGCAGCTCGGTTCCATTGGGTGGTAATGCTTGTGCAAACAGAAAGCTAACACAGAGCAGCAGGAGCGAGCAGGAATGTTCCATCCTGGACCTAGGAGAAAGCGAAAGGAAAAGAGGAATGTTCAGGTCAAATCGCTACTATGCTTTTTCCTCGCGTCACAACAAAGCTAAATGAAAAAGCAGCGTTTACTTCAGGTGAGGAAAGGGTTAAAACCTGGTTTACGCTCTCCCATTGCCTTATCCCTTAACTTTCAGTTTTGATGTGGAAGGAAAAGAAAAATACCAGTTGCGTGCGCTAAGAGTTCATTCAGAACATTTTAAATCCAGGAACAGGAAGGCAACGCTCAGTTCGAAAACAACAGCAGAGATCGGGCCAAAAAAGCTACTCCACATCTATTAAACACATGAGGACAGAGAGGCAAGGAGCCTGGAAGTCACTTCCATAGATAAGGAGAAAAATCCTGGAATATCAGCAGCCAGAACACAGAGAATAAATGTAAACCTTGGGAATAAAAGCAAAATTCATGCATTTTTGGTAGTTCCTGTTGGAATTAATGGGTTATACCTTGTGCAAAGAGCAGGAGCAGTGCGGCTGCAGGGAGGGGAAAGGAGCCCAAATCCCAGACCCTGCCTTAAGGGTCTAAGGGACTTGGCTCTACATGACCAATCCTACTACAGTGTGTAACTTGGACCAAAAATGCTGGCATCCCAAGTGCCTCGAGATTGAAACAAAGGGGAAAAGCCTTTACCACTGAGCACACCAGCAACAACCACGGAGTTTAAAGTACCTGTAACAAGCACGTTTCAGAGTTTCCTTATCCTTGACCTTCTACAGACAGGAAAGATGATGGATGCTTCACAGATACACTCCTTGGGAGAACATATTTACCACAACTATGAGTCTGAGAGCTATAAAACGTTGCAGCAAAGCCTTCCAAACACAAAGAATTGCAGGCTTTGTGAGACTGGAGGATAATTTATATTATTTATATAGAAATAACGTAGAGAAGATTAGAGACAAAGTGTGATGAGAATGTGCTGCTCCTTTGAAGACTATAAAGAAGCTCAGGGCAGTTAATAGCTGTAGATCAAGATGCTGGTCTAGAAATACTCTTGTCCCTCTAAATAGAGGTTTTTGTAGAAAAAATATATGTTGTTATTAATGCACCGTACATTTCTCCAGTCCCTAATGAACATATTAATGACAAGAGCCTGCCAATAGCTCTTCTTGCTTGATTTAAGTATACTTTCTCTGGCAGAACACACAAACATCACGTTCCGTATCTCGCAAATGGCAGAAGTCATCCAGATGGTGGCTCTACATCCATTGCTAAAATTATAACCATCGTAATACTGCACCACAAAGCTCCCCCATGCTTCAGTTTAGTATGTTTAATGTTACAATTTCCACAGGCTATTAAATAGTGCTGCCTAACTACAGACACACCAAAAAAAAAACCAGGAACTTGGCAGTCATTAGAATAACAATTGGAACCATTAGGAAATCCTTTCTTTCAATGTAACATGGGATAATTAATTAGGAAGCTCTTCCCTGTGAGGGTGCTGAGGCGCTGGCACAGGGTGCCCAGAGAAGCTGTGGCTGCCCCATCCCTGGCAGTGTTCAAGGCCAGGTTGGACACAGGGCCTTGGAGCAAGCTTCCCTAGGACAAGGTGTCCCTGCCCGTGGCAGGGGTTGGAACTGGAGGGGCTTTAAGGTCCCTTCCAACACAAACCAGGCTGGGATTCTGTGATAACCCCACAGAAATAATCCCTGGATAACGACTGCATGAAAAACACTCCAAACAACACTTTTCACATCACCTTTTCACCACTGGCACGTGCGTTACTCAGAACTGAACCATGTAAAACCACTGTAAGCTTTACCATATACATACATTTATATATACGTGTGTCTTTAGGTACTTTGAACACAGGACCACAATGATATAATTCTTTGAACCAAAACACCACCCTACGATAGACACTGCAGCATTTTCCATCCTCAAGAAATGACAATTCCACGATAGTCTGTTAGGAACGACAATAAAAAAGGTAAAACACTTAATAACGACAACTCTCCAGAGAGAACAGGCAGGAAACAAAGCACTGCAGAACAAGAAAGGACAACTGTGTACTACAAAAGATGCCTCTTGTAGATATAATCAGAAAGGAAAAGATCCAGGTAGAGAAGACACTGTCCTTATTACACTGCTTTGCTGGAAGGCAACTGCTGCCCTGCCTGGGAAAAGAAATAGGAACTGCTTTCATAACCGTATGGGGATACAATGCACTTTTATCTACTCACATCCTACTACCTCCAGCCTTTATTTCCTGGATATGTGTGGGTAAATGGCTCAGGCACTTAAAGTTTAACTTTATGGACAAGGGAAGTCCATGTAGGGAAGGATTCTTGGCTATTTCTGATTCTCTGAAGCCTTAAAAAGGTGCCAGATCCCTGTGACTATCACAGCTTTAGAAGTCTGCATTGCTATAGATAAACGCTTCTGTGTCCAACAGAGGACTTGATACCACAGCCGAACCCAAAATAATCACTGTAAAATTGCACAGTTCACTCAAATCCTGCCGAGGATTCACTTGAAATCTGATTGCGAACCAAGAAGATCAGCTCAGGAATCAGGGGAGGCCGTGAAGATGCTGCACAGCTCTTCCCATCATCGGGATCGCTGCCACCGCTTCTCGCACAGCCCATGGAGATGCCACAGGGAATGGTCCAGCTTCCCAAAACAGCTTTATTTTCAGGGATTACTGGATTACTACACATGCTTAATGCCTGTTTTGGCTGCAGAATTCGGTCCTCACCTCATCTGACAGCTCAAGAAGAAAACCTGGGATTTAAGGAAATACACTACTAAACCCTTTGCCATGCTGTGTTGGCATTGCTACAGCTGCGTGATGTTTTCCTGTGGAGCCTAAGGCACAAGCTGCTTCAGAGCTGATTCAATAAATACCCATTCCCTGCATCCTCCTAAATAATAAATACAAACCAACAAAACATCCCATCTAATAGAGAGGATGGTGGAGGCACTGTTGGGGTTTTTCTCCCCTAGATGTTAGTACGATGCAGCTCAGGCCTGCCCCACGGTTTTAGTGTCTACCAAAAACCCAAATATAAAAGATATGAAAATAAACTAAGAAAAGGGAAGGGGCAAAAGCCACCCCCTCTCCTTGCTCTGAGTTTTCTCCTTTTGCTCTTCCTTCTTTTCACCCATCACCCCCAAACACAGTTGGTCCTGTTGGAGTCCCAAGCCCAAGTGCCTGTGTTCCCCCTGGTTGCTCCCTACCCGGAGCAGAGAACCCAGCACAGCAGCATTCCCCCTGAATGGGGACCCTGGGCACTGGGAAGATCTCTCTGCTCTGGTCAGGCCAGCATCTCACTTGCTCTTTGCTGAAGCTCTGGCATTCCCACCCCATCCCTGCCAACCCACGGCAGCATGCCAGGCAGCACCGAGTTAAACGAGTAGCTCTTGCATGACTTTGGTATTGATTAGGACTCACTGCACCATTATGTCATGGCACGAGGTGGGTAAGACAGCATTACTGCAGCTCTTCAAATGAAACTATCCATCTGAACTAGGTCTTTACAAAATAACTGGGAAAAGAAACTCCTTCTCGTTCTGAAGGAACAGGGGGAAAATGGGAACTTGCATAAAGATGAATTCAGGATACATCACTTCGAGATAACTGAGCCCCAGCAAAGCCCTCGGATGATAAGGGCTCACCACCACCATCTACATCTCAGATGGTGGGCACCAAAGCAGGACCCGTGGGCAGCTCAGCGGGCGAGTACATCCTACCACTCCATGGGAAATCACTTGGAAAGAGCTTTTCCATATTCCTCTTGTTTTCATTAACCACTCGGTCACAGAATCCTGCAATGGTCTGGCTTGGAAGGGACATTAAAGCTCACCCAGCTCCCACCCTTGCCACAGGCAGGGACACCTTCCACTAGAGCAGCTTGCTCCAAGCCCCTGTTGTCCAGCCTGGCTTTGAACACTGCCAGGGATGGGGCAATGATGATTCGCTATCTGGAATTACACACCAAGCCCCACATCAAATGCCCAGAGGTTTGTTAAAAGTCCCATGTTTTGACCTGCTCTAAAATTTAGGAGCTTTAGAAAAAATGAATATATCCAGTATCTTCCCCTAGTCTTTTCCTGAATCCCTGTAATTCTGACTTAGCTTGCCCTAAAAGCCAGAGGTAAAAAAGAAAAGGAATGGAGATACTTGTTGGGAGGCTTGAGTACGTATCCATACAGCCCAGCAAGCAGCAAGGAACTCCAGCAGGGACTTCTTTGCTTGGGAAATATTCCTTGGAATTCATCCATACGTTCCTCAGAGGCACGTTAGAAAACACCCAGTGATGAAAAATCACATTTCAGCATTTTAATGGGACCCTCTGCAGCACATTCATTGTTGGGGCTTCTTTGTACACATAAAGCCAAGCTTGTTTCTGACCTCTTCAGGAAGAGCACGAGAACCTAAGGGATAAACGTCTAACCCTAAAGTCATGTCTAATATTCAACCGCTCACAAAGTTGTATCTGACACCAACCCCTTGTATATTCTACACAAACACCTGCAATAAAGAGCACTTAAAGGAGACGGAAATTAGATTAAACAATACAAATTAGAATGATCACTTACACATAAGAGATGAAGTGAGGCAAAGCGTCAATTAACTGAATAAAATTAACTTCCATTTAGAGTAATCAAGCTTGATAGACTGCCTACGTGCGGAGTCGTTTTGTCTCTCATCAAGGTGGACACGTTATGGCATTTGCTTTCATTTCCATGTAGGAGGAAGTGCGCACACGCAGCACAGAGCATGTGTGTGGTGAACACTTACAGCAGATGGCTGAGAAATGACCATTTTTGAGGTGCCAGAGGCCGGTTTTCCATGTGAGGACACCAGTAGTCTGCATGGAACCCACACTGATGGATTATTTAACATCTTTGTTGGTGACATGGGCACTGGGATCGAGCACCCTCAGCAAGTTCCCAATGACACTGAGCTGTGTGGTGTGGTCAACACACTGGAGGGAAGGGATGGGCTGGGATCCAGAGGGACACAGTGGGGAGGTGGGACCATGTGAACCTCATAGACTTCGACAAGGCCAAGTGTAGGGGCAATCCCAGCACAAACACAGGCTGGGGGAGACTAGATGGAGCAGCCCTGAGGAGACCTCAGAGCAACCCCAGTGCCTAAGGAGGCTACAAGAAACCTGGAGAAAGGCTTTGGACAAGGGTCTGTAGGGCCAGGCCAAGGGGAATGGCTTTAACCTGCCAGAGGGGAGACTGAGATGAGCTCTTAGGGAGAAGCTCTTCCCTGTGAGGGTGCTGAGGCGCTGGCACAGGGTGCCCAGAGAAGCTGTGGCTGCCCCATCCCTGGCAGTGCTCAAGGCCAGGTTGGACACAGGGGCTTGGAGCAAGCTGCTCCAGTGGAAGGGGTCCCTGCCTGTGGCAGGGGCTGGAGCTGGAGGAGCTTTAAGGTCCTTCCCAACACAAACCAGGCTGGGATCCTATAAAGGAAATGTTTCCTGTTCAAAAAGGTGATGCTCAGAGACACGCACCTGCACACAGACCAAAATCACCATTTTTGTAACACGGATTTCTCAGCACTACTGCCCCTGTTTACCCGTCCCTAGCTGTCTTCCTCAGTATCATGAGCAAGCCTCAGAACCCAGTCTAGCATGGCTAAAACTAGTTCAAACCCATTTCAATTAGCAGCGCTGGGATCTCCGGTGAATATAAATCACTGGTTGTCACCAGCAGATTAAGCACAGCATCAGCAATTAGGCTCTGGAAAGGATTAAATGACAGTGTTGACAGTGGGGTTGACATGTCACCATTACAAAGTGACATTTGCCACATTAAAACTGGTGGGGAATACTTCAATCTCATCCCACAAATGCACCCAAGACTATTGCTCACCAGGATGAGATTCAAAGCAGTTAGGAAGATACGCTCTGTGATAAATGGTGTTAAAAAGAGGATTGCTTTAGTTGGTTTTAAACCAGGAATATCATAAACTGTGACTGCAGCCTTAATTTTGGAAAGCTATACTTTTCCTGTGTATGTATTACATGTATGGCTTATCTGCAGCCCCATGCAAATAAAGGGGAACAAAGGGAGGAATTCCTTTTCCATGTTATGCTGAGCTGCTGTCAATGAAGCAATACAAAAGGCTGTGAAGATTTTGGGACATCATATCTGAAACCACACAGGTCAGACTTGGAACTGGCAGTTTTCATATTACAAAACCCCAAAATCGGGAAAAAGCACCCAAAGACAGAGAAGAAACAACTTCAGAAAGAGATGGGCATGGAAACTGTATTTGCACGCTGCAATAAAACAGTCAGGATGATGAACGGATTCTCTCTCACTGATGTACATTCACTCTCAAACACCTTTAAAAGCACTCTTTTGATGGGCTTTCCGGTTCTGAGCAGCTTTTGAGGTAAAAACAGTCTCACAGATGCACTCATGCACTCGTAGTAGTCGTAATCCACCACCCCTGACTAGCACCGAGACCAGTATTGATTTAAACTGAGTGAGGACAAGCCAGTCCACACCAACCAGGATCAATGAAATATAATTAATCAGGAAGAAGCCAGCAAGTGAATTATAATTAACCAAATACCCCTCCACCTGCTGGTGCAATGACCAACACTATTTGTAGAGGCAGCAGTGTCTTCAGATGTGATGAGTACCATTATGGGTGTCTATCAAGCCCGGACTGCCATAACCAGGAGCTAGAGTTACAAAGGCAATGCATAGAATCATAGAATAGTTAGGGTTGGAAAGGACCTTAAGATCATCCAATTCCAACCCCCTGCCATGGGCAGGGACACCTCACACTAAACCATGGCACCCAAGGCTCTGTCTAACCTGGCATGAAGGACTCTTTCACAGCTTCCCTATCCACTGTAAAGTGTTTAAATATTCCAGGAAAATTAGACAAAATTCCTGTAGTTCCTTCCATTATCACCCCCACAGACATAAATATTGTGTTTAATCAAAAAAAAAATCCCCTAATGACAGGTTTTTAAAAGATTCATACCTGTTATGGCATGAACTGAGGCTTTAATCATGAAGGAGGGTGTCGAAATAACTCCTATCGAAAGCTAAGGGTAAAGCCCCATGATTTCAGTGTCATTATTGAAATAAGTCATGTTTTATTCAGGTGCTTACACAACTGTGAGAGGATTAATTCTAAATATAACCAATACAGCTGTACAGTGCTTAATAATGTGGTGGGGCAAAAGGACCTTCTTTGCAAAAGGTCCTTGTCCACCCACCACGGCCATTTCCTACGCATGGGCTTAGTCAACTCTACCTACTCATTTCCTTTCCCTGACATGGTAGTCTGAAGTGTGCACCCAGGTCTTCAGTTCTTCACCTTCCCTCAGCTCTGTATTCCGATATCCCAAGTCCTTCACATTTTATCTTATTTTATATGTAATTCATTTTTCCTGTTTAAAGTCAACTCCTTCTCTCCCACCTGGAAAGACATTTGAGCTTCCTAAGCTTAAAGATGGGCTTCTTCCTTTAGTCACCTCTTCTACAGGCTCATTAACAGCAGTGATTCTTTCATCTGCTCCGACCACATCACTCCTAAACCTCAGCCGTTCTTATTGCTCTCTTCCCGATTTAATCAGCCCAACGTCCTGATGCCCTAGGTAAGAGCCTCGCCACCCCAAAACACAGAGGAAACCTCAGTTCACTGCCTCATAGGCTGATATACTTGACGCACCATGACATGGGAAGGATGAGGCAGGTCCTAAGTTATCTCCTGAAGGCAACATCTTCAGCTCACCCAGTGCAGCTGCTTGCTCCTGCTTCAGACTTTGCAACTGCTCTGTGTCTGCATGCTGTCCCCTCCACAATGTTTCCCTAATTAGCCAAGATTGCTTTGAATGCCGTTAATGCAGCACTTCCCATGCAAGCCAAGCTGTTAACAGACACAATACATCATACCCAACAGGCTGCTGTGAAGGCCACACACCTGCACTCTTAAGGGTAGAGCTCTTCTAATTAATAGCTGCTCTCAAAGCATCGATTCCATCACATCCCTCTTTTCCTAACAGAGAAAACACCACCTCTTTGAGACAGGGGCAAAACCCCACTGCAACATGTACAGGTTCTGCTGGGATCCATCACACATGTTACACTGGGAAAAAGCCTGTCCTGACAGGACAAGTCACTCTCTCCACTTCTTTCCAACAGTTTCCAGCACTGGAATTTAATTGTTTCAGTATTTTTTTCCTGGAAAAGGAGTTAAACAGAGAAACCTCCAGCTCCTCCTCAGCTGCTTCCCAGAGGGGACTCTGGGAATGCCTCTGCTCACTCACACAACATCTCCTGGCCCTGAAAGCCCCCAGACATCACTCCAGCATGTTCTCACCAGAGAATTTCACATAGGTTTGAAAATCACAGAACCCCAGACTGGTTTGGGTTGGAAGGGACCTTAAAGCTCCTCCAGCTCCAACCCCTGCCACGGGCAGGGACCCCTTCCACTAGAGCAGCTTGCTCCAAGCCCCTGTGTCCAACCTGGCCTTGAACACTGCCAGGGATGGAGCATTCACAGCTCTCCTGGGCAACCCATTCCAGTGCCTCACCACCCTCACAGGAAAGAATTTCCTCCTTATATCCAATCTAAACTTCCCCTGTTTCAGTTTTAACCCATTACCCCCTGTCCTGTCACTACAGTCCCTAATGAAGAGTCCCTCCCCAGCATCCCTATAGGCCCCCTTCAGATACTGGAAGCTGCTCTGAGGTCTCCACACAGCCTTCTCTTCTCCAGGCTGAACAGCCCCAACTTCCTCAGCCTGTCTTCATACAGGAGGTGCTCCAGTCCCTGAGCATCCTCGTGGCCTCCTCTGGCCTTGCTCCAACAGTTCCATGTCCTTATACTGGGGACACCAGAACCGCACACAGTTAAACAGTTAATAAAGCATTCTGTATTGCACTTAGCAGTACCATGACCCAGTCATGCAATGTTATATATAGAAAAGCTGATAGTCAGTGAGAAGCCAGCCCTCGCCAGCACAGGAGACAATGATACCAATGTTTTGATGAACATTTGACTAACCCCAGCTTTGGGATAGTTCAAAGAAGAGTCAATCTCATTCAAAGACAGTGTGGGAGAAAAGGCCTCATTTTTGGCAGAAGAGGTCGATAAATTGCCTGGGCTCTCACTGTTAACCTCAGCTTGCCCTGTTGGTCCCTTTCCCGAGTCACCAGAAATTCTAGATCAGAGGCTAAATCCTAAAGGGCACTTTCAAGTTTAGAGGCAGATAATGAGCACAGACCAAACTGCACCCAAGATAATGAGTTACAGCTTGAAAGTGAAATGCCCTGGGCCACTCTGTCGAAGCACGAGCTGTAATACACGGCCAATGGAGGGGGGGGCATCAGTGGCAGGACCCTGGTGCTGAGTCAGCAGGAAGCCAACACTCCAGCATGGAGCAGTGCACAGAATGGAAGAGATTGTGACTCCTGCCCATTGGTGCCACAACCACACACCCCACATGCCCCAACATACCCCACCATGGCCACGGTCCCCGGGGATGCTTACACCAGCCCCAGCACGAAGCGCTGCCCAACACCTAGGTGGAGATCAAGCCATGGAATTAATGTCACGAGAATAAGCACAAAATGTTGTTATAGTGAAAATGAAAGAAAAAAAAACCAATGGATTATTCTAAAAGTACACGTTGTCTACCAGAAGTTCTATGCCACAGCCATTTCACATCCACATGTTTCTCACTGCATAAATATTCACTGTCCATCCTTCTTGGCCTCATTTGAGATAAAGAAAGATCTCTGCAGCAAGGCTTTATTTTGCAGTGCTTACTAATTTACCTGCAAGCTCACCAAAGGAGTGAGTTCATTCACACAGCAACAGGGAGAAGGAAAAAGAGACTCATCAAACTCGGATTTTCAGGGCACTGAGCAAACTATTCAACACTGGCCGTCTGCAAAGTGCCAGGACTTCACTATGGAATATTACAGGAACAAACACGGGGCGGTTTTAAATCTCATTATCAGCTTCTTTAATACGAAACAACTGCTACTCACAACCCAACTGAACTATGTTTTACTAAACTCATCCAGAGAACCTTTCCAGCAAACACAGACATTTGCATTTCCATTTCAGCAAGTTGCCAGCATCCTCCTCTCTCAATAGGCCCGTGCTGGAGCCCGAAGTCACAAACTAGGGTCACCTTTCCCCGTGTGCTGTCAGCAAATCAATCTGTGAAGCCTTTCAACCTGGGCTCATACATATATTAGGCAGCCTGCCATTGATTTGCAGGAGAAACCCTTGAGCAGCGGAGTGAAACACCAATAAAATCTTACAATTAACTTGAGAAGTTGCCTTTTGTTCCATCCCAGTGGCCCTTTTATTCTTCAGTTGCAGAAAACATCTCATCATACAGATGCTCCCCCATAATAGAGCTACATGAATATTTTAAATAGCTGATTGAAAACGAAAAACTAATTATATATGATGGAAAATATATACAGAAGAATTATATACTGCATAATGGGTAGATTAAAGGCTTGTGTTTCAGCAGCAAAGTATTTTGCTTTGGAGGAGAGAAGGGAAGGAAGGGAAAACACAAAAGCACAAGTGCGTGCCCTGTCTACGTATTCAGACACAGCAGAAAAGAACATGACATCTGGATGTTTGAGAACTCGTTTCTGATACATCGAGAAGGTTTAATGTAGAAAGGAAGGTATATCCACTATGAGGGTGCTGAGGCGCTGGCACAGGGTGCCCAGAGAAGCTGTGGCTGCCCCATCCCTGGCAGTGCTCAAGGCCAGGTTGGACACAGGGGCTTGGAGCAAGTTGCTCTAGTGGAAGGGGTCCCTGCCCGTGGCAGGGGGTTGGAGCTGGAGGAACTTTAAGGTCCCTTCCAACACAAACCAGGCTGGCATTCAATTAAGTAATGCCTTAAGAGACCTCATTCCCTATGGCCCCCACCCCAGGCCTTCCCCTTTCTTTAAGCACAGAGTATTTTCTACCACCACGCTCAACCCTCTTCTCAACTCCTCTTATGACCTACGTCCATCCTCCGACTTGTCCAGCATGGACCCACCATCCACATCCTGAGCTGGAAACAGCAGAGTGACTGCCACCGAGCCACGGTCTGTCCCAGGAAACACCCCTCTGTGGTGGTGCTTGGATCCAGCTTCCTCATGCTGAAGCAGCTGCATCCAAACCCTGACAACAGCATGAACCAGAGTCCTTCAAAATACATGAGAGCAACACGGTGTCACTTTGAAGATTATACTTAAAGCTAAAGCAACAGGAGTCCTTGATGTTCAAACTAAGCCACACACCACAGGAGGTGAGGAGGGGGCCACGCTCACTCCATACATCCCAAGGGCTCACAGAAAGCAGTATCTTCAGCACAGCATGAAGTTTACAACAGGCATAAACCCACACTTTGTAGGCTTATTTCCCTCTGCAGCTTCCACTTTGGAAGCGTGTGTGTGAGTGTCTATATATATATATATGTACATCAGAACTGGATGAACTTTAAGGTCCCTTCCAACTCAAGCCATTATGATTCAATGTGCATGTGTGCATATATATATATAATTTTTTAAGTAGAAGCATTAAAACTTTAACTCCTAGAAGTTACCCCATACTATTCATCCTTCATACAATCTATGTATGTACTCTCCTGAGACATCAGTCACAGCAGAACAGCAAAAATCAAAGGTTAATGAAGCAGATGGCCACGTGCTACTGCTGACACCCCACACCTTCTAACTCAAAAGCACTTCCCACTGACCAGCCAGGCTACTCAGCTAATTAAATGCGTAAGAAACAATTAGAAACCTAATGAAGCAAGCCCTGCCAGATGCTGAACTTACGCCCCAGATGATTTCATGTTAACACCTGCCTTGTGGCTGGTGTATTGTAATAACAGCGTGCGGAAACGCGCGCAGAGATTCGAGGGTAACATCTGGTTTTGTATTAGTTGCTCGCTGAGCATTCATTGAAAGCCTGATACTCCAATTATTTATCTGAAAGACATCGCTGTCTCAGGGACAGATGTCAGCTTTCTGCTCTCCCAGCTCCCCTACACTAAGAACTAAAGCAACAGCAGGCCCTGCGTTACATACATGTTGTAGCATCTGCCACCAGCGTTGGGGGTTTCTCTTTGCCTGTGACATTCACTAAGTTAGCAGATATATTTACTTGATACAACTACATTTATACGGTTATTAATTTATGAATTAACAGCAGCAGCTTCAATTCAAAATAAGGCTTTGGGACATGAAAAGTACCCAATTTTCTCATCCATTATTAAGTTCTAGGCCTGCTAATAAGCCATTCATCTCAAAAGCAGATCATTACCAATGCAAATTTCAAGGCATAGTAAAGCTCTTTACAGCCTCGAGGCTCAAGAAATAAACAGCAACTGCATTTACTATTAAACTATCAAGCCTCTGAATTATTAGAAAGGTAAAAATCCAAGCCCACAGTGTGGTTTGTGCAGGCAGCTCTCAGAGCCCATGTTGAACCCCAGGGATGCGGGTACTCAAGCCTGCCCACATGGGCAGCATCCCTGGGATGCCGAGTGCCTGCATCCCTGGGACTCCCCACACATCCCAATAAGGGCTGCAGGAGGGCAGAGGCTGCCACCCCAGGCACAGCTCCAGCATCACCACGAACCATGCTGAAAGCGTTAACACATGCCCTTCTTCTGCACAGAGAAAAATCAAATCCCTCCTGAAAAACCTATCTGCAACTTTTCATGCACAGCACAGGACTGAGGTTTCTTGGCAGGGGGGAGAAGATTTTCCTTTGCTCAAGACTGGAAAAGAAGAATTAGTATCATAAAAGAGGAACAACAAATTTAACCCCAATAGGAAACTGCTGATGCAGGCTGGAAAATCCACCAGAAAGAAACACGACATTAGTAACAAGCTCCCTAACACCCTGTGCTCTGCAGCAGCTGGGGGAGGTTAAACACAGCAAGAACTCCTACCTCCTCCTGTAAAACTGCCTCTGGCAGTAAAACACTGATCATGAGGGTAATTCACCACCAAAAACATCTCTAAAGGGGGTTAAATGAGTCACTTGGATGATTCTACTCAAGTGATCATGCTATTAGGCAGAAGCTCTTCCCTGTGAGGGTGCTGAGGCGCTGGCACAGGGTGCCCAGAGAAGCTGTGGCTGCCCCATCCCTGGCAGTGTTCAAGGCCAGGTTGGACACAGGGGCTTGGAGCAAGCTGCTCTAGTGGAAGGGGTCCCTGCCTGTGGCAGGGGTTGGAGCTGGAGGAGCTTTAAGGTCTCTTCCAACCCAAACCAGGCTGGGATTCTGGGATTCTATTGTAAGAAAGCACCAAACTAACAGATGATCTCTGTACAGGCAGCAAGTGAAAAGCTTTCCTGATAATAAGGAGGAAGGGGTGAGATTTTTTAGTTCTGTATATAAAGGATAATTCATTTTGGCAGCTTCCTAAAACAGATTTTTTTTAATTTTCATTTTTTTATTTATAGAATCACAGAATAGTTTGGGTTGGAAAAGACCTTAAGATCATCAAGTTCCAATCCCCCTGCCATGGGCAGGGACACCTCACACTAAACCATCTCACCCAAGGCTCTGTCCAACCTGGCCTTGAACACCGCCAGGGATGGAGCATTCACAACTTCCCTGGGCAACCCATTCCAGTGCCTCACCACCCTCACAGTAAGGAATTTCCTCCTTCTATGCAATCTAAACTTCCCCTGTTTCAGTTTTAACCCGTTACCCCTTGTCCTGTCACTACAGTCCCTAATGAAGAGTCCCTCCCCAGCATCCCTATAGGTCCCCTTCAGATACTGGAAGGCTGCTCTGAGGTCTCCCCGCAGCCTTCTCTTCTCCAGGCTGAACAGCCCCAACTTTCTCAGCCTGTCTCCATACAGGAGGTGCTCCAGTCCCTGATCATCCTCGTGGCCTCCTCTGGCCTTGCTCCAACAGTTCCATGTCCTTTTTATGTTGAGGACACCAGAACTGCACACAATGCTCCAGGTGAGGTCTCACAAGAGCAGAGTAGAGGGGCAGGATCACCTCCTTGGACCTGCTGGTCACGCTCCTTTTGATGCAGCCCAGGATACGGTTGCTTTCTGGGCTGTGAAATATAGAATTAACGTAAGAAAAAGGAGCAAGAACCTGGATATTTGTCACAGTGCCTCAACTAGAAAGATCCAATGCATTCGTCACTAGGGAAAAACATCTTTCCTTTTCTCTGGCTCTCCCCAGATTATATCTTGACTTCTTCTATGTGTATATAAACATCACTAGGAAAGGAAAACTAATCCCCCCAGGTATAAATATACTGAGATTCCTCATGAAGCTTTGCCAGGGAGGAGCAAACAGTGCTTGCTTCTGTAGTCCTTGGGCTCTCAAAGCCTTCTTCCATGTAGCACAGATCTCCTCCTACACTCTATGCACACAGCACCTTGTTTTCCTTCTCCCCTCTCTGTTGTACAACTGGCACTAACCTTGTAGTAAAGTCTTTACCAGCGGAATAACCCATCCCATTTGGAATGAATTGGATTGACAAGCCTAGCTTAGCCAGTGACACAGCGTGGGCTGTATTCAACTGACTTAAATCACTCACCCTTTCTCCATAGATTACAATGTACCTGCAGTGCACTGGAATTAAACATGTTGAGTATTTTCTTGCGTTATCTAATTGGCTTTAAAACACTCTTGAATGAACTAACATACATATGCAAGTATAGCTATTCACCCTAAGCTTTTCACCCTACTAGCAAAGTCTCCTTGCAATGGGACCAAGAAATACATAGCTGGGAGTAGGCAAGGCACTAAGAGAATAATACATAAGATTTGGGTCTAGAAACATCCTGCACTGTTACCTATCTTTTCTCCTATACATACTGATTACTAAGGCATACAGACACTCTTTAGCATAAGCTGCATGACACAGGCAGTAAGCTTTAAAGACAAAAAATACATTAAGCTTAAAAAAAGATAAAGCTTTGCACAAGTTTTTCTTTTCATCACCAGTTAAGCTTAAAAATCAAGCTGTAGATTTGTATGCACTTAAAAATAATGCTAAATATCACCTTCAAATCACACAACAGCTGAGCACCACTGCAGATAAATGATTCTGAAATCAAAGATACAGAGACCTGGGGTAAAAATCTACCATGGAAGATGGTCGCTGATGGTTGCACTGATAACAGACACACAGCTGCATGATCTCTTGATATCTGCACCGCTGGAGATGTCCTTTCCCTGTGCCGATATCACCCTCCATTCATCATCCTCACCTCCCTTTTACAGCCCTGCAAATTGATGGATTCACGTTCATTCCTTGAGGCCGTGACATTCATATTGCAAAGCCAGGCTCCTGACGAGCTATAAAAGACCATTTGTCACCCCTTCAAACGATAGCTGGGAGCGTGGGCTCTTCTCCACAGCCGCCACTGCAGCCAACGCGGGTGACTCGGGGGTTAATGCAGATGTATAACGTGCTCTCATGCAAGGCCGTTCTGCTCAGTCCCAATGAGATGCTGGATTGAGCCTTAACTTGGAGATCAACAGTGAGAATTTGACAAAAGTAAGTTAATAAAAGAAGATAAAAAGCCCGTAGCACCCCAACAAACCAGTTCACCATCTCCCTTGTTCTTGGGGTTCGGGCCCCACTTTGGAACCTAATCTACATAGAAGTACCATAAAGGAGAATGATGAAATGTCCGGTATATGGAGTGAAAGCAAAACAGTGAGAAACATGTTAAAAGAACATCAAAAGGAGATTAATAAAACAAAAATGGAAACAAATATTACTGCTGACAGTGTTCCCTATTGTCAAGACCCGCTCCCAAAGAGGACAGGAGTGGGTCCTTCTCCCCATCTCTTCAGGAGCAGGTCTTGACACCTACTGTCCCACTGACTTAATTGCTCTTACCTCTTCAATCCCCTCTGTTCTTCCCAGTCTGGACCCTTCTCCTCCCCAAGCACCCCCTGTAAACCTTCAGGTCCTGATCCACCTCCCCAGGTGCTCGCTGCTGCCAAACCTCCAGCCCTGTGAAGCAGCAGCGTTCTCAGAAACCAGCCTGCCAGTCCCAGGCATGTTTGTTCTTCTAATACAGGAAACAGCTCAAAACAAAAGTGAAGGTTTCCAGGTTTTCTGTTTCATTCACCACCAAGCACGCTTTTGATTTGGCTGAGGAACAGTTGCTGTAATGATGGTCAGAAGCTGCTCTAACACCTTAAGATTGCCTTTTTTTTCCTATTAAAATCACAACATTCCTGTATGTATATCTGATGTGGAGATAAGCCAGACATCCCTTTCTTTTTCTGTACCCAAGGAGTAAGTGAAGCAGTAGCTTTTTGAGTTATCTGACAGCACTTTCACTTCCATGCCGAGTACCCTGCTGAGGAAGCTGGTGTTGCACATCTGCTCTCAGCAGAGGTACAGCAATCCTGTTCAAAGACTAGCTGGGGGGGGGAGAGGGAATTCATCTTCAGAATAAACACTGTGGTGGTGTTGCCATTACTCTGCTAGATGGCACTAAAAGCAGGATGGTAGCATCAAACCAATGAAACGCATCCAGAATCGCGTTTAAAGTGAGGACCTAAGTGTGTTTAAGGTGCTATCAAAATAACCAGTGCTCATCCAGACCTATTTTCCTAGTCATTCAAAATAGCTGGTACAGAGCAATGCTTTTGTGCTGCTGGTCCTTGCTTATGGTTACTCCTACTTCATAGGCAGAAGTAACTATACAGTTACTCCTGGCCTCATAGACCAGAAACACAGAGTACTCTTGCTGTTTATTTCCACCCAAAATACATCCTTAAAGGATGGTAGAAGTGCTGTATATTGGTATTTATTGGTCAGTTAGGTCTTGTGTAGCTTCCTTGTGAACAGGAGCACAAAAGCATTGGTCTGTACCAGCTTTGATGCTTTGACCCTGGACACCGAGCATCTTAAGTGAAGACTTGAAACCCTAAAACTCTCTTAATTAGAAAAATCATTTACATTCTCAACTGTGATTCAAAAATACACAGCCAAACTCAGAGAAATCCATGTGCCTTCTATAATTAACTTGCCCCAAAGCTGTGCACTTCAGGCAGAAAGCTTAAGGCTGAAGCTTTTATGCATCAAGAAGCACAGAGATAATTCTTCCTCTGTAAATTCTGCCTAACACTGGATGGCTTCTAATGTGTTTCCCCTGAATGATAATATATATTGCATTACTGAAATACTATTAAAATTTCCTTTCCCCCCCTCTCTGGAAAATCATTATCACCATCTGAGCATCCCAACTGTCCGTAAGAACAGCCTTAGGCTCTGATCAGCAAGAACTTAACCACTTAGCAATTAGAACCATAGAATCGTCAGGGTTGGAAAGGACCTTAAGATCATCCAGTTCCAACCCCCCTGCCATGGGCAGGGACACCTCACACTAAACCATGGCACCCAAGGCTCTGTCCAACCTGGTCTTGAACACCGCCAGGGATGGAGCATTCACAACCTCCCTGGGCAACCCATTCCAGTGCCTCACCACCCTCACAGGAAAGAATTTCCTCCTTAGATCCAATCTAAACTTCCCCTGTTTGAGTTTAAACCTGTTACCCCTTGTCCTGTCACTACAGTCCCTAATGAAGAGTCCCTCCCCAGCATCCCTATAGGCCCCCTTCAGATACTGGAAGGCTGCTCTGAGGTCTCCTTCTCTTCTCCAGGCTGAACAGCCCCAACTTCCTCAGCCTGTCTCCATACAGGAGGTGCTCCAGTCCCCGAGCATCCTCGTGGCCCCTCTCTGGACTTGTTCCAACAGTTCCAATTAACTGGAAATAAAGCTGAGTAGTAAAACACATGCTATACAGTGTGCTGTACTTATGCCCAAATGAGGGTTGTGACTCCTGGTATCTGTGAGCAGTTCTCAGTATTTCCAGTGCAAAGTAAAAGTACAAGTAAACTCCTACCACTACAGAGTGAAAATGCTCCCCAAGTTCATGACTTCTCATGCACATCAACAGAAAGTGTTCCTTAAATAAGGGCTGATAGCTGCACTATTTCCCCTTTTCCCTCTTGAAGTGACATGGCAAAACTAAAACCCTTCTCCATACATGGGCAATCAGTTCCTGCCTCACACAGTGCTCTGCTCCTTCCCACTCAATTCACTCTTCAAGGTAACAGACTGTTTTGGGTTGGAAGGGGCCTTAAAGCTCATCCAGTTCCAACCTCTGCCACGGGCAGGGACCCCTTCCACTAGAGCAGCTTGCTCCAAGCCCCTGTGTCCAACCTGGCCTTAAAATCTCCCCATCTTCATCCTTGGTACGTGGAAAATTCTTCGCAGGCAGCACAGTTTGCTGCAATTATCATTTGATTTGATTTTCATCTTCACAAATAACAACATCTACAGCCTGCCCTGTGCATCAAGGGCTCAGGGAAGAAGCTGGGCTATACAGAATGCACAGCCGACAGTCTCATTGGTTTGTGCTGTCATTTAGCAGAAGGAACAAGGCCTTTGTGAATGTTCCCACCATTGCTCTGTCCCCTCCTCTCCAGCCTCCCCTGCTCCTCCAAAGCACAAGCCAGCAGCCGTGGGGCTCTCCAGGGAAAGGTAGGTTACAGAAGGGTACTGCTCATGCCAGAGACAGCGGCTGGCAGGCAGCGACAAGCGAGTTCAAGTGGAAGAAATGCAGAATACACACCAGGCAGCACATCTGCAGGCTCTGTAGCGCAGTGGAGATACCGCTTACAAATGTAATAATATCAGGAAAAAACAGAAATCACTGTTCATAGCACAGGAGAACTATTGACAGCCTCTCACCAGTAAAGAAAAGCATGTTTCTGTACCTGGTGCTTCTGAGCCTTCAAGAAATCTGAACTTTTACAGACAGAAAATCGCCTCCTTTGAAATATTCATATGGAACACTTAACAAAAACATAACCAACCAAGGAATGGTTTGTGTTGAAGGGACCTTAAAGCTCATCCAGCCCCAACCCCTGCAACAGGCAGGGACCCCTTCCACTAGAGCAGCTTGCTCCAAGCCCCTGTGTCCAACCTGGCCTTGAACACTGCCAGGGATGGGGCAGCCACAGCTTCTCTGGGCACCCTGTGCCAGCGCCTCAGCACCCTCACAGGGAAGAGCTTCTGCCTAAGAGCTCATCTCAGTCTCCCCTCTGGCAGGCTAAAGCCATTCATGCTCAATTCACATTACTAATACATGAACATCCAAACCAATGATAAATTGCAAGATTATTTAAGAAACTGTGTACCAAACACAGAATAATGCAAGAAAAGCCCATCCTAATTTACTGGGTCCTGTAACCTTAAAGATCTTCAAACCCCTACTGATGTAGACGGCTAAGATTGAAATCGCTGTTATTTAAAAGCCTCCTTGTAATGGAACAGTTCTCAGATAAACACGGATTTAGGTCAGTGGCTTCCCCGCCTCCTCCAAAAACTGTGCTACTTACCCAGAGCACAGGAATCTCTGCAGCGGAGCTGCTGCGTCTTAGGAGAAAATCATTAGATCAGGCAGCCGAGGGCATGGAATTTATTTGATTCTCATGGCTTCACTAAATTATTCCATCATGATTTGTCTTTCTTTAATGGCACCTAAATACAAACAGGAACCTTCACTACAGAAATAGGTTTTCTGGTCAACTCTGGTATTTACTGTGAACTAATAATACCGCCCCGAGATTCTTCTTGAAAACCTTAAGGAAAACAATCCATGTTACTCACTGCTGCTTAAAGCAACAGATTTAGGCCACAAATACTGTGTTTGTGGGATGTGATTGGGTGCCAGAGACCTCCCAGCTATCAAGTACCACCGTACACTGCTTTAGCAAGGACAGGCTATCTTCTCATAGATATGCAAGAGAACCGTGCAACCTTCACAAGGCTCATATTGTCTGAATATTCAGAAAAGAGCACGCTTCATCCAGTTTAGAACTGCTTCCAAAATGCTGATTGCTATGTTATCTCGTGCTTTGGACCATTCAATGTTTCAGCCTACTACGCTGTGCATCCAGGACACACCAAATTGTGCCAGAGGGTGCAAATTATCTGAAATGCATTAATGCATTAACAAGAAAGCCAGGAAAAGCAACCCTGAGTGTTGACAGCAAAGCCAACCTATAGCACTTAGGGACATGTCAACACTCACATTCATCTTTGTGCAGCCGCCATCCTACAGCACCGCCCAAAGGATGGCAAGAAAACAGAAGGAGTTGGCAGGGGAACGTGGAAGGTTTCCCCTGCACAAAATCAGACCTTGTAGCTTTCTATCACCAACGTTCCCACAGGTTCTGCTTCCAGCTCCTACACGGAAGCAGCGGACTGCACACACGTGTTCTGCTTGCAGGGATGAAATATCACTGGAAAACCACAAGCTGATTTATTGAACATGAGCAAAGCCATTAAGCCACAATGAGGTATTTGCACACACAGGGCCAAACTTTAAACGCCAGCCAGTTTTGCAAGGGCTCCTCTTTAAAAAAAACAGGTTTAAAATCCTAATGCACTAGGCAGGGCTAAAGCCAAGCATGTGTAATGTTAGTTGACCCAAGGAGAGCTTTCAGACGTTAGCTCCTAAAGCAGATTTAAATATGGGGTGGCATTCCTCCAGCTGCCTTCCTGCAGGCTGGAACCTTCCCCAGGGCCAGGAATTGGCATGTTCCTACTGAACTTCATCAGGTTCCTGCTGGGCCATGTCTCCAGTGGGTCCAAGTCCCTCTGGATGGCAACACAGCCATCAGGTCTACCTCCCGCCCTTCCAGTTTGTTGCTGGTTGCAACCTGCTCCATTGCCCAGCCTCACAACCATGCAGCATTTTATGTTTTCCTATAGGGTAGGAGAGCAACACATAAAATTTATGTATAGCCTCCATGTCTACAAATGACTTCCACTGCTGCCTACACACTCAAGCAGTCACATTCACCAACCCAGAAGCCTGAGCAGTAGAGCGAGCTTTTCTTGCCCCACAGAAGAGGAGAGACAGATTAAATATCATCACTATATTTAGAAAACAAGCTCCTTCCACTGTAGCTATAATTATGTGAGTGTCACAATATTCTGAGATTCATTGAAGTATTATCTGCACAAAAAAAAATACCCACAACATTTAAGCATGGCACATCCTCACATTTACAGCTGTATCAAAGAGGTATAGCTCAAAAACACTTCCCAGGAATACCTGGCATAAGGATTCAGTGTCAGTCCTTGCTCTTGCCCCTGGGGCTGTGCCATCCCTGCATCCTTGGTACTCCTCAATCCACACATTTCCTAACTCCCGCCTTTCACTAGTCCTCACCCCAGTAAATTCAGAAACTGGTTTTGGGGCAGGGGGGTTTGGGTTTGCATTATGAAAATAAAAAGTATGTTTTTTCTCATCAAAGATCAGCCAAAGGAAGGCTCCTTTGGTGTGAGAGGTTTACACTTGACCTTGTATTTTCCTTCCTGGGTATTTATATCCTGTTGGCTCAGCAAACAGAACAACACTACAATACACATAATGACCTGCTGAAGTGAAGCTTAGATCCTTCTCCTACTAGAGCACCTTTGGCACTTAGTTCTAACATGTTCTTCAACAGCAACGATAAAGGACAACACTTCAGTTTAGCTCTCTTGACATCTGAGCAAGCTAAATAGATGACTCCAAGCAAAATTTAGCCCTTCAGTAATTCTAGGATACTGCCTCAAAAGGCAAGGATGAGTGATTCAAATACACAAACAAAATTCATCCCAAAAAAGCTACAGATCTTAAAAAGTAACAGTGGCAAATCCAATGCTTCAGGGTTTTGGCTTGCACCGCGCTCAACTGAACTTCACTGTAACCCCTGAAAAAGGGGAACATTCACATGTCATTTCTAAAATGCACATATGGATCTGAAAGTACAGCTTTATGGCTCATTTCTTCAACAGAATGAAAGCTACTTGGAAAACAATGTTTATAGAATATAGAATGCTTATAGTTTATAGAATCCTAGGATGGTTTGGGTTGGAAGGGACCTTAAAGCTCACCCAGCTCCAACCCCTGCCACGGGCAGGGACACCTTCCACTAGAGCAGCTTGCTCCAAGCCCCTGTGTCCAACCTGGCCTTGAACACTGCCAGGGATGGGGCAGCCACAGCTTCTCTGGGCACCCTGTGCCAGCGCCTCAGCACCCTCCCAGGGAAGAGCTTCTGCCTAAGAGCTCATCTCAGTCTCCCCTCGGGCAGGTTAAAGCCATTCCCCTTGGCCTGTCCCTACAGGCCCTGAGGAAGAGTCCTTCCCCAGCATCCTTATAGGCCCCCTTCAGATACTGGAAGGCTGCCATGAGGTGTCACACAGCTTCTCTCCAGGCTGAACAGCCCCGCTATAAATAACTGTCAAAGAATACTTTCATGACATGTAAACACTCATCTCTAAGACATTTTCAGGATTTTTATTTGTCTATACACCTATGATCTTTAATTCCTTTTAATCAACATGAAATATATTGTTTATCTGAAAGTAAGCCAAGTTGAATTCAGTCATAAGGCAGCATGATACCTACGAGAAAAGCCAGGCACCAAAGAAACCGGGAGGAAAGGTAAAGAATCACATTTTAAATGAGGACAAAGACTTTGCTCCAGGCATTCTGTTGCTTTCCAAGGAAGGTGAACATTATGTGGCTATCCACAGATAGTTTGAACAGGAAACACTGGAATACTCATTTGCATTGCAGAATAGCTGTGCAGCCTATACTGAAGTCAGACCAGAGAGTAAGTGCACCATACAAGCCTTGTTTTCATTGGGACATTTAAATTACTTAATAGTATTATTTTAATCATGAATAACTTTGAATTTTTGAATGCATCTGCTGGAATGCACTTAGATACACTCAAAACTTTGCCTGTATGCAACACGTACATAATTTAGGGGAAAGCAGCCTAACACACATATAATCCTGACAACAGAAGCGGTAAGACTATAATACTTTTCTATTCCATTCTTGTTAACCAAAGGATTACGATCCATTCCCATTACTGTGTTCTCCTCACCACTTAAGCTGACACAGCCAATGTGTATGCATTGAAATTCTTCATGCAAACCCAGCAAAGCCTTAGAAATTTAAGCCCAAAAGCATGAAAATTATCTTTAAGTCTTCTCTGGTGCTATTTTAGATGTGTATTTTACATGGGTCCATCAGTAATGCGATAATCTAGATTAAGTCTGAGGACTCCACTGCAAATTCAAAGAGCTTTCCTAGAAAAGTGAAAATGTTCCTGTTTGATGTCAACCCAGGAAGAGTTCTTTGAAAAAATATAACTTCAAACACTCAGCAAAGCCTTGTATCTACCGTTAACGTACCTGCAAAGTGCCCTTGGAGGCTTGATGTTCAAATGCAGTACAACCCGAGATTACAGTAATCATGAGAAAGTTGGGGCTGTTCAGCCTGGAGAAGAGAAGGCTGTGTGGAGACCTCAGAGCAGCCTTCCAGTATCTGAAGGGGGCCTATAGGGATGCTGGGGAGGGACTCCTCATTAGGGACTGCAGTGACAGGACAAGGGGTAACGGGTTCAAACTGAAACAGGGGAAGTTTAGATTGGATCTAAGTAGGAAATTCTTTCCTGTGAGGGTGGTGAGGCACTGGAATGGGTTGCCCAGGGAGGTTGTGAATGCTCCATCCCTGGTGGTGTTCAAGGCCAGGCTGGATGGAGCCTTGGGTGCCATGGTTTAGTGTGAGGTGTCCCTGCCCATGGCAGGGGGGTTGGAACTGGATGATCTTAAGGTCCTTTCCAACCCTAACTATTCTATGATTCTATTAAACAACCTCCCTTTAGAAGCGTGGCCAGAGATCCTTCTCCATCTCTTAACAACAGGGAACTACACTGGACTGCAAATGGGAACACTGGGCAGTGTTCAACCTTATTGACTTTTGATTTTAAAAGGAAAAGGTTTTACTTACTTACTTATTACTTGCCCAATATCCAAAAGACTCTCTGCAGCTAAGCATGAGATCCACAAATGATGCATCATTCAGTCAAGCCACTTTTATCAAACCTGAGAACTTCCAATTCTGAATTTTAAATACTCTTTAGTTGTCAATATTTGCTTCAACTACTTTGCAATGAAGGCAACTTAACCCCTGGTTTTAACATAACAGTAGCAATGATCATTTTAAACATAATATGCTTAAATGATCAAAAGAATGCATAGGAACTAGATGATCTTAAGGTCCTTTCCAATCCTAACTATTCTACAATTCTATATTCAATCCTCATCCCATGTACACATTCAAGAAAAGAAATATTCCACTTTCTCAGGAAGGAAATGGCATATGGAGCAGATAGATCCCACTGTCAACTTTTTTCCATGTATATACAAACAGAGGAAAACCACCACAGGCTTCAGATGTTGATCATGGGAGGAAAGGGGTAGAGGCCAGGTCTTTACTGCAAGTTCTCCACCTTAGGAAAGGCAGATTTGGTGGACCAAAATACATTTACTGAAGATAACATAATGCTAAGATTATACTTAACAAACAAGTAACTATGTTTTCCTGAGTGACTGCTTCTTATCTTCTTAAGTTCATGGTAAATCTTGGAAACTCTTTTTATACACTACAGTGGAAGCCGTACTTCCCAAATTATGTAGAGGGCTAAAAATATTCCCCCAAGTTCCCTCAAAAGCTAATGTTTCTATGTGAAAAGCAGTTTTCCCACAGATAAAATCACAGTATCCATATCTACAATTTTAAACCAGTTCATATTAACTTCTAAATGTCATACAGGTGAGGTACAGCATCAGGTCTTCAAATAGAGTATAAAGGTACTTGTGGAAGATGCTTTGATAATATGGGCAACTTCTTTGGGCAACTTTGAATGTCTTTAAGTACCTAAAACTATATGGATGTAAGCTTTCAAACCAAAACATACAAGTACTTTGCGTAAAGCCATAAGATAAAACCAAGACTCCAGCTACCTAGTCTGGTGGGTACTAGTATTGGGAGACTCATGTAATACTCCACACCAGCGTTAATAATTAGAGTAAAATCAACTTTTATCCATGAAAATACCTAAGCCTTCATTTATTATAGGCACAGAAATCTAGGCAGGATAGTGTCTTCATATACCACTCCAGTCCCCTAGGCCTTCTCCATTTGCTGGCTGCAGCCTCTTGTCTCCTCTCCATCTTCCTCCCCTCTCTCATCAACAGTGATCAATAGGTAAAATGCAGGAGCCAAAAATAACATGAAAAGATCCCTAACCTTCACCTGAACCTGTGTTTAAGAAGGAGCTGCCACTACCTGTTATTAAAAGAGGAAGAGAAGAAAGGAGGTCACCCCAGCACGGTCTAACTTGCCAAGCAAACTTGACTTTCCATTAGAAAGGGTAAAAGATGCCTTTGAAATTTTACATTTCACATTTATGGGTTAGGCAGAGCAGAAGCTATGTAAAATAGGTGTTATTAAAATGCCATATGTAATATCATATGGTATTTTCTTACATAGTTCAGTTTCTTAGCTAAAGAGGATGCGAAATGATAATTCTATGCAAAATAAGCTCTGACTCAACAGCACACTGTTTGTGTTAATTATCAAGCTCCCCATTTTAATTGGCATGGCTTTGAGCTTTGTTAAGTAGTTTACATAACATGACAGAAACAAAGCCCAAACCCCACCAGTTTCAGAGATTTGTGTATGAAGAACTAGAGACCACGGATACCTTTAGGACTGGCAAAGGAGACCAACAGTACAGGCTTGCAAGTACCTTCACCTGAGCACTACAGAAGTATCCACTGCCATTTGCTTTTGGTGATGAGAAACTTTGAGAGAAGGATGTGCTGCCATCAGCACTAATAATAATTCTTGGCTGCAATAAAATGTGGTATCTCTCCTTTCCCCAGATGGGGCCCTTAATTTGCTGGTTACCATGGTGATGGTGTAATATAGCTGCTATAGGTTTCTGTAGCATCCCCTCGGGTCATGGTACAGAGTGGGGAGTGGAGCCCTTTGGCTGGCAGTGTACAACACCCTCACTAACTCCTACCCAATATAAAAGTCAATCACTGTCTTCTACTGGACCACAACCAACTGGTGTGACATATGCTGCCATCCACGGAACGCCAGGGGGAATGCCACCAAGCCAAAACCTCTGCCCCTGAAGCATGGGTTGATTGGAGGAGTCTCTCCAATGGCTTCATGCAGGCTCCAAGTGGGTTTAGGGAAATGGTCCTCTAAAGAGATGAAACTAACCCCAGTTCACTTCTTATCCTCCAGTTCCCCACCGACAAGACAAGGTCTGCATCACTTCTTGGAGATACTAAAATATTTACTTGAGAACATTCTCCATTTATTCCAGCAAAGTTTCTGCTGAATCGGAACAAGGGATGCATTTATTCACATTATTCACAGTACATTAACTGCCAGTCAGGCTTGCTCTCAGCGCAGCCTAAGCAGCATGCTTTCTCCTTTCAGAAAAGACAAGACTTTGGACTACACCATTACCGAGAGATCTCATCTAGGACAACAGGATTCAACTCCTAAATTCAGGCAGACAAACGTACAAAGTCCTACCACACGGTGCTTTACTCTGGAGAAACAGAACAGAATCACAGCAGAGAATCCCAGCCTGTTTTGTGTTGGAAGGGACCTTAAACCTCATCCAGTTCCAACCCCTGTCCAACCTGGCCTCGAACACTGCCAGGGATGGGGCAGCCACAACTTCTCTGGGCACCCTGTGCCAGCGCCTCGGCACCCTCACAGGGAAGAGCTTCTGCCTAAGAGCTCATCTCAGTCTCCCCTCTGGCAGGTTAAAGCCATTCCCCTTGGCCTGTCCCTACAGGCCCTCGTCCAAAGCCCCTCTCCAGGTTTCTTGTAACCCCTTTAGGCACTGGAGCTGCCCTAAGGTCTCCCCAGACCCTTCTCTTCCCCAGGCTGAACAGTATTGGAAGGGACCTACAATGATCATCTAATTCAACTGCTATGTCCGCTGGCTGCTACATTTGTATTTGTTTTGGAGGAGTAAAACAGGGGTTGGCACTCTTGAAACATGGGATCGGAATGAGCAGATCAGTCTGATTTACTGACAGGTTTAACCACTTGGAATGGGAATATCTGGCGAGAGCAGCAAACTGCAGGTTACAAATCACAGCTGGGCTAAAGCTCTGCAGCAGCATCCCGACAGCGGCTTGCCCCTGCAGAGGAGAGGGCTGCATCCCTCTGCAACACGCCCAAGTCCCCAGACACAAGCCCTGTTGTTTCCTCAAGGAAGGAGAAGGTGGGGAGAAGGTGGGTCTCTGGAGATAACAGATAACAAGGCTGCAATGGCTTTATCTCATCCTCCTGTGTTGGGATCCATGGCCTGTGTATGCGTTCACAAACATTGCCACACACTATTTACAAATTAGTTCAGACTATAAAGTCCAAAATGAAAATACAACAAGTTTACCTCCTAGAGACATACCTTTTCCATGGAAATCTGTCTTTACAATAAGGGAATTCAGAGAAAGCACTAACTTCCCCTGCAGTTCCTGATGCCGAACTGAAAATGACTGTGTGCCAAGACAGACTCACAAATCTACAAGGCAAAAAACAAACCCACAAACCAAAAAGCCCCCAACAAGCTGTGGGTTTTATTTTGTTCTCTTCCTTTCATAATCATGAGAAATCATATGACACCAGCGGAGGCACTGGAAGAATATCTAATGGGTTTAAACCTGATTATACATTCTTAATGAGCTGGTCTGCACGTGCAGTTCCTTCCAGCAACGCGCCACTTGTACCAACCCGGTACCTAACAGCAAAGTGGACTGTTTAAGGCAATGTCCTTTGAATACAAACGTGAGGGTGCTCAACAGTCAGACTGAAAGTAAAAATGAACAAGAAAAGCTGCCTCCTCTCCTTTTACTGCTCGTGTTTTACAAAAGGAGGTCAAATCAATCCAGCTGGAGCTGGCTACAACTGTATTTAGGTTATCCTGCACATCCAGCACTGTCAGCACGATGCGCAGACACCCGGCTGGGCTTTGACATAAACCCCCCCTCATCTCACTGAGCATAGGGACCTACGCACCTCAGCATGACTGAACACCCTGCATAGCAAATCAGGTATCTCAACAGCATCAACAGCAATTAAATAACAATATATGGAGTTATTATAAAAGTCTATACTGATAATCTTGGGGTATAACAAATGTTGCTGTGAATACACTAAAGAAGCCAAAGGCAAATGAATCACCAGCTCTCAAGGAACAGCACTGCTGAGTCAGCAGACGAGGCTCCTGGGGCTGCTACACCTCCCCTTTATGAAACATTAAGGTTTTCAGCTGCAAGCCAAGCTGACAGCAAACATATGTTCAAACTCTGCCAATGCAGACAGTGAAGCCCAGTTATTTTGGAAGAATATATTTTATCTTGTATTTCAGTTGTGCACAGACCGAGTTACAGTAAGGGTCCACATCACTGAACACTATGTGGAGTTAGAGCTGCTTTTCTGCAGGTAACAAGCACTGTACAAGATTATCATTGTGAATAACCATCTGAAAGGTATATGCCCTAATTTACAATAGCAAGGGCTTTTCTGAGCCCACAGACTCAGAGCAAATGAAAAGGAAAGATTCTACGTCCTCAAGACAATCTACATACCATTCAACACGTCTGGTATGTTATTCTGTGCATGACATTCCCCTTTTCATCCCAGCTTTGCCTGCCAGCTGTAAACCTTGCTTTAGATCTTGGATGCAGTTGACTATATTCAATTATTGCTGCAGCCTGACATGGGAAACAGTGAGTTGCTGCTGCTGTATTTCGCTCCATCCCAGTGCGGTTTCAGCTGTGACTGATGTTTGCTCCCACTCATTTCTGTTATAGTCAGTGTGGGTTTATTAACCAGTACAACAGCCTCAAACTACTTTTAAAGTTTTATGTAGAGTAAAATAGCAAAATGGATAAGATGACTGTACTGTGGATGAGCCATAGTACAATACAGGTCTTCAGCTAGGGAGAGCTTCAGCCCTGGTACCCTGACTCCATCAGAGTCCAAGCTCTTAAGCCTTTCTGCTAAGATACTGAATTGCTTCTTCACCAACTTGACATTGACCTGTTGACTGAAGGAGCTATAAAAAGCTGTGGCATGTAAATGGTGTTTGAATTAATCTCTTCTGATGAGCACAGTTCACCATAGACGTTCACTCAGACCACCACGTTTTACTGCTGCTAACATGATACAGAGGAATACAGTCCAGGCCAACAACAGATGGAAAAGGAAGAAGGTCAACCCACCCTTCTCTTATGTCTGCAGATGCTCTCAGCACCCCTCCTTGGATACTCCTCTCTATGCTCACATCAACATCACTGTTTCCAGGAAAGCACCATATTCCTGCCTCCAGTTATATTGACTCCTGGAGAATTAGCAGAATGTCTTTCCAGAAAGAAGGGAGCTAAGGAAGAGTTTTAAAACCTTCATATACAATTTCACTATATTGTTTTCCCCCATAATACTTCATTTAGTGCATTTAAGAGACGCACAAGAAGGCGGAATCACACAGAGACCCATAAACCAGGCAGTTCTTGGATATAACACTTGGCCTCACACAGCCAAGTTTTTAAGTCAAGTCATTTTAAAGCAATTGCCAAGAATGGCTTAGTTTGCTTGGACTTTTGGTAGCTACCCAATTCAATACAAACCCAGCAGATTGCCAGAAGATGAAAGCACATCTCCAGGTGTGCTGCTACTTCATGTTTTGCCGAGTGTTACAGTTTGGATGGAAGATGATTCATCAGAGGAAATATCCATGCGTTTATCATAGAACCCAGACTGGTTTGGGTTGGAAGGGACTTTAAACGTCATCCAGTTCCAACCCCTGCCACGGGCAGGGACACCTTCCACTAGAGCAGCTTGCTCCAAGCCCCTGTGTCCAACCTGGCCTTGAACACTGCCAGGGATGGGGCAGCCACAGCTTCTCTGGGCACCCTGTGCCAGTGCCTCAGCACCCTCACAGGGAAGAGCTTCTTCCCAATATCTAATCTCTATGGGAATAAGTATTCACCAGCACAATTCTAAGAACTCAAACCCCTGCATTTTCCCTTCGTGCAAAAAAAGAAGTGAAAGAAATCACATCTCCTCAGAACAGCGTGACCCTTCTGGAAAAGGAGCTGCTGTATTTTCCCACCGGTGCCTGGAACAGACAAAAGTGGAAGCTGATGACTGAAGGGATAACTAAAAATATCTGAAGTAGCCTGCATTTAGCGTTGCTTGCCCTCACTGCAATTACCAAAGAGCCCATTCAGTTTCACCCATGCTAATGTGTACAACATACATTCATTTACACCTCAATTAACTTCAAGTGCTTGTTTTCCACAATTGCTATCACTTCTTCCTTCCTTGTGCTATAGTCCCTCTTTCTCTCTGACCCTCAGTGCAGAAAGCCGCTGCCTCACTTGTTTCAAACCTGGTTTGAGTGAGTGGGTGAAAGAGAAGAGAAAAATGCACTTCCAACGCATGGAAACAAGACTCAGAGAAGGAAAAACTTGCAGTGGATGGCAGCATATGGATACCAGCCAGTTTCTGAGATACAGCTGTAACTGTGTGCATTTAAGGAAAATCAGGAAGACCCACTGAAGGAAAAGTCCAGCATAAAAAGCAGGGCACCTGTGGTACCACCAAGAAGGCTGGTCGCTCCTTTGGAACCTCCCCAGGGATGAACATCATGTAGCATCAGAGGTTTAAAGTCAGGTTTCAAAGTTGGAAGAGAAATTAAAGCCTGTACAAGAACTCCCTATGGCATCATTAGCAGATGTGGCCAAAAGGCTCCAGTTTGCCACTGCTTATTCATGAATAAAGTCCTTGTAAGTCCTTCCCAAGAGGTTGGCAGGGGCTGGACTTCAATCAAAAACCCAGTGTGCAATCGGCAGATAATTTCCAGCAATAAATTCCAAGCAATAAAGGAATGTTGAAAGCATCACTCAGAGGAAAGGAAGAGGAACTGGCAGATGTACAGTAACAGGGAGAATACGATGAGAAATAAATCAAGAGTTGATGACACTTCTTCCCCAAAGCACAAGCAGAGATTACACCAAGGAAGGTGAAATCCCCTGGATACAATGGCTGGAGCACACTGGTAGGAAACAGTGATGCTCCCTGTCCTGGGTTCAGCAGTGGCAGTCATTTTTCTCCTTCTTAGTAGCTGGTGCAGTGCTGTGGTTTTGACTTTCAGCCTGGGAACAGCGCTGATAACACCGATGTTTTCAGTTGCTGCTCAGTGATGTTTACTCTGACCAAGGACTTTGTGAGCCTCATGCTCTGCCAGGGAGGAGGGGAAGCCAGGAGGAAGCAGAGACAGGACACCTGACCCAAACTGACCAAACAGGCATTCCATACCACAGCACGTCATGCCCAGGAGGTAGAACTGGGGGCAGTTACCCAGCAGGGTTGGATCACTGCTCAGTCAGGCTGGGTATCGGTTGGTGGGTGGTGAGCAGTGTATTCTCTTCCCTTGTTATTTCCCTTATCATTATTATTATTGGTGGTAGCAGCAGTGATTTGCGTTACACCTTAGTTACTGGACTGCTCTTATCTCAACCTATGGGAGTTACATTCTTTCCATTCCCCTCCCCATCCCTCCGGGAGCAGGGGGAGGAAGGGGGGCAGAGTGAGCGAGCAACTGCATGGTTCTGGGTTGCCAGCTGGTCTTAAACCACAAAACTCCCAAACCCAGCCACCAGACCTCACTCCTCCATTTGTCCCATTCACTACTAAAACACAATCCCCTCTTCCTTTTGCTCAGCCATCACCAACATTAATTAACACAGAAGTGTGCGAACACATCTAATTTGAAGCAATCTCATTCAGGAGCAGCAGACTGGCAGGAGGCAGTAACTGATGGAAAATCCAGCTATTGATTTTCCTATAGGTTGCTGTCATCACTTCTGCTGCCTACAAATAAACAACCTAAAGAATATTTGCTTTCCAATGACGGCTGCTGTCAACAACAGTGCATTTAATGACAGCCTTTCCACAGAATAAACTGATATTTTATTATTTAATGTGCTTTAAAACCATCACCAGAATTCCTGATGGCATTAGTGCTGATAAAACATACATCTTAAATCCCAAGCAAAGCACTGAACATCCACAGCCAGCCAGCATTCAAATCCTTATCAATTCTTTTCAAGGCATAGTATTAAAGAGAATTGTTACTGTTGAGCACGTTTACTAAGGAACAGAAGAAAAACTGGGTGTGATTAATAGTACAATAATAATAGCAATGACACAGCAGCATCCTCTTGGGAAATATTTAGCACAAACGAGTTTTGAGTGCTGCTCGGGGCATTTACAGCTGATTTTGTTATAGCTCAGTGAAACATAACTTTGCAAGGGTTTCTAAGAGCATTTCCTTCTCTTCCTCACTCTGTCAGTTGGATTCTTGCATAAAGGAATGTTTTTCTTTGAGGACACGGATAAAAAAAGGCAGAGTTTTCCCACCAGCCCTTGACAGCTGTCTCTAAGACATCATGTGTAGAAAATACAGAGGATGATCCCACTCCGAACCTCCTTGGAGTGAAACACTTAAAGTAGATTTGACCATCACATTTAGAGATGCTGGCCTATTCCATAGACTGGTTAGGGTTGGAAAGGACCTTAAGATCATCCAAAAGTATTCTGTGGTAGAAAATACCTCTTGATCAAAAGTGGCTTCTGACCATGGGAATAACGTTCTGTCCTGGGACTGTATCCTGGATCTAAGACCAACAAGTATTCCTATTTTGGAAGAAAAGAAGTGTTAAAAGAAATACTAACCCAGCATTTGTACAGCACGGCTCCTAATCTGCAAGCTTCATTTTCACACACAACAGCAAGGGCAGAGCCTACAACCTGGTGCTGTCTGGCAGGCACATATCCAGCCCTTGCTCCCCTTCGGCACAAAGCACCAGCATCCATCAGAGTAACAGAGCAGGAAAGTTCCTCCCGCTGTAAAACCAGTTGCTTTCTGGAAGTGCAGACTCTTTTTTTCTTTATTTTTTTAGTAAAAGATGACTTTTTTTTCCCTTCCCCAGTGTTTCTTATGGCTTCCTCTGAAAAAAAAAGGGAAGCTGGCAAGAGCTCTGCATCTGCCTGAGCCATCTGTTTCTGCTTACTGGAAACCTGCTGGTAGCCCAGACTCACGTGGAGGATGCACAAACACGCACTCCTCAGTGCTTCAGACAGGATTACGTGATGTGTAGGTCACTCGTTTCACACCACACACGGAGGATCAAATCAGCAGGGGGTGTTTGGGGGTTGAAGGCAAGGGTGGGTGAAAAGCACGTTTCACACCCCAGAAGCATGAGCCAAGGCACCGTAAGGTTCCCAGGAACATCGGGTTGGACTGGATGAGCTTCAAGGTTCTTTCCAATACAAACCCCTCTAGGATTCTATGATCTCTGTCTCCTGCCAAGGGATTTTACAGGGACACAGAGGGGTTCTGAGGTCCCAACAAGGTCTTTTTCTTAGCAACCTGCTCTAGTGGAAGGTGTCCCTGCCCATGGCAGGGGGTTGGGACTGGATGAGATTTAAGCTCCCTTCCAACACAAACCATTGTATGATTCCATGAATTTTCTTTCCGTATGGAAAAGAACGTGAAGTTTTCACTAGAACTGCAGTTTTGCAAGTATCACAACAGATTTTTATACATCATAGGATGTTCCCATTACTACTTCTGACGCAATAAAACTACACTATCAGTATGATATAACTAATTTAACAGCAACTTCTTAATAAGACAGCTATAAAACTTCCAGTTGAGCTCAGACCACCTCAAGCTACAGAAACATAACCACATTTTAGCTTGCCAGACACAGAAAGACCCTAAAATTACTTAAATGACACATTCAGCCTCAGAAGATACGACACAAAACCAGTCAACCTTACATCCTTTTAATACTCCTTTACGATGATACAGGATTAAAACAGCATGACCAAAATCCACGGTGCAGAAGCAGTATAATTTACAAACACATAGGTACCAATATCTTTATTTCCTTTGTTTTTTGGCATTTTCATCCTATATTTTGAGAAATGGGTTATTCCATTGTAACAAATGAATTTCTCTACGACTCTTTCAAAAGCAGTAAATACTTAAAACACCTTCTTAGTTCTCTTGTGTTTCCTGGACCTGGGAACATCAACTTGTTTTCCACTCCCCTGTATATTCAACCACTCAAAGCACAAATATACGCCCATACTTTTAAGCTCAAGCCATGGAATCAGCTTCAGAGACGAGTCACATGTGTAGGGGGTGAAAACATATAGGTCCAAGAATCTAAGGAAGGAGACCCTCCAAATTATATTTCCAACTCTGTTCACCCAAGTAATTTACATTTGGCTGTTCTATACTCCTGCCCCTAATTTCCTTATTTTTTACTTAATATTCCTGAAGAGATTATTTCAGGTCAGTAAATGGTCAGCCTACTGAAAGTAATTTGGGTTCGTTTTCAGTCCTTCTATCTAAATGCACTGGTTATATTTCTATTATTATTAGAATACACTGGGTATTTCTAATACCCAGCAAGACCTGAGTATCAGAGGTGTTTCTACTTTCTCCATCCCCATCTCCTGTCTCAACTGGTCTCTCCTACCACCCTGCACCCCCCTCTACGCTCTCCTCTTCCAGCACCATTTGGGCACATATACCCCTGCATGGTAAAATAGGAGACACACATCTCCTGTATTCCCCTTCTGTGGTCCCAAAGACGACACACATCTAGAAATAGAGGCACTCTTCCTTAAATTGCATTATACAAAGTGATTGTTTTTCTTTCCCTTGAATTTACCTGCTTTCCAACTGATGCAGAGATGCCCAAGAACAAACGCTGCTCCCCCATGGAATCCATTTTCTCAGACCAGTTGAATGCTGCTGCTTTCGAACTCGTCTTTCAGGATATGCCAGCCAAAACAAAGGGTGAGCTATTTTATAGGATAAACTCAGTGTGTTTGTATAGCCCTACCCTGGTGATGGAAACCCTGATCACTAAGCATTTAGCTTGCGGCTTTAGCATGTGATACGTGCTCATCCCAGGGATTCAATGGAATAACCTCAGAGGCTCTGGCCACGTTATAACATCAACATTTTCCTCCTGTGACTGGAAAAGTAAGCGTTCAGGCTGATCAATGACTGGTTAAACTGCAATAAAGTGAAGTCACCTCTTTTTTAACCCTCTTAACAGAGCAGCTACTGAGAACGTGGCCATGTATTTCTATCCCAGGAAGTAAAGGGGAAAATCTACTTGTGGTGTAGGTGAAGAAGGTATTCCATATAGAGTCCTCAGTCTCATCACATTGGGGGAATAAGGAAGGGGAAGTTACAGGAATCTGGTTTTAATGTAATTTTCCCTTTTCCTTACAAGCACATCATCAGCATATCCCCACACCGGCTGCTTCCCCCGGCCACGGGACAACCCAGCTTGTGAAATGGGTCCCTGCAGCCTTTTTCTATGAGCTTGAATTCAAAACCCCATTTCCAACTGCTTTATCTTTTCATACACACAGGGAAGCATCCCACAAGAAGGAAAGAGAGGGCAGAAATGTTGAAAGGGATGAGCTAACTTGAGATGAAGGGCACCTTTAGAAAAAGTAACCAGGTTTTTATCTCCCAGTCAGGGCAATTTTAACCATAATCTGTATTGAGAGCTCAGCAGGCTCTGGGTGGCTGCGTTTTTCACAGGCATTTGAAAGAAGCAAGAGGCACTCTGAGATAGCAAAGGTCTTTTGAAGCCTGTAAGATATACAAAAGCAGAGAAATAGCTTCTGGGAAGCCACACCAACTAATGGTACAACTCACATTCATTCTGAGCAGGGTGATGGGAAGACCCATGTACTTTGGGGGACCGTTTCACATAACAAGGTCTTTTTCTTAGGTCCCTTCCAACACAAACCAGGCTGGGATTCTATGATTAGCAACTGCTAATTTAACTGTGGAAAAACCAGAAAGGCAGCAGATAAACTTGAGTTAATGAAGTCTCAGGAAGACTCATGAAGAACTTGATGGAGATGAAGACGGATGGTGAAGATCATTAGATGGAAGACCTGATCTTCTGTCAAGAGATCTTTCTGGCAGCTGCAAAACCAACAATGGGTAGCTCTGATTTTGCTAGATTCAAGCCAACCTCTTTGCACTAAGAGAAGAACACGAAGATAATTTTCTCCTATAGCTTCAAGCACAGTACACCTAGCAGAACTGCTCAATCCTGTGGTTGAAAGGGATATATATATATATACGTGTATATATTATATGCGCACACACACACACAGAGCATGCTGCAAAGATGGAGAGCAATGGAACCAAGCTGCATTTACAAGCAGCTCTGCTGCCTGTCTTGGAACATATTCCTTCCATTCCCATCACAGCATTAGCTGCAAAAGCCTGCCCTGTGGCATGCATGTGCTTATTAAGCCCTGCTCTTCCAGCTGAAGCCATTAATGTACAATTTAGTGCAAGTCAGAGTGCCGCATAAAACTTATCTCAGCCTTATCAGAAGTAGCACCAGTGGAATTCTAAAAGAAATCACATCCTCAATTCTTCTCCCTTCACACTCAGTGTACCGTGTACCTTTGCTGAAAGGCCACCAGAAAGCTACAGTCATCCTTCTGAAAGATAAATGAGACAAATAACAGGACTGTAACTCATTTCTAGGCTCCAACTGATTCTGCAACACTTTCACTGTCATAGCTTAGCGGTCACACAAATAACTACATAAAGATATGGGAGAGCAGAAAGCCAGGTCTAATCATTAACAGTCATTAGTTATCATAACCAACAATTACAATAACTAAACTGAGGTCAGTACTAAGTTAATCCTACTCTGCATAAAAGTGCTTCAAAACAAGAACTAAATCCAACAACACACAAAATCAAAACATGAGGTCTTCCAAGAGACCTGTTACCCACAGGCCAAGTAAAGACTATAAAGGCACTATAAGTGTATTTGTGAGAGAAGAGCAAATTAAATCATAAATACCCTATGAAATGAACCCCCCCATATCTGAACAGAAGGTTTTCTGCCAAAACCACCAAGACAGGTTCAGACTTCATGGAAAGAGACAAACTCGCTCCCTTTCTGCATCTCCTGTCTGCTCAGTCATCGCACTCTCTGACCAGGCCAGTGGAGGAAACACAGATGTACAAAGACTGCCCCATCCCTGGCAGTGTTCAAGATCAGGTTGGACACAGGGGCTTGAAGCAACCTGCTCTAGTGGAAGGTGTCCCTCTCCATGGCAGGGGGTTGGAATTCGGTGAGCTTTATAAGGTCCCTTCCAACACAACCCAGGCTGGGGTTCTATGATAATGCAGGCATCGTGCTGCTAACAACTGTTTCAAAAGCAGAGCTCATGTTGTCAATGGTGGACAACTCTTAGGAAAACAGTGCTGTTGGAGGAAAAAGTAAAATCCTGAAATACTCCTCAAAATTTCTTGTGTGGAAAAATCTTTTGTGTTTTCATTCATCCACATCCTAGAAACTGCTTTCCCTCTCACACACACAGGCACAGAGCTTTGATGAGTTGGGGCTGTTCAGCCTGGAGAAGAGAAGGCTGTGTGGAGACCTCAGAGCAGCCTTCCAGTATCTGAAGGGGACCTATAGGGATGCTGGGGAGGGACCCTTCATTAGGGACTGTAGTGACAGGACAAGGGGTAACGGGTTCAAACTTAAACAGGGGAAGTTGAGACTGGATCTAAGGAGGAAGTTCTTTCCTGTGAGGGTGCTGAGGCACTGGAATGGGTTGCCCAGGGAAGCTGTGAATGCTCCATCCCTGGCAGTGTTCAAGACCAGGTTGGACAGAGCCTTGGGTGCCATGGTTTAGTGTGAGGTGTCCCTGCCCATGGCAGGGGGGTTGGAACTGGATGATCTCAAGGTCCTTTCCAACCCAAACTATTCTGTGATTCTATGATTCTTTCAGGGAACCAACTAAAAGCGTTAACTAAAACCAAAAAGCAAACCAGAGCAGCTTAAGTTGCTTCCTTAAATAAAATATTCTATTTCCCGGCATGCTAATTAATAGCACAGAACCACCATTTTGATATCAGCATTAAGAACAGTTCGCGTTCAGCATTTTTCTCAGCCACAGATCAATTCAATTATCTGGCAATTTGCTCACTAAATGACTTTCCAAGATGAGCTATTGAGATAAGGCAATGTCTTCTTTAAAGTGCCTTTGAGCGAGTGCCGGGTGAACCTGCAGAGAGGAGTTTTAAACAATGCGCAATTGGATTCTTCAGTAATAAAGCAAAACTCTTCCTCCATAAGTAAGACTTGAACACTGCCAGGGATGGGGCAGCCACAGCTTCTCTGGGCACCCTGTGCCAGCGCCTCAGCACCCTCACAGGGAAGAGCTTCTGCCTAAGAGCTCATCTCCATCTCCCCTGTCAGGTTAAAGCCATTCCCCCCTTGTCCCGTCCATAACCTTCCTCCAGGCAGCTGAAGGCTGCAGTTCAGTCTGCCCCCTGCAAACCCTCTCCTCTGGGCTCCTACCTCACATTCTCACATCCTTGCATTTGCCTTTAGCCAATGACAGGAGGGGTTTTCATGTCCCTCTGCACACCATGCCTGCCCTCCAGCACAGCAACTGCTGCTCCCAGACTGGGGCCATCTGCCAACATGCTGAGCTTGCACTTCACCTCTCCACCCAGGGCACTGGCAGAGATGTGACATGGGAATACATGGTGGAACGTTTTCATTTCCAGTGGAAAACGATGTATAAAGACCTTCACTCTCGTGTTTGTTCAGATTAAATGAGGAACAGATGCTGGACAAATGTGACTTGAGAGTTTGCTCCCTGCTAGAGCACAGCAGGAGTCATTTCATTTTGATCCATGCGTCTCCCATGATAAGACGATGATACTACACAAAAGTCCTGAACGATCTCCTGCAAGGTCAAGAACATGCGGAACACGCCAAGTTTCACTATCTGCCTTACACAAGCTTCCCCAGATGTGAACTTATTTGGGAGTCTTCTTCAAAACAAAATAAATAAATGTTTTTAACGGCCTTGGCCAACGTAAACAGGAAAAAACCCTTGTGTTCAGAGGTCAGGCTTTGCATGCTTTCCATGTTCCTGATGTACAAAGGATGTTTGGGAGGATGTTTTACATGTATACAGAATGCAGAATCAGGGCTGCGTTAACCAACATCCAACCCCTGTACCGCATCTCAAACAAAACCTGTTCCTTGATGACTATAACATGCTTTTAAGACCTGCAGTTACTTCAGAGGTCTTCAGTTGCTGATGTTTTGACCATTTGCCACAGGCACTGGAGAGAGATAAGCTCTCAGGTATCACTACACCTCAGTGCAACAGGAATACTAAGAGTTCAGATGCTCGCTGATGGGTGTGCAACTCTATTTATTGCTAACATCCTGGTTACTCTGCAGTAATGCGTGTATTAAAAGGGTCTGCACCCTCCACCCCACCATCCTCCAAAAAATGCTTAGAACCGGTTTACGTGTACCCCCCAAAGGCTAATTTTAAGCACCCTTTTCTACCCGAAATTAATTAATTGCATCTACTGAAAGGCTGCAAGTCCATGTCAAGTGCTTTCATAATAGATGCTAGGAAAGCTGACTTTGGCAAGGAGCTCTGGAGACCACCAGGTCCCATCTTCTGTGGAAAGCCAGGCCTCAGATTAGGTTTTCCAGGCACAGTCAAGCAAAGTCATGAGTATTTCATAGATTTATTTTAGAACAGTAATTATGAAAATGACTTTTACCCTGCGCTCATTAAGGAACTTCCTTTTGTGCATGAACAAGACAACAACAACTCTGAAGCATCTGCTGCCTATCTAGATTTAGATAAACTCACAGATGAACTCCTCACCACAGCGGAGGTGAAGCTGCACCAGAATGAACCCAGCCAAACCCCTCAGTGGTTACATGGGTTATCTCAGGAATACCAGATACCTTCTCCTTGCCTTCAAAATACAAAGCACTGCCTAAAGAGCAGTGAACACTGCTTTGTGGGAAGCCTATGAGGCTGTGCAATTGAGTCTATATGATTTCCAGGCACATTTCTACACCTTTTTGTCCTGAAGCAGCACATCAGGACAGCAGGCTATGTCTCTTCAACTGGATTTCCTACATGATGGTATTTTACATCCTCCCAAGGGCAGCGACACACAGTGTACATGCCATTTTCCTATGGATCATAATTCACACCGATGCCACATGGTGGTAGCACTACTAAAGGGATGGAGAGTAGCGAGTTCTCACAAAGCATTTGGGGTCACACTCAGCTGCAAACTGTGGTATTTGGTGTTTCTCTAGGAAGCCCGTTTCATCAAACCTCCCCAGAGCCAAAAGAAGACAACGACATCCTCATTTCGAAGAGGACAACAATTTGCACTGGAGTTTTACATAACTCCATTCAAGTCCTTTTTGTAACATCTGTGCCTAAATAAAACAATGAAGCACAGTAGATGCAATACAGATGGCTTGCAAAGTCATTTAAAACACACAACTGCTATGGTTCTCACCACAAATGCATAAACCAGTCCTTAATAAAGCTGTATGTGGATAGCTGCCACTCAGTCCTTCATCTGAACAGCCTAAGTTTTACAAGAAAGCACCCTGCAGCAGCATTCCCTTGGTCTCAGATGAACACAACCTCAAAGCAGGCATTTATTATAACCTATTTACATAGCAACAGAACACAGTGATTTCACAAGATGGTTATAACCATCTTTCCAATTCAAGCATCTTACTCAAGGTAAGAGCCAACTGAAAACAAGAAGAAAGAAACGAAAGGGTCTTTTCAGCTTTACTCTGCAACCATCATTTGCACTTAAAATACGGTTCTCCTACTGCCAGATGTGTTCCCAGAAAACAGAAATCCATGGATTCTTGGGCCAAAGTTTGGAAGCAACTTGCCATTGGAAACAAGCCACTGCAGGTCTGAAGAAAGACTCACCCACAAATCTGCTCCCACCATAAACCACAGAGGACAGAAGACAACATAGCAGGGAGAAGGAGGAAACTGCCCTTAGGAGACACTTTGCCTTACAAAGTGTGCCACTAATGCTTCCCCAAATACCAGCCCCTTCACATGGTCAGTCACCTTTATTGACCAGTTATGCCAGAAATTAATACCTAGACTTTATTGTTTTGACTACATGACCCAGGGAGTTGGACTAGATGACCTATAAAGGTTCCTTCCAATCCATACTACTAGTCCAGGATTGTATGACTGTAGTGGAAGAGATGGGGAACAGATTTGGGACGTAACGGTGGAACAGAAACAGATTAAAAAAAACCCATAAGCCTCAAATGGAATCATTCAAGTGTTAGGGAGGAAAATCCTGCAAGTCAAAGTCATCGCTTCACTGGGATCGCTCAGTTCTTGCTACTCAATCGCAGTGTTCTCCAGCAATTGCACCCTACCTGGACACCTTCAGCAGGTGACTGCCAACAGGCTGCTGTAGACAATCACATCAGGGCTTTGGTTTAAATTGTACATTAGATATTCACACAAAGATCCCAGCCTTTCAAAAGTTAACCCCCCAAAACGCCAGTCAAACTGCTAAGCACAGCCATCTACCCTCCTCCCCGATGCCAAGCAAGAACTCCTCATGAACAACTCCTCCGCGGAAGCCAACACTGCTGCATTCATTCAGAAAACAAAACCAGCATTATAAGAAAATATGCTGCTCACAATTCTGGTGTAATACCCTCAAACAACAGTGTAATGTCAAAAATGGCATTTTGCCTACCCCAGCTCAAGCAGTGATGCTCCTTGCTCTCTATAAACAAGCAGAAGTTTCAGGCTTTCTTCTTTGATGGAGGAAGACACAATTTTATTGTGAAATAAACGTCTAAATTGTTTTTTAAGGCCTTTAAAGTTCTGTTTTCCCACTTTAATTACTGCACATTAAAAACTCATGGTACCATTACTGAATATATACAACTGCCCACATTGTGCACAAGTACACAGAGAACTCGTGCCTCCAGCAGACCTTGGGAGGTTACAAAAATGTTCTAATGTTAATTCAGAGCTATCTAAATTCATGAGCATAAGAAAACTTCAACTCTTAGCATCTCTGCCACTGCACTTGATACTTCTTCCAAAACAAAAAGCAACATTAAAGCAATTCTTCCAGTCTGGAAAAATAAAGTGCTCCTTTCAGTCTCCCCTTCTGCTGCTCCGCTCTCCCACCACTAGCTCCATCGCCATCACCTTAGCATCAAATTCATGCCAGAGACTCCATTATCCATACTACACCTTGGACTTCTCCAGGTTTCCATGCTGATCACCAGGTTTAGCTCCACAGCAAATACCCCAAAAGAAAGAAATCACAGAAGTCATATAAAATACGTCTGTTTCCCAGCTGATGACCCTCTTTCTTTCGTTCTTTAGTAGTTATCGTGGAATGCACAAGAAAGATTCAGTGCAGCACAGTAATTTTTAGGAAAGGTTTTTCTTTATAAATACCTATGTTGCGTTAAGATCAAATATTTAAAAGAAGATCAACATAACCCAACTATACTTATGAGCTATGGAACAGTTTCCATTTTAATGCATCATTTTGGTAGCGTTTTGGTTTGCACTTTTCTGCAGTAGGTGCATTTCTTTTTCTACAAGAAATCAAGGTATTTACATGATTTTTTTTTTCCTACAACTTAAAGTACTCACAAAAATAAAGCCTTGGCTATTTAATATTCACGTAAGGTATTTATGGAAGGTCAATGTTTACACTTTGGATTGCAATCTCATTGAAATCAAATATGTACAACCACAGTGCTTTAAATTCCATAAAGGGAAATTGTAGTTCTAAATATACTGATAGAAAAAAAGGAGGCTAAAACTCTTTTTCATCCTTAACTTCAATGCAGAAGCTCAGCATCACATGCATATGGATTTTGCATTTCGTATATATATAATCACAAGTTTGTGCCTTGGGACCTTTGAAGAAGGCACAGAATAAATGAAAATCATTTTAATTAAAAGCAAATTAAAGGGTCTTCTAATCCAGGCAGCAGCAAATCCATGGAGGCTTTTTAGAATACGCATCCTTGAAGTTACATGGGTTCTAACCCTCCCTAATTCCAGCTTCCTTCCTTCACATCCCCCCAAAGGAGGCTCCAAATCTGCACGAGATCAGGTTTAGTATGCAGATTCTGCTCTAGTTTCTAAAACCAGATTTTACTCCAGTTTCTGAGAAGCCAGAAGCACGAGCATCCACGTGGAGCAAATAAAAACAAAGGAATGAGAAAGGGAATGTTGCTTCTCACGTCAGCGAAAAAAAGATAAGATTCTATCTTATGCTCTTAAGAAGCTATTTTAACATGGATGAGGGAAGCCAGAGCTCTCCACCTCCACTGAAGGCTTTTGAAATAGAGCTTAAAAATACACTAAGCAACCACAGACTAAAATGTTAGCACAGAAATGGCTCCGTAAAAGAACACTTGCAAGGCAGAAGAATGTGTAGAAGTAAAACAGACATTATTGCTGCAACATCTTTCATTACTGTTATTACAGCAGGAAGACGTTACTGGTGAAGTCTCACAGGTCTCCCACTGGGTGTCCCCAATTCACCACTGCCTATTAGGGCTTGGAAGTAAATGATCTCAAGGTCCTTTCCAACCCAAACCGTTCTATGATTCTATGCCTATAAATAAAAGAATAAATTACAAACACTACTACAAATAAACAGGAACCTAAACCTAGTAATATTATGCTCATTTCTGTCAACAAGGCATTTTTACATGCATTTATCCCATTAAGAGATTGAATTCCTCCATTAAGAGGAAAAAAAGCAACAAATCCCAACCTTGAGGGGAAAAAATCCAAACAACAAGAGGAACAAAAAAAGAAGAAAATGGGCAAAACGCCTGGAGAAATGCTGCTTTGATTCTGACACTTGGGAATAAGTGGAAAGCAATATCCAGCTACCCCCCTTTCTTTTTTTTTTTTTAATCAAAACATCTTCCATCTCGTGTGCAAATTTCTACAGCTGAGAAAGCATCCGACTCCATCTCCCCAAAGTGGTGTCAGCATGTTTTATGTAAATACGAGTTAACAAGGGATGTGTGTTTGCAGCAAACACGTTAGGGTTGTGCTATAGGAGCTCTGGATTCACCCTCTGTGTCGGTGGAGAAATTGTAATTCTGAAGATAACAGGAGTTCTGCAGGGAGGACATGGGAGATTCTTTCCTTATTTAAATAGCCCAGATGTGTTTGTTATTGTAGAGTTTCTAAATACCCAAGATACATTTGTTAGTGAAGAGTTTTAAACAGCTATTTAACAAATTACCATACGAAGAACTTAATGACTAAGCTCCGCATCAATATGTGGCAATATACATCTTGAGAACAACCTTGTTTTGCAACATCCGTAAGCAACCATGGGGTTTGACAAGAGGCTCCTTCTCAAAGGATTACTGAGACCTGGGTGACTGTGGCACAAAACACACAAAGATGACAATCTCACAGGTGCAAGACTGTGCTCTCAAACGGGGAAAGCAAGAAACTGAAGTTGGAATCTTGGGTTATTGGTCAACACCGACTACCTCTATCCTAAGGGCAGCACTGCTATGGCACCTACTGACACTGCCCAAGGAATGGGCAGCTCCTTCACAGCCTTTACAGAAACACGGTTCTCCCCATCAAGTTTCATGCCAGGTTATTACTTTTCCTGTCCAGCTTCTTTACTTTTCTCTTCATGGGACGTCTTTAAGACGCTACTACCAGCTGCAATGCAGCCATCTAAATCATCATAGAGAATCCCAGACTGGTTTGTGCTGGAAGGGACCTTAAAGCTCATCCAGCTCCAACCCCTGCCACGGGCAGGGACCCCTTCCACTAGAGCAGCTTGCTCCAAGCCCCTGTGTCCAACCTGGCCTTGAACACTGCCAGGGATGGGGCAGCCACAGCTTCTCTGGGCACCCTGTGCCAGCGCCTCAGCACCCTCACAGGGAAGAGCTTCTGCCTAAGAGCTCATCTCAGTCTCCCCTCGGGCAGGTTAAAGCCATTCCCCTTGGCCTGTCCCTACATCCCTTGTCCCAAGCCCCTCTCCAGGTTTCCTGCAGCCCCTTCAGGCACTGGAGCTGCTCTCAGGTCTCCCCTTCAGGAGCCTTCTCTTCTCCAGGCTGCCCCAGCCCAGCTCTCTCAGCCTGGCTCCAGAGCAGAGCTGCTCCAGCCCTTGCAGCATCTCCATGGCCTCTTCTGGACTCCCTCCAACAATATATGCATAGGGATCTTCTTTCCAACGCAACACTGAAAGGAAGCCCAGCTCACAGCATCAGAAAGCAATAGTGCAGCTCTTGCATAAATAGAAAACAGCAAGAAAAACAACATCCAAGATTAGAGGCTCCTTTTTATTTTCCCTTTCTTCTGTACTCCTCATGCTCCATAGCTGAGGACCACCTCAACCGCTTTGCACCGTGCCACCGCTGACGATGGGTTAACTGTTTGCTGTAAGCCAGCCCAAGGAGATATTTGGGTTAAAATATATAAATAAATTAAGAAATACAAAAGAATGAGCCCTGCAGAAGGAAGCGTCTTCCTTATCTGATTTACAGCCTGCAAATAACATTACACATCCTCATTGAGTGGCAGCTCAGGGGCCTGAATTAGTAACTGAGGACAGGCAGAAAACTATTACCGGATTCTTTGCTGGAAGAAGCCATTCACATAACATCATCAGCCTTCATTCAAATGAGCTAAACAAGAACACTGCTAGTTCATTTAGTTCAGGCTTCCTCCTCTGTTTAGTTTGTAACTTCTCCTGTCTAAAAATCCCCTTCACATAGCTCCCTGCGGGCAAAGAGAACATAAACAGGCCTGAAAGACAAACAGCATCCTCCAGAGACTCACAGTGATGCTTTAAAGAGCAGAGGCTGGTTCCAAGCCTGTTTTCTGTAACACTGAGGGGATAAATAAAAGCTTTTGCCCTCAGGGAGGATTTCATGTTTGCATTTATACAAAGTTTCCTTCATTTGAATATAATGGATTTGTCCTACACACACTTGACCTTTTTGCATGGATGCTGCTATCCAAAGACCTTCTGGTATCTCCCACTATCTGCTTAATGCAGGAGATGAAAACTCAACCTTGTGTGAGCTTCTGCTTATTTCAGCTATTATTCTGTGCAATTATCTGAAAAGAAACAGTGAACTTCATTCTTCCTTTAGTCATCATTACCACTGGCTCCAGGAGCATGTCAGACGTTCATGCTCGGAGACTGAGAAAACAAACCCAGATGCAAAACAAAAACCACTGGTGGGAAACGAAAACAGATAAATCTCCTTTCAGAAACATGAGATTTCATAAGGAATCTGTTGCAAGAATACAATGAGGAAGCAGTTCTGCAACTCTAAACTGAAACACATAACGAACACCAATATATTGTCAGAGATATCCAAGAGCTGCTCCAGGATGAGGATGACAACTACAGTGACTCCTGCCACCTCCAGAGGCCCATAGCTTTCCATGCAGACATTATGCATGGGTTTTTTTCTGAACTGAAGTCCACATGTGAGAGGGTTTTAAAGTCAAGACGTACACTTGACTCCCCATGGGCTCTTGTGCTGCCTCAGTTTCTTATACTTCTTATACAGATGAAAGTTATGCCTGGTTTTACATCTCTCTGTGGAGGTTAAAGTGTCCCTACAACAACCACAGTTCCCAGAGAGATCTGTTTCAGGGGGACGCAACACCTCTGTTCTCATCCTTCAATCTAAACCTGAGGGCCCTCAGGAGCTAGGACCAGTTTAGCAGCTTCTCACTAGCTAAACCACAGCACGGAGGAAAACCAAAGAGAACACCACCACCTCAGCCCAGGGTCTTCAGCAGTTAAATGATGGCACGAACAGTGGAAGGTGAGGGCTATTGCCAAGTTGCCATCAACTCCTCTAATTATGACAGATACTTTCTTAATCTTTTTGAGACAATACACAGGATGTCGGAGTCACTGTTACTGATGGCAGCAAATACATCTGTGCACTGAAGGAAGGAATTCTCTCTCTTCATTCCTCCTGCATTTACTATAAGGAGCGGCACCTTTCTGTAGCTCCTCTTCTCCAAAACTTACATTTGCCAATGAGATTTCATCAGACACGTGGCAAGTTGTGTACATCAAAACATAAAATCATTTTGACAGCAACTCTTACCTCCTCTTTTAATGGCCATTTCCTATCTGACAACTCTCCTTGTCCCCCTAACAGACACGAAGGGCAGAAGTACCTTTTTATTACCACTACATCTCAATCAAAACCATCATCACCAGGCTGGTTCTGGAGATACTCTCAAAAATTAGGGACTGTAGTGACAGGACAAGGGGTAACGGGTTAAAACTTAAACAGGGGAAGTTTAGATTGGATCTAAGGAGGAAATTCTTTCCTGTGAGGGTGGTGAGGCACTGGAATGGGTTGCCCAGGGAGGTTGTGAATGCTCCATCCCTGGCAGTGTTCAAGGCCAGGTTGGACGAGGCCTTGGGTGCCATGGTTTAGTGTGAGGTGTCCCTGCCAATGGCAGGGGGGGCTGGAACCTGATGATCTTAAGGTCCTTTCCAACCCTAACTATTCTATAAGTCTATGATTCTACAATTACACAGCCTAAGGCTCAAAAGGAAGAGCACAGAAGGCCACAACATTAGCCCAGGTATCTATCCCTATTAGTCTCTCAATACCATGCAATGATAAACTCCGTTTGTTCACAAACTATGTATTATCTCACAATATCAGCAAACTTCTTGTTTCAAGGCTACTGAAGCAGAAGTGCTGCTGAAATAGAGTCTGCACAGACCAAGCTGGTTCCTGGCTGGTCCTTGTGGGTTACAGCAACTGCGGTTAACTCAGCCAGAACATGCAATGAATTTGTTCCATTAGTTATGCAGAAACACTGCAAAAGGAAAATGAAAAGCAGCAGATTTTCTAAGTGCTAACAGTAAACACATTATTGAAGACATCAATGGAGAGAAGGTGTCCCCAAAGAGAAGAGCTGAAATGAAGTGTAACATTGCCCAGACACAGCCCACCCACATGCAGCAACAACAGCTCAGCACTCCCAGCAAGGAAGTTGTTCCTTCTCTTGTAAAAATAACCCCAGAAAACGCCCCAGATCTGCTAAATTAAACCCAGACAGCATCAAACTGAGTGTTGTGTTGAAGTGCTGTCAAAGTGCTTTCCTTCAGGCTGGAGGGAGGGATCGTTGCCTGCCCCAGTGCATTCAGGTAACAGGAAAGAGCGTTTAAACTGAAGTTGTAGCAGACATCTATGGAATAATGCCTGCTAATATTATTCAAGGGTGGAAGGAGAACCAGTTTGGATTCGGGTCTTCGGACCACAAGGCCATGACATAGGACATAATTTTAGTCTGCTCTCAGATCCAACACTACAAAAGTTCCTTGTTCATTCAGATATGGAAGATCCAAAACTGTTTATTAAAGACTTAGGATCCTGGAATAGGTTGGGCTGCAAAGGACCTTAAAGCTCCTCCAGTCCCAACCCCTGCCATGGGCAGGGACCCCTTCCACTAGAGCAGCTTGCTCCAAGCCCCTGTGTCCAACCTGGCCTTGAGCACTGCCAGGGATGGGGCAGCCACAGCTTCTCTGGGCACCCTGTGCCAGCGCCTCAGCACCCAGATTAGACATTACAAGGAAATTCTTTCTAATGTCTTACCTAAACTTCCCCTGTTTCAGTTTTAACCCGTTACCCCTTGTCCTGTCACTACAGTTCCTGATGAAGAGCTCCTCTCCAGCATCCCTGCAGGCCCCCTTCAGATACTGGAAGCTGCTCTGAGGTCTCCCTCTTGCTGTGCTATTTACTTGCATAGTTTATTTCCCTTTTCTACTTTCTGCTTTACCTTCTGGCAGTCACCGAAACCGAATTTGCTGGTTTGATCTGTGCTGACAATCAATTTTTGGTGCACAGCTACACTGTTCTGCCACTAAGAAAACGACCTGCATCTTAAGAAACACCAAAACGAGGGGAAGCAGAGACATTCCCACAACAAGGAAGGCTTGCTGCCCACTTGGAATTTTCTTCTATTGCTCAGGATATCAGGTCAGAAATATTAAAGGCTATTTCAAACTCAAATGCAGTAGTAGAGTCCCAGAGGCCCAATCACAATATCCTTTCCCCATTGTCCTGACTTTGTTTGCTTGGAAACAAAGCACACAAATGATTCCAGCATTCCAGAAACTTTATAAACAGGCAATGCCTTGTTTGCCCATTCTTCCTACAGAAAGACAGGACAGTGTGAATGCATTCAATCCTGCTTGCATGCCTTGGGGAAAAACACAAGAAAATGAAGTGCTGACAAGCAGTCCCAAAGCATCAGAGGCTACAGGGATTCGGTACAGAGAAATCTCCTATTTTGAGGCCTAACACCAGTAGGGAATCGTTGCCATAAACATCATCCTTGCTTAATGACTTCACATTGGTCATAATTTAATTAAACTGGAAAAGAAAACCCAACCAAACCAAAGAAACGCACCAGTATCGCTGCTCTAACATTCCTAGTATCCATATTACTACAGCAACCACCTATCGCCACTACTTAGTATCCTGGTACAGCTTGACTATGATCATCTGTTCACCATGACCTTGGTGTGAAGCTATTATAAGGACACTGTGTTTCACAAATATCTTACCAAACAGCCTGTGTTGCAATTAAACAAGAGTTTCAGTTCTTAAAGACCCAGATCAAAGAGCACTGATGTGATGCAATTGTTTAGATGTTTCCAGGGAGACCTAAAAAGCCAGAAAACAATAAAGATCTAAAAACTTAGAACACACCTGTTGGTTTAAGAGGTTCCCATGGGAGTTCTTAAACACAGAGTTAGGAATTACACAAGTGCCTCTGCGGTTTCTGAGCTTTGATTCTGGTTTTGGCCCTGAAAACTAACAGGGTCTCTTTAATTCCTTTAAAAACTCATTAGCTACTGCTCGAGTGCTGCAAATCCCTAAGCAGCAAATGGTGACAGGGCACTAATTCTCAGCAAACGCAGTACTTTTTCTGATATATGTATGATGTATCACTCTAAGCATTGATTTTAGATGCTGAAACTCAACAAAAAAGTCCTCTTTCCCTGAACCTGAGATCACAACATTTTGAAACACAACATTCCACAGACACAATTCATCAATACATATATCACAGAATCACAGAATAGTTAGGGTTGGAAAGGACCTTAAGATCATCCAGTTCCAACCCCCTGCCATGGGCAGGGACACCTCACACTAAACCATGTCACCCAAGGCTCTGTCCAACCTGGCCTTGAACACTGCCAGGGATGGAGCATTCACAACCTCCCTGGGCAACCCATTCCAGTGCCTCACCACCCTCACAGGAAAGAGTTTCCTCCTTATATCCAATCTAAACTTCCCCTGTTCAAGTTTGAACCCGTTACCCCTTGTCCTATCACTACAGTCCCTAATGAACTGTATATGATCAATACAGTATTGGTTTTAGTAAATAAAGACCAATATTACAAGAAATCCTTAAGAAAAGCATTACACCCTTCTAATCTAATAAAATTAAGAAATAAAAAGCCTTATTTCTGACAAAAATGAACGTATTTAATACACAACCATAAGCCCCAGACACTAAAAAGTTGGTATCACCTGCCTTTGGCTCACGGAAGAGGGGACTTCCCTACGCTCCAGTCTTGCCGGTGACAGGATGAAACAAACCGGTGCTGAACACAGTCATTTTTCCCCCCTGGCTTTGTTGCCTCTGTTGCTTTCAAGAGGACAATTCTAGTTTCTATGCAGAGATAAAGATTGCTGTCAGCCCCTTGAAACAGGCACCATGAATAGCTGCAGTGTTCGGCGCTGCGTGACGAGCGAGCTCCAGAGCCGGTCCTGGTGCCCAACACAATGGGTGTTTGTGGTTCCTGAAGTCAGGGTTGAGCAGCAGCCTACCAGACATCAACAGATGTGCTGTATCACCTCTGGTGAAAAATGCTCAAAAGACAAGATTTCTTTAAAATTCCAGCTTTTTCCTTTCATTCTTGTGTTTTGAAGCAAGTTCCAATAGCTACCATCAAAGCCGTAGAATGCCTCGAGATGAAAGGCAATCAGGAGATGTGCCTACCCAAGCAAAAGCTACAGCACAGCCAGATTCGATTCATTAAAAAAGGGGGACAGGTCCTGCTATTACACCACTTTTTATGACAAAGGCTTTAATGCACATAAGGATAAGGGAGAAACTCTTTACCATGAAGGTGGTGGGACACTGGAACAGGTTGCCCAAAGAAGTTATAGATGTCTCATACCTGGCAGTGTTCAAGGCCAGGTTGGATGGTGCTTGGAGCAAGCTGCTCTAGTGGAAGGTGTGGCAAGGGCTGGAACTGGATGAGCTTTAAGGTCCCTTCCAACACAAAACATGCTGGGATTCTGTGATTTGGATTTAGATTCTTCTTACTGAAGCCCATCACCCTTGCCAGCTGCAACTTCTGTCCTCTACACGGTTATACCAAGAAGGTGATAAGCAGAATCATGAACCTGAAAGCCCACTCTCCAATCCTGTCTCTTACATGGGTTTTTCATAAGCTTACCCATTTGCCACTCAACCCAGGCACCACCACAGCTCTCACTTGAATTCATGTTTACCTGCTCTCTTCATCTTGCCTTTCCCCACACTGCCACCTCCACCCCTGGGAGCTAAACATCAACAGGCTAAAGTTGCACTTCAAATCAAACCTTAAAAATCACATCTTGCCTTATTCCCATTCAAACTGTCCATGTACTCTGCCCATCAATATTTCATCTGGTGATCACAGTCATTCATATAGTAGAAATAACACATTAAAAACATCTGAGTCAATTTTCTCTTGTTCTTTTAGTGACAAGAACCATTCTCTACACATGTATAGACCCAGATATATGAAATAAACATTACCCAACGCTGGAAATCAACCATTTAATCTCCCCATGCTCCCTTCCTTCATCAGAGAGGAAGGAAAAGTGTCTTGAGACAAGAAGTGACCTCAATGCCGGGAAGAAGCCCACAGGTTGTCCGCATTATCCTCACAGACAATTGTCTCTAACTAGATGATCTTTAAGGTCCCTTCTAAGCCAAACCATTCTATGATTCTATGACTGAAGACAGAGCTTAAGTAATCCAGCCTGCCAGTTTAGGGGTACAGTGCTGGGGAGTGCACATACCCGAGTTTATAAACTGGCAAATACCATATTTCCAGTAATACTAAAATAGCAATGTATCTAGGTTACTAGAAACTTTAATTATGTGACATTCACAAGTAATTTCCCTTGGAAAACACATGAATACATTAAATTAGCCTTGGGGGAAAAAAAAAAACACAGAATTAAACGGGACATTTGAGGCTGGGGAGTATATTACCAGCAGCACACCTCATACATAGAAACTCCACCGCCGCAAATAGCTGGACCAGGTCCCAAACACAGGAAAACAATACAAGTTCACGTCCACACACTATGTATAAAGACTATTTCTTTGAGGAGCTGCAGAGCATCTTTCATTCTCCTTGCTATAAGAACACAAAGACTACTGGGAAGAACACAAAATCCCTCTGATTTTAAGTCTGATGCTCTGTGTGCGAGGAACTGTGATGCAGCACCTACTCTCCACTGAACTTCAATTTGTAATCCCAGACTGGTTTGGGTTGGAAGGGACCTTAAAGCTCCTCCAGCTCCAACCCCTGCCACGGGCAGGGACCCCTTCCACTAGAGCAGCTTGCTCCAAGCCCCTGTGTCCAACCTGGCCTTGAACACTGCCAGGGACGGGGCAGCCACAGCTTCATAAGGGAGCATATGAACCTAAGCATTAAAGTACAATTAAAAGGGCATCAAATTCTTTGCAGGACAAGTCTTTTAGAGGTTTGCTCCTTTTCTAAGTTTTTAAATGTAAAATACAAACATTTTCCATAAAGATACTTTACAAAAGGAACGACTTCGGAGTGACCCTACCACAAATTGTATTAACAGGTATCAATATTAACGCATCCCACTGCTCTGCTGTCTTACGGACCCTGAGTCCTCACCCTCTATTTCTTGGCTATAACAAAGCATACATACAAAAAGCAGCAACTGAGGATATGCTGCTTTCTGTAACACAGCCCCTTGAATGCACTTGTAAACCACACAAACCATGCTAGGCCCTTACTTTATGGTTGCTACAAAGCGGTGTTTCCGTTATCTGCCATGCAACGGTTATTACTTACCATGACAGTGAAAATGAGAGCACAGCTTCCAGGCTGAAGGTATTTTGGGGAAGTTACTGTCACCCATCGGAGTGACTCACAGCTTCAGCAACGTGTTTGCAAAGCAGCTTAATAAAACCCAGACCTGGTGGATTCAATCAGCGATGAGGATATTAATGACTCGGATGCAATAAGGGTGGAGAGCAGCGGGATGGAGCACTGGCAATGCTCCTGCAGGAATGGCCACACACCAACACTAGGAAATATTAGAGCACATTGAGCAACGTGTTCAATGGATGAGCAGAAATCCAGCAACTTTTCAACATGCCTTTGCATAACAACAACATCATTTAAGAAACGACAAACGGGAACGGCTTTAAACTGAAAGAGGAGAGATTTAGGTTAGGTATAAGGGAGAAATTCTTCACTGCAAAGGTGGTGGGACACTGGCACAGGGTGCGCAGAGAAGCTGTGGCTGCCCCATCCCTGGCAGTGTTCAAGGCCAGGTTGGACACAGGGGCTTGGAGCAAGCTGCTCTAGTGGAAGGTGTCCCTGCCCGTGGCAGAGGTTGGAACTGGATGAGCTTTAAGGTCCCTTCCAAACAAAACCATTCCAGGATTCTATGATACAATGGCAAAATCTGCACAAAGCAGCGGTGTATAAATACGGGGCTGTGTAGCATCATAGGACAACAGCACACTTCATGCTCGGCTATAAGAGAACAGGAGAGCCTGGATGTTTTGAAGGAGACTATATTTAGAAGAAGCCATTACAATGAATATCTGTTTGAAATAGATGTAAGTTCACGTACGAAGGCAAAACATCCTCAAACATACCAGACACCTCTGAACACTGATACACAGCTGTGAATGGATTTCTAGCCAAAAACCTGCTAAAACAGTGCTTCCCCCCTCTCCCCGGCCCCTCAACAGCTGGCATACTCCTGCAAGCTGCTGTCCAGTGGGATAGTTCCTTCCTTTCCCACGCTCCGGAGCCGGTTCCGATTACAGCTCCCAGTGATGGCAGCATCCCACGGGACAGGCGGCTGCAGCCCAGCTTTTGGAGCACGGCACCCTGGGGACCACAGCTCGGGGATGCTCCATCCATCTTCTGAGCCCAAGAGAACTGCACAAACTTCCCTTAAAGAACATCTTCGGTGTCGAAGCATCCCGCGTAGTGTTAACTACTGAAAGCATCAGCGCAGTATGGATCACAAGGGCAGGCTACAGATAACCTGCAGTGATTTCCATGCTCCATCCTCTCAGCCATCTGACAGTCCCTGCGTTTCATTTCTCTCTTCTACAACCCCAAAAAGGACCAGAAGGTGCCTCCGCTTGCCACAGAGGCCGGCAGCTATGAAATTATCAATTGAAGTCAAATATCAGCTAGAAAGGGGAATGCCCTAAAGAAGCTGGTATATTTTATCAGCGTAGATAATCTTTAAGGTCTCTTCCAAACTATTCCATGATTATCAGGGAGCAGTTTGGTTCAAGCTGTTTCCAACTCTGCCAACAGAACTTCCACAAGGTTTTCTCTCCTAAGATATAAGAGATGCCACAAAGGCTCAATCGCTGTAGGATCTTTTCTTGCCATTTCTTTACAGCAAAACCAACATCAGGAATATAGACGTTACAGCTGCTACAACTGATGTGAAAGAGCCTTGTAAAGGAGGAAGGACTGAGTACCAACACCAGCACGAATATCTAAAAGATATTGTCCATATTTAACCTGCTAAGATTTATTATATATACAATACATATATATTTAAATACAACATCACCAGAGGATAAAGCAGTATGTAGACCTGCTGGTGGGGCATACTACTACTGAGCCCCAAGATGTTAAATGCACACGGAGCTGCACTAGACAAAACATGTAGTCTCTTTCCGCAGGCATTAAACTTGCATTTTAATGCCTAAACTGCTATAGGAGGGTCCATAGACATTAAAACACTGTTTCCAGAGAAAGTTTTGAGGGTTCAGTGATTTTCCAAGGAAATTATTCAAGCTTCTTCCTCTGAAGATGCTGATAGACGAGGCCGTATTTCAAGTTCGATGTAGTACAGCGATTCCGAGCTCCTTCAGTACAAATTACAACTCAATCAAGTTACACAGAACTTCCAAATAACGTCTGCAGTTCACCAGCCAAAGTATCAAAACCAGAAACAGTGAAGAATTCGGCTGTCACGCGCTCTGTACATCTCTGCGTATCCCATGCCCATGTCACGCTCAAGAGGGATTTACAGTGCAATAGGAGCAGGTCTCCTGGAAAAATCTCACATTCTGGCAGTCCCAATAGTCTCAACATCACATCTTCCTAAATTTGAATCTCAGCTTAAACAAAGGCATGCAAATAGGCCATCGTTTAAATACAGCTCCCCGTTCCCACTTTTCCCTTTCCTCCCCACCTTCCTAGATACACTTAAGTCACTAAAGCTTCCTCTCCCCTTATTCCTGTCAGGAACCAGAGAGGTGCTGAGCTGGGAGGACAGCCTGTGAGAAACAGATCAGCATTTAGTGCTGTACCTGTGGCCTTGAAATGTGCCCTCAGGTGGGTTCTTTATTTGGCTTTTCAGGATTGATGGGCACACGTGTAATTTAAAAGCAATTTGGAGCAGCAGTAGTTTGGCTTGAAATTAATGAGCTTTTGGCAACTGCAAACAAGACGATAACGCAAACCCATTTAAACTCATGCCTATATTTAACAGGAAGAGCATCATTTTAACTTGGTTATATACAAAGGCTTTTCTTCTGCAATATATGAAAGGGATTCTTCCACAATCTTGCTCTCGGTAGCAATTTGCTAACTCCCCCCAGTTGTAACAGATCAGTAGAAACAAAGGCAGCAGCTAAATTAATAGCGTTGAGTAATTAAATGCTTTAAGTGACCTTGTGCAGTATGATTGAATACACTCTTGAAACCCAAACCTAAAGTAAAATAACCTCAGAAAGCACCTGAGAAACCTAAACACACAGAACATGGGATAAAAAACATAATTCACTGCTTGTTTAAATCAACAGCCCACTACTCATGGTAAATCACAGCACTGCAGTTCAAGCAATATTCTGTGTATCACGGCAGACACTGAGGCTAGGAATGCAAAGAAAAATAATCATCAATGGACAAAGAGGAAACACGACAAGATTGAAGGGCTAAAGCCAATTAAAGGGGGATTTACTAAAAGAACTAGCAAGCAAGGTGAAGGCAGGTTAATAGATACATCTGTGTTGGACATGATTGTTTGCTTGTTTATCCTTTAATTTGCACTGTTAGTTTGGAAATCAGTTGAGAAACTGCTACAGGTAAAGAAATCTGCATGTTTAGCAATAAAATCTGTTAGGAAGAAAACAGTTTTCAGTACGCATTGAAAGGTTCACACTCTTCTAACCACAATCTTATAGCATCAGATGTCTACAAACTGCAACTGAAGCTCACCAGTGAGGGCAGACCGAGCACTGCTCAAGCAAGTGACACAAGACAGTATCCAAATAAGTCCTGGTAAATTCTCTGCAGATTTTGCACACAGATATGCTCACAAATTGCCATATTATACCAAAAATAAGGTAAAAGACAGAAAGGTGGGTTAAAAAAGTTAATTGCTTCTCTAAGAAACTAAAATGCATCCCATGTAACAGTGAAAACACTGAAGCTAAAGAATTACAGCTCTTGGTGAGGAAACAGTTACAGATCCTTTAAAATACACTGAAAACCAGAGGGTCTTCAGCCCCCAAATTCTCATTGCTGCCTTCAAGTCGTGATGATGTGGGCTTTCTGCCATTCACCAGAGTTATCTTTTGTTTCTGATTAAAAGTTTCATTAAAAGGACCAAGGTATAAAAAGACGTATTTGCTACAGGTAACAAATTCTGGGAGCAAACACCAAGAGAGAAGAAAACAGAATGAACCTCATTGAGCATGGTCCCAACTTGGGAACACATAGAAAAGACCCCAGCAGACCAAGGGGACCATGACCTTTAGTTTGCAAGACCAGAGGTAGGAGAGTACTAGTTCTGCACAACCAACTAAGTTATTCAATCCTTATTACAATCCACATTACACCACATCCGTAGGGGAGGGATGTTTAAAGCACCACGCTCCCACAGTTCGTCTCAGTCTGGTTGTGCTGGCCAATAATCAAGATTACTCTGCTAGTCTTCAATCAGTCCCATACAAGGGGCACCATCATCAGTGACAGCAGCGCTGCGTTTTCATTAAGCTTTCTCTCAAAGTCATTTCAGATGACAGAGATATTGATTTTACTGAAGAGGAAGGAAACGCAACACAGAGCAGCTAAAGAAACACCCAGCCATGGGGAAACAGCAGCCTTCCAGTATCTGAAGGGGGCCTATAGGGATGCTGGGGAGGGACTCTTCATCAGGGACTGTAGTGACGGGACAAGGGGTAATGGGTTAAAACTGAAACAGGGGAAGTTTAGACTGGATATAAGAAGGAAATTCTTTCCTGTGAGGGTGGTGAGGCACTGGAATGGGTTGCCCAGGGAGGTTGTGAATGCTCCATCCCTGGCAGTGTTCAAGGCCAGGCTGGACAGAGCCTTGGGTGCCATGGTTTAGTGTGAGGTGTCCCTGCCCATGGCAGGGGGTTGGAACTGGATGACCTTAAGGTCCTTTCCAACCCTAACTGTTCTATGATTCTAAAAATCTGAGCACACCACAGTCAAAACACCATCCAACAGCATCCCCCTCTCCCATCTATCCTTCCAGTTCCCAGAGGCATCCTCTGCAGGCAGCACACAGGAATAGGCACATGAAAGGACATCACTGATGGAATTACTGTACCTGCAGTAAGCAGAGTGAATTCAGAAGGCAATGCTGTGCACATGCCTTAAAAATATGCTCCATGTTGTTCATACTTCAAATATAAACCCTGTGCTTCTCCTATCTCTGTATTATCAGCATCTCATTTCAGCTCTGGCTTATACAAGTTTTCCTGTCTGTTGTACGTATTTATTTAAAAGGATATCTACATTACAGCAAGAAGTTTGGAGCACAGCAAATATTAAATATGAACCTTCACAGCACTCGGGATGGATCACACAAAACCTACTGTTATCAGACAGGATGAGGACTACACCTGGATAAGGCCTTGTGCAGAAGGGCACAGGCGACAAGAACAAGATAAGATTACAGTTCAAGAGGATGTGGAAAGCCTTGCACAGAGCAGCCTCGTGGGCACAGCCTCTTTCCATTCAGCTTGAATTCTGCTGCACCACACTGCAAATCAGTTAAGGCAACATCTGAATCATTCCCTAAGACAGCTCTCAACCCATAAAACAAGCATCACATACAGGGTACCCATAAACGATGCGCCACAAAGAATACATTATTAAAGAGGTCTAAATTATGTATCCCTTCAATTTACAATGCTTTGATCATGGGGCACCAAATCGTGTTTAAGGTTACAAGGGGTTCTGCTTTCATTAATATTGTATCAGGAAATCAGTAATAAAATGCCTATCAAGAAACAAAGAACTGTTCACTGCGGGCACTGCAGCCCTCAGGTTCAGCTCTTCCACAGCCACTTCCCAGGACACAAGGATGCGGGGCTGGAAAGCCACAGCATCCCAGCGTGCACAGGACATGGAGCAAGCAACTAAGTTCAAGTCTGTGTATATTATTCCCTGAGAACACTGTGTTGAGGACAAGAACATTTAGGGCCAGGCCAAGGGGAATGGCTTTAACCTGCCCGAGGGGAGACTGAGATGAGCTCTTAGGCAGAAGCTCTTCCCTGTGAGGGTGCTGAGGCGCTGGCACAGGGTGCCCAGAGAAGCTGTGGCTGCCCCATCCCTGGCAGTGTTCAAGGCCAGGTTGGACACAGGGGCTTGGAGCAAGCTGCTCTAGTGGAAGGGGTCCCTGCCCGTGGCAGGGGTTGGAGCTGGAGGAGCTTTAAGGTCCCTTCCAACACAAACCAGGCTGGGGTTCTGTGATCCTTACTACACTATTCATACAGGAATATAAACCCCAAAGTGGTTATTTCCAAGCTCAAGCATGACAATTGCAGTACCAGGCCTTCCTTTTTTAAACAACCAGCAATTTCCTTGACAGCTTTTCACCTACTTTGCACCACGCTTGCTAACCCCAAGGAAAGCCCTGAGAGTGCTTTACACCTCTCAGTAAACTCAAACTGCATACTCAGCAATCTCCTCAGCTTGGCCCCTATTGCCATGAAAATCAAACCACCAGCATCACCCTGCCAAAACAAGAGGTGTGGCCATGGGTTTGTCCCACAGAGTGCAGGTCCCTGCTCCTTTCCCTGGGCTCTAGGCAGGAACAAGAGCCCAGCCTGCTCCAGCCTCTGCTCCACACACAGACCAGCCACCACCGCTCAGCCGGTCCCTCCTACCAACACCCCCGACACCAAATAGCACCTTCTGGATGCTTTTAGCCCTTTTCCTTTCAGCTGCTGTTGCTGAGGAATTGTCAGGGTCCTTCCAGATACATTCACCTTCGTGTTTCTATATAAAGGCAGGTTTTTTTCTACTAAAGCATTCATTGCTGATGGCCTTTGAGTGCTCTGATACCACCAACGGGCACAGGATCTCCACCTGGTGTTAAGCCCTGCATAAATCTGTGCCAAGCCCTATACTGGAAATCAAGACTGAAATACAGTATCGCATTTACAAATGACAGTACCGTTCAGAGGAGGCACAGACACCATCCTCAGCTTCTCTATATAACTGAACACCTTCTCCTGCAGAACCTCCCACTCCTCCAGCGAGCAGGGTGGACTGCGCTCACATCAGTACATTCAGTATTCCTTTGTATCTTGGCGGTCTGCGTCCCACACAGCATTCAACACGTGCCTTGCCTCTTTCTTGCTCTTCAGTAGGACTGCCTAGCTCTGAGATCCTCAACAAATCTACATGACAACATCAAACACCAAGCAGTACGTACACACACGAAAGCTGCACGGGACTTGGGACAAGGGCCTGTAGGGACAGGCCAAGGGGAATGGCTTTAACCTGCCCGAGGGGAGACTGAGATGAGCTCTTAGGCAGAAGCTCTTCCCTGTGAGGGTGCTGAGGCGCTGGCACAGGGTGCCCAGAGAAGCTGTGGCTGCCCCATCCCTGGCAGTGTTCAAGGGCAGGTTGGACACAGGGGCTTGGAGCAAGTTGCTCTAGTGGAAGGTGTCCCTGCCTGTGGCAGGGGTTGGAGCTGGGTGAGCTTCAAGGTCTCTTCCATCCCAAATCGGTCTGGGATTCTATAATTAAATGCATTTAAGGAATATAGAAGACACTAGCCAAAGCACAGCAAGCCAGGATGGCTGCTGTAACACAGCTCCTATGCAATTCTTTCATTTGTGACCAAAGACAGCACAAACTAAAGGAACCAGACACTACACCCACACCATTTTCTTCCTCACATTTTCTCTTTCCTTTCTTCTCCCACATTTCTAAACCAACTGCTTTTCTCAGTCCAGAAAACAAGTATTTGCAGCTTAACCCCCTTCACACCCTCTCCGGTGCAGAGCCCACATCTGCATACACACCAGCACAGCCCCATGAACCCAGAGACCTCAGCTGCATAATCTCTGCTTCTCCCACCTCCATCCTCACCCCCTTTCTCTCTCAGGGCACAAGTGCCCCCACCCCAAGCACAAAGCAGACACAGGCTGCCCCACCAGCAGCAATTACAGACTGTTACCCCCATTAGGGACTCCTCATCCACCTCCAGCGAGAACAACACATGGACCACCTGCATCATTGTACATCAAGACTTGGACGGTTCCACTTGTTACCCATCAGAGCTAACTGGGAACTTAACACACCTCCTGGATGAGTAGAGCCCATTACATCCATATAAAAATCTCTTTCAAATGACACCAAGTTTCCAGCTGAATGTCACTGATTTTCATCAACAGTTACTTTATTTTCCCCAGCCCCACAGCACAACGTGCACAGAAGATCCCCATGCACAAGTATTTTTCAACTCCCAAGCACCTCATTATTTCCACTCCCCAAGTTTTCTCGTAATGCTTATAACATCCTCGCAAAAGAACCCCACTAAGCAACACCATTTCTTTCAGCCCAGTGGTCCGTACCATACAAACCAGACCCAGGCAGTGGTTTAGAGGCTACACAGCTTAACACACTATGGAAATGAGCCACAGGGAGAGGAACCTCAGTGGAAAATCAAACACAAGAGATACCCTTTCCCATTCAAAAGCACTGCTCAGTCACAGGGCAGGTATCCAGTGACCCTTTGGACAACCACAATTAAAGTGTAAGAAAAATAACCCAGTGATGGGAGACAGAAGTTGTCTTTACATTACTTTTGTGAGGTTTGTCGTTATTTTTCTCAGTCTTTTAAACAAAACCATAAGCAGGAGGGATTAAACACGATACCTTTGTTTCTGGAAGTAATAAATGTGATCTTTTCCATGAAAGCCTCATTTGACGTCTCCCCGTCAGCCTGCATAAAGGAAAGCACAAAGTTCCTCACCAGCTGCAAGGTTTACACCCACCTCCACACAACCAGGGGCTTTTCCCTTGCCAGGAGCATCCCTGATGCCAGTCCCTCCGGTGACCCCCCTCCTCTAGGCACCATCTGATGCCAAATCACAGCCTTTGCCAGGCAGCAGCCGCGATGCTGGTGATGTGAACCAGGCAACCACTATCAAACCAAACTGATCAACAGCGAGTGGAAGCACATGGGTTTCACACAGCGCTCCTCTTGCCCAAGGGAGGGTAAAAGAGTTTGCGAGCAGGAACATCACCCCCTTGGTCATTAATGCTGTCTGTCTGAATTCCAGCTGCACCCACAGCCCCCTTTGCCTCGGGACGAGCTGGATGAACACGGCACGGATACGCTAACGGGGGATAAAATGGGTTTTTAAAGCTTAAGTTCCCAGCCCCGTTCCAGGAGCCGGGAATGAGCCTGAACAGCCCGGACACCCACTTGGATGGCGCACAGGGGAGTAAACAGCGATGCCCGAAGCGAGGCAGCAATACCTGCCCGCTCCCCAGTATTATCGCGGGTGGGTTCCGCATCACCCGAACCCTTCCCGCTACCACAACCCCTAGCGATGAGGCTCCCACCGCCCGCCTCACCCCAACACCGAGGTCCCCGCCGCCCTCCCGAGGACGGGCACCCCGTGGAGAAAGGGGCACGCGTGGAAGGGGCGAGCGCAGCAGCGCGGACCGGCACCGGGAAGCTCGCAAACACCCGCCGCTTCCCGTCGCGTACCGGGGCGGCCCGGCCTCCGACGGCATGGCCGGGGGGAGACGGGAACAAGGAAGGGGAGAAGGAGGACAGGGAAGAGGAGGAGGAGGACGGGGCTCCCCCCGCACCTGCGCTGCCCGCCCCGGTCCCCACCGGCAGCACCAGCCCCGGCACTGCAGCATCCCCCGCCCGAGCGCCACCGCAGCCGCTGCCCCGCGGGTCCCGTTCCCCGGCCCCGCTCACCTCGGCGGCTCGGCGCCCCTCGGCTCCCCGCGCAGGGGCGGGCGGGCCGCGGGACGCGCAGGCGGTGCGGGGCGGCGGCCAGGCAGGAAATCTCCTTCCTCCTCCTCCTCCTCCTCCTCCTCCTCCTCCTCCTCCGCCCGCTCCCCGGCGCCGCGGCGGCGGGCGTGGAGCCGCCTGGCGGTTACCGGCGGTATCGCAGCGGAGGGGACCCTGCGCTCGGACCCTGCTCGGGATGCATGAGGGGAGAGCGCCGGAGTCAGAGGTGATGCTGCCCGGGCACGTCGGGAGTGTGTCGGTTCCTGCAGCGTTGAGGATGTGCGGGAACACGAGGGTTTGAAGCGTAGGATCAATCAGCCAGGTTGGGAAAGAGCTTTAAGCTCATCCAGTCCAACCATTCCCCAGCACTGCCAAGGCCACCGCTCACCCATGGCACTGAGGGCCTTGTCTACACGGTGTGTGAACACTTACAGGACAGTGACTCCAGCACTGCCCTGGGCAGCCTGTTCCGATGCCTGAGCACCCTTTGGGCAAGACGTTTCTGAAGGCGGCTACAAGGATGCTGGAGAAGGGCTCTTCATCAGGGACTGTAGCAAAAGGACAAGGGGTGGTGGGTTCAAACTGAAACAGGGGAAGTTTAGATTGGATCTAAGGCAGAAGCTCTTCCCTGTGAGGGTGCTGAGGCGCTGGCACAGGGTGCCCAGAGAAGCTGTGGCTGCCCCATCCCTGGCAGTGTTCAAGGCCAGGTTGGACACAGGGGCTTGGAGCAAGCTGCTCTAGTGGAAGGGGTCCCTGCCTGTGGCAGGGGTTGGAGCTGAATGGGCTTTAACGCCCCTTCCAACCCAAACCAGTCTGGGATTCCATATGATGCTTAGGTGGCTGCATGGCAGAGCTGGGGTGAACAAGAGAAGTCTGAAGCCTTTGACATCCACCTTTTCCCTTCAGGAAGCCTCTGCAGCATCTCAGGCTGCGCGGGGCAATGAACTGGGACGGTGAAACTCAGAATAGAAACGCCAGGCTGAAAAGTAGGGCAGGGAGGAGGGGATTACTGAGGAAAGGCAAGAATCAGGGCGTCTGAACGTTGCTTCCTTTTGTCTCCAGTCCCCTGGATACCTCTTCTTGCAAAACAAGAGGCTTCTATCTGCAAGAATCTCTCCTCCAGGAGAGGTGGAATGGTTTGTGTTGGAAGGGAGCTTAAGGCTCCTCCAGCTCCAACCCCTGCCACAGGCAGGGACACCTTCCACTAGAGCAGCTTGCTCCAAGCCCCTGTGTCCAACCTGGCCTTGAACACTGCCAGGGATGGGGCAGCCACAGCTTCTCTGGGCACCCTGTGCCAGTGCCTCAGCACCCTCCCAGGGAAGAGCTTCTGCCTAAGAGCTCATCTCAGTCTCCCCTCGGGCAGGTTAAAGGCATTCCCCTTGGCCTGGCCCTACAGGCCCTTGTTCAAAGCCCCTCTCCAGGTTTCCTGTAGGTGAAGAAGTTCCATGGCTCCTAAATTAATTAGTCAGGAGAAAGGAATGTGAAGCTGCTTCCAAAGAACCAAAGAAAACGCACGACATATAATTATTAATGCCTTACTGGGAGGGGAAAGAGATTTTCCATAGGGAGAACCTAAAGAAATTGCACAACCATGAAATAAAGTTGTAAAAAAACTTTATCCAACCTTTCTTGCTCCAGCATTCCATGCTTGTGGCCAAAATACCCCTATTGACACAGCATGACAGAAATGGAGCCTTGCTGCTCCACCTCAGTGGTCCTAGCCCTGCTTCCTTGCATCATCCAGGCTACTTCTAAGCCCAGGTTTACACTGTGGATGTGTTTTAGGATACACTGTTGAGCTGGAGCCAGCAAGAGTGAGTAAGCCCAAAGCTGATTCTATCTTCAGTTGCTGGCTATAGGAAAACATCATATGATGCTCAGATATAGTGCTTCATCCACAGAACTACATCACTGCTCCACAAAGTCTAGCAGCGAGGGATCTCCAGAATGAGGCATCTTTAAACCCACCTTCAGTTCTCTCCAGGCAAGGTCTGAAGAGAATTTATGCTGGTAAGAAAGGGGAGAGGATGAAAGACAAAGCTGCTGTGGGATTTGAAGCAATTTAGCTCTATTGACAGAGCTTACCTGCTTCTTCAGGAAATAAATCTAAGCAGTTGGAAGACTGAAAGGCTATAGCAAGAACAAGATAATACCGGGTAGATGTCTGTGTGTGGGGCCCCAACAGACCTCCAGCAGCGGCTTGTCTTTGTCTGTCTCTCATCCCGCTGGTCCTCTGTCTTTTCCTCTCATCCCATCACAAATCAAATCCATTCACAGAAATGTCAGCTCTTTGGCAACCGTTTCACCTTTGCTTCCAGTTTGCCAAGGATGCTGCGGAGCTTCTGACAGCTCCTTGGAGAGACCCAGCACCTGCATCCAGGGATTCACACCGTGGAAGTGACGTTATTCCAATCAAAGATGTGGAATCCTAGAATCCCAGCCTGGTTTGTGCTGGAAGGGATCTTAAAGCTCATCCAGCTCCAACCCCCTGCCACGAGCAGGGACACTTTACACTAGACCATGTGGCTCAAGGCTCTGTCCAACCTGGCCTTGAACACTGCTGGGGATGAGGCATTTACCGCTCCTTTGGGCAACCTCTTCCATGGCCTCACCATACTAAAAGGGAAGAACTTCTTTCTTGTCATAGATTAATATATATATAGTTATATATATATTTAATTATGCTTTCTGTACACTCCTGTAAACCCAAAAGGCAACGCATGGTCCCAGCCTTGAGAGAAAGGACTTCAAGGAGGAGAACCTATAGTGTTATTAAAGCATATGACACTGAGTATAACCTCCCACTTTCCTTCACTTAAACAAAAGCTCTCCAAATACTTGCAAAGCTCCCACATTTGCTGAGAAATGGCCACTGCGCCCTTGTCAGCAGCCTGGTGGATTTGCCTCTTTATTCTAGAACACGAGCCGTGAATGTACTAAGGAAGCTAGAAAATCAGAGACAGCACAGCAAATAACAGCTACAGACCCATGATTTCTGTAACTGCAAACATATCTCAGCCTAAAAATACAGGAAATACTCTAATTTAAAGTGCAGATAATCGGGGAAATGCATGGGAACATGTACCATCCCAGCAGTAGCTAATTTAATGACTTCAAAGCGGCATTTGTCAAAGATTTCTATGTATGAAATCTAAAATGATGAGTATCTAGGAACATATTTAAGTACTCAGGACTGCATATCTTTATAATTGCTACAGAAATTGCATTAAATGGAAGCCTGCCCAGCCAGCTCTTCCCTCCATCCTCACTTTAGTGTTTGCTCTAAACATTACAAACCTTGGAGCAGCTTCAAAGCCCCATTTCAGTAAATTGAAAGCATTGCACAGGCACTGCTTTCTTACAAAGCCAGAAAGCTTTTGCTTCCCACTCTTCAATACCCTATTCTTGACCAACTCATGCTATTATTATTCCACGAGTAATAGCAGCTTTTTAATAGGAAAACACATTATTTTAAGCTTCTGCAAGTCATCTTTTGGGATGTGGGAAAACTCTTGGACCTATTAGAGGCTTTAGCAGAGCTGTTGTTGTGGCAACTGGAGGCACATGGAAAATGGAAAACACCTTCAGACTTCCTTCAAAAACCCATTTACCAGCATGGCCCATGTTGTTCTGTGTAAAGCCCCAGGTATTTTACAGTCTGGAAATGGAGAGGAACAGGGGGAATGAGAAGTCAGTGTATTGCTGAGGTATGACTCTCCTTCCTCTGCCTTGTATGTGTTGGATAGGAAGTTCTAGAAGGTAAATGTTCCAATGGAAGAATTAATTTCTTATCAAGACTTAATGCTGGCTAATTTCTCAATCTCAAAACCTTTGGGTAAAGGCTATTTCAAGGGCTGCCCCTGCATCTCTTCCACTTGCCATTCCCATTAGGGCAAGTGAAGGAGATTCTGAACATGGCTTTTCCTCCTCTACCAAGACCAGGCAAAATTGGCCATGAGCTCTTCAGGTATCTGAGTACAGAACACAGTTGTATTGTAAATATATTCTGGAATGGCACAGGTCGTGCCTCAAGGCACCAGCTGAAGTACTCAGATGGTAGGAGGGAGGAATGCTCTTGCAGCTTTACAGCAGTGTGTCGCTCACTGTGCTTGCATTGATACCAGTGTGGTGGCTTTGGGATCTTCCACCTTTTTTACCTTTCAAGGTGAAAAGCAGCAGCCTGTGTTCCCACTGGCTGCTCAGGTGAGGATGCTATTTTGGAGGGGCAGCACAATATTCCGGCTGTCATTCCAATACCAACCAGAGTAAGAGCTACCAGGAATCAATAACTACCTAGCGACCGAGTTCTCAGCTGAGAAGGTTCAGTCATTTTCTGGGAAGGAATCCAAGCAACATTGAAAACGTATTTGGTTTTCCTTTCAGTGGTGCTGCTCTGAAGGAGAAGAATGAAAGCAGAAGATGGAACAGTACAAATCCACCCCCCAGCAGCACTGGGTACCGGTACACAAACATCACTGTGATCACATCCCTCTCAGTTTCCCAAACAGCTCTTGCAATAGTTTTGCAGTTCAGTTGAGCTTCACATTTTTCATCCCCAGCTACATAAAGTTCATGATGCTTTATCCCATTCCCCTCACCCAGTCCCAAATAAATCCCTATTTCTGCCACCTCTCAGAATGCTGTCTGCAAAGCTACCCAGAGGGGAAAAAAAAGAAATCAATCTCCTTCTTAGTATTCCATAGTACATTTATAACAATTTGTTTCAATTACAATTTATCTATCTTAAAAGGCACAGAGGCAATGCTAGTCGTGCATGGCCTGATCCCACAGTGCTGCTCATACATCTGCCTTGCGGGTAGAGTTATTGACTCCTTTTGGGGCCAAGTGCAGCTCAAGGATCTTTCCATCTCAGACCCTGAGCTCCTCTGCAATTAGACATGGAAAATGGAAACTAAAAAGGATGTGAAAGCTTCGGTCAGGTGTGCTTTTCCTGCAAACAAACCCTTGGACCCTGTCTGCTGCAGACAGAAGATGGCAACCCTTGGGAGGTGGCATCCATCAGATGGCATCCTTTAGGAGATGGCATCCTTTAGGAGGCTGCATCCATCAGAAGCTGTAGGCAAAGCTCACTATGTGATGTTTTTTTCACACGTAAGAATGTGTTCATAATGTAGACAAATAAATGTATATGAAAAGTTTGCAATTAAATGCTCTCATTTTATGTTTTTACATATTGGGTTGCTTAAAGCAAACTAACTTGTATATAAACAGAAGAGAAATGCTCCCTTACTCTGCCTTTAAACACACAGGGAGATATGTAACTTTATATAGCAAAGGATTCCAAATCTCTCTGCTGTCCATCTGATCCATAATAAATTACTCTGATTGTTCTCTCTGACTGTTGTGCAGGGCTGAGTCTGTATTAGCAGGGGCAGAGTTGGTAAGGTGCTCATCAAGGAAGGAACCCAATCTCTTCTCTGTTCTCTCAAGTGATAAGGTCTGTCATGTCAAGCCACAATTTTCATGACAAATTATACGATGTTTCTTTAGGTGGCTGTGAGAAAAAGACACAAGGAATCAAAATCACACCATCAGCAGAGACTGGATTAACTTCAAGGCGACAGGGAAGAAAAAGGCAAATCATGGTTTTATTTGTAGAGTAACTCCCGAGTTTCTGGTTTGAGACACAAAAAATTTGAGCTGAATCACTGAAAACTGAGTATAATTGAAAAAGATTGCTTAGAAAGGAACTACAGGCTGTCCACTACAGCCCTTGGTCTGTTATTTAGTGGTTTAAAAGGTCTGGGTACTCAGTTCATTTAAACTGGGTTCTCTCAACTCTGCCAAAGCAGGACCACTAAGCAGCAGCTGAAAACTTACTCCTTCAAAGTTAGTAACAGGTAAAACATCTTAAATATATATATTTTTAAACATTTAATTCTTAAATCTATCTATTTTTAAATGTATTTCATGGGGACAAGTGGCACAACTGATGGCACAGGGCTGATTGATTGATAGCAGGTTTTACTTCGGTTTATTAATTTATATCCATGGACTATAAATACTTGGACTGTGCTCTTTGTGTGCAACTAAACAGTGAATGGAATTATTGGATTAATAAACCCAGTCTAATAATGCTCACACACATTACTATGGTTAAAATTTAACTGAAGGACAGGACAGAAAATGAGAGGCAGGTCTCTTGCTTCTTCTTTCTTTAGAAGGGCTGAAAAGCTTCCCTTTGCTTTTCAGTGGTTAAATCATATATTGACAGATTTCCACCGTGTTATATATGTTTATTACAGATATGAAGCATATAAATCATTTATGCATAAAATGTATAATTTTTGAAGCAATGACATCAAAAATATCATTAAAGTCCAATTTAATTGGAAAAAAAAAAAACAAAAAATACACAAAACCACACCATATAAAAGACCATAAATAAAATCGATTGATTTCAAATGTGATTACTGCTTTAAAGTTTTGAATCAAGAAATCATACTAGTAGACTTGCAGTATGATAACACTGTATTACAGAGTGGGCAAGGTTGGATGGGGCTTGGAGCAAGCTGCTCTAGTGGAAGGTGTCCCTGCCCATGGCAGGGGTTGGAGCTGGATGAGCTTTAAGGTCCCTTCCAACACAAACCAGTCCATGATTCTATGATTGTCATTTCAGATTCATAAAACCTCAATCTCCCAATGTCTTTCCAGTGCAAACCAGGCAAATTTCAGGAATACAGCTCAACAGGTTTATTTGGCAGCACAATTAAACCAGACTGCTTTCTAAAGGTTGATTAAAAAACCTCTGGATGCAGATGCATGGGTTCAATATAACATGGAAAAATGACATCTGATTAATGGAAATAAAAGCGTGTGGAATCTCTGTTACTTTACCCTGATGACAGATTATTAATTTATGCTTCAGATTCCACCCACACCGAATGGGGTCCTGAGTGCCTAATTTACCTAAATTCGTGTCATTTGGCTTCTGCCTTAATAGTAAGCAATGCGTGTTCTGTCTGATATCCTATTGTCACTGCCTTTTGTCTTTGTATAGGTCAATTTGGGCAGAAAATAAGAATATATTCTCTTCCTTCAGTCCAGAATAGATTTTTATCAGTATTGCTCCTTTTATGTATCCACTGCTTCATTGAAATGAATCCCTATTCAGGGCATTTTATTCCTCCCGGTCAAAAAAAAACAGGTCAAACAAAGTAAGGAATTATTGGTAAAAATATGTGGAATTTAATAAAGAATTATAAATCTTTTTTAGAAAATAATCTATTGACGGTAAATAGCACCTCCTTATCCCCCCAAAAAAGCCAAGAGCTACATAGTGTTTTCCCAATATAAAGAACGTAACAGAGACCATAAAGGAGACAGCTGTTAAGATGGGAATTTGAACAGAGAAGGAACATTTATCGCTCTTTCCCATAACCCATCAGATACAGATGTGATATAGATGTAGGAATGATTATTTCCAGCCTATTTTCAGGAGAAAAAGTGAGAACAGGCCAGAAAATCCTTTTAGGGTGTAAAGACCCTTGCAGGAAGCAAGAAGGAGAGCTGGAACCTACCGAGGTCAAGCTCTAGCTGTGTCTCCAGATCCACGATCTGAAAAGCCATGGTTTGGCAGGACAGCCATAAATCCTCTGCCGACGATCCCTCCCGGCCTTTGCCAGGCTGGATTTGTTGTAACTATGGCAACACCTTTTCTCCAGACCAAAGTTCAATGGTTTTACATTTTTATGACCACTGCTGTTCGATTAAAGTTCACCGGGGTAGCTCCGTGCCAGCACAGAGAGCAGAGCACTGATAGCGAGGAAGAGGAAGCAACCTCATGCTAAGGAGGACTAAAGAGAGTAAAACACCCTGATCTGGTGGGAAAGCTCTGCCAAAATGCCATCCAGGACAAAAACAGCCATGTTTGGCTCTGCTTTTTTCACCTGCCTTTGCTCCTTCGTGGTGATTTGCGTTGTGTTGGCGAGCCAGCACTGGATGAGTAGCGAGGTTCGCTTTTTGGGCACCAACTCCAGCACCACCGTAAGCCTCACCTATGGACTTTTTAGCGGTACCTGTGCACAGTCTGTCGATGCAGGACTTCAGCTTTCATCGAAGACGTTCAAAGGTGAGTGGTGGTGCACCTGGAAATGGATGGTGGCTTCTTGCTCATGCAGGTGGCAGATGTAGAAACCACAGCTCATTCTTGTGTGGATCTGTAGCTATAATGCTTTAAGTGAGAGCAAGAGTAGCTGTGTCTGATGGGCATTCAAGTGGTATAAAACAAGGCCCCTGAAAACAAAGAAATGCTGCTGCATTCTTGCCAATAGCAATTCTTCAGACTACCTGTGATCTCGAAACAAGGGAAAAAGACGAAATAAGAACTTCATGTAAAATTGACTGGAATTTTCAGAAGCTGTCAGTGATGAAGAGAAAAGCAACACTCACCGGGTTATTAAAGGATTACAAATGTACTTCACCTTCCATTGCTTTTTAAGATTTCACTATGTTAAATTGTTTGATTTAAAGCACTTTGCCACCTACTATCAAATTAGCATCATTTTTATAGAAGGTTCTATGAGGTTGCTGAGGGAAAAGAACATGTAAAACAATAATTTACAGAGATAGAGTGCTCATACATGTGCTGGGCGTACGCGTTAATCACAATATTCCTTCAAGAGCATCTCATTCCAGTTTTAAGCTACATTATCAAACTTAACCATTTGGTTAGTATTTTCAAAAGGTATGCTTGCTCCTGTCTCTTTTTCTTAGGTTAGACTGGATTACAACAGAGCTTGTCATCTTTTATAAGGCCTTTCTTCCCCCACTCAATGTGTGGTATTCAGTCCTTGTTACCGTGACTGAGACGAGATTTGGAAACAAGGTTATTAGAACATTTCAGCAACCGTCCAGTAGATTCAAATGAAACTCTATCTTATGTTGATGGGCAACAGACCTTACTTTTTGTGCATCTTCGGTTCTTGGTGTTGATCCTCAATGGTAGAATTGTTATAGAAGAAAATGAATAAAAGTGGTCAAATAATTAAGGAGGATGGAAGAATGGAGAGATAAGTGAAGAGAGATATAGGAGTATTATACGGGAATAAAACAAAGTTAAAAATAATGGGAAGAGCAGAAAGGGCTTTACCTAGAAAGTGCCCCATCCCTGGCAGTGTTCAAGGCCAGGCTGGACACAGGGGCTTGGAGCAAGCTGCTCTAGTGGAAGGGGTCCCTGCCCATGGCAGGGGTTGGAACTGGGTGAGCTTTAAGGTCCCTTCCAACACAGACCAGGCGGGGATTCTGTGATGAAAGTTAGGATGAGCATGAAAAATCTAGTACAAGAAGCAAAGTGAAACAGAAACAAGAAATTACTCATACCAAGTACAAATCACAGGCTCAGTACTGGTTTCACTCAGTTCAGCAAAGATTTACTTACCTCTATGCACAAGTAGCCCTACTTATGTGAAGACAAGCAGTCACAAAGCCCAAAGGCAGGTAAGCCCGAAAGCTGTTGCAAGGATCAAGGATTTATCTTCCTGCCTGACCAAGCGCAAAGTAATAACGCTGATACGCACATGTGAAAGTGCAAAAAGCCATTCAGAAGAAGCCTAATGAAAGTTTAGAAGAGAAGGTCAAACCGTTTCAAAACACGACGTGTACTATAAGAAATGTTCTTTTCTTGTAGGCTGCTGCAAGATGTCCCACCACAGAGAAGTCCCCAAGGTAGAGCACAGCAGATCTATGGATGGTTCCTATCTCCAAGCTCTTTTCCAACTCAGTTTAGTACAGAAAGCGTATGTGTACAAACAGGAACCCACATTCCCACAGTAGCAAAGCTGAACCATGCAAGCCAGTTCCAATGCTAACAGTTATGTTGTTATGAAAAACATGAGCACATCAGCGTTGATAGCAAAACATACAGCATGTATTAAGTTCATTATAGAACAAATGCGAAATCACAGGTCAAACCAGATTATTTGCAATCAGATCGGAATAATCAAAGTCATTTTTAGAAAGGTCAATATGCATCTATAAAAATAGTTTATATAAGGTTATATCTCCCCATGGCAGTTGGCTCAAGCCCCAGATCTTGCACCATGTGGGCAGACTTGTGTTGGTTTTAACAGGGCTCCTGTGAAACCAGGAGAGCTGATTGCAGGGCAAGAATGGAGTGTGGCAGGTATCTGGGGCATGCGCCTTCCCTTTGCTTGCACAGCAGCTAGGATAGCTCAAACCCAGGGCGTGGGAGCTACCATCAGGTAGATTTTAATTGCAATTAATGACAAGCAGTCACAGACCACTTACATCAGGAAAGGATTTCAGGTTTATGTACGATCTATGTGCATCTTATAGAATCACAGAATGTTTTGCATTGGAAGGGACCTTAAAGCTCATCCAGCTCCAACCCCTGTCACAGGCAGGGATACCTTCCACTAGAGCAGCTTGCTCCAAGCCCCTGTGTCCAACCTGGCCTTGAACACTGCCAGGGATGGGGCAGCCACAGCTTCTCTGGTCAACCCAAATCTTGGTGGTGATCGTCGTGGTTTTTCCCCCACTAAATTTAGGCTTTTGTGCTTATCATTTATAAAACATGATCTCAGTTCTCACATATCCATTTAGGCATGAACACAACAAGTGAGCTTCAGGAGTCACTGGTTGCTTTGAACAGCTGCTAAATGAAAGTCATGCTTTACGAATAATCTAAATACGGATTTGCCCACATCCCTCACTAGTTGAGTTGGGCATATATCCAAGGTGAAATGAACTGATTTAACATTAATTCTTAGGCTTTATACAATGCATGATTGCCACAAATTAAGTATGATTCTGTACATTCTTGAAATAGGAAAAATACTTCATAGCACTGCATACATACTAGTTTTTAAACTCAAATAATCACGACCTCCTAAGAGAGTGGAAGTTTTGGTGCTGCTCAAATGGCTTTGTCGTATTTGGGAGTGAGAATAGGAGAATGGGAATCATGAAAGAGTAAATAAAACATGATGGCTTGGGGATATAGATTACGTGTTAGCAATAGCCCTGGTTAGCTTTTATTAGTGGCCATACAAAAGGAGATTATCAACACATAGTCTTTACAAAGACCATAGCTTATTCTTTTGGAAATCACAACATTAAAGGACATACCTGAGTGTAAAGATGAAAGAAAAACAAAGGAACAAGGCTTCTGCAAGTGTACAGTCATGAGATGCCTACTCAGGGTAGCCTCCTAACAGACTGCCATGAATGATCATAATAGAGCAATAAATCAAAGCGACTGCTTCAGAAGCTCTGGGGATGAGCAGAATGAGCTGGCAGAATGTAAAAGTTGTTAAATAACCTAAATCCTTAGAGTCTTCATTAGCTGCTTTAGTGATTTATCTTAGAAAGGACCCACCTATGAATGTCATAGTCTGTAAAAGAGCCTAAGCTTTGCTTGTTTACAAGTCAAACACGCAAACATTGTGAGCAAGCTGCAGGAAGAGGCACACCCAGAGAGCGCTGTAACATCAGCATTCATCCACGTGTTGGCAACCAGCGAGACCAACAACACTCGAGGAAGTCCTTGAGATTTGCTATAGCAGAGAGGAATCTGTTCATTTAGCTTTTAAAATACATGAAAAATGCTTGGAAATCGCTGGGACTTCATTATTGTTGTCATTGGTTTCCAGATGTGCTGTGGAAGCTCCTGGAAAGTAGAAAGCTGAGCTCTACTTTGGGCGGTTTTGTTTGGTTTTGGGAGGTTTGGCTTTGTTTCTAAATGAACAATTCATTGTGTATCATAAGTGATTGTAGACCTCCTAAAAGGTGCCAGAGCAGCACTGCTTAGAATACGCTTCCAGGCTGGCAACTGGACATCAATCACAATCAGTTCAGTAAAAGTCTGCAAAATTCTATCCATCCATCCAAGAGCTAAAGATGAAAAGGCAATAAACAGTAAGGAAGAATCGGAAAATTAAGGGGAGACCTTGGCAAAAGCAAAACCTTCTGCTTTCATTGTGGAATTAGGTTGTTTTATAGCGATACAGAGGTTATCCAGCTGTGGGCTACTACGAATCCCATTCAATAGATCAGCTACCGTGGAATCCTTCAGTTTGCACAGACTCCTTTGTTTAGGAAAACAGCATTTCTGTTAAACCTTTACTCTTGTGCTGTTGCAGGTGTGCTTACAGCCAGAGTCTGCCCGAATAACCTCCCCTGAACTGCAGATCATGGTCAGAGATAGACAAGCTCAGTCAGGGGGTGCAGTAGGTACAGCCAGGCAATTGTGGAGATGTTCTGAGTGAACAGAATAAGTGAGGCTGCCAGAGGGAAATTACACAAACCTGTCTGATTCAGCTCTAGATTTATTTCTTGAGCTAGGCAATGCCCAAGCAGTAAAGCTGCTTAAGTATAAGTGCATGCTGCAACGAGCATCGTTCTCCCTTCCATTTAATTGAGTGATGTCTCCTGAATGCCTGTTTTTCCTATTCTCCTAGGACAATGGCTTAAATTTACAACTGATTTCCATAACACATCCTTACCTGCCATTTTCCTCAAACAAAAATCAACTTCTACCAGCAATATTATACAAATGAGAGAGAAGCTCTCCATTTATTTCCAGTAGCTCCTTTTGTTATTATTTTCTTTTTATGGGGCTTTCACTATTTTTCTTGCCATGATTTCTCCAGTTTATGCTCTAACTGAATACTTTGAAGTAATGGCTTTGTAATAAAAGCTACAGAGAAAAGAAGTTTTCCTATGGATGGCTGTCTATCACAACACCCATTTGAATAGAGCTTGAAAACGTTGTCATACTTGTTACAGGGTAAGGCAGCCACAGGCACGTTATAGCTGCCTTTTCAAGCTTTAAATTAAAAGGAGAATAATATATTTCAAAGCAGCTGTACTGCAATTACAATTTGAGTATATTGCACTCACTTAGCAGCATCATATCAAATACCTACAAGGATTTAGGCAAAAACAATAAACTGATTACAATCCTGGAGGGATTGACTATGTGCCTATATATATATATATGTATATATATATATACACATAGCCATCCACACCTATAGCTACAGAAACTATAGCATGCAATAATCTATGTGTATTAACTGTAGTTAGCTAAAGGAGAGGTGCCAGGATGCTCAGCTCCTGGACACGTGGCCTCAGTCTTGAGAGTTGGAACCCAAGGGCAGGGCTGAGCCCACATACACCCATTGCCAAGCCCAGGGCCACCAGCCCCTTGGGACCCACAGTGCTCTGTGCACCCAGTCCTCCCAGTGAAAACAAAGCAGGAGCTGCTCCTCGCTTTCAAAAGAATGAAGCAAATACCGCCTGCACCTATTCTTTTTCTGCAGGACGTGGAGACACACGTATCTAATCAGGATACAAACATCAGCTCCACCATGCCTCACCTGCCCATAAAGCACAGAATCCTGGAATGGTTTGGGTTGGAAGGGACCTGAAAGCTCATCCAGTTCCAACGTCCTGTCATAGGCAGGGACACCTTCCATTAGGCCAAGTTGCTCCAAGCCCCATCCAACCTGGCTTTGACCATGCTTAGTTACATTTGTCCTACAAATTCAGGCTAAAGGCTTTACTGGACTTTTAGAAGCTGTTCCCCTTGTCAGGTTTATTCCATATGAGGGGGACTGCTGCTATGTTAGAAGGAAATAATCTGCAATTGGAGCCAAGTTTTAGAAAGGCACCTGTACAAGTTACCAGGCATCTCAGGAGCTATGGGCAGAGGAATACCTGGTTTTCTGACCTGATTTAAGTGTAAGATTTCTGTCTGGCCATGTCAAGAGGAAAGGTTTACAGGAGTATTACAGAATAGGAGTTTCCTACCCAACCAGTGCTCAGGAAGTTTGTGCGTGCCTGCAAGATGTTCAGCCATGCACTTATTTCATCCTAATGTACCTTCATCCCATTATGGATTTGGGTTCAAGTGCTATGTCCAAACCTACTGTTCCTTCTACATCCCGATCTCTACAGATCAGCTGCTATTAGCTTTTAATTACAGCCATGTCAGTAAGCCATCAGTTCTTCTGAGCCCACCAGACTGTGCTGGAAGGCAGATTATCAGTGCTAATCCATTGTATTTCAGTTGCAGATAACCTGAGCAGCACCAGTGCAAAAAGCATGATCACAGCTATTATTGTGATCCTGGTCCTCAGTTTACTGAGTTCCCTCCTGAGCTCTGGATTTACCTGCACTAACGCTGTCAGTAATCCCTACCAGACCTTTCTGGGACCTATTGGAGTCTATACCTGGAATTCCTTATGTGGTGAGTAACGCATCCCATGGTGACCACTTTCTGCCCACCATATGGATGAATATTGAACAGTTATCAGTTCCAAGATTATTAAATACAGAGGGGTTGCAACTTGATGATTTTAAGGTCCTTTCCAACCCTAACTATTCTATGATTCTATGTGTGAAAGGAAGCACTTGGAAAAGTATTTAGTTTAGGTGGGTTTGTTTTTTAACTGCCTCTGCTGGGATACCTGGAAACTGTCTTTGAAGTACCAGTAAAACAGTATTATTTACTTGAAGTGGCACCATCAATCAGTAGGAATCAGGGTTCACCAGCAGCAAAAATGGAAATGAAAAAGCCCCAAACAGGTACAGCATCATTTAATGCATGATGCACGTTGAGAAGAATAAGACAACAAATACATAATGAAACTGTAAAAGAAAAGTATGCACTAGATGAGATTACACTGCAGTCTGTAACCTCTTTAAGACTTTACGTCATTATTTTATGGTATTTGTAGCATGTTTGTTACTGGGTTACCTACGTATCAAATCGAGCCTCTAAGGTCTAATCCACAGGGTGGACTTTAGCTTCGTTTCTGACACGTGTTGAGTCAAACACATCTGCAGCAGCATTAACACAGGGATTTGGTAGTTAGGAGGACTGAGTCATCGTAAAATTTCTTTCCTTCTCTAATATAGCACTTTCACAGATCAAAATCAGCTTTAACACTCCCTAAGCAGAGAAAATAAAAGGTAGAGACACAGAGCTATTGGAGATGTGAACCCTATCAAACAGGCCCCTGGAGGTGTAACCCCCCATTCACCCAGGAATGCTCCCAATTCGCCTTCCTACCCTCTTCACCTTGCTATGGTAATGACTCCAGCTCTCACACTCAATTTGAATCAAGCAGATTTTGTGTTCCTCTTATAATAGGTTCACGCTAGGAAAACTTTCTTCGGAGACGTCCGATTACAGAGTACTTCAGTGTGAATATCCTATCCTTCAAAAGCTAGTCAGGACTGAAGATACTTCACTGGTGGAGCTGGAGCTTGCTCTCCTTGGAGCAGCATCCTGTGCTTCGGCCACACTCTGTGAGCTGCCTTTGCCAAAACCACACCTTGGTGAAAGGGAATCATACAAATAAATGTAGTCTTCATGACAGCAAGTGCAAGTGGGGGTGTGAAACCCAGCCCTTTCTCTCCAACCATGGCTAACACAGCATTCAAAGGTAGATGCTGGAACAGCTGTGGATGCCTTGAACACAGTGAAAATGGTGTGAAAAAGCCCAAGTTTAACAATCAGTCAACTTTTGACACAAGCAGATGAGCAAGTTTCTCGTTTGCCAAGCCCAGCACCCATTACACAGCCTGAACCTGCAAGCTTTGATCTGAAATGAAAGGAGCATGGGCACGCCAAAGTAAATATTAGTGAGAAAGTAAACCCCCAAATGCGTTGACTGAGGACTGTGGTTACTTTTTACTGCCCTATAAGTGCTATGACCTGGAAGCCTATTTTGCCCTGGGCCCATCTTTATAAGAATTCATGCATCATTTGATGTGTGAGTGTATCTTGAAGGCTCCTAATTCTCCTGCCAGATGGCATGAAAGTCCAGTGTCCTCCTGAATAAAAACCCTGAACCTGTTTCAGCATGAACATGTGCAGGAGAGTGAACCTGGAGGGGAAGGAATACACATCTTCTCACCAATGGTCAGAGATTATGCCTGCACTATGAAAGTAGATATTGGAAAGCATTATTTAGCTAAACATCAAAGTAACCAAACTTTTATCATCATCATATATTTCTATGGCCACATGGGATATTCAGAAGGTTATAGGAAGTAGATCCAGGACATAGAATCCCAGACTGTTTTGTGCTGGAAAGGACCTTAAAGCTTATCCAGTTCCAACCCCCTGCCACGGGCAGGGACGCCTTCCACTAGAGCAGTTGCATCTCATTTTGGCTCCTCACAGTGTCACTGAATAATTTGGGTTGGAAATAACATGAGGTCTCTAAGTTTAAGCTCTTGAGCCAAGCTGGGCCATCCCTGCATGCAGACCAGGCTGCTCAGGGTTTATCCAGTTGTGATAATACGCACTCCACAGATTTGGGCTTGTATCAAATAGGCATTCTGGAAATCACCCAAGGGGTGAATACATTGTACTCCTCAGCACTAAATTCAGTGCAAAACAATTGCATTGAATGGCCTTATCTAAGAACAGTCAATAAGAACCCATTCATTTTAGCAGAAATTATAGTTGCCATTGTGAAAACACCCAGCAGCTAATATTACGTGGGACAAACGTTCTTTAAATGCCCTCCTATTTTACTAATGGAAAACTCTAGATTAATCTTTGTCCTACTCCAGGTATTCTAACCAATTCAAGTTGACTGTTTACAAGTAGCTACATAAGTATTACTACAGCTTCACCTCTAACATTTGTATTTATGTTTTCTAGGAATCTTCACACTTATGGCCATGATACTTTTCCCTGTGAGCATAGAAGAAAGCATCTTGTCCGTCAAATTGGCCCAAGGATGCTTTGCTTTTCTGCAGACACATGTGGGATCGGAGCACACATATGGATATTCATACTGGATCATGCTGCTCATCATTTTTCTGAACATTGCTTCTATCATCATCATATATTTCTATGACCATGCGAGATATTCGAAGAAAAAAGAACAGGAAAGACCCATTGAAAATGCACCAAAAGATGTCATTCTCTTTTAGGGATACCACTGAAAAGAGTGTCAAGGAAAATGACTATTTAACACAGACAGTTGTGGCTGATCATTTCCATTCAAATTGAATCATGCGCATACTTCAGTTAACAAAACAGCTTACTGTGTCTTCAGTGCAATTTGATTTTATCCTTATGCTGGGTATTAGTGTCATACTAATATGTTTCCATTGGTAAACATGCTGCCTACACACCTCTGAGTAGATATGGACCAGAGGGCACAATGCCAGCGCTGTCCCATAGGAATGGACCTCGAGCACCTCATGGCTCTGCTCTTCCCCAGAGGGACCACTGGAAGGGTTTCTCCTCTCCGTACCACTGCTACCACCTTCCCAAGAGGACTGCTGCCTTCTTGCCCATGCAGTGCAGAAGGGTGGGTTCCCACTTCTGCCTTCTGGATCGTTCTGGACCAGATCTGTGGTGGCTGACCTGGCTCTCTGCAGGGATGCACCAACATCTCCACGCCATGAATTTGCTTCTGCTTTGCCCTTGGTGTTTGAATGGGAAGGACAGAGACATTGTTTGGGTTGTGTAGGCAATTTAGGGGCAGAATTACCAGGAACACTGGGGGTGGTGAGACATGGTCACCAGGGTATTGGTGCTTCATTTTGTCCTGCAACTGCCCTTAGGAATCTTCTCCTGCTGGTCCCTATGGCACTGCCCTGGTGTCTGCAGGCAGGATTGCAGGCTCCTGCTCATGGGCAGGAGTGTGAGCACTTGAACAAAGTCACCTATGGTCTGCCACCTCCACATCAAACCTCCCAGCGGTGGCAGCACAGACCCTGTCCCATGCTTCCTTTGCTTGGTGCTTTCACCCACGGCTGGGATAGCAAAAGGATGTGCCATAGCCTACAGAAGACAACACAGGAGCCCTGTAGCTGCAAGGTATTGAGAAACATCAGCAAAACCCTGTTTCCAGCTGTTGACAGCAAAAGGCAAAGCTGCACCTTGAGCAAGGCTGGCCATCTGCTTCCCATCTACTACACCAGACTGTCATTTTGCCCCAAGAGAAAAGGCAAATACTGGGCTTTATTAGTGATGATTTATGACCAGTAACATCCCTGTGCCCAGATTAGTTAGTACCATAGCATCCCAGACTGGTTTGTGTTGGAAGGGAACTTAAAGCTCCTCCAGTCCCAACCCCTGCCACAGGCAGGGACCCCTTCCGCTAGAGCAGCTTGCTCCAAGCCCCTGTGTCCAACCTGCCCTTGAACACTGCCAGGGATGGGGCAGCCACAGCTTCTCTGGGCACCCTGTGCCAGCGCCTCAGCACCCTCACAGGGAAGAGCTTCTGCCTAAGAGCTCATCTCAGTCTCCCCTCTGGCAGGTTAAAGCCATTCCCCTTGGCCTGTCCCTACATCCCTTGTCCCAAGCCCCTCTCCAGGTTTCCTGCAGCCCCTTTAGGCACTGGAGCTGCTCTCAGGTCTCCCCTTCAGGAGCCTTCTCTTCTCCAGGCTGCCCCAGCCCAGCTCTCTCAGCCTGGCTCCAGAGCGGAGCTGCTCCAGCCCTCGCAGCATCTCCTTGGCCTCCTCTATATTTAATATACCTCCTCTCCTAGTATTTAATATGGACACAAAGACACACAGCTGTAGAAGCGCACAGAAGTGGGGAGCTCCCTGTTTCCCCGAGGAAATGTCAGCAGACAAATATGACCTTGGGGCAGATGCCACTGTGAAAAGTCACGCCCAGTGTACATGCCCCAGGAGAACTGCACTGGTCCAAAAGGTGTCCAGCACCTCCTGCTCCTTTGCTCCTCACCCCTGCAGCATGGGAAGCGTGTTTTTTAACTGTCATTTTCCTGTACAATGTGATTTTCAAGGTAGTACCTGATAGCTCCCCTTTGATGCAAGAGATGCTCACAGAGCAAAAAAAGAAAGCATTTCTGAAGAGGAGATGAGCAGATAAAGAGGTGACTTCTCACTATTTATGTCCAAAAATAAAGTTTCTGGATTAAAGTGCCCAATACTTTATGCAGCTGTGCTCTTTCCAAGGAATCAAGGAATCAAAGCTTTTCCATCCTACATAAGCATTTAACTAAAAGTACAATGAGGGATGGAGAAAAAGCAACAAAAAAGGGTTTCTAAGACTTGAGGGGTGGCACAAAGGTCAAGAAGATAAGAGAAGCTATCTGCTTTCCACTGCTGACAAGAGCTATGCTTAGAACTGCTTGTCAGCGCCACGAGCGTTGCAGTTGAACCATGGTGTTCTGCGCACCTGCCAGCTAAGCTGGTGGAAAGCCAAACCTTCACCAGCTTTGCTTTGCCTGCAAACGTTTTCACACCGTTTCAGCACGTATTTGTCAGTGCTGTACTCGGCCAGCATCCATCACAACACAGCTACACTGCCATCAGGCACTTGCTCGCGGACAAATGAAGTCGTGGCAATAGAGTAATACCAAGGAGCAAGGGGTCCTGCTTTGGGAAGTGGTGGCTTATCATGGCTTGGGGATTTCTAGTGCACTAATTGCCATGGAAAAGCTGGAAGAAAAGCCCATTGCCACTTTAATGTGCCCGTTTGAACCGCATGGCTTAGTCAAAAATCAGTTTGGAAGTCTCAAGAGATCTTATGGCTGCCAGCTGATCAAGCTGAAGATGTCGCTGCTCACTGTAGTGGGTTGGAACTAGATGACCTCTGAAGGTCCCTTCCAACCCAAACTATTCTATGACACATATGGCTGCAGAGTGGCAGAGACTCGTGTCACTGGACAGTCACTGCAGTGTGTGAGCTTACCTACCTTGATGCAAACCATAGACAAAAATCACTGCAATGCTAAAACCCCCCCAGATTTAAATAGTCAAGTTGTAGGTGACTACTGCTACCTTGATATTCTTAGTCTCAATGTTCTATTTCAAATTAAGGACAAGACTCTCCTTTTCAAGCTCAAAATGACCTTCTCTGCCCTATGCTACACCCTTTCTGCTTCGTGCAGTGGTGTCAGCCTGGGAGATGCTGCTGATGGAGTTGAGCAGGCAGCAATGAGGCTGAGGAAGGCAGCAGGTTCCCATGGTACCAAGTACACAGTGCCCCAAGGAATGGCCACACATCCCTGCATGGATGAACTCAACCTAGCTCAACAGGGCTGCATGGGGAAGAGCAGCCAGGAGAGGCGAGTGGGGCAATGCAAGGAGGAGAAGTGAATGCAAAAGATTGCCATAAACTTTTCTCCCTATATTTCTCCATAAAATGCCACCGCAGCCATGTAAAGTGCTAGTAAAGTGATGTGTGCCACAGGGATTGTTATAGCCTAAAATGAGGCCAAAAAAAAGGTCAGTTCTCAGGTAACTGCCTGGATTTGGAAGCACCTCCTTTTTAATTCAAGTACAATACACAAGATTCTGGAATTACCCAATACAAGACCTCTGGAATTACCCATCTCCAGGACAGGGCTCATCCTGGCAGGAAAACACATGGGATGAACACACAGGAAGCCAAACCATTCAGGTATCCATTTAATGAATCAAAACCTCAGTAAGTAGGAATTGTGCATCTGGGTTACAGCCTCTTCTACCAGAGGAAGAGAAAGAGAGAGATAAAATTAAAACAGAGGATGCAACATAATCCAACCTTGCATTTAGGCTTTAGGATATCAAAAAGGAACTGGTCTGGCTCTTGCCAACCAGTCAGCCTTTGAAATGAATGGAGTTGTGTTCAGTGCACTTATCCTCTTAATGAGGACAAATCCTGGCAGTTTACCCTTAGGTAAAAAGGAAAAGAGCTTACGCTGTCAGCTTGATGCGCTCTTGAAAGAGAAATCAGGCTCCCATCTTATCTGAACCCGGGTTAATTCTACACATTCATCACTCCCCAGGGGTTGAAGCGCTTTGGGTTTCACCAGGAGCTGTGTCTGATCGGGTCAAGGGAAGGATCCGGGCTGAAACCAGCTGAAAGATGAATCCTCCTTTCAGCATCCCAGGTCACAGCTCTGAGCTCGCCAAAGCAGGATGCGTGCAGTGTGCTCCCTTGCCTTGCCGCTCAGGTCTGAAGGTGGATAGGAAATGCCAAAACCCGAGTTTGAGTCCCATATCTACATGCATGGCTTCTGCTGCCTGCCTGGCTCAGCACCAGTAACCCCATAAGGGCTTTTGGTAGGAAAACATGAGAATCTGGTGTGAATAGGGCCAGAAGCAGTTTTGGCTCCTGCCCATGGAGACAGCACCACGGGCAAGAAAGAAGGATGGACAGTGGCCAGCAGCCCTTGCTCTTCTCCCCCTTTGGTGGTGGACATAAAAGGTTTCTCTTCCTTCTTTTTCTCCCCAAAGGAGAAATCAAAGGCAGCTTCTCGCTCCCAGTCCATGCCAGACCATCCATAATAGTTGTCCTGCCTAAATAAATGAATAACTTTCCTCTGGCTAAGTAAGTCATTTGGATTCTTCAACTCAAGTGACCATGATATAAGGCAGAAGCTCTCCCCTGTGAGGGTGCTGAGGTGCTGGCACAGGGTGCCCAGAGAAGCTGTGGCTGCCCCATCCCTGGCAGTGTTCAAGGCCAGGCTGGACACAGGGGCTTGGAGCAAGCTGCCCTAGTGGAAGGTGTCCCTGCCCATGGCAGGGGTTGGAGGAGCTTTAAGGTCCCTTCCAACACAAACCACACTTGGATTCTATGATTGAGCTAATAGATGTTAGAGTAATCATATATAGCATTACTTGGTAATATATTCCCACCCCAGAACCTGTGCTTCCTACTTACACAAGATCTATTTTAGCTTTACGGTTCACTGAAAGTTTCATGCTGGATGAAAGTTACACCAAATTCACCAAGCGTAGAAATGCTGAATAAAGGCAGCTTTTCCTTTGAAAACAGAGAAGATCCTCTATACCTGGTAAATTATCAGTCACCTTAACGCTTAGCAGCAGCTGAAAACACTTAGTAAGACACACTGCAAACCTCACAGCAGGCAAAAGCAATAATTTCTGATGCAGGCATATCTACTTGACAGCACGGCAGAAGCTAGTTAACTTCACAATTACAGAGCAAGGAGCCAGCACAGCTTTGCTGGTACCCACAGGCAAAAGAGGCTCAGTCAATAAAACCAATCCCTGTCCCCCAGGAGCTATTCTGCTAAAGAGTCATCCAGCTCCTGCTATTTAAAAATCACTGCTGGTAGGAGACGTGCCAGAATTAACAATCAATGTTCTAAATGAAGCGCGGTATCGCCAACACAGGGATGGGGTTTATTATAGGAGCATCAGAGAAGTAGAAATATTACTCTCACAGCAACGTGGCAGGTTTGGGTGGTGGGTGAGAGGGAGGAGAGGCTGAAAAGGAGAGGCCACGTTGACAGGGCTTGGAGCAAGCTGATCTAGTAGAAGGTGTCCCTGCCCATGGCAGGGGGCTGGAACTGGATGGTCTTTAAGGTCCCTTCCAACACAAACCCATCTGGGATTCTATGATCGGACCAGGATCACCACAGGACAGTGCAGCAGCACTGCATTAGCTTCTGTCATTAGCTTCTGTCCCAATGACTGGGTGTAAAGTGCATGATTGATGCTGTTTCTCTGAGTCCCTACCCCAAGTAAAACCTCCTCAAACAAGGCAGCTCAAGGGATCACTGCATGAAAACATACAGGAGAGCTTCAGACTGGCACAGGAGTGCTTTATTCTCTAAGAGAGACCTCTGTTGTACCAGATTTTCAACACTTCCTAACTTAGGGGCTCTTACCTTTTACTGCTCAAGTGCCTTCCCTCCGCACGAGCCCACCTAACATTGCTCCTGCCACAAAGCTGTGTTGTGTAAAGTGGTGCGACCCGTTCTGTCACACTAGGGAAAACACAGAGGTGTTCTGTCAGCTGTGAAGCACCTGTACTGCCTGCACCTCTGAAATGGGCCATCAGCAGCTCCTCCCTGCCGTTATCCCCATGTCCAAGTATTTAAAGGGTGGCTACAAAGAAGATGGAGATTCCCTTTTTACAAGGAGTCCCATGGAAAAGACCAGGGGTGATGGGCACAAGTTACTGCTGGGGAGATTCCCACTGGACACAAGAGGAAAATTTTTCCCATGAGAACAACCAGCCATTGGAATAATCTCCCTAGGGAAGTGGTGGCTCCCCAGTGCTGGACACTGTTAAGATTCAGGTGCACAGGGTGCTGGGACATCCAGTTTAGATCATGCTTTGCCAAGTAAGATTGGACCAGATGATAGTTGAGGTCCTTCCAACCTCTATGATTCTATGAGATCTCAAATGAGTTTCCCCCTTCTTGGACAGAGATCAGTCCCATATTGAACACAAGCCAACTTCAAGCACAAGAAGCTCTAAAACCTGCTCCTAACATTGTCCTGAGCGCTCAGGATTTAATGATGCTTTACCAAGGGCATCTTCTGTCCCACACTGGGACACCAGGTTGTTCTACTGGTAGCACTGCCACCAGATAAAGATTTCCTCCAGTCTCCTGGAAGAGCACACAGGTTATGGCATGGGATGCACACTAGGTTCCATGCAATGCCTCAGGGAGCATGAGGTCAGTCGGGAAGGGAGCACTGGTGCATAAACATCCCACGGGAATCCCTGCTTGGAAAAATTGACTGCAAGGACCGCAACAAAGCTTTTATCATTGGTTTAAATGTCCCCATTCCGGACAATTTTTGTCATCCGTACTCCTGGGTGAGCTTCTCATAGAATCAACTGGGTTGGAAAATACCTTTAAGATCATCAAGTCCAACCATTACCAGGGAATGAGATGCTGCAGAGCCACATACATCTAGGCTGATAGCTCACAAACTGGATGTCTTTTTCCTTTTGTTTGTCGATAAAGCAGCTGCATACCCTTGAACATTGAAGAATTCACCTTTCAAGGATATAGGTGGTGGTGATGGACGAGCAATCCCGATGTGCCCATTATCTCAGGGCAATGAGCTCCAGGCATTAATGGGCTTCTGCTGCAGGAGGAGCAGACACCTGCAGTGGTCAAACCACATCAAAACAACCTCTTAGAAGAAAAGGAGATGAAAAAATAAGGAAATCAAATCCCTCAAACCAGCTTTTGCTGCAGTAATTCGGGACATTCAGAGCTACCTTTCCCTGCTCAACGTTTTCAGTCAAGTGGCTGGGTTCTGCCCCTGTGCCTTGAAAAGGGCTCTTCCTAGAAGATAAAGGGGATGCTCTCAGCTGCTCCTTCACCACTTTCCTCTGGCTGTTCGCCTCAGGAGCCATCAGAGGGCAGCAGCCTCCTTCCCAACCCTCACTTTATCCCTTTCCTGTTCTGCTCTGAAGGGCAGAGTGAAAAAAAGAGGGAAAGAGAAAGAAAACTGCCCTAACTGTACCTGCAAAGACAATACTGCATTCACCTCCTTCTCTGAGACACAGAAACCAAAGGAAGAGCATCACCCAAATTGCACATTAACTTTCAGTGCTCTGATAGACGCCCCAACTCTGTGGACATCCCGGAATCAAGCATAAGGGGTACAGCATACAGCAGTGGGGCTGCTTATACATGCACTGGAAAAGGTTTTTGGGCTAGATCCCAATATTAGAAGAGCTACATTGCCAAAACGACTAAAACCCCTAGAGAAACATGAGGCTTGAAGATGTTCAAACCTAATTAATCAGAGCTGCTGAATGCTAAAGTGTTACCAAAGCTATTAATAGTGGTTAGAAATGCAGAGCCAAAGAGAAAAGGGGATTTTATACAGTCCCAGTCTTCAGAGTAAGGGCAAAAATACTGTATTTTTCAGAGGTTACCAGGACAGCTTTCACTTCTATTGCTTGATCAATAGGGCATGAGCAAAAACCTCACCCCCAGTAAGAATAAAACAGTAAAGTCGAGTATTTTCCAAGTGTGATACAAGAAATAGAGACATCCCCCCTGCAGTCCTGATCCAGCTCTGGGGCAGCAGCACAAGAGGGATGTGGAGCTGTTGGAGCGAGTCCAGAGAAGGCCATGGAGATGCTGTGAGGGCTGGAGCAGCTCTGCTCTGGAGCCAGGCTAAGAACAATCTGGTTTAGTGGAAAGAAATCCCAAAATATGTATATATTTAGTGATTAATATATATATATTTAAAAATAAATATATATGTATATATGTTATGTATGTGCGTACATATATATGTATATATGTATATAAAGTCTTCCTGGGAAGCCCCAGGTGCTCCCTGAGGAAGAGAGTAGTCTCTACACATCCTTGCTCCTGATGTGTGACAGCTTCTCCTGTCACTACACTGGAGATCCTGCAGTGGTGACCCAGTTAACTCTGGTGTATTTAGACTGTTTGCACGTATGTTTTTACATGTTAAGGATCAGATTCATCTTCCATTGCTCCCATCTGCCAAATGGGACTGTTTGAGAGGAAAAGTGTCACTCAGTGTAGAGAAACTGAAACGAAGGGAAATGCTCATGAACTTTTGCAGCATAGGGCAATACATCAATGCACTGGTGCTTGGCCTCTCTACAGCCCCAAGGAAGATGTCAGTGCTAATAAAGCCACTGAAAGACGGATGATATCCTAAATATAGGAGCCTCAATGAAAATCACTCATTATAACAAAGCTACAGCTTAATTTCCTGAGGACTTTGGGGTTCAGGGTAGACACTGTCTTCATCTGCCCATGCTCTAAGTATGTACAGTGTTTCTGCCCTCCTTACTGGATATGAGGATTTCATACATAAGATGCCATGGCAAGGAGAAGGAAAAAAGGATTTACTGTAAAGTGCCAAGAAATCATGGGTTCATATTCAGTCACATAAAGACAATTAGCAAAACTAGTGAATTCTTTCGCTGTACCATTGCCAAATGCTTCAATACAAACTGTTTTAACAGTGGCTTTGGCAGCAATTTCCCAGCTAGAATAGCCTATAGCCAGGGAAACAGCCCAGCTTCAAAGAGCAGAGGGAACAGGATGATAGGGTCCTGTGGCAAATGCAGAACTCTAATTTGCACTGGAAAATGCTTTTCCTAAAGGGTACCAAGCCATCCCTATGTGTTTACAGTCAGACACTCCCTGCAGAGCAGGGTCTTCTGTGATACCAAGGTTCCACTACACCACACCATGAACCACAGCAGTGCCACAGGGCCTTGGGAGAAGTCTCGCGTGGTCATATTGGATGATCCATGAGATATTTTACTGTGACTACTCGATTTCTGTGATTATGCATGTGCAACAGACAACTCACCCGATGAACAGCTCAGCAGAGTAAGCTGCAAGGCTCATTGCACCTCATTCATTCACAAAGATCAGGTTGCCCATGTTATGTTTGGATTTCCCAGAAGCCTTTCACAAAGTTCCCCAGCTGAGGTTTTTAAGGAAGCCACATAGATTGTGGAAGCCACATAGGGAGGGTCTTCCATAACATACATATAACATAGGTAAAGCAGGAACCTACAGTAGGAGTTAGTGCTTGGATCTTGCAAAGGATGGAGGTCACCGTTACCATTCCACAGGGACATGGGCTGTTCAATATAGTCACATAGTGCAATGAGAAGGGATGCATACTGGAAAACAACCCCTGCTTCACACTTGAAATTATGCACACTGAGCTGACTCAGACTGAGACTCCAGCTCCGTGCTCAACAGCTGTCAGAAGAGCTAAGCAAACGCTGGGCAAAGAAGAAAGGATTATAAAGGGAAAGAATAGAGATGACATGATATAATCCTGTATAAGAAAGGCACATTAGGAACTAAGAAGTTATCCATAGAGAGTCAATGTTCTCTTACTGGGCTAATACAACTTTAATGCTCATCACATGCACACCTCTAATTAGCATCCATGCAGATATTGGTTCAAGCCTCTTCCCAAACCTTAAAGTCACTTTTGACTCTGACAGAAGCACATTGCAGCACAGTGACTGAAAACTCCGTTTCCTGCTGTTGGGATAAACAGTTCTGCTGGCTTTATGCAAAGTAAGTCAAGACAGGAAAGAATAGGAACTTTCATTGACTTGAGTGGGCTTTGGATCAAGTTGTGAGCAAATTAACATGACAATAATGGGGATCTTTTCACATTTATCCTGTAAAGGGGAACAGATGGGGATCAAAATACCCTCACTAATCTCAACTTCCTTTCCCCACCTTTACTTGAAAAGAAGATAACATGGATTAGGGCACCAGGAGCAATCGCTGCTTCCACCATCAAGTTCTCCAGACACTTTATCATCTTTTGGGGGGAGCAAACAAAATCAAAACAATTCCAAGAACACCTACACTGAACTAATCTGACTACACTGAGAATCAGGCACCTCTGCATACACATCCCATTCGATTGTACCTGCAACACTGATAGATTGCTGGAAGTTCTTAAGCACAGCAACAAGTCAGTTCCAGAAAGTCATTAGAAAACCTGTAAACCAAGTTATAACCACTGCAGATGAACCATGGTCAAGGTCTTCATAAATACTTCTATGTAACTATTATCATCAGAGCTTGTTGCATTATAAATAGATTGGAACTACCCAAAAAGACCTATTTATTTAGATGATCACAGCATAATCACACTCAACAGAGATGACTGATACACATGCAGATCAGATGTGCTCATCAGGCTCTGATTGTCTGCATCACAGCTTGGGATATTTGGGCAGAAGACATTCACAGACACTATTATTGGGCAGTGTTCCTTATCCCATTCCCTCTCCTCAGGAACAAAGAGGAATTACAAATGCCCTCTCCTCCTTAGTTCCCCAGCTTGCTCATTTCTCTACAGCTGTAATGCGTTCAATACAGCGTGATGAAACTAATACACAAACAGCATTCATCACTCATTTTTTTCTCTCCCTCTTGTAAGGGTAGCCTCTGCCTTTTATTGTCCACACTGAAACGTGAGCAACGCCGCTGCTGTTGTAATACGGCTGTAACAGGAAAAAGACAACCTACCACTGCAGAACTATACCAAGTTATTGCACCATGACCCACTGTGGTTGTAAAACAAAACACATTCCAGTGCTGAGTGAGAAGGGTTGAAACCCACCTATCTGCTTTCTCAGCACTGAAGAGATTACTTATTTATAAGCAGCAAATCTCCACTTCCCAGTGGGGGGCTAAATCTGGAACTTCATAAATGACCCTGAACTGGAGAACTGGAGATAAGGGCTTAACTTCCTTTCATTTTTCCACTTGTGTGATTTATTCCCTTGGGGATGTAGTGGAGATATCTCTACTTTTACGCCTAAATCAGAGACAAAGAGCTTGTGGCAAAGGTTGTGGGAAATGCAGGAACCACAGGTATGATCACTGTTCTGCCATGCAGTGCAAAACTCCCTGGGCTAGGATTCCATATTTTAAGACCATGGTCCTGAATTTAATTACATTATGGCCATACAAATTCACCTTGATTTTCAAATGAGCAGCTTAGGTGCTCAGTGTACAGACCATGGTTTCTTTGGAAAACTGGAAAAGCCCCTCATCACACTGCACCCAGGTACCTTCTTGTGTAGATTAGACAACAGCTTATGGTTTGCAATGTAAAATATAAAGCCCTGATATTCTATCATTCATCCCTTATGCAGGCAGGACCAGAGGCACACAAGGGATGTGGTCCTTGCCCAGGCCAGCTGGGGTGCAGGCTTCCCTCCAGTATTTCAAGGGGATTTTTCCCCAGCAAGCTGGGGGTAAGAAACGTGCTTTTAAGAACAAACCCATGTATTTATCAGATTTAAGAGCCTGTCTGCAGGGAGGAAACAGCAGCAAGAGAAACTGGATGAAAAGGGCCATGCTATATACTGCAGGTTATGCGTTGGCTTTGATGCTACTGTAAAATCCCCAACCAGCAGGGGAACACAAAACAGAAACCACACTTGAAGTATCCACAAGAGTGAACCTGCTATGGGCTGGGGATGCCTGTAAAGTCAGAGAAGCAAAATACCCCTCTCAAGTAGCAGTTTCTTCTCTATAAAGAAGGTTTGTCAGCCCATAAGTTGCTATTTTCCAGGCATGTTTTGTTACCTGCAGTATAGCTCTAGAGGCAGATGAGAAGAAAACTGACAACCCACGTGCATCCATCTTCATTTGTCTTTCATGAATATGAGAAGATAAGAAGGGCCCCCATTTCAAAGCACTGATACCATTGTGGTAGTTACTTATCATTGTCTGTCCCCTTACTCTGCTTCCCTCAGCCCTGGCCTTACAAGTTGAGACATGCCCAAGTGACCACAGTTTTGAAACAAGGTTGTTTTCTTTTTCCAGCAATTCACTGGAAATTAAACTTTGCCCAGGAGAGAACACAGAGGGACATCATTCAGAACACTGTTTAAATGGACACATCAGTGTTAAAACGCTATTTGCAGTCACTTCTGTTGGAAATCTCACAGTGCTCCCTGCAGATCAACTGTTGCACGGTATATTGGATTTTAATAGCACCTCTAGGTTTGAGATGAGAAAATGAATGAAACGTGCCCCCAGATGGGAAGGTATCCTGCAAGCAAGTGCGCATTCAAATCATTCAGCTGCAGCCAGAGGGTGACTGTTTCTAATCGGGAAATAACTTGCATTATTAAAACCAAAGGAAAAGGAGGTTACTGGGAAGGATCCATGGCTTCTGGTTAATTCTGGGGTGACTATTCAAACATCTTTTATGAAACCCAAGTTGAAAACACTTTTAGGCAGCTTATTGCTAAGCTGCACAGCGAACACAGATAAGGCTGGTAGGAAACTACCAGGTATAAGAGAGTATTAAAGTCTTTATTCAAAGAGCGGTGCAGCAGGTAAATCAAACCAGGTATAAGACAGGAGCATCTTCTGCTTTTCCTCAATATATTTGTTAAAGGAGAGTCAGGGAACAGGGCACTGACCTTTTCTGCAAGTAATGCTCTTCATCCCTCTTTCGAGAGAAGAGGATGTAATCTCTTACTCCAAAGAGTGTTCCCTAGCATGGACTTGCAAGAATAAACCCCGCAGTTGTCTTTCCTCTGTCATATTATTACACACATCCAAAATCATGTAAAGAGGGAATTTTTCTCCAGGAAGCTAGCAAGTGCCAGCCGTGCACTTGCAAGGATGCAGAAACCCTCCTCTTCCACGTACACACTATTCTCTGGTAATCCTGTAAAGCAGAACCACCTTGTGCATAGGCAAACATACTTTGTGTATGTGGCATGGTTGTCAAACATGCATTGCAAGACTAAATATGCTCATTTTAAAGTCAAAATGCCTTGAAAAAGGATTTAGTCTGCAAGATCTTCCTCTCCTGTAAGTCTTGAGCATCTGTAGCTACTTGTTAGCATTCATTAAGAATAAGAGCACTCTCCTTCTCATCTGTGGAACAGCTTGAAGCCCAACGATGGCTTTATTTCCCTGGGTTGAAAGAAAAGATCATCCCTGTGATGTGATAGTGCAGCGGAACCGATTTAATTATGGCTGAACCCCCCTCTACACTCACACTGTCAACATACGAGCTCGTTTTTGTAGCACACCAACAGAGACATGGGTAAATAAACATGGGACTACCTACGAGTGCATTTAATCACGCTTAGCTGCTGTATGAAGGGCTGCTTTGTCCAGGGGCAGGGTCTCCTCCTCCCCCAGTGGCAGGTGCTTTGCTGATCAGCGATGGGGAATTTGCCTGCAGGGGTGCTGCTTCCTCCAAATCCTTTTTAGAGAGAGATATTGAATCTGGCACATTCCTTCATAGAAATGGCAGGCAGGCCTGATGTTGAAAGTGTAGCGAATGAAAGGACTCAATTTGTCAGTGTCAGGATGGGGCAGTGATCTTTTCTCCTTCGAGCAGTAAAAACTTTCCAGCATCAAATGGTGCCTAACACTGGGATGTGATCAGGTGGAAAGAGTCTCTCAATCATTTAAAACAAGATCCTGTTTCAACTAAAGTGGGCTTAGGCTAAGATATGGCAAATATCTCCTGAGTAATTGCATGGCATTTAATAATCACAAGAAGTTTATGGGCTATGGTGTGTAACTCCAAGAAAATTGAGTTTAATTCTGATTTCTCCAGAATCCCAAGCTCAAACATGTTCTAAAACTTACAAGCACTATTCTGCTTAACACAATGTTTTCTGTTTCATTTTCCACATATGAAGCCCCTCTGCAAACCTAAATACCAGGACTCTGCTCTGAAATTCTTAGTTCTCTCACCATTATTTAAAGGATGGACCAGAGCATTAACACACCAAACTAAAGGGATATTCAGCTATACTGGGGGTGAAATGGTTGAGACATCTAGCAGAGATGTGGTAGCTCCAAGTGCTGGTGCTCATCCATCTTTAATTTTGAAGATCCCCAGAAATCCAGGGTTGTGTCTTCATGAGACCTGGACTTGTCCTCCATTCACTTTGGTGTCCCTCCTCTCCCTCATAGAGGGCAGAGCACACAGCAAAGGGAGGCCAGTGCACTGCAAGGATGAGTTTGTTGAGGTTTTCCCAGCCAGAATGGGAGATGACACAAGAGGTTCCCTTTCATAGAATCCCAGCCTGGTTTGTGGTGGAAGGGGACCTTAAAACACATCCAGTTCCAACCCCCTGCCATGGGGGCTGGAATCTATGACCAGGTTGGAACCACTGGAGCAGCTTGCTCCAAGCCAGTGTCCAACCTGGCCTTGAACACTGCCAGGGATGGGGCAGCCACAGCTTCTCTGGGCACCCTGTGCCAGCGCCTCAGCACCCTCACAGGGAAGAGCTTCAGTCTAAGATCTAAAACTTCCTCATATCTAAGCTTTTTTATACCTTTGCCACACACCAGCCTTGTGCCCCCATGGCAGTGGGACACTACTGAACCTAGTGTTGCTTCCCATCACAGGCAAGAGCAGAGAGGATGAATCCCTTCAGCAAGCAGCAGCAATTAAGCCTAACACAGGTCTGCCACTTCCCCTCTCAAAAGGATGCGCTGATTCCTGCTGGTTTGGCCTCATTTCAGGCAGTGTGGAAGCACTGCCAGGCTTCCATCTCACCTCCAGCTGTGAGCTCAGTGTGCCTGCAGGCTCCATCCCTAGTCCTGGGCTAATACTCATCCCTGTCCTGAGGGCTTTGGTGCTGGGGGGTTTCAAAGCCCACCCTGGTCATGCTGGGCTCCTGGGGTAGTTCAGTGTCTGACAAGGCTTTCTGTGCTCTGCTGGAGGTGTTCCTGCCCGGAGGTTGGGGACTATTGATCGCATCATGAGCCAGGTCCTCACAACTTGACCTTCATTCTCCATTGAAGTCAACTGAAGAGCGCTCGGGTTTCTCTTGTGAATCATAGAAACTGAACACTTGGCTTTTACAAGCCCGTTGTTGCATTTTTATACCCCTTTTATGGTTCCTGTGTATGGGGCATGGAGAAATAAGGAGAACTCCAGCTGGTTTTCCCACCCTGGCTGTCTTGTTAAGAGATACCAAATCTGCTTCAGCTTTAGTGTAAAACTGACTCGGAACAGTTTTCCTCGAGTGCATGGATAAATGTTACAAACAAAAAGCTCACACAACTTCGCAGCTAAGCCATCAATCAGCTGAAATGAGGAGCAAAACCCAAATGGTTCATATCAAACAGAATACTAAAGGCACTCAGGAAGACACTGGTACTGTTAGAACTTCACTAAATAACCCAGCCCCTTGGCCATAACCCCGCAAAGAAACTGATGCCTGTGAAAGTCATCCACGTGCTTTTAAGGGGATAAATGGGCTCTCACATAGACCCCAAGAGCTACAGTCTACTTTGGAGTAGCTCTTTAGGGAGCAGACTTGGTTTAGAGCAGTACAATGAAGCTCTATCACCTGAGTCAGTGCTCTTGTATGATGAAGACTTCAGAATAGCTGTGACTAAGTTCTGTAAAGAGAGTCTCCAGCGTGCTTAAAAACATATAACAAAGAATTTACCAATGGGCAATGGTTCAGGTAAATGCTGAAGAACTCTGAAACAGGGGAGATTAAAGCACTGTCCTTTAGTGCCTACGGGAACCTCTGATGAACACAATAGTGTGAAACCAAGAATAAAGAAACAGCAAAGGTCACTGAGGTCTTTGGAAGGGGTAAAAGAGCGCAGGAAATTATGGAAGGGAGTAGAAGCATGGAGGAATGCCATAGGTCAAGACTTGAGGATCACTGCAGCAAGCACTGCCCAGCAGAGCACTGCTTGCAGAGGGTGGATTAAGTGTTTCAACTGCGCACTGCCAGGGGCTGTCACAAGGATGTGCAGTTTCATTAACCCACAGGCTATATTCTTCTTTAGCTGTCTTTCTTGCTGCACTACTCAGCACTCTCCGGTCAGCCTTAACCCAAAATAAGCCTACAATGAAACCGTGGTCTGATGGGAAACCAAAGCTCCTCTGCAAGTAATGGAAAGCTGTATTTTGTGCAGGCAACTGAAGCCCTGTTGTTGCCCCAGTTAAGAGGGGCCTCATCCTGCACAAACCTCTGCAGTCCACCCAGGGAAGGGGGCTCCTGCAGACGAGGCTGCAGACCTGACATCTGCCATCAGTGTTTGCTAGTTGAAGGCCAGCACAGTGCTTCTATTGGGAAAACAAGTTGTTTCCCCCCCCCCCCAGGATGCCACCTCCCTTTCCACGATGTTCCATCAAGCCTCAGGTTGCTTTACATCAGAATGAGAGGAAAACACCCATAAAATCGTGAAATAAATCAAATCGTGTTATTGAAGACTCAGTCTCTCAAGGACCTTTCTACTCAAGGGGCTCAATAACTGCTTCCTCTCAGGGAGGTCTCCTGGCTTGCAAAGGGGTATTCTTGGAGTTGCAATTCCCCAGCCAAGTACTTCATTCCATTTCTTTCCAAGAGAATTCAGGCTTTGCAGCTCTGAGCCTGGCTGTGGCCTCTCTCCACTGCGATTCAATTTAAGCACACACTGTTTCAGCGTCCTACCACAGGCTTTTGCATTGCCACTGGCAGAGCACGGCAAACCAAACTTCAAGTCCTAAATCAGAGCCACGCTCGGAAACTAACCCCAAATTCCTGGCTGCAGAGCTTAGGTTGGCTAATGGCTTCTGTTTAGAGTGCAAAATTCTCTCAACCCACAAACAGGTAGAAATACCATAACTTGGATATGGATGTGCATATTTACATCTGCACAAATACGTTGAGCATTCCATTATTCAGCCTCAGGCTTAAACCTTTGTTTGTGCCGTTAACACCCCCATTTGATTTTCTACTCTTAATATCCTTGCTTGGAGTTGGAGCCAAATCTCTGCAAACACAAACTTCATTAATGAAAATGGTTTGCAAAAACCTATGTATTCCTAAAGAGAGCTGCTCAGTTCAGAAGCACTTTGCCCCCAACAGATTCAAATGCCTTAATCCAGGTACACAAGTGGCTCATTTCAAATCCAGAGAGAGATTTACACTGCAAACTGTGCAGCATGCCTGCAGCCTGCAAGTAATAGTGTGGGGGAGCATCCCTCAGGAGGCAGCTCCATGGGCTATGGCTGCACAATAACACTTGAAGCAATTTTGTGTTTTACATTGTTCCAGCTCCATTTGGGCATGAACACTATGGCCTTTAGTGGTGCTTTTGTGTTGACTGGCAGAGATCATGGCCGGGTTGACAGGGCTTGGAGCAAGCTGCTCTAGTGGAAGGTGTCCCTGCCCGTGCCAGGGGGTTGGAATTGGATGAGTTTTAAGGCCCCATCCAACCTAAACCAGTCAGGGATTCTGTGACTGCTCAGTATCCACTGCTTCTATGGGAAATTTGCCTTTTGTTCAATTAAAAAAGCTGGAATGGAAAACTTCCAAAAGCTGTTACTGACTTTCTGTCATTTGAAGTTTAACAGCACAGGTTTTAATAGAAAAAACTGTCCCCACTGCAGACCCTTTAGAAGGCAAGCAAATCATAGGCCTCTCCAACTGCATTAAACCTCATAGCAGCCTTCCAGCATCTGAACGGGGCCTATAGGGATGCTGGAGAGGGACTCTTCATTAGGGACTGTAGTGACAGGACAAGGGGTAACGGGTTAAAACTGAAACAGGGGAAGTTTAGATTGGATTTAAGGAGGAAATTCTTTCCTGTGAGGGTGGTGAGGCACTGGAATGGGTTGCCCAGGGAGGTTGTGAATGCTCCATCCCTGGTGGTGTTCAAGGCCAGGTTGGATGAGGCCTTGGGTGATATGGTTTAGTGTGAGGTGTCCCTGCCCATGGCAGGGGGGTTGGAACTGGATGATCTTAAGGTCCTTTCCAACCCTAACTATTCTACAATTCTATATAAGTTACAATTACAAACATTTGGTAGTCACTAGGAGTAGCAACAGTAAGTGTGTATCGTATACAAATGGATGTGGGGATTTTTTGACCAGGCCATTTCTGAAGCTTTCCCAAAGTATTTCTCAATGACTCAGGGACATGCAGTGCTTGCTGTATGAAGTTACCAGACAAAAACCTGCTGAGCTTATGCACCAGTGATTAAGACTGAAGAACAACCTGGCCCATAGCACTCCTGCATCAGGGACCATCACAAGCAAGCCAGAGGGAGCACAGGTTTGTACCATTCAGAAGATGGTGAGCATCTTATTTCTCTGTGAAGAGCTACATAGAGCAAACAGAACTCACTGGAGTTTGGTCAATAGCATCTCACTGCAAAGACAGACTGAGCACATTAGGAGAGCTTGAGTCTCAGTTATGATCCGTTTGATACATCTCAACTATTGTGGGGAAAATTAACATTTTCCATGCTATTATTCCAGCATTGCTGCTAATATAAGAAAATGGGAGTGAATAAGAAATAGCTGTGAAAAAGACAGACATGGAGAGCATGAACAGTGTTACAAGTAGTAGATTTCTGAGCAGATAAGGTTGTCCCTCTGACCTCTGATGACACCAGTGAGGTACTAATGACTGGGCTGCTAATACCCTCAAACTAAAGGGGTCTTAATTTAGCATGGCAAAGGATTAGAGGTCAGGAGAAGGACTGCAGGGAAAAATACAGCACTGCTCTTCAGTTTACATTGATTCACTTGCAGATTGACCTGTTTAATGCTAAATTCAGGTGTCAGCAACTTTCCTTTGCAAGAATCACAACTTCAGCTGCAACCCTGTACCAAACCACCCAGACTACCAAGTTACTGCACTGGAAGCAAAAGGGACTATAAAGTCTATTTGATCTCAAGCTCTAATGTGAAGCTTCCTATCATCAGATAAACAATCCTTCCAGATAAGCACTTTTGAGTGCAACCCCAAGCCAAAACAAATTGATTTTTGGTTACATACAAGATAAAAAGTCAAGAAATTTGTGCCACAAAACTGAAAAGATTTTAAAAGATTTTATATAGCAACAAGTACAGTAGCAATATACTTATATAGCAATGTACTTACATAGCAATAAGTACAGTATGTAGCTTCTTTCCTGCACGCGCTGGTAGGGCACAGATGGTCAAGTCTCAGACCTTTATGCTTTCACACCATTATTTCCTCTGCTTAGTAAGCAAGTTATTAACTGAAATGCTTTGCGAAAGAATCTTAAACCTGCAAAAATCTGAATGAAAGAGATTCAACAAGTCCTGGATTTTACCCTGTGATCCCAGCCTGCAAATAGGGAACGAAGAGCAGGGAAGGGATGGTGAGGTTCTAGCATGATCAGTGTAGACAAGCATGCCATTAACCAAGCCAGGCAGCTCCTGCTGCTGGTCTGTGCCCTGTTTGCACCCAGACAGACAAGAGCACACCCAAATATGAACTTCAAGCAGCTGGGAACTGTTAACATGGAAATTATGATCTTTGACATTGAGTGTAGGTGTTCACATCAGGTGTGAAAGTGGAATCCTTTTCCTGTGATGCAGGAGGGAGGTCAGGCCCATAATAATGTTCAATTGAAGGGCTACCACAGCCCATAGTGATCATCATTATCAGGCAAAGATATTCTTCCAGGCATTACTCCACTGATACAACCTCCAGATATTAACTGCAAGGACAAGAATGATTTCAGGTCCCAAACACAAAGGAGGCAGCAGCAACACAGGTACGTGTTAAAGAGAAAATGACTTATCCATAGCATCTTGTTGGACTTATTCTCTTTAGCTGCGTGGATGGAGTTGTGCGGGTCCTTGAATGATCTCCATATGGTGGTTAAAAGAAGAAAAAGGATAAAAGGAGAGTTTCACTGAAGCAGCAGTTTGGCTGATAACCTCCCCTGATGGTTGGCATTGTTTTGATGTGACCTCGGTGACAAAGAAATCACACTGCAAGCTGAAATAGATATAATGGCACTGCAAAACAGCCAAGGTAAAGAGCAAAACAAGGAAAGAGTCTTAAACCAGTGCTCACTGGAGCATAAAGCCAGGAGACTTCCTAAGCTAAACCATACAGATTTATAGAGCCCCTGACTCCAAGGTTGGCTTCCTCCTTCCTGCCCGTGCCTGAAATGCCTTTTACCCTCTGGTGCCAGGTACGAAATGATACCGTCTGCAGAGAAACCAGAATTCAGCCCATGTGGGAAACGAAACGAAACGCTGGGACAAGTGTATTTCTGAAAGCAAAGAAAACACTTTAAGACCCACAAGTATTTTGCCTCGGGAAATTTCCTCTTAATCTTGGCGCTGACACCTCTCTCAGACACTTCTCAGCACTTCAAACCATGCAGGAGGCCAGCAGCCACCATTCCCAAGGTATTTAGTTTCTCCCCGCTGATTTCTGCAACGATTATGTTACCTCAGGTCTGAAAGGCTGCTCTTCTCCTTAAGTGACAGGTAATTGAACGGGTGCACAGCAAGGGGCTCAACAAAGATGTTTCCTCCAGACCAGCTCCTTTCCCCAACACCAAAGCCAACAAGCAGTGCTTCTTACCTGGAAGTGGGGTATAGTTCTCAGCTAACGTTCTCTCAATAGAATGTATTTCATAAGGTATAATCGTAGATTTGGATTAGACTCAATTAAGAAACACAGCAAAGACCATTTGGGGCATCTTATGACAAAGTGTGTTAACAAGACCAAGCAACAGGTAAGCAAAGGAATGAGTCCAGCTGCAGCCCCTGCACGGGGGGATACTCAGAGGCAAGGGGGTATCCCTGCAGGGACAGGGACTGCTATTGCTGTTCAGTCCTCTCCTGCCAGATAATCACTTTCAAGTGTTGCAGAAGCTGCATCTGCATGTTCCATAGGCAGAAACTTGATTCTCTTCATATACTCATCTAAAAAAAACCTCTACTTGTGCAGACAGAAGGAAGCCAAGTGTCTAAAAATGTTAGCTATGCAAAGGAGAAAGTCCCCAAGCTTCTTTACCAAAACACTATATTTGCACATGAAATCACTGTCGAGAACAAAGAGCTGGGCCATGGGGATCACCACACACCAGCTACATGCTGCTAGCCTGGAAATGCGCTGAGGCAAGGCAATACATTTAACCAGAGTGCTAAAAGGCAGCTTGTATGGTCTCTGGTCCATGATTTAAGAGTGCGATTGTATTTTCTCGTATGACCCATTCTGTTGTGCAGGTTTCAGTCTTGGGGAAGGAACAGAGAGTGCAGAGGAGGCCATGGAGATGCTGCGAGGGCTGGAGCAGCTCTGCTCTGGAGCCAGGCTGAGAGAGCTGGGCTGGGGCAGCCTGGAGAAGAGAAGGCTCCTGAAGGGGAGACCTGAGAGCAGCTCCAGTGCCTGAAGGGGCTGCAGGAAAGCTGGAGAGGGGCTTGGGACAAGGGATGGAGGGACAGGCCAAGGGGAATGGCTTTAACCTGCCAGAGGGGAGACTGAGATGAGCTCTTAGGCAGAAGCTCTTCCCTGTGAGGGTGCTGAGGCGCTGGCACAGGGTGCCCAGAGAAGCTGTGGCTGCCCCATCCCTGGCAGTGTTCAAGGCCAGGTTGGACAGAGGGGCTTGGAGCAAACTGCTCTAGTGGAAGGGGTCCCTGCCCATGGCAGGGGTTGGAACTGGGTGAGCATTAAGGTCCCTTCCAACCCAAACCAGGCTGGGATTCTGGGATCCTATGAAGGTGGGGTTTTGGTGTCCCAAGGCAGTGCAACTCTGCTGGAATTCCTGGGTCGCTAACAGAGAGCATGGAGGCTGGAAACACCAGCCCAGATCCATATCTGGTTAGCACAGGGCTTTCTATGGATAACATTAGCACAGCCGATAGCACCAGATGAATTACAGCACTTCTGAGAAATCAGCATAGAAATTAATCGCGCTTACAGAAGGTGGCAGAACTTTAACAACGGAATGGGAATATACTGAGGTTTTCTATTAAACGTGTCTGAAACTCAGAGACATTTAAACCCTTTCCAATTCTCATTCACTCCAGCTTTAACTAATTCTACTGGGCAACATTTCACGTCAAGGCCAGCCACTTCATCTACTTGGAAGGTGAAACATGGGACGGACACTGCTGCCACAGCCCACAGACACGTGCAGACTGCTACTTGCTCTCAGTTTTCCTCCCATCAAATAAGACAAGTTCTGGGGACAGGAAACACCTGAATTCATAAGGAGAGTGTTACCCTTATGAGGTGGCAGCTTTAAAGGAGGAACTGAAGGAATATTTCCAAACGGGGAATTAAACAAGAAAAATCCTCATGGATATCACTATCTGTAAAGGGCAACATTTGAAACATGACTTTCCAGCCTTCTACAAGAGATTGACTTCTTCACTAATCTAGAAATGATCTTCTCTATTCTGAAAATCACTTTAGCAACTCAATTGTAACAGCAAACCAATGATTTCTGAGCATTGAAATAATTTGTGATAGAATGAAGCAAGGTCCCGAACTCAGTATCAACGTGTTCCCTCAGTGGGCAGACAATCGGAGTCAGTACCAAAATTCCCAAGTATCCCAATTTCTAAGGAAATTGGAAAACCAGAAGGCAGAGGATGTCTCTGAGTAGAGGTAAATTAAATAGCTCTTGTAGCAGTCATTTATCACCACTTCCCAGCTCTTTCACCTTGGCTCTACCCAGGTTATCAACAGTTTCAAACATCAAGCAACTCCTGTCTCAGACAGAAAGAAATAAAGCAAGGAACTGCAATGAGTGATCACACAGGAGTGCATGTGTGGGAGCAAGAGAAGGCAAGGGCAGATGCCTGTTGTTAAGGTGGGCTGAGATTAGTACCCATGTGTTGGGATCAGTACCCATGTCCTTGTGGCTAAGGATCACTGCTGTACAACCAGTTCAGCCTCTGAAAACAGCAGGATGGGAACCTAAATATAGGAGAACATCACCACGCTCAACACGTGCTAACAGAGAAAAGATGTAGCATGGGATGGGGTTGCAAGCAGGGCGTAAACCAGCGCACGCAGTACACTTGCTTTGGAGTAGCCAAATCTTCAATCTTTTTCCAGATCTCCTCATTTTCATATAATCCTGGACTGGTTCGTGTTGGAAGGGACCTTGAAGCTCAAGTTTGCATTTCCTGACTGCTTAAGCTTCACTAAGGTTGGGTTCTGTTGGCCAAACGGAGCTGTCTAATGCCACCCGCTTTACTCTGGGTATCAGGCATCCATCCAGGGATAGTGGTTGTAACGTAGGGGGTAAAGGGAAACCCACAGTGCTTACCCTCAGCCAGTGACCCCTTTGCCATTGGAAATCAAGACCCCAGGCGCAGAAAAAGGAAAGCAACATTTTGGTGGAGGGCACAACACTGAACTCCTTCACAGCCTGTAATGTTTCTGCATGTTTGTTAATACCTGGGCCAGAGGTGAAAAGGCAGCACAGCGTTATGACTCTGGATTTTATTGACAGTAAACAGTCTGAAGCTGTTCCAGGGAGGGCAGACAGGGGCCTCGATGGCTTTTACAACTGTGGAAAAAAAAAAACAAAACAAGAATTTTATGTCTAAATGTTTACAGCAAGTGATCGCTTCCGAGCACTTGAACTGGTGAAACGCGTGCTTGCTTGGGGAGGGCAGGAGTACAGCACACGCAGCAGTCATGGTTCCTTGCACCAGCTCTCTGCTATAAGTACATGGTACAAGACAAAACTCGTCCAATATAGCAAGAAAATCCCCTATGGAATAAGCAAGAGGAAATGAAGTGATAAATCCTCAGCCTGTTAGTGAACACGATCGGTTCAAGTACTAAGACTTGTCCTGGAAGAAGAGGAGATGGGAATGAATCCCCCTTCCACCTCCCAGGGCAAACCAGCTCTTGCTGCAGTGGAAAAAGGTAACTTCAAATAGTTCTGTTCTACCCTCCTCCTCCTCACTGAGGCAGGATCCTGCCTGCTGTCATGTTCCAGCATTGGAACAGGCTGCCCAGGGCAGTGCTGGAGTCACCATCACTGGAAGTGTTCACACACCGCGTAGACGAGGCCCTCAGTGCCATGGGTTAGTGGTGGGGTAATGGTTGGACTTGATGATCTTAAAGGTCTTTCCCAACCTGGTTGATTCTGTGATCTGCCCACAAAGGCACCACAAAGCTAATTGATTTATGGAGCCCAGAAGGTAAAGGACAAGAGATAAATCAATATAACCAATACTGACACAAGAGGGAGGGCACGAGCCAATGCTGAAGATGGACTGTGGCCTTTGGCTAAAGGCACACATTTATGGGCATGGCAGTCTCCAGTTGGGTTCTTGCAGAGTGAAACAAAGATAATGGTGCTAAAATAACATCTCATCCCAAATTTGCCTTTCAAGAGTCTTTCAGAAAGGGTATGGACGACCTGAATAGCCCTGCATCAGGTTTTTCTGTGGCTTAAGCTATAAGGAATAAGTGTGAATGTTTTATTACGTTGGCATCTTATTTTGACAAGAGGAAAAAACCCCAAGAACTGTTTACACTGCACTATCCATAACAGTCACGAAACAGCGCTGCAGGACATGTGTAACCAAATACTGGGATACATCAGGCAAGACAGATTTCAAGCTTTAAATCACTCCAGAGAACCATGTGCTAAGACAAGCTGGCATGATTTGGCCTGAAATTTTCCATCTGTATGATACTTCTAAGGGAACCTGGACTTTGCCAGAGGCTCTGCAATGGGTGGCACGCTGCCTCTTAGTAAGGCTTTCTTCCCTTCTGTACAACTTGTGACTATGGGCACCTCAATGTATTGTTTTCATGGTGACAGTAAGTTCAGATGTGCTCAGATTGCAGTTAAATGACCAAGGTGTAGATGCCGTCTAAGAAGATACACAAATAGCTTCTTTTAATAGCCGAAATATGAGGTGTTAGCAGTTATCTCACTGAACAGCTTTTAAGAGCTTATTTGAGCTTAAAGAGAAATCCAAGAGCGAGATGAACCACTGGGAAAGCGCTTTCTGCTTGTTAATAATCTGCTCCTTACACACAACCAGAGCTGTGCCACTAAGACCCAAGGCAAATCTCCAAAGATGGAGTTGTTTGGCATGCAAACAAAGGAGCATCCCTCCTGTGCGGGGAGGGAGGAGAGACAGCTTCTCCTATAAAGGCTCCTCCACCCAATAAAAGCACAGACACAGCATCACTCAGTGGTTTTGTTTGGGCAAAAATGTTATTGCCCAGCCATAACTGACTGATGGAAAGGAGCATGGTGGAAACCACGTACAGGTCTTAAATTAGAAGATTTTCAGCTCGCTGCAACATCAGGTTTTAGCACTGCCTTTCAAACCAGAAGAACAATATTTCCCCAACACTTCACCCCCCTTCCTAAGCTGTCAAGTGATAGATTGGCTTCCCTTGCAGTCAGTGGAAATGAAAGGAGCTCAACACTTTCTAGCCAGTCCAATGGGTCTATATTATATATTATTTGACTATTACACACACACTGCTCTGATCCTTCCTCTCAGAAGTGCTTTTTCAGAGAAAGACCCAGTCCTGATTTATTCTTAGGGCAGAGGAAAACCACCCAAACAGAATTGCTCATGGCTAAGCTGCAGTATTAGATTTCACTAAAAGCCCAGTGAACAAATTAAGCTGCCACTACACAGCAGAGCAAACCAGGAGCCCGGAATCACATCACACACTAACAGTCCGGGTGTATCACTGGGAGATGCAGGCACCTTCCTACAACATCCCACCACAGTTCACTAGCTGCGAGCTCCTGAGCTAACAAGTGGAAAAGAATATACTTCAACTTCCTTCTGGAGCTATAGAAGGTCTGGAAAAGGGGGTTTTAATAATAAATAATAAATAAACCCTCTTAAATCAATCTTTTATGGCCCTGAGGTACCATAGCGCCCTATGCATCTCATAAGCAACTTTAGGACCATAAAACATATAACAAAAAGCACAGGGAATCAGAGCAACATTAAATATTTAATATTTTATCACTGTGTCTTGCCAAAAAGTGTTTAATTCTGACAAAGATAGCTTTGCACTTGTCTTCAGACATGTTATCAGGTGGAAAGGCTGCAGCCCATACATACCCACTTTTCTGTGTAGGACAAGATGTACACAGCTATTTTCTCACATCAGAGGGTGAGAATGGTCAGGAGGACACTGGAGTGAAAGCATAACACTTTGTTACGTCTTACATGCAAAGATGATATGTCTCTTTATGTCTTATATGCAAAGATTATATGTTATATACTGATCACTACTGAAACGTCCATGAGCCCTCAATCCTTCCCTTGCCATGAGCAATGGAAGCTACACAGGGCTGCAAAGAGCTCAAAGACCTTCACACTCCAGCATAGCCCAGACTTGGATCCTGACTGCATGCCTTCAAACCTTCTGTGAAGCAGAAAGCAGGTTCCAATCTTAATTTTCCATAACATCCCTTGCAGCTATTGAAGCAAAGCCAACAGAAGTGTAGGACTAATTCTTCCCATAAACCAACACTACACATGTTCTCATTTCAGCCAGCTTTCAAGATTCAAGTGCTGCATAAGAACAACACGTTTTCTTGAGGCTCTTTAAAGTGGATAATATTTCCTACTCCTACCTTTAAATTATTCAGGAAATAAAACTGGAAACCCTACAACTTCTGTTAAAACAACAACCATCCTTTAAAGCCTTTTGAAATACTCATAGAAAGCTAAATTCTTATGCCTAAAAGAATAACACAAATCAAGCCTCCATCAGAAAGGTTGGGCACTGAAGAAGTCAAGCATCAGTGTTGAGTTTTCACCTCAGGAGTACAAAGACAACACTAGATGGCAAAACAGAGGGAGAACTGGGAGTCAAAGAAATACATTTCTAAACCAGCCTCTACAGGGCTTCTAATCCAAAAGGCTTCATAAATTACAAGATTAATTTATAGGCAGCGAGAGGTGTTAATGGGAAATTCACACCAGTTATTGTTTTTTCTTTCCTTATTCCTCATAGCAGCTTTTCCTGAGAGTTCTAACATTAAAAATGTGTTGGAAACAACCAAGTGCAATCGCTTGGCTCCCAAAACCAAGGCTTGAGAGAAATAAATAAATCACACTAAAACAGTGTGCTAAGAAAGCTACCTCTGACACCAATGATTACTGCAGATTCTGGAACCTGGTTGGAAATAAGCATAACTCCTTGTGTATTCTGTACCAAGAGCTGTGCATTGCATGTTCAGAGAAGCGCTTTGGCTCACTTTGCTAGTGTTTTACTCATCACTCACTGGTAAAAAGCTAGAGTAAGGAAAGAAGGCCAATATAAATACACCATATACTTATCTTTCCTCTGCTGGAGGCTTCCAGCTCTGGCTCCTGTAGCTCCTCCATCCTAAAGCAAACTGGCTTCATTAAGAAAACTGCTTCACAGAGACCTTAGAAGCTGAAAACCAAACACGGACCATGGTTGATGTTACTCTGAGCAAGGAGCTGATGGAGAAGCAGGAAACACAAGCTAACTATTTAGCACCTCTCATTGCTTGATTACCAAAGCTAGATTTGGGGGGAAATAATGGGAATTTGAGCTGTTCTCCTTGCAGGTGGCCACAGGCTCATGTAATTATAGGTTTGATGAGCACAGGGTAGTAAGGAAACCAAATGAGAATGAGCCACAGCTGGCCCTATGGCTGGGGCACACTTTTACACATAATTAGATCAATCCTGTGGGCTCTACTAGCTAATTAGAGAATAAACCCAAACCCAAGCCACTGTTGATCTTTCCAACCAAAGAATCATGAAGCACAAACTTTATTCCCCACTACCAGTGGATGGATGGCTTCATTGGTAGTGATTCTTGAGGAGGCTTTCTCAGCCATAGTTTGACCTCAGAAACACTCTTTTTGGGACTTCTGAGTTTTGAACATTCACTCCAGAATTCTGATAGTGCTGGAAACCTAAAAAATAAATGCTTCATAATGACAAGTGATATCTAGTACCAGTCCAAATCTGAAGAGATTTTAATATACATCTATAATTGGGTTAGCAATCCGGCAGGTCCGCTTTACACTTGTGATATGTTGTGCATGTGTCAAAAAGGTGTGAATGTAGTTTAAATATATGACTCTGGAGTTCAGCTGCTGTAAAGATAAATCTTAGCTTGGGTGGATGTTGCATATCAATTGGAGAGGCCCCTGCTTTAGAAGGATGAGAAATTACTTTTGTTTCTATAAATACTTTGTACCACTCTATTTTAATTTGCTCAGAACTTGACTTATTGCCGTTGCCTGCCAAATTCCACTTCCTTTTTAAGTCTGCTCCCTTATTTTCTAACCAGTTGCTATTATTACCTTCTGATTATGCAGCCTTGGAAGCTGCTTTGTGAATGGGGTTGGCTTTGCTGTACATAGCAAAGCATTTGTTTATGAGAAAACTTCCAGCTGCCGTGAAGGCAATGCTGAGGATGAACTGTCTGGTGTTGGAGTCACTGCTCATAGATGCTGTGGGAGAGGACCGAGGGGGTGATGAAGGACAGCTGGAGCACCATCATAGAATGGTTTGGGTTGGAAAGGACCTTAAAGCTCATCCAGTTCCAACCCCCCTGCCACGGGCAGGGACACCTTCCACTAGAGCAGCTTGCTCCAAGCCCCTGTGTCCAACCTGGCCTTGAATACTGCCAGGGATGGGGCACCCATGGAATTGACTTCCCCCCCTTTTATCAATTTGTTTTAAATTGGTTGCAATCCCAACTTCTTTATCCCATTTCTTATTTGCAGGGAAATGTACCCACTGCACCCCTTGGCTGTGATCTGCCTTTCTTCATCCAAGGGACTGCAGGCACTTCTTTACCACCCTCCTCCATCTCAATCCCACCACTTGCTTTGTCGGGGAGATGGTTGCTGAAGGAAGGAGCTGGGGGTCAGCCAGTGCCCTGATGCATGAGGTCCTCTGGCTGCCTGCACGGGGCCTCCTCCTCCTTCCTCTGATGTTCTTCTCTATTGTAGTGCTCCAAATCTAACCCCAAATTGTCAAAAAGAGCTTTCTGAAGAGATCTCCCCCATGGGGAGCCTAAATAAAAACAAGTAGATCATTGGGGTGTAAGACTTGCGAGATGCCTTTAAGAGAGTAGAATGTCATACAGGCAGCTTTACATGCTCACGCTGGACGAATAAATAGAGGTGTATAATATGCTGCAAGGAACAGTGAACTTGTGCAGATAATGCCCTTTTCCCAACACCTCAATGCATTCAGCTGCGCTGAGCTTTAATTTATCTAATATTTTACAGTTTGCTTAAGATACATGCAACTTACGACCTCTCCTAGAGCAAATAAATGCAAACTAGAGTGTGTTGCTCTACCCAGTGTATCAAAACTGAGCAGACAGGCAGTGATTTATACTGCATAGACAGCACAGGCTATTAAGGAAAGCAGCATATGTGGAAGGGTGGCGTTTGGCTTAATTAATGCTGTGAATGCAAGAAGCTCATTTTACTACAAGTATGGTCATTAGAAGCCTTTGATGTATGTAATTTACCCACAGCAATTGCTGACATGTGCTTATGGAGATAACTTGACGAAGCATCATTGTATCAGTGGCAACGGGATGCTTTCAAGGGCAATGTTTGCTTTAAAATGAGAAGCTGCTGCCTGGATAGAAAGTAATGATCTGGAAATACAAGAGGCAGCAAGTGATCTCTGAAAATAAGGTGAAAGCATGGTTGTCCTCTGGAAGGCCACATGAAGTTAGCCTTTAGCAGTCTGTCATCCTCAGGCAGCTACCAAAAAGTCTGAGGTTTCACCCTCTCTGACACTACCCATCTCAAAGATATATTAAAGTGCAGGAACAAGGCATTAGAGGGCAGAGGCAATCCCAAGCATCATGTCTCAGCCTTAACGAGGATAATTCAGCTGTGGTGATGAATCCTATCTAAAACATAGAGCAGGACTGTTCCTTGAATATATATGTCAAATACGTCCCTTTTCTGTGGCATACTTCAAAAACCCAACAAAACCAACACAAACCCCAACAATTTCCAACAGAGAAGATGTGAAACTGTGAACCCCCATAACCACAAGGCTCAGCCTTGAGCACTCATCTCACAGTTGTATTCCCAAAAGTTTGTTCCCCAAATAAGCCTTTAGCGTCAGTTAAAGGAAAAAATCTCAAGTATTATATCTAAGGAAATCCAAAAGATAACATGAAGAGGGATATAAGCCTTTTGTGTTATTAGATTCTTGTTCTGAATGCTGCAGAACAGCACAAGCCCCCTGAGAGGACATTTCCTACCCCTGTGTTTGTACCAAGCACAGGGCAGCAGTACCAAGCACATGCAGTAGGAAACACTTGCAAAATAATCCCTTACTCCACATTAAAACACTTCCTAAAGGCACAACATTATTTCCAGGCATTGCAAGGCATGCAGTTAAACCCAACCAGACAGGTAAAAATGATGTCTCCGTTTCTATTCCTAGAAATTCATAGACTGGTTTGGCCATGGCTCAGAGCAGAGCACAGAATCCCAGACTGGTTTGGGTTGAAGGGAACTTAAAGCTCCTCCAGCTCCAACCCCTGCCACGGGCAGGGACACCTTCCACTAGAGCAGCTTGCTCCAAGCCCCTGTGTCCAACCTGGCCTTGAACACTGCCAGGGATGGGGCAGCCACAGCTTCTCTGGGCACCCTGTGCCAGCGCCTCAGCACCCTCCTCATACTCACATCACTGGACACAAATCCTGGGTCTCTCCCTCAGCTCCTCTTTCCCACTTGTGAATTTGAACTCAAGGAAGAGAATTAAACCTGATTTTCTAGGTAGGGTTAAACCCAACTGGACACTGATTTCCTCTGGAGAAAGGGGAAGTTAATGAACAGTGTATTCTATTGAGAGGGTCTATCTGAAGCCCTGAAGGTGGCAGCCAAAGCCATTACAGCCTCGTTTAGACTGAGTCCTCTCCCCTCTGCTGTCCCTCCCTTTGTTATCAAGTCAGGACTCAGCTCCTCAGTATGTTTGTATTCCTTCAGAGCCTTTCCCCCTCCCTTGTTTTCCCATCTCTTTCATTAAGAGGACTTAATGAAACACTTCTTGCATTAAGGGTTCCATCCTTGCTGCTGGAGAATTCGTCTTCCATCTCAAACATCTCAAAACCAAAACAGTGTTACACCCCTAACGGGATCACCCTGGTACCACAGCTACTAATCAGCCTTTGGCTCTCTTGAGTCTTCGTTTTCACAGCAGGATGCTTTAGGAGTGCTTTTCCAATGCTTCCTCCCTACTCTCAGTGTTCTATTTCCCTCCTTTCCCTTCCCATTCGCCTTTCGCTTTTCCCTTTTCCCTTTCCTGAAACCCATTTTGCTCTTTGCTTCTGTGTTCCTAATTTTTCGTTTCAGTGATAACTCCCAGAAATATCTCCTGGATAAGACACAGTCACTCACGTCTCTCACAAGAACTGCTTTGCCTTAGAGAGATGTGACACAGAAATTTCAATGGCAGTGGCTTGACACTGCTTGGGGCACAGCAGCGAGGGAAATTCATCCAAGCATCTTTAGTTGTGTCAGTAAAATATAAATGCAATGAAAAGCAACTTGAATTCCAGTCTCCTACAGCGCATCATCTGGCTGAGCAGAAGGCAGGAGGAGTGAATATAGTTCTTACCTGTGTGTCTTTACGAGATGCATTAACAGGTTTATGCTGTCATTTGCAGTCAGAAACATGAGTATTATCTTCAGGATCTCAGGAGGGCGAGAAAATCTCAGAAGCATGAAATATCCCCCCCCTTTAGCAAACCCTTTTGTTCAGTTATTTTATAGCCAGCAGGAGCAAACTGTTAGAACTCTGCTCTGAAAATTGATGCCTACCAGTAAAAGATCTTGCAATGATTTGGGTCACTTTGAATCATAAAAAGTCATTGTTGTTCTCTTGGCTATTGACTGCTTCCAAAGCACAGCGCTGCAAGTGTCAAACCTGAATGATGTGTGATGCATTTAGCTAACCTCTGACTCCAAAAGTATCTCCCTGTAAGATTATACCCCCATGATGAGAAGTACAGATACACAGCGGGGTGTCCAGGACAGGGGCACCATGGCACTGCTGGTGCCTGCTGGTGGGGATGAGGTTATGGCTCTGAAGTCTTCACTTCTGAGACTACAAAATCATTTTAACCTTTCCAAAGTGTATCAGTGGGAAACTCTGGAAAAGCTTTCAAATGCTTGGAAAAAAAGGAAACTGAGAATTACAGAACCTGTGTCAAGGTCCAACAGCGACTAAAACTCTCATACTCATGAAAATCTCTTTCCATGCATGATGAAACCTCCAGCCCATCAGGACAAGGGATTGCTGAGCCTATTGCTGCCCTTAAGCCCTTCATAGATTCCTGGCATGGAAATAACTTTCCAGCCTGGGCACACTTGAAATGCTTCCTGTCTAGGGGTCTTAAGACAGCTACCCCATCTCAGATGGACCACCAGAAAACCCTCAAGAGGTCCTTAGCTTGTGCTCTAGTTCAATCACCAGCCCATGATTACAAGAAGATGTGATGCAGGAATGATCCCCAGAAAACAAAGTCTGCAGAGTCATATTGCAGGCTAGTACTGGCATTCAAACACCATGGAAAAAGGCAGGGAAAAGTTCAGTTGGAAACACATTCAGAGTGACCTGGCCAGTCTAGTGCAAGGTTTCCAGGTCTGCAGCTCCAGTCCCTGCAAAGGATGACTGCTCTTGCAGTCATAACCCTAACCCTTGGGACAGTCTGTATCCTCAGTGTCGCTTTGTTTTGAGGGCTAAAGAGAAACATTAGCATCAGTTTGTCACTAAATCACTGTTATACCTTTCCATTTAAATTTAGACGGGCAAACCCACAGTTGAAGTAGTTCTTAAAGATGTGCTATTGTTAGATGTTAGATACATTATGAAAAGAGATTTCTGTGCTAAAACAAAGATTGAGGTTGTATCCCATGGTTTAATATACCTATTGTTTAAAACTGCACTTTGGGTCCCTGCAGTCTGACCACCTTTCTTCTGTATTAACAACTCAGACGTGGCGTCCCAAGGAAACCCTTCTGAGAATGAAGCAGTATTTAAATGTAATACATGCAATCCCCACAAGGTGCCATTTTCTGACTATTTGTGCACTGTCTTTGTACTTAAAGGAGTGTCGGGATATACAAAAGCCAAGTGTGAGCTTCTTTCTGTGCTTGGAGACAGGGGCTGCAGCCTGCAGCCACTCAGAACGAGTATTACCACTCCACCAGGTCGTGTTAGACTCAGAGCAAGCCTGTCCCAAACCTACCCTAGCACAATATTACAATATAACACATAGAAAACTGAAGAAAACTGTTCTTGACAACAGATGATACAGGCTCCACATAACATTCATTCACAGTAAAAAATACAACCTGCTTCAATGAACTGGACTTCTATTTCTTGTTACTCTATTATGTGAATGGTTTTGACTTTGTGCAGGGCTCACTCTTTTGGTATGTATCCATGCCGAGGCATGCATAGATGTACGTATCCATGCTGAGATTCACTGACTATCACAGAGGAGGTTTACTTCCGAGGTAACTTCTCATTAAATGGACTCTTCAGTGCAGCCCAAACTCATTTTGTTCTTAGACCCTATGTGCTTTTGCTTGCACTCGGGTTTTGCACAGAGCCATTTATCACATCATGCTTGACTTTTCCCTTCTCTCTGCTTGAGTGCCCGGGGCTGCCCAAGGCTCCCATTAACTCCACATCTGCCCCAAAGCCGCTGGAAACCCTTTGGCTTGGATAAGCCTTGGGGCAGATTGGTTGGGCTTGTGATGAAGAGAGAAGCAGCCTTAAGAAGGAAGAGTGTTAATACTTTAATGAAAGGTTTCAGATTCATATGAGCAATTTTAAACTAGAAGCCTGCTTTTCTTTCACAATTACATGGATCAGCCCTTCAGGTTTCCCTTGTAAAACCTGCCGGGAATCATGGCATTCCCTGACATTTCTTTGTCCGCTTTGGTTTCTCTAATGAGATGATGAAGCATCTCATGGTTTGTTAAGATACAATACATGAAAAAGGTGTTTAAAGCTGTTGATTCAGGACGGGAAGCCAGGCAATCACAGTTTCTTACAACCTGTGATGTGGTGTATCCTGCCCTCTTCAGCACACGAGCAATCACTGGAATCAGGAGGCAATACTGAGATTTCGAGTCCGAAAATGGCAAAATCACCCAGCAGCAAGTGGAAGATGTTCAGAGCCAAGGGAGCTGCCCCTGTGGCTGCAATGGGACTGGAGGCTGCCCTGGTTGACCCCAAGGTGGAGGGGTTCCACATGCTCAGGAAAAGGCAGGGGCATGAGGAAGCCCTTTGCTGAGAGAGCTGCCAGAAGAAGAATCACAGAATCCCAGCCTGGTTTGTGTTGGGGGGGACCTTAAAGCTCACCCAGCTCCAACCCCTGCCACGGGCAGGGACACCTTCCACCGGAGCATCTTGCTCCAAGCCCCCGTGTGCAGCGTGGCCTTGAACACTGCCAGGGATGGGGCAGCCACAGCTTCTCTGGGCACCCTGTGCCAGCGCCTCAGCACCCTCACAGGGAAGAGCTTCTGCCTAAGAGCTCATCTCAGTCTCCCCTCGGGCAGGTTAAAGCCATTCCCCTTGGCCTGGCCCTACAGGCCCTTGGCCAAAGCCCCTCTCCAGCTTTCTTCTTGGTCCATTTAGGTATTGGAACACTGTTACAAGGTCTCCTTGTACAAACACAGCCATATACTGCCGGAAGAGACACTTACAGGAAAGAATATTTTCTCCCCAAACAACTTTCTTACGTGATTGTTTGTTTGCTGTTTGATGGTGCTTTTCTTTCAGAACCTACACAGAGGAAAAAGTGAAGAGCTGAGCTGTCAGTTCTTCTTGCTCCTATTTGGCCCAGGTCAGCATGTGAGCAAACCTCTAGTACAGGATGCTCACCTACACACTTGGGCACTTTAAAGAACTTTTAAATAGATATTTACTACATTCAGACTGATAGAATCATAGAATAGTTAGGGTTGGAAAAGATCTGAAGATCATCCAGTTCCAACCCCCCTATATCCAACCTAAATCTCCCCTGTTTCAGTTTGAACCCGTTACCCCTTGTCCTGTCACTACAGTCCCTAATGAAGAGTCCCTCCCCAGCACCCCTATAGGCCCCCTTCAGATACCCAAAGGCTGCTCTGAGGTCTCCACACAGCCTTCTCTTCTCCAGGCTGAACAGCCCCAACTTCCTCAGCCTGTCTTCATACAGGAGGTGCTCCAGGCCCTGATCATCCTCGTGGCCTCCTCTGGACTTGTTCCAACAGTTCCATGTCCTTTTTATGTTGAGGACACCAGAACTGCACACAATGCTCCAGGTGAGGTCTCACGAGAGCAGAGTATTGTCTTAATGAGAAGCTCCAGGGTACAGTCATGAGACATTTCATGATATTGCTGATAAAATCCATTGCTCTTTCACAAAGCACTTTAATGGGAAAAAAAAAAACCACCCCAGCTAGCAATGAGCATCAAGGAGCTAAGTTTATATCACAAACTCATGGCTAGCATAGCAAAGAGTCTGTGCTGATCATCAGCTGTGAAGAGGTCAGGCAGCCATGGTAGGGACCAGCTCAGCTGAAACATGGTTGTTCCTTAGTCTGAACCAAAATTAATGAGCTCACCTTAACAAAACGATGGAAAACTCACAGCCTGAAGAGTCTGTGGGCTCAGGGTGAGCAGAAACACCTTGTGGGTTAAGCCCATAATGAAAACAGAATACCATGTATCAGTTCTATCACAACCTGACAGTCATAAATGAACCGAGCCATTGGCAGAGATAATAGCAGGGAATCTTTCAGCAACCACAACAATAATCACTAAAATAATAGTAATGAAACATCTTCCCTTTCATCGGGTTATACAGGTGATAAAGAAGTATTTTCCTTAAAAAAAAATCCATGTTAAATATGTAAAAATAAACAGATATCTAAGTCATGTGTAGTCATTTTGAAAGGTTTGATCTTGTGAAAATAATACACTAATCCTTTCCAGTAGGTATGAGATGGGCATTGTAAAAGCTACTGCTGCAGGTAGGAGTAGAGAGTGGTCCCTATTTAGCCATATGATCTTAAAGCCAATACCAGATAGATAGTATTGTCATTATATTGGTCTTTTTCCCTACTTCATTATAATATTTCCCCTCTACCACCCCCACTTCTGCAGCTCTTCATTCAGCACTTATTGGAACTCACTCTACAACCACTGTCTCTTGAGTCAGCTCATGGTAGTATTCATCTGGTCAGGGCACAGGGTGCCCAGAGAAGCTGTGGCTGCCCCATCCCTGGCAGTGTTCAAGGCCAGGTTGGACACAGGGGCTTGGAGCAAGCTGCTCTAGTGGAAGGTGTCCCTGCCCGTGGCAGGGGTTGGAGCTGGAGGAGCTTTAAGGTCCTTTCCAAACCAAACTGCTTTGGGATTCTGTGATCCTATGAAAAGATGCCTTTTCTGTTACTTTCATGTAAAAACTCCAAGGCAGTGACTAGAATGTGGAAACTTGGCTTATGTACTGGTTTTACCTATACAGTTAGCCATATAAAATTTGCTAGTTCCTATTCTGTTTTGCCAGCATAATAATCCTGGGAAGCCATGTCTTAACACAGTAAAGCATGGGGAAATCATAATGCTTAGGAGGGATGAATTGCATGCAAAAATCAGAGGGCATGAAAATTGACTAAAAAATAGAAATAAAGGTGATTTATCACATTCTGTTTGTGCTTATTATGGGCTCTTCCTAAGTGATGATCGCTCTAAAAATACAAAATTATTGCTTTTGCAATCAGATTAAAATAGAACTGAAACTAAAATATAAGGAATTAAGACCAGTAAAATAATCCTGGTTGATTTCTTAGGAAATTAAAACTCTGTTTGCAGCTACTCTCTGCTTTTACCTGCTTAACCAGCAAGAACTGCAGGCACAGACTGCACGTGGTGTTGGGAACTTACCATCAGACTTTTCCATTTCTCCAAGTTAACTCAGCAGACACCCCATGGGCACTGCTCACACACAACTAAATCCCTTGCACCCTTACCACTTAATTCTATCTGGATGAAGAAACAGTCTCATTCTTTATTTCCACAAGTTTATCCTTGAATAATGAAACCAGGCTGCTATTTGATGCCAGTACAAGAACATCCCCTGTAAAAGGCACAGCTACCATAACCACGTTATTTCCTCAACTCTTCCATAAGGTATTAACCTAAATCTAATTCTCCAGAGTGTCCTGGCTGAAATGAACCATGAACAAGATTTCTAGCTCTGTTTAGGTACTCCCTCAACGAGTGAAACCTTTTCAACCCCACCTCCAGTTGATTTGGGGGAAAATGGTGGAAAGATGCTGTTTCCTTAATAGTACATCCATCCCCAAACAGTTAACACCACAGCAGGCAGCAAGCTGGCTCTGAACTTCAGCAAGGGGGAGATTCCTAATGATTCCAAGATCAGGAGATGCCAGAAATGGCATCTAGTTGCAAGAGCACCCTGTACTCTCACTCATGTCAGATGTCTCACCACTCATACACAAAGTTTTATGCCCTTACATGCTTTGAACACACACACACCCCCCACATAGATGAAGCTGTTGACAGACGTGTCCATGAGGCTCCATGCCCTTTCCCTTTCTGTCTGCAGTGATGGGTCATACATGGATCTGCAGTTGCATTTAGCACTTCCTCACTCGCATTCCCCCATTCCCAGGTACGTCATTCCTCATTCTGCACTGAAGCAGGCTCTCATCAGCCGGTCCAGACCCAGGGTGTCTGCAGCATCCCCCTCTAATTACAGCATCCCACTGCAGCATCCCATCCCATTGCAGCATTTCACCCCACTGCAGCATCCTCACACCCCTTTCCACTGCAGTCTGCAGCTTCCCAGGTACTGCAGACTCATTACCTGGCACAGTTCTTCATTCAAGCAGTGTTTTTGCTTAGAGGGTTTGCAACTTTCTCCAGCTAGATTGATTTATTAGAAAAATTCACCTTTTCTTTCCAATACAGAAAAATAGAATTAGAGTAGAACAGAAGCACAAAGAGATACAAATGATGGCCTCCATCCATTGAATCATCATCTGAAATGGTCCCTGAAGAAAAGTTCTGGCAAGATGGCATTAATTGTCCATGGACTTGCTGTGCTGTTACAAGGACCCCAGTGGGAAACCCTGAAGCACCTGCACTCCCCAGGTTCTCCTCATTGTGTTCTGCTGCTGGCCCAGGGCAAGCAGTCTCAAGGTGAAAATACAGAGTTCAACCCACACACTTGGATCCAGAGCTTTGTATCCTGAAGCAGATGTGTGTTGTGTGAAATCAGTTCTGCCCCAGAAGGTCAGTGTCTTGGGAAGGGTCCTCCAGCTCTGCCAGGGCAAGAGTTTCTCCATCTTTCCTGTTTAAAAGTGTGTGCCCACTCCTTGGCCAATGGATTTCACAGTCCAAAGGCAGCTTTGCATGATCTGAACGCTATTTTCACTAAGACATGAATAAAAAAGCCCTCCCCCCTCGTTTATCACAGCACAAGGCTACCTCCCCTCTTCACTCGACGTGACCTGCTCGCCACAACCCTCAGCCACCTTACAAGCAGCTTAAAATGCAACTAAAGACAACATTCGCTTTCGGCATTTCACTTTTGGAGCTGGATGAGCCTTAGGGTCCCTTCCAACCCAACCCATTCTGTGATTCTATGACCTCTGGGAAGTCCAGGCTGCAAACCCAGCACCCATCAAGCACCAACCCTGACCCACCCAGGGGGCTGCAGCCAGGGCTGTTGTGGGGGTTATGCTCTCCTCCTGGCTGCGAAAGGGGAGAAAACCACCCTGGACACCCACAGCGCAGGAGGTTAAAGCCTTTCCAAGGTTTCTGAGGGACAGAACAGTGTGAGAGAGGAGGGAACGCAGCCTCGACGGCTTCACTCCGCGCCCAGCACACCCCGAACCCCGCTCCCTTCCTCCTGCACCTCTTCATTTACCGATTACACGCAAAAAAAACCCCCAAACCCGTCCATTTACAACCCCGATCCTCTCCCGTGCCGCACTCACACCGCAGCCCCGTACAGCGGGGTCCCACCGCCGGCGGGGCAGGACCCGCCGCTCCCCTCGGCCGCGCCAGCCTCAGCCCGTCTCCTCCTCCTCCTCCTGAAGTTGCCGTTATCGAACATCTTCTCGCAGTTGGGGTCGAGGGTCCAGTAGCTGCCTTTGCCTGCGGAACACATGAAGGGTCCGGCGCTGCGGAGGGGGCCGCTCCGGCCGGGTCCCATCACAGCCCTCCCCTCCCTCTCCACCCCGATCCCCGCCCCGCTTACCCGGGTCGTCTTCGGCCCGCGGCACCTTCTTGAAGCAGTCGTTGAGGGAGAGGTTGTGGCGGATGGAGTTCTGCCAGCCCGCCTTGCTCTTCTTGTAGAAGGGGAAGTTCTCGGCCACGTACTGGTAGATCTGGCTGAGGGTCCGCCGCCGGCCCGGCGCGCTGTGGATGGCCATGGCGATGAGCGCCGAGTACGAGTAAGGCGGCCTGGCCGGCCGCGGGCACTCCTGAGGGGGGCTCAGCGCAGCCCAGCCCCGCTCCGGGCCCGGCGGGAGGAGCGGCCCGCTGGGGACGTAGGGCCCGGTGTGGCCGCCGAGCCACAGGTAAGGGCTGGCGGCGGGCGGCGGCCGAGCCGGAGGGCAGAGGCCGGGGCACACGGCGGCCTCCAGCAGCGCCTGGGCGTGAGGCGGCGGCGGCGAGGCGGGCGGCACGAAGGGGTGCATGCTCCGGCGGCTCCGCGCCGCACCGCGCTAACGCCGCTTAAATAGCGCCCGCGGGTGCGGACGGCAGCCAGGGGATACCCCCACCGCAGCCACCCCATCCCCGCCCCACGCGTGCCCCCCGCCCAGCCCCGGCCCTTCCGTCCCGTTTGAGTGCATGGGGCTCCGGACCCCGCGGTGGGCATCGCCCGGTCCGCTTCCCCTGCGAAGAGTTGGAACAGGGGGGATTTGGGAAAGCAGAAGGGTGAGAGCCAGCGGCTGGTAGCACCTTGCCAACAAGGGCAATGAATCTGCCACATGAGCCTTTGTCCCGTAGCAAAGAGATGAGCAACAAGGGGGAATGGGTTCAAACTGAAACGGGAGATTTAGGTTGGATATACGGGGGTTGGAACTGGATGATCTTCAGGTCCTTTCCAGCCCTAACTATTCTATGATTCTATCAGTCTGAATGTAGTAAATGTCTATGTAAAAGTTCTTTAAAGTCCCCAGGTGTGTAGGTGAGCATCCTGTACTAGGGGTTTGCTCACATGCTGAGCTGGACCACATCAAATAGGAGCAAGAACTGACAGCTCAGCTCCATTCACTTTTTCCTCTAGGTAGGTTCTGAAAGAAAAGCACCATCAAACAGCAAACAAACAATCACGTAAGAAAGTTGTCTGGGGAGAAAATATTCTTTCCTGTAAGTGTCTCTTCCGGCAGTATATGGCTGTGTTTGTACAAGGAGACCTTGTAACAGTGTTCCAATACCTAAATGGATGAACAAGAAAGCTGGAGAGGGGCTTTGGCCAAGGGCCTGTAGGGCCAGGCCAAGGGGAATGGCTTTAACCTGCCAGAGGGGAGACTGAGATGAGCTCTTAGGCAGAAGCTCTTCCCTGTGAGGGTGCTGAGGTGCTGGCACAGGGTGCCCAGAGAAGCTGTGGCTGCCCCATCCCTGGTAGTGTTCAAGGCCAGGTTGGACACAGGGGCTTGGAGCAAGCTGCTCTAGTGGAAGGTGTCCCTGCCCGTGGCAGGGGTTGGAACTAGCGCTGCAGCTCCTGCATCTCCCATGCAATGGGATCACGTCCTACACCCCATAACCACTGTTGCAGTCCAGACATGCACATCAGAAGCTCAGACCAGAAAGCCCCAGACTGCCGAGGGGTGTTTGCACAGAGGGTTCAGGTACCTTTTTCACTTGACTTAGAATCACAGAATCCCAGCCTGGTTTGCGTTGGAAGGGACTTTAAAGCTCATCCAGTTCCAACCCTTGCCATAGGCAGGGACACCTTCCACTAGAGCAGCTTGCGCCAATCTAAATCTAAATTTCTAACTCTAAATTCTAAAATTGCTCATCTTTGTTGGAAGACATATCGTGATTTGAAGAAAAAGTGACTTTAAGTTGCATTTCTATATATTCTTTTCCTAGAGAGTACATCTGCCTTTCTGAAACTTCAGACCCTTTCTAAGAAACAGATAAAAGGCATGGCTTTATCAGTAGGTAGAGCTATATAAAGCAAAATATAAATGGGATAGTGATCAGTGGTAGAGAATTGAAATCCTTCAGGTGGCATCTCATACAACTAAAATCATCTCCAATTCTTAATCTGCCCATCTCTATTTTGGGGCTGGGAATGCAGGAGTGAAAGTCCATCTGTCTCGCTGGATCTTTGTGTAGTCAATATCGTCCTTATGCCTGAAGTATTTCTTTCTAAACCACGTTATTTATTACAGGTCGGCATTCCCATGGCAGGTCTGTCTAACCTGGTATTCCTCTGGGCATGGCTCAGAGCAGAGCATAGAATCCCAGCTTGGTTTGGGCTGGAAGGGACCTTAAATCTCCTCCAGCTCCAACCACTTTCCACTAGAGCAGCTTGCTCCAAGCCCCTGTGTCCAACCTGGCCTTGAACACTGCCAGGGATGGGGCAGCCACAGCTTCTCTGGGCACCCTGTGCCAGCGCCTCAGCACCCTCCCAGGGAAGAGCTTCTGCCTAAGAGCTCATCTCAATCTCCCCTCGGGCAGGTTAAAGCCCTTTGTCCTCTCAGTGCTTCAGGGATGCAAGGAACACTCAGGAGATCAGATTTCTCCCTAATGGAAGGCAGTTTGTCGGTAGATTCCACCCTGGAGCATGAATGTCATAACCCATTTTGCACATAAATATATCTAAACACATATATATATGTATACAAACATACAAGTTCCAAGGCAAAGATTTATCTTTAACAGCCTCTTAGGGCCATCCTGGAATCTCCTGGGCTGTACCGGTCAGCACGGCAGTACTCCAACAGCACAGCTTCACCAGAGACTCATGGCCTGCCCTTTGCTATGTCACAGTAGTGTTCCAGGGAAGGTTTATTCCACTGCCCTCCAGCAAGGAATACCTCTTTGTCCATGCTTTGGGAAAATGGTTCAGAAAAACAAGCTGGTTGCCAGTGCCTGTAGGAACTCGCATTTCTGGGTGGAAATTAAGAGTTAAAAACCATTGTCTACTAATGTAAAGTCTGCACTGAATGCTCCTGTATGCACACTGCAGAATTAGAAGTACCTAATTCATACCACTGAGTATTCATCTGAATACCAGGTATTTAGGCATATTTTAAGAAGCAGCAGATCAACCAGTGTGGCTGCCTGTGGATGCTGCTCTTCCTTGGATAGCCTGCTCAGTTTTCCATGGCATTCCTTGTCCACATGCTGCCTGCCTATGTGTCAACTACAGCTACAACCACAGGGATAAGTGAAATGTGTGCTTGTAACCATCAGGCTGAGCCAGACCAGCTTCACTGATACTACTCCTGTTAGTCCAGTGTGGACTGGGTGAATTTGCCTGTGAGTTTTAGGCATCTACTGTGAAAACAAGAGGATTTATACCTAAATATTCTATTTTCTAAATAATATATGTTCTAAATGTCTGAATTTACAGGTCTGCAGAGAGCTCATTAAATTCTCCCTTCTCAGCTGAGCTGACATCTGAGGACATAAAAACACCAATGCACAAAGTATTTGTTAATGCTGACTTCTTTCTGCTTCACAGAAACCCTTTTATAAGGAAGCAGTAATTCCAGGTAAACACACAAACATAGAATCGTAGAATAGTTAGGGTTGGAAAGGACCTTAAGATCATCCAGTTCCAACCCCCCTGCCATGGACAGGGACACCTCACACTAAACCATGGCACCCAAGGCTCTGTCCAGCCTGGCCTTGAACACTGCCAGGGATGGAGCATTCACAACCTCCCTGGGCAACCCATTCCAGTGCCTCACCACCCTCACAGGAAGGAATTTCCTCCTTAGATCCAATCTAAACTTCCCCTGTTTCAGTTTTAACCCGTTGCCCCTTGTCCTATCACTACAGTCCCTAATGAGGAGTCCCTCCCCAGCATCCCTATAGCCCCCCTTCAGATACTGGAAGGCTGCTCTGAGGTCTCCACGCAGCTTCTCTTCTCCAGCCTGAGCAGCCCCAACTTCCTCAGCCTGTCTTCAAACAGGAGGTGCTCCAGCCGCTGATCATCCTCGTGGCCTCCTCTGGACTTGTTCCAACAGTTCCATGTCCTTTTTATGTTGAGGACACCAGAACTGCACACAATGCTCCAGGTGAGGTCCCACAAGAGCAGAGTAGAGGGGCAGGGTCACCTCCTTCCCCCTGCTGATCATGCTCCTTTTGATGCAGCCCAGGATACAGTTGGCTTTCTGGGCTTCGAGCGCACATAACATAACTCTTGTATGGTAAAGGAGTTAACACAGCAAAAATACTTCTTGTCGTGGAATGTGGAGCTTTTCACAGCTTAACTTTGCTCTCTCTGCAATTTCACGAGCATTTGCAGTGTGAGGAGTATGTTGTGATGGGCTGATCAAGAGGTGGCAATCTCTGCCAGGTCTCTGGTTTGTGTTTCCAATGCTGTAGCTCAGTGGGACTGTTTCCAGCAGGTGTTCTCACCATCGTGTGAGAACCCATTGCCTGGCAGTGTGAGAGACGTCGTTGTTCCCAGACACACTTGAGAAACCACAGCATCACAGAATCCCAGCCTGGATTGTGTTGGAAGGGACCTTAAAGCTCATCCAGCTCCAACCCCTGCCACGGGCAGGGACACCTTCCACTAGAGCAGCTTGCTCCAAGCCCCTGGGTCCAACCTGGCCTTGAACACTGCCAGGGATGGGGCAGCCACAGCTTCTCTGGGCACCCTGTGCCAGCGCCTCAGCACCCTCACAGGGAAGAGCTTCTGCCTAAGAGCTCATCTCAGTCTCCCCTCTGGCAGGTTAAAGCCATTCCCCTTGGCCTGTCCCTTGTCCCAAGCCCCTCTCCAGGTTCCCTGCAGCCCCTTCAGGCACTGGAGCTGCTCTCAGGTCTCCCCTTCAGGAGCCTTCTCTTCTCCAGGCTGCCCCAGCCCAGCTCTCTCAGCCTGGCTCCAGAGCAGAGCTGCTCCAGCCCTCGCAACATCTCCATGACCTCCTCTTTCCCCACTCCAGCAGCTCCCCGTCTCCTCCGCACCCCTCGCACCCTGCGCTCGGTGACTCGCGGGGCGGTGCTGCCACCCAGCGGCCGAGCGGCGCTCCGCGGCTCGCGTTGGAAGCGGCTCAGAAATGGAGAGGGGAGTTGGGTCCCGATCCCGATCCAGATCCCATCCCGGACTGTGGACCGGCGGCTGTGAGCGCCCGACCCCTAGCATGGGCTGCAGTGGAAGCCACAAGGGAGACAGGAGCATCTCGTCCTGACATCGCTGTCCGCGGCTTCCCGAGGAAGGGTTGGGGAGGGAGGTGCTGAGCTCCCCTCTGGGATCCAGGGACAGGATGCCTGGGAATAGTCCGAATAATTCGCTTGAACAAAACATTCGATGCTTTCCTGGCAAAGCTGATTGAAATGCACGTGGTTTGCACCATAACAGCGCTCAGATTCGTCCTGAAGCATCAACAACTCCCCTCACTTAAAACAAAGTGGAATATACATACATGGTGAGAAACAGCAAACAAGCAATCTAACATAACGTATCCAGAGTTTATCAAACCAGAAATAAATGCAGCAAATACAAATAGCAATCCAAATATTATTTTCAATTCAACTATGCTTATTCAGCATGAAAATGATTAGCTAACAAATATCTGTTTCCAGGTCAATCAGGCTTGAGGCAATTAGTCTGTGTCCATGAACTAAATTAGCTCTAAAATCAGAATTCAAAGGATCTCAGCAATTACGCTTTCATCCTGAAATGCGTCTCTTCCAAAGGAGCCAGTCAGACAAATGCACCCAAGTTTGCCGTATTTAAATTACACACTATATTCTAATTCATTTTAATATTTACATTCTTACAGCAGAGGCAATCCTTTTTCAGGCCCATGTGTTAAGAATGGCATCATACGAGAGAAATGTCTAATGCGTTTTTCAATCTCCTGTGTCTCCAAATAATAGATGTAGCATACACCGAAGGCTTGGCATTGAATGCAGTTCCTTACATGTTGTACCCTGTTTATTTGAATTTATAGACTTTACATGGCTAAACTGTTTCATTTAGATGCGCTTTTGATTGCTCATGAAAATTTATGGGCTGGATTTCATCCATATTATTATTTCTACCTTTATCAGAGTTTGCCTTTTGATGTTTAATTCAATCAGTTCACATTCTTCTTGCCTGTCTCTCAGCAAAACTTGTGAGAACTACCCTTATTTGGTTGAACGGTTCTAAAGGCTGGAATATTCTTTTAGAAACGTCTATAATCTTTCATAAATAGTATTAAAAAATCAGGTTTTCTCTTTCATATCTTGAAAAAAACCTGCAAGTATTTTGAAATTGGTGTGCAACTTTGATGGAGAAGAGACGCTACGGTGTGTGAAGTGAGGTCTCTGCTGTGGAAGAGGGCTCAGCATCTCCAGCACCCCTTTGGACACTTGTGCAGCAACCTGAAGGTGTATAGTTATATTTGTATTTAACTATTAATATGCCATAAAAATAGGACTAAAACTGCTGAGCCCACTGGCAAAGAGCTGAAGAGAGGATGTGGGATGTCAGCTGAGGGTCATGGAGTCATAAAATCGTAAAATGGGTTGGGCTGGAAGGGACCTTAAAGCTCACCTAGTTCCAACCCAGCACCTTCCACTAGACCGGGTTGCATTTGACCTGGTCCTACACGTGGGGCATGAGGATGATGGTACCAGTAGATGAAATGCTAATAAGAGTTTGTAGTACTGCTCCTTGCTCTGTGATGAATGTGAAGTTATGGTGAGCAAGGCAATGGGGCTGTGAGAGGCCAGTGGAGAAGCCTCTCTCCCTAAAGGCCTCTCAACTACAGAAGGTTTTAGCATCACCAACTGGGAAATGATAAAACTCAGTGAAATAGCTGTTTTTTAATACATATAAGCGATTCCAGTTTCTCCACGAAGCAATCATCATAACTAGATAGCATGGCCCACCAGTGGGTCTTTCTAATGTGGCGGGCCCTACCATTAAATCCCTAAGCAACAAACACCACGAGCAGCTGCTCAGCACCCTGCCTGCCCCATGTCCCTGTAACTGATGGGGCAAGGGCTGGGAGGTTCCAAGTGCTTTGCATTATTCAGACACTGAGCAGTTCAGCACTACTGGCTCCTCCTGGCAGGGCTTGGGTTTGTGTCTGTCACCTCCTGGGCTACCAGGCACTGCTTGTCTGCTTTAATCATGGATAGAGACACAAAAACCAGAGGCACCATGAATCCAAACGTGGGACGGAAGTGTAACTCTTCCAGCAAGTGAACCCACTGCTCATTACCTGTCTGCAGGGCATTTCTCATCTTTAAGTTCATATTTAATACCTATAAGACCTGTCAAATTTTTATCTGAAGCCAGCGGATATAGAAATCAGTTTTGAAAACAATGAAGTAGCTGCAACTATAGGAAATTAACTTTTGGGCTTGTGGTGAGTACACTGGAGAGAAGACATGGCCTGGAGCAACAAACTCTGCACCCAACATGCATCTTTTCAGTTTACTGGCTTGAATTCCTCAGTAAGCAGCTCCTTCTTTTCTAAGCCAAGAAAGGATTAATCTTTGCCTAGGAACACCAGGACAATGAAAAAAGAAATGAGGAGGCACCAGTTACAGTTTGTTTTAACCTTTCTGAAGTTTATCAAAGGTATATAAATTGGGTCTCTTATATATTGCATGTATAAATTGTTGCTTTTAGATATAAAACGGAGTGCAGTTTTGCTTCTTTCTGGGTAAAAGATTCAAGCTTGACAATTGTAAGCACAAAGTAGTATTAATACCCTGACAACATGATGAGATCGTACATTTCTTCATCAAGTGTGCCTTTATTCCTTCCCATGACAGGGGAGTTGGAACTGGATGAGCTTCAAGGTCCCTTCCAACCGAAACCATTCTGTGATTCAATGATTCAGTCTCACTACTCAGACTTCAGTATTTTTTGGAATGATTTCCCCCCCTCTCTCATTCAAATGATCCAAGACCAAGACCCGAAATTCAGGAGAGGCTGTATTGAAAAATAAATTCCCTTCAACTGCTTATTAAAACCAAATGCAGCATCATGAAGGAGCAAAGGTGGTCAAAATCACTCACCAGCAATTTGAACCTGAGAAGGGCTCCAGTAGGCAGCTCTCTCTGCATGCTCCAGCCAAGCTCTCTGTGCCTTCCCCAGTGACTGGTGCATGAGGCGATTGTCAGGAGAACCTGCCTAGCAAAAAAGGGGAAAATGCATTGATTTATTTTCCTTCTTTTGGCCATTAAATACTTCTTCCATCCTAAAGAGCTGGGGGTTTTAGTAATGTTGTTCTAGTTATATATTCTGTATGTAAGTATATTTTTCAGACCACCTATTCCAGACTGCTTTAACGTGGTAGTTGTCCTACGTTTCACCAATTTCCACCTACAACTCCAGCCAGCTTTAACACTGTAACCTCAGTAAAAGGAAGCAAGTTATAATTAATGTCTTTAAAAAATACCTATAATGACCTAAAATAACTTCTCCAGCCACAAGAAGATTCTGTCTTTCAACTCTCGTATTTCCTGACCTACCAGACTTAGAAAATGTGTTATATAAAGGTTATATAAAAAAAGGACATACAAACATTTTAAGTATCTGCTTATTGTATTTCTGTTTCTATTCCATTTCTATTTCTGTATTCTGCACTTCTATTTCCTATTTTATTTCAATTCATCAGTGATCTGGTATGAGAGAGGCCTTTTCAACTTGCTGGTGGTCATACCTGTTGATATAAAGTGTCTCTGGTCTGTTGAATTCTGGGGGTGTAACATAGGCTTAATATTGAGGAAAAATGTAACAAAATGATATATTATGAATTTTATTGGAATCAATTTATTAATTATATGTAAAAAAGCTGCTTATGAATATGTGGCCCAAAGGGCAGTACAAACCTTTCACACGTTAGCACCTAAATGCACAACTCATTTCAGGGATACATTTTGTGTGGCTGTAGCAACAGGATGTTGGATGTGCTTAAACCCCCCCCCCCCCATATTTATGTATGTGCTTAAAAAAAAAACATATTTATCACAAAATTCCCAGCCATCTCTTTTGGTGTCGCTGTGTCCCTCTCTTGGTGGCTTTGCCCAGACAGAAATACTGCATGCCATGCAGGACAACAGAGTATGCTTGTGATGCTCACATATGTGCGTATATATATATATATGTATGCATGCTTAGAAATAGCTACATATTTGTGTCTATATATATGCTTATATAAAAACTTACATTAACACTGTACAATGACATGGGTATGGGCATTTTGTCAAGAAGTGGTCCACGTAAGTGATTAACTACTCCATTTCCCAAGGGCCATCTCCTTTTGCACTACTCCCCTCACCCAAAGAGGGCAGTATCAAATGTGGGGTGTCCTACAGCACTTGCACCACAGAAGATGAAGTGCTCCATGAGCATCATGTGGTGCTGCAAGAGATCACAAAGAAACCCATTACTGGTTATTGAGGGCTTTCTTTTCATTCATTGTTAAGTAGAGTCTTCAGTACTGAAAAACACATGTTTAATGGAAAGACATTGCAGTGAATGTCTTCCTGAGGACCTGCTTTGGTTTTGAATGCCTTTATGAATGCTTACATCACACTCGGATTTATTTCCAGATTGACATGCTGGACCATGGACAAAACCCATTTGTTTTCTCAGCCAGGAAGCCCGTCTATCAAAGAGTGGAAGAAGGAGGTGGGTTGCCAGCTGGGAGCCCTGGAGCTGGGCAGCAGGGAGAGCTGGATGTCTGCTCAGCCAGGATGCCAGCTTGCCCACCTTTCTGATTTCCACCCAAATTTCAGCAAAAAAATGGAAAAATTCTTTTTGGTGGTGGTAAATGTGCAATACCGACCTCATTCCTGCAGCTGGTGCTCAGGGAGTACCTGGAAGGAAGGGTTATGGTTACCAAAGGCTTGAGCATCCTTGGCTCTCCATCCTTTTCCTGCTAAACTGCTTGCCATCTGCAGGCAGGATCCGTCCAGAAGTTTACATAATCTGCTTGAAGGATGATATAGAGAAACTAACAGCAGAGCTCAGTCTCTACCACCACTCCTTGGGCTCTTAGCCATCATCTGGAAACACCTCAGCTGAGTGTTGGTGACTCTTGGGTTCGTTTTTGGGCAGCTTGAGCTTGAAGATGGGAGAGGCAGTTTTGTTTTATGCTGGTTGTTTATGGTTCTTCGAGGTCCATTTTCATTAGCACCATGCAATTGCATTTGGTTTTTCTACCTCTGGCAGTTGTTTCAGGCCCAGACTAACCTGTTTTCCCCAGATGTGGTCACATTTAATGAGGATTTTGATGGTCACCTGAGACACGGCAAAAAATCTGCTTGACAGTGTTCATACTTTCAACTGCCCTTCTTTAACTCTTAATTTTTCAGCTGGTATAAAACCAAATCAACAGCTGAAAGAAAATCCAACCTCACTCCATTGAGTATTGCTGATATTCATAAGTTCATCACCTTCTACTAGTGGCTGCCTTGTATTTAATACAGGATAAGTGGGATTTGTCTTCTTGCAAAGGTAGACTAGTGGAAGGGCTGGCACACCAGAAAAGGGGCATCACAGGGCGGTCGGTTGGGTGACCCATGTCCTGCCAGCAGCTTTTGCTCTGTGATCTCATACAAGACACAAAAACCCAGTTCAAAGTCACAGGCCCCACAACCCATTTACTTTAATGGATTTTGTTCAGCCAATTAGGCCCCTTTTCCTTCAGATCTCATGTGTATAAAGGATGGCATTAATACTTACAACCTCGTGGGATTAATTGCCTGTAAAATCACTGTGAGACCTTGGATAGAAGCACGGCTGATATTAATTATTGCTATAGATATTATAATGTTAAACATAAGTTCCTACATTCATTTGGAAAGAAACTTTCAGAATCAAAGGAACAAAAGCCACCCCCAGGCTATTTAATGATTTTATTGCCCTTCAATGCAAAAGTGTTGCCTCAGCTCTACTTTTCTCATCACACTGCAGTATGCCAGCCCCTATAAGCCCATGTCCGTGTCAAGAGCGTGGTTCACTGACTCACAGAAGTCAGAGATAAAAAGAAGTATTGTTCACTTGATAATTTCAATTTCTAAATGTTCTACAACCTACATCTTTTCTCTATTTGAATGCTTTCACTTTGTTCTCATGAGATACGGTTAATTTGCGGCTGTAAAAAGTTGAGCAGGGATTCAGAAAGTTGGGATTTAACAGGGAAAATTGTACTATGGAAAAATATACTGCTCGTTATAAACCCAAAACATTTGGCAAGTGGCTTTCATCCCATAATGAAAAGACTTCTAACCAATGGTAAGTTCAGGGAACAAAATGACTCTCTGCCTGTACATACTGACTCAAACATCGCACCAGGAAGGTACCAAAGTGCCACGAAACAGGATGAAGGTAAAACAAATGCAGGTTGTTTCCGAGGATGGATGTGAATATTACATGAACTTACATGTAATAGTCACCTCGTAATGCAGATTAGAAAACTGAGGAACTACATGTAGAAAATAAGAGAAATAGAAATATGGCCCAGAAAATAAAAGACTTTGAGGTAATGGCAGTCCCTAGAGGAACTGATAGCTAGATTTGGCCACCAAATGACAAGGGCAAATTCAAAACTGGCCATTGCAGCTGAGGAAGAGCGAACGTTTACTGCTATATACTAACAGAAACCCTATTTCAACAGTGGCATTTCCAGCCCAAGCTGGGAAAGCAGCTCCCGTTATCCGCCTGGTAGATTGGCTGACTTTCTTGCCAGTAAAAGTCAGCCAGCAGCTTGTAATTATACTGAATATCTTCCTGGAACCTTGTTCCCGTAAGTGGTGCCATCTTTTGAGTAGTATATCACTGCTCTGCCTCGCTCAGATTATTACACTAATATATCATTAGAGCAACAGCTTGCTTTGGTGATGGATTGGTGCAATGTGGCGCGAGAGCTGCAGCTCACTCACGTAAGGGCTGATGCTCTCGTGCTGATGTATGGGATGCCTCTTGGGTGTTGTAATCCCCCAGAGACTGCAGCTGTACAGTGAACAACCCCAGGAGGATGCTTATTTGCTTTTGAAGCTGCTTTACACTCGCAATGAGGGAGGCGTGGGGGGGTCCTTGACAAGCCCCAGCACCTCTGAGCTGTTGCGGTGGTCCCCCAAGACCTACCTGGTCTACTGGGGTTAAGTGGAGGCTGGTGATGGGTGCCTGCAGGAAACTAGATTAAAGGGAGGAAACATCCTGTCTTTGACTACCTTTAGTAGCATGCTGTCTTAAGCACCAAGAAGCTTGGAGACAATATGCTGTGGACCCATAATAACCTACGCAAATACCTAAAATCACTAGTCATGTCTAATAAAATAGAGCCTCTCATTTTATGGCAGATACAGAAGTAAAGCAAAATCTTCAAATACTTATTTCACAATCATCTTCTTACTGCACCTATTGGAGAAAAATAGACACAGTGAAGAAAAAGTTCTTCCCTGTGAGGGTGCTGAGGTGCTGGCACAGGGTGCCCAGAGAAGCTGTGGCTGCCCCATCCCTCGCAGTGTTCAAGGCCAGGTTGGACACAGGGGCTTGGAGCAAGCTGCTCTAGTGGAAGGGGTCCCTGCCCGTGGCAGGGGTTGGAGCTGGAGGAGCTTTATGGTCCCTTCCAACACAAACCAGGCTGGGATTCTATGATTTTATGATATTCTGGGTGCTCAAACCATGGTGCAAGCCCATTCACTCCAAGTATTATTTGCATGTTTTACTGAATATCATCAATGCAAAACTTTTGTATTAGTAACCATTAAATAGTTGACATTTCCAGTATCTGAAGCGGGGCTATAGGGATGCTGGGGATGGACTCTTCATTAGGGACTGTAGTGACAGGACAAGGGGTAACGGGTTCAAACTTAAGGAGGGGAAGTTTAGATCAGATATAAGGAGGAAATTCTTTCCTGTGAGGGTGGTGAGGCACTGGAATGGGTTGCCCAGGGAGGTTGTGAATGCTCCATCCCTGGTGGTGTTCAAGGCCAGGTTGGACCAAGCCTTGGGTGGCATGGTTTAGTGTGAGGTGTCCCTGCCCATGGCAGGGGGGGTTGGAACAGGATGATCTTAAGGTCCTTTCCAACCCTAACTGTTCCATGATTCTATGGTTTTCTGTTAAAAGGCCCATGATGGTATTCACTATTCTTCTGTTTTCCTAATGTTGGCATTCCTCAGGGTGAGAAATACAACAGCTAACTTTTGAACTGGGAAAAACATGTCTTCATATCTTAAGAACCTAAAAATGCCTTAATTCCATTTTCCCCAAAGTTTGCAAAACAAAGAACAACCCCTCACACAAACCCCACAAACCAGCACATCCTGGATTCTCTCGAGCTTTCCTTCTCACACACACAAACCCAAACCATCACCGCCCGTATCAGGAACATACAAACCAGGCTTCTGGCAGCGCCCAGACTCAGCCTAGCTCAAACCCAAAAGGGTGAATAGTTGGACTGTATGACTCAATGCAAGTGATTTACCTGCTATTCTTTTCCCACTTTTAATCACTCTGCTTGTCACCAATATAACACTGGAATTCTGAAGTACACACAGAGGCTATGATCAGCTTCCATCATGACAAATGCAAAAGCAGGCTAACATTTAAGAGCATCAACAATCCCTTCAAAAGCTATTCCTATGAAGCAATCAGCATTTGCTCTAATTTGTTTTGCTTTCAGACGTTCACCTGCCCTCTACCAGCTCTTCCTGATAGCCTCCTGCACGATGATGCTGGATTCCTATCATGATATGCATGGAAATGAAATTAAGGAGTGGGTGGGAAAGTGAATTAGGTTTAGTAGTTAAACTATGCATGGAAATTGAACTGTACGTATTATGAATAACCTTTCCTATGCTGCGCCATTCAGCTGCCCCTAAATGCATGCCAGGGCACCAGCATTAGGTGACGTGGCTGGCGTCTGCCACCTATTTTTCCTGTTATAAAGTGAATAACGTGATTATGGTATAATCTTTGCTGACCCTCCTTAGCTACCCTTAAATCAGGGCTGATTTGTCAGCCAACACAAACCAGTGCCTTTACTACCCAGCACCAAAGGCTATGGAATATTACCCCCACGAAGGCAAACCCAAGCCTTTGCTAACAAGGGAGTGATTTTTCCTGCCGAGGATTTGCACAGTTAACATCAAACCATGTTGCTCTTCCTTCCTTCTGCCTCCAGTGAAGGTGCTTGCTGGCTCTGTGCCCAAGACTGACATTCCCAGCTTTGCCTTCCCGAGTGGCTGGGTTGGCACTACTGCTCCCGGCCTGTCCTTTGGGATTTTGTTTTCTCCCCTATGTCCTTCTCCTGCTGCCATTCCTGCAGCTCTGGCTGGGCTTGCTGCAGCAGAGGCAAGCCTGCTCCCTGCCTGCAGCACCAGTCCTGCTCCTCTGGTGCAGGGGAATCAAAACCAAACCCGCAGCTGGTGCTGAGCGTATTGCTGCAGCCCTGAGGCTAAGCGCTGCTCAACCACTGAGCCTGCATTACCTGGGAGAGATGGAGCTGTGCCAGGGGTGAAAAGATCCCCATTGACCTAAAGGGGAAAAGAGGGAAGGAGCTGCCTCCCTTTGGTGCCAGGGGTTAAAGATGCTGTGGCTCTTTGCCATAACTCTCCCAGCGACCTCCATCCGTGGGGAGATGCTTGGTGCATCCCACACAGGAGCTATTGCTTGAGGGAGAGGAAAAGAGGTATTAAGAAATGTGTATGCTGTGTAAAAGGAGAGAAAATTGCCAGGTATTCCTAGATTAACTAATAACTTAATCTGCTGTGCCTGGAGGGAATAATCAGGGGTTAATAAGGTGTATGAAACTTAAAGGAACAAAGAGAAAAACAACAGTTCATCAAGGTATAACCTATCCCTCCAGCTCTTGACTGGACAGCCAGGTTATATCTTGATGGAGAGCCAGGTCTGCCCATGTTTTAGTTTTAAGTTAACCGTGCAGCTCCCACACACTTCCCACCATACTGGAAGTGCAAGTGTTGGTCAGTGCCTGTGGGAGGCATGTTCAAAAGCACCCACAGAACGTACAGTATCCCAAATGGAATTACGTAGGTGCCTCATGTGGGTGTCTGTGTTGCAATTTGTCGCTTCATGTTTCCCAAATCCCCCCCCCTCCTTCATATCCCCTGTCTAGCACATGATTTCTCTAAGACAATTACTACTGGTCATAGCAGCAGCAGTATTGGTGGTGCAGCTGGCTGAAGAAGAGGGCTCTAACCATACACACAACTTACTGCTAACCCCCTCAAAATACACAGTCTAAGAGTAAAAGCAGAGAAAACTGGCCCCAAGGAAAGAATGAGCTGATACTGGTCAGCATGGAAAAGCAGGAATTACTTATTGACAAGCAGCAGATAAAAATAGTAAGGGGAAAGATAAAGGACAGCAAGGTGACTTTGCAGCAGAGAACAAAGCTTGTTTGAGTATATTAAGCATCAGCAGCCACAGTCAGCACCATTCACTGGATAAGTGGCAGGTGCTATGGCTCTGGACTGTGAAAAAGATTATGGATTAGGTCAGAAAAGCCTTAAAATGAAGATGTATCATTTAAGTTTGCTATGTATATAAGAGAAAAACAGGGTGGTGAAACCTAGGCTAACCCAATCAAACAAGAAAAGGCAGTAGGCATTTAAATGGCTGAAATAAAGACAGAATTAGACTGAAAAAAACAAAGGAAACAAGCAAAGATCGCCCTGACATGTGTTAGCATCCTGTTAGTTGCTGTAATATCCATCTATGGTTTACCTTGTTGCAGTTTAGGTTCATTCACCTGAAGGGAGAGGAGCAGAACCTCAGCTAGCTGAGAGGTTTGCTTCAAGAAATAAAAAGGATTGATCGAGAACACGATTCACCTGAGAGAGGGCGTAGCTCTAGGGGGAAAGGTCTATAGAGTTTGATAGGAGTTACAGCTGTAATTAGGTTACATGTAACTACCTTGCAAATCCAAGTGAGGCGACGAAGTCCTGCCTATGCTGGGATTCTCTAAGTTATCCTATAGAACTGAGGGGTAGAGGTTTAGTTATTTCGGAGTACTTAAATCATGCTCTGAATTTACAGGCAGAGCTGGGAATATTACACAATTACACATAGCTTTCCGAGTCCCGTTTGAGTGTTGCATTTAGGAACCACGCTGTATTTCTTTTATTCTCTTAAATTCTTTTGGGCTTTCAAAACAAATCTGTGGGTTATACAAGTGGCAGAGCATAATGTTTGAACTTTGGTACTTGGAGCTTTCATTTCCTCAATGTCTGTTCCAAGACAGAGTGACCTTTACTTGACAGCAATGCCTATGACAGTGGAAATCTGAAGGTGAAAACACTGTCTCAAGGTTATAGTTTGTCTGATTTTGTGTCTTTTAGTTGCTCATAAACAAGTCCCTAGAAGTGATTAGGTGTTTGCTTATGCAGAGTAATTAAACTGCATAAAGTGAGTGTCTTCCTATTATGTAGCTAATAAAAATAACAGCAACATATATCTTGGCCCAAAGAGTCTGGGAGTTTATTAAAGCTGTAAATTACAGGTTCTGCTAATGCAGGGTAATAAGATCAAACAGCACAGTGTGAGCAGTGATCGTTCTCCTATTTTTGTCTAATATTGTGTAGTTATTAGACATTCTCTCCCTTATTAATCTTCTTTGACCTTCTCCCACAGATTCTCCTTCCTATAAAAATGAGGAACTGCAGAGGATTGTAATGTGCCCACAAATGCCCATAAGGGCAGGGGGCACAGCGTGCTATGAACCGCAGCTGATACAGCGAATGCCCTGGTGAGACCACACCAACCTCTCTGCTCCTTCGACCTGGGACGTGACCTGTTGAGCTCACAGTAATGTAGGAACATAATGTAGACACCTAAAGACTTTACAAGGGCCTGTAGGGCCAGGCCAAGGGGAATGGCTTTAACCTGCCCGAGGGGAGACTGAGATGAGCTCTTAGGCAGAAGCTCTTCCCTGTGAGGGTGCTGAGGCGCTGGCACAGGGTGCCCAGAGAAGCTGTGGCTGCCCCATCCCTGGCAGTGTTCAAGGCCAGGTTGGACACAGGGGCTTGGAGCAAGCTGCTCTAGTGGAAGGTGTCCCTGCCCGTGGCAGGGGTTGGAGCTGGAGGAGCTTTGAGGTCCCTTCCAACCCAACCCAGGCTGGGATTCTATGATTCTATCAAAGTAATCTGAAGTAATGTAGACATCGATGTAATGTATTGTAATGAAATGTAGACATCAAAAATTTACTTCAGCAGAATATCTAAATGTAATTTCTTAATGCCAAGTGAGGGATTTGAATAGCAATGATTTGAATAATAACAACTTACTATTTTCTGAACAAAGTGGGAGAAGAATAGAGAAGAACCCTTCAGTGAAGGGGTCAACCCAGGCGGGACGTGACAAAGCAAATGCAAAATCTTCTTTCCAAAGTCTTCTTTGTATATTCAGTACAAAGCCTCCTGCAGTGGAAGAGAGCCAGTGTGTTCCCACAGCATTCCCTATTGTTTTATGAAAGACTAAAGGAACAAGAACACGGCCACCTGCAGCAAGGACGTGACATGGAAGAGTGCTTAGCACTTTGCTTACTCCTTGTCGGTACAAATTGCAGTCCCAGACCCTGTTTCACTGGCAATCCACATGGCAGCAGCGTACAATAACATAACTAAATCATTCCTTTTGCTTATAGAATCACAGAATAGTTTGGGGTGGAAAGGACCTTAGGATCATCCAGTTCCAACCCCCCTGCCATGGGCAGGGACACCTCACACTAAACCATGGCACCCAAGGCTCTGCCATAAAACATTAGGGACTTTATAACTTATTTGTATGAAAACCAACACTGCAATTAGACCGAGACAAGTATGAAACCACTGCCAAGAAGCTGTTCTCCCAGAAAGTTTAATCCTTGTCTCTTCATTATTCTTATTTTCCCTTATGTATGGGATAAGAAAGAGAAAAACTTGGAGCTGATCATTCTATTCTGCTTCTCTGAACAAACATTGAGTAAAATCTTACCAGTCACAGACAGTTTTAACTAAAGTGCATGGGGCATCTGAGTAAATAAATAGCTGAGATATTGCAGTTAAAAAGTCAGCAGCTCTGCCTATAGAATAAACCTGTTTCAAAATGCATGTGCTCCCTCTATGAAGTCTGTGACAATAAACCAGAGTCTATGTGCCGTAGTGGAGATCACTGATTGCACTTACAGCCTCTTGGGAAGATCAATCTTCATACCACTGGGCGACTGGGATGTGGACTCTGAGCAGATTGCGACCTGCCCGCTCCTCATCATGCTGCTAGGGCTGAATTCTCTTATGGCTTGGAGCTGCCATCCCCGTTAGGCTGGGGCCTGGAGACTCCCCCAGACCTGCGTCGTGCCCAGGCTGTCCCATGGGTAATCTCAGTGCTCACCATTTCCAGCTACAAGGAGGAGCACGGGCATCCAAGGGCTGGCAGTGATGGAGGGTTAACAGGAGCTCGATTGATGGAATCAATACAATACATTGGAAGGGACCTTAAAGCTCCTCCAGCTCCAACCCCTGCCGCGGGCAGGGACACCTTCCACTAGAGCAGCTTGCTCCAAGCCCCTGTGTCCAACCTGGCCTTGAACACTGCCAGGGATGGGGCAGCCACAGCTTCTCTGGGCACCCTGGGCCAGCGCCTCAGCACCCTCACAGGGAAGAGCTTCTGCCTAAGAGCTCATCTCAGTCTCCCCTCGGGCAGGTTCAAGCCATTCCCCTTGGCCTGGCCCTACATCCCTTGTCCCAAGCCCCTCTCCAGGTTTCCTGCAGCCCCTTTAGGCACTGGAAGAATGGAGAATGCTGTGCTGCAGCTGCACAGCCAGACCTCACTGAGCAGCCGGGGTTACAGTTCTGAAAGAAAACACTGTGTTTAAAACATACTTTTTACAGCAGGTGGCTAAAGAGTGTTTTCCCGGCACGCAGAATAACAGCTTTTAAGGACTATTGCAATTACTTTGTGTGTAAGCAAAAAGAAAATGAGGGGAAAAAAAGAAATAAAACCAAACCACCAAGGCACCAGCATCCTAAATCCACCGTTTTCATCATTTAATGGGCTGCGTGTGTGTGCTAAACAGAAGGAAGTCGTAGAAAGAAAAGCAAATAGAACTTCAAGCACTTCAAGCAGCAGTGGAGCTTTGGCTCTCCGCGGTGCGGGCTGCAATTCAGTGGGCAGCACGAGGATTAGCACAGCCCAGAATCATGGAGGGGTTTAGGGCCCCATGAGTTTTCATATTCCATGTTTGGTGCAGGCGTCTGTGCATCTCAGGTGGTCGCAAGAGGCTGTAATCATAGAGTCATAGAATAGTTAGGGTTGGAAAGGACCTTAAGATCATCCAGTTCCACCCCCCCCTGCCATGGGCAGGGACACCTCACACTAAACCATGGCACCCAAGGCCTCATCCAACCTGGCCTTGAACACTGCCAGGGATGGAGCATTCACAACCTCCCTGGGCAACCCATTCCAGTGCCTCACCACCCTCACAGGAAAGAATTTCCTCCTTAGATCCAATCTAAACTTCCCCTATTTCAGTTTGAACCCATTCCCCCTTGTCCTGTCACTACAGTCCCTAATGAAGACTCCCTCCCCAGCATCCCTATAGGCCCCCTTCAGATACTGGAAGCTGCTCTGAGGTCTCCACGCAGCTTCTCTTCTCCAAGCTGAACAGCCCCAACTTTCTCAGCCTGTCTCCATACAGGAGGTGCTCCAGTCCCTGATCATCCTCGTGGCCTCCTCTGGACTTGTTCCAACAGTTCCATGTCCTTTTTATGTTGAGGACACCAGAAGTGCACACAATGCTCCAGGTGAGGTCTCACAAAAGCAGAGTAAAGTGTCAGGATCACCTCCTTCTACCAGCTGGTCACACTCCTTTTGATGCAGCCCAGGATACGGTTGGTTTCTGGGCTGGGAGTGCACACTGAAGCCGGCTGATGTTCATTTTCTCATCGACCAACACCCCCAAGTCCTTCTCCTTGGGCTGCTCTGAATCTCTTCTCTGCGCAACCTGTAGCTGTGCAGCTCACATGTGTTTGTTTCTAATTTCATGCCCTCTGTGAGGTTTCCTTTAGCTTGGACGTGTCCTGTGATGCTGCTGCGTTCAGTGCATTTTAAAGCCCACTGCAAGAGACCTGTTTTGTGTCTGAAGAAGCAGCGGGACACTGCAAAGACAAGCTAAACATGCCGCTGAGCCCACACTGCTCCACTCATAATTCCACCTCTATGTGCTATTGTGTCGTTCATTCTCCTTCTGCTTGTTTGGGGCCTCTTTGTCTTTTCCTTGCTCTCAGTGTATAGTACTTTATTCCACTAAACCAAAAGTCTTACTCGCAGATGAGGAATTATTTAGGAATCCCAAGCAAAGTCTGCCCTTGTGGAAGGTGTCCCTGCCTTTTGCAGGGGGTTGGAGTTGAATGTGCTTTAAGGTCCCTTCCAACCCAAACCATTCCATGAGTCTATGAAACCACCACAAGCATTGTGACATGCTGGAGCACAGGAGTGGTGTTGGCCTTGGTATCTCCCCTCTGCCTCAGGAGGAAGAGGCTGGAGCAGAGATGCTCTTTTGAATACGCTTTCCATTCTAATGCTCGAGAGACAAGGGCTGCCTTTTCCTAGGAACATGCCAATGCTGCAGGAGTTGGTTTTAATTAATTAGAGAGATGGAAATCTGTCCAAAACTGGCTTTGGCGCTCAGAGGCAGCTTGGCACCAAGAAGAGAAACAGCAAGGTGACTGATCTAGGGAAGGAGCTGCCTTGGCTGCCAGCATGGGGCTGAGCCTCAGTGTCCTCCTCCTCAAGTGACCTCTGGAGGGGGACAAACCACTGCCAGCATGGGATGCTACCCCTGTTGCTCGGATGTCAGCAGTGGGACGTAGTGCATTGCAGAGTTAGAGTTCAGAGATGCTGAAATCAAGTGATAAAAGTTTATACATGTTCTTAATGCACTGGGACAGGTTTACTGCTCTGCTCTCTTGACTTAACCCATATTAAGGACACAAATTCACCTATATCATCAGTACAGCTCTTCACCAAAAGGGCTGGTTCATAGCCAAGAAGTGAATGCTCAGCACAACTGGCACCAGGTTTTCATCAGCTTGGTATATGAGCCCTGACAGCAAAAATGAGATGGATGCTAGCATCTCTCCTCTGCCCCTTGCCATTATTACGTCTGGGCAGCCAGGGCAGTCATTTCAGCCAGGACACAGGAGGAAGAAACAGCAATGGTTGAAAAGACGATGTCCGTGCTATATGGCATGGTCTATGCTATAGCCTTCATCAAGGTGAGGATGCCTGGGTGCTGTAAGGACACAGTGACAGAGATCAAGAGCTACGTTTAGACCCAGTATAAGCCATCTCTCTCCTCTTTCCCTCTTGCATACCAAAATGCACACAGAAACTATTAAAACCTTGTCTGGGATTATCCTGTAAAGCTTGTTTACTCCTGCGTAGTCAAATACTTATTTACTTTACTTATTAGTGGTGTTTACTCATCAGCTCTACTTTCTGAGCAACCTCAATGTTTTTCCCTTTACAGAAGCAGCATCTGTCACAGTTGCTTCTTCTCTGCCCTTTCTGTACTCCTCAGCCTGCATTTTCTGTCATGCAAATCATTTGTTCTGTATGAAAGCAGAATAAAATGAGTTTTCCTGTTTATGCAAACCTTCCCTCCCCATCCCCAGCTGACCGAAGCAGTGAGCACAGATGAAAATACGTATTGCAAAACAAGCCCAGCCACAGCCTTTACTCCCAGGGTACCCCTGGGGTGAACTGGAATGCTAATGCCTATGCAACCAGGTGGAAATGGACCTTGGCATCTTCAACCACAATGCCAAGGTCTCTGCTGCTGGTTTGAAAGACGTACTGGTGGTAAGTTGTAGAGCAAACAGAAGAGGATAGGATCCTGTAGCCAAGCTGTTCCTCTCCAGAGCGGTTCTTTGGCCACCATCAGTGAAATCTGAAGAGGAAAAGAAGTAAATGAGGATTTCTATGGATATTGCTGATGTCTTTGTGACTTTCCACTTGGACTACGGCAAAGTGCTCCGTAAGTGTAGTAAGATAGGAGCAATCCTGGAATTCCTAACTCCTCTGCAGCAGCATTGTTCTGGTTCAGGCAGGGACACAGTCCCCTGTTCAAGCACCCCTTCTGCTGACAGTGGGGTTGAAGTATAACGTGTCCCATAAACATCCTTTCATCCCCACTAATCAATTCCTCTCTTTCATCCATAAGGACCATTGTTTTGGTTTTAAGGCAAAATGTAAATTAGGAGCTTAAAAGTATGGAAACCATTAATTTCTATACATCTGCAATTAGTCCATAGGGGAATGCCTGAGGACAGCAAGTAGGAATGTGGACATACAGATTTTCTTCTAATGTAGGGCTAACTTATCGGGAACTTTCAATTAATACAAACTAATTAGAAATAAGCAAGTTTCCTTTAAGCTGGTCCAGTACCCATGAAGTTTCTCATGGGCTTCTATAATGTTTTCTGCAGGACAACAGCATATTCATAATCGTATCTAATTAAAAAGCTTTAAAGACATTCTTATCAGAACTTTCCATATGTTGCATATGATTGCTAGCGAGTATTGTTTTCACAGTGACAATGCTCCAAGCCAGAGCAGGTCCCACCATGCTGGATGCTGTCCAAATACATATCCCTGCTCCAAAGAGTTTACGATAATCTCTGGCCAGCGAAGCCTGTAACAAAAACAAAGGGATGAGAAGACAATGATGGAGGGATAAGCGGTTTATGTTCATGAATGATGCTCGGAAAACATCATTCATGCTATGAAATTAATGAGATAAATACATGTAATGAATTTGCAGCCCATCCTTGTCTCCAGAATATTTTCCAGCCCATTTACACAATTGTAAAACCTTGTTGGTTTATTAACAATCAGCACAAACAGCTTTCTGGTGTTGACCTTTCCCAGCATGACTTGTAAGTTTTATGCAGGCCAAGACCCACGGATGGTAGCAGGAATCTTAATGGGCATGGTACTCTCCTACGTGCCACAATTGATTCTAAGCTAGTAGAGCGATGTGTGCTATGATTTCTGCAGTTTGGATGCAAAAAATGAGGAGGAAGGACAGGAAAAGGTTTATGTTTGTTCTGGAGTCATGCAACGGGCAAAGGTGGTGGTAATGAAAGTTGGTTATCCTGATTTGCTGTGGACAAAACACTGTCATCTCTGCTGGCACTGCCCTGTTCTACTGCAAACACACACATAGACACACATGGACATGCATCACCTTAAGACCAACCTTTATAAGTGAACATTATTCATCATATATCATATATACAGCAGTGTCTTTTCATTTTAAGCTTTCATATTCTATAGTCCTTTCTCATGCTGTTAGTACTTGCTATAGATTTTAGATAATCAATGCAAAATTGAACCTGCTTTTGGTTTTATCCACTCCAGAACAAAAAAAAAAGACAGATAAAAATGTTCCTCCCACCCTTCCCTAAATATTTTCTAATCCATTCCCAGTTTATCACCAAAATCAAGTGGCAGATTTCAGATTGCACAGGGGAAATCCCACCTTTCAGTCTGTTTATGGAAAATAACTCCCAATGAACACTGACTTTGTAATGATATTTATGGTAGGACAAGGTTCCCTTGTTCAAAGCCAACAGAAAATTTAAAGCATTTTGGGGTAAGATCAAGCATAGAAAGATTCAACACTGAAGAAGATTGCTCTGGAAAGATAGCCAAGTGTATCCATCAGATTCATTCTGTGACTTGATTTATACTGGTCATTACCAATTGTGACAATAAGTAGGTACACATTTTGGATAGGAACTCAGGATAGAAAGTGATGCAGGGTTTGGTTAAAATGTCAGTGTCTGTGGGGTTTAGTTTTCTTCTATTCTTACCTATTACTAAGGTAGCAAATGGAAACATGGAGTAACCAGCAGCGAATGCACTCACCAGAAAACCTTTAAGCAGAAGTTCCTTTTTTAAGCAAAACTTCTTTTCCTTCCATTTCAGCAAATAAGATGATGTGACTTTACTAAAAAAAAGCAGATTGAAAACTTTGTGACGTGAGACACTTTGAAATGGAAACACATTCAATTATTTACTGCACTAAGACAAGTATTTAATGGTGAAGCTTTTAAGATGCAGTTGACTGCTGAGATTCTCGGCTGGGTTACGTGAGGCATCCACATGATGTACAGCTTTCTCTTGTAATTGAAAACACCAAGAACAACATTTTTATACATCTGTTTTGAAACACACACACAAAGATAATGGAAGATTTGCTTTAGAACGGGGTGCCATTTTGTTACTCAAGTCACTGGAGTAAACTGAAACTGAGTAATCTGGGGGAGCGGAGGATGAGTAGGGCAGCGTTTATATTTAGAGGAGCATGACTGAAAGCTCTGTTGAGGATTTTAGATGGATAATTAAATAACTTATTTAACCTGGTTAAGTTTAACTGACTTATTGAAGACTCTTCATAAGATTATAGTCACTCTTTTGCTCTTGAATATACCATCTCTTCCCATCCAGAATCACCAGCCAAGGCATTTTTAATTGGTAAAATGCATTTAAACTACCACCGATTGGCCAGATCTGCCATTACTTTGTGCTCTCTTCTTCACATGACCATGTGAAGGTAATGGTACAAAGGTTTTGACAAATGCAGGGACTATAGTGCAAGAGTCTTTGTGATTTCAATGGCTGAGCCTGATGGACATGCCCCAAGTCCTACAGCCAAGCAAAGAGAAGCCAGACCAGCATTAGGTCTCCTACCTCCTGGACCACCCTCCACCCAGGCCAATATCCTTCAATGCTGAATGTCTACAACCTGAGTGTCTCACTGGTCCTGAGCTGCATAACTCACTGTATGCTGTGCTTTATAATATCTATCTCAAATGAGAGGCTTCATTGACTCAGAGCATTCCCCATATATCTGCATTTTCCTTTGGATGAGATACCTCACACCTCATTCTTCCTTCTGGAATCCGGAGAGGGGCTTTGGGCAAGGGCCTGTAGGGCCAGGCCAAGGGGAATGGCTTTAACCTGCCCGAGGGGAGACTGAGATGAGCTCTTAGGCAGAAGCTCTTCCCTGGGAGGGTGCTGAGGCGCTGGCACAGGGTGCCCAGAGAAGCTGTGGCTGCCCCATCCCTGGCAGTGTTCAAGGCCAGGTTGGACACAGGGGCTTGGAGCAAGCTGCTCTAGTGGAAGGGGTCCCTGCCCGTGGCAGGGGTTGGAGCTGGATGGGCTTTAAGGTCCCTTCCAACCCCAACCAGTCTGGGGTTCTGTGAAATGATTCCCAGTGGATCGGTGTAGCAGTGCTTGAAGAATGGAAGCCCTCCAGTTTACAGGCATAAATTTCTTTGCAAAACTCTATGAAATTACAGCGACTTTGTAAAAAATGACTATTTATTCAAGTAGGGATGACAGTTTTGGTGGGCAGCCCCAGCTGAGTCAGCCATTGACTGATCCTTCCAGACTATTTCCAGATTATTTCTAACACTTGACAAAATATTACTAATATTAGACGTTGCCAAACAATGCGTCAAATTGCCACTCTAATTACTCAACCAGCAACACACGTCCTTTTGGAGCCGATCGCATTTGGATGTGATTGTAAAAACCCAATAACTTCTATGTAGTATTTTTAAGTTGTTCATTTGAGACTTGCTGGCAGCGCTGGAGCCAGCATAGGGCAATAACCATTCTTTTCATCACAGCACACACTTAACTGACATTTCCATCTATCCAGGGACTTTTCAAAATTGTTTTTTTTTTTTTGTTGAAAGCAGAATGCTTAATACAGTCACATTTAAAAAAATAACAAGTGATTTTGGCTCACAGTTTAACTTGTGATCTGTGCTTAGGATGCGCAGCATGAAAATAACACTGCATTCTAGAAAGATCCCTTTCTTTCATATAGAATCATAGAATCCCAGCCTGGTTTGTGTTGGAAGGGACCTTAAAGCTCCTCCAGCTCCAACCCCTGCCACGGGCAGGGACCCCTTCCACTAGAGCAGCTTGCTCCAAGCCCCTGTGTCCAATCTGGCCTTGGGCACTGCCAGGGATGGGGCAGCCACAGCTTCTCTGGGCACCCTGTGCCAGCGCCTCAGCACCCTCACAGGGAAGAGCTTCTGCCTTACACCTAACCTGAACTTCCCCTGTTTCAGTTTAAACCCATCACCCCTTGTCCTATCACTACAGTCCCTGATGAAGAGTCCCTCTCTGGCATCCTTATAGGTCCCCTTGTGGGGCACAGCAAAAGAAGACCTCATTCTGCACAATAAAAGGCTTTCCTGTTTTTAAATTGGTGTCACAAGCCCCAGCAATATGCTCCACAAAGTAACGTCTAAGGATGCCAAGTTGATGGTGAACATGTACTGAGTGTATATTGGAGCCATTTGTCACCAACACGAGCGTGACTGGGTAACCTGCTGTAGTGTGAGGCATCCATGCCAGTGGCAGGGGGTTGAAACTGGATGAACTTAAGCTCCTTTCCAATCCAAACCATTCTATGATTCTATTCTATGATTCTATGACTGACTTCGGGCGAGAGGAGAGGGCTGCCCCTGCCCACCCCATCACGGGGACCTGCAATATCCTTGGTTTCCATCAGCAAAAAATGGGCTACAGACACATCCCTCGAGTAGTTTGCTATAAACCAAACCCATGGCATCCCTCACTTAAGCCATGCCTACCTACTCTCAGGCATACTCAATCATCTAGACTACCATCTGTACCCTCAGGCTTTAAAACCTTCCCTCTAAAAGTCTTCTCCTCTATGCGAAAACAAAAGGTATTGGAAAATGCTGCCTCCCTTATTGTTATAACCCCCCCGCCTCCAGTTGCATAATCCAGCCACAATGATGTCTTCTTTTAAATTTAGTAATTAAGTTTAGTCTCAGCTGAGAAGCAGGATGCCAGGTTGCAGCCTGAAGTGAAAATAAAGGGCTGAATTATAAATCCCTAAAAATAGAACTCCAGCACGCAATCACTGACACAACCTTCATGTGGGCCCCTGTAGTATTATAAAAGACATTTAGTAAACAACAAGGTAGCTAATGATGCAGTAAGCATTTTCATACAACACTTGGAGACAACTCACTACACATAATTAGAGCATTACCAGACTCATCAACTGTCTAGTACAACTGATAAGGAAATGTCACCTGCCTCAAAATATGGTGGCAATTCCAGTTGCTTTATGCACAAAGCTTTAAAAACCAGAGGGAGAAGGAGACAACAACAAAGCTAATGACATAGTTCACATCATGTTGTTTTGAAGCAGCACTGGAATCTGGAAGTGAAAAGTTGTTTTCTTTCGTGTCATTTACTGAACTTTCTAATAAGCTTTTGTGGGTTTTAGTAAACCAACCAAACGAAAATGTCGTGTCCATCCATAGAATCGTGGAATGGTTTGGGTTGGAAAGGACCTTAAGGTCATCAAGTTCCAACCCCACTGCCATAAGCAAACCTGTTGGGTTATTTAATGTCTGGGCTAAAAGCATGTCCTATGAGGGCTGCATGGGATTGAAGAGTGAGCGATGAAGGTTGGGCTCATCTTGCCCCAGGTTGACTATCCATGTATTTGTCACGTAGGCTTTTCTTACATGCTACCTGGATAGATGTGACTCAGGAGGATGATTCATTCTCTTGAGGTGTTAACTCAGATGGTGTTGAACTGCCCTTGGGCGCCTATTTGGCCTCTCTTGACTAGAGATGGAGCAAGACTATCTGTTTAATCAGACATTCGGCTCTCTTAAGGGTGATGGATTCCACCCCACATTCACAGTTGCACAGGTAATCTGTCTCATCCTTGAATGACAGAGCAATTTGATTGCTGCTGTGGCAAATGCTACTTGTGCATGAGTGGGAAAGACTCGAGCTTCCACCACTGACCTGTTATAATACAGCTGGAAAAATCTGGGTTAGCCCCTTGTCTTGGGCTGCACTGGGGCTGCTAACCAAAATGTGGCGTTTATGGAGCTCTCCACAAAGATGTGTCTGCATGCTGAGATCAGCGCAGCACTAGTTCCATGTATTTTCAAACATTCATGAAGGCGACAGGAGCTCAGCAAGCAGATTAGCACCGGTGATGTGGAACCACAACGTACACATAAATAACATATTGAGTGAATGGTGAATAACTCCAGCTCTACAGGTTCCTTGGCAGTAACGGCAAGACTTTAATTATTAGGATGTTTGTTGGAAAAAAAAAGGTTATTTTCTACCCACAGAAAGTAATTCATCAATTGCTTTCACACTTGGGGATAATTCAATGTGCATCCACAGGAATCTTTTCTTGGTCTAATTCTATTAAGTATTTTCGTTTATGACTTGGATGCAGCAATAAAGAGTTGTCTGTAAAGAATAAAATGCCACAAAATAGAACAAACCCAAACAACCAGAACTCATGTAGTAAAGTTAGGAAATGGAAAACATTAAAAAAGGTGAAATTCAGGTGGGGAGTAGCAGTGACACCAAGTCATACCTGAGAGCAGGAGGATGGTGTAGTGAATACGAGTCAGTATTGTGGCTGCTGCTGCAAAAGAGATGACACAACTTCAGAAAGGTCAGAGATGAACTGCAGAGAGCAGGGAGACTCGACAGACTTCCAAGAAAACAGGAGAAAAAGTTGAAAGAATTGATTTTATTTCATATAAGAAAGGGACAACTGAGGCAGGCTCTTTCAGGGAGGGAGAACCAGCAGCCCCTTGTTCTTGGCCATTGAAAATGAGTCAAACTGAGACCAACTCAATAGTAACAAGAGACACTTAAAGAAGTCCTCACTGATCTCCCAGGAGCACTCTATACAGACAAGACCTCCTCATTTCCAGTGTCTCGAGTGTTGCTTTTTGCTGTCGTCACAGCAGAACAGTTGCCTAACTTGATATTTAGAAGGATGTGTTTTTGCTGGGAGGCAACACAAGATCTGGGGCTGAACCAGCTCTTGAGTCTCTTTCAGTTTTTCTTTTGGAGGATTTCTTTTTTTTTTGCTGACTCAAAACATCAAACCCGCCACATTTGTTCATGTAATAATGTTGTATGTCAGGCAAGAGTCACTGGGGAGAAGAACAAACATGTTCTGAAGCACGTGTGTGATGACACATGGAACATTGCAGCCATCCCCTTGCCAACGGTGGCCTGGATTAAAAAGACATAATGAAAACACACACTTTGTTTAGGCATTGGGGAACAAGTGGTTTCATAAGCCTGTATTTTACATTCTTCTTGTTATTTGTCCCCCCTCAGGGTAGTTCTTTCCCTCTTTTCTAAAGGCTCATGTTACCATGGGAAACATGACAGGAACCAGCGGGCATTGTTAGCCTGGGAGATCTTGAATAATTCCTTATGTGAAAACATTTTAATTCCTAAGGTATAATTTTAAGGTGCTGATCCAAAGCCTGTTGTAGTCTACAAAAGGCTTTTCAGCAGAATTAAATGCATCAGAGTCAACCAATTAACAAATTCCTGCAATGAGAAGACAAAGGATACGCTGAACAACACAGAAACGGCTCTTTTGAAGACTGAAGGAGTTGTTGAGTTTATTAACAAGGTAGAAAACCTTTGATTGAGTCAACACAAAGCATTTTACAAAGCGCTTGGCTCACACAATTCAGAAGTCGATTCGCTGTCAGAATATTTGTGCTGGACTTGTCAGGTGTCTATTGCAGAAGTAACAGCTCTGTTTGCCCAAGTCTCTGCTAAACACTACCAGCATTTCTAACTGCCTGATCAGATGGGCTTCTAGCCCATCATCTGTTCAAAATATGGAGGTATTTTCTTGTTCTGCTTTTAAAATTGACCAGGTATCCATAAGGAGGACTTGGAAAGCTTAATAGCCTGATGCTTAGCTGGCAACCCGCTAAAATGCAACACAAAACCTCAGTGAACATTACTTCACTTTGATTTTTGCATCAGTAACCTTCAGAAAGCTTCACGACTGTGCAACGTATGCAAACTATTTTTTAAGAGAAACTGTTTCATCTTTTATTCTATTAATTCCTTTATCAAATGGGAATAGGAGCCGATGGGTTTATTTACACCTTATCAGCGAGCAAAACATTGCAATCTCAAATAATTCCGAGCAGAAATCTTCCAAGAGCATTGGGGAAGTAGCTTTTCTTGCAGGTATTGATGTGCTGAATCAGAAGTCAAGGCTCAGAAAGAGACTGAGAGAAAATAAAGGTATTTGGAATGCCTGAAACCGCAGTTTTCATTTCTCCAAGATGAGCTTTCTAAATCTTACCCTAAAGTATCTGTTTGAATTTGACTGAAGGTCAACGCATTCCCTTTGTGAAATGAAAAGTATCTAATTACCCTGTACATCGGGGAGCTCAGGCAAGGACAGTTAATGAGAGCTGTACAGAAACATGAATATTAAACAGTTAATATTGCATAACTCAAGTTGCTGCCCTGGGATCTGATCCAAACGCCTCTGGGATCGATTCAAGGGTCAGCACACTCAATCCAAAGGGGTTTGGTTCAGCTTTATATATGTATGTACTTTCTGGGCAGACTCATGACTAAAGTGAAGGGCTGGAGATGGCTGCATCACCCCTGAGCACCATTCCCAGCCCATGTGATCCTGCTCCAGCCAGCACATCCCTCCTGGGACACGTCAGCTTTGCTGTAACACAAAACCTGGCCCATCTCATCGGTTAGCTGTGTTTGCTGAACAGTTGCAATCATCATTTAAATGCTCTATTTCTTCTGTCAGACTTTATGGTAATTATAAGTGCAATTAGTGTTACTGGGCAGCTCATAAGAAACTATTGTATAACACAGAGCTCTCAAATGTGCCAGGTGATCTGTAGTTTAGAAGATAGATGTACCCAGACAGTCAGAGACACACACAAGCATGAATTTAAAAGACACCTCTCAAGCTACCAGGTAACTCAGACCAACCTCAGTGTCCAGCAAAAATGAAGCACTCACAATAACAAAAAGCACATATCTGACACAAAATAACAGCTAGTTACAAATATACACAGTTTTCCGTTTAGATTTGGCCATTTCATTTACTGAGTTAGGCTTCAGATGATTAAGTGACTTCAACTATTCAATTAGTTTTTGTTGATAAGAAACCCTCTAATTGGGATCAGAGTCTAGAATGACCCCTGTGGATGCACCAATGTCTAAATATCTCCCTGGAGTGAGGTTCACCTTGAAAATACTTCATTTTTGTTGTTTAATTAGGGAATAACTTTTAATTCCAGAATCAGATCTGCATCCTTATTTGCTGCATGCAGAATATATTCCCTTATGTATCAGATCCCAAAATAGACCCCAACAATAAAAAGAGTGCGTATCAAAAACCCAGGTGAAATCTTTAAATCTCAGTTTTCAGTAAAACTACCATTGCTCCCCACCCCTACCCCATGCAGGTTACTGTATTTGCATCCTGCCTCTGGTGAGCAATCATGCATGGGAATAGCTGCCTGTGGTGAGGCTACGTCCTCCGTAGCCAGCGGAGATGCTCCCTGTCCTGTGGCCATCCCAAATCCAACACTCCTAGAGATCAGAAAGTTTCTGGATCATCCCCCCAAGCCATGAAGCTCCCAGGTCCATATCTAGGCAGGCAGACTTGGGAAGATGGGATAAAACACACGGCCATGTGAAGTCAACGGGTGTTTTCCAAATGATACTAAATCTCTGTGTGAAGTTTGTCATTTGGGAATAGAGTGACCTTGGCTCACTGTAGCTTAATCCTCCTCTAATCCTCCTCTCTAAGGCAGGATTACAGTACAGTGAACTAAGAAATTCCTCCTCCTGGATGAGAGATTCCATACAAGAGTTTAACATGTTTTGACTCTCTTGTACTCAGCCTGCACTGTGCAGCCCCTCTGCCTGTGCCAGTATCATCCCTGACAAGGCATGGTGCTGGCTCCCTAATTCCCTCCTTATTTTTCAGGAGGTCTACTGAAATGAATTGGAATACCCGGAGAACATGGCATAACGCGGCCTAACGCTGTAAAACATTGTACATCCCGAATTTCATCCCAGAGGGGAATTTTTGCAGCCAATTATACCAATGGACTTGATTCATTCTGTTGTTCTTGCTGAACAGCAATATTCCACTTAGGCATTTAGATAGAGATGGAGAACGGAACACGCTTAGTGTGCGGAAGGTGCAGAGACAAAGTAACTCCAATTCTGTGCTGTTTTAAGGTGCTGTGCCTGCTGTCAGCTCACGACAAATCAGGTGCCAAGGAGGCCCTCCCTGGGAGAGCCACTCTTTAGCAGAAACCAATACTTTAGTGTTGCCTAATGAGATGTCGGATCATTAGAGAGCCATCGGTTTCCAAGGAACAACAAGAGCAATTAATTTGGTCTCACATCACAGAAGGTAGCAGCACATGGTTGCTTGGGGAGAATAATACATCACAAGGAGCCCCAAGCAGGACTTGTGGGCTGCTGGTTTGAAACTGTAATGCTTGTAGACCACTTGGAGTCATTTAAACTTTTATCACCGGCTCTTGTTAAAACCAATGACATGAATTATTTGAAGTCTTGGTGGTATTAAGGCAGGAGGAAAAACCTGTAGTCTATGCAGAAATAAATGCAGTAGGTTGATTCCCCCCCCCCCCCATAATGGCTCATGTATCTAATTCATTTCATTTTAGGGGGTTTAAATTGGTGTAATTTCTTGGTTCTTATCTTTACTAATGGAAGATTCTACCTAAAATAAACACATACAACTAGAACATAAAGATCCCAGTCTGTTAGCACTAGCAGGAGGTATTTTTCATTATTTTTAATGACATTTTTTTAATTACTTTTAACTTAAGGAAACATCTACAATGACTTCAGTGAGTTTACTTACGTGGTGTGAAGACCTGAACCAGCCCTCAGCTAATTCAGCTCTCTGCTGACTACAGGTGGTATTCGATTAAGACTAATGAGCCCTCAAGACAACCATGCACAAACCTGAACTCTGGTATAAACCAACATGCTTATCAGCTTGTTTTTAGACACTGCAGGCAGAAATCTGCTCCTCATTAAGGCTGCCCTTGTGGGACAACAATTAACCACCTTTTAATGACTGATAAACTGCCTGTGAGAGGTTTTAAGATGTCGCCTTAAAAATGCATAGCAATACTTGAGCCCCATGTGTCCTGGATCTTTGGCTCTCTGCTGCAGTGCGAGATAGATTTCATCTACAGATGAGCTTTTATCCGTGGATGGAAGGTTTCACTTTATCTGCAGGAGTATTTACAGGTTTGGATCACTTTTCTGTGTTCAGTACAAACTGCTTAAAGTTGTGTTTGAAATAGGAGGATCAAGGTTTTAGTTTAAGTTCTTCTCTGCTTGTATGCACGTTAAGAAAGGAAAAATAAGTCGTTTCTACTGCAGTGTTTCTACTGAGGTATTGACATTCAGAAGAAATCAATAAAAGCCCTGCTGTTTATAGTACACGGTGGTGGAAGGGAGCTCCCACCCCATGCACCAAGCACCAAGCGAGACCATGTTCAAATACCTGCAATTAGCAAAGTAGTAACCATTTCTTTGAAGATTTACAATGAAGAAACAGCTGTCCTTTAAATATTCCCTGTGCTAAAGCTGGAAGTAGAACCCACTGTTGAAATGTGATATGTGGGGAACTTCAGACTGGCTTCGGTGGGACTATTAATTCAGCCTTAATTATGGATAAGGTTATCCTGTGTGGCAGTGCTGAAACACATAGGAGGAAATGAAATCATGGAATCATAGTATTGTAGAATGTTTTGGGTTGGAAAGAAACTTAAAGCTCATCCAGTTCCAGCCCCCTGCCTCAGACAGGGACACTTTTCACTAGACCAGGTTGCTCCAAGCCCCATCCAACCTGGCCTTGAACACTGCCAGGGAGGCGTCACTGCCACTGTTAGTCTTCCAGAAGGAGTCATACATTGCACAGTTGACGGGAGAATCTCCCTTAGCTCTTCAAGCTCTTCATCTGCAAGCAATGATCAACTCCTTTGAGGTTTAGATTTGCCCCAAACTGAGTATTGCAGCAAAAGCCTGGGAGCATCCTTCGCTCATGGTACAGAAGACAGGCTGTACGCAGCCTGTATCAAACATTGTCTTCGGGTCAAAGCCTGGTGAAGTGTTTGGGGCCCTGAAATTCCTGATGGCTTCAACTTGCTGAAACAGCTTAAAAACAAACCAAACCAAATCAAAACTCCTGCAATTCACCACTTGAATCTGGGGGCAAAGGAGATTGTCAGTAGTAAGGAAAATGGTCTATGCAGTATGAAACACACCTACTACTGACTGGCAACTTCTGAGACTGCAGTATATCCACTTTCAGACAGGAGATCAATGTGAATCCCTCCTGATCACAGAATGACACCTCCTAGCTTCAACCTCCATTTACAAGATTTCTTTTCCCTGCAATTGTTACGGCAACTTCAAAAAGCTGAACTTCATTTTCCTTGGGTCTGCAGAGAACCTGAAATGGTCCTTTTGAGCGTGCGAATTGTCTCAAGTATAGAAGTGAAAACCAACATGGCAATTGAAATGTCAACACTGCCCAATGTCTTAACCACTAGTCATGTTTAGAAAAATGATGAGTAAAGAGCTGATGACATTTATGGCGCAGTGCAAAAGTCTTGTCTTCAAACCCCACAGCTGCTGTCACAACGTAGAGCTGCCAGGTTTCATTCCAACCCCTATGGGCAGTGACTCAACAAAACACTGGACATCAGTAAAAAAAGGTGAATCTGAAAAGGCCAGTTCATCTCTATACATCCCAAATACCTTGATTTAAATAATTTTAGTATTAATTTTATAATAATCAGTTACAAAACCTGGAGATGGTCACACCAGGTCATGGAGGTAGAAGGTGTCTTTTGTACCTCACGTAGTGGGCACCTTTCTGTGCTGAGCCTTGTCCCGAAGGTCTGTTTAACAACACATTTAAAGTAGAAAGCATTAATTGCATTATCATCGCATACTTATAATAAAATAGTAATAGAGTACATTAGGTACTGATAATCAGTTCTCTCTATTCTGGAAACATCTTGACATAAAATATCCCTTCCAGCTTAGCTGTGTTTCGAGAAAAAGCGTATTTCTATGTAAACCCCCAGCTAAAACCATTTATTAACCAGCTGGTGGCAGTGTTTTCATTAGGAAGAGATAAAACACACTCGTTTTCCATAAAATCCACTCTTTTAGCTGTTAAAGTGGAAGAATCATCCTTGTTATTTGGCTTCCCCCATTAAAATTCTAAGGAAATCCGTACAAGAAATAAAACCCCTCAGTCACTGCTGCAGAATACTTTGCTTTTAACAGGTTCTCTAACGTCAGGAGAGCACAGATATGTTTCATTTCCCTTTCGACCTTGCTTGTAGTTTATGCTGCCAGAATGCTGCTTTCTTAGAGGGACCTTTGCTTTTCTGTGCAAGTTAACTTAGATTTCAAACCGAGGCGTTAAGAATGCAATAAAACCATGACAGATTTAATATTGGTTTCTACCCACTAGTGGGCATTGTGTTTTGAAAGAGAGCGTTAGAAATTGTTTCTGGGAAAGCAAAGCACTGCAATATTACCTTGCTCTCCCCACACATTCAGCAGTGGCATGTCCCCATCACTCTCCTGAATCTTAATTTAACCCAGGCCATCGCTGTGTGGAGGAGAGCTTCATCTCTCGTTATGGTATTGGTTAAAATGAAATAACAATTAATCAGCATTTATCAGAAACGGCTTGCAGAATACAGACTGACTTAGCTGGAAATACCTCTCCCATACCCAATCCTTCTCAAGCTTCCAGCAATGAGCCTTGACATGCTATATTTACAGACTTTTTCCATCCTGAAATAACAGGTAACAAGAATACTCTGCGGTAAGGGAAAGCTATTCTGACCCCTCTGATTGAGAATAACATCGCACTCCTACTTGGAGGAATCAAACACTCCTCCCCATATGTGATAGCCATGCCATCTGCACTACCTCCATCTGCTAACCGGCATCTTAAGCCTACACATATGTACCCAAAACTGATGCCAGTATGTGTCGGAACACCTCCTTTATGTCTGGGAATCACATCATGCTATAGCTAAGATGGAAAAATAAGAGATGCTTATTATAATGCACAAACACCTCCAGCAGCTTGGGTGCAGAGCCAGCAGAGCCATTAACTGCGGGTCCAACTGCTGCACCCCTGTGCTCATGCTCTCCCTACATCCCCCCCATTGCACCTAAATTAGTGCAGGTGCAGTAGCTGCAGAGCTTATGCCTTTATGTAGGGTATAATGAGGTTTAGGAAAGCCTCATGACCCACTGTAAATACCTGCACTGCAGCTTGGAAATGGCCAGTTTTGATGGCAGCTCTCCAAGGCTGGGCACTTCTCTCTCCTTTTAGCACCATGAGTGCTCAGCTTGCTTTGGATTATCTGAGAATCGCTGAAAAACAAAGAATAAACACTTAGTGACTCCAATAAATGTGCTAATCTCTTAGAGAGAAGCACTTGGGTGCTTTGCTGAACTGGAAGATCTTGTCTATAGGCTGTGCTTGTTAGCTTTCAGCTTTGGTTTGTTTCTATGGTAGACTAGAAACTTCAGTGCAACAAACCCTGAGATTAAAACCCCACATTGTTAAATGGGAAAACCCAAATGCACACGTATATGTCATGTCAAAAGAGGAACTGTGTCATTCAGTTTACCAGAAAGGTCAAAGTGATGCTTGGCTTCAGTGGCTCCAAAGTAACTCAGTGCATCCAGGGTTGAGGGGAACCTGGTCCAGGTGCTTGGGTGGACATGCATCATCAATCTGATCCCTGGAGGAGAGTGGACCAGGGAGCTGAATGGGTGAGCTGGCAAAGAATCTCCCTCCCTCTGACTTTGTCAGGCCTGATTGATTTCAGCAGATCATTTGTTTATGGTCTGGCATTTCACAATGGAAAACCGTTTGGATGAGGTTTCTGGGCAACCCAATTTCAATTCCTTTTGGGGTTTTGTTTCATTCCTGGTCTTCTCCAATACTTGACAAATGAGCAATTTCTGCATAGAATGCAAATGCCTGGAATCAAATTTGCCCATAAAATCCCCTTAGGATGCACGTTTCATTATTCCTTTCTCAAGTTAGAAAATACTGTAAATATTTCTCAGTGAATGAGTGATTGATGTTTCAATCATGTTTGAATTTGCATCCACCTTGGTGTTCTTTCCCTGTGCGTATTATTCCCAGGAGCTGGCTGAATGATCACAAAACCAGGCACTGCAGAGTGTTTGTGGAATCACATTTGGTGCTTATTCCCCAAATACTTTCCTAGTTACGTAGCCATGATGCCGGGGTGAGAGAGAAGCCAGAGTGTGAACTGGAGAAGTGGCACCGTAAATGACCCAGCATGAAATCCACTGAAATCTGCTGCCTGTCGACGATGGAAAACAATCTCCCACAATATGTTGGTGTATAAATCACAGAAAGGCAGGAAAGATGATGGGTACGTAAACAGAAGGGGAGTTCACACCAGGACTCGTGCCTTGTGTTCATTAATCTTTGATATTTATTCACTAGCATATAATGCTTCTTCCTCTTTTGGGGGGGTTTTACTTTGGATCTTCTAATACTTTTACAGTCTACTTGGTGCAATAGGAAGCTGTAACAGATCCAACACTTGTTTATTTTATTTAATCTGTGTATTTTGACAATTGGCATCATCATACAAAATATTTTGTATTTAGAGCCTACCTTCTTATGGAGAACAGCTTCTCAGCCAGCCGCAAATGAACACTTTGAGTTTGTTCCTGGTGCTGGTGCTGCTGCATTGTTTTGCCTCCTGAAGCATCTCCTGTAAGAACACAAGTAGCTATTGGAGCTGGCAGCAATTGGATGGAGTAACCGAACTGCATGGAGCTGCTGTAAACAGAAACCTTCTGCAAAGTCCTTGCTGTACCTCGCATAGTCTGAATGCCAGTTCCTATCCCATAAATGTGAGGTCCTGATGTTGCTGGGATATTTGCAGCACCACATTCCTCAAGGACCTGCATCACCTCATTGGTTTCCTTGAGTGCTCAACTCCAGAAAACTTTGGGTCCTCTTTTGTAAGCTATTCACCACGGTGATGATGATACAGAGCAGTTCAGCTGCTCCGTGCCATTCAGTTGAGTTTTGCTGCTGCAATAAACCTGAAGACCTACTTGCCCACAAGTCAGAGTCAATCCCTACTAAATGAATGTGCATACCACCAAAAGACAGTGAGGAAAAGGCTGAATCCTCATCTGGAGAGGATTTTCAAAGTAAATAGCATTTGAGGCTCAGATTTGGCTTTTACTGGGTGCTGGCACCTCAAATCCATTAGGTGCTTTTGAAATCCTCAAGTTTTCCAGTGTTTCTCTATCTGCTTTTCTATTCAAAACGCTGTTCATACCAACAAGTCATGGCCAACCCTCACGACCCTCTGTCGTGGTTTAGCTTTTCGCTACCTTTTCAGTCCCCTTTGGTTGGATTTGTTGTCGTTAGAGGGCACTCTTCCATTCTTCTGCCTTTTTCCAACCACATTTTAAGTAGTGATTATTGCAATGTGCAGAGCCACGGGGCTGTGGCAGGCGACGGGTGAGGGGAGAAACACGCTCAATCCAAAATGATGCTATTTTCACTCCAAAAACTAATACAGTTCTGTGAATGTGTTCTCTGTGAGATGACATTTGCATGATCTTTGCATAGCTAGCAGGGTATACAATTTAAGGGAAGAGGCATTAACTATTTCACGTTGCAACAGCTATCTATGAAGGCTGGGTGATTTCCCAGCAGGAACGGGAGTGAGTTAATGCAATGCAGCCGTTCCTTGACATTGCAGGGTATTAAAGTAGAGGTGTTAAGGTGACTACTCTGTGCCTGTTTAGTGATAGATATCTCTAAAATCCTCCAATCCCTTCAGCTCACTTCAAGAAGCTGTTCTGAAGTCACAGACTTGCCAAAAAAGACGTCAAAGACCCAAAAGTTACTTTAAAATATGTAGGAAACGTATTTCTGAATCAGAGACTAAGAAATGTCTCGCAGTCATAAACCCATAAACCATCTATAATGCCATTCCAACATTCAAAGTGGTAATATTCATATATCAAAGGCGAGGTGCTGTTAGCTTCCAACTTTTGTAGGATGGCATTTGTCTTGATGACAAAAGTAATTATGGGATGCTAACCTGCAGCAGCTTCAAGCTCACAGAGGAAAAGGTACCACGTCTCCCATCTCCAACCACATTTAAAGCTATGAATATGAAGAAAGAGCGAAATATACATATGCCACAGGCTTTTAACTTTCTTGGGCAAGAAAACACCCTCAAAATAGGGAAATTGCTCAGAGATCCAATTTTAGCCTGCCCTTTCTCTGCAATCTCCTTCACGCCATCACACGCTGGTTACCCATCGTGCCCACAATTGGTTGTCGTTTGCACTACCATAGTGCTGACATAATTAATTTGCACTGGTTAAGTACTGTGCCTATTGCATATAGAGAGCGTGTGCCAGCCCCAGCAGCAGGAAATCACATCAGGGTAAGAGAGGAAGGGAGAAAAGGACAAGCTCCTATTTTTCAGATGGAAGATTCAAGCACAGATATAGTATGTAACCCACCTGAGGTGCCATAGGGAGTGTGGGGAAGCTTCCTATAGGAAATAATCAGGGCATTTTTATAGCAAGGCTCCACATCAGGCACGCTGCCTTCCTGCCTGGGCTCAGCAATCTGGGGATTGTGCCTCTGCAACTCCACAGCGTAAAACTATGAGCAGAACGAGAGGAATCTCTTTGCCCTCCCTGCTGGCATGTGAAACTCATTGTTTATTGATGGCAAAATTGAACCGTTTCCTGAAGGTCAAGGATTTTAAATGTAACTCTTAGAAATAAGAGTTTTCATTCACTGTGAGACAGGATCCCCTGGAGAGTGGCTCTGTTTGCTTTTCCTTCCCTGTTTTGTTCAGTTAGTCATGAACAAGTACTTACCTCGCTGCTGTTACCGACCAGTACTGCATAGAATCATAGACTCATAGAACAGTTAGGGTTGGAAAGGACCTTAAGATCATCCAGTTCCAACCCCCCTGCCACGGGCAGGGACACCCCACACTAAACCATGGCACCCAAGGCTTCATCCAACCTGGCCTTGACCAAGGCGTTTAACAAGACATTGAGGAACAGCAGACAACTGCATTGGGATCACTTCAAAACCCCATAATGCAGAACGGCTGCATCATTTGTGATGATTATTGGTAAATGCCAGGATTTTAATGGTGACCAGGACAAGGCTTGTGCAGACCTAATGGGGAAGACTATTTTGTTTTCATTTGCACAACAAAATCTCTGCATTTGTTGCAAACACATTAAAAACTATATTGCCATCAAGTAGAAAGCTACTGGCCTCAACTGAAAAGGCACAAACGTAAAGGCATCAAACTGGTTCACAGGGAAAAGGACATGCATTTGGGAGGTCAAATGCAGAGCAAAATTTTGTCCCCCAGCAGCACAAAGGCAGGTGTCAGAGGCCAGGAACTTGCCCCTACCTGTTCCCTGTAACACAGGGAAGGAGCTGTAATGAGCTAATACTAACCATAGAACCTGAGATTGATTTGGGTTGGGAAGGGCCTTAAAGCTCCTCCAGCTCCAACCCCTGCCACGGGCAGGGACCCCTTCCACTAGAGCAGCTTGCTCCAAGCCCCTGTGTCCAACCTGGCCTTGAGCACTGCCAGGGATGGGGCAGCCACAGCTTCTCTGGGCACCCTGTGCCAGCACCTCAGCACCCTCACAGGGAAGAGCTTCTGCCTAAGAGCTCATCTCAGTCTCCCCTCTGGCAGGTTAAAGCCATTCCCCTTGGCCTGTCCCTACAGACCCTTGTAAAAAGTCCTTCTAATGGTATGATGTTAATGAATAACCAAATCATATGTTCCCCCAAAGCAAGCACTTAAACAACCACTTTCCAATTAATATGTCAAATGAAACTGTCTTCAGCCACAAGACCCTTAAAAATGCTGTTTTTTTTAATGCAATATGGCTATATCCATCTAAATCCCAAGGTATTTTACACAAAAAGTGAAACAATTAAATATGGTTTAGCAAAATAGATAGCAAAATAACATTAGGCTAGTGATTAAAACATCTAGTTTTCAATTTAAGGCTGTAGCATCTATGGTATTGTTAATTAGCATTGCAAGCTCAAAGGTACAGACTGGGTGACAGGCGAACGGCGCTAGCTCTCAGAGTGCCCAAGTACCTGACTTTGTTCTGAGAACAGAGCAAAGATAAATGTAACTCATTTCCTTAACACAAGCACATAAATGACACCTTATTTGTTTGATCATAAGGAGTCATTTGTAAAGTTCAAGTACCCAGATATGCAAATTGACTCGATGCTTTACACGCAAAAGAGCAAACTAGCTAAACTGCCAATGAGCAGAGCTGAACCTCCTGGAGGTCTCATTCTCATGCACACCCTTTCCCCACACTATGCAAAGACAACAGCGCATCACAAAGCATTTGTGCACCAAAAGCAAGAGCTTGGTGATGGGAATGGAGACAAATGATGCAAAAAAAAATAGAGAAACTGGCTGGGCTTTTCCAAGTGCTTTAGTGACCTGGTGACATCAATTTGAAATGGAGATTGTGCTTGACACAGTGGCTTGCCTGGCTGCTGGCAGGGAGAAGCAGCCATAGGAAAGCCAGTTACATTATTGTACATATTTGCAGATAGGCGAAGAAGAAAATGAACACCAACCCATAATATTTCTTCTTGGTTTATGCGTATCTTTTTCATAGACCGATTCCATCGGTTCCACCCATGTGGGTCATTTGTCTTCTTTCATTTAAGGTGGTTTAAAGTACCCACAGGACCTCCATGCATCAGGTAGCATACTTCATTATGTTCAGCCGTCAGGATTTGGCCTTAAATCACTCTGTAAGCTCCTCCAGTCAATTCCCTACATTGCCTCAAGTGGCTGTAAGGAACCTCATTAAGAAATGGACATGAGTAACCAAAAGTACCGATGATAAGCAACAATACATATTCTCTCTTATCCAAAGAGTAACCAAAAGTAATCAATGATAAAAGAGAATATAAATTGTGTATTAAGTTGTTTGTTTTCTTGTCATTGTGCCATTTTACTAAAAGATATGGAAATACAGCACTTGAAATTCTCATGCACATCTTGGGGGCAGGAAGTATGACAGCAACTAGGGTCCAGCTCTCAGGGCTAGCCTACACTTGGCATGACTTCCAATGCCAAACCATGACACTGAGTCAATAATGAGCACATGAAGAGCTTATCCCTTGACTTACACATTGCTTCTTCTCGAGGGGCTTGGAGCAACCTACTCTAGTGGAAGGTGTCCCTGACCAGGGCAGGGGTTGGGACTGGATGAGTTTTAAGGTCCTTTCCAACACAAACCAGGCTGGCTTCTATGATTATGGTGCACTCAAGCCAACATCTTTTAAGTGCATGACTTAGCTTCCTTGCTGACGTGCCATGGTGTTCTGTGCAACGATTTTGCCATATTTTGAATGTAAAAATGACTTTCAAACTGAGAAACATGAAATGAAGTGACATTTCACAGGATGCACTTTGCCAGGCATCACTGAGCAGCAGGAAATATGCTCGTGACTGTGCTGCTCCCAACATCCAGGAAGCTAACAACATTCTTATTGCCAGTAGGAAGGAACAACCTGCAGATCTGGCTAAAACTAAAAAGCAAAAAGACCAGCAGCACCAAAAATATCCCTTTTTATAACATGGCATGTATCTGAAATACATAGAAGTGTAGCAAAAGCCCTTACGACTTCAAACGGGGAACATGTGATATCTCTGACACATTTCTACATAGGGGGACCGGTTACCACAACTGCCATTTAGTAGCTTCAAGAAAATCATTAACAGACACAGTGGGACTCAGTTTAAAGTTAAGACAGGTTAATTTATGGCCTCAAAGGAGATGTCTGTGTGAGAATTGTGTGTCTAACCTCTCACTGCAGTATGGTACATCGCATCTGTCTGCTGTATCGATGGATTTCCCACACCTGTGCAAAGATGCACCATCCACAGACACCTGGTGCTAAGAAAGACCCATCAAACACCGTAGGTGTGCATGAGCCTGAAGACCCTGGCATGGGGGATTGGAAGCAAATGATCTTAAGGTCCCTTCCAACCCAAACCATTCTATGACTCTATGAAAATGAGCACCATCAAGCAGTCTTCTACCAATATACATGATGACTCCAGGTCTTTGTTTACTGTAATAGCAGCATTGCAAAGAAATAGTCAATGAAGAAGAGCAAAACTGCTAAATGACAATGATTTTTTCCCCCAATGGACATTTTCACTTGTACTTATTCTTCCTTGATCTTTAAGGTCCCTTCCAACCCAACTGTTTTAAGGTTCTGTGATTCCTGCCTGTATTTTGAGTCAAGTTGAGATCCATTTGTTCTTTACATTTGACTTGAAATCAAAGTCAACAGAACTCTGCAACACGTAGAACCATCATCTATTTGCTTGTCAACTTTTCATTTAAAGTATAATAAGAAATAAAGTGGTAGTGGGACTGAAAGCATGCCAGAATAATGCTCACTCCTGTATTTACATCTCTCTAGACCTTTGGTTCACCCAAGTGTCATGCTCCTAATTACAAAGCAGTGGCTGCTAATGAAGACCGAGCCAACTGCTCCTCATGGAGCTCCCAGCTCCAGCATTTGGCTGCGGTTTTGGAACGCCAGTGATGCTCTGGTCCCCAAATGAAGATACGGAGGGCTAAAAGAGACAGCAGGCACAAACCACAAAAATCAATGAGGATGATTTCTGGGAAGAAAAGTCTATTAGTGCACAAAGCTGCTGTGAGGTGCTCGAGGGTTGCCATAGAGATTCACTGGATTCATTCTGCCGACAGTAAGTAGAGAACACAAAATACTCTTACCCTTAATACGCTGAGCGTCTGATCCAAAGCCCATTGAAGGTGCTCAGCAGCTTTCGTGTTGGCTTCAATGAGTTGTGGAGGATGTCTTGAGAGCAGCACCTGATAGCTCATTTCTTATCGCATTGAGCCCTTTTATGTCCTCTGAAAGGTTCATACCGAAGGCTTTGAGGAGCTAGGTCTCAGTTGATTGAGCTTTTAAGATATGCTTAATTTTAAGCATAATCAACCCAATGACTTCAAATCCTGTAAGGTATTAGAAGAAAAAGTCTTTCTATCACCACAAAGGCAGAAAAATCCCCCCTGGCTCTAAACCCGAATACCAGAGTGAAGTCTGATGTAGAGCTGGATCATATTTGCAGTCCACAAGCTGCATTCTGGTTGGGTCATGTTCACCAACCATCATATGTTTGAGCAGGACAATGAGCTCAGCTTGTTTTCTTAATAGAGAAATGCAATGCCATACCAGTTTGCTATCAGAAAGATATGTAAATCTAGGGGAAGATTCTGTCAGACTAATAAAAAGCCTATCTTTGACATTTCTTTATCTTTTCCCAAACTCTGGAAACATTTAAGCAGGCAGCTCATCAATGACATATTGCCTAAATGCTTCGCTGTTAGAAGTAATTTTTCACGATGAATCTTTAAAGTGCCAGAATATCTGATAAGTTAAATTTTGATTTTCTTTCTATAACAAATGCTTAATAGTTGTCTCAGAGACTTTCTGCACTATGATTTTTATCTGTATTTTATTACAGTCATAATAACATCTAATATACTCTCTCATATCTGTCTTGTTCTTTCTTAAGGTCAAAATTATATCCAGAGCTAAAAGCAGCAAGAGACTTCTTCCTTTCATCCTCACAGTATTTTAAGGCAATAAATTCGCATGTACAGGCAAATAATAGCAAATTAGGGAATCTAAATGTGATATATATATATGCTTTAATATATGCTTGGTAATCAGAACACCAAGTATTGGTATGTCATTACAACAACTAATTTTCAGTCTTTCAAGTAAATGAGATGCTCTTACATTAGGCGGTTTAATTGCCTTTCTTGCCAATAAAAAGAGAAATGTTAATTCCTCCGCCTGTCTGCAGGCAGATTTCCTTTGTTCATATTTTACTGGATTGGTTCCTTACTTTTTCACCTAGTGATAACCTTAGCTGCCTCCTCCAAAGGCACAGATCCTTCGTTGGGAGCAGAGCAGCAGAAGGCAACATGCAGTAACTTGCAGAAGCCTTTGCAAGGTGGGGATGGGGATGCAGCACAAGCTCCTGCAGGGCAGTAGCAGCCCAAACAACCCCAGGGCTCAGGACAGGCTGGCTGCCAAACATAGTAACTGCTGTGCTTGGAGATGGCTCTCACAGCACAAAGACAAGGACTCATTAGTGGAAACTTATGTCCAAAGCTTCCAAAAGTAGATAGAAGTTAGAGCAAAGTAGGGTAAAAGAAAAATCCCTATGGATTCAGGGATTCTGCGTGTCCTTTAAATGCATTTTAATGTGTTTTAACAAAGGATGCATGAACAAAAAAAGAAGAAAAGACATAATATTATTAGCACAAGGTTGAATAAATTATAGCAGCTGGACTTTGAAAGTGGAGGTGTATAGGACACCTCTCACTCAGACTCATCAGGAAATAAGCATCTCACCTGCTTCATAGAACCATACAAACCTGGAATGGTTTGTGTTGAAATGGACCTTAAAACTCACCCAGCTCCAACCCCCTGCCATGGGCAGGGACACCTTCCACTAGAGCAGTTTGCTTCAAGCCCCTGTGTCCAACCTGGCCTTGAACACTGCCAGGGATGGGGCAGCCACAGCTTCCCTGCTCAATAGTACCTGGAGAAATGGGCAGAGACCACCCTTCTTTGTCCCAACACCTCCAAAACACCTTCCAGATCTACTACTCATGACACTGCTTATGTGAGAGGGCTTAATGAAGATAACGTCTTATTTTTCAGATGGGGAAACCAAGTAGAAATGAAGTGACTTATGTAAGGTCACAAACTGAATTACTATCAAAGGCCAAGAATCAAGGCATTCCCAGCTGCCCAACTTGCTCCTCAATCCCTTGACAAAGCATTACTGTTCCTACCCTCTAAATTTGTTTATCCTTTCTTTTAGGTTAGCCAAGAAAAATAGTAAGGAAACTCAACCCAATATCTTATCACCGAGCAATGAATCCCTGTTCTCCAGCAAGGACCATAACTCACTGCAGCACGTTATGTGTGCTGGAGGCTAGCATGCCTACAGCCGCTCCATCGTCCTCTTGGCACTGAAAAAAGACAGAGGATATCACATTTCCAGTTCCTGTCAGCACTGAAGTTAATGTGCTGAGCAATGGCACCCTCCAATCCTTGTTTTCTGACAGAGATCACTAAGGTTACTCTCTGATCTTTCCAGAATAAAGCCACCTTTAAAGTTCACAACAGAGCTCAGCGTTACACGTCAAAGGCAATGTAACTAGTGTGGGTTTTCAGTGAGTGGTGATGGCAAGATCAGACCACGGGTGACAGAACCTCTTCTGTAAGTCAGCTGGATAACCCACATTTCCCAGGCTTGCTTGGTGCGATTTGGGTGAGTGCAAGACTTATGGCTCTTGGTGGTCTCCTCATACCTTCCTTGTGATATATGCAGATCCCTCAAGGTGGAGTGGCTTGTCAGGGAATGACTAAATCATAAATAATGGGCTTTTGTTCTGTAGCCAAGAAGCTATTTTTCTTGCAGTCCACACTTGAAACAAGGGGATACCGACTCTCCATCCCTCCTGAATATACCCTGCTCAAAGGCAATTACCAAAGCACTAAACAACTTACTCATAGCCTGCACAATAAATGAAGAGGCTGATTTTCAAAGCTACACATATAGCTCTGTTGGCTTACAGACAGCCTTGTTTATCACAGGTTACCAAGGCAGAAATGTATTTGATTATGGAGAAAAAAAGTTCACTAAAATGGATGTGAAAGCCCAAGACAAAGATAAATCTGGACTTGGGTTGCTTTTCTTTCCTGAAAAATAAGTTGGAGGGCGATAGGAGCTGCAAGGAGCAGGACAGAGCCGCTCCAGGTAGCTGCATTGCGACAGAACACCTCCACCTCACTGAGTACAGACAGATGCAGAAGACACATATTGTGCCTGTGTAAGGGCATGATTAAATCTGTGTACCTTTCTTTACCTTTGCTGAAAAGGAAGAAGAGCCAGTGGTGGGACCCTGCACACAGGGTTTGGTTTGATACCTCTCAGTGGTGCTTACCCGCATGCTCAGCAGTCACAGAATGGTTTGTATCAGGAGGACCCTTAAGCTCATCCAGTTCCAACCCCTGCCACGGGCAGGGACACCTTCCACTGGAGCAGCTTGCTCCAAGCCCCTGTGTCCAACCTGGCCTTGAACACTGCCAGGGATGGGGCAGCCACAGCTTCTCTGGGCACCCTGTGCCAGCGCCTCAGCACCCTCACAGGGAAGAGCTTCTGCCTAAGAGCTCAGCTCAGTCTCCCCTCGGGCAGGTTAAAGCCATTCCCCTTGGCCTGGCCCTACAGGCCCTTGTCCCAAGCCCTGCTCCAGGTTTCCTGCAGCCCCTTCAGGCACTGGAGCTGCTCTCAGGTCTCCCCTTCAGGAGCCTTCTCTTCTCCAGGCTGACCCAGCCCAGCTCTCTCAGCCTGGCTCCAGCCCTCGCAGCACCTCTGTGGCCCTTCTTTAGACACACAAGTCATGCTCAGCCCTTCAGCTTTCCATGGCCGAGGGCATTAAAAATCCTCCTTCTTGGTCAGCTCTGGACACAGCTTTAGAGTGTTTGAGTTGAAAAAATTGCATTTGCAGGACGTGAGCCATGTCTGAAATCACAGCGGCCAAGAATGAAACAGGGCTAATGCCCTGCTGCAGTGAAACTCCTGCACCCTGGCCTGGGCTTCCCCCGTCCAGACATTACACAGGACAGAGTGCATAAGAATAAGAATTATCTAACATTTTCCTTATGCATTTTTAAAGGTCTCTAGGTGTCACTTGACTTCAAGAGCTAAGCAACCTAGACACCAGCGGTACCCAGAAGGAGTCTAAGTGTTTAAGCAGCTTTTAAATAGATGATGCTTTAAACATTTCAGCACGGACAAATGCAGACAGCAGTGTGTTTGATCTCCTGGAACCAGCCAGGAATTAGGCAGCTGCAGTCCCAAAACCCACCGTGGCACTAGCACTGCTCCGAGCTCGAGCCACATTTCTCCATGGGCTCAGGGGTGCGAAGCAGAGGAATGGGCTTTGTGGAGGTGATCATACCAATCAACCACATTCTAGGTTTAATACTGGGTTTGATATTTAACAGGGAAATATTAGAAAGCATCCATGTAGTGATTTATTGTTGTCTTAGCTTGGAATCCAGAATGCATCGCATGGACACGCAACATTTTCAAGCCAATGTCACAGCTCGTTACACTGCTTTTGGAAGAGACAGCCACAAGGTAAAACTCACACAGACCAAATGACCTTCTCCCCCCCACCCCAGAAATTAATAAAACCTCTTTTTGTCAATTACTGCAGCACAACTGGAGCAGATGAACAGAAACCACGTTTGGCACATTTCATCAGGTGTGTGTTTGCTATGTAAGTCAATTAATTGAGGCAAAGAGAGCAGCACTGATACCCGGCCTTAGAGTGATTTATCAGGGAATGAAATGACACATCTTAAGGGATTATTTCCTGCTAAAGTCATTTTAAATAACTCTATGAAAGAGAAACTACCAGTTACAAGTAGGGCCTGATTCTCTCTTTCACCAGTGGCCCTTGGTACGTTTGGGAATCTCAAATGAAATGTACTTTAAATCTGTCTTATAATTGCCAGAGTGGTTGTCTTTGCATAAATGTGATGTGGGACAGGAAGGTACAGGCCTGCTTTGCTTTGCCAGTGGGTTTGCCTCTATGGGAGTAACACCATCAGTCCTCCCAAGGGATTGCATGCACGCATCTATTCAAAGGGCAGGATTATTTCTGTATTAATCAAGAGGAACCTGATTAAATCTGAGGCTTTACAAAGAAGGGGAATTCACCGAATGAAAACATTCAACACAAAATTTGATGATCCTATAACTTTTGGAAACAAAGCCCATTCTGAGCAATCCCATCTGCTCCCCTTGGCTCGTGCTCTTTGAAATGAACCTCTGTTTACACGCTGAAGACACGGGTACATTTGTCTCTGTTGGCGCTATCATTGGAAAGCATTCAAATGGGTTCAAGCACAAAGTTAAACATCAGATCTAAAACCGGGGCTGCGGTTTCGAGCACTTGTTTATGACTTTGCTCTTCGAGAGGAAGTTTTTTTCATTCCTGATCCAACCCCGTTGCGAAAGGACCTTTTATTGAATGGCATCTCCAGGTAAGGCTTTAAAACAGCCACTTCTTCGCTCCTGCCCGCCTTGGCCAAGCAGTTATTCAGCAGGACCAGGCAGTAATCAGATTTCCCATACAGCTGGCAATTCAAATAGAAGGGATTGCTGCTCTGAAGATAAAACAGGAAGAAAGAAAGAGAAAAAGAGAGATAAGGAAAGGTAACATTATGAATCCATGTATTTGCCAGGACTTGGTCGGTAGAAAAAGCAAAGTAGAAACAGAAAACCCCTTTATGCTTTGAATGCCAAAGATGAACTGCTGTTTGCTAAAGATTCCTCATATTCCAAGTCAGATCTTTCCTAGTTTTATAGAAGACTTCACAGTGGTATATCTGGTATAAATTACTCATACTGCCGCCAGTACGTTTAGGGTATGAAATGACTTGTTTTCCATGATGTTGACCAGTTGTGGCATGTCACACTGTTTCCCTAGAGTAGCATGTACGTTTACTGCTGTAAAATGAAACAGCATCTTGTCATCACTTGTGGGGAGTCATGTAGCTGAAATGATGGATAAGAGGAAATGATAATACCTGCAAAGCAGAGCTCTGTGGGAGGAGCTTTCTAGTTATGGTAATATGTTAAACTTAGGTATAACTAAATTCAGTAATGACAAAGTAGTAATGGGAGTTTAAAAAAGTCTAGATTAAAACCCATAAAGGTTTATGTACACGTCCCTTTTACTTGCATTTTACAGTATAAAAAGGTAAACAACATAAAAACCTTCACAAATTTAAATTGCATTGAAATTAACATTGAATTTAAACTCAGACATTCCCTGGCGTGTCTATAGCTGCTGTGTGCATCTTGCAGCACATCGTGATTTACAAGCTTGTAGATGATCTATCTGAAAGAACTCTTACTTACTAAAGCTGTCTAAATGTCTCAAGCATTCTTGCTTGGGAAACAGTTGCGTGCAAAGCCACAGGGTTAACATCTGCCTTCACTGGAATTGATGGCAAAACTGCCATTAGCTTCACTAAGATTAGTTTTAATTCAGTATGCTATTACTTTTATTAATATTGCTTAGTGCTTAATGTTTCTTTTGCCTGTTCTGTGCATATAAAAGGTAGATTAATGATTCCTCTCCAAGCACGAGCATGCACCGGGTCTGGGTTTGTTCCCCAGGCTGAAGGTTCTCCCTAACAAGAAGAAATATTTTATGCAAGGAACACAGGCATAGAGAAATTCCCCTTTGAATTTTTAGCTCCTATCTCACAACCTACACAGGGATTTCACTGCTGAATAAATTGCTGTTATTTTGACATGCAAGATACTCATTGAAATAATTAAACTCATTTTAGCTGTAGTATTAAGAACTGTGGCTACTCAGATTGAGCTACACCTAAACTATCGTGGTCAGAAATGAAAGATGATTCAGCATTTACAGCAGAAAACATACAGATGGACTGGGTGATGGGTAGATTAAGGCTAACAGGAATTTCACATCAATAAAATAAAGAGCTTTAGGAGTAGCCGCTATCTCTGCTAGCGACACATCACCTTAATGAAAAGATAATGATGGAAAACACATCAGAGGAGAAAAAGAAATCTGAACCATGGCTCCTAGAGCTGATTTTACAGCAATAAAGAACCAGCAAATCTAAAGAAGACTTTGTCCAAATCAGGGAAATTGAATATCAGTAGAAATAAAGTGTCTCATTCCACAATGGCAAAGTCTTAAATGCGTGGTTTGACCAGGAATGTGTGGTGGGAAATAAACTGGTCAAGATCAGCAGCTGAAAGGATGTCAGCATTATTTATGTAACCTGCTCACTTCAGTTCTATGGGCTATGCTACATTCATAGTTCAATCATATTTGTATTACTGATCCTATGCAATCATTTTCCATAATTTATATAAGAATTTCTCCTTACTTTCACACTAACAGTGATAGATAAATGTGTCGGTTTATAAACTAGCTAGCAATAGGTGAAATGAATACATATATATTGTTGTACCTATTTGATGTAGACAAGGGATTCAGGTGGAGAGGAGATCGATGTTTTTCTCTTTTCCATACAATATTTCATCTCCCCACACTGCACATTAAATATGCAATAGATTTCTCACATGATTATTTTAGAGGCTTGCATATTTTATTAGTAACTAAAGCAATAACTGAGCTGTACTCCAGGAAAATCAGGTAATGATATTAAAGCAATAGCTTTAATACAAGAAACTTTTCATTTTATGAAACAACTAGGAAACAGGCAAGGAAAAAGCACTAATTTAAATAAAATAGCTATTTAAAAGAAATAAAGCTCATCACGTTCAAGCAAGTAGGGAGCATGACTTACCATGGAAGAGATGACGGGGTAACTCGAGCACACGATCATCATGGAGATCCAAAGAATGAAAACAGAGTTTAACCTGCATAGACTTCAAACGGAGACTGAGATTAGTTAAAACAAAACGAAGCAAAAAGCTCCATGCATACACATAAACCCACAGCTAGCACATTTTCTCCATAGACAAAGTAATCCACAGTGCTTTTACCTGACCATTTTTCACTCAGGACTGTATGTGTATGTACATGCAGTTACACTACCAAATTCCTCATATCCTTTCAGTTCTTTCTTAGATGACTGTTTTATACCAGAGTTCAGGAGTGAAAATGTCATCAAAGCTTATTTTATTATGACTAATTGGTCCTTGTTTGGCCTTTTCTTCTTGTTAAATAGGAAAATGGCAAGAACACACATTCAGCTGCCATTCTGAAACTACCCATTGATTTCATTTAAAGTGTTGCATTAAAATGTCTCTCAAGTGGGTTTGCTGTTAAGTCTGTATCATCATAGCAAATGTGGTCAAAGGTCTAAAGATTTCAAAAACACGCTTCAAGAATGTTTTACCACTTCCAATATAACAGATCAAGACCTTGTAAAGCCTGTCTGCAAGGGAAAAAGAGTAAAACTGCATTTTAGATAGAAACCTCCTCAAAGAATTATACTCAGAGCAGCCACAATACATAGAATCATAGCATCATAGAACAGTTTGGGCTGGAAAGGACCTTAAGCTCATCCAGTTCCAACCCCTTGCCATGAGCAGGGATGCCTCACTCTAGACCATGTCACCTAAGGCTCTGTCCAACCTGGCCTTGAACACTGCCAGGGATGGAGCATTTACCACTCCTTTGGGCAACCTGTTCCAGTGCCTCACCACCCTTACAGTAAAGAACATAAAACATACCAACATAAAACAACACATATGGCTTTTTCTTTTTCTTACCCTTTCTTTTTACATGCTTAGATTTAATGCACCCAAATTTTAAGTGTTTTTCTTGGAACTTAAGTTCTTTGGACAGTAATTTCGTCGCTTGCATGCAGACCTATCTTAGCCTATGTAAAGTTTATTCAATCAAGTCCTCTATAGGATTAATAAATTCTGTTAATTCCCATCAATGTAGCAAATGCTTAGTATCCAAGAGCATCATTTGTTCCTTCAACCAATTTTATTGTGCAACATTTAATTTAGCTGCTTCATATTTCAGAGCATCCTGTGGTTTATTTAAACAGGATCTGTAAAAGCAGTCAAAGTCCCACGAAGCCTGTGAATGTCACACGGCACAGGTGAGGGAATGCTGAAAACCATGGAATTCCTTCTTTTCCCCCTCTTTTTGACAGTCACACAGTGTCAGGCACACATCAGTGACTCAGCAGCCTCAGACGTTGCTTTTCCATCAGTGTTTACCCTGAAAAATCAATGCACAAGCGCTCCAGAAGGGAACTCTGTGTGAGCCTTCCGAGAGACAGGAGCTGTTATAGACTGCAGCAACTTTAACTGGAACATTCAGTCTCTTGATGTAGATCCATTGAATTCCAGGGACTAGAAAGCAGCAAGGCCTTCGGGTAAGGCCAAAAGAAATATAGTGGTACGTATGGATAGGAGCCATTCAAAGTCAGGCTGGATGTGATTCTGGGCAACCTGATCTAGTTGAAGATGTCCCTGCTCATTGCACGGGGGTTGGACAAGATGACCTTTGAAGATCCCTTCCAACCCGAACTATTCTGTGATTCGATTGAAAGCCTTTATCACGTTTTATAGAAGAATTCATAATTTAATCTCAGATTATGGTTGAACAGTTTTTCATCATCACTGTACATGGTGGTGCTGATCATGCCAGGGGCTGATAGATATAGTCCAATGACTTAAATGACTTCTAAAAAGTACATGTTTGTAGTTGCTGGTAAAGTACTTCAGGATTCTTCAGGCCCAACAGAAGTATAGAAATATAAGATGAAATTAACCTCATTTAAACACCACAGTAAGCAATCCATTTATAAGAACTGTCAAGAGAACATTTGACTATTTGCATATTCAGTAGGTGTCCTCTTATTCAGAGAGAAAATCCTTTTGCTTGAATTGAACATCCTGTTCCGACTCGTACAGGACCTCCAACTCCCACCAATAAGCGGATTAGCCCGTGTTTCTGCAGCAGTGAAAAGCAGTTCGGGTTGGATTCTGCTTGAGCACAGTTTAGTGTCAGCTTTCATTGTATCTGCATTTCGCTTCAGTCCATTTTCATACCAAATTAACCTTCACACAACATTATTTGTGGAAGATGAGGGATAAGAGTAGGTTTGTGATTAAAGTTCAGGACTTCAAGGTTCAGTGTTGGAGTTTGTGCCTTAGACTCTATGGGTGACCTTTGGTGCATTATTGACTTAGGCTTTTAAAATCATGGAATCATAGAATCACAGATTGCTTGGGATTGGAAGGAACCTTAAAGCTCACCCAGTTCCAACCCCTGCCATGGGCAGGGACACCTTCCACTAGACCAGATTGAGTCGTTTGTGTCACTGGTGACCTCCCATTATGCCTGGTCAATACCTCCTATTCTTACCTTTATCTTATCTCTTTAAAAGAGTGGATTTGGCCACATTTCTAGCTCACAAGCTCTGGACATGACAGATGTCCAGAGACTCTCTGTAGGCAACTTCAGCATGAGCAGGTGGTGAGAGGACAACCAAGAAGGTCACCAAGCAGCTCCCAAGGACATGGCCATGCTGGCCCAGGCAGGATGAAGCTTTGAGGAGCCTGGAACAAAGCAGCAGGCTACAGAAAGCTCAAACAACATGGGAAGACAGCTCCTGTGTGACTTTGTAAGGAAGGAGAAGAAGATGATCAAATACGCTTGTTCAGGATGTTTCAAACAGTGGGTTGGAAAAGGAAAGAGGCAAATGTAGCAGCAAATCTCTCAGGCACTTTGCAAAACCAATTGCATCTGGTCTGAACACTAAATAAATAACGGTTCACCTGAGGGTTTGCATGGATTTCATTCACACTCATATTATATATATGGATATGTACCACAGTAACATCTTTCTGAGCAAAATTCTTTCACCTAATTTCTGTTTCCAGTTCTGCCAAAACCTCATCTATGACAGAGTGGGTTCATAGAATCATAGAATCACAGAATGGTTTGGGTTGGAAAGGACCGTAAGATGACCTAGTTCCAACCCCCTGCCATGGGCAGGGACATCTCACACTAAACCGTGTTGCTCAAGGCTCTGAGCAGCTTGGCTTTAGGACCCGACTCTAAGAAGAAACAGGCAAGTAATGTCTGGGTTTTTGCTCCCCAAAATTCAAGAGGAGATTCCATCTTTTCAAAGGCTTTGGCCAGCTGAGCAGCCATAAAGTGTTTCCACACAAGAAGGATGCAGATGGCACTTAGACAAGTGTGAGTTATTGAGATATCACCGACCCAGAACTGGGCTCAAGGGGTTTGTCCACCTCTGAGACACACCGAAGCGGTGTTATCTGAACAGAGTGAACATTCAAGCCCACATATTTGACTCTCACTTTTCGGAGTTTATTTTTCTCTAGCTATTCAGGATGCAGTTTAACTCACCACCACTGTGATTTGCATGCATGAAGTGTATATGGAGATTTAGGTACGTTCAAGATATTCCCACTTCAAGTTTGGATGAATCAGGTTTAACAGAACAAGTGGCAATTGACATTTCTGTCTTCGCTTCTGTCTGCAGAGCATCCAGTCTGAGGCTTTGCTCCCAGGTAAAGTTCCTGGCAGGTATCATAGGTCAGACAAATCATCAAGAGCCATAATAAAAAATCCCAGCATCCATAAAATTTGCATTTTATGAGAATAAATTAGCAGGAATATCTTCACTTCCCTGCAAAGCCAATATCATCACCTCTTCCCTCTTGCTTGGTTCATTAAAGGAACAGTGTATTGCACCTCGCTGCTGCTCTGGTTTGGTTTTCCTACAAAAAACATAGGAAACACAACACAAAACTTAATGATAAACCTATAGAGCCTTGATAAGACTTAACAGAGAAACTTAATAAAGTTATTAGGCCTATAAGCTTTAAAACATGCTTCTCACCCCCAACACAGTAGTAAATCTAAAGTGTTTAAACTGTCATTGTGTGCCTTTGCTAAGGGATCAAACCAATAAAAAATGAAAGAAGAGACCCAAACCTGTCTGCATGATCCATTGGTATAATCCCAACCCTTGTAAAACCATAGCAGGTTAGCGGTCTGGAGAAAGGGAAGGTGCTAAATCATGTTCTTCCCTTCTAGGATGCTCACAGTGAAACCTCAGCATGGCTTCTTTTGGAGAAAGGAGCCTGGATATTTTGCTCGGAGCTCAGATTTTCTCTTGCTTTCAAGAACATCGAGGAACAAGAAGCAGGATGGTTTGCTCTGAGATCAGAGCAAGGTGCAAACTGGAAATTAATCATACTCGCAGCAGATAAATCTGTTTCTGACTCAGCGATAATAGAAAATCCCAGCAAGACACAAAGAAAGAAGGAAAACAGAAAGAAAAGGCAAGAATCAAACAGAACGACAAGTCAGGAAGCAGGCTTATCCCTTCGGTCATTATTGTTCTGCTCTCACTGCCAGCAAGGGATGCAACCAGACCACTGTGATCTCATCTACAGAGGCACAAAGGAGCTAAAAAGCTGCTGTAGACACACACTTGACTTGTTCAGGGCATTTCCCTGCCATGATTCTTCCTAATCCCCTTAAACTTGGTTATGATCCACAAAGATCATGTGTCTGGCTGACAGGGAAAGGGGTTTTACGGCCAAATGGTGCAGCTGGGGGGAAGCACAGCTCCCACTTCCCCCCTTGCCCTCACATATATGACTGGGCAGCAACGGAGCATCTCTGATGTCTCCACAAGCCCACCTGCCTGCGGGCTGGAGCCTGTCCCCTGTGTTATTTACTTTGCTCCTGTGCCGCCGAGGTGTTTGCACAGAGGTGCTCTCTGTGGAGGATGCGATAGTCTCCTCAAAGGTCAGGTGCATATTTTCCGAGCCCATGGAGGCCCACGGTGGATAAACAGCTCTGCGTTCCGGTTCCAACCGCACGAGTTCACCAGAAGGAGAGGCTCAGTTATTGAATTTCATTGTGTTTGCACAGCAAAGTGCCCGCAGAGGCAAGTCCTGCGAATGATGCACTGCTCCTTGCAGACGGGGATGGCTCCTACACTGAGCTGTGGCACTGCAGCCCTCACTTAAGACACACAGCTCCTTTTAATACCTAATTTTCAATGCGATTCCACGCAGACATCCTTCCCCTGGAAGCCTGTGTTAGCAATGGTTAAGGCTCCAGCAATGCACAGGTTTGATCTATGAGAAAGAGGAAATCAAAAAGACATTAAAGCAAGAAGCAGCACCGCTACTCCTGCCTCCCACTCCGTAATGGTGTTGTGGTCAGCTTGCTTTGCCTGGAGAGATACAGATGTGCAGCAAGGAAGGGATGTTAGACTAATAGGGAGCAAGGTACGAGATTTGTGGACAAAGAGATCATATGAATCTCACGGTCCGGGTTGTAACCGGTTCTGAAGCACTTCTGCATCATTGGAGTGGTGCACGTCACTGTCACAGCGAAGGGGATGAAGTTGCAGGCTGATCCTCCCATGCCAGAAGCAGAAATTAGCTTTAAAGTCACGTTTTCCATCCTACCTCAGACAGGAATTGTTGGCTGTGTCATAGTCACCATCCTCAGGTTTTGAAAGTCTAAGTCATCGTCTATAATTATATATATCCTTTTCCTGGTTACAGTCAACGTACACAGGGATGATGTGGGCAGAGACAGTGTGAGTTTCCTTACCCCTCTCCCTGGCACGGGGCAGAGCTGCTGATTGCATCAAATCATTCAGTGCTGTAAAACCTGAGCCTGTCATGCCAAATATCATCTCCTGTAGACCGCAGCACTTGGCACCTTGCACAAATGTCCACAAAACTTCTGCTGACGCGACCGCGTTCACGCTCTGCTCCATGACAAATGACAAGAGTAATGCTTTTGGCAAAAAACATGTTTAAATATGGCAAAAAAAGAGTCCCATTTATAGATTTTTGCCAGATTCCTTCGCATGCCTTCAGAAAAACAATCTGCATGAAGCACAACAACATGAAAAACAAGCTCTCGTTATTCTCTGCGCCAGCATGGAATGTTAAAGCCATTTGATAATACATCTGAAGGAAAAGAAAAGAGCAGAGCAGACAAAACTCACTCAACCCACGAAGGGGAGACTCAGCAAGTGAAAAGTGCCTGTAATTAACATTTTTGCTACGCTCATTTGTGCATGCCAACATAATGAATGCAGTCAGATAGTCCTCAAATGGATCCTACAGGAAGCTGCTGCCTAAGAAAAGATGTCAGTGCTGAGCTAAAAAGACACCTGTCAAAGCTGAAACCCAATTTTGGTTCAGACGCAACAAAGATCTTGATGATCAGAGAAAGTCTGAAGAGTTGCTGAAGGAGAAGCCAGGCAGAGAAAAGAGCCAGAAAGAGAAAACACAGACAAGAGGAGGCAAAGTTTTACTGAGGAGAGTGAGGAGAAAAGGATGTTGGAAAGTCTGATGTGGCTTCAGAAGAAGAGATTGAACGCTGAAGGGATCAAACTTTAAAAGAGCCAAGGAAAGCTAATGAAAATCAGATAAATAGTATGGAATAGGGAGAAATGGCTTTGAAGGCCATTTCTTACGTATGTTATTGCACTGTATCTCAGGGCTGTCGAGTGCGTAAGGCTAAGAAAGACAAGAAATACGTATCCAATGCTAAGATGTCAACAGAATATTCCAGATCCAGCAAGTTTGCTTATTTTTGCTGTACAAACCCATTCTTTCTGCTCTCCAAGTCCTCATGTCATACCAACAAGCACTATTGGCATTTAGGAGTGGCATTTAGGAATGGCATTTAGGAATGTTTGCTGTACAAACCCATTCTTTCTGCTCTCCAAGTCCTCATGTCATACCAGCAAGCACTATTGGCATTTAGGAATGGATAAAGAGAGTGGTGTAGGGTGAGTGAGTCTTGGTAGCACAGATAATGAAACAGTTATGGTTGGGAGGCAAGAAGTGGGACACAAACCTGCAGACCTATAGTAACTGCAAGGTCACTGAGGGACACAGAGGATGCAAAATGCTCATCAGGACACTTCCTATCTACAGACTGGACAGAGAGGGGTGAATTGAACACCTGAGCAGGTTTTTATGCAATCTGGAGAGACCTTCAGGCTGGAAACCAGGTCATCTGGATGTAAAACATCTGTCAGTGGTCTCATTTCGTCTACAGACAGTCCTGGTTTGATCTGCTGGGAGAGAAGCAAACTTTCCTCTCATTTGGCACGGAATGATGAGAAAATATCCAAATCACAACACAGGGGCGGCTCATTTCCTTCTGAGCAGGCAACGTTTGCGAGGGAGAAATCTCAGCTGTTCCACAGATTAGCTCTTGGCATTTCTGGAGCCGGGTAAGATGCCAGTTTACATTTATGACACAGGAGCTAAAGTACCTTTAGGAAATAAGGGGCTGCACCTGGAGCAGCGCTCATCATCAGGAGGACGTGAGAGGACACACCTTTTCTTCTCCGAAACGCAGAGCATTTCCCATCTGTTCTTCATGCTCTTTTAACTCCCTGCTATTTTCTTTCTACTTGTCTGTGCCACTTGAACAAACAAGCATATTGCAGCCTCTTTAAAGAAGCCGTCCTTTTCCACAAAAGCCTTTTGATAGGAAGGGTCTTCTCTATAGAGACCTACTAAACAGCAGACAAATAGGCACTGAACCCGAGAGGCAGCTTCACATTGTGAACATACTCATGCTTTCAAATTTGCTGGTAGGAAGATGAAAGCAAACTATGAGGCTGTCTTGCTCAACAGGCAGTCGAGACATAGAAGTGGTACCCAGGCATCAAGTACTGCTCAGTACCTTTGGTATTCCATGACTGACAACAAGGAGCTTCCCTACCTTGCAAAATGCCAGCCCTGGATCATTACTTGGCGACTATCATTGCTTATACAGGTCCTCAGGTCGGAAAGAGGTGATGCTGCTGTCATACAATTCAGTGCCCAAGCTGGCATGCCTTTTGTCTGAACATAAGCTGCCAAGGAGCCTGATTTCCCCCTCATGTTCCCTCCCTCTTATAAAAGGCTTCATCTAAAAATACCACATGCCAAAAAGACAGAAGAAGTTTGGGTTTTCTCACTGAAAACCTGTTGCAGCTGACTGGATTTTTCTTGCTCTGTGCAAGCATCTCTTCATACCCAATTATGTTTTAGTGTATGATATAACTCCTCAAGAAGTCTTATCTGCCTCCCTCATTCCTCTATTACTTGCATCAACACCTAATCTGCAAACCTCATTTCTCTCCCTTGTCTCCACCTTGTGAATTCCCCTTTTAGCATCAGGGTCTTTGGGGTCTGCTCTGATTTGTACCCCTCCCCATGCCTGCTAACTTGGGAGTAATCAACTGCTACTTCTTAATCAAGAGCACAGATTAGTGTGAATAAACACGAAATCCAATATTAGCAAAGCTAATGTAACCTTGGTCTCCGGGGAACAGGAAAGGCCATGGATGCTGAGGATTGGGATTGGTCTCTGGACAGGACAGGGGCTATTCCCTAGACACTCACTACAGAGTTTCACTGCTCCAGTCTCACAGGGGAAGTGTAGAAGGCACAGTACATGAAAAGGATCAGCTCTCCATTCAGCTTGACACTGCACTGACTGCCAGAAGAAAACATGTAGCCCACAAAAAAACCCTGTAACTCCTTTTTTTTTCACCTTCCAAAAAGCCTGCCTGCTGACAGCTAGCTCTTTCATTTGAGCTGTAAAGGTTCATGCTTTTAAACCCAATTCCCGTCACTCGAGCACATTACATGATGGACTTCAATATTGCACTTTTCAATAAAGACAGAGCGAGTCCCAGCTGTGAGGAGTGGAGACAGATGTGGTGCAACTTTCAAAGGGGCTGAGGGCCTCTTTTTAAAGGGAAGAAGCACTGAAGGACTCGACTGTGCAGCAGCAAGGAGCACACCTGAATTAACACTGTGGATGGAGTACATGTACCACTCACCTGCTCCTCAATGCTGAGTAACAAAGGTGTAGGAACCATGCCCAGGCACAAGGTGATGCTTTTCTTGTTGCTATAGCAAACACCATCTCTGCTAGCTCTGCCCAGCATGGGCCTGCCCTTCATCATTACCTCAGGAGATCTGAGATGCTCCAGACCAGCACAACAAATAATGAACGAGCAACTAAGAAAGTGAAGCTCACACGATTCCCAGCCTCTTTTACCACAGCAGGAACAGCGAGACCATGCTACATAGAAGAGATCCCTTGAAACCCAAATAACCCCACAGTTCTCTGCCCTGCCAAATTTCATAATGCCAGCATCATCTAATCCAACAGGACAGGGACTAAAAATACCCATTGCAGGCTTCTGATATAAGGGCAGAATCTCTTAACATGTGCTCTTTTAAAGTGTTGAAACTTGTGGCCTTAGGGGACGTCTATGCCGTGGGCATAGCGAGCTCAGAAACTGATAACTGCACATCAAAGACGTGACCGAGAGGTGCAACCCAAAGATTTCCCATTTCCCTGGTTCACAGTTCAGCCCTACTGTGGTTTCTTGTTGTGCATCTCAGAGTCAACGTGTGAGTCCTCAGTGCCAAACTGCACACCATGTTCTTAAGCCACATCAAATTGCTTTACAATCTCTGCAGTTCACAGGCTGGAAACCGGCTATTTCTGTTCTGAATGTCAGAGATGGGCAACGTTGAGGGATAACTAGGAATTTCCCAGGGCTTTTATCTAACCCCCAACCTCTCCCAAAGCCCTGCTGACACATTTGGGGTGGTGTAGCATAAACAGGGGCTGGGGAGGAATTGTGAAGAGGAACACACCATGTAGAACTGGAATACCACATGGCAGTGTTGAAGGCCAGGTTGGATGGGGCTTGGAGCAACCTGCTCTAGTGGAAGGTGTCTCTGCTTGTGGCAGGGGGTTGGAACTGGATGAGCATTGAGGTCTCTTCCAACCCCAACCATTCTAGGATTCTATGCTCGTGCAGACTTCATGTTCTCCACTATCCTGAGACCAGTCCTATTTTCCACAAGACTGAAGGCAGTACAAAACCAAAATGTATTAACTATGTGTTTTCTTCCCTTGCATAAAGCAATCTTTTGATTTTCTCCTTCCTAATTTTAGCCATGTGGGTTTTTCTCTCTTGTATATCTAACATTTCTCCTTTGAAAGGGGTAGTTCCTGGTTCACCTGCCCATCTCTGGACCCCAAGCAGTGTGTTTCACTGTGTTCACAGAAGCTATCATCCACTGAATCCAAGCTGCCAGGTTGTGGCCAGGCTACCTTTCCAACCTGAGTGGTCAAAACCTCTTTATTCTGGCCTGCACCAGGCTCTCTTAACTTTGAGAAGAAATATAGAATCATAAAATCATAGAATAGTTAGGGTTGGAAGGGACCTTAAGATCATCCAGTTCCAACCCCCCTGCCATGGGCAGGGACACCTCACACTAAACCACGGCACCCAAGGCTCTGTCCAACCTGGCCTTGAACATCACCAGGGATGGAGCATTCACAACCTCCCTGGGCAACCCATTCCAGTGCCTCACCACCCTCACAGGAAAGAATTTCCTCCTTAGATCCAATCTAAACTTCCCCTGTTTCAGTTTGAACCCGTTACCCCTTGTCCTGTCACTACAGTCCCTAATGAAGAGTCCCTCCCCAGCATCCCTATAGGCCCCCTTCAGATACTGGAAGGCTGCTCTGAGGTCTCCACACAGCTTCTCTTCTCCAGGCTGAACAGCCCCAACATCATCCAAGCCTCTTTGCTTTTTTAACCCCCACAAGGCGCTTCTGCTGACTGCAGGCATGAAGAGAAGCTGGCCGGGCAAGCCCTGCACCCTGCCGTGGATGAAGATGTTACAGTTGCCTGGGAAACGGCTCCGTGGGATCACGGAGATGTATTCTATATGTTTGCCTTCAGATACAAGATTATCACCTTGTCTGTGAGCAGTGTCACAAGAAAATCCTGACACGGGACAAACCCAGGCCGTAACCTGCAGAAATCAATTAACTCTTCTATGGCATTAGCTGGAATTTCACAGAGCTAAACCCAATGTAAAGTGCCTCAGTGTCTCACATCAATCAGATCTGCCCTGAAAGAGCAAAGGTGAGTTACAGTTAGAGCACCTCATTCCTCAGCAACGGGCACAAGGTGTAAATCCACTGGTATGTTATTAGCAGGTGAAAGATGTGGCTGAGGAGAGATGAAGGGTCTAAAGCCAAAGGAGATGGGACTACTCAGAGCCTGAGGGTATTTATTTAGACCCAGTATTTGCAAATTTGGATATTTATTGGTCTATTTTCCGGAGGAACATATTCAATACTAACAAAAGGAGCACCGGTAGCCACAAACCAGACACAGAATGATGGTGGGGTACAGTCTCTGTTCGCACTCTCTCATAGCAATGAGCAATTCAGGATGCACTCTTCACCAAGAAGTTAGAGCTCTGCCACATTCCTTCACCACGGTTTCCCAGGTACCACAATCCTGAGTTTGCACACAAAGCCCCATAGATATTATGCTGAAGAAATTCCAGTAAGAGCTGGAAAATGCTAGTTTGAGGAAACCAGGTTTAACAGCAAGCAGGAAAGAGTAAGGAATTAAGGTTAGACTGTATTTTATTACAACATAAACCCACAGGACTGTGCTGTGTCTAAATATGATGGCGGTATGAGTGATTTTAGAGAAGAAAGAGCAATAAGGAGCAGAATATTGCAGAAAACATCCTGTTTCTGGCAGCAGTTTAAACCAAGAATCCAAAATAATTTCAGTGCTTACCTTCAATCAAAAGCCGACACCGTGCTTTACTTTCTCCTGTGGGTATAGTCAGCTCCCAAGTTAAAAACCAAGCTTAATATCTTCTACTATAGTTTAGACCATGGGCTGGGAAGCAACATAGGAAATAGATGTTTCACACTTAGCAATAGATGCTGAAAGTCCATCCTGTGCTCGAGGCTCCCAGGGCATTGATTGCATGTGCTCCTGGGCTCTGAGTCCTGCAGCCAAGAAAGTGAGGCTGAAAACCCTACAGGGTTTAAACCCCAAGTCACCAGGCCTCTGCTAGGGTCTGGCTTCAATCTCTGAGGCTGCTTTGCTGGGTCAGCAAAGAATCTGCTCTGCTTTCAAGACCAAGTGCCTGCTACCCTGTGGGAGCTCAGAGCTGGAAGCAGTGCTCCGGATGCTCTGCTCACAGCTTTGCTCTATTGCAAGGGTCAAAAGGAAGCAAACGGGGATGTTAAAGGAATCACTGGGATCATGCAGTTCATGTGCATGGAAAAATGGGAGGAAAAAGGTGCTTAAATAACAGGATGTGATAGCACAAGTCTGGGAGCATCTTGGTTTGGGTTTCCCCCAGTCTTTGGCTAGTATTCCAGTCCTTCACTTCAAAAACACCCACAAAAGAAAGTATTATTCCACTCTGGTCCCTGTTACACAAATTATTCAGTATTTCAGCTGTGGTACTGTATATCATTAGGGTAACATACACTGTTATCAGTCACTGTGGTGTGATTTGCTGCTGTTTATTATGCTCATACTCCTATAAACATAATTACATTGCACGAGGCTATAAACTCCCCATACTGGAGGCTCTAAGTATCTTTCTTCTTGTATTTATTAAATTGTGTTTATACAAATTCTTCCTAATTTATATTGCATCTTCCTTGTTAAACAGAACAGCAAAATATAATTGAGTCTTCCATTCTTAATGGTGCTTTTCTTTTATTGCTGAGACAGACGTGCATAGACTTTTGCACATCAGAGAATCAACTGGAGTCTTAGCTGACTATAGCAGTCTTGTAAAGCAGAGCTGTGATTTTTGGTGGGTCACCATCAGGCCTGTGCAGAGATTGCTCCATCCAGCTAACACAACATGCTGTCTAAAAACGCAGGCAGGGCCTTCCAAACTGCACAAGCAAAATTAAACTTCCAGGAAATGGCATGCAATGGATTCCTACCATGTATTTTAAGTGCAACAGCTTCTAGGGGTTTTTTTTAGTAGTGCATTTCTGGCTTGATTTGACTGAGATTTTCACTAAGCAATGCTTCAGGAGAAGATGTTAGAAATAATTAATCCCATCAGAGGAGGAGAGGCTGCACTATTTTAGTTCACATCCGATGATAGTGGGGAGAACATAGGATTTTAGGTGCCTCATCACCAGCCGACCTCCTTCTATGGTTAAAAATAGAAAGGAAAATTCTATTCTGCACATTTTCCTCTGGTTTTAGCATTATTTTTCAGTAAATTTAGTAAAAGTAGTGCTGGTGTGAGTGACCAGTCAGAGGATGATGACGCAGTGGACAGTGAAGGGATGGCTTCAAGGCATTGGGATGGCAACTCCAGCATCCGTGCTCTGACAACTCCTTGGCCTCACAGCAAGGGCTGTCAACAAGGTTGTCAAATTAGCACTGAGTGACACTAGGCCTTGTGATGGGGGCTTCTTTTCTGCTGGTGAAGAAGCTGATTTCAGGCTGAGCATCAAAGAGCTGCTATCGACAGGGGTTGGAGCCCTGTATTAGCCACCTGGAGGGAGGGAATCGATACCCAGCCACCAGTGCCTGGAAGTATCCAACCTGCTGGGCAGGCTCACTTTAAAAACAAACGCAGCTGCAAGATCTTATCATAGAATCAAAGAATGGGCTGGAAGGAACCTTAAAGGTCTCCAGTTCCAACCCCTGCCACGGGCAGGGACCCCTTCCACTAGAGCAGCTTGCTCCAAGCCCCTGTGTCCAACCTGGCCTTGAACACTGCCAGGGATGGGGCAGCCACAGCTTCTCTGGGCACCCTGTGCCAGCGCCTCAGCACCCTCACAGGGAAGAGCTTCTGCCTTATATCCAGCCTGAACTTCCCCTGTTTCACTTTGAGCCCATCACCCCTTGTCCTATCACTATTTGATGAAGAGTCCCTCTCCAGCATCCTTGTAGCCCCCCTTCAGATACTGGAAGCTGCTCTGAGGTCTCCACGCAGCCTTCTCTTCTCCAGGCTGAACAGCCCCAGTGTTCTCAGCCTATCTCCATATGCGAGGTGCTCCAGCCCCTCATCATCCTCGTGACCTCCTCCAGACTTGCTCCAACAGCTCCAGGACCTTCTTATGTTGAGGACACCAGAACTGCACACAGTGCTGCAAGTGGGGGCTCACAAGAGCAGAGTAGAGGAGCACGATCACCTCTGGTCATGCTCCTTTTGATGCCAGTGATGCCACCTAACCTAATCTTGTACTCTGTGGTTAAATTTCCATCTATTTAAGCACTCCAAACAAACCACCCAGCAGCACAGACCGCTGCCAAGGCAGCCGCAAGGGGAACCTGCACTGCTTCTGGTCCTGCTGCAAGAGTCATTGCACCAGGAGTGCAATCACAGCTGGGCCCTGCAAGTTAATTTTACCTTCTTTTCTCCTGAAGGCAAAAGCTGAAACACCCTGCGAGCGCTCCACGCCACCAGCAGACGAGATCTCAGCAGCAAGCTTCCCAATGCAGAGGAGAAAATGACTGTTTCCCCAGGAGTACCAGATCCCACGTCAAAGAGTAAAACAAATAACAAACGTGCGAAGCAGAACAGAAATCCTTTATGAAATACTTTGCAATGAAGTGAGTCAATGAAAAGAATGTCAAGCAGCCAGATAAAAGACTTACACGTATTGTGGGACCAGCCACAGGTTTCTCTTTCTTATACCCATGTTTTCTTCTGAGCCTTTGTGCAGATAACATTTGTTAGGGAGAGTTAAGCAGTGAAACATCAAGCAATAATGAAGCTGCAATCTGTGCTCATTTACAGGCAGCCAGGGTGAGCAGGTCAAAGACTTGAGGAGTTTCTGCAGAGAAGTCTGGATGCTGGCTGAAACCTCTAAAGAGTCACAGGTTTCTATTACATCACATCAGATACTTCCCTCTCCTCTCTGCAGCACATGGACCAGAAGAAGGCCTGGACTGAAATGTCCTTGGAAAAACAATAGTGATGCTACTGCCCTGGGGGATGCTGGTGGAAAACTCTGCGTGTTCCTTTGCCCGCCTTTGCCCATGGAAAAATCCATCAGCAATTAAGACTTTAGAACTTCATGCAGTTGTTTTATTCTGTGTTATGTGGAAAAAAGGAATCGATATTTATTGTGCTCATTGTGGCTAAACTCGGTGCTGTGTTTAGCCCCCAAAAGGAGTTAAGTTCAGTAGCCAGCAAGACTGTATGTCAATGAACACATGGGCCATCTATGTTAGACATACATTATGAAGCAGATTATTTTGTAAAGCAGCTGAGATCTTCAGGAATTTTGGGGAATGCCTGAAACCGGTATGGAATTGTAAATGAAGTGCCTAAATGATTTGAGATTGTAATTTCAGACGGTTTTTATCCTATAGAGTCCTTTCTACTTGCTTCTAAGACTGTGTGATTTAGCTTAGAATCATAGAATAGAATCGTAGAATAGTTAGGTTTGGAAAGGACCTTAAGATCATCCAGTTCCAACCCCCCTGCCATGGGCAGGGACACCTCACACTAAACCATGGCACCCAAGGCTCTGTCCAACCTGGCCTTGAACACCACCAGGGATGGAGCATTCACAACCTCCCTGGGCAACCCATTCCAGTGCCTCAGCACCCTCACAGGAAAGAATTTCCTCCTTAGATCCAATCTAAACTTCCCCTGTTTCAGTTTGAACCCGTTACCCCTTGTCCTGTCACTACAATCCCTAATGAAGAGTCCCTCCCCAGCATCCCTATAGGCCCCCTTCAGATACTGGAAGGCTGCTCTGAGGTCTCCACGCAGCCTTCTCTTCTCCAGGCTGAACAGCCCCAACTTTCTCAGCCTGTCTTCATACAGGAGGTGCTCCAGCCCCTGATCATCCTCGTGGCCTCCTCTGGACTTGTTCCAACAGTTCCATGTCCTTTTTATGTTGAGGACACCAGAACTGCACACAATGCTCCAGGTGAGGTCTCCCGAGAGCAGAGCAGAGGGGCAGGATCACCTCCTTGGACCTGCTGGTCACGCTCCTTTTGATGCAGCCCAGGATACGGTTGGTTTTCTGGGCTGCAAGCACACACTGAAGCCAGCTCATGTTCATTTTCTCATCAACCAACACCCCCAAGTCCTTCTCCTTGGGCTGCTCTGAATCTCTTCTCTGCCCAACCTGTAGCTGTGCCTGGGATTGCTCCCACCCAGGTGTAGGACCTTGCACTTGGCATGGTTAAACTCCATGAGGTTGGCATCAGCCCACCTCACAAGCGTGTCGAGGTCCCTCTGGATGGCATTCCTTCCCTCCAGGGTATCAACCGAACCACACAGCTTGGTGTCATCGGCAAACTTGCTGAGGGCGCACTCAATCCCACTGTCCATGTCAGCGACAAAGATGTTGAACAAGACCGGTCCCGACACCGATCCCTGAGGGACACCACTCGTTACTGGTCTCCATCCGGACATTGAGCCATTGACCACAACTCTTTGTGTGCTGCCATCCAGCCAGTTCTTCATCCACCGAGTGCTCCATCCATCAAATTGATGTCTCTCCAATGTAGAGACAAGGATGTCATGTGGGACAGTGTCGAACGCTTTGCACAAGTCCAGGTAGATGCCATCAACTGCTCTACCCCTGTCCATCAGTTCTGTAGCCCCATCATAGAAGGCCACCAAATTGGTCAGGCAGGATTTCCCCTTAGTGAAGCCATGCTGGCTGTCACCAAGCACCTTGCTGGTTTTCACGTGCCTTAGCATGCCTTCCAGGAGAATCTGCTCCAAGATTTTGCCAGGCAAAAAAAAAAAAATAGATCTTGCACTCTATCATCTATTTTTCACTAGCACGTATCTCTTAGCAGAGCCTACATTTATTTCCATAATTAGGATCACTGCAATGTTTTGATTTTGTTTTGTAACATTTGCATCTGTTCACTGGGAATTCCTTTGAGCCAATGCAACTCAATTTAATAGAGCCCTGTCCTGCAGTGGAAAAGAACTGGAAAAACACTCTCATAAAGACTTCAGCTCATCAGTTTTAATAGTAAGATGTCCTCTGAGAACCAATTTGAACTTATTCCTAGAACAGATTCCATGAAGGGCTCCATTTGTCTGCAGGAAGCAGACATTGACCATTCCTATCTGTCTCTGATGCATTGCTCCTGACCACAGAAATGGGGATGGACATGTTTCCTGTCTGAGATTTCAGCTAGAAGAGTATCTATTAAGGTGATTACCTTGGAAAGTGCAGTTTTCCAGTCTTCCTCCACTTTTCCTCTGGAACCCACAGCAGACAGCTTCTGAGACAGCATTATGGCGAGGGAGCTCATGACTTCTGAGATGATGTTCAGTTCTGCAGGCTCAACGATATGGAAAATTCTGGGATTTCAGCAGTGGAAGCAGGAATTTGGACAGTCACTAAGCCTATCAAATAATTTAAGAGAAATCATTACAAGGAGAGGGTCAATTAGAAAAAGCATCAACACAGAAAAACATCCTCAGATGAGAGGTGAAGGGTGTTTTGTCCCAAACGCACCTAAAGATACACGAATCAGCTCAGTTTGCATTCCCTTATGATGAACAGCCTGAGCATGGCACTGCGCTGCAGGCTAATCCCAGGAGCACGCAAAAACCATGCAAAACAATGTCCATAAGGATAGATTTCAAACCATCTCAGTAACAATAAGACCAGTTATTCTAGGAATTGCTGGAAAATGAAGGCACTCTCCACAGTGACTAAATGAAACAGTCAAACAGCACAACAGGCTACCTGGAATGACAGTCATAAAGTTCACATCTTCTAATTACTTTGCCAAGCGTCTGCTTTCACAACATGTCTGCAGCAAGTCAGCTACACAATAGCCTGTGGATATACAAAGTCTATGGCCATTGGCAGGCACAAAAGTGAGGCTTCCAGACAGTTTTCCATGAGCTGAGCACTGCCAGCTCTGCACTGTAGCAATGGGAACTTGTCTGGGAGTGTCGAAAGGTCTTTATTGCTGTCTGTAGACATCTCCCAAGTCAATTCACACATCAAATGAGGAAGAAGTGGAGAAACAAAAAGGCAGAGGCTGCAATGCAAGATTTCAGCCTTTCAGGTATTAAACTCTAAGGCTCAGAGAACAAACAAAGAATCACAGAATGGCTTGGGGTGGAAGGAAGCTCAAAGCTCATCCAGGTTCAACCCCTGTCACGGGCAGGGACACCTTCCACTGGAGCAGCTTGCTCCAAGCCCCTGTGTCCAACCTGGCCTTGAACACTGCCAGGGATGGGGCAGCCACAGCTTCTCTGGGCACCCTGTGCCAGCGCCTCAGCACCCTCACAGGGAAGAGCTTCTGCCTTAGATCTAACCTGAACTTCCCCTGTTTCAGTTTGAACCCATTACACCTCTTGTCCTATCATTACAGTCCGTGATGAAGAGTCCATGAGGGCAGAAATCATGGATGAAATAAGTGAGTTTGCATCAGAGGCATTATCAGGAAAAGCTAATATCTGTTTCATGCTGCAGTTAACAACCGAGAGAGTATTAGCACATGAGAGTGAGCTAAGGTACAAATGCCTTAAAACTACCCTGTGATCATTACGTTTCCACCACAACGTTATGATGGAAATGATGTGGTGGAATAATGAAGCCCCCAGTGCTGCAGTGATGCTGGTGGTCACCAAGGCCACGCAGGCAGCACCAGTTCATTACAGAAGCCTGCAAAGGGCAGCACCCTGCAACCCAGGAGGGATGGGGTTTGCTGCCAGCTGATGGGCTCGTGTCCTGGTAATGTTGTTAGTCATGGGAATCCCAATCAGGTATGAGGAGCAGGCTGCACTTTGCATCATAAGAAAACACTGTCCCTAACTGTTCCTGGGTTCCTTTTGGAGCATATCTAAAGTCACTCCTGTTGCTCACACTCCTGAGAAAGGACCTGTGAAACCCCAGGTGTCCTCACAAAGGGAGCACTGCATGGACATCGACCGTAACGTTAATTATTTTGCAGTTTGAAGAGGAATGTTCTTAACGTGCAGACACCTGTGGATAACGGTCCTTTCCCTGCCAGCTTTCACCAAAGGTCACAACAAACCCAACACAGCTCATGTCTGTGTGACAGGATCTCCCTTCCCAGGAGACATTCCTCACTAGCAGCGAGTGAAACGCCACGGGACATCATGAATGAAGGCAGAAAAGGGACTAAATCACTCCGAAGAGGTAAATCTTCTTCATGCACATGTCACACAACAGGGACGAAGCCCACTCAGTCAAAACTGCCTGCTTGTAAATCAATGGGTTTCTGCACCCAGCAAAGCCTCCTCTGCTGAGGCTTCATCCCACCACCTCTCCTTCCCTCTCTTGAACATTAGAGCCCTCCTCCAGGACAGCACACCTGTTTGTGACGAAGCATCTGTGCTCTACAGCACCCCAGTAACTTTTTCCCAACTGGGGAATGCATTGAAACAACTCCTTCTTCTTTCTAGGGTAGAATTCAGGTCCCAAACCCCTAACAATGGCTTTGGGGTGGAAAACTCCAATTCCTTCTAGGTTTTTCATTCTTCGCCTTTCCCTCTGCAAGCAATTCCTTTACCTGGGCCATTGCCTACTCTCAAGACAGCACATGGCTGTTGCTCTGGAGCAGATACTCAAGTTCTTCATGGAGAAGAGAAGCTGCGTGGAGACCTCATAGCAGCCTTCTGGTATCTGAAGGGGGCTACAAGGATGCTGGAGAGGGATGCTTCATTATGGACTGTAGCGATAGGACAGGGGATAACGGGTTCAAAGTTAAACAGGGGAGATTTAGGTGGGATATAAGGGAGAAGTTGTTCCCTGTGAGGGTGCTGAGGCGCTGGCACAGGGTGCCCAGAGAAGCTGTGGCTGCCCCATCCCTGGCAGTGTTCAAGGCCACGTTGGACACAGGGGCTTGGAGCAAGCTGCTCTAGTGGAAGGGGTCCCTGCCCGTGGCAGGGGTTGGAACTGGATGAGCTTTAAGTTCCCTTCCAACACAAAGCAGGCTGGGGTTCTGTGATTCTAGTGAAGGCACAGATGGTCTTGGGCTGGTCTCAGTCCCACCAGTGCTGTCAAGGGTTTTCTCCAGCTGTAGTCCTGCACCATGCGGCTGCTTGGCTGTGGGAGCACAGATGCAAACAGTGCTTCCTAAATATGTTTTAGACTGAATAAACCAGTCCTGACCTGGACTATTTTGCTTCCTTTTAGCCCATGTCTATAGCTCATTATGCCCAGGTGCCTCCTGCAGGAGCAGACCCTGGGCCACTCTAGGACCACTGAAACTACTTTAATACTTACCATTCATTTCAAAGTGGTGGAAAAGAGTGAGGATTTTAGATGCCATCAGTGACGGTTTGAAATGCAACAGTCAAAATGCCCTTTCCTTGCCTCTACGGGACAGTTATAGCCCCTGGTGCTCAGACACACCATACAAAATTGGTACTTTCGCAGTATGGAGGCAGGTGAACCCAAGATGCGCATGAGTGGTTAATGCATCCGAGTGTGCCTGTGCAAGAGCACTCTGAGCCAGGTTGTTCTCCCACTGAGGTTAATGTGAAAACCCCTCCTGGTGAAGCACACAGGAAGCGTTTACCCAGTGCACAAATGAGGTATCAGAAGGCATGAGGGTGCCTTCTGACTGCACTCAAAATAGTGGCAAACTATGTTAGGAGCATCATATTCCAGGGCTGTGACATTAAAAGCAATGCGAATATAGTTCATATGCACTAACAGCCTGGGAGAGCAAAACCAGCATGAAAAACCTTGAATTTCTATGCGCTTAAAACACTGGTACCAACAATGCCTATATAACCATTTAGCTTGATTTCCAGAAAGCCACGTTTGCTCCTCCTGACTGGGTGCTGAGTAAGAAAAACCAGTTTGGAGATGCAACTTGGAATGTGACAATTGATCAGAGCTGCTTCATTGCTTAGAACAGATGATATTTGCTTATACAAAAGTCTAAGGGAAATTCTGTCTCTGCAAGTTGAGGCAAGTGCTGCCTAACAGGTTCCTGATCTCCTGAGCAAGCGGAGCAAGCAGGGCCTGCGACACAGACAAATGTGATGCGCTGAGCAGGCAGAGTATAAACCTGATCAAATGGAGGACAAAGAGGAGAAACAGAACTTAAATAAATCTGAAGGATGCTACCTGGGCAAAATGCCTCTGGAACGGAAAGCTTCAAAAATGCTGGGTTGTAGTACATCCCTCAGGATGGGACCGTGCAGGATAACTATAGACTAGGCATTAGGCAGAAGCTCTTCCCTGTGAGGGTGCTGAGGCGCTGGCACAGGGTGCCCAGAGAAGCTGTGGCTGCCCCATCCCTGGCAGTGTTCAAGGGCAGGTTGGACACAGGGGCTTGGAGCAAGCTGCTCTAGTGGAAGGGGTCCCTGCCCATGGCAGGGAGCTTTTAGGTCCCTTCGACCCAAACCAGGCTGAGACTCTATGATTCTACAACGTTGCCATTAATATCTCGTTATTTATGTATGATAAATAACTTGCTCCTCTCTGAATCCTTCCTAAAAAAAAAATAAGCACCCTTGAAAAAAGGATTATTGCCAGTTAGCTAAAGAAAGGTGCTTTGATTGCTTATGGCCTTTTTGAAGTGCTTAAGGTCTTCCTTTAAATTCGCTCCTGATGTTCCAGGAGCAAAGGGAATTGTCAGGTTTGATGCTGCCCTTTATCTGAAGGCCTTAGAAAAAGTCTTTTCAATAGTTTGGATGCAATCTAAGAGTTAATTTAACGATTTAAAATCACTTAACATGTCCAGCTAATAAAGGCGTGGAATAGATAGGTTAAAACTGAAATAGATCTACTCTTCTTAGACAGTATATTTCAATGTATAAATTAGAAAGAAGATACTGAAAAGAAAAAGCAGAAAGGAAAGAATATGGCAAATAACAGCTACACCCACTCTCACAAAACTTGAAAGTCAGATATGCAGATAAATTATGAGAAATGTAATAGCTAAAGATGAGCTGATGCATTAAAACCACAGACAGGAAACAAAAGATCATAATGGAATACAAAAGGCTGAGATTATCCACAGCCTCCTCTCCCATCTCTATTAATGAAGTTAATGGTAGTATAACAAGAGATCTGTATCTTTATATGATCTGTTGCAGTGTATGAGGGTTATCAACATTCATCTGCAGCAAAGGGGCTTATAGAGGGGTTGCAGCGGCTCTACCTGCAGTGGTGATGCTCCCCAAACTGGACTTCTAGTAAATGAAAGCAACAATGTGATTTCTGTAAAGAAATAAATACCATTTGATGCAAACACAATACTTTATGACTTACCTTCTACTTATTAATTTAAGGTCATTTTTTTTTCTTACTTATTGTAAATTCTTTTTTCATTGCATCTGATCACAGAATCAAGAAAAGATGACAAAATGCAGTGCTGGTCATGGCCATGTGAAGGTCCTATTTTGTTCAAGGCAATAGAAAATAGAAATGTTGAGACATAAAAGGCTCTCTTGGATGACAGGCTTAGGAAGCATGGGGTGATAGCCAGGTGAAACGATGCCGGGCACACAGCTCATTTATAACCTCTGTCCAAGGCTGTCACTGCGCTGAGAGCCTGGGGCACGGTGGAGACACACAACAGTGTATTGGCAAATGTGGAATCTATGAGGCAGGAGACAGAGGAGGAAGCATCAGAGAGGCTCCGAGGAGGCCTGGCTGGGACAAGGAGAAAAAGGTCTTGCTGGGACATTATATCACTGCGTTGCCTCGTACCGGCCGCGTTCGAGTGAGATGTCAGATACGATCTCGGCAGCAAATGCAGTGGGACTTCTTGTTTCCTCGGGAACGGTGCTCCTAATTGTCAGCAAAGTCTGTTTTACTCTCCATCAGCTCCACACACAGCAGCAGGGGGTTAGAGGAGCTCAACTGGGGTCAAGGTTTCAGCAAAACGGAGGTGAAAGGCACTTTGTTTGCACGGGAAGCAAGCACCAAAACCTCTCCAGTGTGGGAGACAAGAGTCAACGTGCCTTAATAATAGTCTTCAATGCATTCCACCAGTCCCAGAGCTCTGGATATAAAAGGTGCCTGGAGCTTTGAAGTTCTGTCACCAATAAATGATCCTCATGGAAAAAAAAATGTGGAAGGTGTCCCTGCCAGTGGCAGGGGGTTGGAACTGGATGAGCTTTAAGGTCCCTTCCAACACAAAGCAGGCTGGGATTCTGTGATATATGAAAGAAAGATCATCTCCTTTTTACTCAGCTAGAGAGTTATTTTACTAAGCTGTTTAATATGATCCAAAAATGTGCCATTGAAAGCACCTTTCAGGATAAAGACTACATTTTTAGTTGCCTGCCCTTCAGTGACCGCTGACTGAAACACTGGTGTTCAGACTTTGCACATATGACTTTAATGGAGAAGCAGAGCACTACAAGTTTAGTTTAGTTGTGCACAAAAGTAAATAGGAATATGTGGATATATAGTCTACTATATCTACACTGTCAGGTCTTATCAGGCAGCTCCCAAATGCTCCATGATGCACCTGATTTAATGTCAGGGAGATCCTACAGCCTCAGTAGAATCCCAGCCTGGTTTGGGTTGGAAGGGACCTTAATGCTCCTCCAGTTCCAACCCCTGCCACGGGCAGGGACCCCTTCCACTAGAGCAGCTTGCTCCAAGCCCCTGTGTCCAACCTGGCCTTGAACACTGCCAGGGATGGGGCAGCCACAGCTTCTCTGGGCACCCTGTGCCAGCACCTCAGCACCCTCACAGGGAAGAGCTTCTGCCTAAGAGCTCATCTCAGTCTCCCCTCGGGCAGGTTAAAGCCATTCCCCTTGGCCTGTCCCTACAGGCCCTTGTCCACAGCCCCTCTCCAGGTTTCCTGTGGGTAGGAATTCATTCCTCTGCTGGTGCCACCAGTAAGTTTTGCAAATGATGGCCATGTGTTTAGATACTCAAAAGTTTTCTTGGCAAATAATATGATGGAGAAAGAGATGATGGTGTTATCCAGGGCTAATACTTATGAAAACCAGAACACAAATAAAGAATCTGGATGCTGAAGGGGTGGAAAGATTGTTAATTTTCAAAGCATAGTCACATTGAAAACAAAAATAAACTCAATTCTGCCCATTACACACGTTGAGATGGGTTTGGTTTTTTTCCTCCTTTGCATCTGAAGAACTAAAAAGTGCTCTTTACATGAGGCAGGGATAAAACCACATTTAGTACAGATGCTAAAAGAGAGCGTATCAGTGAACTGCAGTGATTATGTTGTACCCTTGGGCAACAAGGCCTGTCATAAAATTCAAACCAAGATGTGTGAATCTAGGACAGTTCTGTTGGCAGGTCATGGTATTTGCTTTGCAGTCGCATCCTCTGTTTTCCAGTTCTGAATTAAATGGTGGCATTTCTAGCATCAAGTGGAGCTCTGTCACTGAAAATAGGCACAAAAGCCTGGCTGGATTTGGGAAGGGGAGGTTGTAACAGCAGGACGTGTTAGATGCAGGTCAAATACCAGTCATTGAGTAAGTGAAATGGGGGAACTTGAGAACTTCTGGCTTCTGCTCAAACCCAGACCTCTTCAACTAATTACTTGCTATAAACTAAATCATAGAATCCTGGAATGGTTCGTGTTGGAAGGGACCTTAAAGCTCATCCCGTTCCAACCCCCTGCCACTGGCAGGGACACCTTCCACTAGACAAGGTTGATTTGTCTCTGTTGTCCACCCAGACCCCCACAGAAGCATAGGGGTAGTGACTAAAAAAGCCTTTTTAGGCACAGGAGATGCACTAGAGGCAATTTTGAACATTTAATACCAAAACCCCAAAGCAACCAAACTAAAATACTTGCAAGGATCTTGGTCACATTCCAATAGGGAAGAGAAAATATTGAAGTCACCTTTGCATCTGGAAAGGTTTTTATGCATAGCACATAACAGAACTGCCTATAGTTATACAGTACTGACAGTCTTTGGGACTGACTCCATTTGTGCTTGTTTTATAGAATAAATGCTATATCCAAATACCATATTTACAGGCTGGATGCATTGCAAGAGGAGTGAAATCATAGAATATATAGGTTTGGGTTGAAAGGGACCTTAAAGCTCGTCCAGTTCCAACCCCATGAAACAGCACCAGTAAATCCACAGAAACCATTTTCAACTTAATGTATCTCAATATAGCTAATAATAACAAAACTAAATATATATAATATATAATCATAATCATATATATAATATATACTAAATAAATGAAGGACTAACACACAGTTGCCTCCAAGTGACTCCCAAACCATCACCAAGGTGGCCAGTCAAGTGCAATACAACCGCTATAGGCAGCATTTCGAGGCAACCCTCAAAATACCTGCTACATGCACACTGAACTTGCAAAGTCAACAAAAACTGAGCTAATCCTATAGCAGAGGGTAATTTCAAAAGGTAATTGATGTCTTTTTTAACCTAGAACTGTCAAACTGTATTGAGAATAATAGAGCCTGACAAGTCTAAAGTTAAAAGAGAAATGGTAAGATTGATCTACTTTGGGCTCTGAATTTTAACGTGAACTTGGTGTTGCTCTTTTATCAGGAGAGTATCAAGCAAATATTTCCCTGTAAATAGAGGAGCAAAGGAAAAATGATCTAATGCTTAGAACAGCCCCCAGAATATTCAAAATCCAGAGTTTTCCCCTTGACTTTGTCAGAATGGTTGAATCCCATTTCTCTTAACAGCTACAAAGCGCCTGATAAGAGCAATGCGTTGGGATGTGGAGGTCATCTAGGCTGATAAAATCAAATCCATTTAAGCAAAAACACTTTTAAATCTACCTCGTATGTAGGTTATTGCGTTGCCAACTCCTCTGTGCTGTAGAGAGGCAGATGCAGAGCCTCAGAAACCCTACGTCACCCCAGACTACCACCGAGTCCAAGGGGGGACAGGCAGGGACACACAGAGATGGGGCTACCCAGCAGATTAACATGAGCAAAACTGTACAAAATGTACTTAAAATGTTTAATAGCACATATAATCCACTGAATTGCCAAAGCTCCTCTTTCTGTGCAGTGGGTGATGCATTAGTTATTTCATAGATCATTTCTGACCCATCACCATAAGGATACAGCTAAACGTGTGAAAGATCATGATGAGCACTGCTGATGAATTGCTTTGGATGGTGCACTCATACCTTTCCCAGCTCATTATAAATGAGAGAATCAGCACGCTGGCAGAAATCCTGCAAAACAAATGGAGTTTCAACCTTACAGTTTCAACTTCCCCATCTAAAAGTAATTCCAGAGCTTGGGAAATGGAGACAAATTTGCCAGCTCCTTTTTGCTACCCAATTTTAACTAGCATCCTTGCCTTCCCATCCCCCTTTGCCCATCTCTCCCCACTCCCCTGTACAATGCCTGGGTACCACAGCAGCAAACAAGGAGCTGCCAAATGCTCACATAATTTCTCAGCAAACACAACAGGAGCATGTGCTCTACTTCGTTTTCCCACTAGCTCTGCTCTTGCCTGAAGGTGCCTTCCTCCGCTCCATCATTTTGTTTTAAGAGAGAAGAGAAATACAAGCGACATTCATTTTATAGCTTGACTACAGGTAAATTATCTGGTAAAATAGGTGAGCACTTGGCTTTCCTCCCTTTCATTTTTCTTACAGTAAAAATAAAACGCAGTGGATATTCTGATTTATTATTATCAGCACAGGGTAACACGAGTATCATTTGATACCAGATATGGCTGCATAAATCCTTGTCTGAATGGTAAAACCCTCTTCCATGCAGTTTGAGGCTTATCTGAACCTCCAGCCCCCAAATATCCCCATTTTTTACCAGGGAAAAAGCTTCCTACAGCCCCACATCTCCACTGGGAGGGTTCCCATGGCTTCAGGGCCATGCCCAAGCTGGGGGATGTCATCTCCAATCTGATGAAGGTTCTAGCATGGGGCCACGCTGTGGGCTCAGCCCTTCCTTTGGGACTAGGGGGGATCACGGGAGTGATGGATGGCACAGCAAGGGCAGAGCCAGGCACAGAGAGCTCATCCCATGGAAACCCAATGTCCCCATGCTCCTGCCCATAGGATAATAGGGGTGGCTGAAATCACAGCAAACCCACACATCTGTGTTTTTATGAAACATTCCTTTCAGTTGTTCCCTTATTAAAAAAAAAAAAAATCCCCTCATTAAATACCAGAAACCAAGGAGGGAAAGGAAGGAGAGGAGGAAAAAAAAGAACATCTTAAATGCAAGCATCAGTACTTAACAAAAAGAGGAAGCCAGGCTCTCGCTCCCACATGGGCTTTGCGGTCACTGGTCACTTCCAATTAGCTCCTACCACCAGCTAATGCTTGCTGTCAGCCAGAAACAAGGAGCACTGGAGAAAACGAAGTTCCACGCAGAGACTTTGGTTTTTTTTCAGTGGTACTACAATGGCCTGCGGGAAAGGGAAGCATCCCTGCTGAACCCAGGTAACTGCATTAGGTAACGCTGCCAGGGCTGGGCACAGCTCTGCTCCAAGCAAAAAGCAGTTCTTGGGATGCCTTAGACAAGATTTAGCTGCACTCCCCAATGAAAAGGATGGACGCAGGACATGCTGCCAGCTCCAAAGAACCAGCATTTCTCCCCTCAACAACCCTCCTATGCACAGCAGTCCCTGCAGGCTGTAAATAAACCCCTTTGCCATAGCAGTGCTCACCTTCTCCAGCCTGCTGGCTCCTCACTTCCAAGCGCACCTCCAAACCCCTCAACCCGGAGAGGGCCAAAGCCCCACAAGGATGCTTTGCCTGCAAATTCCATTAACAAATTGGGTTTATTTACCAAAACAAGGCAGAAAACTCTGCCAGCTCCTGCTGTATTTTGGCAAGCTTTTTCCTTCCCCGCGGTCATGGAGGTTGAGCACCACAGTGCTCATGGCAACTGTGGCTTCAGCTTTAACACACATATCACAGAATCCCAGAATGGTTTGGGTTGGAAGGGACCTTGAAGCTCAGCCAGTTCCAACCCCCTGCCACAGGCAGGGACACCTTCCACTAGAGCAGCTTGCTCCAAGCCCCATCCAACCTGGCTGGATAATAAAGACATAATCATTAACTCAATAAGTCTCTGCAGCCAAGTTGAAAGCAGGCTTGCTCTCAATGATGCCATTACTATTATTATTATTATTATAGCATTTTCTCATATAAGATGGTTTCCAATAAAGGCAACTTGCAGCCTTATCAACATCAACGTCAAGATACAAACCACCAAGAATACAGACTTTAGCTCATCTAGAACTGATTCATCATCCCTCAAAGGTGACTTTTAAACCTAAGCCAAACTTTATTATTGCTTACATTTCATTGTAACTTGGGCATTAGACTGATTTCTTGGAAAACACTGCTGTATTTGAAATAAAATAGAAGTTCTTTTTCTATAGCCTACTGATTCAATCCTGAGTGACTCTTGAATGAAAATTGGTTATTGAGGAAAGCTGGACATGTGCTTTATGATTATCTAAAGACATATTTATAATACTATATTATTACAGTGTACAGGAGGAACAAACCAAGCTTTTATTGCAAGACTTCTCCTTCATTCTACCAACACTTTAGAAAAGCAATTTCATTGCCTTTAGCAGAAGTATTGCATCTGTACCAAGAACAACAATACTGCAGTACAGGAAGGATGTGTGCAAGAGCTATGGGCATGAACTCAGTACTAGCCTTGCAGTTCCCTTATCCTGAGGATGCTTAATGGACACCTTTACATTGATGAAATACTAGGAACATGGTGCCAGGTTTGGCCTGCAGTGTTACTTGGTGACTTCAGTGGACCTGGCAGAGCTAGGCTGTAGCTTTGGAGAGGATTTAGCCCTTGGTGTCTCCTTTTTGCTTTTAAAGAGCAGCGGTGCAAATGCTCTGAGAGCAACACCGTGCTTGCCTTTAAACAAAACAGAACTTGGTGTTTGCCAGGTAATTCAGAGCCCTGGCCGAGCTTAAGCCATGATTTCTGCTACTGACCTTACGCAAACACCACATCCCCACACAGCCTACAATGGAGTAAAGGAAATTACCTTTCCTAAAGCCAGTTTACTGCCACCATGTCGGGAGCCCCATGGAGCAGCTGCAACAAGAGCGAGCACTGGTTTCTCGCCTCATGCAAGTGTCTGAAGTGCCTCTTTCCAAGGATCACTGTGTCTCTACACCTACTCATGTTCCCGAGCGCCTGTCCGGACACTGCACGCAACGTGGAAGGATGGTCCAGCCCAAAAGCATGGTGTAACCTGTCACAAACCTCCACGCCAACCATGAGATCCAGGATTAAAGACAGAAATTGACCTATTTAAAAAAATAAATCTGCTATTTCTAGAGGTTTTTTCCTATTATTTCCCTCTGAGAAGCAAGTTAGAATCATAGAATCACAGAATCATAGAATCATTAGGGTTGGAAAGGACCTTAAGATCATCCAGTTCCAACCCCCGAATTATCAATAACATGCTGCAGAGAACAATGACAATGAATGTATTTGCCAACTGTACACTGGAATAAACTCATGGAAAGAAGGGTATAACCAGTAGACAGTATTGAGAGCCAGATCTCAACATGACTGTAAAGCTATCTCAGGAAAGGCCTCCTGTAACACTAGTAGGTAGTAGATAACTAGCTCATCTTTTGGAAGAAAGCATCTTTCTTTTGAATGTTTGGAATTTATGGTTGATTTGCACTTTTTTCTCTGACAGGTTTTGAGCACGTGGATGAAAATGCAGGAAAATAAGTAGAACTATCAGAGAAACGATGACTAAGTACAGCTTAAGGGAACTTCCAGCACCCTGCGATGGTGGGGTTCTCTTACTGCAAGAACACACCTCCCAGACCAACGTTCATAATGTTAAATATTAACAATCTTAAACTGCATAATTCATGCTAATCTGGGAAGCCTTTTGCCTAAACTGAAGCTGATGGGGTTGTTTTACTTCTCAAACTGTTACAATCCTACATTAGCCACTTGCCGTTCAACACAGCATATGTGTCAAACAGCTCTACAAGGTACCCGGGTATCTGTTCATTTCCACAAGCTGCTTAATATTCTGCTTTTTCCCTTAGTCAAGATGGGTTTTGTAGTTCATTTCCTCAGCTCTCCACTGCTGGTGCAGTGATCCATCATTACTCGTAGAAATGATGGAGGAAGAAAACTCAATTTAAATCTGGATTACAGTGCTGAGGAAACGTAAGTACAGCCATAGGAAAAGCAGGCCAGAGAATACATACAAAACTTGGAAGAACAGCCAACAGGAGCACGCACACACAAAATGCCTTATCTATAGGAAAACAGTGTCACGTTTGGTTTTGTCTGTGCTTTCTCTTTGTGAAGGTCTCCCTCAAATGTCGATGACCCCTTTGATGTGAACTGGCAGAAGGCCACAGTTTTCAATAACAGCAGAACCAGCATCTTTTCAAGCATCTGTTACGGTCTGGAAAAGGGTGAGAGGGCAAAAATACTTATTCTTGGTTATAATGAGGACAAATACAGGCTCCAAGGCTTTTTACATGAGGTGAGTCACATACTGGGCACTGCTCATAGCGAGAACACTTCTGTCGTGAGAGACAAAGCACAAGGCAGCACACGCTGCCTTTGGGGACCAAGCAAATGCCTTTTCAGAGGTGATTTTGAAGGAATCATTTCAGAAACAAGAAGACTCACACACCATTTGGGTTTCTTGCACTTTAAGGGAGAAAAAACATCTGAATAATGGAAATGGAAGTGTCTACCAACGACATTAAATAGCAGGAGAACACGTTGATATGGGCAGTTAATATGCTGTGGCCAATGTTCCTCTGTTTAGTTCCCCAGATCTGCAAGAGTCTGGGCTGCAAACACACAAGTTCAACAGCATCAGAGCCAAACTGTGCAATGAAGAGCTGAGTGAATGGCCAAATCAATGTGGATTCAACCCCAAAATAGCAGCATTTCACATCCATAAAATCTCTGCAAGGTTGGGATGGCAGGCAGGGAGTCTGGGTAGCAATGAATCTGAGATGGTCAGCTTGGATTCTGCAACCCACACATCAACATGTAGCTGTAACAAGACAGTGTTAGGGAATAGTAAGTGCTTGTCTAACACAACATGAGATTGAATGGAGTCACCATCCCAACTCAGCCTCATTAAGGAGGTCAGTACACGTCCTTCAATGCACTGCTCCAGGGCTAGCTAGGTTAGATGTGAAATGAGTTATTTAATCCAACAGCTTTGCGTTAAAGTGCTAGAATACAATACCATACACACTGGAAATGATAAAAATTAAGTGTCATTTGATAGAGAAACCTAATTTACAGTAATTATTCATGTCTGCAGAATACATATGACAAAACCAAGGGAAATTATAAATCCTATAAATAGCCTCACTGGAGAACAGCTGGTTATACCCCATACAATAACCAAGCATTTATACCCATCCACACGCTTCTGCATCACCAAGAAGATGGCAATTGCAAGCTTGAAATTCAGTTTAGATCCATGAAAAGTACAAAAGGAGAATGAGAGGAAATGGAAATGCCAGAGCAGCTGGACCCCACGCTTTCCATTACTGTGTTAATGCTGGAAGCTGAGGCTAAAGGAAAACCCTGAATTTCAGTGTTCACCATCACTCAAATGCTCAGTGTTGTTTTCATGACCATATTCTACACGTGCTACAATTTATTGCTGCATCCCAAGGTAAAGGTGCAGATGCAAACTGGAAAACACATCACTCAGTTTGTGCAAAGGGATGCACGCAAATATAGCCTGGCCCTGACCTGGCAGCAGCTTGGCACTGAGTGGGAATGAAGCTTGGCCACCTTTACCACCCATCCTCCTGGAAGATCTGTTCCAGCATCGGAATCAGTAACAGCCCAGGAAAAACAATTTCTGCCTTCCCTTCCTCTCCCTTCAACTTGGGGATAAAATACTTTGGTCTCAGAATCAAAGGATTATATAGGCTGGAAAAGACCTTTATGATCATCGAGTCCAACCGTTAACCCAGCACTGCCAAGTCCAGCACTAAACCATGTCCCTAAGCGTCGCATCTACATGGCTTTTAAACACCTCCAGGGATGGTGACTCCATCACTACCCTGAGCAGCCTGTGCCAGTGCTTGACATCTTCTTCCAAACACATACAGAAACACTGAAAAGCCCAATACAGAATGGTAATTGCTGAATCAGAAGAAGATGCTCCTGCTACACCAGCATCATGGAAAGGTTTGGGTTGAAGGGACCTTAAAGCTCCTCCAGCTCCAACCCCTGCCACGGGCAGGGACCCCTTCCACTAGAGCAGCTTGCTCCAAGCCCCTGTGTCCAACCTGGCCTTGAACACTGCCAGGGATGGGGCAGCCACAGCTTCTCTGGGCACCCTGTGCCAGCGCCTCAGCACCCTCACAGGGAAGAGCTTCTGCCTAAGAGCTCATCTCAGTCTCCCCTCGGGCAGGTTAAAGCCATTCCCTCGGCCTGCCCCTGCAGGCCCTTGTCCAAAGCCTCTCTCCAGATTTCCTGCAGCCCCTTCAGGCACTGGAGCTGCTCTAAAGCCTCACCAGATCCTTCTATTTTGTGCTAAGACTGGTCTGTGTATATTTAAACATCAAACCAGTTGTAACCTCTGTAAGGAGTTTTCCTGCTTTTCTCACGCAGTTGTGTCAAATATGTACTCAAAATATGACCAGTTTATCAAAAAAACATTTACTAAAAATAGGTAATTGTGAATATTCATTACAGGAAAATTGGCATCAGCAATACTACACTGAGCTCCTGACACAGAATGGTACCTAAAGTTCACAAGAATTGACAGGTAAGGTGACATGAAGCAAGAGGTGGACCCTTCAACTAGTCAATGAGACATTTTACATTAAAAATCATAGAATCACAGAATAGTTCGGGTTGGAAAGGACCTAACATCATCTAGTTCCAACCCCCTGCCATGGGCAGGGACACCTCACACTGAACCATGGCACCCAAGGCTCTGTCCAACCTGGTCTTGAACACTGCCAGGGATGGAGCATTCACAACCTCCCTGCGCAGCCCATTCCAGTGCCTCACCACCCTCACAGGAAAGAATTTCCTCCTTAGATCCAAAATGTGTGTTTAAATGTCTGTGCATGTACACACGTGTGCACACTCACGTTAATCTACTCACACAACATATAAATGCACTGCAAACCTGTTATCATTTTTCTCTGTAAAGTCACCTATCAGACATCCATGGTCAAGAAAAATACCTTTGTGAAGACAAAACTGAACTGAAAATCATTTTTCCACTCAGAATTCATGATATCACCAGAGACATCTCAGTAATCATAAATGTCAATTACAGACACTGGCTTAAGAACTGACCTTTGCATTGAGCCTCCCCCTGAAAAGAAATGTGATTAGAAAACAAACAATTGCTGCCCAACAAATCTTTGTGGCTTTGCACAGGACTGATGGGAATTGATGTGTTCCATTGCTCTCAAACTGGAGTGAAGGGATGGCTTCTGGGGGAAGGTTAATCCCTGAACTTGTCTTACATAGTGAAAACCTGGCCCATCTGGATCCTCGTAATGCCTGGGACAAGGTCTACTATGGAAGACATGGAGGGGTCACCTATCCTAGCACATTTCCTCCTGTAGCAGAAATATTGATGTGAATGAAGTCCGAATGGGGACCTTTGGGTAGGGAGGTACCAGGAATGCTGGCAGGACAAAGCCGTGGCAGCTGGACCTGGTAATCCCAATCCCACCATACGCACAGGCAACTGTTCAAGGCATTGAGGTGGAGAAAGCAAAAGATTCATTGATGCCATTAAGGGATGATGGTGGGAAGAGGAAGAGTAGAACTGGAGCTGTTCAGCATCCTCACCTGGCAGGGAACAACAGACACTGAATACATCAAGTGCTGCTAATGAATTCCCATAGAAATAGGACAGACTAAAGAGACACAAGATCACCCCCAAGTCCCAAAGGGAACCAAGGGCACATCCAACAGCAAGCACATGTTCACCAACCTGTGCAGCAGAGGAGATGTGATGTGGGCTTCACAGCAGGCGCTTCTTGTTCTCCTGCCCCAGCAGCAACCGCAGACCCATCACATGGACACACGTGTCCGGACCCTTGTGAGGATGTCAGCATGACAAAGTGTGAGTGATACCGCTTTGGTTAAAATCAAATTACCTTCTCTGTCTGTGTTGCCTCTTGTGCTTGGCTTTGCAACAAACTGTCACAAGAAACCCACATTGCATTGGGATGCTCTTGTACAGAACTCTTTGGAGTACAAAGGAAGAGAGCACACAACAGGAAAATTAACAGCCTTCGCAGGTTTGTTCACTGCTTAGAGACTGTAACTGCATTCGTTTCTGGATTTGCTTAAGTGTGTTTTTACAGCACTTTGAGGAGGGCAATGATTCGTTCCGGCTGGGTTTCCTACGAGTTACAGCCTAGAAGCTGTTAGATTGTAAAAACGGTGACAATTTGGGTCTGGATGTGAATCTAAAAGTGATTTTCAATTCCCAGTCTCAGCTTGCATATCCGTAAAACACACGCACAGATGAGATTTAGAGGTTGTACTGCAAGGCCATCTGAAAGCACAGCCCTTGCTTGAGGAGTCTCGCAGGGCCGAGTTATAACACTTGCATGAGCACAGGCGTTTGCTAAGGACGTGTGAAAACAAACACATTATCAGCAATACGTTTACAAGCAGGCAGTTAAAGCCTCTTCCCATCCTTTAGAAAGTAAATGGAACAGAAAAGAGGAAAACTCACCAGCATTCCTGTGTGATCTCCTGCGCGGGAGCATGAGCGGTCTCTGAAGCAATGTCCGATTAAAGACTTAAAGTTGTAATACGTTACTGATTGTCTGCAGAAAGAATATCTGATTGACTATAGCTAAGGAGCCTTCCCAGCTTGTTCCTCTTAACAGAGATTATACTAATAACCAAACAAATAGGGAAGTGTAGGACAATAACAGTAAATTCTCAGACGCTCCCATAGCTGATGTTATCTCACGCTGCAAGAAGTGTGTTTGCTTGATCCAAACGGTCAAGGCAAAATTACAAGACTGTAACTGACCCTTCGAGCCCCTTTTTATGGGCAGGGCAATCTTTCTGCCTTCGTGACAACAGCGTTGTTTAACTGCTGTGTAAGTCCTGCTTCTGCCAGCTACCTGCATCATGTAGCAGCTACTCGAGGTAGAAAATATTACCTAAAACTCATCTGTTTTCTGAAGAGTTCAGCCAAAACTTAATAGCTTAAAGATAAGTAAGCTGGCATTATGAATATTGACCAAGATGGATGCTTCTAGTGCTGATGATGTGTGTTTTCTATCAGTACTCCACAGGCAGGAACAAGCATACCAGTACGATGAAAGACTTCAGCTTTATCATGGGCTCCCTCAAAACTGCTCAGGAAAAACCAGAGAGTAAGTGTATGTGTAGTGAGGATCATAAAACCCAAGGGAATGGATTTCTTAGACAAGTTTTCAAAATAGTATTTTATTTTTTTGAGTCAGTGGTATATTTAAAAACAACCTAACGTAAGAGTAAAAAGATTGCAGATAGTAAAAAAACAAAGGTGTGATGACAGTAAAAAACGCTAGAGTACAAAGTTAGTTTCTTTCCTCCCTCCCAACACCCCATCCCATCATTGTCCAATATTTCTCAGAGCTTAATATCTGGAACAAAAAAAAAAAAAAGCCTTTTTTTTTTTTTACACTTTCAGCCATTAGGGAATTAAAAATAGGTGAGGCCTTCTTTGCAGGTACATTAATTCATTATTACATGAAAAGTAGGCACCATAAAAATTAAAACATTCTAAAAACCATCATATATACAAATGCTGTACAGAATGATGGCACAAGGACAAAGTGATTCCATTCAGTTCATCTTAATCCACATGAAATATTACACATTACAGAAGAAAAAAAAAAGCTCTTCCCGTTCCTGTACTCACCTGCTAGGTTTGGAATGACCAGGAGTCTCCTATCTGCCTACTCTGGTTCTCTTCCTATGTGCCTGTCAGGAGCTAAAGGGCTTCCTCGATTTACTCATTGACCAAGCCCCAGGAGGAGGGCCAACTGAATGAGAATGAAAATGACTGATCACCAATGACTCATTTTACAATCCCCATTAGCAATCACTTTATTGGTGACTAAAGAGAAGGCATGTGCCTGATTTTCAGCCCCGGGCACAACCGTTATTTGGGGATATCCCATGGCAGCTTCTCCTTCCTGGGAAGCCTACTCCAACGTGCACTGAATTCAATGTGAATATCATCATCGATTCCTATATACACCGAGATTAGGTACAAAATACTCAGCTCATTTTAAACTCCACTGCTACCTAAGCGCTTTAGAGACAAAATATTCAGCTCGCATTTGAATCCCCACAGCTACCTATGTGCCTGAAGTTATTCAGGAGAAGCAGGGAGCAGGTTTAGGAAGAGGGGACTGTCAGTTGATAAAAGCCTCCCAGTCTCAAGTAGAAAACCAGATTTCTTTCAAGTCATGGGAGGGAATAACCCCAGAAAGAGGGGAGATGTAGTGTTGTTTCCGACACGAATGGGTTTCTTACGGAGTTAGAGTCATTGCACGAAGTGTTAGATACTGCACGCCTGAATGAGGTAAACGTTATATACCATAAAATACTTAGGGAAATGAATTGTTACAGCTTTATCTTTGGAAATAAAACCACCCGCTTCCTTCTTCACTGGACAATCCCAGAGTCAACCGACGTTTGCTTCCGAGTTGTCTTTGGAGGAGGAGGTGGGGGAGTCTTGCTGGGGAGCGGAGGTGGCAAGTGCTGGAAGAAACCAATTTTGACAGAGCATGTTAGCAATGAATGGATCTCTGAAACGGTTCCTGTGCCATATATAACAGTGAGAGACAGCAGGGGAGCCCGCAGCCCTCTGCCTCCTGAAAGCTTCTCTGCAGAAATTGCTACTACAAGTAGGGAATGCTCTTGGCCATTAGCTTAAAATGGAATTTCGACTTCAGACAATGGAAAGAATCTCTTCAGGGTTTATGATGAATTAGCTCAGTATATCAGGAAAAATCTTTTGAAAGCACTGGAGAAGTTTATAATTCCCCGCTTTATATCCTGATAAGATATTGATTTCTTGGTCTGTATCGACTGCCCTCAGCCTCTGTGCACTACAAAGCTTAAAAGCCAAGTTGAAGCCACAGCATCGCTGCTTTTCCATTCTTTTTGTGTTTTGCACATTCACAACCCAAATAATTAAACAAAAAAAATAAAAGGAAACCATTTAAAGAGATAAGTAACTTGAAATTTACTGCTACACGTTCAGTTATAATTAAAATATTCAAAACAGAAATCCAGGCTGTTCAAACACACATATTTTAAATCACTTCATATATCACACAGCAGAACAAGTGCACCCTTGCTTAGATTCCCCGGCTAATTGGACAAATTAAAGAAGTCATTATGAAAATTAAGACTTTTTTCATAATGTTCAACCATATCTATGATAAAATCTGTTTCAGATAGAGCTTGAGAACACTGCAGTTCACTCATACACTTTGCAGTCTGGTTTTCCATGGCATTTTGGCTATGCAGGCAGTACAGTTTTCCCATCATGAGGCTGTACTGCAGTGTCACAGCTCAGAAATGCTACTCTGGGTTTGCTTTTTCTTAGCATTCTTTCCCTGCTCAGCCAGCCTTTTGTTTCCTCCAAGTATAAGGTTCTTTTTCATTTCCACTTGTTCATGTCTCAGCGCACCCATCCCAGTTTACCCACTCCATACTGAACCACTGGCTCGTGCATAACGCTTCAAACCCTACACCACACACTGACCCTGCCAAATTTCCTTGATCACCACTACAAGAACGGCCTAAACATCTAAAATGCCTTAGTGTTACACTGCATATACTACGTGGACAAAATAACTGATGAGTTCTCAGTCGCAGCAAGAAACTGGTGTACAAGCAACTGATGAACCGTGTGAAAGTGTAAAACCCAAACCTGCTCCTTTTAAAAGATATCCAAAGGTGGTAGCCAAAAAGAAAAGTGGGGCAGAAGAAGCACGAGAGCCTCCTAATGCTCCTGCAGTGCAGTGGCCAGGAGTCTTCAGAGATGTGTAAGAATAGATGGAAAAAGTATCTTTAAGGTAACTGTCGTGGTTTAAACCCAGCTGGTAATCCAGAACCACGGAGCCACTTCCTCACTCCCCCCCTTTCCTCCCCCCGCTCCCAGAGGGATGGGGAGGAGAATGGAAAGAATGTAACTCCCACTGTTAGAGATAAGAGCAGTCCAGTAACTAAGGTATAACACAAATCACTGCTGCTACCACAAATGATAATAATGATAAGGGAAATAACAAGGGAAGAGAATACAACCGCTCACCACCCGCCGATAGATACCCAGCCCGACCCTAGCTGTGATCCAACCCTTCTGGGTAACTGTCTCCAGTTTATATACTGGGCATGACGTGCTGTGGTATGGAATAGCTCTTGGGTCAGTTTGGGTCAGGTGTCCTGTCTCTGCTTCCTCCCGGCTTCCCCTCCTCCCTGGCAAAGCATGAGGCTCACAAAGTCCTTGGTCAGAGTAAACATTGCTGAGCAGCAACTAAAACCATCGGTGTTATCAGCGCTGTTCCCAGGCTGAAAGTCAAAACCACAGCACTGCACCAGCTACTAAGAAGGAGAAAAATGACTGCTGCTGCTGAACCCAGGACAGTAACTCACTGCCCTCTTCAAAGCAGGTTTTAAGACATAAATCCAGAGTTCTTACGAGATAGCTTTACTAATCACAGACTCGACAGAAAGGTAAGACTGCATACTGCAGAGCCAGGAAGGCTGGATTTTGCCTGGAATATTTTCCTGTGTCCTACTCAGAAAGAGATACTTTCCAACCTGTTTCATAGCTTCCCTCCTTCCTCCTGGTTCTCCCCTATGGCAAACAAACAGGGATCCCAAACTAGCATCAAGTAAGCTATGCCCTAAACCTGTCTCTCCATGTTGTGAAGATCTTCCACTCTCCAGTTCCTCTGCCTCTCCACCACCAATGGAGCAACATACGTACTCTCACCTTTCTCCTTGGGTACAACATGCTATCCCAGTTAGCAACTCAAATCAATTGGCTTTAAGCTGCTACTGAATGAGAATCTCTGCACCAAGAGCATGGCACTGGAGACCAGGTGTGCCTGCCTGGAAAGTGGCATTCCCCTGTCTACCCAGGGAAGCCTCCTGCCTAATGGGCAATGAAGACTTTCGTGTTCACAGTCCAGTTAAAGTTCACCGTCGCTCTTTGGAGGAAGCAACCAGGTTATTAGAACACTGGAGACTTGAAAGCATGATGCTTGAGCAGCATTCATCGATGTGTAAGCAGCATTCATCTCCCAGAGCAGGCTCAATCTGTGCACTATTTATTCATAGAATCACAGAGTGGTTTGGGTGGGAAGGGACCTTAAAGCTCATCCAGTTCCAAGCCCTGCCATAGGCAGGGACACCTTCCACTAAAGCAGGTTGCTCAGCTGGACACAGTGACCCCTGAGTCAGGAAACTAAGTCAACAAACTAATACGAAAAGCAGATAAAATAAGAATTTCATTTTCCTAACTGCAAACCTGAAGGTTTTGTTAATTAAGAAGCCACTGCTATTCTGCCTCTTAAGTAGTACAGTCAGAACCATTAACTATTTCCTCTACCTGACCAAATACTTGTCTTAACCTTTTCAAGGCCAGGGTGGACAGATCCTTGGGTGCCATGGTCTAGTGTGAGGCGTCCCTGCCTGTGGCAGGGGGGTTGGAACTGGATGATCTTAAGCTCCTTTCCAACCCAAAACCATTCTATGATTCTATGATAACCTGCCATGTTGAGGTAGCTGAATCCCTATTAAAGCACCTAAATAAGAGCTGGACTGTCGATTACTCAGCTTTACACATTCAATGATGAACTGCAGATTGCAAAATCAAACTGCTTAGTTACAGCCAGGTACCCAAGCAGGGACTCTGGGCAACCTTTGGGAAATGCTGGTGGTCCTCAGCACATCAGTGTGCAACGTGCCAGAACTCCTTCCAGGGATGACATTAATTCCATAACTAAATAAATGAGGTTTATTAGTTACAAATTCATGACAAAACATCAAACTTTCCTCAGTGCTCTACTCTCAGATGACATCTTTAACTTCCTATTTATCACTAGAAAAAAAGTAACTCTGCTGAAAGCCTCATTTATGAAAATCCATTTTGAATTTAAAAAATAGTATATTGGCAATAATTCTCAATTCTATCAGATCAAAGGCATTCCTCAAACAAATGAGCCTCTCATATTGATCAGAGAACAATCAAATTACCCCTGAAGACCTGCTTCTGAAGAAAAGCTACAATGCAAATACAATGAGAATAAGCTAAATATATATGCTATAAATAACAAGCACAAAACCTACCAGGGCTTAGATTCTGCAAGGAAATTAGGCAGAAAGAAAGAGCAGAGAGAGGTAGATAATTATTATAATTGAATTTACAATTTCCATTAGAAAGTTGGATAAATTTAGTACATGTTCATTTATATAACAAGCTACCAATGAATATATCAAGTAGGATGGGTAATGCTCATTGGGGCAACATTAATTGAGAAATTTGCATGACAAAATGTGTCAACGTGGACCTGGTGCCACTCCAGAGCCAGCCATCACTCCCATTGCTCCCTTTTATCCCAGCAAAGGGAGAAGTTCAAGCACAGTTTTTCTCTCCCTTTAACAGAATACTGAGAAAATCATTATTAGGCTGATGAAGTTCATTTTTGCTACTCTTCCCCTTATTAAACTTTGAAATACAAATCAGAGTTTCCCTCAGTGTCACATTAATGAACGACTGCATTAGAATCAGGTTAGGAAAGGACCTTTTTTTGTTGGTCCACAGCCTTTTTCTTCGGTCCAAGGACCATGAACTTTGCAGGGTTCATGTTTGTATTTCAATGGTTAACTGTGAACCCACCATATCTCAAAGCATGCATTTACTTTGTGACAAAAGGCTAGAGACTGGTTCACATTCAAACCTATTTTGGGCAGAATCCTTGAGTCACGGGTACCTCAGGGGAAGCAGAAACCTTATGTAAAAGGCACATCTGCAACACAGAAGCAATCTGTTCCTTCTGCTTCAAACATGAAATTGCTCCCATTTGTTTGGTTTTCTTTTCCCTGATGCAGGAAAAGAATCAGGTTTAAAGAACATTTGTCTCCATTCTCTTACAGATACAAACTGCACTACATCACACACACTCAGGATGCCCCAGAAATCAATTAAAGAAGATGAAAAATGCATGGTTTTCCTATCCTGTGACGAAGCAAAGTAAGAAATGAGAATGCTTTTCGTTTCCTATCAGAAAATACTATTGAAAACCATCACCACCACCAAAAATCAGACAAGATTTGATTCCCCCAAATGCTCCTTGGGGCACTGCAAGAGATTTCTTCCCAGGTAACTATTTTTGTTTGAAACGAAATGGTCATCAACATGTCAAGCTATAGAGATCCAATCGAAAGCACTTTAGTTGGAAGGATTAACAGATCTAATTAGGTCAGCAGCAGTAGAAATGAGATGTAAATAGGCTGTCAAGTACACGGGGCTGTGTAAATGCTTTCACATCCTGAGCTCTGAGTTGTTCCTTCTCACTTACACCGTTGTTTTTAGTATGGGGGTGAGACACCTGACAAGAAGCAACTTGCTTATTTAATACCTGCAATGAAAAGTAACCCATAGTGTGAAGTCATGTCCGAACAGCACTCCCGTTCTGAAGCAGCAATAATGTGCCAGCAGAGAGAATCAGCCCAAATCCCCTAATTTGAAGCAAATTATCGACAGTTGAAGCTAACTGGCTGTTTGACCCAGGGAGCAAAATTGGACGGAAAATACTAGAGGAAACCAATGGAAAATGACTGTTTAAACTCTGCTGCCATTCTTCATCTATGAGAGTTTCATCTGAATATGCATCATGGCCATCAGCTGCCCATGCTGAGTGTGCTTTGATAAGAGAAGGTAACGTGGGTGAAGAAGAAGCTCCCCATGACCCGGCTTCAGTGTGCTCTTGAGCCCAGAACCCCCCCGTGTGCTGGGCTGCACCCCCAGAGCGTGAGCAGCAGCTCAGGGAGGGGATCCTGCCCCTCTGCTGTGCTCTGGGGAGACCCCCCTGCAGCCCTGATCCAGCTCTGGGGCAGCAGCACAAGAGGGATGTGGAGCTGTTGGAGTGAGGCCAGAGGAGGCCATGGAGATGCTGCGAGGGCTGGAGCAGCTCTGCTCTGGAGCCAGGCTGAGAGAGCTGGGCTGGGGCAGCCTGGAGAAGAGAAGGCTCCTGAAGGGGAGACCTGAGAGCAGCTCCAGTGCCTAAAGGGGCTGCAGGTAACCTGGAGAGGGGCTTGGGACAAGGGCCTGTAGGGACAGGCCAAGGGGAATGGCTTTAACCTGCCCGAGGGGAGACTGAGATGAGCTCTTAGGCAGAAGCTCTTCCCGGTGAGAGTGCCCAGAGAAGCTGTGGCTGCCCCATCCCTGGCAGTGTTCAAGGCCAGGTTGGACACAGGGGCTTGGAGCAAGCTGCTCTAGTGGAAGGGGTCCCTGCCCGTGGCAGAGGGTTGGAATTGGAGGAGCTTTAAGGTCTCTTCCCAAACCATTCCATGATTCTATGTGCTCCCTGATTTCTCTCTGTCCCCCCTCTAGTGGCAGGGGTTGGAGCTGGAGGAGCTTTAAGGTCCCTTCCAGTACAAACCAGTCTGTGACTCTATGATTTTTCCCTTCGTGCTCTTTGGCAGGACCCTGGTTGGGGGATCAGTGGGACATTCCCTGGAGGGACGTTCCGATGGGGCTGACGGCAGCAGATGAGGGAGGAGAGCTTGCCCTAGCAGAGATCTCCCCTTACAAGGGGAGTACCTTGCTCCTGGTGCCTGCCATCTGTGTTAAACCACAGCTAATGCCATTTTCCCTGTGTTGAACCGCATTCCTGCATGAGGAGGCTATTAGTATTTGAGACCGCGCTGGCTAACTCGATTTGCAAAAGCACTGCCTTCCTGCTCTGGCTCGTACAGAAACAGACCTCCAGGGCTATGAGCAATACCCTCAGAATTAGGTTTCCACTCCAGGCTCAGACTGTATTTCTCACTGAAGGCCTGGGTCCTGCGAGAGCAATAAAGAAATGGATTAAGAATCGCGCAGAGCAAACCCCGCAGCCTGATCCCACACTGATCCCACGGCCCCTTCCCAAACAAAATCAAGGGTGCTGCTCAGGGACACAGCGTGGGCTCCATCCCTTTGGGCAGGCAGAAGGAGAACCCATTTTTCCCTCAAATCCCTGTAATAAGCAGTGGCAGCGCATTGATTGTGAGACTTATTAAAAAGTGACTCTGAGCTTTTTAGGCATTCTTTGCCTGGGAGAAAGCTTAACCCACCAAAGCCTGGCTGAGGAGGGAAGTGCTGGAGACTGCACTGGAGGAAGGGCTTGCCGTGCTTCCCATGTCCTACAGGCCAAAATAATGAAGAGATGATAAATAAACCCCCAGTTTAGCTTTTTCTTTTGGGCACATTATATACTGCTGGGTATCATGGGAAACCTTTTGGTCTGAGAGCCTGGGTTTGAAAATCCAGAGTATCAGAGAGGAGACATTTCTTTCCATTTGTAAGCAAACGCAGCCCACAAAGTCAACTTCATAATTTAATATAACTGATTATATTAATATAATATTAATGCATATAATTATAGAATTATTTAATCATAGAATAGTTAGGGTTGGAAAGGACCTTAAGATCATCAAGTTCCAACCCCCTGCCATGGGCAGGGACACTTCACACTAAACCATAGCACCCAAGGCTCTGTCCAACCTGGCCTTGAACACTGCCAGGGATGGAGCATTCACAACCTCCCTGGGCAGCCCATTCCAGTGCCTCACCACCCTAACAGGAAAGAATTTCCTCCTTAGATCCAATCTAAACTTCCCCTGTTTCAGTTTGAACCCGTTACCCCTTGTCCTATCACTCCAGTCACTAATGAAGAGTCCCTCCCCAGCATCCCTATAGGCCCCCAGGGCTTGGAGCAAGCTGCTCTAGTGGAAGGTGTCCCTGCCCGTGGCAGAGGGTTGGAATTGGAGGAGCTTTAAGGTCTCTTCCCAAACCATTCCATGATTCTATGTGCTCCCTGATTTCTCTCTGTCCACATCAGGACAATATATTTGCTGAAGCCTTTAAGATCCCATTTTGCTCAGTGCAGCTAATGTGAGACACAATGATATACGATGGTGCATGCATCATAACACATGAACAACTGCCCTGGTTTTCCTTTCTATCTCAACACTTCCATTATACCCAGATAACCAGTCTCATGCTCCTCGTGCAACAGGATCCCAGAGACACAAAATAAACTCCACTGTCATCAGCCAGGCGAGACCGTTCTGGTCCTCACTTTCAGCCTCTGCTGTCCCTCCTTGCCAAGCTCTCTATCTATGCTGGATTGATCGATATGCTCTCATCCAAACCATTATCTGAAGCTTAGTAAGTGTTATAGCCAATATTATAAATCTAAGTGCTCCTTTGCCTATTTTCTTTGAGTTTCCCTTCTCGCTGTGAATACAAAGCAGGGGGGTGATTGGTATGCAAGGGTATGGATGAACCCATAAAGGATGATAACTGCCTGAAGGAATCCCTTGATGTAATAATAATCCTTGAAGGAGTCATAGACTTCTTTTTTTTACGATCCCATATATTGTCAAGAGCATTTTTAGCAGAACAAATCATAGAGCGCAAGAATGCATACATAAGGGTTTCAGTTAACAACAGGTAGAGGACAATCAGAAAAATGTAATTAGAAGATCACCTGGGTAAAAGACTTAAGGTGGACCAAGTTAACAGTGGTGTCCAAATAATCTACGATCACCACCTCACACACTAAATGACATTATTGCCTGCAGCTTGATTTGATCATAGAATCATGGAATGGTTTGTGTTGGAAGGGACCTTAAAGCTCATCCAGTTCCAACCCCTGCCACAGGCAGGGACACCTTCCACTAGAGCAGCTTGCTCCAAGCCCCTGTGTCCAACCTGGCCTTGAACACTGCCAGGGTTGTGTTTGATGTATTTGATGCAAATATCACTGCGTGCTTCTCAGTTCACTACAGCAGCTTTTTCTGGCTTTCATAACTGACTGCAAGGCAACCAGAGCAAACAGTGTAGTAATTTCTCTTACAGGGAAATGTTTCTATTCTAAACGCTACTAAGATAATCTTATCTACAATATTTTAAACTGATTTTTCTTCACTGATACAAAGCCTGTGTAATTTAAATGATGATCAGTTTACTAGACAGAGAGTTATAAAGTTATGAAATATGTAGCTATTTGACCCATGAAACAGAAAGCATTAAAAACTGTGGAGTGGGATTTAATCACAGCAGTAATAAGAATTTATCCATCTGATCTTTCATGCCCTGCACTACTCATTTTCTTGATGTTCTTTAACAGCTTCCTTCCTATAAGCCTGATGAAATAGATGTGCAGAGTGATTGTTATAAGACTAGAAGCCTTCCCTAAAATTAATTCTAAGACTAATACATGTGGCTTTGTGACAAATCTGCTTTAGCTCCATTTTGCAGACTTTGAATGCATATTTCCTCCTCTTGGAAGGTTTATAGAAATACAGATGCTGAAGGAAAGCTTGGACAGTGAGCTAATGATGTACAGCCTGTATTTGATTGCATTTCTAAGGTATGCTTAAATCCTGAGGGCCTTCAACACTGGATGTTACACAATGGGCTCCATCTCTATTATAAAATATATGAAAAGAAAGTGGAGGGAATCTGAGCAATGAAGACTGCAAAGAGGAAAAATACTGAGCTGAATCAAACTTTGCAAAAAACAACAGTATATTGCTTCTATTTTTATGAACTTCCATTAAATGATGCAGAAACCCTGCTCATGACAGGTACAGGAGCTACACAAGGTCACATCCTCAATAGCAACGTGACCAAGGCTGGAAGCTGAGTTGTCTTCAGGTCTGGGCTTCAACCATCACAGCATGATGGCATTTGCAGGCAGTACAGTGAATATCAAGCATTCGGCCATGAGTGGAAGCTCCTCAAACAGCCTCATAGAATAGTTTGGGTTGGAAGGGACCTACAAAGCTCATCCAGTCCAATCCTCCTGCAATGAGCAGGGACATCTTCAACTAGATCAAGTTGCCCAGAACCACATCCAGCCTGGTCTTGAATGGTTCCAAGGATGGTGCAGCAAGAAAAAGGAAACTGGCTATTGGGATTTTACTCCTCACCCTGTGTTTTATCATCTCACTGTTAGTGCTTTTCAGCTGAAGAGTGAACTCTCATTAACAATACTGAGCTACTACCAGCACCTATATCATAAGAACTGAATTTACTACCCTGGAGCTCACACAAGAGGCAGTTTGAGAAACTGGAAACCTCATTTGAATTCCTGAGGTTTCTTCATGGAGATGGATTCCTCAGACCCGACTCCTCGCAGCCCTCCTGCAATTTTCCACTTAGAGGCCTGAATTCAGGTCAAGCGAGAGGTGGCCCCTGAGAGAGAAGCCTGGGAAATGGGTAAGAGCTCAGTACATTTTGATGGGAATTAGAGGAAAAGGGGTTGCAAAAAACCTCAGTGAAAGTATTTACTGAAACCATCCAGCCATGGGGAAGAACTGAGAAGGGAGGATGAGAGCAGAGAATTCCTCAATGTATGCACAAAACGTGTAAAACTTGGTGGGTTTAATGACACTATTCATATTCCTGAGGTTAATTCTATATTTGCTTTTTTTCATCATTCAGAATGAAAACACCAAATTCCTGCAGCAATGCAGTTACAAGTTCAATCATGGAAAAGCTGGACTTGTGTAGTGCTGCGCACTGTGACAGTCTGTCTTAAACAGAACTATTCCAGCGCTAAAACTGAGCTCCTAAACTCATGGAATGCTTTGGGTTGGAAGGGAACTTAAAGCTCCTCCAGCTCCAACCCCTGCCACGGGCAGGGACCCCTTTCACTAGAGCAGCTTGCTCCAAGCCCCTGTGTCCAACCTGGCCTTGAACACTGCCAGGGATGGGGCAGCCACAGCTTCTCTGGGCACCCTGTTCTCCTCTGCTGAGATCAGAAATGCTTTCTCTAAGCATGACATTTACTGAAAAGCAGATTACTCAATAGAAGTTCATTGCAGAGAAACACTGCAAACCACCCCTGCAAACAAATAAGAATCACTACCACTGGGTGCTTCTGCACAAAACAACAGCTTGGCCAAAGTTACACGTTCCAAAGTGGAAGAGAAGAAAAGCCCTGGTACTGGGTTTGCGTGGCAGGATGTTGCCATCAGGGGGACTAAAGGGGTGGCTTCTTTGAGAAGCTGCTAGAAGCTTCCCCCAGCTGGCCCCAGGATGGCCCTGCTGCTGTGATAATGTACTGAAGAAGGGGGAAAACCTGCATAACAGCTACTGCAGCCAAAGATAAGAGTAAGAAGGCCAGGTTGGACAGAGGGTGCCATGGTTTAGTGTGAGGTGTCCCTGCCCATGGCAGAGGGGTTGGACCTGGATGATCTTAAGGTCCTTTCCGACCCAAATCATTCTATGATTCTATGTGAGAGGAACAGCCCTGCACACCACAAGGTGTGTGGAGAAAGAGAGGAAGAGACCATGGTGGTCCATGGTGGAGCAGGTATCAACCTGCAGCCCAGGGAGGACTCCGCAGCAGAGCAGGGGGATGCCAAAGGAGGCTGTGACCCCATGCTGGAGCAGTTCATGAAGAACTGCAGCCCATGGGAAGGACTCACGCTGAAGAAGTCCCTGGAGGACCATCTGCTGTGGGAGGGACCCCATGGTAAAGGGGGTAAGAATGTGAGAAGTCCTCCCTTGATGTGGAAGGAGCAGCGGAGACAATGTGGGATGAACTGACCACAACCCACATTCCTCGTCCCCCTGGCACTACTCTATGGGAGAAGGTAGAGAAAATGGGAATGAAGTTGAGCCTGGGATGAGGGGAGGGGTGGGGGGAAAGGTGTGTTAAGATTTGGGTTTATTCCTCATTATCCTACTCTGATTGGCAACAAATTAAACTAATTTCCCCAAATCAAGTCTGTTTCCTATGAGTGACTCTCCCTGTCCTTATATCAACCCTTGAGCCTTCCGTATGTATTTTCTCTTCCCATCAAGCTGAGTAGGGGGGTGACAGGGCTGCTTTGGTGGGCACCCAGCACCCAGCCAGGGTCATCCTCCCCCAACTCCTTAAACACACATTTTTTTCCTTCAAAAAGAAAATAAATGGCCCTGCTGTAAAGCACTGCTTTAAAGAAAAGAACCAAACTAGTTTTAAATGCTTCCAGAATACAGGAAGACGCTGAAAAAGCCAGCTTTCTTTGGAAAGCTTACAACAATGCTGCTGATGAAGAGTGTTTCTGAGCTCCTTGCCTCAAAGGGGGCACATGTGTTTGCCTCTAGGAAATAAGAGGCGATAAGAAATAGCTCCAGAAAAGAAAGATGTCAGATACGTGTTTTATTTTCTTCCCTGATGATTTAAAGGCTGTTAAATCTAACTTGCTGCTGAGACTATATCCTGCTGGTTGAAGCTCCCTCACTGACACAGCTAACAGCATTTTGCTTGTCCTCTCCACAGAATGAATCCGACCTCCCTTCAGGTTGGTCCCTTTGAGTGATGCTGTTCCCCTTATGCTCTACGCACTTGTTTGGAACAGCGGGAATCCCTGGACCTGGATCTGAAACATCCACGAGCAGAATTCCATCTCCCTGCGGATTGTTCAGGGCACAAAGGCAAAGAAAACTGCAGAAAATCCTCATCCTCTCTGGGACTCACCCTTTGATGGGCAGGGGGGGAGGTCGTTGGGCTGATCAAGTCTTGACTTTCCATGAGGTTCCCATAATCGGCCATGCTTCCTTTGAGAGGCAGAGGAGGAGGAACGTCGGGGATGTCGGAGCTGGACATACCGTTGAGCTCCAGGTCTGTAAAGATCAAGACAGTTAGTTCATTCAGTAACTGAATCAAATCCAAAGATCCAGATTCCTACATGAGCTCCGATGCCGTTGATACTGCCGTAACGCTACACACGCGCTTTGTCTATGTCTTCATCTTTGTTACTTGAATGAGGCCCTCTTTTTAATAGAAAATGATTTTTCCTTCAGATCTCCTGCCAAAATATTCAGAGCTCCGCAAATGTAATTTTTCTCAGCTGTAAGCTCTGCATTTTCACCTTCACACTTCAACAGAAGTTCTGGTAAGTGCACTAAGAAAACATAACCGAGCTGAGCTTTATTTGCTTCCCCTCAGTAAAATAAAAGCATCTTGTTAATAAAATGCACAAATGAAAGCCTATAATTAACTACATCTCCCTCAAAAACTTCCCAAGTCCAGGTAACTAGAATAAATGAGCAGTCGTCGGTCCTTGAGTAAATAAAATCACGCAAGAGAAAGTACAAAACATTTATTATTGCTGTTTGCCGGCTAGAAAGTTCCCTTCTCTTAGCAGATAAATCCTAGCAGGTAGGTGCTGTAAAGGCGAATAGCCTGAGGGACAGTGAAGTTTATTGAGGCCTGAGTGATACATCGGTTTCGGTGTCGAAATCCACCCACGGTGTATTTCAGGGCAACTCAGTCATTTTAATACAGGCAAAACCCACTGTGAGCTCTACGAGGTAAAACTTAATTTATTCCTTATAAATTAGGGAAGCGTTTTGATTTAGGAAATGAAGAAAAAGTTCTTTTTATTTCACTGGGGTGATTTGTGAAGCGAGGGGAGGATTTGTTTATGCAGGTGTTTTGATTGCAAGGTTCCTTTCAGTATCTCACCAAAAGCACCCTTTTATGGCTCCTCCAAATGGCCTCTCGCTAACACAATTTAACTGTGAGGTGGCTGTATTGATTTGTCACTGAAAACGGTAATTTTCCTCTTCATCCTTTCACTTGAACTTTCACCTATGTCTGGACAAGAGCATTTTTCACCCCGGGACTTCAAAATTTCAGTGGCTACTTCTACATCAGGCTGAAAAGAGTTGTTTGTCAATTCCTTATTGCTTTTTCCAGTGCCCCTGCTCTACATCCTTCCTTTTCTATATAAACAGCATTTCTCCATTCCCTTAACATTCATAATACTTTCCTTTAAACATCTCTATCAGAATCTGTTTCTGCTGAGCTCATGTCATCAAACATGTAACTGGAATCCACCACCGCACATTTGTAACTAATCATTAATGCTGCCCAACTTCCCTGTTCATTCCATATGAATTTCCCAGCCATATCATACATCTAAAGATCATGAGGCATTGGAGACCGTAAAGCTCACAAAACAGCTCCTCGACATACATCCTGCATGCCTCATCCACAACTATGTATCTCTCTGTATCTCTCTCTATGATCTATTTGTTTTTTCCATGCAGTTATGGATAATACTGGGAGATGCTTGGAGAATGGCATTTTCTTCAGTGTTGTAGCTTTAGCCAGAACTTCAGCAGAACCTTGAAGCCTGCTTCAGAAAGGGAAACCTTCATTTGGGATTTACTGCAAACAAGCCATGTTTTTAGGTCTCACTATACGCATTCCTTGGGTGAAAACAGAAAATGAATATAATAACACACTATTACCCAAAGAGAAAGTGAATTTAACTGCCCTGAGCACTTTATCTTTGTATCTTACAGGATATCACAATCTCAACCAGCTCCATCTAAGCCACTGGATGGGGCTTGGAGCAAGCTGCTCTAGTGGAAGGTGTCCCTGCCCATGGCAGGGGGTTGGAACTGGATGAGTTTTAAGATCCCTTCCAACCCAAACCATTCTAAGACTACATGTAGACTAACAGGTGTTAATAGAAGATGGTAAGACCGAATTTGCTAGGAATGATACAAAACCTTTGTTTCTTTAACGTTGGCACTTGGAAGATCAATGGAAAGGCAGATGAGCCATGTTTTCACTAGAGCTGCAGAGGAAACAAGGTGTAGAGGCAACACTTAACATCTGCAATACTCTGAACAACCTACATGGTCACCAACTACCTGTGCAACTGTGTTCTGCTCTGCTTCTGTCCCTTTCCCTACATTACAGCACTAATTTTCTGCAGCCCCCACTGTGCTCCTAGCTGGCACCTTCACTACCTCATCCTTTTGCAAAACAGCAAGAAATAAACCCCTTTGAATGGGGACAGAGTATTTCCATCCACATGAATAGTTCATAATATGCATTAACAACATCATTTGCATTGTCTGGCAAACTATTTAGTAGAACAACAATGCTCTAGAATGACAAAAACCTACTTGCCTTGACTAGCTAATCTCTCCCACAGTTTAATGAAATCCAGGAGTCACCAACCCTTCTGCAGAAATAGGTATTGACACAAACTGCAGTCATTTTCAGTTGTGTTTCAAGATCTATTTGCTACAGATCTATTCATTTCCTCCTGCTCCATTCGGCTGAACTACACCTCGCTAACTCAGGCACTGCACAAATAATTACTCATCATTTCAGGCTGGTTGTCATTATTCAAGGTGTTTCATCAGACTAATATGCTCTGAATATTTATTCCTTGCCTTACATGGGCCACTGAGAATATCTTTGAGCTGGCAGGAGATCAGTTAGATGCCTGTTTTTTTCCATCTTAACCTAATGATCAGATTTTACACTCCATTCTCCTAAACTGCCAGCTAACAAGCAAGCAGGATTACTTCGCAACCCATTAACTGTGTTTAGTCAATTTATGCATTGAAGTAACTTCTTGATCCTTGGAATTCCTAAAATCGTTACTCATGACCAATCCTCAATTAGGGGAAAGAAGCTGAACCTGTTCTATGTAACACTCATAAATCTTCAGTACATATATATTATTTACTATTATATACTATTTATATTTAAAGATATATAGCAGGCTTCCAGTATCTGAAGGGGGCCTATAGGGATGCTGGGGAGGGACTCTTCATTAGGGACTGTAGTGACAGGACAAGGGGTAACGGGTTCAAACTTAAACACGGGAAGTTTAGATTGGATATAAGGAGGAAATTCTTTCCTGTGAGGGTGGTGAGGCACTGGAATGGGTTGCCCAGGGAGGTTGTGAATGCTCCATCCCTGGTGGTGTTCAAGGCCAGGTTGGACAAAGCATTGGGTGCCATGGTTTAGTGTCAGGTGTCCCTGCCCATGGCAGAGGGGTTGGAACTGGATGATCTTAAGGTCCTTTCCAACCCTAACCATTCTATGATTCTATATAGTATTTATACTTATTTATATCTATTAAATATTCTCAGAATGCTGCATCCCTGGCAGTGTTCAAGGCCAGGCTGGACAGAGCCCACAGCAACATGGTCTAGGGTGAGGCATCCCTGTCCAGAGCAGCGAGATTGGAACTGGATGATCTTAAGGTCCTTTCCAACCCAAACCATTCTATGGTTCTATGATCTGTGTGCAGAAAAATGTGATAACTTCAAATACTCTTTTAAAGGAGAAAACAAGTTAGTTTTAATAAAATGTACACAGAAAGAACTAATCCAATTCAAAGAATATCTTTTGCATGAGTATATATACTCTACTTCTCTGTATTTCCAGTTTTTAGCTGGGAGATTCTTGCTATCAAAACTGTAAAGAAAAGAAAGAGTTCAGTGTTATAACAATATTTGGCTTAGATGCCTGGCTCTGCAAAGGAAATGCTGCATTGATTTCCTCTTGCCTTTCCCTCTTCCACACGTCTGCAATCAACAAGTTCAAATCATTAAAGCAAAGCCACGTGCCTTTAGAAGACAGTTCTGTTGCTATAGATCTGTAGAATAAACACATGCCAGCTCGCAGGATGTGTATCTGCAACCGGCAACAGGAGCTTTCCAAACCACTGTTTAAGGGTAAAGGTTTTAAGTACCACAAGACACAAATAAAACAGAGACCTTGATGGAACAACACTTTCTTCTTAAAACTGAGCATCTATTCTCAACTTCTCTGGACTCTTGACAACTGTACTAGCCATTTGGGTACACGTATCAAGTATATCAAAAGATAATACATTACTGTTTTATCCCATGCTAGCAATTAAAACCTCTGAATAGCAGGTTTTGGACAACGGCACAGACACGGGTGCTGTGTTACACCCAGTTTTGCAACAGGCATTCCTGAAGACTGAAGAAAATAGGTGATATTTTACAGAAAACAGGGGAAGTTTACATTGGATCTAAGGAAGAAGTTCTTTCCTGTTAGGGTGGTGAGGCACTGGAATGGGTTGCCCAGGGAGGTTGTGAATGCTCCATCCCTGGCGGTGTTCAAGGCCAGGTTGGACAGAGCCTTGGGTGCCATGGTTTAGTGTGAGGTGTCCCTGCCCATGGCAGGGTGGGTTGGAACTGGATGATCTTAAGGTCCTTTCCAACCCTAACTATTCTATGAGTCTACAGTTCTATAAAAACTGAGTGATAGATGTTAATGTCAAAAAATACATCAAAAAGACTGGCTTTTTCCCCTCTCCTGCCTTGTACTCACTAAGCAGCAAATAAAGTTGGTTTCAAGTACAATTACATTAAAAGATTTTCTTTCTGAGCCTTTAATGCTCCAAAACCCCCCAAATCCAATACAGAATCAAGTCCAACACTATTTTTGACAGTTACTCTATACGAAAGAAATGGTTAATGATTATTTGACGAGGAAAAGCAACTTTTTCAACCCAACAACTCTGCTTTAGGAAAATGGTGAAATAATTGCTTCTGACAAATGCCAGGAGCATGATGCTAAGAGGCAAGTTCTTGTTCCTGCAAGTGATCCCATGGTGAGGGCAAAAAGAGCAGCTCAAAGGACTCAAACCTTAGTGTAACGCTATGTTTAGGCAACACATCTCCCCACTACAGTTCTTTTACATAGAATTTGCTAGGAAAAGAGCCTGAAGACTCACTGGACTGTATGCTGAAAGAAAGCTTTGTCCGTGGAGTTATTGGGGGTGGTGTCACTTGGGAGCTGGGAGGTGATGGAGAGACGGAGAAGCGTCTTTCGCTTGAAATGACGTTTATGACTTGGCTTTTTGGTCTCTGTGGCCGCAGCGGGCTGATCTGCACAGGGATAAAAACAGACACATTAAAGGAATGCATGCTGAATGCATTACTGAAAGCAGAGCTTGGGATTGCCGTATTTTCCTCACTACCTCTTAAACAGTAATAAGGCAATGGTAACACACACAGTACTTCTGATTTAATGCAGTATTTCACAGCTCCAAATGTCTTCCCCTTCCCCCAAGGAACCACAATGTGATTTAAGGCATACACCTTCCTGCAGCCTGGCGTATTTTCCTGAAGCAACGAGCCAATTCCCCAAACTCTTGCTTCGTAGCAGCCAAGGAAGTCTATAGTCTATATCCTTACACAACATTATCCAGCATTCAGAATCTTTTCTGTGTGTTGCGAAGGAGAAATCTGAAGCGAGGGAGGAGTGCTTCCTTCTGTTTTCACAAAACAAACCTTAAGAGGCTTTGTACAAAAGGCTGTGTCTCTGAGACCCTTCTGTGGGAAATGAATGACCATAATGTATGTAACGTCTTGTGGAGAGTTCATCAAGACCTCTCAGAAATATTCCTGATGTTAAAATTCAAGTTCTAACACTCCAAAGGTTTTTTCTTCCAAGATCTTTTAAAGCATATTTTTAGTATAAAGGATAAGCAAAGGAATCACGTTCTCAGAGGCATGTAATTATAAGAAAGCAACTCAGGAAACCACAGGAATCGATTAGGAAAGCTGCAATGCCAAAATCCAGAGAAAACTCAACAACTAGAATCAAGGTCCCAGGTTAACCTGCTCTGTAGCTACTTATCTCAAATAAACCTTCATTTCTGCTGTGACTGATGAGCTTGGTCCTCTTAAAGCTTCACATGGCTCTGCCAGGGAATATGAACTCTCTGGAGACCACTAATCCGTGATGAACCCATTGCTAATATTTTTTGGTCTGACAAAAGCAAGATCAATAGTGAGTGATGTTAAATGCCACTAAGTCCATAAAACGAGCAGCCTGTTATTCTGACTGCTCACACAAGCCTTTGAGTGCTCTGTTCACTTCCTGGCTTCAGTGTTAAGTTTGCCATCACAGAATCAAAGAATGAACAATGAGAATTTATGTTAGAGAAGTTTATGTAATACTTAAAAGGAGATCTAAATCTTTAGAACACTATGAAGGCATTCTTGACCATCTTCACATACCGAAATGCTTAGGCTATCCTCTGACATGATCATAGCAGTACAAGACCTCTGTAATTAGGGCTTGGGTTTTGATCAGTCCATAAATTCATGATGAGTACAGTGAATTTTGGAAAGAAGTATTGGAAGTGGATGATCTAAAGGTCCTTTATAACCCTAACTATTCTACTATTTAAGCCATGTAACGAGGCAAAACAGCCTCTGAATACTCCTTTTTAAAGACTATATAAAAGCTCCAAGAAATGATTCTACAGTTTTATAATCTACCCATGTTCTTCCATTGCAATTTATGTTACTGGAAAAAAAAAACCCGAACTCCTATATAAAAGAATCCATCACAGTGATGGAAACACTCATTTTGGAGTTCTCTAACTCCATCTTCGAAGGGATAGCAGAAGCTCTGCAGAGACGGGAATGGCCACTGTCGGACACGTTGCTGCACGTCTCACTTGATACTCTCTGTAAAATTGGTATCAGTCTTGCAAGTACATTGCACAAAGTAGTGGGTAAACAGGATCTAGAATAGATTCACACCTAAGGTTGTTGCAGCCTTCCCTCCTGAAAGCAAACCCCTGCTAACAGCCTATTTGTAGTGGGTAAAGAATGATTTAGAATCCGAGTGTGGTCAAGCATCAGCTAACTGTGAGATGTACATGGTGGGGTGAATAGCTGAAACTGGACTTTTGTACCACCAAGCACAAGCCTGCTATCTGCCAGTAACTGGCACGGGCTGGTTGCAACCTGTGATGATACCTGGCTGAAACCTGATGAAACCTGGATGCTGGGGAGGGACTCTTCATTAGGGACTGTAGTGATAGGACAAGGCGTAACGGGCTAAAACTGAAACAGGGGAAGTTTAGATTGGATCTAAGGAGGAAGTTCTTTACTGTTAGGGTGGTGAGGCACTGGAATGGGTTGCCCAGGGAAGTTGTGAATGCTCCATCCCTGGCAGTGTTCAAGGCCAGGTTGGACAGAGCCTTGGGTGCCATGGTTTAGTGTGAGGTGTCCCTGCCCATGGCAGAGGGGCTGGAACTGGATGATCTTAAGGTCCTTTCCAACCCGAACTATTCTGTGATTCTATGAAACAGAAGTGACACACAATGAACCCACCTACTAATACACAGGTGGAAGCCAGTGATTAAGAGGCTGACCATGCCCTGTGCTCCTGCACATCCATTATTCTGACATATCTCCCTACCCAAATCCATCACATGCTCTCATTTATTCCATCTCATCCATGCCAATTTTGAGCACTGGTTTTCCAGGCTGCTGAGTACCCTTCAGCACCACCTCAGACCACACTTCATCGCCCAACCTTGCTCATGAGAACATGGTGTGTCAGATGTGCCATAAGTCACACTGTAGTCAGCACATCTGGGGTCTGCCACGTCATTCCTACCCACAGAGCAGCCTCCTCCGTAGAAGAAAGATGGGCTTGATCCATCTGGTGTTAGCAAATCCAAGCTGGATGTTATTCTTCCGCTCATTCTCTTGAAGGTACATATAAACTGTCACTGTACTAAACAAAAGCATGTCTTCTTCTGTAAAGCCCCCAAATATTTGACAAGTCCGGACTCAGAATCCATCAGAAAATTCACCAAATAACTGAAATTTTGTAATCGAATTAGTGATGGTACAAGGGAGTTCTAACCTCTCAACAGAACAAATCCAGTAACTATCATACAAAATCTAGTAGCTAATAGTAGTTTAATACTAAAATCTCACATTTAAAGCTCTTTAAATCTTTCATTTTAATTTCAATTTCTGGTAAAATCTGGATTCCAACTTTTTTCTTTTGGAAAACAACTAACCTCTAATTTTCCTCCTCTTCCACTGCATCGTCACCTTTTCTTCTCACAAACTTTCTGCTTCCAAGTTATTCATGCCAGAGAAATCAAAACACCTTATTCTTCATGAAACACAGAAGTACCAGTGCTCTGGGAGTAATTTCAACTTAAAAAGGGAACTGTTACAGAGTTCAGCCCACAAAAGGAGAACAATGGGAAAGCTGAATTCTTACCCACAAAAGATAAGCATTTCCCTTTTATATCATTAACAAGGGCATGCGTCTGCAGAGCGCAAAGAGTTTAAGACAAGTTTTATCTTTAAGCTGCTTGCCATGATATGTATAAAATTCCTGAAGACAGCAGTGGGAATTGCCCAACCGCTCTTGTAAACTGAGCTCAAGAGAGTGGCTCCTCTATTTCACCTGCAAGAGAAAGCAAACTGCACTAACAGCAAGCATTAAAAATTGACTCGGGTGGTTTGGAGCTCACCAAGGAGTTTGCAGATACTGAAAGAGGAGTTTTCCTCTCACCAGCAAACTCCTTTTCTTATTATTGATCCATGGATTTCAAGAAGCTGAAAGTAACTACCTCTGACATTTGATTCCCCTCCCTCACTATAAGCAGTGGAGTATCAGTCATACCAGTCATGCACTGAAAGCTCCACTGGGAAGAGTGGAAAACTTGAGCCAGACCATGTCGAGCTTTGCTTGGTTTTGTTCCTCCGACAACAAATGGGGATATGCCTTGAAGGGTTCACAGGTCCTTTCTAGCCAGCATTTGCATTTTTCCAGTCATAAGCAATCTTCTCCAATGCCCAAGAGCTCTCAGAGATGACAGTGACCTTGCAGTGACACCAACCAGCTCTCCAGCATCCTTGGATGCCTCCCATCTGGTCTAGTGGAAGGTGGCCCTGCCCATGGTAGAGGGCTGGTACTGGATGGGCTTTAAGGTTCTTTCCAACACAAACCATTCTGGGATTCTATGATATGGAAATCTCACCAAAAGTACTCTGTCTGGAAACACTCTAATGATGCTGACCTGGCTGGCTTTGGCAGGAGAAAGCTCCATTCAAACCAACCGTGGCTTATCCTAAATGTGCTGAATTCAATGGGAAAAGTCGTTGGATTCAAAGGAGTTTGGGTGAAAAGCCTGAGATGCGCAAAGGGGATTTTATCTGAGGTTTTTGCTGAGCTCACACTGGGTCCACATCAGACAGAACAACTCTGATCTTCCCAGCTGTTAGAAGGCACATCTGAGACATTAAGCTCATCTTCGGGTGGAAAAGAAGGAGCAAACCCAGAAAACAGAGGAACAATGGCTGAAAACTGGAGTAACACGCCAGTGCAAACAGCAAAGAGAGAGACTTACAGGATCTACTTACTGCAAGTCAGGGAGAAATCGTTTTGCAAGTCCAATGTAAATGGCCCAGCCACCAAAGCAAGACTCTGCTGAGTTATATGCTGGCTCTACAAGTACTTGTGCAAAGCTCTGATACAACATTGCACTTCTTTCTGAAGGGCAAACTGTAAACTATTGGCCTCCAAAGAGGTGTCCAGGCAGGGATTTGGGGGTTACACGTAGTTCACACAATCCCTGCTCCAGCTTCAAATGGCCTTGCTTTCAGTTTCAGAGCTAAAACTTCTCGTTACCCAAGCCTTTAGGATAGTTTCAGTGAATTAAATACATGCCAAGGGGAGAGGGCTTAAGAGAGATATGTCATCTAGTTACTCTCCTTACACACAGCCACCACTGGAACCGCTCATGATTTTCTGCTCGAAACAGCCTTCAAGAATGCATAATTGCCACACACAAAATGGCCTTGTAACATTCCCACCAAACAGTGTCTTGCCGTAGTCAGCTGAAATACAAGGAAACCCATCGGGATCTATGGGGAACCTTAAATATAAAAACGGCTGCTAAAATGGTAGCATTTATTTTACTTAGGATATACCATCTGTTCCTTTTATCAAATAGTCCTATACAGCTTTTGGTTAAGATTTTCTTACGAGAGACTGTGATTTTTTTATCCTGTAAATAAACCCTGTGTTTCTGATGCATTATCACATATATTACTATCGTAGCATATTCCCTTGGAGATGGTTTTGGTCCAAAAAGAAACTAAATCCCCCAAAATCACCATTTTTCTTTAAAAAGAGAAAGAACACTGCTCAGGATTAGATAAAGCATTACTTGCAAATCAAGTTACCGTTTCTGACAGGATCACTGCTTCAGACTGCTGCAGAGAAATATCAGTAGATTTAAATTCTTTATCAAATATCTCTTGATGCTTGCTGTTCCTTTTCTCTTTCTTCTTTTCTTTCTTATCTTTATCTAGGTCATCCTTGTCCAATTTATCTTGAGACCTAGAATGCATCTTTTTGGGCAGGAGGGGCTCCAGCACAAACCTAAAGGAAATTGTTGATGGTTAGAGCAGTAAAATACCATTTGGAAAACATGTAACTTTTGTTTGCATGTTTCCCAAAGTCTCCTTTCATAGAACCACAGAATCATCTATGATCCTTTGAGTCAGTGATGCTTTGCTAAGCCAGGAAAACTCAGCAGAGAGAAAAGGAGGGGGCAGAAGGTTGTAACAATCATAATTGCCTTACAATAAAATTTACTGCTGAGGACCCGATAGTGGGTATTTCCCTGCTCTGCAGTAAATTAACTGGTTTACAGCTACACAAACTCCTGAGTTCCACTGCATGTGGTTTACATAACAATGAGGTTCCCATCCAGCACTCCCACTACACCTGGCACGGGTGCCAGCATCCACCTGGAAAGCAGCGCTATAGAAGCACAGGTAATTGCACAGTGCATTAAAGAAATGTCACTCCTATGTTCCCTGCACCCCTGGTAGATGCAGTCCATGGGTCTACCAATGCCAAGTGCCCAAATTCCTCCTGGATCTTCATTTTTTTTGGCTTCATTTGGGTGGAGAAAGAGGATGTATTTATTCCCCAGAGAAGGAATAACAGCTCAGAAATTGCTTTGCAGAGGTGGAGTGATTTTCTGTGCAACATGCACAACACAAAATGCTTTTTATCCTTGTAACTCATGACAATTACAGCACCTGCTCTCTGAAAAGCAAACAACATCACCCCTAATGCAAGGGAAACAACTGCATGGGGCACAAAAGCAGGAGGTACAGAGGTTTAACCACAGACACGAGCCCCATTCCTGTCTCTAATAACACCTTGTTTGTGTAGTCGGTTTTGCATGCATTTTTATAGCATTTTGATTTTATATTATATACATAATCATATACTCGAGGACATATATCCATATGAGTGCCCACATACAGTCACAGACCCACACCTCTGCTCCTCTACAGCATGCCCTGGTAAGGGGGACCCAGGAGGGCTGAGCTAAGCTGTTCTGGTGTTCCAGATACACTCCAGAATGACAAATCAGCCAGATGCTAGCAAAGGGCAAGGTTAGCTTCCAAAACCCAGATGTATTTTCCCACCTGGAATGCTTCAAGTGTGTGAATACAGCCATCAGCTCTGCAATTTTTATGGTTCATGACTATTATTTTTCTGGCTACAAAGGAAAAAAATCTTTAGGGGTTGAAGGAACTTTTAAAGGAAAACTTCATATTCCAAAGAGTTTTTGTTGCATAGGGAAAGCACTATTCTAGAGTAATATTGGAACGCTTCTTAGCTAATTTAAAGGAATCCTATCTTACCTTTGTTAATGACTAATTTAAATACAAGGTAGGTATTTTGCTCTTCTTGAGCTAAAACATCCTTAGGTAGACAAAGTATTTTATGATTTATTTTATATTATAAACTAATACACCAAAACCATACCTTGGTCAGATTTTACCTGATCGCACCCTGACAGGTTTTCATCATGTTACAAAACTGAAACCAAACCAAAAAGCCCCCCCAAAAAAGGAACCAGCTTACGTTTTAACATTGGGAAAGTATTTACCATCCCATGGGGACGCATGCACGTACAGGCCACAATCTTAACTGTGTTCAGTTTTGGTCCCACTGCACAAAAGAGGTGTGGATGGGCTGAAGATGGTCCAGAGGAGGGCCATGAAGATGATCCAAGGGCTGGGAAGCTCATGAGGAAAGGCTGAGAGAGCTGGGCTTGCTCAGAGAAGCCTGGAGAAGGCTCAGAGGAGACCTTATCACCATGTTCCAGTATTTAAAGAGTGGCTACAAAGAAGATGGAGACTCCTTTTTTACAAGGAGTCCCATGGAAAAGACCAGGGGTGATGGGCACAAATTACTCCTGGGGAGATTCCAACTGGACACAAGAGGAGAATTTTTCCCAATGAGAACTATCAGCCATTGGAATAATCTCCCTAGGGAAGTGGTGACTCCCCAGTGTTGGACACTGTTAAGATTTGGCTGGACAAGGTGCTGGGACATCCAGTTTCAATGGTGCTTTGCCTGGAAAGGCTGAACCGGGTAATCCTTGAGGTCCCTTCCAATGGGGTATTCTGTGATTCTATGATTGAAATACTGAAATTTGCAGTACAGTAATCCTAATCACCTCCATCAGCAGCAGTATCCAAAATTACTGCTCTTTGTTATGTTTGAAGCACTCAAAGCCATTCACTCTTTATCCTGAGTTAGCTCATTTGATGCAAAGAAGCTCCAACCTGCGGCAGAGGCCCCTGAGCCATGATGCCTCATAAGCAAAGCCAAAACCATGTGCTTTGGGACACAAAACCGCAAGCTTTCTTCATCCCATTCTACAGATAGGGAAAAGGGAGGGTGATGATTCGCCCAGGGCCACAAGGCCTGGGCCAGAAGACACCAGCTCTCCAAACACCATGTGTTTTACCCACAAATTGCTTATTTTAGCTGCTGGAGGGCAGTGACAGCCACCTCGTAGGCTGACTGCAAGTTTACAAGAGGAATTGCCATTCTTCAGACAATGATTAATTGCTTCCCTCCCAGGCATTACTATTATTAGGACTATTAATAATCTGTATGCAATGTATGGGTGATAAAATGGGTTATCACGCCATGCTCCTACTTGAAGTACATAAGGACTTTCAACAGACGGCTCATCACACAGGCATACTGGGACTTCCCCACTTCCAACCACTGCTTAGAAGTGCTCAGATTTGTACTTCTAAGTCCCCTTTTAAGCAGGGAATAAACCCAAGGCCCTTTTTTTAAAGTCAGAGTTTTATTTTACATAGAGTTGTAAAACACATTATACATTGGGAGTTGTAAAACACATACTATGTCAATGTCTCCTTTGAGTTTTTACTGTTTAAAAGCTCCAAAGCAGGAGAAGCTGGAGATGGCATAAAATAGAAGGTGGATGAGCTGGGCAAGACAATCTGTGGGCTCTGGTTTGAATAGTTTCTTAGTTCCATCTGTAATCTCAGAATTAACATATGAACAGGGGGGAAATGGAAAGCAAGAGAGGACAACTGACCATAAACCAAATCAACTAGGGTAGGTACATGGGGGATCTTCTTCCAAGTTAGTAGTGACAAAGCACCCATACGATTTTTACAGTCATTTGAATTTTTGAGGTCCTTATGTTCTTTACATCTGATGATATTTCTCTTGCTCCGCTGATCAAGCAAATGAGCATTTTCCCCAGGTTTTCCCAGGGATGACAGTTGTTCATTATAGTTTCCTCACACAGATTCCAGATGTATTGCTCCGGGCTTGAAGTAGGAGCTGAGCTACACTGTGATCTTCATAAGGGTTTTTTTAATATACATACTAAGTGGACCCCTGAGATGCTCCCAAACTGCTGAGTGACACCTCCTTCAGCAAAGCACGGATGGAGAGGTGAAAGTTAAGAAAAGAGCATCCAAGGAGAAATTAAATTATAGATACCGATTTTGAAGGGAAATAGATAAAGAAGTGGATGCAGAGAAGGAAAGAATCAGTATTTTTCTTCTGAGACAAAGTCGCCTGCTATCCAGGGATGGATGCAGCAAGACAACTTTCGTGGATGAACTAAGTCAAAACACATTCTCATCTCTGCTGTCCTACATTTATATCACCATGACTCACCGTGTATACATTATGGAGGGCAATGCAATGGAGCTGAGCTGCAGTTCTTCCCAGTGGGTAAATAAACTGTAATCAAAGGAAGTATCATATAGGTCCTTAGGTGCTGTGTTTCATTTTACACCCTGGTCAGGTAGAAACTGCCTCTGAAGGTTCACAGGGGACACTCATGTTTCTAGTCCTAAGTTAGCATCCCTTCAGGAGGCTTTAAAAACCTGCCTCCTTGGTCATATATTAAGTTTCAGGATTATGGGAACGCCTGGGGGGAGGAAGAGGGAGAAGGAAACTTCTGAACCCCACAAAGCACACAGATGATGCTGTTCTTTTGAGGGATGTGCCTGTGAGACAGCGCTTATCAACAGGATTCCTGGTTCTCGCATGAAATATCTTGATAAGTCTCGAAGTACAATGTTGCCATAAGCAGCTTTTCCTCTGGCAGCAGAAGTGAGCAGAAATGATTGAGCAGGTAGCTAATCCCTTCCTTCTCCCAAGATCCACCCGTTTTTACCACGACAGGGCTGGCTGAACACGCGTCTCATCACTGACTTTGGACAACATCACTCTGACCTATTACACCTGGGGTACTTTACAAGGGGATCATTTATCTCCTGCTTGTTTGGGGTTTTTAGTTTGAATGCTTAGGGGATTTTGTTTAACTTTGTTATAAAGAGAATCCAGGAAAGCATTACGTTCATGGTTAAAAAAGGGACAAAGAATATATTTGGAGATAAATGTCTGTATAGTTTGGGGTATTTTTAGCCAAGGCTGACTTAAAAGCACCATGCCTACCCCACAGTAGTTAGTCACACTGTTGTGTCACATTAGTGTTTGTGGGATACGATCATGAACCAAGTCTGGTATAAAATACACTGGGAAAAGTCCCAACCAAAACACCCCACAGTTCCTTATGAGAGAAAACCACTATCCTGCTGCCACACAGGAGGAGTCAGTGGGATCGCAAAGAGTAACACTGAGATCTGGAGTGGGGTGGTGATGATCCTCAAACTACCGATGTGCACACTAAACCGTGCTTTACAGAGGTAAGACCTGAATGGTTATTTCTTACTCACCCATCCGAGCCAGGTCGAGAAGGTGTGCTGTCAGAGGAGATGGAAGACACTGATGCAACAGAGAGGGGCCTTGAAGATGATGGCATCGTGAAGGATCTCACCATAGACCGTGGCCGGCTGCCTCGTCTGTCATCCAGACTTGAAAGCTGCAATGAAGAAACACAAGATCTTACTTCTTAAATCACAGTAGAGCTGACATTTGGTTACCAAAAGGAACGTGGAGATGTTCCATGGCTTTTCTTCTATGTAGAGTTTGATGTGATTTAATTATTCATTGTGTTTAACAACAAAGGAACAAACTCCAAAGAAAATCCACTTAAAGGACTTGGAAGAAATATGTAGGTCCTCATAGGCACGCGTATAACTTTAATCATATTCCAATAATTTCTTTGTTTCAATGGTATTTACACGCTTTTTTTTACATCTGGGCTTTGAAAAGGAGCTTTCTACAAATAACTTTGGTTTTCATCCATCTTCACGTCTGAATTCACTGCCCTGTCAGTATATCTAAATGAAATGGAGCTTAAAAAAGAAAAAGAGAAAGAAAGATATTCAAAAGAAATGTGAAGAGAGCCAATTTACAGAGTGACATCGAGGTGAAGAAGGAAATCTATGAAAGGTTTTTTATGCTGTTTCAGACAATTTCAGAGTTCTGAATATTTATGCAAGCTTTGTTAGTCATTAATAACCGGTATATGCATAAAATAACTGAACTCTTTCAGTCAACAAATAAGAAGCTCATGCTGTTTAATTACAGGTATATTTTCCACCCTGTCAGCTCCTGGCAAATTGGCCTTGTACAAGGAAGACAGAAGCGATAAAACTCCATCAATCCTGACAATTCCTACTGGTGGGTAGAGTGAAATTAGAAAGATAACACCACCTGAGTATGACTTTCCACCGAAAGTCATACTTCATTGAAATGACTGACACACAAGTATCATTAATGTCAATTATTCCTGCTCTCCTTGGAAATAAATTGCTATTAGAACTTTTCTCCTCTTAAATATATTGCCAAGATGGGATTTGAAGGGCTACAAACAGAACACCGCTTAGAAGGGTATCATAAAGGCTCGCACACTCCCTATAAGATCTCACTGTTCCCACTAAAAAAAGTCATCACTATAGACAAAAGTGAAAATTAATCTCTGAAAGAAGGCCTGTCATAAAATACAACAGGATACTTCACTGGCATACACTATGGCATACACTATTCCACTGAGATTTTGGGAACTCGGAGAACATCACTTGGCGCTTCTTTGCTGTCCTGCCTGCTGCAGCATCTTTCTTCCCAACCCCTTAGCCCAGATGCTCTGTATCGCATAGAATCCCAGCCTGGTTTGTGTTGGAAGGGACCTTAAAGCTCCTCCACTTCCAACCCCTGCCACGGGCAGGGACACCTTCCACTAGAGCAGCTTGCTCCAAGCCCCTGTGTCCAACCTGGCCTTGAACACTGCCAGGGATGGGGCAGCCACAGCTTCTCTGCGCAACTCACTGTGCAGAAAGCAGAAGTTCCTTCCCTCCCTGTACCCTGCACCATCCACTCCTGAGAATAAACCTCTGTGGGATTTTCCATAGGCGATTTGGAACCAAATTCACATCCTGTTTACATTGATGTGATTGACATAACATCCACAAACTCAGTGGCATGTGCCCATTAGTGACCATTACCAGAACTGGATGAGGAGGGTGCTGTTTAGGCATGTCTTGATTCCTTCACTCTTTTTAGAATCAGTTTAGTGTCTGCTTCTCATTTAGGGGCAGAAGAAACAGAGAAGAACTTCTAATTGGTATAATTTTCCTTTTTTCTATTTCTTAATAATTTATTTCTTAATTTATTAAGGGCTGGATTGCGATGGAGCTCCCTTCTGATATTCTTGCCTTGGAAGGTTTAAGGATGGGAAGGCAGGAAGGGCATGAAAAGGGTGCAAAGGTAGTCTGTCACCTCCCTGTGCAGCTGTGCTTTAGCCACTGTTTTCAGACAATAGGTGAAAACCACAACTGCAGATGCTTTTAGCCTCATGGCTGCAGAAGGTAACCTTCAACATCTGAGCCCATGAAGTACTATCTGTCTCAATATGCACGTGAATTGACACAGCATCTCCAAAACTGATGATCCAACCCAACTGGGGCAACCATGCAATTTAGCCTTCTCATAAGGAAACTACCACACACTAGATCATCTTTAAGGTCCCTTCCAACACAAACCATTCTGTGCTTCTATGATTCCAAGTTCAGCAGCAAAGGGGGGGGATGCCAGAACTTCCTGGCACTTCCAATGTGCCAAGGGCAGGCTTACAGCCACCACGGCACCCTGTGCTGCCATCCTGCTGCCCACGGGAGTGGGGTGAATGGGGTGTCCCAGTGCTGAGGTGGGGGGACCTGCAGAGCCATAAGGCAGGAGAGGATCCACAACTCACCATCACAGGGCAGATGGAGGAAGCCGGCTGTCTACCAAGTCATCCTAGTGCTGTACCACATACCTCTGTGGTAAGAGGACAGATGGGTCCTTTCTCATAAATCTATGTGCTTTATTTTCTGGAGCAGTGGGAAGAGATGCACAGCACATGCAGGTTTCAAATACTGCTGTCATTCCACAAAGAAACCTAAAGGTTATAGCACTTTTACACCACTGCTGTCACAGCTTCCAGCAGAGAGATAAAGCTCACCCTGGCAGCCCTGGGTATATTCTTAGGATACCAGCTCCACGTCGCCAGTCCTAGAGCTACTCTAACCATTAAGGGTGCTGAGGCACTGGCACAGGGTGCCCAGAGAAGCTGTGGCTGCCCCATCCCTGGCAGCGTTCAAGGCCAGGTTGGACACAGGGGCTTGGAGCAAGCTGCTCTAGTGGAAGGGGTCCCTGCCCATGGCAGGGGTTGGAGCTGGATGAGCTTTAAGGTCCCCTCCAACCCAATGTGTTCCATGATTCTATGAATTATGCAGCTGTATGTTGGCTTTTGGCCTTCCTCCCTCATGGGTAACACTCAAATGCAAAACAGACCTCCACTGGAAAAGCCACCAAATACTTGGTTGTGCCTTAAAGATGAAGCAGCAACTGAAAACAGCTTGTTGGAATGGCAAAAGCAGGAACTCCAGCACTATGAAATCCCATCAAGTAGCAGCTATCTTGTTACTGCCCGCCTGCATTTAGGGTGGTACCAGAGTATGTAAGGCTGCATGAAACTCTAGAGCAGCACAGCCCTCATGTGTCAGAAGGAATTACATCTATGGAAAGGTGACATTCAGCTCTAGGAGAACCATGGAAATTTTGTTTTGGTTTATTTAAACCCATTTCCTTAAAAACTGAAGAATTATCTTGACTTCAGGCACTTTAGGAACTGTTCCCATGCTGGGAAATGAAAGCACTAAGGCTTTCTCAGCATCTTTAATAGCACCCACTCAGTATTTAATAATCTGATGACCACTGAGAACAAGCAGGCAATGCTGCATCAACCCTGCTTTCGTCATCAGTGGCAATTATAACAGAGAAATAGACAACAGCCTGGAATTTCAGGGGATTCCACATATCTAGGAAATATAAAGTTAGCAGGTAACTTACGACAGCGCGGACCCCGTATTGCTTTTCCACTTTGTCTTTCAGTTGCCTGAAGCAAGCCTCCATCCGCTCGTGGAACGGCCGCAGCGCCTCCGTCACCTTCTCCCCATGAATCCGGATGCCTTCCGCCAGGAACGGGATCTGGAAAGCAGAGTTATGCTGCTTCAGTCTGCCTGGGCCTTCCTAATGGAAGGGTTAGGGCGAGACTCCCAAGTATGTTGCATGAGGGGCGAAAGAGCTCATATAATAACGATGATAATGACAATAATGATAATAACAACCATAACATCATCAACAACAACAATCATGAGACTTGTTCAGCCTGGAGAAGAGAAGGCTCCTGAAGGGGAGACCTGAGAGCAGCTCCAGTGCCTGAAGGGGCTGCAGGAAAGCTGGAGAGGGGCTTGGGACAAGGGATGTAGGGACAGGCCAAGGGGAATGGCTTTAACCTGCCCGAGGGGAGACTGAGATGAGCTCTTAGGCAGAAGCTCTTCCCTGTGAGGGTGCTGAGGCGCTGGCACAGGGTGCCCAGAGAAGCTGTGGCTGCCCCATCCCTGGCAGTGTTCAAGGCCAGGTTGGACACAGGGGCTTGGAGCAAGCTGCTCTAGTGGAAGGGGTCCCTGCCCGTGGCAGGGGTTGGAGCTGGAGGAGCTTTAAGGTCCCTTCCATCCCAAACCATTCTATGTGTCTATGATTCTATGATCATCATAATTCATTAGCTATGAATCATAACATAGTGAAAAAAGGATCTAAAAATCTGCTATAAATGATTTCCTTTTTCCTCTGTTAACTGAAGTCCTTTAAAATGAATGCACCCATAGCTCTGCCCTGTAATCACATGCTGGAGGCACAGCTGAATTTATCAGACAGCACAAACACTCCTGTGATGTTATATTCACAGGCCCCCATACACACCGTGCTTCCAAATGGCAAACTGATGAATGCTGACTCTCACACTGGGTTATTAATACCAGTCCCTTCCCTGCTTCATGAGGATATAACCTTAAAGGAGAAAATACTTGCATGCTTTGTTTAATAAATCCTGTTTATATAACTGGTAATGGTCTACATTCTCTGACGTATATATATGGCAGAGCAGTATTTATTAATAAAACACATAGGTTTATGTACTACCCATTTCTCCTTAGAAAAACCCTTTTATTTTCTTTGGGAGCAAAACAGAGGAGAATAAAATTAAATTAATTCTCTGTTGTAACTGAAAATAATCATTTCTCTCCGAGGCTTCTGTCACAGCATATCCCTGCCAACAGAGGATTATAGAATTAGTTCATAGTGTGGAGGTGTAGCTGACCTTTTAAAATGGTTTAAGAGAGACATTTTCATTCCCACAGCCATCCAGACACACCGTTAAGAGTTTGCTACCTCCAGCTTAGGGCAAATATTTCCTCTTCCAGGTCTGCTTCAGCCCACACAGGGCTCCGACTGTAACTTGGATCTTCTCTGCAGCAATCAAGCTAAGAGGCTGCTTCTTCATAGTTCATAATTAAATCATAATACTGATTAAAACCAGATCTTTCTAATAGGACTGAGCAGCAATCAGAAGGAGCAGCTTTATTAGTAAGAATAATAAATCCACAGGTGAATTACAGATGAACAAACTCAAGCAATCTTACCTAGAATACCCTTTAAATGGACATAAACTCTCTTAAAAGACTATAAAGTAAGAATTATGACAGACTGTTTTGACTGCAGCCACTGAAGGTGCCAGGGAGGGTTTCACTGCTGGGATACACACTGGGTACATACAACCAGCTTGAGAAGCAAAGTAGTAAGAGAGCTGATGGCCAAGTCTGCTGGAGTGAGTGTAGGTTTGGAGAATGGAAGAACCTAAAGGCTGGTGGCCAACTGGAACTGTTAAGTCAAGGGATTGAGGAACAGGCAAGAGGAGGCACCCAGCTATGAGGGAATCAAAGCAGACCAGAGCCCATAGATGAAGAAAGAAAGACTTATTATTCCTTAACAGAAGCTGAACTTAGTAAACTTCCCATGGCTTTGGTGCAGAACTTCTGTGAGATTTCTGAGTCAGGATGTTTGGTCTCCCTGTCCAAGGCCACTTAAGCCTTTAAACATCTATCAAGTGCAGAAAGAAATTACCTTCAGACTGTCTTACTACTTCTGCTTCACCTTCTATTAACTTCAGGGTTCTTCCCACATCTCCTTTCCAGACACTGGCACAAGGAAATGTGGTGATGAGTGACACTGAGGTGTAAACCTCCATGAATCTGTGTCAGGTGCAGAGACAGAGGCAGGATTTTGCCGTGTTCATAGAACAGAATCACAGAATCAACTGGGTTGGAAAAGGCCTTTAAGATCATCAAGTCCAACCACCAGCTCAGCACCGTCAAGCCCACCACTAAAGCAGGTCACTGGGATAGATATCACAACATCACTGTGATATTATGAATTCATTTGGGTTTGAAGCAGTGACGGGGGGGGGGGTTTGCTTATGGCTCTATTGCCAAAGACTCTACAGGGCACCCTCACCTTTGGAGAAGTGGATGAAGAAGCAAAGTAGCTGAGCTAGAAACACACGAGCTAAATGAGAAAGGAAACCAGCTCAAGATAAGACTTATTTTATCCTTCTAATCTTTGTTGATTTTAAAGTTTTATGAAGTTCCACTGCAAATTCAAATTAATGTCTGACTTTTGTCTTTTGCTTTTAAAATATCTTCATCAGCTTGGCTGAAATAAAAAAGCGACACGGATTTCAATTATTAATCTTATAGCCCAAATATTAAAAGAAATCCTTTCATAATAATGGCATAAAATATGATGGTAAAGGCTTCATTTGGTATGCTGCTATTCAGCTGTGTGGTACATAGTACCTTTGGTATGCTGTAAATGCATGAGCTAAACAGTGATTGATGTCATCAAATATTCATCATGCTACCATAATTTCGATCACTGATTTCATTATCTTCGTGTTAAAAGAAAAGCTCTTGGACTGATGTTGCTCCATGGAAATCTTTTGTTTCCTAAGTCAGAAAAGCAAAAAAGACAGGCAAAAATGGAATTTCTTTACTAATGATATTTATTTCATGAAACTGTGCACTTGAAGTTCACAGGAATTCTAAAGGGATAATATCCTGAAGAGCATGAATTCCATAGCACAGTGGAGAGAAAGGTAAGGTAAGGGGATAGGAAAAGAATCAAATTTAACTAGTCAGCTGATAACACGATTGTCAGGCTCCTATTTCATATATCCAGATTGATTTATACAGCATAAAGCAAATCTCCATGTGATTACAAAACTCCAAGCCCCGCATTATTGAAAGATGAAAACTCATTTTTGCATTCAATCACTGTCAAGGCCATGAGGAATTCAGACCAGTGCCTCACTCTGCAAAGTTTCCATAACAATTCCCTCTCCTGACACCAGCCACTTATGCAGCCTGTGCTTGGAAAACTGAAATTAGGTGAGAGGAGGTTTAAGTCTTAGGATAAATGGAATGTATATGAAATATGTAATGTAATTGCAAAGCGCTGATTTCCACTATGCAATTGCTACACCCTCTCTGAAACAACTTTTCAGCTATAAAAAGTAGGTTTTGATTCCTGTTCTCTATTTTTCTGGTTCCCATTGTTTAGAACTCCAGCAGTGATGGGGAATTATCATACAATCCCAGACTGATTTGGGTTGGAAGGGACCTTAAAGCTCAATCAGTTCCAACCCCCTGCCATGGGCAGGAACCCCTTCCACTAGAGCAGCTTGCTCCAAGTCCCTGTGTCCAACCTGGCCTTGAACACTGCCAGGGATGGGGTGTATCTAATTATATATTTAAAACCACTGAATAATTAAAAGAGGACCTGATTAGCTGCCATACATGTTTTCAAATACCAATACTATTTTAATGCCTAAATGTCACCAAAGTGAATCTTTGCTGAGGGAATGTGTGTTTGTAATTCATTTGAAGTATTGCTATCAGAGGCAAAGGCATGGAGCTGACATGAAGTGAAGTCTTCTGGGATCAAATTATTTTCCTCTATAAAACTTAAAGCTCCTAAAACTTAATCTTCTGTAAAAGCTCACAAGGAAATAAATAAATACATAAGTTTTTTGCAGGCCAAAAGAGTTTTTATTCAGTTATAGCTTTATGGTCTTCAGGGGATTTTTTCCTTAAATTCAGTATCTTTGGTTCTACCACCTCTGAGACTGAATCCTATAGAAATGTAAATTACTCTCTTTATAATAAAGATAAATTGAATGTAAAAAGACAATGATGCACTCTGTTCTTCTGTGGGAAAAACACTTCCAAGCATATTGGTATGTTTTTAGTGATCATAAAATTACCTTGAGACCACTGGAAAATGTCCAGTCTATGACTATGGAACAAAAAATGGAATTGTTTCTTATTTGTCCTGGAAAATATCCTTTGGTACATGTAAAGCAGTTCTTCATGTAGGAGGGTTCCTGCTTAGTCTCAGGCACAGGGCTGGAAACCTGGGTTCCAATCCCAGTTCAGGTAATACTGCCTGTATCATGTTACATTTAAATGATTTCTCCTCTAAAACACTGTCACAAAAATACCAGGTAATTTCAAATGCTTTATGAATCATGAGCATTCTTGTTCCATGTTAAGGTATACAGAAAACAAACCAAAAGGCTCATAACATCTAAATGAATTTACTGAGTATTTTGCATGGAAGCTAAGTTTTGCAACTCTCACATTGAATATTCTGTGCTCAAAGGTACTGGAAGTCTGGACAGAAAGGTTAATAAATGGCAGATATGTTGTTGGAAGAAAGAAGTGGATACGTGAAAAAATACTGCCCCAGTGTGTGCAAGCAGGGGAGGGATTCAGGGTTAGGGATTTCTTATTACTGAAATCAGCCTTAGAAAATTCAAATGCAAAACTAAACTACCAGTAACACCAACCAACATCATTGCAAGGTATTTTCTGAGCTGATATAGTTGGGATATTTCCACTGTATTATGGTTACAAAAAGAAAGGGAGAAAGAAAAGAGGTTGATCATGTGTGTTCCTTGAGGGTTTATCAAAAGACAAATGACGCCAGGTTTGGAAAGATGCACTTTAGCTCAAGTTCCAACAGTTTTAAATGGCAATGAAGTGTACAAAGGGTGAAGAGTTTAATGCCTGCTTTTTGTCAAAAGTGACACTAAAGTGCCTTTGCACAGCAGTTGAGCCCGACCAACCTGGCTGAAAGTATCTTACCTGCCAAGCGATCAGATCCTTCAGCTTCTCAATCTTGTCATGATCTTCTGGATGCTCGTGCATATATTTGTCAGTGAAAAAAGCCTGGGTAAGAGACAGAAATGAGAAGTTATTTCAGAGAGTGAATCAATGTCTACTGCCACGGCAGAATTACCTACAGCAAAGAGAAATTAATGCATCCAAAGGTTCTGCAGAACAATGAGAGCTACAAATACAAAGTGAAGATGTAGGAAAGAGATGCAGAATTTAACAGCGTTTTAAGATTAAGACATCAGCAAAGTAGGCAGATGAGCAGATGGTGATCAAGTTCAAATCTCATGGGCAGAGGACTTGGCACAGCCCTGAAATGGCTTTCTAGCAGTTCCAGAAATTATAGTATGTGAAATGGGTGAGAGTTACAGAAGGACATCAACAGATGGACAGAACAACACATACATCAGCGTGTACATTCTCCATTTATGTTAGAACATGCATCTTGTTCGTGTATGCCAACTCTGTACGACTAATATTCATAGAATCGTGGAATGATTTGGGTTGGAAAGGGACCTTAAGATCATTCAGTTCCAGCCCCCTGCCACGGACAGCAACACCTTCCACTACACCAGGCTGTCCCAAGCCCTGTCCAACCTGGCCTTGAACACTGTAAGGGATAGGGCAGCCACAGCTTCTCTGGGCACCCTGTGCTACCATGCTCACAGTAAAGAACTTCTTCCTTATATCCAGCCTAAATATTCCCTGTTTAAGTTTGAACCCATTACCCCTTGTCCTATCACTGCAGTCCCACACATATTCACAACATACTGATAGATACAGGGTTTATTGTTTCCCGATGTTACTATCACATCCCATATAACTTTAAAAGCTCATGCTGCAAACATGCAGTTAAGATTATTCAGACATATCTGCAACTGACTGCTATCTCTACCATAGGATTCATCCTTTAAAACCTCATCTGTTTGAAAGCAAAGGAGAGAATTGCAATCAGCTACCTTGGTCACTGAAGTTCACTCAGAAAGTCTCAGCTCCTATGTCCAAGAGCATGAGAGCCTACACTGGGAATGCTGGCAGTGACTAACTCTAGGAAGGGATTGTCCACTGTGCCCCTAGAGAAGTATGCTTGCTGCTAAACACATCAACTCTTACTTCAAATGTAGAAAGACAAAAATCCATCCATAAATACCAGAAAGACACTTAAAACCATGCAATCCTGGAATTAACGAGGTTGGAAAAGACCTTTTAGATGATCAAGTCCAAGCAAAAGTGGTAGGTTTTAAGCAATGTTCTACTAAGTACATATGTGGGGTGACCCACATGGTGTTTAGGTACAAATAGAGACACATCTCAACGAGGTGAAGAGGTGAAGGACAGGCAGTTCTGACGTTACCTTCTCATAGTTTGTGAACCCTCCCATGACTGCAGGATCCACAATGCCGTTCAGCAGCATTGAGAGAGGGTTGATGGGAAGATTTGGATCATTTAAGTGCTGTTGAACCATATTATTGATCTTATCATTTGTGAGCTGCATGGTTTCTATTGCGTTTTCCAGTGGACTGATTTCAACCTAAAATAAGAACAAAAGGATGTTATAATCAAGAAGCAGGTTTCTGACCCACTACAGAAGCGGCTGGCCACCAAACCACCACAATTAGAAGGATATCAGGGGTTTCAGAGCCAAAGATATTTTAACCAATAATTAACAGAAATGGTCATTTCAGGCATTGAGATACTTGGGATCCAATCTGATAATATGAGTGGAGATAAGTTAAATGCATTTCGCTGCTGTAGGACGGATTACACCTCAGCACAACAGCACAACGTTTAGAAAGGCTCTGAACAGAACCACGTGAGGTTTTGGGAGGATTACAGAGAACACCAAAGATTACAAGTCAGTGTGTTTTAGCAGCGCAAAGAAGATGCAGCTTAACGTAGGAAAAGAAATGATAACTTAATGTGGATTTTCTGATGGAAAATGTAATCCTAAGCAGCTCAAAAATCAAGCTGATAATTTTGCTGTGATTATTTTGGTGCCTTTCCAAGGAAATGAAGTTTCATATGTTGAAGAGATGACTTCTAAGCCAGCTGCTGTGCTTTACCCATGAGGTCACATTTTATTCAACTGAACATCGATACCTGAAGGAAGAAATATTCTTTCTCACATAGCCTGATGAAGGGAGCTCCTCAGATGTCTTCATGAGGTAAATTAGGTTTTGTACTGTGTATAATTTGCTTTATTTTAATTGACTGATCATAGAATCACAGAACTCCAGCCTGGTTTGTGTTGGAAGGGACCTTAAAGCTCCTCCAGCTCCAACCCCTGCCATGGGCAGGGACCCCTTCCACTAGAGCAGCTTGCTCCAAGCCCCTGTGTCCAACCTGGCCTTGAACACTGCCAGGGATGGGGCAGCCACAGCTTCTCTGGGCACCCTGTGCCAGCGCCTCAGCACCCTCACAGGGAAGAGCTTCTGCCTAAGAGCTCATCTCAGCCTCCCCTCGGGCAGGTTAAAGCCATTCCCCTTGGCCTGTCCCCACAGGCCCTTATAAAATCTCCAGCTATTATTTACAACCAGATCCTGTGTCCTTCAGGTCAACATGTTGAAAAAACAGTATTAAAATATTGAAATATTGCTGAAATATGTCCCTTTAGTGAATGGGATGAAAATTACGAACTCGCAGCATCCTGGGGCACAGACAGTCCTCGCTGGAAGACAGGGCTTATTTACATTGAAGAAATGATGTGGTAGGAATAGAAAAGGAAGGTTAATTGAGGCCTATGAGGAAAATGCAAGTGTATATTTGATTACAGCCTAATTTACATAAATGCTACATAAACAAAGCAGCACTTCTACCTGGCTATCAGTTGCTTCCCATGTTCCTGAGAACCACTTATAATCAAATCTCTTCAGTTACTCTTACACCTGCCATCTGATTACATCAAGGATGCTTTAATTAGCATTTTTAACAGTGTGCCTGGCGAATCATTGTGGAAGGCTCTGTGGTGGCTGTGGAGCAGAGCGGGCTCAGCTGGACAGATGATGCCTGCCCTTCAGAGCTGGAGGTGCTGCGGGTGCAATTTGGCCTCTGGGAAGCAAGACCACCCTCAACATCTGATTCAGCGCGAACTGTAGTGAGCATCACCTGCTAAATTTAGGATTCGGTCATTTGTATTAATGGGCTTCTAACTATGCAATAATTTGTTGATGAACCATTGCTTTTAAAGCTCTTGAATATCTACAGAAATTAGCACTCATTGAGCTGACTTTTTTGACTTCTCTGTATCAGCAATCACGGCTTTCTTTCTCATTCTCCTTTCTTTTACTACTCTTCTAATCCTCCCTCTAATCCTTTTAAAAGCAGATGGAGAATTGCAGTTCCCATCCTCCTACTATAAACTGTGCTTTGGAACTTACTGACAGCTATTAAAAATATCTACATTTGTGAATTATGAGTCTTCCAAGTAGCTTGCTAACTCTGGGCACTACACCATCTATTCAGGGCAAACAGAAACTACATACTCCTGATCCAATAGCAACGCTAAAAAACTAAGCATCAAAGCAAAACAGAGATTAGGGGGTTTGCCTTTTAAAACCAAATGCAATTCCAAATCCAGTTTCTCATTCACCGCCTGGCCTCAGCTAATGTTTACCCTACAACTACTTGTGTCCAGCTAAAACAAGTCAGATAGAGAGTAATGAATGTGTACAACAAATTCCTTGCAGATAACGAACAGATTGAAAAGGTTTAGGTAAAAGGAATCAGAAGGAGTTTTAAAGCAAATAGATTTAAGGCAATTATGCATGTTCCTCTATGGGTTAGGTAGCATAATACACTGCATTTATCAAACTACTCAATTTTCTCTCAGCACTGGTTTCCTATGATCTCACCTCTTCCTTTCAAGATATTCTAGCTCCATCAATAAAATATGGAATGTGCAACGCTACTGTAACTCACAGTGTTTAGTGAAACATCAATGCTATCTGTATCCATAGTCAGAATTTAGCCTTACAGGAATGTAAACCCCATGATCATGCTTCCAGCTGACAGGAACGTTGAAGAAAGTCATCCTGATTTTGGAGCAACTATGCCAGAGCTAGGTCAAACGTTACTTGTTTCCATCTTCCCACCTATTATTAAGCTCCATTCTGGTACCATTTCTCAGCTACGTGACTAAAATAATCCTTACTTTCAAAGAGCTCATAGAAAGTCCTCTCCAAGGGTTTATGCCCGTTTCGATGACAAGTGTAGTGCTAAAGGTGTGCGTATACAAATTGCCTGCACAAAGCAGCCTGCCAGCCTGTGCTCTTAATTCCTAAGGAAAAGAGACTTTCAGCAGCCTTCACAAACACCACTTCTCGCAATCACGATGATAAACACAATCTTCTCTATCAGGATTATATTGAATTTACAAAGTTCATTAAAAATTCAATGTGTTTTATTCAGCTGCCTATTACTGTCAAACCCCACATTCATATTCTGTTACTATAGATACCATAGTAATTTTCCGCATTACTTCTGTTCATCTAAATACAACTGTCCAACATAACCTCAATGGAGCAATGAAAAAGGTTTTAATTAATCATATGCAAATTGTTCTTTTCCTTTAAAAATAAGCCTCACAAGAGAGATTTAAACACTGCAGTAACAATGTTTTTATTGCTACTTAAAAATTACAGCTGCGTAAGAATAACTTAATCTTAAAGGCGTTTAATGGATATTTCTTATCTAAACAGTCTAAATGGCAGATCAGAAATGCCTAATTTGGAGCTGCTCTTTGGGGTTGCTAGGGTGCATTTGGGCTAACTACGGAAAGGAAACAACAACCACCTTTGATCACAAGTGATTAGCAGAGAGGAAATGCAGACACGCAGAATACATTTGATTTATGGTGTACTTTGAATGTTACAATCAAAGCACCCAAATCCTCGTTTCCAAAATTCAGACCAGTTTCACCTTGATGCAGCAGAGCTCCCCTACAAGACCGCAGGTCCCTCTTTGTTTTAGGCACACAGCTCACACCACAGGCTGTAATGGCTGTAACCTGCTGAAAGCCAGAAGTACTTCAAGCGCTTGATCAGACCTTGACCTAAAGGCCTGGAAGAGTCACATTTGCTCCTCTCAGGAGTGGAAAAGCATTACTTGAGTCACCCTCAGTCAATAATCAGCATCCTCATCAAGCAAGTTCCCCTTGTCTTCAGATGCCAGATATAGTCCCTTTGATAGCTTGCTCACAGAACTGAAGCACAGCCGTACAGAAATATAACAGCTCCCTGGCTGTGTAAGAGCCTCATTCTTTTATGCAATCTCAATAAAGACAAATTGATCTTACCATGAAAACGGATTTGACTTCAAACCACCTCAGAATCCCTGGTAATTTGTAAGCAGTCACGTAGATGGTTCTCTCAATCCACATATTCTGCAAGTATAACACAAACATCACGTTATCAGATAGACAGCTTTTATCATAAGCAAAGCTTTAAAGCATCCTAATCAGGAAAAGGATCCACAATGGCACAAATACTGTGAAGCCAGGGGGACATTTCAAACAGTATGGGCCTGAGGAGATGATGGAGTGACTGCCACAGTTTTATATCTGATACATGACTTAACAGGGAACAACTGCACTCTTTCCCAAGGACAGCACTATCTAAAAGGTCCAGTGGTTTTACTTGGACTGTTGTTTTTCTCATGAGAGCTTTTACTCTACACATCATATTAATATGGAGAATGCTTCCTCCCCAGGAGGGCACAGGAGCCAAGATGGGCTCCCAGGGGAGGCTGGGCCATCCCCATCCTTGGAGGTTTCAAGTCCTGCTCTGAGCAGCTCTGACCCCAGAGCTGGTCCTGCCTGGGGCAGAGGCTGGACCCAAGATCCCATCTTGACCTGTATTTGTGATTGTGCGATTCCATCTGAGCTGTAAACTGCAACAGCTTCGTTGTAACATCTCCTTATTAGTTTGAATTTAAGGATATGTGATTGAACATGTCTTCCTTGACATATCTCAAAGCTATCTCTTGATTCTAGACTTTGTTAGAACTGGCAGATGTTGGTAGTTCATCTTATTTATTATGAGGCTTTCTGTAAAACAGAATTGATTATGCCATTCTCTATTAACAGAAGAAGTGATTTCAAAGTGATTTAGATAAAACTACATTTTCTATCTACACTCAAAACGCATTGGAAACTGTCGCACTCCAGTCTAGCATTATGCTTTTGGAAAAGAAGGGTCTCCTACCTCCTCAGCTAAGCCCACCTAGATTAGCAAATCAGTGATCTGTGATATGACTGCCACCAAGAGTAGCTACAGACACTAAAGGAATCACAGAATCTGGAATGGTTTATGTCAGAAGGGACCTTAAAGCGCATCCAGTTCCAACCCCTGCCACGGGCAGGGACACCTTCCACTAGAGCAGCTCGCTCCAAGCCCCATCCAACCTGTAGGAAACCAAATACTCAGCATTTAGTGGCACACTGATTGGATTAGAGCCCACTACTACACAGAAACCCAAGTTCCTTGCTCAAGACGTATGCATTGATTTCTAACTTTAATTACTACTACACTACTACTTTACTACTAACTGCACCCACTAGAACCCCTGTGAATAAAATGGTGTCTATAAAAACCAAAAAGGCAATCAACTTGATGTAACCTGCTGTAAACGTTTTGATGGATACAAGCTGTGCTCAAAGGGAGTTTTATTGACCATTACATGAAACATATGGTTTAGTTAACAAATAAAAGTATGACTGCAAAAAGACTTTTAGATGCCTGACTGGAATCTTCATGGCCAGATATGTTTTGGTGAGAGATGTATCTTTTCAGGTAGAGCCATTTTATGCTTTGTTATCAAAATAGCTGGTTTTCAAGGAAACAAAAAGTTTTGCCCATTATAAAACACGAGTTGGGTTAACTGAACTTCTATGAAAAATAATCCCATTTAAACCTTATTTTTCAACACCCAAGACATAACCAATGCTTCAGGTTCTCCAAATGGAAGGGAATAAACAAGCAAACCCGCAGGTGTTCTCTGAGCGTCTTTTTACCGCAAATTCATTGTCCGGGTTTTTCTCTCCTTTCCGAACAGGGCGTGAATACTCAAACCGCTGCACTTCATTCACCCTGTAGAAACTGAAGAAAGGGAAAAGCACAATCAAAATCAAACCCTATCTGTTTAGGAATTGCTGCTAAACTCTAGTACTGGAATAGAAGCTTATGAATAAATATAAAATGCTTACAGGATCACTGTTTTCCAGTGGGTTGGATGGAATTGCTGTTATTATCTACACAATGTCCTCACAGTCACTACCCTCCTTGGCTGTGTACAGAGGGACATTTTACAAAGGCATGTAAGATAGGGCAGAGGGGAGACTGAGATGAGCTCTTAGGCAGAAGCTCTTCCCTGGGAGGGTGCTGAGGCGCTGGCACAGGGTGCCCAGAGAAGCTGTGGCTGCCCCATCCCTCGCCAGGTTGGACACAGGGGCTTGGAGCAAGCTGCTCTAGTGGAAGGTGTTCCCATGGCAGGGATTGGAACTGGATGGGCTTTAAGCTCCCTTCCCACCCAAACAGCTCTAGGGTTCTATGAAGAACTAGTTCTAGCTCTTCAAAGGAAACTGAAGAGGTGGAAACCCAACCCAAACTCACCTCACGATTTGTTCTGACACTGGCCTGTGAAACTTAGATGGTAAATCCAGTTTGGGCTTTACAGTAAAGCACTGAATATCTGAATTCAGGGGTTAAGAACTGAAAAGCAAATTGCAATCATGCAGAACAGGCAGCTAAACAGGAACACGAAGGAAGAACAGAACAACAAAATCAATGTATTGCACTCATGATGGCAGAAGCTCAACCATCTCCTGCTTGTGTTGGCCACAAATCCTCAATCTGTGTGGCCACAGCAGCTGCTGTACAACCAAAGGATACACTGGCCAGAGGAGTTTTTAATGTCATCGCCCGGGGGAGACGTTGTCTTCATTTTCTCTGCGTTTGGGAACTGAGTCAATAACCGCGCTTCGAAGTCCTCGCGGCGCTCGTACTCCTTCCCCCGGTAAATGAAGACTTTGTTCTGGAAGCAAATTGAGAGGTATAATCAAAGGGATGGAGCATCTCTCCTGTGAGGAAAAGCTGAGAGAGTGGGGCTTGTTCAGCCTGGAGAAGACTTCAGGGAGACCTTATTGTGACCTTTCAGTTCTAAAAAGTGGCCTATAGAAAGATGGGGAGAGACTTTTTAGCAGGGCCTGTTGCAAGAGGACAAAGGGTGATGGTTTTAAAGTGAAAGAGGGAGATTCAGGCTGGATGGAAGAAGAAATAGTTTCAATGAGGGTGGTAAAACACTGGCACAGGTAGCCCAAAGAGGTGGTGGGTGCACCACCCCTGAAGACACTCAAGGCCAGGCTGGATGTGATTCTGGGCAACCTGATCTAGTTGAAGATGTCCCTGCTCATTGCACGGGGTTGGACTGGATGAGCTTTAAAGGTCCCTTCCAACACAAACTACTCTATGATTCTCTGATTTTAATACCAGCATCCTCAGTAATGAACTGGGATCTTCGAACCATTGACTCCAATGCCGTTAAGTGAGAAATGTTACATTCCTCCCACTGTGATATAATCAATAGAGTACAAATATTTCCTGCCAATTCAATAAAGCACAAATGGATTTCCCTACCTCCAGTTCAGCACTGAGACCATGAAGTATGTGCTTACCTTTAGACATATGGATAAACCAGACTTAATTTAACAGGACCCAAATACATGATTACAACAATGTATACAATTGGTGCCCACTGAAAATGCATTAAGACAAACTGCATCCTCTAATTATAGAGGAACTACAGAGGGACAAACTCAAGATGTTCCTCTGTTGTTCCTCTCAGCCACAGCTAATGGTAGGATGGATGTAAGTAGAGAATTAGGCTTTTTACAGACAAATATTTATTAAAACACAATGAAGTGAGCTAGTAAGAGTAGCAAAGAGTAGCTAGCAAAGAGAAAATGATGCCAGTTTTAGGAAAAGGTTCAAAGATACTGACTTCTGCAAAGACCCATACATTCTAGACTTTGTAGTAGTCTGTTCAATTTTTGTCATTGTACATCTGTCTGCATAACTTTTAAATTAAGTATATTGTATTTCTGAGTATTGATTTCTTCTTTTAACAGTAAAGAAAATGAAGAAATATTTTACACAGCCCATTTATACACTGAACAAGAACATTACGTTCCAAAGAAAAGTATAAAAGGCAATTTGATTTTAACAGATCAAACATATTAAAGTAAGTTTTGACATCAACTTGCATCTAAATATACTTAACTTCATTGCTCATGTCACAATGAACCCTTGGTGAAAAAATTATACAGCACTTGTTGGAAAAAGGGTGTTATGACCAGGGGAAGCAAACTGGAATAGTTTACATTTGCCCAATTGGGTTTAGTTCTGCAATGGTGCCTTTTGAAATGCACAGTAGATGCAAGAATACTCACATGAAAACACGGTCGCATACAAAAGCTTCTCTACCATACTCACATATAAATATATACATGTATAACTATACTCGTATACATATATATAGTTTTATATATATGTATATATACACACACACACAAAAACACACAGACCCCTGTCAGGCAAACACATCACCATTTCGGATGGTTCTGGTTATTACCCTGATGGATTGGGTGGTATATCTTCATTTTTAGTGATACCCTGAAGAAGTATAAAGTTTTGGATACGTTTGAAGAAAAACCTTCTCTAATAAAAATTCAATTATTCCATATTAGAAACTGGAAAGGAAAAAGCAATGTGCTGTGGCTGCCTCATCCCTGGCAGTATTCAAGGCCAGGATGGACACAGGGCCTTGGAGCAACCTGCTCTAGTGGAAGGTGTCCCTGTGTGTGGCAGGGGGTTAGAACCGGTTAAGCTTTAAGGTCCCTTCCAGCCCAAACAAACCACTCTAGGATTCTGTGAATGTTTGGTTTCATACACCTAAACCCCAACCATCAATGTTAGGTAGACTGTAAATAACCCACTGACATACAATAATGCACTTTTCCCACTACCAAGGGCAATTTCCCATGCAAGAAACCCTGCCATCAACTGTGGAAAAAGGTGGACACTTACCCGTATGAATGTCGGAAATCCCTGGCCGTAGTATCCAACAGCAAAATAGTCTGGCTTTGGTCTTATCACTTTCACAATGTTTTCATAGAACTGGGCTTGCTTTCTCTGCAAAAGAAACAGGAGGAATTTTAACAACCTAAACTTGCAGGAGATTTGTCATACTTAAGATCTAGATCTCTTCTATGGGCATCTCTAGGTTGAAGGTGGATGTGTTTCATCTCCCCCTTTTTCTTCACCTTTCTGTCAGATACATGCTAACATTTTGACATATTAGACTCCATAGCCATTACTTTTATCCTCATCTTGCTGAACATCACTGGTCCATATCCAATATCTCAATTTTGATGAAGGTCAAGAATCTGCAAGGCAGCCAGACCTGATGGCGACACTGCTGATGCCGAAACCCTGGAACGATGAAGCACAAACCACTGCAGCCAGCTCATGTCGACGGTGCCAACTTCTCATTTTTCTACTACTTCTTTTCCATATTTACAACTATTTATTTGCATATGGAAAGCACACAGCTGAGAACTGCAGCAAAATGTATATTTTGGAAGAAATCCATGTCGGACGCCTTCTGGTTTCGAAGCAGAATCCTTCTTTATCTCAAATGATGAAATAATAACAAATGTGCAGCTTCAGACGAGCTGTTCATTAACTTATTTTTAGGTTATTACTTGCTGTAAGAGAATGAATCCTGATTTGGGAGGAGGTTTATTACTGCTCCCATACGAGAGATAACAGTAAATGGCAAGAAGACTACAAAGACCCAGCTCTGCCATATATTTCTTACCTGTTGTAAAACTGTTTTGTTATTTGTGAATTGTCTTAGAGTCTAATAGTTAATACTGCTTGAATAAAAGAGACAACAGGGAGAACAGAAAGAAACAAAAAACATTTATATCTTATTATGGGGGAGGAAGAAAAGAAGAACTAGCATGCTAATGCCCTGCAGCAGCAGCAACAAGAAAAGCCAATAGGGTAGGTGAGACCTGACTACTATGGAAGTCTGAATTATGATCTTAGCCTTAGTAGGGATCAATGCCCAGTGCATGCTGGTACTAATTTTTGTGGCATCTCTCTCGATTTCTCTTGTCTGATAAATAAAGAACAGATAAACTCAGCTGTGAGAATTGGAAGTTCTGGGTCTCTCCTATTAGAAGTGGGAAAAACTCCATTTTCATGTGCAGAAGAACCGTATGTGGCTCCACTGCCTGGAAGTATGTCACTTAATGTAAAGCACGACATATTTACTGTTCAAGAGAATGCTAAAAAATACATAACTCAGTATTATTGGCCATCAGCTACAACGTATGAAGTGTAAATTCAGACTTCTCCTCCACAATGGGTATAGTATGATAAGTCGAGTGGTTGCCTCTGTGACAAAGCTGTTCATGTTCCCATGTGCAAGCATAAAGGAGATGGAAAATGAAAAATGAGAGACTTGGAAAGTAGCTGTCTGCTGGCGAATAATCATATCTGACACATGAGAATCATTTCTAGCTCAGGAACAATCTCTACCTTTTATATTGAAATGAAGAATACTATCTATTGAATGGAGCCCTGCGGGCACCAGGCCAAGGAAGACTCTCCTGCACACCACAGGACCTCCAGGTATACATGGTATACATCCCTTATATCACTTACAGTGACATGACACCAGGCTCCAGATTTGTAAGGTAAATCAATACAATCAGTCTGTCACTAAAACCAGTTAAGATGCCACAAAAGGAGGATAGCAAGAAGGGATATAAATTCAGCTCGAGAGAGCTGGAGGTCAAAACCATGGACAAAAGAAAAGGAAGACCATGTAAAAGAGTGAAGAAACCATATCATTGAGAGGAGTGGTATTTACCTTTATTCTTTCCTCCCCAAGAAGGGAGATTCTGGGGAGATGGGGATGGAGATGCTTCTTAGAAGACTCCTGGCCATCCTCAAACTGAGCACTGGTGTCAGTGGAGGATGAGGGTGCAATGACCTGTGCTGGGTTTGGCTGGGGTAGAGTTAATTTTCTTCACAGTAGCTGGTATGGGGCTGTGCATTTGTGCTGGAAACAGCACTGATCACACAGGGGTGTTTTAGTTATCAATGAGAATTGCTTGCACAGAGTCAAGGTATTCATTAGGGACTGTAGTGACAGGACAAGGGTAATGGGTTCAAACTGAAACAGGGGAAGTTTAGACTGGATATAAGGAGGAAATTCTTTCCTGTGAGGGTGCTGAGGCACTGGAATGGGTTGCCCAGGGAGGTTGTGAATGCTCCATCCCTGGCGGTGTTCAAGGGCAGGTTGGATGAGGCCTTGGTTGCCATGGTTTAGTGTGAGGTGTCCCTGCCCATGGCAGGGGGGTTGGAACTGGATGATCTTAAGGTCCTTTCTAACCCTAACTATTCTATGATTCTAAGGTCTTTTATGCTCCTCACCCCATCAGTGAGCAGGCTGGGGGTTCATGAGGAGTTGTGGGGGACACAGCCCTGACAACTGGTCCCAACTGACCAAAGGGATATTCAAGACTATATGGAGTCATGATCAGTGTATAGAGCTAGGGGAAGAAGAAGAAAGGGGAGATGCTGGGAGTGATGGAGTTTGTCTTCCCAAGTCACCATTGTGTGTGATGGAGGCTGGTGAGTGCAAAGGTAAAATGTATCAAAACCCTGAAAGTCAACACTTTTCATTTAGGACAGGAATCATGTCCCAGCTCCTGTGAAAACAGTCGAGAAGTTCGGTGGGACAGTGACAGCTGCCATTTATCTCTTTGGAAAAGAGCAGGAGATAAAAAATGGTGCAGGCATAATGAATGGATAACGTCAGGGCAAAAATAACTGACTCTAGACATGAATGCTTGGGGATTATTCATACCTAAAAAAAGAAACGTGAATGTGGAAAGACACTTGAGAGAGAATGGGGATTTTTTCATGTTCCCATTTATATTTAAATTCCAAATTTCCTTTTATACCCCAAATCAATCAGCTTAACATTACTGAAATCTTCTTCTTTCAGCTAAAAGAACAGAAATCCACTCTTTTTCGGCCCTCCAGTGGTAGCCAGTTAATCAACATCAGTCCAGCAGAGCCAAAGTGGGCATCTATTTCTTCATCTTTCTGTCACGAAAGAGATTTTCAGGGTGATTTTAAAAGCTTAGAAATCGAATCCTAAAAGGAATTGTTGCAGTGTCTGTGTCATTACAAACCTACCAGCAGTTCACTGAGCTGTTCATAATCAAACATCTCATTTTCATACTGTTCCGCAAGTTCTTTACCCAAGGCAATGGCCTCTTCCCACATCTGTGGAGAAAAACGTCACGACACAAGAAGAAAACAGAATTACACACCTTGGATGAGCAACAACACTGGAATAAAATGAATGTTAACAAACACAACAAAATGCTTTGGGTCGCATGCTGAAAACACTGAGGTGTCAACAGCCATGGCAGCAATAGACATGCCTCTGTTTCATAGAATCAGAATTGTTTAGGTTGGAAAAGACCTTTAAGATCATCGAGTCCAAGTGCTAGCCTATCAGTGCCAAGTCCACCACTAACCCATGTCCCCGTGTCACATCTACTCATCTTTTAAACACCTCCATGGACGGTGACTCCAGCACTGCCCTGGGCAGCCTGTTCCAATGCCTGAGCACCCTCTTTGAAAGGATTTGCTCCTCATCTCCATCTAAGCTTCTCCTGATGCAGCTTGAGGCCATTTCCTCCTGTCTCATCCTTTGTTACTTGGGAAAAGAGACCGACCCCCACCTTGCTACGACCTCGTTTCAAGTAGTTGTAGGGAGTGATAACATCTCTCCTCAGCCTCATTGTCTCCAGACTAAACCCCCCAGGTCCCTCAGCCATTCCCCATCACACTTGTGCTCCAGGCCCTACACCAGCTCCGTTGCCCTTCTCTGGCCCCGCTCCAGCACCTCAATGTCTCCCTTGTAGTGAAGGGCCCAGAAGTGAACATGGGATTAGAGGTGCGGTCTCACCAGTGCCCAGCACAGGGGAACAATCCTTTCCCTGATACAGACCAGGATGCCATTAGCCTTCTTGGCTGCCTCCACACAAGCTGCTCATGTTCACCACTTGTGACCAGCTGCCAACTGGGTTTAACTCCATTCACCACCACTCTGTGGGCTCACGTTAGTTAAGCAGGACCTGCCTTTCATAAACCCATGTTGACTAGGCCTGATCATTCGGTTGTCCTGCGTGTGACATGTGATGGCACTCAAGATGATCTGCTCCATAACCTTCTCTGGCAGGGAATGCAAAGTGACTTGAAACAAATCGAGTAAAATGATCAAACTGCTTTGGAAATAAAATGATTCCTGTTACCTCAACTAGGTGTCCAATAATGTATAAACACAGCCTGCCCACAAAGAAACCCAGAACCTGGGACTTCGGATAAATGCTGTTGATTGATTATAGTTCATAACCAACCCTCTCTAATATCTGTAGTCTAGATTACACAGGACAGGCAATTTGCAGACACTGCTTTGCACAAGTATTCATTGCATTTCCATTGGTTCTCTTTCCTCTCTTGCTCCTCAACCATGAAATTCAGCAGCTGTCTCAACTGACCCAAAGAAATCTAACAATCTCCTTCAGCTCTTCAGAAGCCAGAACTCTTAATGAGGAGCAGCAAGAGCATTTTAAATACGTCTGTTTCATTTTTGTCTTCTCTAAATGTAAAGAACAGCTCAAAAGCAAAGAGATGCTTCAATTAGCACACCAGGCTATCTAACATCAAACCTGGTGACCTGCCTCTGCTGCTGACATTTGGTTGGCACTGCTGACTTCACTTTATCAAACGGATGAGATTTGGAATGAGTTATAAATCCATGTGGTTTGTATTACCCTTCATCTTCAATTTAAATCCTCTGTCCACATCACCTAATTCTCCTCTCAGCACAGTGCCATATGGTCCTTCCCCTGGTGAAATACTGAGATGGCTGCAGCTACAAAGAGCAATCAGGTGCTCTTTGCAGAGGAGGGCTGAGGAAAAGGGATGAACACAGGATTCCCCATCCCTCCCCTGAAGACATCCACCTTTGGGAATGAAGAGTTAGCGATGAAGCACCACAGCTTTCAAAGGTGGTAGGAAACGGATGCTGGGGAGAGAGAAGGGGAACAGTGCCCGTGGAGAAACCTTCATGCACACAACTGATTCCTGCATGCATAACATATGGACCCCCTAATCCTTAAAAGCACCATGAAAATAAAGAGGCATTTTTTCCCCAAGACCCCATGAAGGCCAAAAGCCCCCTCAAACAACACAAATGAACCCCACCACCGCTCAAAGCCCAACATCAATGTTGGGTGAATTTTGTCTTTCGATCTGCAGGTTGAAATCACATTTCTTAGTGTATCAGTAAAACATGGATAACAATAAGACTTTCAGGAAAACTCCCAGGTCTAAATGCTGATATAAAACTAGAAGTAAAACATTAAGGGTTCATATAACCATCAGTAAGACCGAGACTGCTGCCAGCACTGGCTGAGGAGTCAGGCTGGGCACAGCTACCTGTGATTTAGAGGCACAACCACAAGGCTGGGACCTAGAATCTCTTTCTTCTTTTTCCTTAGGAGTTAGCAATCTGGAGCCCAGCCAGGCTGAATCCTCAGCAAGTCTTCATGTCAATGCCACAGAAACAAGATGCAGCTCAGGTCCCACTGGTTTGCTCTCCATCCCTGCTCCTCCCTGGAAACAAGGTGCCAGTTTTCAAGTGGATGGTACCCGTCCCTCAAAGCAAAGGATGCAATGAAAGAATATCCTGTCAGACTGAGAGGGAAGGGATGGAAAGGAGCAACCTGAAGAGGCAGGGAGCTGCTGATGGTGGAGAAGATGAGGAGCTGCAAAAGGAAGAATAGTTACAGGAGATTGCAGGGAGAAAGGAGGAGAGATATATGACCTTCAAGTAAGGGGAAAATATGGGCCAGAAAAATACCCTGGGATGGCTGAGCAAGGGAAAAGGAGCTTTTGAGTCCTAAAGAAAACAAATAGGCAGATGCTTGGGCAAACAGAGACTGAGCAGTGACCTAATTTAAGATAGAAAGGCGACGATGCCCACAAGGGGTAGAAGCTGGTACCTCCATTAACCTTTCCTTATGGCTCCATGTGATGTTCAACCCCTTCACTTGGTTTTACTATGACAAGAAGCATGATATCATTTTTCTCGGGTGGAGGACTGGAATGAGCAGGAGCTACCTCATGCTTGTTATGAAGATGAAAAACGCATCACAACTAATCCAGTCACTGTAATGAGGGATCGTGTCTGCAGGAAAGCAGGAGGCAGAATGTACACTCTGGATGCTTTTATCTCTATTATGGATCTAATCTAGAATGATGATACAGAGCATGTTTTTATCTCTAAACAAAAATTAACAGGAGTTTAATAGTGAAGGCACAGTTGCAGAGAATGGAGTATATTTTCCCATACAAGGCTGAGTTAATTTTGACTCAGAGGAGTAATACTAGACCAATTTATAGAACCTAAACTAATATTGAGCTGTTTGGTAAGCCAGCAAGTGAAACCTTTCAAAATCATTTAACCTTTCTTCATTTTGACTGCCGTTTTCTGTTCAACTTCAGCCATCCATAACTTCTGCACATTTTCATTTCAAACAAAATGGCATTACCATCATTTTCCCTGTCCTGGTTCTCTGCCTGCGTGTTGCACAGTTAACCAGTCCCTCTCCAACCCCAAAGCAATCCTACTCTCTTTTCCATTGTGAAAATATTTGTAGATGATCTCAGGCAAACAGCTTTGGAGCGGCACGAGACTGGGAATAACTGGAAGTCTAAATAACTTGTGTAAGCACACTCATTCCGTTCTTGCACTGAAGCCTGGATGAGCACAGACATTGCGACCTGCTTCCAAAGCACGTCAGGCGACTCAAAGCATGACCTCAATGCGAAGACATTTGGCACTAATTGCACCTGATCATCAAGAAGTAAGGGATTCTGGGTGAGCAGTGGGAGAGAGGAGGGGGGGAGAGGAGCTCTACCATGTCACCGTGGCTTTGTAGCCCATGGGTCACATCACGGTAAGCCCATCCCAGACTGCAACGCCCTGGAGCAAACCTGCTCCAGTGGAAGGTGTGCCTGCCTATGGCAGGGAGTTGGAACTGGATGAGCTTTAAGGTCTCCCCCAGCACAAACCAGTTTGGGAGTCTACGATTCTAAAACCAGACGTGTGCAGTGTACCCATTAATGCCGACAGAGCACTGCCACCAATTAAATGATGGGTTTAGCAGAAGTAAAACTTGGTTTTGACTCTTTTTCCTTTCCCACCCTTTCAGTCAAGACTGTAAGCACATCAGAGTAGAGGCTGAGCTTCCACTGCGCTTCTGCCATCCTAAACCACCCCTTTAGACGTTACTGAATATTAATATTATGAATAAAATATGGATTTTATAAATGTTTCAAGACTAAAAAAATGAAGCCTCAAATTAAATATGATTTAGATTTAGTTCATGTACAATATACATGCAGTAATGACACTATCCTAGCATATTTCCCAGTACCCATTCCCTTACCTTTAAGTGGCGATCATAGAGTCCTAGAATGGTTTGTGTTGGAAAGGACCTTAAAGCTCATCCAGTTCCAACCCCTGCCATGGGCAGGGACACCCCATGCTAAACCCTGTCACCCAAGGCTCCATCCAACCTGGCCTTGAACACTGCCAGGTATGGAGCATTCACAACTTCCTTGGGCCAATATCAAATGCCCTGAACTCCAGAGCTCCAGTGGTCCCTTATCCACTCTGGTGTTTGAGCAGCTGGACCACACCACCTGCAGCATCCCCTAAAACTCAGCCAAAGCTGGTTATTTCCCCAACATCATAAGAGCAGCAGGACCCATGTGTTTAAAATCCACTGCACAACCCTCTGAAAAATCTCTCTGTTTACTACAGAGCCAATTTATTCAGGTGAGGACAGCACGGCTGTGGCAAAGGATCCTGATAAATGAAATCTATATTCTTGAAGGTCAATAACTCCCAATCTGCTCCCTTGCAGATTTGCTGCCTTGGAAGCTTTCCCAGGTTTGCCCAGGACATGGCAGGTCTTCTGCAGGAATGAGCCGTACAGGGAGCTACTACACAGGATTTGTACCATGTACAACCCATTAATGCAAGAAACAATTTATTTGGAGAGTGTACCAGAGAGAGAGGTTGGCAACAGGGGAAGGAAAATGCTTCCTTTATACTGAAGGCGTAAGAAAAATGTGTGTGGCCTAAATTCAGTTGTGTAGACACGTAAATTGTTATGGGAAAGACTTTTGAGCATGCAGAAGGAGGTGTTCTTAGGGAAAACATAGCAATTTAATTCAGTTTTGAAGCTGGATTGCTTGTTGCCCAGAAAGAACTGCAGCATCCAATTTAGGTTTTGAGGTTCCTTAATAGCAGCAGAGGAGGATCTTGGGTTATCTCTTAGCTCCCGCTGAGTTAATGGTCAGTAAAAATGACATAGTCTTGGATAAGAATATTACCGTGCAATATCCTGATGTCTGAGGGACATTCCAAGCTGTTTGAATTTCAGATAGCATGAATTAGCCATCAGGTAAGCTTAATATTTGAAGTCAAATATTAAAACACAGTATTTCTCTATTGCCAGCATGGCATTCAAGGTGTGGGAGATACAGCCATGGTCGGAAAAAACCTTTAAACCAACTCGCTATCCTCACTTGGAATGCAGTCAAACGGCGTACCTTTCCTCTCAGAGCAATCTCTGTCCTTCACAGCTCTCAGGACGGGCTCACAATCTGACATGGGATTTGAGCTGGCCGTGAGCCTTGCACTGATTTTTGGCAGGCAGGTGAATTTCACCACTCTCTAGTTAGATGGAAGAAAAAGCCTTTTGATGCCATCCCATGAGCTGGAAAAAAGACATTTTAAGCCAAAAGCATGGCATTTACTGTGGAGTTACAAATATTTTGTGTTTGTGGATCAGTAAAGCAGTAAAAGCTTCTTTTTTTGAGGGTGGGGAGAAGGAAGGAGGAGCAGAAATAAACGATCAGTGTGCATTTATCTACATTTTCAGTTTATGAAAGAGCAGCGGAAGACATGGACTGATTTACAGACTGTAGCATCCACTGGCAAATGTGAAAAACGTTGCTGTTCTTACATTGTATCGTGTAGGGATAAGAATGCTGTTTCTTATTTACTGCTCTAGAGATCACACAAACCTGTTCTAAAACTAATACCCTATCTCCGTCAGTGACACTGAGTATTTCTTGGCTTCAGCATTTCATTAGCATTGACCAACATCAAAATTTCACTCCCATCCCTCATCATTTCATTACCGCCATTTCTTCTCCGTATTGTCCTGAGATACCCAAACCTACCAATTTTCAGGAAAATCCCAGGATTAAGGGCTTTTCAAAACCACAAAGCCTCAGCAGAACACAGGAAGAGCAAACACTTCAGAGCAGTTCAAAGGCCAGGTTAGAGTGCCATGATGAGCGTGAGGATAAGGCTCCTAAGGTGTCATGGGTTAAGCTCAGTCAGCCACGCAGTCTCTCTCTCACTCCCTGCCCCTTCCTTCCCCCCGGTCCCAGAGGGATGGAGAGGAGAATGGAAAGAATGTAACTCCCACTGTTAGAGATAAGAGCAGTCCAGTAACTAAGGTATAACACAGACCACTGCTGCTACCACCAATGATAATAATGATAAGAGAAATAACAAGGGAAGAGAATACAACCTCTCACCACCCACCAACCGATACCCAGCCCCACCAAGCAGTGATCTCACCCTTCTGGGTAACTGTCCCCAGTTTATATACTGGGCATGACGTGCTGTGGTATGGAATACCTCTTTGGTCAGTTTGGGTCAGGTGTCCTGTCTCTGCTTCCTCCCGGCTTCCCCTCCTCCCTGGCAGAGCATGAGGCTCACAAAGTCCTTGCTCAGAGTAAACATCACTGAGCAGCAACTGAAAACATCGGTGTTATCAGCACTGTTCCCAGGCTGAAAGTCAAAACCACAGCACTGCACCAGCTACTAAGAAGGAGAAAAATGACTGCTGCTGCTGAACCCCGGACACAAGGGCAAAAACCAAGAGATGGAGATGAGACTGGAAAGTGCAACACAGTGAAGAATGATAGAGAGAAACCTATGAATATAGCAAGAAAACTTGGAAGTAACATTTCATTTTGGAAACAAGGAGCTTAGAGGAGTATTGAAAAGTATTGCTAACAAGGAATCAACTCCGTAAAGCAGAACAACAAAATGCAGGAGTTGATTCTGACAATTTACTGGAGGTGAAAGGTGCGCTTCAGCTTTACAGAAGACTGGTTCAAGGACCAAGAGTCAAATATAAGTAAAAGAACAAGCCTCCAAAGATTAATGTATTAAAAAATTGAAATCAAAATAGGAATCTTACATGCATCTGAAGCAACAAATAACAGGGATATTCATGGTGAAGGATAGCAATTTATTCTCAGCCAAAGTGAGATGCCCAAACTCCAACTTTCAGCGCAATCCCACACTCTATTATTAAATTACAAATGTCTTAAGCACTTCTGGTCTACTCCATTTCAGTTGGTGTATGGAGGATTATATCCTCCTCTAAATTCATCTCACCATGGATCTTAGTAATTAGGGATTAAGCCTCATGGCTGGTCTTCAGTTGAATGTGCACCACGTGTTCTCCCTGAGGAACTGGAATCAACATTGAATCCTGGACTGGTTTGCATTGGAAGGGACCTCAAAGCCCATCCAGCTCCAACCCCTGCCATGGGCAGGGACCCCTTCCACCAGAGCAGCTTGCTCCAAGCCCCTGTGTCCAACCTGGCCTTGAACACTGCCAGGGATGGGGCAGCCACAGCTTCTCTGGGCACCCTGTGCCAGCGCCTCAGCACCCTCCCAGGGAAGAGCTTCTGCCTAAGAGCTCATCTCAGTCTCCCCTCTGGCAGGTTAAAGCCATTCCCCTTGGCCTGTCCCTACAGGCCCTTGTCCAAAGCCCCTCTCCAGGTTTCCTGCAGCCCCTTCAGGAACTGGGAGCTAGTCCAAGGTTTCCCTGGAGTGTTCTCTTCTCCAGGCTGAACCAGCCCAGCTCACTCTGCCTGGCTCCATAAGAGAAGTGCAATTTACTCTGCTAAGTTAAAGGAAATCCTTCTCCTCCACTTCTCCTACTCAATGATTCTAACCATATACACTTCCCATCCACATGTCCACAGCTTCCCATCAGGCAGGCTGGAGGGGAAGAGGCACAATCTTCCAACAACAAAAGAACAAAACTCTTGAGATTCTGTAAAAGCCTGGAAGTAGCTCTACAGCTGCCCAGGATAAAGCGACCTTCTTTGACATCTCTTGTTAACTTGATGGGAAGAGAAAGCAAAGTAATGGGATCAACGCAGACTGATTTGCCAGCCAGGCACAGATGGGAGATTACAGTCAAAAAAAGACAAACTGGTTGGTGTATTGATACAGTCTTCTAAAAACACACAGCAAATACTGTTTCCGATGTGTTCCTCATCATGGAATGGCATATTTATAGTAGCTGGTGGACTGCATCTGCAAACTGCACAGGTAAACAGAAGGAGTTGGTTTAACCTAATGTCAGAACATCCCAAATGAGAGGATTAGCTTAATTCTACTGTGGAAACCTTGACTTTGAGCTTCCTGACATTTGAAAATGTATGTTAGATGCTCAGATTCTCAGCGAATATTGATTTTGGTTTTCCTTTTCATTGAACAATGCAAAAAGTTATCACCCACTTGGAGTAGCCAGAAAATGAGAGAAGAAAGACCTGTAACTAGGAAAAGAGTGCTCTGAAAATGAATCATCTCCTCACACACACACACACACACATCATGCAGGAATGATATGACTTATAAAAGGAATAGGAATGAGTAAACACAGTGGTCCCTTCAATATTGTTCACCATAAATTTGTAGACTCATGAAGATTCAGTTTTATGATCTACCTATGAGGGAAAACACAGCATTTCCAGTGCTATCTGCTTTGAAAGCAGGCAGAGCCTTATTTCTAGCTGTAAAACCTGAAAGAATTAAGATGCTTATTCAGCCTAACGCAGGTCCCTCAGGCGTGGAGGCCGTGCTGGGTAATGTGGCACGGGCTGGAAAGTAAGCAGCAGGTATTTTGCCTGCTGTTTATATAAACAGCTCATTAGCTCCATCAGCAGAAACGGGGCGGCTACAGCTTTAAGCCAGGTTGTTTTCACTCCAGCTCGAAAGGATGCTGCAGCTTCTAATTTACAGCTCAAACACATTGGCCCCGGTGCTCAGAAGAACAATTCCCACCACCTGTATATGAGCATCATAAAAGACTAACTGGGAAGCCATAAAGATGTAAACCAACAATATAAAAACATGTGACTTCTGGCTTTTCCCCTTCCAGAGAGGAATGCAACGTTAAAATGTACTTTCAAATCAGTTCTGACCTCTATCGAGGTTCTCCTTTCCTGCTGTTAAAGGGTTAGTAAAAGCTTGCTGGGCAGCAGGAGCGTGCTGTGGAATCTAGTGCTACCCACTGCACAGGCATCAAGGTACCTACACGAGCCCCTGCATTTAGTTAGTATCCTTTATTAACAACTTCTAAATATTCCATTGAGATAAGGTATAAAAGTTGACCTTTTAGGGGGTGTTCCTATCAAAATACTAATCTGATTCTGCTGAAAACTGACTTGGGAAACATGAGCTGGTTGGATAATGTTCGAGTTCTGCCCGAAAATGACATTTCTATTTGCAAGACATTTATGAAACAAAGATTGCTTTAGAAAACCCAAGTTTGGGTCTCTGAAATATTCTGTCAAAGAGATCTTGACTTCTCTATTTAATACTTTTGTGCATAAAATACTCAAACACTGATATGTCCCTGTCTACCAAGTTAAACCCTTCACCCCTGGTGATGGGTAACACCAGCACACTCCCGTTCCCACATTGCAATGCCCAATGCAAACTCAACGTGCGATAAAAGATGCAATTGCAATTCATCTGGGAACACTTCCACCTTCTTATAACATGAACCACAGACATCCATTCTCTGAGGCAATCGTTTTGTGTACAACACGAAAAACAAGGGTAGCTGAAGGATTGCCTTAGCTGTTGCAATTGCCAGAAAACCCAAGTCCCCCAAACTACATGCATCACTTTCTTATTTTCTCCATGGCATCGCATGTGCATCTATTTCCCCTTAACACAGCAGTTATAAATGTACCATTGATTTCTCTTGCCTCTTTTTTTTAGTATCATTACTTTAAGTGCTAGCTGGTGGACCGTTTACATAAAGCACTCCAAATAACTTATAACAAGTTTAAGGCTCCCTGAAGGTCACTGGATGCAAACCACATTTACTATTCAACTTAAAAGCAGAAAAACATATTTGGACTTTTTTCTTCCCTTTTTACCTTGCCCTTGTCAAAGTAATGGATAATTTCTTGATAGAGTTGATCTTTCAACTGTCCTTGAGTAGCAGCTTGGTATCCATCCCGCTGGGTAAGATGTGCTGCACATGCTTCTTCAGACCACTAAATCACACAAGAAAGAGGGGAAAAGGGAAAGCAAATCAAAAGTTATGAAGTATGTCAGTAAAATGAGGCTAATGAAAACACACATCTTTTGTTTAAAGAACTGGCACCACAGTTAATGCCCTAACAAAGATTTTTTTCTGCAGCTGTGTACTTTGATTCCTTGGGCTCAAGGGCAGTGCATTGGAATGCTCTAATTGGAGGCCAATTGCATGTATCAGCTGGAGGGAAGCTTCATGAGCTAGTTTCCTCTCCACAGAGAGTTTGAGGAGACCAACCTTGGCCTGCTGATGGGTACAACCTGCTGGATGCATAATGAACATTTTCAGGTTTATGGTGAGAGAAGCCCCAAAGCAGATACATCAATATAAATGGAAAGGACTGCAGGACAGAAATTAAATGGCTAAAAATCATAGAGGATGTTTGGAGGCGCAGAAAAGCACAACCAACTTTATACAGGTCGTCTTAGTAGCTCTTGCTCTTCAAGCAAATGCCTAATGGATGAGAAGCAAGGCACAGATATTAAATGGATTTATTCGTAGACCTGATAGGACCAAACAATTCCCTACATCTTTCTCCCCTGCACCTTTTACTCTAGCATCCAGTAAGGAATGGATGCAATGAAAACCTCAGGACTTCAGTATTCCTATCACCTCTTCTTCATTGCCCTTCCCTCCTCTAACGTCCCCTACGACCTACCTGGGGCTGAAACAATACTGGAGTTTTCCCCAGACAGGACACTATCACTAAAGCCTATCCTTCCATAACTATTTCCATGAGTCTAGTAGGAAATTAGTACCTTATAGACTCACCAACCTCTATCAAATCAGATCACACCACAAACCATTAAATCAAATGAAACTTCTCATGGATTGAAAAAGAGTCAGGGACAAGAGCTCCAATAGGACTTGTTGCCTCCAGAAACTGAGTTCCAGAACATAAACTGATGAAAGAACTGTTCACTTTCTTCTCTGAAAATCAAAGTTACTAAAGGAGGAGGTCTGCCTGCTCAAATAAAATGCTGTCACACTAGGAAAAGAAGAAAAGATCATGTGGAGATGAGCATCTCACAGATTTATTCACAGAGTTACTGTTATATATTGAATCAGAGAATGGGTTGGCCTGGGCAAGACCTTAAGATCATCCAGTTCCAATCGTCTGCCATGGGCAGGGACACCTCACACTAGAGCAGGTTGCTCAAGGCCCTGTCTCAGATCTCAGGAGCTGAGTCTCTTGCAAATCATGTGCTGCTGTTTGAATACTCACCCCATAGTGTATCTATGTGGAAAATCCACACCTTTCCTTTAGTAAGATAACTATAGGAAAAGCCAACAAAAGAAGGATTTTCTACTTTCAGTTCCTACTGCCAAAAATGAGAATGTTTTCCCAATGAACTGAAATTAGGCAAGGTCCCATCCTGCTCTGTTTTAACTCTCATACACTGACAGACCAAAACCAACCTGGTAAGATTACTCAAGCCCAAGGTGTATTATGGGTTCAGAGGACTGCGTGAATGAAGATAAGCATGAAAACTAACATCACCCAGGTTTACCTCTTATATCTTATTAAATCTTGCCCAACTACTTCTTAATTTGGCCAAAATGGGTTTGGCTAAAGAGACAATTTGGACAACTTTGCACCACAAAGCTGTGTTTCTGAGAAACACAAACTTCCCAGAGTCTGCAATGCAATGGCATCTTTTTCAGCATCCTAAGAGCCATTTTCTGCTAGTTTTGAGCATCTTAATTTTGACTAAATGGGATGAAAACACACTTGAGTCTGGGTTCTTGAGCATGCTTCATCAGCTTGCGGTTACCTGGAGGAAGTGATGGTGGCTCTACCTCCACAGGGAGAGCCTTCTCACACATTTAAAGGTGAAATTATGGAAAGCTCGCAGTCCTGACCTAAATGTGATCCCATTAAAATCAATGTAATGAAATATATAGCAATGACGAGTGTCATTGAAAGTCCTGTCCTCAAAGTTGGACAGAAACCTCAAGCGCTTAAAGTTATACACACATCAGCATTGATGCTCAAGGAATACTAAACTCCTCTATCCACTGGTAGCACCAGGATGTTGTATGAGATAGATTAATGTACTTTTAGAATAAAATAATCCCAAACTATACATATTTAGAAACAAAAATCCACTTAGTGAGGAAAAACTGTGACAAATAGTATCCTTACATTTGCCATCTTCTATTGATTTCCATTGTAAGAAAAGAAAACTGCATTTCTTTTCAGTGAATTAAGGGAGTATGCTAAATCACCTGGTCTCCAAAAACACTCTTTAAGAAAAAACAAAACTGGCTAAACTCTAATTTAATGTCTCATAAAGCATATTGACTAACAAGATCAAGCCATAACAGGTAGAAGTTTGACATTTGAAGGCATGGTTCATTCCCTCATTTTTGCAGGCAACGCAGCACCTGTAGCAGGGAATGACTGCTTTATCATGTCTAAAAGGTTCATTCATGTGAAGTGTGATGAGCAAGTAGTGCACAATTTGGCAGTTCTGTTTCATGTCCCTCCTGGGAATACGTGAGATCTTTATAGCCACTGACTCAGCGAGTTACTCATTCGAACTTCTACCCACAGGCAACCAAATGCACCGGTCTGTGTGACTGAAGGTGTCAGAGCCATCTCCTCACATCTTCACCTCTCTGACACGTCTCAGCACAGAAAAGTTCATTACCAAAGTAGTGATTGTATCCTTCCCTGTGAGGGTGCTGAGGCACTGGCACAGGGTGCCCAGAGAAGCTGTGGCTGCCCCATCCCTGGCAGTGTTCAAGGCCAGGTTGGACACAGGGGCTTGGAGCAAGCTGCTCTAGTGGAAGGGGTCCCTGCCCGTGGCAGGGGTTGGGACTGGATGAGCTTTAAGGCCCCTTCCAACCCAGACCATTTCATGATTCTATGAAGATGAGTAACGCATGCTCTGACACTGCACACAGCCGTTAATCAGTTTAAAGTGCAGATGTTCTAAGGGTGACAGCACCGCTATGGGTTAGCGCTGACCTGACTTTTGAAGCTTGTGATGGATTTTGGTGTTTACCTTGAGAAGCTTTGCATGCAGAAGTAGCGTGTAGGCAGCTTCCGTATAGTTATCACATTCCTTGTGCAGGTCACACAGCTTGTACAAATACCTGCAAGTAATAAAAACAACAGTTCTTCAACGTTACTAAATAATTTAGTCTGGAGATTACAATGGTTGAACTCTATCTCCATCCAACTAAAAGCATGTGGGATTAGTTAAAGCTCCTATTTCTGTGTGCAGACAACCTTTAGGACCATCTGCATTTCCAATGTTGTCTTTTTCCAATGCGCATAAATGACTTGTGCTGATTAATGTATCAAATGCAGATTTGCTTTGCAGGAGCTCTCATTCCAGTTGTTCAGCCATGGTGACAGATATAAGTCTTTTTACTTACCTTCAATATGATCCCACCTCTGGATGGGGTTTCTCTTCATTTGGCTGTTGGGTTTTACTAGTGGCAATTCAAAATCAATCAAAACTGGTTTGAAAAGCCAATGAAAATACGGAACTTTGATATTTATTATGACATAACTTTGATATTTACCATGACATAACTTCGATATTTATTATGACACACTGCAAGTTTCTTAATAGAAACAGGAGATAACTTGGGTGGGGGTTTGCCAGTGAGAGGCAATTTGTCTTTATAGGGATGCTGAACAGAGCAGCCCACCAGCTCATAACTCCACGTTTGTCCAGTTACCAGTCCTGCTCTTTGCTAGATTTTACTTCCTTTTTTCAGACTAATAAAGCACTCAAACAATTCAAGCAGCAGGGAACAAGTTCACAAGTGAAAATTCTTCCAACAAGGTAACAAGCACCTGAGAATGCATTGATGAATAATATTTGGATACCTAAAAGGGCACTAAAAACGCAAGCTTCATCATTTTAGCACAATGGTGGAGCCGATTTTAAGCCAAAGTACAAATAGGGGACTGGGAACCCTGGGGTTTACAAAAAGCATAACAATCTATTACCAGTTTTACTTTGTGGGAAAATGGATTTTGAAAGGCTCCTAAAAGCTTTACATTTCGAACAGGCATCAGTCATGCTATTATTTAATAGCCCTTTTTACCCCAAGTCACATATTTTGGACCTCACCAGGAGGCAAACTTATTTTCCTACTCAGCTTACTTTGGGCTTATTTATTGGGCAGGTGTCCCTGCCCATGGCAGGGGGGTTGGAACGGGATGATCTTAAGGTCCTTTCCAACCCTAACTATTCTATGATTCTATTCTCTTCATGTGACAATAGTACTGAGGACCTCGGTGCTCATCATAATATAACTGAAGGAGAAGGGGGACAAAACATAGGTCACGACTCTAATTTCTCACACTCACTGTTTTCCAGGTAAGTCTTTAATGCACCTAAGGTTCAAGGTATGGTTTTTAACCTCTTTTCCCTCAGCTGACTGCTTAACATGAGCTTCATTTCCTACAGTTACCCTACAGAAAGGCAAGCCGAGTTTGTCACCGGTCGTGATTACAAACCTGATGTACATTTCTTCTCTCTCGATCTCCTTGTAGAAGTTCTGAAAAACAACATTATTTTGTTACAAAGCCTTTGATTTCACAGCCTGGGATGTACACAGAACATGCTCGGAATTAAAGATTCATAACTGTGGAACACCGACCTCAAAGCTGCAAAATGAAATTTGCCTCCAGTGCTAGAACACAAGTTATTTAACGCACAAAGTCGAACGCTGTGATGTTTCATGATGTACCGTATTAGGGCTTATGTCTCATTGCAAAGGTTAAGATTTGGAAGAGTTTTACTGCTAGAAATGTGCTTCTGGCATTTGCAAGTAACACATCATGAATCGTCTGCACTTGAAACTTTGCAGTATGCAAACCCATCATTTCTAAGCACAATTGTTGTGTGGATTTAAAACTCCAAACCTTAGTTGAGCAATACATCATCTGCCCTTGAATTCTAATAGTTTCCTTGGGAATAAAAAGCTGGATTAGTGTTATTTATCTGGTTCCATATGCCATGCATTATCATCACTTTCTTCTGAAATGTTTGAATGCCTCCAGTCTTGAGATAAACTAGTTAACTTGACCAATATTGGAAATGCAATAAATGATAAATTGGGTGAGATATTAAAGGCATTTCTGAATCGAGTTTAAAGTTTGCTTTCAAAAGTGAAAACGTATCTAAGAAAAAAAAATACAAAGAAATTTCTTCACTGAATTAAAGTTTCAATGTGAAATGAAACCAGTCTGAGTAGCCACTGATCACAGAACCATGGAACGGTTTGGGTTGGAAGGGACCTTAAAGCTCCTCCAGCCCCAACCCCTGCCACGGGCAGGGACCCCTTCCACTAGAGCAGCTCGATCCAAGCCCCTGTGTCCAACCTGGCCTTGAACACTGCCAGGGATGGGGCAGCCACAGCTTCTCTGGGCACCCTGTGCCAGCGCCTCAGCACCCTCACAGGGATGAACTTCTTCCTAATAGCTCATCTCAATCTCCCCTCGGGCAGGTTAAAGCCATTGCCCTTGGCCTGTCCCTACATGCTCCTGTAAAAAATCACTCTAATAGATGCACAATCTCCATACAAAACTGTTCCCTTTAAAACAGAACCAAAAGATGATTGATCTATATTCCATGGTTGGAAATGATGTATTATTCTGTGGACATACCATGTTAGCTGATATACCCGCTCCCTGCTTTTGACTTCAACTCCAAAGACAAACTGAGCCACGTGAACAATTTCTGCCGGTTTACCTTACTTGTGTTTTGATTGCTTTTTTTAAAGTACAGGAGACTTCTGAGTTAGCTGGATCAATACTGTTATTGAATTTTATCCCAATGTTGCTGCCAGCTGCTCTGCCCTTCTGATGCAGCTCAAGTAGCGACACGAAATCAAGCAAAACGGGAAGATGCAGGATGATGTTACGTTGCCCACAGATCCCTCTCCTCCTAAAGCAGTCTCTGTGCCTGTCCCATCTTTGGGGACAGGTTCCCACATCCCCTTTATGCTGTGCTGGCCCACACGCGTGCGGCTCTGCAGTCAATTGGGCAAGCAACTGGTGGGGATGAAAAGTAACCAGAGGGGAAGAGCCTGAGCTTTGAGCAAGATCCCTCCTTAGATTTTCCCCATCCCTGGCAGTGTTCAAGGCCAGGTTGGACACAGGGGCTTGGAGCAAGCTGCGCTAGTGGAAGGTGTCCCTGCCCGTGGCAGGGACTGGAACTGGAGGAGCTTTAAGGTCCCTTCCAACACAAACCAGTCTGGTATTCAATGATTTGCTCTGCTGCCTTGATGGCATGTTTGCTTTTACCAGGATTGCCAGCAGTCGGGATAAGCAGCTGAGGGAATGGAGACAACTTGTATTTTATTTTTCAACATTAGCACTGGCTTAAATGCATATTAAAACCTCTGACTTAAACTGTAGTCAATACAGGCAAACTTCATCCTGTGAAAGCCTCTGCTTTCCCAATTAATAACTCTTTGAGACCTCAGGTGGGAATTGTGCTGAGTTATCAGCCCTGGGTTGGATTCTTGCAAAGGCATAAATTCCACTCCAGGTGCCTGGAGAATGATGAAAAGGCTCAGCTGGCCCTGGAGGCCAAATGGGACTTTAAAATCAAGCTCCAGTTTTAAATCACGCCTACTGAAAGCAAAGGGAAGTTCTGCCCTGAGATGCTTTCCTGCATTTCCTGCAGACTTCAATGCATGGCTGTCTCACAGTGATTTAACTTGGCAGCAGTAAGTCGCCCACAATATTTTTCATCTACAAATACTTGAAGAATTCAGATGACAAAAATCAGCATCAGGTGATGCTGTTGCAGACACTCAGAGCAAACCAAACCAACCCTCAAATGTGCCATCGGTCCCCCTGCTCTTGGTACAGCGAGGATTACTCAGAGGAGATTTGGAGTATTAGGATGAGGGGAAATAAATTCACCTTCCCAAGGAAACGTTTCCAGGTTTATAAATTGTTGTCATGTTTGAAAGCATTCGGTGTCTGTGAGTTTTTATTTCCTTGGTAGAACTGGCAGCTTTTCTTACTCCGATTCTGCTCGGGAGGATGCTACGACTTTTCTAGGGGCAAACTAACGGCACTTACTAGATCAAAAACTGGTGAGAACTCTCCAGGTCCCCCCTTTTTTCCATTTCCTAAACGTTCTTTTGTGCTCAGAGAGGAAAAACAAACTAAAAATAAACTCCCAGTATTTGATTTGATGTCTCCATCTTCTCTCCCATCCTAATGGGCACCATCTAACTTACAGTTTAAGCAACGGGGCAGCACAATGGTTGCACTACACAAGCTGAGGCTGTCTGCGTTACGTGCAAGTACTAAAGCTACAAACTATTTACTCTGCTCTTTCCAGACCAGCCTGAACAAAATCCATCAGCCACAGCCCATAAATGATAATCACTGTCTGTGCCCCGCATATTTAAGCTACATAAAAGCTTTGGTAATGATATGGAGATGAAAGCTCTGAATATTTCGTGGCTAACAGTTTGATACGGAGTCCCAGTGGAAAAATCAAATCCACCTAGCACTATGTTTGGGGGTCTCTAAAATGTATTTTGCTATTTTTCCATATGTGCTGATTTTGTGTTCGTAAAATCTTAGACTAATGCTTCCACTGAGGAGCATAATGTGAGTGCTATGGGGATAACTTCACCGTTTCCAGCTCTAGCCTAAATGGACAAAGGATTCTAGTATAGAGTAGATACTCCAGAATTTCTATAGCTCAGAGGAGGAAACTTCACATCAGTGAGGAAAACAACCCCAGCTTTTTCTGCTGTGAATGAAATAGTAACACTCAAATTTCCTCAAAAATTTGAATATGAAAGCTGAGCAATGAGCATAATACAAATGGCATTGCAAATGCATGAAGATTTCAGTAGTAAACTGCGTATTACTCCAACGTTCTGTACGTCAAAGTGGTTTCCTGCATAAAGCTGTTCATACATCAATTGTAAATGTCAATGAACAGCCCTCAAAGATCAGGCCCTGAAGCATTTCTTCTTAAATCTTCCCTTAGAATCAATTAAAGAAGGAATAATCCATGTTTTCATAGGTCCACCTTCATTAAAAAAGGAAAGAAACCCAAAAGTACTTCAAAGTTTCATGAGGTTCCCAACACATACTCTTGTTTTACACAACCCTCTTGTTAAAGGTGCAAAATGAAGGATACAACAGTCATATCAGGCTGGGGACTTCCCTTTGCTTACCAGCACGTTGACAGTACAGCTCATGCGGTTCTCCTTGTTCTCGTCATGCATTATGGTCCTGTAGTCCAACAACCTCTCCATTAAGCGGACCACAAGCTTCACAAAGGTTTCTCCACTCTTCGCAAGGTATTTGTGCTTCCTGCAGTGCTCCAAGAGGCTGAAAAACCAATTCCATTCGCCTTGTTAACCGCATGTCCAAGAAACCCCTTTGACTCCGGTGCAATCTTAAGCACTGTGCATCATTAACAGGTTTTAATTCTTTCTGGCCTACAAAGTTCATTGTGGTCTAATTGCTCCTGCCTTTACCGCGACATAAATCTCACCGCTCCTCAACACTTACATTTTGTCGAATAACACTTTGTACTGTTCATCTCCTCGGCCTCCTTCCACTTCATGATCCAGTTTCGTGATGATCTCGTTTTCAAACTATAATTAAACAAGGCAAGCGTAAATAATCAGATGGCAAATCTTTCACTTCATTACTGTAGGCTCGACGCTTCACAGACTGGTTGGGTATCTCGGTGAGATGTTTAGCCACTATTTTAAAGCCTGATTGACTTTAGGAGTTTGCAGTCGCTGATATTAGAGCATCCATGATGATGCCCTGCCCTACAAGGACTTTTTTTTGTTGAAGAAATCATTGGTCATGTTGTTAAATGATGTGTAAATATTTGCATTATGAAAAACTAAGTAAGGAGGTTAATGACAAGAGTGAGGGCAGGGAAAAGGAAGACACAAAGCCAGGCATAGAATGTCCCCTGCAATAATGGCAACAGCAACAAAAGTTAAATACAGAAATGTTGAAAGCTCTACGAGAGAGAACATGTAACACCTAAGGCTGGATAGCTCAGCCACATGCACAGCCCAGCATAGAATCACAGCATCCTGGAATGGTTTCTGTTGGAAGGGACCTTAAAGCTCATCCAGTTCCAACCCCTGCCACAGGCAGGGACACCTTCCACTAGAGCAGCTTGCTCCAAGCCCCTGTGTCCAACCTGGCCTTGAACACTGCCAGGGATAGGGCAGCCACAACTTCTCTGGGCATCCTGTGCCAGCACCTCAGCACCCTCAACCCTCACCCTAACATCCCTTAACATCCCTTTCAGCATACAGATACTGACTCACAGTGGGACACAACTTGATAAACCTGTCAATGAGTCACTGCAGAGGAGAAGGAAGTTGTTTCAAACAACTTAACAGTAATACTTTTATTTGGGCAATATTAGAGTCATAGAATCCCAGGTTGGAAGGGACCTCAAGGATGATCTGGTCCAATCTCTCTTGGCGAAAGCATGCCCTAGAGTAGATGGCCCAAGACTAAGCTTCCTGCTGAATCTTGACAGTGTCCAGCACTGGGAAATCCACCACTTCCCTGGGGAATGCAAACTGAAGTGGGCATTAGAATGTATTTTAAATGCAAATTGGATAACTCAACAGATTTTTAATGATTACAGAGGCTTTTCCCTGCTGCTCCACTCCCTAGGGTCCAGGTTAGGAATGAATGCGAACTGCTCCCTCTAGGCCTGCTGCTATGGAATGAATCTGTCCAGTCAGCTAATTTCTAATTCTTCATTAAAAAAGCACAGACATCCCTAAGCTATTGTCAAGAGACCTGAGCAGAAGAGCCTGGGCTAGAAGGGAGCTTATGGCAGGGGAACAGGAGCCCATTAGTCAGTGTGAGTTTATTGACAGGACACTTGTCTGCAAGTTCTTTCACTGTCACTTGCTTTAGCAGTCCCCAACCATCCCGAGGAGAAGCAAAGGGCCACCTGAATGAGAACAAAGAGTACTAACATTTTGTAAATGTCAAGAGATGTACTCTGCATCTGCAGTTAATATTAACAGCAGATAACGTACCAATGAAAGAACGAACTGTCTGCAGCTTGACAGACTTCCAGACACAGGATGCACTTCCAGAAACACTGGGCTGCCTGGTCCTGCGCCTCTGCTTGAGCTATGAGCTTTCCCTCCTAGCACTACACTTCAACTCCTACTGTGCACCCATAACCTATGGAATTTCTCATTGTTTCCACTGATCAAAATAACAGAATTGCAGAATCCCAGCCTGGTTTGTGTTGGAAGGGATCTTAAGGCTCCTCCAGTTCCAACCCCCTGTCACGGGCAGGGACACCTTCCACTAGAGCAGCTTGCTCCAAGCCCCTATGTCCAACCTGCCCTTGAACACTGCCAGGGATGGGGCAGCCACAGCTTCTCTGGGCACCCTGTGCCAGCGCCTCAGCACCCTCACAGGGAAGAGCTTCTGCCTAAGAGCTCATCTCAGTCTCCCCTCGGGCAGGTTAAAGCCATTCCCCTTGGTCTGGCCCTACAGGCCCTTGTCCAAAACCCTCTCCAGATTTCTTGTTGGTCCATTTAGGCACTGGAAGGCCGCTCTAATGAAAACAGTATTAGCTCTTCTGTTGCAGCCACCCAGCAGTGTCCTATCAACAGAGGCTTTCTCTGGCTGCACAAGGCAGGCTTTTGCTGGAAGCCTGTAAGCAAAATTAGACCCTTGTTTTTCCCTGGGAACACCAGCAAGGAGGCAGCAAGACCAGCCTCGAAGGGCACTGCAGTCGAGATCATGCACTGAAGCTGTCAGTGATATCTAAGCTGAAAGGCAAAACATCAAAATCTATGCACCAAGAAGAAATAACCTTGCAGAGGGCCCTGCCAGCTCATCACCCAACAGGCAATGAGAACATAGGGTGACTATCCCAGAGCACCCCGGACACCAGCGCAGAGGGGGTGAGCTCCATTGGTGGGCTGAACCAGAATAGGACGCTGTGTGTGGCCACCCACTGGTGATGCTGCCCTGGCCATGGCACCACTGCTCAGCACATCAGCAAAGAAGCAGGGGATAACAGGAGACAGGGATTTGGATGTTGGAGAGGGACTCTTCATCAAGGACTGCAGTGATAGGACAAGGGGTGATGGGTTCAAACTGAAACAGGGGAAGTTCAGGTTAGGTGTAAGGCAGAAGCTCTTCCCTGGGAGGGTGCTGAGGCGCTGGCACAGGGCGCCCAGAGAAGCTGTGGCTGCCCCATCCCTGGCAGTGTTCAAGGCCAGGTTGGACACAGGGGCTTGGAGCAAGCTGCTCTAGTGGAAGGGGTCCCTGCCCGTGGCAGGGGGTTGGAACCGGAGCAGCTTTAAGGTCCCTTCCAACCCAAACCAGTCTTGGATTCAGTGATTTGATGATTTTCTACACAGTCAGCCCCATGGGGGAGCTGAGGAAGAGAAGCTGTCACCTCCAGCCAGCACTGCTTTAGCTAAGAAGAGAAACTGGATAATTTTTAGCCCACGCTGTGAAGTTCTGCTGGCATATTTATTTCAGCAAGAAGTGTGAGATCACCCTCACCAGCAGACCTATGTCATCATGAAGCTGACAGTCAGGGAGCGCTTCTCACCACCTTCATCGCTTTACATCACTCTGAGCAGGCACAGTAGCCATGTCCACCACTGATCTCTTTCTGGCAACACACGCTGCATTTCAGGCCCTGCCTACACAATCCCACCTCAGCCAAGGGGTTATCATAAGGCCTCTACCAAAACATAGGTTCCTGGAATGTGTTGGGTTGGAAGGGACCTTAAAGCTCATCCAGTTCCAGCCCCTGCCATGGGTAGGGACACCTTCCACTAGAGCAGTAGAGAAACAGACATGCCCTTAGGTCTGCCACAACCCCCTTGTCCTGCAATAACTGCGCCACGTGCTGGGTGAGGTAAACCTGGTCAGAGCAAGAGAAAACCCTGCAGCAAGAAAGGGTGAGGAGAAGCATCTGGTCCATCCCCACAGCTGGAGGCGCCCGCCTGATCTCCTGGCAGCTCCTTTTGCACTGAAGCCCACAGCCAAGCTGAATCTGTGGCACTGGACTGTAGAGAAGCTCTTGTTTTCCCAGGAAAAAATCCTTTTTAGGCAGAAATTCACATTGGCAAGAGGGATTTGCTTGTGGCAATGCCAAGATACTCCTCTTCGCTGGGAGAACTCAACCACTGAACATCTTAGGCTCCACAGCAGTAACATAGAAGTCCACAGTCAAAGCCAAGACTGTATTTTTTCTCCCTTTCCAAGTCTCCATGTTCTTCTCAGCATTGACTGCAGTAATGTTCACCTCATTCCCTACCTCCATGTGAAGCTCCAGGCCGTTTGTCCTCTGCCTTCGAGTTGGGAGATTTATTTTTCTCAGTACCTGGCAGCCCACAGAATGGTGTTACAAAGAGAGGAACAACATCTCTGCTCTGAGCTCAGTGACTACAAGCTATCACAACGAATAACAGCAGAAGTCCTGCTCACCTACCACTCAGAGCAAATTGAGGATCCAGACTAACATGTACAAGTCGACAGAACCGTGAGGTGTCAGGAAACCTGAGCTACACATTGCACCAAGTGTAAAGCAATAAAACCAAGTCCCAAGCAACAGATATTCCCTCTTAAAGCAATTTTTGTTATTGTGCGTGAGTGTTTCAACCCCCTAAACCTCAGATTAAATCATTCCAAAGGTGCTCTTCTGCTCCTCAAATAATCCATGGAATCACAGAAACACCGAGTGGAAGAGACCTCCAAGGTCATTTCATCCAGGGGACGCAGGATTATTGCCAACAACAGATCAACCGCAGCTTGCTTAGCCAAGTCCTGAACACCTCCATGGATGGATGACTACACAGCCCCTCTGGATAACCTGTTCCACTCCCTCGCTGCTTGCCTTGCGAAGACATGAATGAAAAGTGAAGTGGAATAAGGCTTTGAATACAACGAACCTATTATCCCAGGATTGACAGGGAAATGAGGAAAGGAAGAATAATGCAAATCCGCCTCCTCCACGAAGCAAACACAAGCTGAAGCACGTTCCCGTAGTACAAGGACGTGTCAAGTAAAACACTGAAGCAACACAATGATGAAACAGAGAAGTCACAAAATTCATGTTCTTTAATGAGACCAGACCGAAATTGACTTTCTAGAGCAATGTGAAAAATGACACTCGCTGCCAGCATGAGCCCTTTAGGTGATACATTTTCTTAGCAAGAGATTACTCAGACAAAGAAGAGCAATTACATTTGTCATAGAGGATCTTCAGCATCTTCCTGATACCTGTTTCACTCAGACTTCTGTGAATCTAGGCTTTGATGGGCCATCTCCCTAACGGCCCTCTTGGGTCAGAGCTAGACTTGCGGAATTTCAGGGGTTTTAAGGACTATTAAGAATATCTTTGCTCTTCAATCATTCTTGATACTTCCCAAGGCATCGGTGTGACGCAGGTCATGCAAGTCAGATGACTAAATGGTATTTAACACAGTTAAAATTCCTTCTGCAGGCTTCTACAGAAGAACAGTTCATCAACACAAGTTGAAGGCTATGGTCCACAATGGGAGCCCTGGAACTGACCAACCTTTGCCATCCAGAGCGACCTTGAATGCTTGAGAGGTGAGCAATGCCAGCCTCATGAACTTCAACAAAACCAAGTGCAAGGTCCTACACCTGGGTCAGAGCAATCCCAGGCACAGCTATAGGTTTGAGAAGAGATTCAGAGCAGCTCAAGGAGAAGGACTTGGGGGTGTTGGTTGATGAGAAACTGAACATGAGCTGGCTTCAGTGTGCGCTCGCAGCCCAGAAAGCAACTGTATCCTGGGCTGCATCAAAAGGAGTGTGACCAGCAGGTCCGAGGTGATCCTGCCCCTCTGCTCTGCTCTTGAGAGACCTCACCTGGAGCATTGTGTGCAGTTCTGGTGTCCTCAGCATAAAAAGGACATGGAGCTGTTGGAACAAGTCCAGAGGAGGCCACGAGGATGATCAGGGACTGGAGCACCTCCTGTATGGAGACAGGCTGAGGAAGTTGGGGTTGTTCAGCCTGGAGAAGAGAAGCTGCGTGGAGACCTCAGAGCAGCCTTCCAGTATCTGAAGGGGGCCTATAGGGATGCTGGGGAGGGACTCTTCATTAGGGACTGTAGTGACAGGACAAGGGGTAACGGGTTCAAACTGAAACAGGGGAAGTTTAGATTGGATCTAAGGAGGAAATTCTTTCCTGTGAGGGTGGTGAGGCACTGGAATGGGTTGCCCAGGGAGGTTGTGAATGCTCCATCCCTGGCAGTGTTCAAGACCAGGTTGTATGGGGCTTGGAGCAACGTGCTCTAGTGTGAGGCGTCACTTCCCACGGCAGGGAGTTGGAACTAGGGCAGCTTTAAGGTTCCTTCCAACACAAACCGTTCCATGGTTCTATGATTCTAAGCTAATAGCTCTGGGACAGGTCATCTGACATCTGTTGATAAAGCCACAAATTTTGCTTTTAAACTTTTTAAGTGCATACAGTAGCACAAAGCAGGCCTGCAATTACTGTGATGGAATTTCCTCTCAAGCGAAGAAGCCCCAGGTACTCAATATTTATGTTATACAGCCAGTGACACTTGCTGAGGCTCTTTGTGAAGGCTTAGAGGGTGCATCTGGCACCATCACTGAGTTAGAATCATATCCTTCAGTGAAAGCTTGAGGGGTGATGTTAGGAAGATTACAGGAAATTATTACCAACTCTCCCTTGCAGCTGATCAAGATCTCAGCTTCTCTTTAGGACGTGTGATTGAACAGAAGCAAAGATTATATCCACCACTTCATCTGTCTGTTACCATCTCCCATCCAGGGAAAATAAATCAATGTAAGCTATCCAGCATCTTCAAGTGTCAGCTCAACTAATCCCTTTTGGGTTTAGGTTTACCTCAAGTGTGGTCAGGGTATATTTGCAGCACTGACTGACAATTTAATCTAGCTGCAGATGAGGAGGACTTTCAACCCTCCAAGCTGCTATAAATCTGTTTTGATATGGGATAATAATGAATTTGCCGTATAAAATGCAAGTGACAGATAACAGCACTCGAAATTAGTCCTAATGCAGAAATAGCACACAATCCTGGAAAACTTTCTTCAAAAGCTGCTGTGAAAATCAGTGCCAATTCCCAAGAGTTTCATCTCTTCCCTTTCCTGTTTTCCACAGCATTCTAGTAGGCAAACAGCTCTGGTGGCCATTTAATAGTAGGTGCTTTTGGAGGTCTCTTATGCATTGCCTGTCCCTATTGCTCTTCAGGTGGCACAAGGGGATAATCCTGATAGTTTCCAAAAGGCTGGGTTTTTTTTACCGTGAGGGTGGGAAAACACTGGCAGGGGATGCCCAGAGAGGTGGAGGATGTGCCATCCCTGGAACCATTCAAGGCCAGGCTGGATGTGGTTCTGGGCAACCTGATGCAGTTGAAGATGTCCCTGCTTATTGCAGGGGGTTGGACTGGATGAGCTTCCAAGGTCCCTTCCAATCCAAACCTGTCTGTGATTCTATGACTCTAGTTCCAACCCCTGCCACGGGCAGGGACACCTTCCACTGGAGCAGCTTGCTCCAAGCCCCTGTGTCCAACCTGGCCTTGAACACTGCCAGGGATGGGGCAGCCACAGCTTCTCTGGGCACCCTGTGCCAGCGCCTCAGCACCCTCACAGGGAAGAGCTTCTGCCTAAGAGCTCATCTCAGTCTCTCCTTGGGCAGGTTAAAGCCATTCCCCTTGGCCTGTCCCTACAGGCCCTTGTCCAAAGCCCCTCTCCAGGTTTATTGTTAAATGTTAGAAATGAATTTAAAAGATCTATTCTTAATTTCTTCTGTCTTTACTCGTTGAATTCTCTTCACAATGGAACACCAGCTAGAGGTACTTCAGTTGCACCCATTGTCTTATTTTAGTATCATATGCATTATGCATTCATTTATTATGCATTCCTATATGATTCTGCATTATGCACTCATTGCTTATGCATTCCCATATCATTTTTCTATCTTTTTGGCTATGGCTCTTTTATGCTAAGTGCCATTCCCATTTGCAGAAAGCAGGACAGATGTGTTGCGTTTTGGGGGCTCTTTCCTCAGATCATTACTTTTACAGAACTCCTTACTCTACCAGGGTGAGAACACATGCTGGAACTTGCATGCTTATACACTGATGCTAACAGCACCAGACACTGATGATTCTCCTTGGTAATGCAGTTCAGCCTGAAAACCAGACATATGGGACTTCTAATTTCTTCTTGCTCATTACTGCAGAGTCGGGGGGAACACCTTCTCAATTTTACTTTGAAGGGTAAGGATCCTTCCTTCCCACTTGATAGGAAATGGAATTATGTCAGGGAAGAGGCTGGGGTAGTGCTTCTGACTCAATCCCTTACCTTATTTTGTTAGTAGGGGTTTTTGGCTCCTAAAGTAAACTACTTCTAACAGCATGTACCAGTTTAGTTAAAAGAAATCATACTGTGAGGCAGTGCCATGAGATAGGAAGAACCTACCCAACACCTCCCACTGCCTCCTCCACGTTCTCTTTTGTACCAGTTCCTGCACTGGCACCTTTCTACGAAGAGGTTCAACTCAAAAGAAGCAGAACATCCCATCAGCAATGACACGGGTCCAGAAAAGGGAAGTTAGAAGTTTTGGATAGGCAAACAACAGGAGTGCTCATAGGAAACGGAGCCAGAACAAGTGACAGCAGGGAGCAAGAGGCAGCAAAATCAGGAGGTTGAAGTTTTTATGCTCTGAGTTCCACAGTTCAGCTGGATGATTGTTTCATGATGAACTTTCTCTCCTGCTGTCACCACGGGATCCATCACATTCACCTGACCAGGCCTTGAACAATCAAACCAATTCTCTTTCATCGCTCCTGGGGCTCTGCCATATTCCCTTTGATCTGGAGGGCTCACTAGCGAAACAGGCAAACGGAATAAAGCAGAGTGGAGCAGGAGGCATCTTTTTCTATGGGGAAGCTTTGGTCCCACACTGACTTTAGAATTGGATTCATGCTTTGAGGTACAGGCTACTTTGAAGCCTTATATGGGCTTCAAAGCACCTTAAGAGGGAGAGAACAGAAATGGGCAACTCCAGCTTTTAATTCAGTCGGCCTTTAATTTGTGCTGCAAAAACGAAGGGAATTACCTTCGGTTTTGCCCAGGAAGAACAGAAATCCCCATTCTGTGTGTTACCGGTTTCACCAGGCAAACCAACCCATCCTGCAACTCAAACCACCCTAGGGAAAGCTGGGTGCTTATTACCCAAACCATCGCAGCACTGAAGTTGTGCAGAAAATTCAACTTCCTCCCCCCAAAGCATCTGCTGGAGAAGTGGAGCCAATCTAAACCCTTGTTGATGTGACTAATAAGGTTAGATAATTGGATTTCTGGCAGATTTAGTTTAACAGCAGCCAACCATTCAATTTGGAAGTTCTCTTTGAAAGCCAGGCTGGACAATAATAATTGGTAGTTCCATATAGACAACATAATGCAGTGCATTACACCGACACATTAAGTATGAAAGCTTGCCTAGCTACTGCTAATACTAACACAAATTATTGTACATCTATGTCTATCACTTAAGCATAAAAGAGACAAAAAGAGCCAGAAACTAGAGGCCAGGCAGACCCACTTCTGTTCCCAAGGAAACTACAGAGCAAGCCCTCATGAAAGCTATTTTCTGGTACACAAAGGGAGAGAAGGTGACTGGGAAAAGCCAATATGGATTTACTAAGGGTAAACCACATCTGAGCAACCAGATTGCCTCCTGTGATGAAACTATCTGCTGAGTGGGTGATGAGCTGTGGTTGTCTCGATCTTAGCAATGGGCTTGAGAGTCTCCCAAGCATACTTGACGAGTTGGTAAGATATGGACTGGATAGACAGAGTAAGAGATAAGTGTAAAAAGGGATCTCAAAGGGTGATGGTTTAATAACTCTGACAGTCTAAAAGACAGCCAACGAGAAGCTGTAGAGTTTAAGGAAGAGAAATGTCAAGTCCTGAACCTGGGATGGCATAGTTGCAAGCAACAGTATAAGATGCTCTGATGGAAGAACCTGGTAGACAGCAAGCTGAGCATGAAGAAGCAGTGTGCCCCTTTACTTGCACTTCTTGCACCAAGAAGAGTACAGCTAGAAGATCAACATGATTATTCCACTTGCTGATCCATGGCTGGAATACTGCCTCCGGCTTTGGTTCCCCCAGCTGAAGATAGGCACTGCCAAATTGGAGATGGTCTAATGGAGAGCCAACAACATGAGCAGAGTGTTGGAGAACCCGGCCCAAAGGATGGGTAAAAGAACTGGGTTTGTTCAGCCTATAGAAAAGCAGACTCAAGCCTTCCAACACCTAAAAGGTGGTTATAGAGGAGATGGAGTTACTCAGTTTACAAAGATGCACAGTGACAACACAAGCAGCAACAGGCTCAAGTTGATTCAGGGGAATTCCACCTGGATCTAAGAAGAAAAGACATAAACATTGGAACAGGTCACTGGAAATACTTAATACTGAGCTTCAGATGGCCCCGATACCCCAATTTAAGGCCCGGTTTGGACCAGATGACTACCAGAGGTCCCATCCAACCTAGACTTCTCTATAATTCTCTGCTTTTTACAAGCTGTGATCGTCATTGCTCCAAACCCAATCTGAGCTACTCGGCAAACTACACAGCTACATTATCTGCAAAACTGTAAATGGACAGATTGATTATTCCCTGTCAGACCTAACTGTTCACTCCAAATGGGCTGAAAACCAGTTTATTACCTCTGCATCTGTCGCATCAATGCTATGTCCATAAAGAAAGAAGCTATACTGACATAAGAAATATATGCTGAGTACCTACAATCCAAGACATCTCTGACTTTAGCGTGAGCCATTTTTCTTCTCAAAAGACAAAAAGGATTTGTGTGAAATATTTAAGACATTCATTTATTAAAATCACCCAACTCTTCCCCACAAAGCTGCTCTCCTTCTGTCAAGAAAACACAGGGTCATAAATTCAGCTATAAAGTTACCCTCGGATTTTTCATGATCCATATAATTGTACAACTAAAAAATGACAAGCAACAAAAGAGAGCAGCTGACAGGAGACTGTTTAAATGGCTTCCCAGTGAGCATTTCAATCTTTACACTAGCATCAGAGCCAAGCATAAGAAGGAATGAGGATGCAGTAATTGGATGGATCCAAAACACAGTTCACAACTTTTCCAGACACATTCCAGCACAAAACAAATCAAAGTAATAAAGCTGATGCCATTCCCCTTGCTTAAGTCTCTCCATGCAGATATTCATTTACTCTGGCTACAGATTTATTAAGAGCTGGTTATGAATAATGGTTCACAAAAAAAGTATGGAAAAGGAGAAGATTTTTCATCCAAGAAAGGAAACTGCCAATAGAAAGGGAATAAAATAAACAACACACGTCAAACCTGGTTGTAATATTCACAAGGTGATATAATGAACTGGCAGACATTCCACATTGCAAAGGACCTACAGGGCTTATAGCATAACACTACCTGGCCTAACCACTCTTATACTCAATCCATAGGGCAAAGTTCCTAAGGAAAGAAGGTCAAGTGAATGATGTCAGGGAAGATTCTTTCACCCCACTTGCCTCTCAGAAGTTGATGCTAGCAGGGTAAGATTGTGTGTGCTTATCCAAGGCCTTCCCTCTGCATGGTAAAATGAAATAGAATAAAAATACTACGTGTGTTAGGCTTTGCAGGGCCTGTGCAGCATAAAGAGTATCAAAATGACAAGATACCAGGGTTGAGACACTCGTACAGGTTGTCATTTCTTTTGCCACGTTATCAGGCTTCCTTTATGTCCAATTTAACTCTGAAGCAGACTGCTTCTCTGAGTCACAGGGACAATTTCAGACATCTGTTTTTGCTCTCCTTTTGTATCATACCAAAAGGTTTCATCTTCTTCATGCAAACACCTCCTTGCAGAAGAATTTAAGAGCAAGAAATGAAAAGCTCTATAGTCACTCAAGGGTTACACAAAGTAAGCAAATCCATAATTATATCAAATAACAAATTCGTACGTTTTGTCAAAGAACAAGCAAATCTCTCTTACAAACTTTAGGTATCTGCAGGTTACTGCTTACCATCTGGAAGCTTCTCGTAGAATGGAATTCACACTGCATCATGTCAAAGAAGATTGGGATTGTAGCTTTCCGGAGCTCGGTTTCAGGGATGAGTGTCATTTCTAAGATAGGTCCCACCATTTCTGGGATGAACTTGATTTTATGCTGACCTTTAAGAGAACAGAGGCATTTTCAAGTTAACGAACAGCCACTCTGATAGAAGATAACAGTTATAAAAGCTGTATCGGTAAGGGTTCATAGCATTAGAAAGTAGTTTGCAAGATCTAACTCCTGAAACCCATATTATTATTTATGCCATAAGAGGTGAAGGATGTGGTATGTATAAACCCAAACTAACATCAGTTGCTGCATCCATAGCCAAGCTGCGACTGCCAGATTTTCCACAAAGAACCCATATTTGCTCACATATATTAAGCTCCAAGGGATTTTATTAAATACAACTTCTGGTTGGCAGAGAAGGAGGCTAAAAGGCATCACTTGTACTAACTTATTTAGACTGCTGTATCTTCTGCAGCGTACAAAATGTTCTCTGTGTCACTCCATCAAAGCGTCACCACGAGTGCATACTTACACAGCCTCGAGACACGAAGCTACATCTTACCAAGCCAACAATACATCTTTTTCCCTTGAGAGCAAACCTGATATCACATTTATCTTCCCAAGAGAAATATGCAGCTTGCCTGACCCTCCCTGCTACGTTCTGCATGCATGGAACAGAAATCAAACCTTAGCAGGAATATGGCACCTAAGAAATACTGGTTAAAATCATCCAGTTACTGTTCATATTAATAGCTAAAGGGAGAGGATGCAGGTTATACGTTCTGCAAGTTATCTGTTAAATAACTCCATGCAAAGATGCTGGTGTAGAGAAGCGGAGCACAGCACTGGAAAGCCATGGAATCAACTAGATTGGAAAAGACCTTTGAGATCATCAAGTCCAACCGTTCCCCAGCACTGCCAAGGGCACCACTAAACCACATCACTGAGGGCCTCGTCTATATGGGCAAAAGACTTGATGGCAGGAGGTTAGAAATTACAACTACATGCCCCTCTCAACAAGAGGCTGGGATCCATTTGGACCTCACCACATAACTGGTGATGTTTCTCACAAATAGAATTAATGGATATGTACAATCGGTCCATGCATCCAGTGCTGTGGTTCAGAACAGACTTCTTAAGGGCTCATTTAAGGAGCCCTCAGCCTCCCCCATTACAAGACTGGTTTCCCATTGCACTTACCAGTGGTATGGGCCAGCAACAGACTTTAACTCATTTATATTCCACTGCACTACACCAGTGCGGCGGCAACCGTGCAAGTCTAATTAGTAGTCACACTTCTGGCCACAACTAACATAAATCTCAACAAATGTAATCAAGACAAAATCCTCCCCTAACAAAACACGCGACTTTTTATAGAAGAAATAATTTGAGTTACTTGATTTGGCAAACTTCAGAATCCTATTAGCATTAGCAATCCTATTAGGGCAAATTAATACTCAACTAAGACTGCTGCTTTGCATGATGCTGCAATGCTGGCTGTTGGGGGGGGGGGGAATATCAAGTGAGAGGTATAAAGCTTTTCCCTGTCTCTTTTACAAGTGTCATTACATTCGGCCCCTCCGGTGGCAGTTTTCTTGTCTTACTGCCTGAAAAGTGTCCAGAGTCAGTATTTCAGAGAGCAAATAATGGTGACAAAACTTGTTCACCAGGCACAGATTTAATGTCGCAAAGCTCTCCGTGTGCCACGGTGGGTTTTTCCATTGCTTCGAGCACAGGGATTCCCTAGGAAAAGTAAATGGCATCTTTTGAACTTGAGATGAGAAAAACAGCGAGGTCCCAAAAGATTCTTTTTAAAGCTTTGATCCCATTCCCTTTTCCCTGGGCCATAAAAACTTCTTGGGCAAAAAGGGAGGCACAGGAGACTTGCACTCACAAGACGTGACAGGTTCTGCCCCTGGTCGGGGCAATCCCCAGCACAAACACAGGACGGGCAGAGACCGGATGGAGCAGTCCTGAGGACAGACTTGGGGGTGTTGCTTGATGAGGTGCTCCCCATGACCCGGCTTCAGTGTGTGCTTGAGCCCAGAAGCCGCCTATGTTGTGGGCTGCACCCCCAGAGCGTGAGCAGCAGCTCAGGGAGGGGATCCTGCCCCTCTGCTGTGCTCTGGGGAGATCCCCCCTGTAGCCCTGATCCAGCTCTGGGGCAGCAGCACAAGAGGGACCTGGAGCTGTTGGAGCGAGGCCAGAGGAGGCCACGGAGATGCTGCGAGGGCTGGAGCAGCTCTGCTCTGGAGCCAGGCTGAGAGAGCTGGGCTGGGGCAGCCTGGACAAGAGAAGGCTCCTGAAGGGGAGACCTGAGAGCAGCTCCAGTGCCTGAAGGGGCTGCAGGAAAGCTGGAGAGGGGCTTGGGACAAGGGATGTAGGGACAGGCCAAGGGGAATGGCTTTAACCTGCCAGAGGGGAGACTGAGCTGAGCTCTTAGGCAGAAGCTCTTCCCTGTCAGGGTGCTGAGGCGCTGGCACAGGGTGCCCAGAGAAGCTGTGGCTGCCCCATCCCTGGCAGTGTTCAAGGCCAGGTTGGACACAGGGGCTTGGAGCAAGCTGCTCCAGTGGAAGGGGTCCCTGCCCGTGGCAGGGGCTGGAGCTGGAGGAGCTTTAAGGTCCCTTCCAACACAAACCAGGCTGGGATTTCATGATTCTAGGAGCTGATGCAATGACAAAGGCACAGAGAGCCACAGAGCTCAGATCTGTTGTGTCCACCAGCACCTCCAGCAATGAGTTTACTCCTGATCTTGCAGGATCCAGTCGGCAGGAGCCACCCCCCTGCCCATGAACCAATACTACATGCACTCAGTCTTCTTGTTCAGCAGCTGCTTGTATTTATTAGTGGAGCTGCCTTGCAAGTAATCAACAACAGAGCTTTTAAATCAAAGAGGACAGAGAGCTCCTCTGCATATGAAATTCAGAATGACTGGGGGGGAATAGAAACGTGAGTTATGAGCAGGAAGTATTGAAATCACTGGTACGTTGTACTGCGAAATAACCCCTCGTCGGCTGTTTGAAACCCACTGAGCCCTTCGTGCTGTCTGGAGGGTCTGTGCATCGCTCCCATTGGATTTACACAGCCTGGCTGCAGGGAAAAACATGGGAATGACCTGGCTGCTTGGGATGCAAAGCACTCGCCCTGCAGCACTGCCCAGAGCTGCTCCTGCTGCGGGCATGGGGCCGGGGAAGGCAGTGACCATGAGAAGACAGGGCAGCACAGACTGACAAGTTAAGCCATCTCCATTGGTTTTCTACATCAAACATACATGAGGAGTAACCTGGAGAAAGGCTCTGCCCACTGACTGGGTGATACAGGAGAGAGCCCTGCGACTGTGTGCATCATCGCATCGTCCCTGTCATGCTACCGTGTGATGATGCACACACACAGGTTTGCTGTGATGACGGGATCCAGGGTGACGTTGTGACACGAAAGAAAGCATGAGAGCAAACCACGGATGGCAAAGGCCTTCCCCTGGCACCATAGGGCATCCATCCAGCTGCCTGTCACAGGCAGCGCTCTCGGATAAACAACCCAACAATGAATTCGCCTTGGTTTTGTTTTCCCTGGGATTGTGGGAGCTCCCACGCAGAGATCGGAAACCTGACAAGACAACGTGGAGGAAAAGGGAGGATTCTCTGCTGAAAACAAAACTGTGCAGCTGCTTTAAGAACCACAGGCAAAACAAGGAGCCTTTTGAACATGCAAAGCCTTCCCCTTGCTGCCGCTTCTGCCCTGCTGTGAGACGTGGGAGCAGTCTCGGGGAGCACAACAGGAGCAGACCTCATTATGCAAACCAAACCAAGGTGCTTGCTTTAGTGGATAACGCGTGATTTTCATTTCCCAGGTCCTCCTAATTTAAATATGGGCTCCAAAACCCCCTGAATAATGTGCCAGCAAACCACACCTCTCGCTTGGGTCAGCTCTGAACATGCACGATTAATTCAGAGAGTGTTATCTGCAATGACTTCTATTTATACAGCACTCCAAGTTCAGGTCTATTTTGAACGCTGGCTTTCCCTCCCACATTATTGTCTCTGTCAGGACACCTTTCCTGACGTCAAGCACGGGAGGTCAGCACCAGCGACCGCTCCACTTCATCTTTAGGAGTTGATGCTGAGGCACTGGCACAGGGTGCCCGGAGAAGCTGTGGCTGCCCCATCCCTGGCAGTGCTCAAGGCCAGGTTGGACACAGGGGCTTGGAGCAAGCTGCTCTAGTGGAAGGGGTCCCTGCCCGTGGCAGGGGTTGGAGCTGGGTGAGCTTTAAGGCCCCTTTAACCCAAATCATTCCATGGTTCTATGAATTTTCCCTTTCCATCTCCTTTTGGCAGGTTCAGATGTCCACAATAAAGGCAATGTTTTCCGAGCTGGCTTTCCCTGACCAACCTTAGCACGAGGATATTATTTTAAATGTCACTGCAATTTCTTTAACATATAACTGCTGAAGCCATTAACCACTGAAAACTGGTACACACGACCTAGTGTCAAACTGTGTTCTGTGTATGCTAAATCTCATCACAGAACGCTTTAAAAGCGTGTTGTTTGAGTTCCTACATTTTCAAGACAGAGGCCACAGCTTGCTTTATGCTTCTCTGGTACTCAGTGTCTCACCAAGGTCTATGGAGCCCCAGCTCTAACAAAGCAGTGACTCAAAAGAACACATTATTGTAAAGTTTAGGTTGTGATATGGAAGGGAAAAAGCCTATAAAGACTGATAGACACTGGGTTTGGTGCATCTAAGAGAAGAAAAGCCTTGCAGTGCTTCCAGAGAGGCACCAGAACAAGGGGCTTCGCACGCTGGGACAAGGCTCCCCAGAGCCATCCCTGCTGCTGCTGCATCACAGCACTCAAATCTAAAGCCTCCACAACCCAACTGAGCAGGGATAGCTCCAACTAGGATTTAAACAGAAAACCCATCAGGCTGGATCTGTAGTACGTGGTTGACTGTTTAAAACAAGAATCATATTCCTAAATCACAGGTACCTAAAGTGTGTGCGCACCACTAGCTCATGTTGCTCCCCACTGTACATGCTCTTGTTTGCCTCCTTATAAAGGCAGGATATCAATATTGCAGCCACTACTGCATCAGGAACACAGAGACAAGCAAACAGTTGTAGAATATGAATTCTACTATTTAATTCCAGAAAATAAATTACATTCTTAACTGTGCACTTTAGCTGGAGGACTGTTGTGTTCCTGACTGGGGAGTTTTAACTCAGCGGGCATTATACATTAATCATGGTATTTATGAACAAAAAACTGATGAGACTAAATATTAATTTTTGAGGCTTATCCATAGCCTTCAATACATAAATCAAAAGTCAGGGTTGCTTGGCTTCATCGTATCTTACGCACAATGGCACAGGCGTAGAGACGAGATGCCCAAGCATGTTCAAGAATTAGAGATTTTCACTTCTGATTTTGTTTCTGGAGATAGACCTTCATAATTTGATCAATGCAGTGCAACTTCTAAGGTAAAAGTGTCAAGCACTCCCCAGTCCATTCCCTTGCAGTGGCAAGTCAGAATTCCTTCTTAATTGATGCTGTGACACACATGAGACTGGTGAGGAGCCAGAAGTTAAACATAAAGCAGCACGGACTATGTGTAGTAAAAGAAGATGAGAAAGAGCAAGCTGCTCATTATAAGAAGTACAAAGGCTGCCTTGGATTGGGGTCCTGCCTCCGGTTTACCTTTCTCCTGCAGCTTTTGCTGGGCAGAGTAGCAATTTTCTGCCTTCCAACATGTGAGATTTCAGCCTTAATGATCCCGACCACTTACAGAATCACAGCTATTCGCGCTAGAGGAGGTCACGGAGTCACCTACCTGGGTAATCTCAGTTTATAAAACCTCCATTCAAAAGCAAAGGCTTTCATGACTGCACAGAAAGAAATATTGAGTAAAACACCCCTCCTTGTGCCAATCGATTCCCAAAACTCCAGAGGAAATTATTATCAGCTTCCTCTTGATGGTGAAAACCTGAAGCAACTAAACACCCTGTCCACGGGTCAGCAGTAGTAAGAAGCACAATGCACTCCACAGCCCCTAGCCTGAATAACATAGCCTCAGGTAAGAGCAGCCAGATGGATAACTATGTATGCAAACCTCTCTACTTTCAGGCCAGTAAATTCTGGGAAAAGCTTAAGGATCCAAAGCTGCTCAAGGAATTATAAAGGTAACAGAAGAATGTAAGCATCATGGAACAGGGAAGGATGAAGCTAATTACTAACAGAGAGGCTGCGCCCCGAGCGGGATGACACAGCATCAGGCATGATCCTGATTTTATTATCTGTCTGTCAAGTCACATATCAGCTGTCCTACGCTTTAATCTGCTCTCCAGATACTTAATTCACCAAAGATGCCTCTAATAAAAAGTGAACTCGGCTGCCCTCAGAAGCCTTTTCTCATCATTCTGGCAGAGCAGATGCAAACTCCATGATAAGAAACTCTTCTGAACCTTTGCATTCCTTTCCCTTACACACGCTGAATTGCCTTCCAGTTTCAGGCACAGCCGTTCAGGATGAGATAGAAGTGAAGTGTCAAACACATTTATTTGTGAACTTTTGACAGAACTCAGAAGAGCTGAAGTGTCTCTGCTGTTAAGCTCAGGAAAATGCAATCTGGCAGATGAGTACACTCAGGTCATTGCAAATACCCCATTTCTCATATAGTTCAATCCCCATGTAGATCGTTTATACCCACAGAACAGCATAGACACAATAGAGTCCGATAGTCCTGATTCACCTACGAACTCCAGGACGTCCGAGTTCCCATTTCTGACTGATCAACCTGTGTCAATGTTGCAGCCAAACATCAGAATCTAAGCAGAATTCCCAGGTTAAGTTACCGATATCCCTTGGCAGAATCTCCAGCTTAAGTTACTGATAACCTTTGGGTACGTTCATTTTGCTACAGTCCCAGTTCCAGCACCCATCCACACGGATGTGTGTGTTCATATCTATGTGTATACATATATGTGTGCACATCTATTTTTAAGCAGGACAAATCAACAGGCACCATCATAACCATTTCTTTTTATTCAGCATGAGGCTGAATACCACGATACCCAGAAGATACTGATACGTTGACTACAGTTATGTATCTTTCCAGATGGTGAAAGAAGTGTGCAGAGGTGCCTTTATTTCTACAATCACCTGCTTTTTAAATGCCTTCTTGAAGCCTACTGTTATTTTGAGGGAAAGCAAGTTCACTTCACCTCTACCTTGGTTTATACAAACACTGAGTGAAAGCATTAAGCAATAGGTGCTCAGGCTACTTACCCAGATTGTACCACATGTCCCTGATTTCAAACCCGATCTGCCTTCTCATATCACCGTACCTTACAAAAGAAAACAAAACCACCATTAAAAGGGGAAATAAAATCTATTACCAATGAGCAGAAACATTAAAGTTTCAAAATCTGATCAGCAAAGATACTTGAAATTACAGAAGAGGTTCTGCAAATTCAACTCAAAGTAATAAGACGATCCACGTTCCCTCACCAACTCAGCTATGCGCCTGTAGACACCATAGGTTCCCTGTTACAAAGGGATGAGATAGACTGAATCAACTTCTGCTCCTTGGCTTATGATTTTCTCATTCATAAGACCCCAGATTTCAATTTCTCCAACAATACTTATCAGAGGGAGAACACACACAAACCTTCACCCATGCAAAAGCCATCGTTGCCATCTTTTCAGGTTACCTAACCCTCCTTTGGGTCAGGTTACCTAACCACCCCTAACGGGTGGTTACAGACATTAACTGTGAGCATCATCTATTTTCAAGTGGTAATGGCTGGAGGGAGTGCAACAGAGAGCTGCATGGCCTAAAGGTATGTTTTATTTTTATACACCCTCTTAGCATAGCACTGTCCTAAAAAAGACACAAGGAACATCTTGTGACATCTTGTACCTTCACGGCCAAAATGCACTGAAAGTTTCTATGTTCCAATGGGATTTTGTGTCCCAGACCAAAATGTGGTGAGACGCTGCCATCCCTGGCAGTGCTCAAGGCCAGGTTGGACACAGGGGCTTGGAGCAAGCTGCTCTAGTGGAAGGTGTCCCTGCCCGTGGCAGGGGTTGGGACTGGATGAGCTTTAAGGTCCCTTCCAACACAAACCTTTCTATGATGATGACAATGATGAAGGTCGCTTCCGACCCAAACCAGCCTGGGGCACCAATGTCACAGAGATCCCATCAATGTTGGTTTTATATCCCACTCCCTCTCTGCATTAATACCAGGAAAGCTTAATGAATGGAAAACATCCCATTGCCTTCATTAAGGACAGGATCAGAACCATAATGAGCTCCAAGAACGTATTTGCTGCACAGAATATTTGTATGTTAAAGATGATTACTTAAATAACAAGAGGATCAAAATGGCAATCTCTGGCAACCTGTGGGATATCTGGGGGCTAATAGATACCCTGTCATTAAGATGGATTTAGGAGATTCTTCTGCATCATTAAAAATTAACTAATGCTTAAATGCAATGTTTAGCAAAACCTACAAATTACAATAATTATATTTTAATTATTAAATATTTGATATATTAATTGAAATATGCCCTTAAAAAGATGGGTGAGTGTGATACTGAATTAACTGCTTCATTACAGCCCTTTGGCACAGAACTGGTAGGGGTTATAAAATAAAAGCAATAAAAGCTAGCACTCCAGCCCATACATTTATTGCATCTTGAAGAATTTATGGCCTTGATTTCTGTCGCCAAACCACGATTAATCTGAAAATAACAACTTGTAAACAGAGTTTTACAATTTAGCAAACTTCATTAAGTAACCACTTCCAATGACTTCATCTATTTACTTATATTAGCATTGAGAAATGTCTGTTGATTCCGTGCATCTCTTCAGCAAGATATAATGTTTGCTTTAATAGAAAGATCATTAGGAGAAAATGTCTGTCTAAGGTTCCTGTCCTCACAAAGAGGCAATATCAGTCCACAGATGTATGTGACAGTAATTTCCAGCTCAGGTGTTGGTTTTATGTTCAGGTCAGGAGTCTGATCTGAACTAAAACACTACTGTAGGTGCAAACCAGCATCGGATCAACAGCAGCCACAGCTGATCCCTCTGCTTGGTAACTGATTGGAGTGATGTGCCTTTTGCAAGTATCCTTTACTTTCTGAATTACCACAGAGAACTTGCATCATTGGCCAAATCTTGCACAAAACCATTTTCTTTCACAGATTCTAAATCTAATGAAAAACAAACTGACCTTGATTTCCTTCTGCAGACTCAAAGCTATGTTATTTATGACTCTGGTAACTAAGGGTGGCCTTCAAGAAACCTGGAGAGGGGCTTTGGCCAAGGGCCTGTAGGGACAGGCCAAGGGGAATGGCTTTAACCTGCCTGAGGGGAGACTGAGATGAGCTCTGAGGCAGAAGCTCTTCCCTGTGAGGGTGCTGAGGCGCTGGCACAGGGTGCCCAGAGAAGCTGTGGCTGCCCCATCCCTGGCAGTGTTCAAGGCCAGGTTGGACACAGGGGCTTGGAGCAAGCTGCTCTAGTGGAAGGGGTCCCTGCCTGTGGCAGGGGTTGGAACTGGATGAGCTTTGAGGTCCTTTCCAACCCAAACCATCCTATGGTTCTATGATTCTATGGTATGTATAACACAAGTGCAGAAACCTGAGCTCTGCTTGACATTACTTCTTCACTGAACTTGTAAATATTCCCTTTTCATCAAGGAAGCCCCACGAGTCCTTGGTACATGAATTAAATCACATAGTGCTTAAAAATTCTGTTTCAACACTCAGGTAAAGCACAACTTCCAAAGGCAGCACCTCAAAACTCACAATGGCTTGGAGAAGTTGGAAGGGCAAAACTTAGCTGCCAAAAAACCAGGATGAGGCATCGAGCTGTACCTTTTCTGGACAAAGCCTGCAACCCACACAGTTAAAGGAAAAAGCTTTAAAAATCACATGTCACTTCAGCAGTGATAAAATCATATTGTTATCACTGTGATTTCTCTCATCATCATAATATACAAAAAGCTTTGAATTTAGAAGGTGATGTTAATCAAAATGCATCTGTTTTCTCTCTATATAAGATTCTGGGCAACCTGATCTAATTGAAGATGTCCCTACTCATTGCAGCAGGTTGGACTGGATGACCTTTGAAGGTCCCTTCCAACTCAAACTATTCTATGATTCTATAAGGACCCTGATAAATATATATATATATATATTTATATATATGTACAGGGAATCACAGCTTAAAAACTTCCCATTTTTGTGCATTGATTGCAGTAACCTGATTGACTTCTGTTTAAAGTCGGGTTGGACGGGGCTTGGAGCAACCTGGTCTAGTGGAAGATGCCCCAGCCCGTGGCAGGGAGTAGGAACTGGATGAGCTTTAAGGTCCTTTCCAACCCGAAACAGTCTGGTATTCCATGATCCTATGGCTATGGGAAGAAGCTGCTTTTGCAGGCGCTCTTACAAATATTAGGACACAGAAACTCGGTGTTTGAAAACACATAATGGGCTTTTTTCAGTGCTCAGTGTTTAGTTAGTTAATCATAAGCTCCAGTACATTGAAACCCCAATGACATTTAGGCAAATACATACATTAAGAGAGTCAGGCTCCACTCTTATTTCCAGTCCTTTTTCTCTTGACAGCTTTCGTTTGCTGTGGGCTCTGAATAGGAACTGGGTAGTTCAAGCTCCCTGTTGGAGGGAGGCAATGTAATCCCTTTTAGCCAGGGAAGCATACAAGTCTGCAGCTACACAAACCCATTCTTGAGGGATATCACAAGGAAACTGTCTGTAGTTACAAAAATTCCCTCTAAAAGGCCGTTAGGGATTAAGCACTAAAGAGCCCACGTAAAATGAGATTAGAATAAGCACACAGCTAAAGTGATTTAAAAATTCACTTTGATAATATGTTAATACTCCTAAAAAGCCTTGACTTTATGAGCATCCTGCGGTATAAAATACTGTCTTCATCAGTAATGAATCATGTAATTTAGATCTTGATTCAAGGGTAGAAATGCACATGCAATACTTGATTCATGGTTTTAAAACCAACCTTTCATTATGCCATGATTGCATCTCAATTTGAATGGGTTTAGCTAAGAAATTAAACTAAAGTTATGTTAATAGAGCTCAAGTTCTTGTCCGTGATTTAGATGATGAATAGGACTTACTTGTTAAGTATTTTTGCTCTTTTAGCACTTGAGAAATTCTCCAGTTGTAAAGACTCTTGGGTGAGAAAAGCAACAGCCAGGTGGAAGTAGTTGTTCCAAAGCTGAAAGCCCCCAAAATGACAAGAACAGATACCGTTAATTCTCTGAAACGTTCTGCACACCTACAAACCAACTTTAAACTACCTAAATTATGCACATAAATATGTCAAGGAGAAAAGAGCAGACACCACCGAGACGGTGCTTCCTGATGTATTCTTAGTACATCTCCTCGGCGTGTTTACATTTCCATGAAACATTTCCCATCTACAGATCCTCATCGATTGTGCTTGGATGATTCAAGGAAAATTAAATGTGAATATATAATAAGAGAGACACAAATGAAGGATCCTGAGCAAGTGACCTAAATTCTCTCTCATATGTTGTGTCTCAGGCTCCACGTTTGAGGCATTAATTCTCCTAAATCATGTGGTGAAGAAAAGGGGAGAACACCCCTTTTTTGCTGTTCCCGAAGGAAAGGAGAAGTTTTCCGTGATGCTTTGGGTAAGACTTGATGCTCTTCTACTCTATCACTCTATGATGCTCTTCTAGGACACGACACACAAGTGGATTGTATGTACCGGTGAAGACTGAAATGACTTTACCGGGCTAACAGGTCAACCTGGGGTTCACCACGATGTGTACATAACACCCCCAGATTACACATTGAGGGTAGAAACTTAGTCCAACATTAACATTAGTCCCCAAGACACCCGGGTTTGCTTTTTTCCTTACCTGTAACTCAAAGTTGGTTTGATCAAGAAATTTCTTGTTCAGCATATCTGCATACTGATTAATTGCTCGCAGGAAGACTCTGAAAGATCAAGAGAAAGGGCCATCATTACACACTTCTTCTGTGGCACCTTTGTACATTTGCCATCCCAATTAGGCAGAACTCTGTCTGGGAAGTGAAACTTGTAGCTGATACTTGAGCAGCAGTGTGATCTCACTGTGGGTAAGTGTACAGAATTATATGTAGATGTTCTCCAAATTAATCAAGTAAATTAGCATATGCAGAAACACAAGGAATTGCTTTGGATAAAATCACTTGTCTTTAAAATACCTTGTGATAATCAAAAGATCATTAAAAATTCAGTTTATTAGAAAAAGTACAGAGGCTTCTAAAGTGACAACATAGTGGTGTTGTATCTAACTTAGACCTGTTTTCAAATGGAAACACGGGAGATTTAGATTAGATATTAGGAAGGAGTTCTTCCCTGTGAGGGTGCTGAGGCGCTGGCACAGGGTGCCCAGAGAAGCTGTGGCTGCCCCATCCCTGGCAGTGTTCAAGGCCAGGTTGGACACAGGGGCTTGGAGCAAGCTGCTCTAGTGGAAGGGGTCCCTGCCCGTGGCAGGGGTTGGAACTGGAGGAGCTTTAAGCTCCCTCCCAACCCAAACCACTCTGGGATTCTGTGATTCCAGACCTGTAACTGGCTGTATTTTCTCTTGCAGGTCAAGCAGAACATGTTCTTAAACACGAGGCAAACGCTGTTTTACTTATGGCACAGTAAAATGTAGGAACCCCGTTGAAGGACAATCTCCAAAACACTGCTCACTGCTCTACTTCTAAGATGCTAATTTAGTAGCCCGTGTATTTCAAAAAGTGATGCTCCTTAAATTTGCAATAGGAGTTGGCTTGACAAGCTTTAAAAAGAAAACCAAACGGTACAGTAGAAGTAGGTCACTGCATATTCATGGTGCTGAACAGTAAACATATTATTCTTCAGTACCCTCATCTCCATTGTCAAAATAAACATTAGATTCCTCCTGAAAACTTCCAATGTATGCAATGAAAGTGCCAGCTAATGCCCAGACAAATGAGCTTGTCTTTGGAGCAGACTGTGGCGGATATTTATATCTCCTCAAAGTCCCAGCAACGGTAAAGACTACTCAGAACACGTCCTACTTCCCCCCACCCGTAGCAGTTTTTAAGGAGAGAGTTCACTGTTGAATGCAAAATAACCAAGTTTAATCTTCCTACAGGCTGACAATAAAATATCAGGTTTATTTAAAACAAACCACAGGAGGCAGTCAGAAAGGTCTTTTACTGAATTTAAGGTACCGAGTGTTCTCTCTGGAAAAAAAACCCTAATATTTAGCTAAATGTTTGGTAACCCAAGAGAAATGAAACATGGGCACCAGGATGCCATGAGAGATTATTTGTGTATACTAAGTTAAGAAAAGAAGGCAAAAATTGGATGCCACTGTGATGTATCTGTACTATAAAGTCAGATCAGCCCCACATTAGTGTGCTGGAGAAAGAATGTAGCCAAATGTGAAAAATGAAATGGGAATTCTAAGAGAAAATGCCAAAGAAAATTGAGGAGGTTAAAGAATATATAAAATACGTGTAGGTATACAGACATCCATGCATGTCACAATATCACTCTTTACATCTAAGAGTCATTATATATATTTATACCTAAGAAGTCATCCAGCCGATGCAGAGATGCATCTCAGGCACAGTACATCTGTGCATTTGTCAGTGCATACATTTGGAAACAACTTCATTAAGATCCTTTATAAATGAGATGAATTTAGCACACACACTACTACACTGCAGATATGTGTATTTTAGATCTATGACTCAATTACTGAGTTGTAGCATACACTGAGATTGAAACCGAAGTTATCCATGTACCCAGGGTATCAACAGTTTGATAGATAGACTTATACCCTGGTTTGTTTTGTGGTTATAAAGTCTGATAATACTCCAAGATTCCTAACTCTTCCTCGAAGAATTAGTAATTTAACATAGCAGGAAGTGCCATCTCCTTGCCTTACCAAGATAAAATCAGTTCCAACACAGGGAGGATTATGCCTACAATTTAATTACGTTGCCTCCAGACATGACTGTAATGTATTCAATCTACTCCATCTAATTAAGCTTTGGAACAATCTCATTACTTTATATACCATTATTTTCCTTTCAATTGTAACTCTAATTTTTGCCCTGTATTAATCCTAACGAATCCCAACAAAGAAAAATAATGCAGGATCTACTGTACATGCCAACTGCAAAAGGACCACGGCACAGCACATCTGTGAAGCTGCAGCTGTAATTAAACACCACCACCATCCCCTCAAAGCCCATGCGCCAATGTGCTACCTCTTTCATCTGGCTGCTTTTGGAAGGTTCCTCCCAACTTCCTACGGAAGAACATCAAAACAGACACAAATTTAAGCGCTGATTTTTGAATTATTCAAACCCCATTTTAATTTGGATTTGATTTGATGATACACTCAATCCTTCTGCTACTCGATGAAGCACTTCCTTATCTATGTTAGCGAAGGAAGCCCAGGTCTTATTCCAGTGCACGTCAACAGAACAATGTTTTTATTATAACAGTGCATCTTGGGTTCAGCCTTAAACAGGGAAGATTTAGGTTGGATATAAGGAAGAAATGCTTTACTGTGAGGGTGCTGAGGCGCTGGCACAGGCTGCCCAAGGAAGCTGTGGCTGCCCCATCCCTGGCAGTGTTCAAGGCCAGGTTGGACACAGGGGCTTGGAGCAAGCTGCTCTAGTGGAAGGTGTCCCTGCCCGTGGCAGGGGGTTGGAACCAGATGAGCTTTAAGGCCCCTTCCAACACAAACCATTCTATGATTCTACAGTAGCAGAGAGGTGTGAGATAAGAAGAGCAGTAAGTATTTCGAGCAGGAGTATTCAAGCACCATCCTGTGACTTAGTTGCAATTCAATGAAAAAGAATCAGGGCAGCAGTAGGACAGCAGGGTTGGCATTGCCTGTTGTGGTAGGACACTCAGCCATATGGTTAATCAGACAGACATAAAGATGGCTATCCTGAAGTGAGCATTTGGGTAGCAAAGCATTGTGCTCGATGAATTCTTGGCTGCAATCTAGGGAGTGGTACATTAAACCTGTGGTAACAACTGGTGACTCCTGAACATAAAAATGGGTCAGGTTTATTCCCAAATAAAATTCAAAAGAGCAGACAAATTCCATGAATATTCCAGGTATTGTTTTGATCTTCTTCCTCCTCCCAGGCAGGTGCTGACAACATCCAGTAAGTTGACTATCACAGTTAGAGAAACTGAAAAAACCCCTCATGGAAATGTGGCTCTTCAGAATAGGCAGCATTAACCCAAACACATCGGTTCTGTACTGAAGAATAAGCTAAAACATGTAAGGACGAAAGATGTATTTGGACAACACTGGACCAACAGACAAGGAATCAAAACTATCTCCTGTGCTCTGACGGAGAACACCAGTCTTCAATGAGACACTTTACCTCGTTGTAATTAATATTGAAGGTTAGCTACCAGTTGCACGTGCATAAAAAGAAGTGCTTTTCTTGAAGCTCTGTTTCAGTTAACAAAAGAATGTATTATCTACATCAGGAAAAGCCATAGAAGTTAAACCTTGAGAAAGAGAGAAGTTCAGAGACTGGAAGTGATCACAATGTGCTCCGCTGCAGTGTCAGAATGTCACACACGGCAACAAAATCTAATGTTAATATGTTGGAATAGGTTTGTTAGACAAAAGACTTTATCAACCCAATTGAAAGAAGGAAATTAGCATTTCCTATGATGTGACTGGAATAGAAGGAATATGATTAGAGAAGGAAATCACTTCAGGATACGCGAGGGACAAATGACCATTGCTAAAGGGTAAGTATCTATCCACCAACAAAATTAACACCCTGGATGGATGAGGTTTATGTGTGCTGAGCCCCTGGGATGAGTGATGCTGGGGACGGCACCCAAGTGCCATCAGGAGCTTTCTGTTGTAGTTAGGTCCTTTGAGGTAGGGACTGGGTTCTTACTCTGTCTTTAGATGGCTTCTATCACCATAAGGTACATGAGGAACATGGCAGTGTTCAAGGCCAGGTTGGACAGAGCCTTGGGTGACATGGTCTAGCGGAAGGCATCTCTGCCCATGGCAGGGGGGTGGAACTAGATCTTAAAGTCCTTACCAACCCTAATAATGCTATGATTCTAGGATTCTATGGGGTCTTAACACTATCAGCAGGATTTCTTGGGATTTTATCCCTGTTCATGTGTTTCCTGGTAAGACACCTTTATTGGCTCTTCATAAGGGCAGAAGAAATAATGAATTCCACAAACACATAGTGGAATATTCTTATCTACTTAGCCCTGGCAACGCCTTGGCTGGAATATTGTTCAGTTGAAGTCACCACGTATCAAGAATGACACCAGAGGGCTCAGGTGAGAGAAGCAAGAGGACAGGAGATGCAGAAAACCATGGCACAGCTTAGACACTAGGAGATACTTTGTGATGCTAAGGATGGGTCATGAAGAGCTGAAGTGCTCAAGAAAACAAACCCCCAAACCAGGTTAAGCAAATATCTGCGATCTGTTTGGCCATCATTCACTCATGCTCTCCCAAGCAAAAGGACTGATTACTGCTAATTTCTCCAGTGATTTCTTCCCAATGACAACTCTCAATCCACAGTCAAGACTTCAAATGGGGATAAAGAAGGGAGAATGGGAGTTAATTTCCAAGTGTAACAGCAATGCCAAGCCACTCATTTTTTCACTCTTTCTCACGTTGCTTTTATTCCCTCCATTCTCTCTTACTAGTCAAGCACACTGATTTACTTGTTCACTCATGGTTTCTATGTGCCATCTTCCTTGACTCAGCTTCCCACATCATTGGAAAGCTGCAGAAGCCAAAGGAGCTGAGGGAAGCTGGAAACATTCTCACAGTATATTGATTTTGTACATTTAGGTAGCTCTAGTACCCAGGGATTCAGATTTATACTACAAGCACTTATACAAAACACCTATGACAGGAAAATAAGAAACAATACAAGCTACAAATGTACTTCCCAGTATTTTTCCTTAAGTGAACATCAAAAAAGAAGAACTAAAGAATGAATGAACGACTTCCCTAATGACAGAATAATTATCCAAACAAGAATATACAGATTCAGCTTGAAATTATGTGCGTTTAGCTGATAATTCAATAAAAAGAGGGAATTTGGAGTGAAGTTATAAAAGGCACTATTATGATGTCATTTCAGTTAATTTAGATGGAAGGATAATGAATGCTTTATTACAGCTGATCACCCTTCCTGCACATCCTCATGCTTCCCATGCTTCTCTGAGAGACGAATTCACTGTGCACATAGGAGACAGACTACTCTTATCTTGTCAGCCTGCGTATGAAAGAACAGACCCACACCTTGAAGTCCCAAACCTGAGCAAATGCTCACTGGGGCATGAACAGCAAAGTCTTGTTTTAAACAGCAACTGCTGCCAATACCTTCAAATTCTCTTTCAAGACTTTGCTGTTGCAAAGCAGAGTTCAGCTTTAAACAACTTTTGGACTAAACCTGGTTATTTAATACACTCCTATAAGCGCTTCCCTATTGGCATTGCACGTAATAGGGTGACTATCCAATTATTTTAACCCTGGAACATAGAGCATAAGGAGGAACCTCATATGCGTACTTTGTACAGGTCAAATGGAAGTCTAAATCACTACGATGAGTGAGCATGAAGGTATCTGCCCTCTTTGCATCTCTCCCTAGTTATCTCCCTTCCCAAATTCCGTCTCTGTTCTTTCCTCATGATGTTCTTACTGTTCACCCATCTTCAACCTCCAGACCTGAACACCGTCCAGCCCCAAAGGTGTCCAAAACCATTTTCATTTTCCATGTCTCTTTATGATACTTCTCTGTCCAGTCTACATCTCTCCCTCTCTTAAATGAAGAAAACTGTTTAAAAGATCCCTTGGAGCATTCTGTAATTCATCAGGCTAAAGAGCACTCACAACTTTAAAAGACACTCAATAGAAGAAACAAAAAGGAAACCCCCTTGACCATTTGCTTTCTTTTGAATTACAATTCCTGGGCTGACTCTGATGGTAGCACAGAGTAATCCCAAAGACTCGCTACTAAATACTTCCATTGGGATAATCTCCTCCTAGCGCCTGCTCCACACTGGCACAGGTGAACTGTGCCACATTATTAACCTGTTTTCTAATAAATGTTTCAGAAATGCTTTTAGCATCTTATCCACCACCACTGATGCCTCTCCCCTCATTGACATTCTGTGCTCTGCCTCCTCTAGAACAACGGGGTTGTGAATGGAAAATCACTGCGAGTTCCCAAGTGCTGAAGGACACGCTTGTGGTGTCATTACCAACCACAGGAAAAACGTCTTATTTTTCAAAGCTGCCTTGGTAATACAGTTATCTCACTCTTAAAATCCAGCTGACAGAACAACCCTGTTGGGATGGACAGGCAGTGAACAACTAAATGATAAAGTTTACACAAATAAGCAAAGATTTGGATTTCCATTCCATCCAAAAGTCCTTGTCCTGCCTATCCAGCAGCCAGATGGATCCTCGCTGATGCACCAGCCACCTCAGACACCTGAGGGGAGACTGAGATGAGCTCTTAGGCAGAAGCTCTTCCGTGTGAGGGTGCTGAGGCGCTGGCACAGGGTGCCCAGAGAAGCTGTGGCTGCCCCATCCCTGGCAGTGTTCAAGGCCAGGTTGGACACAGGGGCTTGGAGCAAGCTGCTCTAGTGGAAGGGGTCCCTGCCCGTGGCAGGGGTTGGAGCTGGAGGAGCTTTAAGGTCCCTTCCAACCCAAACCAGGCTGGGATTCTATGAAAATGGATGGAAATTCCTGGCAAAAAAATAGCATCCTTAGCACGAGGACAGCACAAACACAACACTCAACCTGAAGCATAGTGTGTATGAGGTTGGAAGATGCCTCTGGAGGTCTCTGGTCAAACTGGAGCAGGTTACTCAGGGTTATGGCCAGGTGGCTTCTTAATATCCCCAAGGATGCAGAAACTCTTGAGCAGCCTCTCATAACAACCTTTACCAGGGTCTCACTGCCTTCATTATCCTTTCTCAGCTACCTGTCTGAAGAGCCCAGGCTGTGGTTTCTTGATAACTTTCAGAGTGAAGGAAAGAAGCTTTCGACTTCTATAGCCTTTTTCAAAAGCTCCAGTAAACTTTGCCTCCTGAGACTTTCTCTAAGGTATCCCAATCATGGAGCTTGGAAATAGTGTTTTGTAATGGAAATGCTAGAAGGCAATTTAATTTAGGAGTTTTTAGCTAAGGCTACAATAGGAGGAAAGGAGCATCTATTGAGAGTGAATAGCATAACAAGGGTTAAAACTTAAACAGGGGAAGTTCAGATTGGATATAAGGAAGAAGTTCTTTCCTGTAAGGGTGGTGAGGCACTGGAATGGGTTGCCCAGAGAAGCTGTGAACGCTCCATCCCTGGTGATGTTCAAGGCCAGGTTGGACAGAGCCTTGGGTGATATGGTTTAGTGTGAGGTGTCCCTGCCCATGGCAGGAGGGGTGGAACTGGATGATCTTAAGGTCCTTTCCAACCCAAATTATTCCATGATTCTATGATAACCCAGAAGTTAACATTCTGAAGGCAGAAGACTTCCTGACTTCAGAGAGACTGTTTCTATTATGGTACTTGGCAAAAACTTGAGATAGATCTTGTAATTTAAAACAAATGTAATTTGTTGTAGTGCTGCTGGAAGAAACCTCTGCAATCGGGTTAGCTATTAAACAAGCAGTTTTCATTATCATGTGCTGCTCAATAAAATGCAAAAAGACTTTGATGCCGTACAGATATCATCACTTCTTCCTTGGCTAAAAGCATCCCTTCCAACAAGTGTGCAACCACAGTGGACAGCTTCACGGGTTCTCAGAACCAGAGCCTGCTGCTCAGGGCTGGTGCAACTCTCCCCCAGCCTGCTCCTTTCATGGCTAACAGCTCCTGGGGTGCAAATGGATGCTTAATTGGGCTCTGCTGTTCCAAATGGAGAAGGAAGATGGTTTTCTTTGTACCCTTGCCATGCAAGAGGCCTCGTAGGCCATGAAAAAAGCAATCTGGGTTGAATTGAACTCAAAGCTCATCCAGTTCCAACCATGAATATGCAGTGACCTACTTCTACTGTACCGTTTGGTTTTCTTTTTAAAGCTTGTCAAGCCAACTCCTATTGCAAATTTAAGGAGCATCACTTTTAGAAATACACGGGCTACTAAATTAGCATCTTAGAAGTAGAGCAGTGAGCAGTGTTTTGGAGATTGTCCTTTAACGGGGTTCCCACATTTTACTGTGCCATAAGTAAAACAGTGTTTGCCTCGTGTTTAAGAACATGTTCTGCTTGACCTGGAAGATAAAATACAGCCAGTTACAGGTCTGGAATCACAGAATCCCAGCCTGGTTTGTGTTGGAAGGGACCTTAAAGCTCCTCCAGCTCCAACCCCTGCCACGGGCAGGGACCCCTTCCACTAGAGCAGCTTGCTCCAAGCCCCTGTGTCCAACCTGGCCTTGAACACTGCCAGGGATGGGGCAGCCACAGCTTCTCTGGGCACCCTGTGCCAGCGCCTCAGCACCCTCACAGGGAACAACTTCCTTATATCCAACATAAACCTATACTCACGATAAGATGACCAAGATATCATTTTAATTTCACATGGGAATTCAGCTATTTCTTGCAGTGATGAAGACCAATAAAACAGAAGATGTCTTTTCCTGTCACACTCCTTTTTTAAAGAAGCAGTCAGTCTGGAAAGAGGAATAATTAAAAAGAGGGCAGTAACTCCTGGGAAGCATGGGCAAGGATGCTGCAGGTTAATTTTCCTGCAGTGCCTGGAAGTTAAAGCTGAATTTGGCAAAAACTTTTCCAATACTGTCTCAGGACTCGGGAACCTCCCTCATTTTCTGCTGACAGCACTGTCCTCTGGTACCCGTACCCATAGATACCTAGGTGTGAATACAGATTAAGGCTACTTTAGGTACTTATGGATAAATCAATAGAATTGATTGCCCCTGTTTTAGTCTCTTTGGTATTTTCCTCAATCTCACAAGCAATTGGTAAGACAATTGCATTTGGCTAAACAAATGTCATAATGTCACTTAAGAAAGAATCTCTATTTCCCTGTGGGTATTTAATTACTTTATCTGAGTCTGTCACAGAATATTAATGAGGAGATCTAATGTAAAAGATGAAGAAGGTGTTTGAGAGTTAGTTTAACACCTCTTCAGTGATGCTGAGGTTACAAATGAGGTGTGCTTAGCAGCTCAGTTTGCTGGAGAGATCTCTTGTCCTTGTCCATCACCTGAAATGTAAAGTTCATCATGATGCCGGAGGGCAGAAAGCTCCCATTGGAGCTGAAATGAATTTGGCTTTTGGTCATAGAATCACAGAACAGTTAGGTTTGGAAAGGACCTTAAGATCAACCAGTTCCAACCCCCCTGCCATGGGCAGGGACACCTCACACTAAATCATATCACCCAAGTCCTCATCCAACCTGGCCTTGAACATCACCAGGGATGGAGCATTCACAACCTCCCTGGGCAACCCATTCCAGTGCCTCACCACCCTCACAGGAAAGAATTTCCTTCTTATATCCAATCTAAACTTCCCCTGTTTAAGTTTTAACCCGTTACCCCTTGTCCTGTCACTACAGTCCCTAATGAAGAGTCCCTGCCCAGCATCCCTATAGGCCCCCTTCAGATACTGGAAGCTGCTCTGAGGTCTCCACGCAGCCTTCTCTTCTCCAGGCTGAACAGTCCCAACTTTCTCAGCCTATTGGAAAGGACCTTAACACCATCTAATTCCAACCCCCCTGCCATGGGCAGGGACACCTCACCCTAGACTAGACCTTCCTATGAACATATACACAGGACATAGATAGTCCTATGCTTTACTGTTGCATAGTAGAATCATAGAGTATGCTAATAATATATTGCTTTAATTGTCCACCTGCCAAGAATCACAAACACAGAGACACTGAACTCCCACAAAATCAGGATCTGCCACCCAACACACACAAAAGTGACTCCCTGGAAGAGGTTAAAATGTGGTTTCTTGGAGCAGATGAGCACGATAAACCCCAGCAGCTGCTCTGCTTTGCTGTTCCATGGATGCTTCTGTGCCTGACAGCTTTGTGAAGGGATCACTACTGCTGGTGAAGTGAAAAAACCCTTGCTGGAGCTTTAGGCAAGCCTGCATTTGATCCAAAGTGTGGCTCTCCAATACTGCAGTGACACAAAACGTTTTAAGGAGGCAGTGGGGTATGTGAGGAGGGAGTGAAGCGAGACGGGAACAGCTCTCACTGCCTGTACAGACTATTGCTCCCCTAACCCAGCTATTAACCTTTGGACATGATCAGTGGTTTGCTATTCTTTCCATTTCTGTGGCAGGCTCCTGTCTGATACTGTTTGTAGCAAGGAGACAGGAGGGGAATAAATGCTTCAATATGATGCTTCAATATTTGCAGTGACAGGAATCCTCTCTACATGATGCCCAGCAGGAGCCCAGCCCTTCTGTGATTATCAGCAGGGTTTGGGCTCCCGCAGAAGGAGTTAATGTATCCTGCAAAGGAGGGATCACACAAAACCAGCCACAGATGATACAGCACAAAAAGCAGGCTTGCAAAGCAGGCAATAACATGTATAATGTGGTGGTTTTCTTCTGTTATAGTACCTTCGCCTTCTCTTAGGGAAGCACAGAAACACTGCTTACCTCCAACTGCCTTCAGCATTCATTCTATCCTTACTAGGCATGGGTTTTCTCACAGTTGAAGCTGTGGCTGCCCCATCCCTGGCAGTGTTCAAGACCAGGCTGGACACAGGGGCTTGGAGCAAGCTGCTCTAGTGGAAAGTGTTCCTGCCCACGGCAGGGGTTGGAACTGGATGAGCTTTAAGGTCTCTTCCAACCCAAACCATTCCAGGATTCTATGATATCTCTGTATACACTACTGGTGTGAACACACTATTGTTTACGAGTACAGCCAAATGTGTCTTTCATTTTGCTAAGCAGCTTAACCAATTTTTCCCCATTCTTAGACCAGAATACATCAAGCTTCATCCCCTGACTGTTAACACAGGTAACGTGCAGAACAGGATCTGCTCCACCTCTGGAGGATGCAGCATGCAGCTGATACAGAATGAACAGGAAGGGCCCTTAAAGCTCATCCAGTTCCAACCCCTGCCACGGGCAGGGACACCTTCCACTAGAGCAGCTTGCTCCAAGCCCCTGTGTCCAACCTGGCCTTGAACACTGCCAGGGATGACAGCTCAGTTAGTAAAGACAGCATAATAATCTAAAGGTACAGCTGCCGTACATTGGATCCTCACCTTTGCTCAAGCACAGCCATATAAAAGTCTACTTTAATGTGCACACAGCAATGATTGTGTCCCAAATACTAACAGAGGCCTATTTTCTTTGTCCAAAAAGCAACATTTTGAATTTGGAAATGACCCTATTTTGGACAGTTTCTGACTCCAGCAGCATTGCTGGACACCAGCAAATAGGAGAACCATCAATCCCAGGGTGCAGATGCTGCAATACACGATGGGCAGCACCAGGACCATCCACTCACACGCAGAGCTCTGCTGTGAATGTATTTCCAAGCCTCACAAGGACAAGACAGCCAGCCAGTCACTGCATGAAAATCAATGCCACTGGACCAGTTCCCCTGGCCTGGGTCAAAGTATAGCTGGGCAGAAGGCCCACATAACATTTATGCACAACTTATGCTCCTTTTATTTTCCCCTCTGGCCTGAATTACACATTCTGGCTATCTCTAGACAAATAATTCATAATGCCAATGGCACTGAAAGAAAGCAGCTTCTCTATGAGCAGGCTGTAATTATTTTATGGGCTCATATAGGAAGTAGAAACTACACGGGGAAAAATCCAGACTAGCCCCAGTGCTAGGCTTGCCCATCCAAAAAAGCAACCCAACAAAATGTTAACACTGATTTCTTTTTTTAACCAATGGCAACACAGCAACATCTAAACGTTTCCTACTCTTACACAGCATGGTATTAGAGAACCATAGAACCACAGAAGTGTCTTATTCAGCAGGTTTTCAAGCATATTCAAGTCTGGGTATCTACAAACAAGTGGTTTGGATGCCTGATATAAAGGCCCAAATGCCAGTGAGCAAAAAGATGTTATGATAATGATAGTAATAATAATAATAATTAGTAATAATGCTAAAAAATGACAACTTGCATAACATTTCTCTGTACTGACCTGTCATCTAGAGGAACAAGTCTTTCCAGCCTCATCACACCATGATGCCTGCATTACAGACTCACACCAAGCCAATACACAGCTGCTGCATCCTTTCATTTCACTGAGGTTGAAGCAATAACGCATACATGAGGTTGTACTTGAGACCCATGACACAGTGACTGAGCATTCAAGACTTGCAGCAACTATAGCTACTGGGTGCAGGATGGGCAGAGATGACCAAGACTGTTTGGAAGCAGCTGGATTTTCCTGACTCCCGGTAATGAAGCTGTTGCTACATCATGTAAGCTCCAGCACCACTAAGCCAGGAGAGGTATGAGCAGGATGCAGGGATGAACAACAGGGGCCTTTTGATGGAGAGAGGGATGCTGGCACTGCAGTGATTCACGGAAGGCAGGGACAAGGCTGCTTTTAGACTGGATATTGATGCTCACACAGAGAAGACTTGCCAGCATTTTCAAGTCCATCTGCAGCAGACATTATGGGAGGTCTGGCAACAGCAAGAAGCTATGTAGGCCAACAGTGAACAACCAGAGTCAAAGGTTTATATAAGGTAAAAAGCCCTGTTGCCTGGATTTTTCTCCATATACTAGCAGACACATTAAAAGCAGCATGGCATGCACAGGTTGCTCAGATTTTATGGCATTTCAGCTTTCACATCAGTGATACCCAAACTGCAATCACTGAGAAAAGACACTAAAAGTGGCTGCAAGGGGCACACAAAGCCATGATAGAATTTACAGTGGTTTCAGCTCCAAGCTGCAGCATTACAGCATCAACACAAAAGCCTGCAATAAGGGTTTGGCTTTGATCACATCGATAGGCAACAGAGATTTGAGAGTCACTGCTGAAGAATCAGGGGATGCTACGTTTCATGTGCGCGCTATTTGAGCTTCCCTCAGCTCTTCCCAGGTTCTCAGCTGAAACCAGTATTTCAAAAGACAACATTACAATTGTTTTATAAATTAGAGCAAAAATAAACTCGTTTTTTCTCCCCTAAAAACAACTGAAATAAAGATTTTTCCCCCATATTTTAAGTGGCCCTTTTTCTCTAGCTTTATTAGAAAGAACAGCCTCTCCCCATGCTATTTAGGTCGAGTAATTTAAATTTTACTAAGGGAAATAGTGAAAGGGCTAAAGGGCTTTTATTATCTTTATTTTTAGCTATATCTACCTTAATATTTAATCTGCTACATTGCAACTGTGGAATTCTCACTTTAAGCATACTTAAACGTTAGGTACTTCCTACACACATGTCAAGGTGCAGGTGAGCCTTGTGAGCTGTGATTGAGTTCAATACATAACAGAGCATTAGATGGTGATGCCAAGAATCACAGAACCTCAGATTGCTTTGGGTTGGGAGGGAGCTTAAAGCTCACCCAGCTCCAACCCCTGCCACGGGCAGGGACCCCTTCCACTAGAGCAGCTTGCTCCAAGCCCCTGTGTCCAACCTGGCCTTGAGCACTGCCAGGGATGGGGCAGCCACAGCTTCTCTGGGCACCCTGTGCCAGCGCCTCAGCACCCTCACAGGGAACAGCTTCTGCCTAAGAGCTCATCTCAGTCTCCCCTCGGGCAGGTTAAAGCCATTCCCCTTGGCCTGTCCCTACAGGCCCTTGTCCCAAGCCCCTCTCCAGCTTTCCTGCAGCCCCTTCAGGCACTGGAGCTGCTCTAAGGTCTCCCCTTCAGGAGCCTTCTCTTCTCAGGGCTGAACCAGCCTCAAATGTTCATACTCCTCAAATCCTCTTAATGTAACAGGCAATATATTGATTTAAATTGTATTCCGTCAATTTTTTAATTCACAGAATCATAGGACGGTTTGGGTTAGAAGGGACCCATGAAGATGACAAAACTACAACACTTTTATTCCCAAGACATCATTAAATGTTCAAGAGCCAAATGCCATTAAAAAAGGGAGAAACAGGGACTTCTGCAGTGACCCTCTGTGATTCTAACACTTCAAGAGCTGACATTTTCATCTGAAATTACTTCATTTGCTTTAGTGAAGCTGCTTGCTCGCCACCGAGGCCAGAAACGCTGTTTGGAGCTTCTCACCTCTTGTGGAATGAGCAAACATTACTAATGTGCTCTTAGTCAACCAGCCCTCATTACACAAGCTCATTAAAAATACTCCCATTAAAAGTACCACCTTACAGCCCAGCTACACAGAAATGTTATTTTCCCTGTGCCACAGTAGGATAATTTCATTGTACAGAAACACAAAGACAGGAGCAAAACCAACCCGTTGGTGCAAATGAACCCTACACGTATTATTTCGGCAAGAGACTGCCTTAATTGCAATTCTGCATTCAGAGACCCACAGAGCACTTTGTTCTTAATTTGTCTGTGGTATAATGGATGGGTTTTAGATTAGTCAAAAGAGTAAATATTAGTCTGTGACAAATCGGAATTACGGGATGATCATAGCTGTAGAAATTAACTTCTCCTAAGAAGTTTTCAGAGATGGGAAGCACAGATTGGGTTTTCATAGAGTCACAGAATGGTTTGGGCTAGAAGGGACCTTAAGATCATTCAGTTCTAAACCCCTGCCATGGGCAGGGACACCTCACACTAAACCATCTCACCCAAGGCTCTGCCTTGAACACCACCAGGGATGGAACATTCACAACCTCCCTGGGCAACCCATTCCAGTGCCTCACCACCCTCACAGTAAACAACTTCTTCCTTAGATCCAGTCTAAACTTCCCCTGTTTAAGTTTGATCCCATCGCCCCTTGTCCTGTCACTACAGTGCCTGATGTATTCCAGACACTGGAAGCTGCTCTGAGGTCTCCACACAGCTTCTCTTCTCCGGGCTGAACAGCCCCAACTTTCTCAGCCGTCACACATTTTAGCATGCTGCTTTGCCTGAATTAATGGGAACAGCAATGGGAGCAACTCCATGTTATTTCTGACTTACTACACCTGTATTTGGTGTGATGAGGATGGAGGGCACTGCCAACCAAGAGGGACTGTGACTCCAGAACAGGGAATAAAACCACCTCAGTAATCTCACTGGACATCCTGCTCTGAAGATGCAGGGAAGGGCAATTCATCATCCAAGGGCAGATAATGAGCACAGACAAGATGTGAGCAAAATGAGAAGAAAGTTCATATGTGGAGAAACAAGAGTTATTTGGAGAACGTATAACTCGTTTTCAACATGAATTAGCAATGACTGAACAGAATGGAGACCTTTCCTTTGCAAGACAGCTGTATAAGCCAACAGCCCTCATGATAACCTCAAAACAAAGCGAGCCCCACATTACATGCTCCAACATGTGGGCTCAGCAAGGAAAACATATGGCAAAGACCAATATCGGGAGAAGACAAGGGAAGCAAGGGAAGACAGCTGGCTGAGCTGGAACTAACAGGGTGTTGAACTCCCTTGAGATATCAAACCTATCCCATTTTGTACATCAGAAGCCTCTACTGAGAAGCAAATGACTTGCCATCTCTAAAGACCTGCCCTGTATGCTGTGTGAGTCCAATTTCGACTTTCCTACTCAATAAAGGTAATGTGCCCTCAGATGAAACCTGCAAATCACAAAACCAAACACAACCAGTGTTAATCCTGCCAGAGGAAAACGCTGGTATGGTGATGTACAAATGAAAAACAAGGTACGGGTGTTTTACCTTTTGTTTGGTGCTAGAGAATAAAGAAGACTTCATTCATCCATCCATCTGGAACTGCAAAGGTAATCTTTGCTGCTGACTCTGACAATAGCAGAAACCTCATTTTCTCATTCTTTGAGAAGGCTCAACACCCAACAGAGTATGATCGATCAGGGTGAGGAGCAAACCTGTGCTTCCCTACCTCCTCCCCAGCTCAGTTCAATATCTTCTCCTTTTATATAAAGAGCAGTCAATAGGCACATCCCTGCCCATGTGCTGGGATGTAATTATTCAACTCAGCAGCAGGATGGCAGGGATACAGAATCATAGAACATTTGGGGTTGGAAAAGACCTTAAGATCATCCAGTTCCAGCCCCCTGCCACGGGCAGGGACACCTTCCACTAGAGCAGCTTGCTCCAAGCCCCTGTGTCCAACCTGGCCTTGAACACTGCCACGGATACACATGTGGAACCCTTCACTGAGAGGGAATACAGTCAAAGACCTGGTGGACCTGGGCTGTGGGTGCTGCCAGGCCAATGCAAGGACTCTGCTGACGGCCCCTTCTTTTCTGTGGGACTCCCAGGGAAGGCTCAACAGCCACATTGTTCAGTGGGTTTCAAAGGCAGGTGACTATTCCTTAGTCTATACCAAGCTCCTCAAACGGGACAACAAAGAAGGACACCTTCCTGATGGCATTTGGGGTCAGTGAAAGCCCTGCACATCACTGGCGGTTTGTAGTTATATTCTTTGACTTGAGGGACAGCTCTTGCAGTGCTTTCGAAGGAATCTTTACCCAGACTAAAAATAACAGTAATAAAAGGCAAAGCTGAAAGAAAAGTGGGGTGAGAAGAAGAAAAGATCATCTCTCCCCCACATTCCTCCTCCCAGCCTCTGCAGCTGAAGCTGCTCGCTCCAGACAATCTGCTCTGCTGCTTCCAAAGCACGTTGTTATCAGTCCATATCTCTAAGCATAGCTTTTAAAACCAGCAAGGAAATGGGAGATCAAGGCCAGTGCTCTTAGCAGCTGAACTGAACTCAGTTCAGAACTAGCAGCTGAGTAGTGCACTCAGCAGGATAACCCTTGCAGGAAGCATCCAGTGCCTTGTCCGGTTTTGTGCCCTGCGTTTAGTGCACAGAAGGCAACAGCCAGTACAAGAACTCCAGCTTTAAACAACAGATTTAAACTTAGAACTATCTGAAACTGTGGAACAATGTCTATGCTTCCCACAACTCATCCTGGGGAAGAAGTGCTATAGGAAGCAATAAACCCCTGCACTTAAGCCTCTTCCCCAGACTACGGGATACCCTGAAGGAAGTGCCAGCTCCTCCTGGGTACCACCGCACGCACCAAAGGAGATGAGTAAGGAGGGCATCTTATGGCACCAGTAAAGGTAATTAAGTAAGAAGTTTAGGTTATAGATGTGTAAAGGAATCACATCAAAGCTCCACCTGAGCCAAACAGACAGTTTTACACCCTGCTTGGATTCCCACATGCACGCAAAGCATGCAGGTAACCCTCTCAAACCTGGAAAACCAGCTTTCCAGCCGGAGAGCTTCACTTGGAGAGAAGAACTGAAGCAGTCTGACCATATAACATTTATTTCAAATTAATTTTCTGCCATCCAGCTACAGCAGTTCATTTTCCCCTCTGAATGGGATCTAATAACACCTAATAGGTGATAAATCAGTTTCCTGGTTTAGGGCATTAAGAAACTGCAGTGATATGTTCTGCTAGACCAGTGAGGTCTACAGCACTGTTCCACACCAAGCGGGGCATTAAATGGCCTTAACTCACCAGGCTGTCCCTTTGCCAGCTCTATGACCACTCCTGCAGCTTGGAAATTTCAGACTGAGAAACCATTCTTTATGGCAAACTCTGTAGCTTCAAGCAAAGCCATTTAAGAAACACTTTAGGAGAGCAGTTCCTGCATCCTGCTTCTGTTACAAATTGCTTTGCTCCAGCACTTACAGAACCTGCAGTTTAAATAATACAAATGGCTTATCGAATTAGCATGATGTAAACAGATAGAAAAGCGGTTTCCTATCAACAAATCCATTCTCAGCTAACGACAAACCAGGATTATTTACTCAGTGTCTATTCATTCCTACTAATTTGGCACAGTATTATTAGAACTGAAGCTTTACATGCAACTCACTCCAATTCTCAGGGTAATTCAATAATGCATGTTGACTGATCCATCTTTTTATATAGGAAAGGTGAAATAAGCACACGTGCTAACCTTGCAGTCATTATTCAGCTCTCATATGTCAGAGGGCATCTACCTCAATTATGAGGAATAACAGTTCTACAGGAAGTTTTGATGAGGCTGACGTTTATTACCCTTGAGTCTACAGCACAAACCCAAAGGCTTTATGTTCCAGGTTTAAACCTGAACAAAGCTGTGAAGAAAGCATCTTCCCACAGATTCAGCTGTGCAAACAGAAGAGGCACCCATCCTTTACCTTCTCACCACCCCTGATGCTGAGGACTCTCTCATCGATGTCAGTCAAAACCCACCAGGTTAACACAGTTTACCTCCGGCACACAAAGCCATCCTAGCTCTTTTTTGCCTGAATCCAGATGGGGAACAGCTCCACAAGATGCTGTTTTGCAGCAGTCTTCCAGTATCTAAAGGGGTTACAGGAAACCTGGAGGGGGGCTTGGGACAAGGGCCTGTAGGGACAGGCCAAGGGGAATGGCTTTAACCTGCCAGAGGGGAGACTGAGATGAGCTCTTAGGCAGAAGCTCTTCCCTGTGAGGGTGCTGAGGCGCTGGCACAGGGTGCCCAGAGAAGCTGTGGCTGCCCCATCCCTGGCAGTGTTCAAGGCCAGGTTGGACACAGGGGCTTGGAGCAAGCTGCTCTAGTGGAAGGTGTCCCTGCCCGTGGCAGGGGTTGGGACTGGATGAGAAAATGAACATGAGCCGGCTTCAGTGTGCGCTTGCAGCCCAGAAAGCAACCGTATTCTGAGCTTCATCAAAAGGAGCGTGACCAGCAGGTCGAAGGAGGTGATCCTGCCCCTTTGCTCTCGTGAGACCTCACCTGGAGCACTGTGTGCAGTTCTGGTGTCCTCAACATAAAAAGGACATGGAACCGTTGGAACAAGGCCAGAGGAGGCCACGAGGATGATCAGGGGCTGGAGCACCTCCTGTATGAAGACAGGCTGAGAAAGTTGGGGCTGTCCAGCGTGGAGAAGAGAAGGCTGCGTGGAGACCTCAGAGCAGCTTCCAGTATCTGAAGGGGGCCTATAGGGATGGTGGGGAGGGACTCTTCATTAGGGACTGTAGTGACAGGACAAGGGGTAACGGGTTAAAACTTAAACAGGGGAAGTTTAGATTGGATATAAGGAAGAAGTTCTTTACTGTAAGGGTAGTGAGGCACTGGAATGGGTTGCCCAGGGAGGTTGTGAATGCTCCATCCCTGGCGGTGTTCAAGGCCAGGTTGAACGAGGCCTTGGGTGAAATGATTTAGCGTAGGGTGTCCCTGCCCATGGCAGGGGGGTTGGAACTGGATGATCTTAAGGTCCTTTCCAACCCTAACGATTCTATGATTCTATGATTCTATGGATGAGCTTTAAGGTCCCTTCCAACACAAACACCTCTGGGATTCTGTGAGTCTATGAATAATCTGTAAGCAATAACCTAATAGCAGAAAGAGGGGTATCAGGAAGGACCAAAGTACATCCCTCTCTGGGCTGTTCAGGGCAAATGCTGCCTACAGCTATGCTGACCTTAAAAACTAAGTGCTACATTGACCTTCCTTAATTTTACATAACATTCCGAGTAAGTTTTCCACTTGCCCACCCACGCTCTGAATTGTGCTGTCTCAACTAGAGTTCTGGGTTAATGTCCCTATGGAAAATGCACTGAAAAGGCAGAGAACATTTTATGTGAAAATAATATGATTCGAGTTCTATTCTTCACTGCTGGTTGTTCACTGCATGGGCACAGGCAAATTACTTAATTCCTCTATGAATCAACTTGAACATCTGTAAGGTCAACATAACGCAGCTGATTCTTCCCAGATGCGCTGAGATGCTTGCAAAAATAATTCAAATTAATATCGTGGTTGCTATGCAAAAACCATCAGGATAAATCTTTCTTTATGGCAAACAAAGCATCTTTGACAACAGCACCCCTTTAGCGAAGAGGAGATGGATAAGTTAGTGCAGTTTAATTACCCACAATGGCCACTTGTTTCAATAAATCCAGACCATGATTGCTCAGATTAAAATGTAAGAACAACAGGATATGGATGTATTTGCATGTGAGATTAAAACGGGTCTGTTTGCCAGCGGTATATGTGTAGTAGTTAACTGAGAAAGAGATTTGAATTGTATTGAAGCCCAAAGGACCTTCAAAATGTATTCAAGCCTCTAAATCAAATAGTTAAGCAAGTGGATTGCATTCCTATGATAAACCAGGTATCACATTAAAATACTATTGAAAGGAGGTTATTAGCAGATTTTAGACTGGTATTTATAGAGATTGGAAAACAAAATACTGTATTCCTGACAAAGAAACCATGGGATTTCTTGAACCTTAGACTGGCACAAGAAATGGGTGTGATTTTACACCGTAGCTAACTCACAGCATTCTGCCACCACTTGGGAGCCGGTGACCAAAGGACAGTAAAGTATTACATTAAAATAATCAAAACTGCATCCTTATCTCAGGGAATCTTGCACTGGTGTTCATTTGCACATCATCTGCTAAGAGCGCACAATGCAGCAAAAGCCAGTATGATGATGTACCTTGAAAGAGGTGCTTTCGGTGTGTTACACCTTCCCTGCTGCTCTTCTGCATACTCAAGGATAGGAAATGACTGTAAACCTGATTGTAAGCTCCAATTCTTCTGGTAAGTCCTCAGAACAGGTTATAAAGCAGCTCCTTCTCCAATCTACATCATGGCACATCCCCTTGCAGCAGCCCTTCTGCCTGAAGGCCATCACTTGTCTGTGCAACTGATGCTGTCACTTTGAAGCCTCTGTCTATCAGAGCCTTCAGAAATCACAGAACAGTTTGGGTTGGAAAGGACCTTAAGATCATCCAGTTCCAACCCCCCTGCCATGGGCAGGGACACCTCACACTAAACCATGGCACCCAAATGAGCTGCACTGCATTTAAAATATAGGCTGCTTTCTTCGTGTAGCCATGACTTTACTGCTGGCATCCCCCTTGCATCTGGATTATACATTCTCTATGCTGGGGTCTTCAAATACCTGAATTTTGACATTAAACTTTTTTTTTTCCTGTACTCGCTATAATACAGGGAACAAAATGGGCTGAGGGACCCCAAAACATGGCCTGAAATTAAAAAGCTTCACAAGTCTTATGTCCTCCTTAACTCATTGAATTTGCATGGCAAAATACTCTTCCATTAGCAGTTTTCCTACATTCCTGTTGGCATCCTTGCCCATCCTTAAGAAAGACCCCTGAAAACAGGCTCAGTTCCATACAGACATAAACCTATGCAGAGCTAGTAGAACTTAGTGCTGCTTTTGCAGTCTCTTTCACACCAATGCAACCCACTGAAAGGGGGTTACAAAATAAAGCACAGTATTCACACTGTGTTACTGACAAAAGAGAAAACATAGCTGAAACACGAACTTATTCACTGACACCATCTTATCACAGAAACCTGGAATGGTTTGGGTTGGAAGGGACCTTAAAGCTCATCCAGTTCAAAGCCACAGGGGCAGGGACACCTTCCACTAGAGCAGCTTGCTCCAAGCCCCTGTGTCCAACCTGGCCTTGAACATCGATTTTCCTAACACAGAAGTACTATTAAACCTGAAGAGCTCTCTATTCAGCTGTTCAATTAGGGAGCTCAGCTGGAGCTGCTGCATCTCTGCCTTGCCCACTGAGCACGGGCTGCACACAACACAAACCCAGCGTACAGCCAGGAGGATTCACGCAGGCAGCGAATGCACATCAGATGCGATGCACCCGAACACACGTGTCTCCTGGAGCCCATGTGCACGTGCGCTGTGGTCATACCCAGGACTTTAAGAAGCTGAGCTGCAGCTCCGTGAGGCTGATGGAGGAAGGGAAATATCAGGAGAGGGGAGAAAAAAACCAACAAAAACCCCAAAACACAGGAATTTTTTCTTTCTCCCCAGTGAAAATTGAAGGAAAATTTAGGTTGGAAAAATCAGATCTTTGTAAGAATCACATCAATAATACATGTAAATGGGTGTTACAGTGTTCCAATGGACAAGCTTCGTAAAGGCAAGTGTTTGCAGAGGAAAGATTAAATCCTTGTGCTTAGCTCTTACAGGACCAACATGATGGGGTCCAGCACTAGAAAACCCCTTCTGCTGTTGGTGCCCAAAGGTCTTTCACACTGCACTTTCTAATTAATCTATCAAATGTACTGATACAACACCCAGGAGTAACACAACATAAAACCTTTACATGGTGGTTTGCTCGCCAAGCTTAAGAACACCAAAACATGTAAATCTCCCTTTTTTTAGCTTAGAAAAGGCTTGTCGGGATTGCTGCTTTTCAGCCTAAAGCTCCTAGGAGATTCTGCAGCATTCCCAAATCCAGCACTGGCGCTGCGAGATGTCTTAGAGTATTTACCATCCCCAGCAGGGTTAGTCACTGCATGGAGAGAATTCAGTTATTAATAAAGAGCCCTGGGGAAGAGGCAAAAAAAACCCTAAACCAAAAGCTGGTTCAGCACCACTGCAATTTCATTTAATATCACAGCTAGAAGCTCTTCCCTGTGAGGGTATTGAGGTACTGGGTGCCCAGAGAAGCTGTGGCTGCCCCATCCCTGGCAGTGTTCAAGGCCAGGTTGGACACAGGGGCTTGGAGCAAGCTGCTCTAGTGGAAGGGGTCCCTGCCCGTGGCAGGGGTTGGAGCTGGAGGAGTTTTATGGTCCCTTCCAATGCAAACCAGTCTGGGATTCTATGATTTGGTGGTAACTCCTCCAGTCCTTGGCTTTCATCCTTCCTGACCATGCCACCCGATGAACAATTGCCATGCTACAGCCACACAAACCTCTTTGATGACCCAGACGATGAGGGCTTGTAGCTCTTCCTTCATCCAGGGAATCTCTTCGACTGCCTATGAACCCACCATTGGCACCCACCAAGTTTTACCATCATTTATTTGCTCTATAACATATCTATCCACAAAAAGCAATTCAGCCCTTCCAGATTTTCAACTGAACTAGCTGAGAAACTTGGACAATCAGTGCATACCAGTAAATCTTGTCTCATCTCAAGCCAGCTATCTCAGGTTAACTGCGGTGTGTCGCTATCATACGCCACGTGCTTTCCAGATGTCTCTCACCACTCTGTTTGACAGACTGGAAAGACAGCTTTTATAGATCTGCACATCAATCCTCCCGAGCACTCAGTCTTGCCACTATACTGCTCAATCCACACCTACATCTCTGCCCAGAACCCGCTCCAGTGTGTCTTAATACAAAACCTTTCTATTTATCTGCTATAACAGAACTACCGCAGTCCCCGTGTTAAATCAAGGCAACTGCTGTATTTTATCTACCATTCTTGTACAGGTAGAATTCCTGTGTGCCAGAACAAGAAAGCAGCTTTAACAGCAACGTCTAAGTAAAAGGGATTAGATATTTTACAGGCGAGAGAGCAGCATGCTCTGAATCCAAACTCCATGGACCACACAGGGAATGTTGACACATTTAAATCCAGGTTAAACACAAAGCGGAGGAGTTGGAAAATCATCACAAAACCATCGAACCACAGGAGAGTTTGTGTTGGAAAGGACCTTCAAAGGTCATCTAGGTCCAACCCACTGCAATGAGCAGGGACATCCTCACATCCAGCCTGGCCTTGAATGTCTCCAAGGCATTGGATGAACGCAACAACGCTTTAACTCACTGACTTCAGAGGGGTATTTTTCCCCCCCTCACCTTCAACACAAAGGAATTAGCAATTCATACTGCAGATGTCACAAGTTAGAAAGGAAATTAATGCAATAGTCTTACTGAAATGAGGCTGAGAGAAGTGCTATTATTTTCCCTACAGACTCCTATGTCCACACTCCGAGTTCTGCTTATAGAGATAATATCAGCAAAGCTTAGGAAAAGAATCCCTAAAAGAATTCTGCATTTATTCAGAGGTGCACTTGAATGCTGGGCTGGAGCTCTGTTTGGTGGAGTGTTTTTAAAGATGTGATGTGGAAAGATTTGATGCGAGTTTGTCATTGGCCACATTCCAGTCTTCCCCTAAGGGCTTTTATTACACATACGTTAGAATCATAGAAGCCCAGACTGGTTTAGGTTAGAACGGACCTTAAAATCATCCAGTTGCAACCCCTGCCATGGGCAGGGACCCCTTCCACTAGAGCAGCTTGCTCCAAGCCCCTGCGTCCAACCTGGCCTTGAACACTGCCACGGATGGGGCAGCCACAGCTTCTCTGGGCACCCTGTGCCAGCGCCTCAGCACCCTCACAGGGAAGAGCTTCTGCCTTATATCCAATCTAAACTTCCCCTGTTTCACTTTGAACCCATCACCCCTTGTCCTATCACTACAGTCCCTAATGAAGAGTCCCTCTCCAGCATCCTTGTAGCCCCCTTCAGACACTGGAAGCTGCTCTGAGGTCTCCACGCAGCCTTCTCTTCTCCAGGCTGAACAGCCCCAGTGTTCTCAGCCTGTCTTCCTACAGGAGGTGCTCCAGCCCCTGAGCACCTTTCCTGACTTAAAGAATTGGTTTCAAATCCTGGCTAAAAATGACCCAAACTCTTCTAAGTTACAAGTGCTCCTCCACTGACTTCACTGCGAGTCAAATACATGGTAAAGGATGGGAATCGAGTGAGCAGTCTGCATATCCATAGAAAATGATCAACAGTTTAAGCCTATTTTCACATTTCCTATTAGCAGCTGTGATGCTGGAGTTTAAGGCACAGTTTCTGTGCTGGATGAATAAATCACATATGCCAGCATAAATCTTTCATGATTTCTTCATAAATTCCTCATTTCTTGTTGTCAGTTGTCTTGGCAGAAACTAAAGTATACGAAGCTGTAAAAATGCCAGTCTCATTCCATTAAGACAACTGTCTTTGAGTAGTGTTTGACACGCACTGGGTGATGCTACATCACCCCGGATGCACATCGGAGTGCAAAGGCCTTGTAGAAATACAGAGCAAACCTGCATCCCCCTTGACTAGCTGGTGATCATCTCGCAAGTGGCTCAGGTTTTACATTTAATACTTGTTTGTGGGTTCATGTTCATTATAAACTGTGTTTTCTTTCACTTCAGCACCAAATGAGAGAGTGGGATTTCACCTTCTTCAGTCAAGAAACCGGGATTTACTGGAGTGGTGGACTTTTAGCTTTGGAGAGTATTAGACAGAAAAGAGTATATTAAGAGAGGAGGAATGAACAAATGGACAGAAAGAGAGGCCTCAGCCTTCAAGAGAAATTGCAGCAGAGCTGAGAACGTGCTCTACAAGGGAACCAAGCTCCTGCTCCCTTCTAGAGCTTATAGCAGCCTTTCAGTACATAAAGGGGCTATAAGAAACCTGCAGAGGGGCTTTGGACAAGGGCCTGTAGGGACAGGCCAAGGGGAATGGCTTTAAGCTGCCAGAGGGGAGACTGAGATGAGCTCTTAGGCAGAAGCTCTTCCCTGTGAGGGTGCTGAGGCGCTGGCACAGGGTGCCCAGAGAAGCTGTGGCTGCCCCATCCCTGGCAGTGTTCAAGGCCGGGTTGGACACAAGGGCTTGGAGCAAGCTGCTCTAGTGGAAGGGGTCCCTGCCCGAGGCTTGGATGAGCTTTAAGGTCCCTTCCAACCCAAACTGTTCCACGATTCCATGAAAAATGAGCTCTCAAGTTTGGTTTGCCTACCTAGAACTGTCACCTGAAGGAAAGCCAGACTCAGCAGACATTTGTATAATTTCTTTGCTACATGAAACTACTCCAGCAATGGATTTGGCAAGGAGCGAAGACGCAACGATCCCTCTCCACACCCCTCCATCAGCATTCACCTGAAAAAGTCCATTTGCTTCTTGGCACTCCTGCAGCAGAAGCAATCGGACAAATTGGAAAAGATGAGGAGTAATTCTTAAAAACAATAAGAAAACCCTTAGATGCTGACAAAACCACTGAAAATCACAGGTTTATGTAGACCAAGAAATCTCTACAGCTAAGTAGTGGTATTTTCAGGGATACAATACAGTGGCAAGTGCTGAATGTGCATTCAGAAGCCTAAAAAGTGCTTGAGGCTCTACCAGAAAAGGAAGGTACATCCCAGTATGAATACATTAGTCAGGTAATAACTATGAGATGTATCTCAAAGAGGAAAACATTTTACTTTTCCTTGAGAAAACATGACTGAAGTGGTTGTGGAAGTACATAAGTATAAAGAGCAAGTTTGACAAATGGGGAAGTGTTCGGTGTTCAAGGAGAACTTACATGGAACATGTTTGCTTTGGACAGATGGCGTTCTACTGTGGGTTTTAAAAATTAAACATGGTTTCAGGCTGAAAAGATGCAAAACAGTCCACAAAGAAGAACATGAGCTAACACTGGGAGGGAGAGTAAATAAGCCTAAATGTGCTCTAGTATCCCACCTCGCTGACAAAGCCATGCAAGTGAAGTTCATCCAGAAACGTTTCTGTTTGGATACCTTTACGAGGGAACTGTCAGAACACCTTCAGCTATCTTCTACAGCTCACCCATTTTTCCTACTTTACATTTGTTGCACCTTGCTTACTACAGACATGAGTGGGACAGCAAAAGGTAAACCATAGAAAGAAACACAAGGATGATCAGGGGCTGGAGCACCTCCTGTATGAAGACAGGCTGAGGAAGTTGGGGCTGTTCAGCCTGGAGAAGAGAAGGCTGCGTGGAGACCTCAGAGCAGCCTTCCAGTATCTGAAGGGGGCCTATAGGGATGCTGGGGAGGGACTCTTCATTAGGGACTGTAGTGACAGGACAAGAGGTAACGAGTTCAAACTTAAACAGGGGAAGTTTAGACTGGATATAAGGAGGAAATTCTTTCCTGTGAGGGTGGTGAGGCACTGGAATGGGTTGCCCAGGGAGGTTGTGAATGCTCCATCCCTGGCAGTGTTCAAGGCCAGGTTGGACACAGGGGCTTGGTTGCCATGGTTTAGTGTGAGGTGTCCCTGCCCATGGCAGGGGGTTGGAACTGGATGATCTTAAGGTCCTTTCCAGCCCTAACTATTCTATGATTCTATGAACATTTTATCAGAGCCAGAGAAGAACAAAACCAGTGATGACTGAACACCTGAATTCTCAGTAGGAAAATGTCAGCATAAGAAACAGGCATGAGGAGCTGTGGCTGCCCCATCCCTGGCAGTGTTCAAGGCCAGGTTGGACACAGGGGCTTGGAGCAAACTGCTATAGTGGAAGGTGTCCCTGCCTATGGCAGGGGTTGGAACTGGATGAGCTTTCAGGTCCGTTGCAACCCAAAGCATTCTATGATTAGGGTTATATATGTTCATATAATGGCCAACAGCCTTCCCATGGACAGCAGCCAGTGGGAGACATATCACCTTTGCAAACTGCTTACTATGCAGAAGTTACACATGGTTTAGAGTTATAAGATGAAGGTAGAAATACCAGGAGGAAGCTCTCCCTGCCAGCATCCTACCTGAGGCCACACTGTCCCACAGCCCATTGGTAGCCACTTGGTTTGGATGAGGGGAGTGATCCCCATGCTGGGTAGCAGCCGTAGCACAGGAGATAGAGCCCTTGCACCAACCCAGGGCTTTAATGCTGGCTCTACCCCAGCTGCATAGAGACAGATGACACCTGAGCCAGCAGAAAGCCTGCCAAAACAAATTAAGCTGTCCAAAACATTAACAAATTGAATCAGGGGGTGCTGTTGTACCAGTCGAGTGCTTTGTGTCACGCAGAGGTGATGGTTTGCACCCGGTAGCAGTAGCTCTAAAATGAACTGTGTAGGTTGTCACAAGGCAGCCAAAGGTAGCAGCTTGAGCTCCACTTCGGCTGCCTCTCCAAAGTTACCTGCCAGCATCCTTTTCATTCTGCTGATAATCACAGTGGCCTTAAAAATCACAGTGTGCACGCCTTCTGCAGCACTCGTGTATTTAAGTGGCTGGATTTTACTGAAGTCGCTGGCATTCAGCAAACGACTCCTACAAAGGCAAGGCTGTAATGCTCTTCCCCAGCCTCAAGGTGAGGGCTTAGGCAAGGTAAACACCAAGTGCGGGTGGGAGAAGCCAGAGGAGGAGCAGCAAAGGCATTTCCAGAGCTCCATCCTTCCAGCAGGAGGGTTCTGGAGAGCTCTGGATGCTGGCTGTGAGAGCAGGCAGGTGATGGAGGGAGACAGGAAGGTGTTAGGTGCTGGCTTTTAGCAGGCAAAGGGGGTAGCTCTTCCCATATAGGATCATAAAAAGTTAGGGTTGGAAAGGACCTTAATGTCATCTAGTTTCAACCCCCTGCAATAGGCGTATGTGGCAGGAGAGAAACCTGAAAAGCTGGGAGAGCACTAGCAGAGCAAACACAAATGTATCCTTGAATACACGGAACAGGGAATACCCTTAGCAGCTCACCAGGCATTTGATGAATGCATATACACAATGAACTCAGAGAAGGAAAACGTTTGTTTTTAATACCTTTCATATTATTAAGAACCCAAATGAAAAACAGCTTGGAAGTCTAAGGTTCACTCGTTCAAATAACAGGAGCTGCACGGAAGTATCTGATAGTATGTGGCCCAGTATTTTCAACCACAGGTGATTATATGCATCCATTAACTATATATTAAGGATGATCTCCTTTTAGTAAATGTTAAACAATAACAAATTTACCTTATCATTTCCATCTGTTCATCCCAAGATCTGTCACTGTGTCTGTTGTAGTAGGTGCAACAGTGCCTGCTAAACTAATGCAAATCCTTATGATGAAGAAAGGGAAAACATCTGTCAAGAACGGCTTAGCTAAACCTATGTCTGCTATGCCATTAAGCGACACCAAAGATCACTTTTCAATCCTCATATTCAGTGCTATAAACCTTTATACTGGTGATAGACAATGATCTGATACCTATTTTCTCTTTGAATATACTTATTATTTTATCTATTATAGGTCTTTTCTTGTCCTATAATCACACATGATGGAAGGTGGCAAATGGAAAGGCATTGGAACTGGATGAGCTTTAAAGTCCCTTCCAACCCAGACCGTTGCAGGATTCTATGATGATACAGTCTGAAATATCAGAGCATGAATAATCATCATCTCTGTACTTTAAACTCCAGTTATTGCTACACTGGCTCTGCTTGCCTGTACTTGAACTGTAAAAGCCTGTTTTCTAGAATCTAGCTTATGAAATGCTTCTCATCTGAAAATGGAATAACCCCAGAAAAGGCCTCACTGGCTTTTTGTGCATCGAGGCTCCTGCTCTCAGAAGCCAAAGTGCTCCGTAATTATCAGTCATTTAAAGAGACAAAAACGCAGAAGAGGAACATGTTTGCAAGTTAAAGGCAAAAAGGGTTTAGGGATATTTTACCAAAAGGCTATTAAATTCATAACCGTGCTGGTCACTGTGCTTGGGAATTAAGAAGAATCACAGACAAACAGCAAGATGCTATTCTATCATACACACAACACCTCTGTCAAATTAAGCTGTTCCTCCTCCCATGGTCATTTAATGCACCGTGAATGCGGGGCAGAAAAATCTCACAGCAGAAGCACCAGCCTTGGAAATGGTGCAGTAAACTTATCATCAGTATTCTGATCTTATTTTTGTACTTGTACAACTCTGTTCTCCTTAAAATGGGCTAATATTGGCAAGAGTAGGAGATACCAACTGCATCGGTGTTAAATGTGCTGGAGGCTGGAGCTATCCAGCTGCCAGGAACAGCACAGCGGGGAGCCAGGCTGGATCCCAGCAGGCACATCTGGATACCATTCACCTTCAGATCAGCTCTTTTCATAGAATCCCAGCCTGGTTTGGGTTGGAAGGGACCTTAAAGCTCATCCAGCTCCAACCCCTGCCACGGGCAGGGACCCCTTCCACTAGAGCAGCTTGCTCCAAGCCCCTGTGTCCAACCTGGCCTTGAACACTGCCAGGGATGGGGCAGCCACAGCTTCTCTGGGCACCCTGTGCCAGCGCCTCAGCACCCTCACAGGGAAGAGCTTCTGCCTAAGAGCTCATCTCAGTCTCCCCTCTGGTGTCTCTTTTCCAAGTAACAATGGACAGGACAAGAGGAAACGGCCTCAAGCTGCCCCAGGGCAGGTTTAGATGGAGCTGAGGAACAATTCCTTCCCCAGAGGGTGCTCAGGCATTGGAACAGGCTGCCCAGGGCAGGGCTGGGGACACCGTCCCTGCAAGTGTTCACACACCGTGTAGGTGAGGCCTTCAGTGCCATGGGTTAGAGGCAGCCTTGGCAGTGCTGGGGAAGAGTTGGATTGGATGAGCTTAAAGCTCTTTTCCACCCTGGCTGATTCCATGATTTCCAGAGTGACAGCTCCGAGATTCACAATGCGCATGGGGCAACGCCAGAGCTTGCACGCAATTTCCCAATACATTTTATTCCTGTACCACAAGAAGGTGAGCGATGGAAGGAGTCAGAAGGAATCACCTAGGAATGTTACAGATACTGATTGGACTACGGAAAGTAAATCAACAGGAACGAACACAACATTATTTCGTGTGATGTTTGGTGATACATAAGGAGATGACCGTGCACTCGACTCTATTTTCCTTGGCAACACTACAACCTTCTCCCAGAAGCATTTCAGCCTGAACTCCCATTTATAATACAGAAACAAACAGGATTTTGTTATTTCCCAAAGTGAAATAGTATGTGTTTTTAAAAATACTGGAAAAGATTAATAAGCCTCAAGTGTGAAAAAGCAGCACATCACTCACGACATATTTTTAACTGTGCAACAGTAATAACTAAAATGAAGATGACATGGAAAAATAATGATTTTAAGTGAAAACTGCTACACCTTCCATGTTAAAAATAGACATGGTATGACATTAGCTTTTACTGATAGCAAAAATGGAGCCCTGCTAACATGGGTTTTGTTTTAACACCTTCAGCTTCATTTAATTACCCACTGCATGCTGTTGCTTTTATAAGAAACAAGTATTCGCACATTCTTGTTCATGCCGCATATTTTGTGCCAAAAAAGGGGATATTGGGATGTGTGATTCAGACAGCACGTCCTGCCGCTGGTTCTGCACGCACAACGGATCAATACAGCACTTGCCCCAGAGTACAGGCTGCCTGTCAGAGCACCAGCATTTCAATTAATAACTGGAAGAGCACTTTCAGGTGGGTTTGGAATCACAGAATCCCAGCCTGGTTTGGGTTGGAAGGGACCTTTAACCTTACCCAGTTCCAACCCCTGCCACGGGCAGGGACACCTTCCACTAGAGCAGCTTGCTCCAAGCCCCTGTGTCCAACCTGGCCTTGAACACTGCCAGGGATGGGGCAGCCACAGATTCTCTGGGCACCCTGTGCCAGCGCCTCAGCACCCTCACAGGGAAGAGCTTCTGCCTAAGAGCTCATCTCAGTCTCCCCTCTGGCAGGTTAAAGCCATTCCCCTTGGCCTGTCCCTACAGGCCCTTGTCCAAAGCCCCTCTCCAGGTTTCCTGGAGCCCCTTAAGGTACTGGAAGGCTGCTCTTGCGTATATGTTGCACACATCACAAGGCCATCTCCTGCATGATAACATAGTACCTGTTTCCCTATTGCCATAAGTAAGATCATTTGAAGCTACATTAAACACGGGGCTATCAGAAGTCTCTCTCCTTGGTGCAGTGCAGGGAGGTCTTGGAGAGGTCCTGCTGCTCGAAGGAGTGCAAGGACAGCACACATGGGGAAGGGCTTTGCTCTTTTTGGCCAATGGCCAGTGTAAGGAACGGGAAGGAGAGGACCAGACACCACTTAGCTTTACCCATCCAAGCTGCACACTCCTGCAGTAGTTATCCTCTGCCAGCCCTGGACCATCTACTCCAACCCCATGGGTGGCAGGAGAACTGGCATGCTCTTCAACAGCCTTTGGACTCCCACCTCCAAAGCACACCATCATCGCTTTCTGTCTTGGGTTTTGTCACATTTACAACTGATACTTGATTTTTCCTGTGGGAACCTAGAGGACAATCGCTCCTGCAGGCTGTCCCATGGATTTGGTGCTGCAGGGAAAGAGATGAATGTGGCACCAAACCCGAATGCGAGCAGCAAGGCTGGTCCCAAAGGCTTCATGCAATGAGAAAGCAAATATTCATCCCCAGCTTCATCCCAAACTCCCACTGGTACCATAATGCAAATTCAATTGTGAGCCGACCCCCCTCAACCTTATATACAGTTAAACTTTGAGTATCTGCACATTAGGGTCTTTTGAGTGAGTTCAGACAGCACAAGGGAAAAAGAACATTCAAATTATAAAGTATAAGTTATCATTTGAAATTACAGTTAGGGGGTTGGGGTTTTTTTTTAGTTATAATTAGTAAATTTAGCATCAGGAATTAATTAAATTAAAGGAACGTCTCCACTAAAGGATCTACTTGAAAAATATGACCTGCTAAAGGCTTCTGCTACTCCTAAAGAAACCGAAGCACACACAAAGCAAACAGAAGTACGCAGCAGTATATTATTATCCACTATTCAGTGCACATTATATTGAATTCATCTCAAACGGCACCATTTGATGACAAAAAATATCATAAAAATTAAACTGATAAATCCATTGGTTGGTGTAATATGCTCAGGAGGACAATGATCCCAAAGTATCGTAACGTCAACCCAGGTTTAGGTTCTAGGAGGGAAAACAATATCCCAATCATTCCTTTCCAATCGAAAATAATATGGCAATGCTTCTTCAGATCTCAATTAGACTCTTACCCAGAATTATCACGACACATGGTCTAATGACCTCTTGCAGCTTTCTTTCAAAGCAGCATATTAAACCCAGGAGTTCTTTACACCGTATATATGCAAGTTGGGAACAAAAAGTGCCAGTATCCAAAATAATGAGTTGGCTTTATTAGTATCTGGTTAAAAACAAAAGAAAGCAGACATCCACTGAGGACGATGCCACAAACTGAGGAGGAATAAGCTATCTGCAATGCTCTCTTGCCTATTGTAATCAGAGCCAAGCCTCTACCTTAACTTGGTTGCACGGAGCTCATGTGCCCTATTTTACCTTTCCAAGCATCACGTTTCTGAGCTGCTGCTGAAAACAGCAGACTGTGAGTGCTTCTCGATGGCTCATTCCCTGTTTGCAGAACAAATACTGAAGAGATGGTAAAACAGATCAAGGCAGATGACCAGCAGAGCTGACTCTCGGTTTAGTAGCTACCCCACCAGCAAAGCCCCATCAAGTATTCTGTATATAGACCCCATCACAGTAACATGGGAAGCCCAGTGGAAGAGGTGCTTTTCTAAACTCACACATTTCTTTACAGTTCTCAAGCTTTGTAACATACACGTAGCATTCAAAATGTCCTGAAGGGATTAAATCTGCCACCAAAGGAGGACAGGCAGTTAATGAACAGAAATGTTGCCAGGTCAAAACCTCAGGATTCCCTTCCTACTTAAAACGTTGCAAGGAGCCAAAACCAGCCTTGTAACAGATGAAAAGATGACAAAACCTCTAAAACCCCTCAGTTCACTTTTCCCTCTTCATGCATCAAACTCCAACCCAAGAACACCAGCAGTTAGGATAATTTTATCCCTCTCTGTTCCTTTCTAGCTCAGGAAGAGACATTCCCTAACACACAATTCATTTCTTTGAAGTCACTGTCATTTTCTTGTGGCAAATAAAAGGTTGAAGTGTCACGGAACAGATCAGGAATATTGTGAGAAGACATTAACTGCTACTGAGCACTGAACACGTGCAATATTAGTCTAGTGCTCCACGGAGATAATTCTGAAGGGGGTACTAAGGATTACTCTTTCCTCAAGTGAAATGGAACACATCATCTCCGCTGACCTATAGGAAGAAATACACCAGCAACAGCCTTCACCTTACAGAGATGGCATGGTGCAGAGATCTGCATTCCCAGGAGGAGAGCAAATCCCATCAGTGCTTTAGAAACAGAGAAATAGGTTTGTCAAGGGAAGCATAGCACTAAAGAAAGAACAAGAGCAGTAACAGTGGATGCTTGACATGGTCACCCAGCACAAACCCAGCCTCCTCCCTGCAGGATGCTGTCACCAAAACCCAAACACGTGGAATCCTAGAATCCCAGATTGGTTTGGGTTGGAAAGGAGCTCAAAGCTCACCCAGCTCCAACCCCTGCCACGGGCAGGGACACCTTCCACTAGAGCAGCTTGCTCCAAGCTCCTGTGTCCAACCTGGCCTTGAACACTGCCAGGGATGGGGCAGCCACAGCTTCTCTGGGCACCCTGTGCCAGCGCCTCAGCACCCTCACAGGGAAGAGCTTCTGCCTAAGAGCTCATCTCAGTCCCCCCTCGGGCAGGTTCAAGCCATTCCCCTTGGCCTGTCCCTACTTGTTCTTATAAAAAGTCCCTCTCCACATTTCCTTTTGGCCCCTTTAGGTATTTTTAGGTACCTTTAGGTGCATCTCTCCAAATGCACGAAACCCATAATTTAGACTATATAATAACAACCAAAATGATGCTTATTTTAATGCTGAAAATTATTATTCCAGCTTTAGTCCCCAGAAGAGAATAGTCATGATACAAATAGAAGGGGCAATACCCGGAGAAGCAGCAGATGTATTTGGAGAGGCTGTGACATCTGACACATAAATCCCCTATGTTGGAAGCTGCTACTCAACTTCTCCAGCATTAAGTGATCACAAATGACACATATATAGGATAAAACCAGATCATTAAATCCAGTGGAGTGCCAAACCCCACCTGTTCATCAATTCTCATGACAGCAGCGCCATCAGCATACCACCTATGCCAGGCCCAACATCTAACTCCTCGTGGCTGGGCTAGTATAACCAGCTATGGAGGATGCTTCCTCTCTTCCAGCTATGGAAACTAGAAAGGAAAAGAGCCCCCACTGAAGCATATTCCTTTAAGTAATCTCAGCCTTTTGAGTAAGAAAAAAAACCCTGTGTTATTTTAAACACAGTCAAATACATTCATTTTCCTTCTAGGTCCAGTTAATGTGACAGGTACAATACTAAACCCAAAATCCTGCAAGGTCTTTACTTGAAAAGGTCAGTACATTATGCAACAGGGTTTTATGGACAGCAAAAAACTCCCTTCCATGTACAGAGACTATGTCTTTACATAATTCATCAATGTGCATTAATCTCTTATTTACAGATGAAGAACAGACTTTTGGGCTCCTTAGAAAGCTACATGCTTTGAAAGTCTTCATCCTCAACCCATCCATGGTAAATAGTGGGAGGTTTTTCTATGCAGAGGACTTTGCCACTAAAAGGAACCCAAATTGCTCGCATTTGAAGTCTCATTTCATTCCATCCCTGAATAAATGACTTTGGTGTTCAAGTTGCATGTCTGGACTCTTAAAACTTCCTAAATAAGCAAGCAGAGAGTCCTACAGGAAATGTATTCATAGTCAGGAAAAGCAGCACCAATTCCTTCTAATCAAAGCTTTTCCTGCTGTTCAGACTCCTCTTGAAACAGCCCATCCCTTCTCCTCCTAAAATACAATTGCATTTCCAACACTTTCTTCATCCCAATATCCTATTTGGACATGAGTTACTATATTCCATAGCAATACATATTGAGTCAGTGTTTTAATGACCAGTGCCCCAGTGATAAGTGCAAGCTTCAAGTCACATCTGGTATTAACCTCTTTGAACATGGCATTAATGTAGGATTCAACCCTGCATTAATGGGTGCAGGGCGGCTGGAAAAGGAAACACTGATTTAAATGGGGCTTGTGCTTCCTCTCCCCAGCCCATATGTCTGATATCACCTGACAGTCTGTAAAACCATGTTGTGGCCTGGCATTTTCTGTAGTTTTCTATCTAGAATCATTGTCATCTCTGGGGACTGCTTTCCTCTGTTGTGAAAAGCACACTTCCATCCATCAGTAGCCTGGGATGGGTTGTAAAGAAGAGCTTTTACATTTGCACTTAATTTGACAGATGCAACTTGACTGGCCAATTATGGAAGTGCAAAAAGCCTGTTTTCATACATTTATTACAAACGTCTGTGGGCTTGGTGCTGCACAATATTGCCATTAAATGAAATCCTGATAATCTAAACCCCAACTTCATTTTGGCTTTGGGCTCCTTGTCAGTAAGAATAACTCCGAGTCCACTGAAGCCTCTGCTCCACTTTGAGGCTCACGGTTATGCAAACCTTGCGTCAGTGCATAACCCCTCCAGTGTCTGCACGCTATTGATGGACAGTCACATCCATCGCTGAAGTTCATCCTGAAAACACAGTACAGATCTGACAGGTCCTGCTATGACAACCAAGGAGTAGAACAGCCAACATTTCCCTGGAAGCTCCACAATTAAACACTCCAGCAACAGTAAAAGGTACGTGGTCACCGGATGTACCCCCCTGGTTGTTCTGCCTCTTCTTTGCAAGACTTTTTAGTGCTTTTCACAGAGAAAAAGCATTCCGACTTGGTGCGTTGGGTTTGCCTGAGGTAGGGTTAATTTTCTTCCTAGTAGCTGGCGGTGCTTTGGGTTTGGGCTGGAAACAAGCGTGGGTAACACAGGGGTGGTTTAGGTACTGCTGAGCAGGGCTTACACAGAGTCAAGGCCTTTTCTGCTCCTCAACCCACTAGTGAGTGAGAAAGCTGGGGGTGCACGAGGAGCTGGGAGGGGACACACCTGGGACAGCTGACCCCAAAGGAACTTCTGGACCGTGTCACAGGACTCTGGAATGATCTGGGTTGGAAGGGACCTTAAAGCTCCTCCAGCTCCAACCCCTGCCACGGGCAGGGACACCTTCCACTAGAGCAGCTTGCTCCAAGCCCCTGTGTCCAACCTGGCCTTGAACACTGCCAGGGATGGGGCAGCCACAGCTTCTCTGGGCACCCTGTGCCAGCGCCTCAGCACCCTCACAGGGAAGAGCTTCCCCCTCCCTAGAATGGTTCAAGGCCACATTCCCTCTTCTTGAATCAATGCACCACTTCTCCTCTTAAAATACAATGACTTTTCAACCACTTTCTTCATCCCAACATCTTATTTGGTCATGGAAAACCATTGCCACATTCCATAATAACTACTGCATCACTATATGATGTCATGCTCAGCAATAAAAGTAGGTGGTAGGTTGACTGGGGTGGGGGGAGCTGCTTGGGGACTGGCTGAGCATTGGTTGGTTGGTGGTGAGCAATTGCTTTTGCTTGCATCACTTCCCTTCCTTGGGGTTTGTTTCCCTCTCTTTGTTATTTCCTTTTTCATTACATCATTATTATCCCATTTTAATTTCAACTATGAAACTGCTCTTATCTCAACCCATGGGCTTTCCCACTTTTACCTTCCAATCCTCTTTCCCCATCCCACCGAGTGGGAACGAGAGAGTGGCTGCATGGTCCTTAGTTGCTGGCTGGGGTTAAACCACATCAACTGGGTTTTCAGGAGGAAACCCATCTTCACCCATGCACAAAACCAATGCAGCAGTGGCGGGGAGCAGGGTAACACCCACCAGATTCACACTGCAAGGCAAGATGTATTTCCTCTGGGAAAAAAATATAGAGGCATGAGAAACCTCATTCTCTCTGGGAAGGATCTCATCCCATTTTCTATGACTTCAAAATGCAAAATAACCAGGTATTTTATGTAAATTTGGACATTAGACACAAAAAACTAGAACAGAAAACATCAGATTCATTTTTCATAGGCAACCCAGCTTCCAGTGGAACAGCTGCAGATGAAAGTAGTAGCTACAAATTAATATATCATAAGGTATACCAAAGGCACTGATTGTCTCAAATGCCAGAAGTAAGACCAAAGACTAAATTGTTTTCGTTTATGAAGACGTAAAGAGGAGCTGTTTGCATGTTCTGAGTTATGGGTAAAAGAGGAACCCGAGTTTCGCTTGTCAGCTCATGACAAAAGTTGGAAACAATTTCCAAACCCTTTCTGAATCATTTCTGAACATGATTTGGAAGGGGAAAAAATGTGAAGAATACAAAACCCTGCTGGGTCTTTCAACTGCTTCTGCATTTAAAACTCGAGTGCATGTTCCTGCAGGAGATAGAATCCCAGCCTGGTTTGGGTTGGAAGGGAACTTAAAGCTCCTCCAGCTCCAACCCCTGCCACGGGCAGGGACCCCTTCCACTAGAGCAGCTTGCTCCAAGCCCCTGTGTCCAACCTGGCCTTGAGCACTGCCAGGGATGGGGCAGCCACAGCTTCTCTGGGCACCCTGTGCCAGCGCCTCAGCATCCTCACAGGGAGATGCCTGGAATGAAGAATCTGCCCTCAAAATGTCTCCAAACCCGACCCTGAAACACAGAAAACCCTCCTGACTCCTTGCAGCTATCAAACACTGCTACCGGAGCTTATCACGGGGACCTTGTGTACAGATACACCACGGTGGCTGAATATCAGGCCTAAATTTCATTATCAAGCATCTGGTGGATTGCTCCAAAGCAGCTGTCACAGTAGCTGTCAACACAGCTGATAAACCCCATTCCCTTTAATCCAGTGATAACATGCCTTTACCTTGCTAGGAATAACTCGTCCTGAAAATGTGAACAGATATAAACCTTACAACAGATGTAATTTAAAGGTGCCCAAGTATCTTAAACAGAATAACTATTACTCCTATCTTGACAGCATTCAATAGAAATTATTACCCAACAGCCTATTTAAAACTACAAGTAGCATTCTAAAGTTGCCTTAGCTCATCCTTATTTTTAGGCACTGTAATCATGAATACATTTAGTAACCACAATGCCAGGAGTTAGCCAGGCTTGAAAACGCCTGTTGAAGAAGAAAACCCAACAGATGAAAACCTACATGGCTTTAAACTCGACTTAATCCTAATGCAGTCCAACATGGAGAAATAGCACAAGGCAGCAGATTCCCTGCATGGACCCCATGTCTCTGGCAGAAGCATGGGGCCAACCCGTACCAAACTGATGCCACCGACCCTACGGACCTGCCATTGAGAAGTTCAACTCCAAGTCCCAGCCCCGCATCCACCATCCCATAGAGAGCGACAGGGCTCCAGGCTGCTCTCTCCAGATTATTTCATCTATTCCCCTTTTCCCTGTTTTATAACAGGCTTCTTAAGAGATGCCTGTCAAGCTGGTTTTGAATACCTCTGCTGCTGGGGACTTCACAATGCCCTGAGCAATCCACCATAGAGCTCATGAGAACGTCGCCCAGCCTCAAACCTCAATGCTTCTTCCTACATCTTCTAATATTTCTATTGCAGCCCAATGAGGCTATGAAAAGGCTTCTCCAATCTGCTCTGCTGCAAAATATTATGTATCTGAAGACTATCTCCTCTCTTTTTGCACCTTTGTCGTCTCTCTTCTTTAGATCTACCCAAAAGCAGTGGCTGTTTAGACACAATATACAGATAGAGACTAGATATAGATATAGATACATACGTATATATATATATATATATATAGACTAGACTAGATATAGATTAGATACTATTCCGATGCTGTTTTCAAACAAGCACCCCTAAAAGTACTGTTCTGGCCAGTAACTGGCCTTTGGTTGGCTTTGGTTCAAGCACAGCCTCTTGCTCTACTCCTAGAAGTAGCTTCTTCAAACATACACACTATGCCTATTGGTCACCTCTGTCACTCCTCCATCAGTGGTTTTCCTCTGTTGCTTGGCCATTGTTTACCATAAAATGGAAGCTGTTTTGGGCCAAAATGTGACAGTGAAAGGAAAAGCCATAGAATCCCAGCCTGGTTTGGGTTGGAAGGGACCTTAAAGCTCCTCCAGCTCCAACCCCTGCCACGGCCAGGGACCCCTTCCACTAGAGCAGCTTGCTCCAAGCCCCTGTGTCCAACCTGGCCTTGAACACTGCCAGGGATGGGGCAGCCACAGCTTCTCTGGGCACCCTGTGCCAGCGCCTCAGCACCCTCCCAGGGAAGAGCTTCTGCCTAAGAGCTCATCTCAGTCTCCCCTCTGGCAGGTTCAAGCCACTCTCCTTGGCCTGTCCCTACAGGCCCCTGTCCAAAGCCCTTCTCCAGGTTTCTTGTCAGCCACCTTTGAGCTAGGGCTTTTTCCCCCTTTATTTCACACCACCAGTTATATTTCATGCAGGAAAACAAATGATCTCACAAACATTCTGAATACAGTTAAAAATCATCTCAATTAATTTGGCTCATGGCACGGAAACACCCAATCTGCAGAAAGAAGTGCTTTCGAGAGTGATGCAAATGGTGTGCTCTAAGCTATTACCATTGAGAAGACTCTGTAGCTTTAAAAGACAGAATTTGGTCTTACAGTTTCCCTAGTTTTCTTGCATAAAAGTTTATAGGGGTGAAAATAAATGGAGCGGAGGAACAAAAAGGTGTTTTACAGCGTGGCTTTCTGCTTTTGGAACCCACATTAACTTCAACAGGCAAAAAATGAAAAGCCCTTAAATCAATCCAGAAGCATTTACAAACGAGCTGGTTTTCAATGAAAATGAACTTGTAAATTAGAGATGAACAACCCCCTTTAGCACTTCTGCAGATATTCATCAACACCAGAAAGACTTGAAAACTGCTTTTGTTTGTAACTCTACTACTCGGATACTCTGTGGGTACTGAGGTTATTCAGGAAGAAGCAAAGATCTTAACAACACATTTCTGCTTCTTCAGGACTTAATGTTCAGCATGGGAAAAAGGCAAGACTGCTTTTAAGGATCAGAAAACCAAAGCTCACATCTTAACTGTGGACCTCTGCATCCCACTTCGTATTACTCCAAGATTTGAGAGTGAGGAGCTGCCTGGTACTAATCCCTGTATGCTTAAGAGAAAAAACAGTGGAGAGGGAATGGCTTTTTCTCTTCTTTTGCTCTTTAATTTCTATGACTGTAATTCCACAGTAAAATAAAAACAAACCCAGAACACTGAGGTCAAATCTGCACCCAAATGAGCAATGAGAGATCCTTTGGGAATACTGTGAAGAATGTTCAATCCTAGAATGCTTTGTGTTGGGAGGGACATTATGATCATTCAGTTCCAACCCCTGCCACGGGCAGGGACCCCTTGCACTAGAGCAGCTTGCTCCAAGCCCCTGTGTCCAACCTGGCCTTGAACACTGCCAGGGATGAGGCAGCCACAGCTTCTCTGGGCACCCTGTGCCAGCGCCTCAGCACCCTCACAGGGAAGAGCTTCTGCCTTAGATCCAACCTAAACTTCCCCTGTTTCAGTTTTAACCCGTTACCCCATGTCCTGTCACTACAGTCCCTAATGAAGAGTCCCTCCCCAGCATCCCTATAGGCCCCCTTCAGATACTGGAAGCTGCTCTGAGGTCTCCACGCAGCCTTCTCTTCTCCAGGCTGAAGAGCCCCAACTTCCTCAGCCTGTCTTCATATGGAAGGTTCTCCAGCCCATGATCATCCTCTTGGCTGTCTTCTGGACTTGTTCCCATAGTTCTATGTATTTCTTGTGTTTATGACACCAAGTATCCAAACACAGACCTTTCCCATCATATTCCAAGCTCTTCAAAACCTCAGCAGAGCACAGAAGTGTTCTCCTGTTGGAAAGGATGCCCGGTACCATACTCTCTGAGGGTTTCCAAAGCACCTGCACCATGACTCAGTTGGAATTCTTGAAGCAAAACCACTTTCAAAGTTAAAAAAAAACAAAGGAACCCAAGGGGGTTCAGATCTTCCTCATCATCCAAGCTCCAGGGGCTCACCATTTGCAACAGCAGGTGCTTTGTAAGCTGCAGCTGCACACAATGTGCATCCACAACCAGTGGGTATAACTCAGTAGGAGGCTGAACCTCCTAACTCCTATTAAGGATGGATTTTATTAGGCGGGGAAGGAGACTTCAGAAGCCAAGCTTAAAGTGATGGTGCATTTTTATAACCAGAGTAGGAAGCATGGTGCAGGATCTTCCATAAGTAACCACTGACAACTTTATAGCCATGGTAGCTACCAGTGAGCGCAGGAGAGATTCCTCCAGGCAACTAGTAAATAGAATGTTTTCTTCTTATGCTTTCATCACAGTACACATAAAAGCATTTGACACACTTAATAAATGTCACAAACACAAAATATCACGCAAAGGGATCCTAAATAATGACAAAGCTGCAATTATTGAGCAGAAAACAGCAAGAGCATTAGGAACATTTGCATCCTGTCTGTTCATTCCCGGGCTGATAGAACCCAGGTTTAAAATGCTCTTCCAATTCCTTCTTAATACCACTGGAAATATCCAGAACATGCAACTCCACAACAGCATATGATAACTACTAGTTTTTGAGGTCAAATACATATACCATTTATCCCCAAAGGAATAACATTCCATTATGATGTGTATAGATCCCTACTGCATCTGCAGTTTGCTCCCATATTTTGGTTATGGCAACGATGACACCCTTTATTCCTGCTGGACTCCAAGAACCCCACACAAGGTCACTAAAGCACTGCCCTGCACTCTCCAAAGTCAATTGTTAGATAACTATTTGCATCCCAGAAGGTCAAAAAGTCCCAAACCACTGTAGCTGCTGCATTGTGTTTTCCTGTTTCCAAGCAACACTGTTGTTTCAGATCAAACATGAACCAGGCACCTCAGAAAGCCACGGTGCTTTTCTCTTTGTACTTACTTATTCTGCATCATGTTCATTATAACCCAGTCAAAGGGATACACGTTCTTCCCAATGAGATTCTTGAACATGATGAATGTTTCCATCAGAAAATCCTGAAAAGAAGAGAAAATATTTGGAAAAGGCCACGCTTCTAGATCAAAAATAAATCACGAGAGAGTGTCAGATATTAATGACTGGATTCAAAAGGTGGCTTTGCTGTTCCGCTTCATAACAAAGCCATTATTCATGTGCCCTATAGAGAAATCCTACGAAGGCATCTTTATACGTGATATCACATATCCGACATTAATTCCATTTAAACTTTCAGAAATGGTAACAATAGCACATCACAAACACCCCAAGGTGTTATTTGGGAACAAGCACTGGTTTAACACTTATCCAAAGGCAGGTTTTGATGAGATTTTATGTACCGTAATTTATTTCTAGACCACAGAATCCCTCAGTTCCTTCTTGTGCGGTGTTTCTTGCAACATACACGTCCCCACGCATCCCTGGGGTATGCTGGGAAGTTGTTAACAGCATTATTGCTACATGGATGAGGAAAAAAACCACCCGAATATATTACTTTCAATCTTATGATTACATTAAAAATACTCCCTGGAGGTCGTTGATGAATTTACCCTCCCCTTGTGAATCCCCTCCTGAACTTGTCTCTTGTCTGAGATCAAGATTAACTATTTATTAAACAAAACATGTGCTCCAGCTCCAATGTGGATTCAGGTGATGTGGCGGAGCGCATCGCCCCTAAAGTGGGAGAGACAATGGAATGGTCTGGCCATCCCACAACTAGGAGAGACTCTCCCTAAAGGGAGCAGTAATTGCTTCTGCAAGTGAAAACCTGACTCAGAACAGAGTTAATTTAGTTGCATAAACCTATTTATTTCTATACAGGTTATAACCAAACATCTCTTTGGAACACAAACCTCATGTACCGTATGAGGTAAATCACCATCTACAATTTGGGAATCTGTAATTGCTATCTGACAATGTGAGTAATGCCTTATGCTTGGAGAAAGATAAAGGGGGGGAAAGGAACTTAAATGAAACAAGTCCTTTATCCATGCAGAGATAAAAAAGAGCTTTAATTCCCAGGTTAGAATATTCTTCCTTTGCTACAGCTTCTCGGTAATGGTATTTATCTTGTCTATCTTTAAAATGTCAAATGTCTACAAAAGAAAGCCCCATAAAATGTTACCTTCACTGGACTTTTAACTAAGGCTTGGTTTTCTGTAACCTTTTCAGACAGAAACAAGGATGAAGTTACTGCTCTCCTATGTATATCTTCATGTGTGAGAGTCACCTGCTTCATCACAGTTCATCTTTTCATCTGTCGTTCTATTAAGATGTTTTTCCTGGCTCAGAAATTCACAGTGGGTGGGATGCAGGGAGCTGCAGAGATCCTGAGGACACAATATCAGGATCAATATACACTTCCAGACTCCTCAGTTCTGCTGTGAGCACAGCACAAGGGTTGCTTTGGGATGCTTTGCATCCCACCTGCCAGTACCCAAGGAGATACCCAGGCCAAAGAGGGGCTCACAAAGCATCACCAGCCATGGCAAGGGGTTGGAACTTGTTGAGCTTTAAGGTCCCTTGCAAGCATTCTGTGATTCTATGAAACACTGCTCATGGTTAAAGACGTGTTATTACTGTGCAAAGCAAAACCCACCCCAGCCACACACTCCACTAGAGCAGTAAAATGTGTCTTTATTTCAGACATCAAACGGCAGACTTTGCTGCTCATTTTTCATGTATTTCAGTGGCAGAGTTACATCATTTCAATCAGCAGTTGCATATTTTGCTGCCCAAGCACTGCACAGCACTTCCTTTGAGCACATGCTTTTGTACAGCGGCAGTTTTCTTACTGATGCTGCTTCACAGCTCAGTAATTGAACTGTTAGTGGAGGTGGCACCATGGGTAGGGTCATCACCTACCCAAGAGGGCAGACTGGAGCTCACTGTGCTCTTCTTTCCCCTTAATATTTGATGAGTACAGATGTAGACTTTCCTGATTTCTCAAAGCAAACTCTACCTTACACTTTATCTGTCACTGATTTCAGCAGCTGAGCCTCTGCACACTCTGCTGATCAAGCTGCAAGAGCTGGTGGATGAATTTCCATAGCCTCTGTGGATGATTTGTGTTCAGTACTGACCCTGGAGGTTCTGCCGTGTACGATCCGCCCTACTTTGCTGATTCAGCTCTACATTTTAATCTACTGATACTTACATTTTAATAATCCAGCTTCCACACAGGTACTTTAAATAATGCTCTATAACAACTGAGTTAATTACTGATCAAATAAAAAGCTTCTAGTGCTTACTTGAATTTTACATATTCGTAATATTGCTCCCTTCCATTTTATTTTTCATAGAACCATGGAATGGTTTGGGTTGAAGGGAGCTTAAAGCTCACCCAGCTCCAACCCCTGCCACGGGCAGGGACCCCTTCCACTAGAGCAGCTTGCTCCAAGCCCCTGTGTCCAACCTGGCCTTGAGCACTGCCAGGGATGGGGCAGCCACAGCTTCTCTGGGCACCCTGTGCCAGCGCCTCAGCACCCTCACAGGGGAGAATTGTACTAAAGGGGCAAGGGCTGCAACTCCTCATTTCCTTGTAACTACAAACACAAATGCTATTTAATATCCCAGGGCAGCAAAATTCACAATAGATAGAATCATAGAATCATAGAATAGTTAGGGTTGGAAAGGACCTTAAGATCATCCAGTTCCAGCCCCCCTACTATGGGCAGACACCTCACACTAAACCATATCACCCAAGGCCTCGTCCAACCTGGCCTTGAACACTGCCAGGGATGGAGCATTCACAACCTCCCTGGGCAACCCATTCCAGTGCCTCACCACCCTCACAGGAAAGAATTTCCTCCTTAGATCCAACCTAAACTTTCCCTGTTTAAGTTTGAACCCGTTACCCCTTGTCCTGTCACTACAGTCCCTAATGAAGAGTCCCTCCCCAGCATCCCTATAGGCCCCCTTCAGATACTGGAAGGCTGCTATGAGGTCTCCATGCAGCCTTCTCTTCTCCAGGCTGAACAGCCCCAACTTCCTCAGCCTGTCTCCATACAGGAGGTGCTCCATTCCCTGAGCATCCTCGTGGCCTCCTCTGGACTTGTTCCAACAGTTCCATGTCCTTTTTATGTTGAGGACACCAGAACTGCACACAGGATAGGACATCTTCACAACTCCCATCCAATTATGGAAAGAAATCAGAGTGAGCTCAGCCTTGTAACTGGGTAGGTGGTGACTGAGAAGGTTTAGACAATTCCATCTGCCCCTGCCTGCTGAGCATCACTCCCTCATACACCTGTATCACTGTTTATGTTTCTCACAACTTGGACTTCAAAGAGGTTCCTCAATATGTTTTCAAGTCTAATAAAAATAATTAGCTGAAAACATGCAGGAACATGATATGAAAAAGCTTTAGGCCAAGTTGCTGAATTTCAGCTTTGCTGAGTCCTGAGGAACAGCAATCAGAAGTCAAATACCCTCGGTTACAGCTCTTCAGGACCAGAGCTTAACCTCTGCTGAGGTCACACCATTGTGAATGGCTCTGGGTGGGCTCCTCTGTGGGGTCTCACACCATGGGGTATTATTCCCCATGACTCTCAACATCACATCCCCCAAAGAAGAGGCTGTTTAAGCCATGCAATCGCCCGCTCACAACAGCAGTGAATCAAAGCTTGTCATGAAAGGATGTACAATGCTCACATGAAAAACCAGAGTCTGGGGCTGCAAAATATTGAAGGGGGGGAGAAAACAGAGGTGCAGAAATGGTGATCTAAACCATGGAGTCTTTCCTTCCTCCCTACTTCGCTGACTCCAGGATCTTGAATGCCTTCAGGGAGGAATGCTTCTGAGATGCTCCCCATGGCAGAACATCAACGTATATATTTCTGTCAACCAATACCACGCATGTCTCAACTGAATATAAGTTTCACTGAGTAAAAAGGGGAGAGAGATCAGTTAGGCCCAGAAATAACCTCACTGATCTCAGATGATGTTTTATCTCAGGATGACAGTAGACTTGACAGTAAGAAATTCCTCTTTGAGCAGAAATACCTTAATGAACCTAAACAATGTATTCTACAGAGATACAGGACTGGTTTTATTGCATTCCATCTCAGCTTTTCTAAGATTTGTGAGGCCAAATAAGACTATTATGATACTCTAAACCTGACATCTACATAAAACAGGCCATAAAGTTTCCCCTAGCAGCTCCAACACAGAGCTTATAACTTCTGGTTGAGCAAGAGCACATGCAGAAGATAGATTTAAGGGTCTCCAATGGTGAAACAGCAAGCACAGCTTCACTTAACTTCTCCCTTTTTCTTATTACTTGGTTTACTAAAAATCTATTAATTATTCTTTGCATTAATCTAGTTTCAGTCCTAAATCACTGCATCTTTATGCCTTTGCAATTCAACTCAAAACCCTGTAATTGGAGATGCAGCTGTCACCTCCATGTATAGGGAAATTGGGTTGAAATGAAAACACTTAACTGGAGCTAAGCTCTAATGGTTGAGTCAAGCAGCACTGGATTAAAAGTTATTGGACTAAGAGGAAATGGAAAAAGCATGAAAAGTTAAATGAAGAAGTAGAGCAAGGTTCTTGTCCAGCCCAGCCATACTGTACCAAGGATTATACACTACAGCGCAGCTTATCCTACCACTGAAGACTGCAGAAAACAAAAGCTCTAAGAGAGGAACAGGAGGTGGTCTTGGCAGTGCTGAGGAATGACTGGACTTGATGATCTTAAGGGTCTTTTCCAACCTGTCTGATTCTATGAGCAGATTCAAACCATAGCACTGATAAAGGTGAAGGGGGCAATGCCCCTGGGAGAGCTTCATGGGGCATCCGTTCCCATGGTGAAACATAAAACAGTGAACAAGATGTGGACTTCAAGAGTGAAATCTTATCTGTGAAGAAACACTTGTGAAAACAGCAACTGCTTCCTCTGATTCTCACTGTAAAGGTTATGTAAACTGGGTGGTGTCTTCATCCTTTTTTCCTAAATGATGACTCAGTTTTATTTGTGTTTAAAACCAGGAAATTTCATTTACTCACTCTATTTTCCTTTTATCACAGGTTTAATAATATTCTGCCCTTGCCCTCCACACCTTCATTCACCTAACGTAGCTTAAGGTAGCATTTTCTACCATTAACATAAAACCCATTTAATATTCTACCAGCTCACTGTGTACTTCAGCTTCCATTAACATGTTATCATTTAATCAACAATATTAAAACATTTTAAAGGTACATTTCCATTAAGGATATACGAAGTATTCCAGCAGCTGACCAAGTCTGCATTAGCACATCTGCTAATACCAACAACCATCAAGCGGTCATCCTGTACACGCGCTGATGGAAAATACGATTTTAACAGACCAGAGCAATTCCAGCAACACAACCCAAGAACAGGCAGAAAGGGAGCAATATACAGAGAGCCAAGACAAAAGGAAGAAGTGGTTCTTCATGTGTCCCGGTGCACAGCATGCACATAAATCAAACTTAAAACCCAGCTATTATAAACAGGCCACTTGCCAAATTTCAACTCCATAATTACCCCCTTGTTTTCCCCGAGAAAGATCTGACCTACAGAAGCAACTTTCAGCTACTTTAGACCAAAAAACCAAGACTTTCAAGCAAGCATTTACATTGCCATTTGTAACCATCACACATTGCCTGAGCAGCAGTTTGCTCTCTGCAGTTTTTCACAGAATCACAGAATTGGCCAGGTTGGAAGAGGCCTTTAAGCTCCTCCAGTCCAACTGTTCTCCAGCATTGCCAAAGCCACCACTAACCCATGGCACTGAGGGTCTTGTCTACACATCTACATCCTCGCCACGAGGATGCTCAGGGACTGGAGCACCTCCTGTATGAAGACAGGCTGAGGAAGTTGGGGCTGTTCAGCCTGGAGAAGAGAAGGCTGCGTGGAGACCTCAGAGCAGCTTCCAGTGTCTGAAAGGGGCCTATAGGGATGCTGGGGAGGGACTCTTCATTAGGGACTGTAGTGACAGGACAAGGGGTAATGGGTTCAAACTTAAACAGGGGAGGTTTAGATTGGATCTAAGGAGGAAATTCTTTCCTGTGAGGGTGGTGAGGCACTGGAATGGGTTGCCCAGGGGGGTTGTGAATGCTCCATCCCTGGTGATGTTCAAGGCCAGCTTGGACAGAGCCTTGGGTGCCATGGTTTAGTGTGAGGAGTCCCTGGCCATGGCAGGGGGTTGGAACTGGATGATCTTAAGGTCCTTTCCAACTCTAACGATTCTATGATTCTACACGGGGTGTGAACACTACCAGGGATGGTGATTCCTCCAACTGCCCTGGGCAGCCTGTCCCAGTGCCCTGCACGTTGTCTGCGTTTCAGCTGGGACAGTTGGTTTTCTTCCCAGTAGCTGCTGCAGTGCTGTCTTTTGGCTTTAGTCTGAGAACAATGCTCACAACACACTGGTGTTTTAGCTGTTGCTCAACAGTGCTTACCCCAATCAAGGGCTTTTGAATCTCTCACACTCTGCCAAGAGAGGAGGAGCACAAGACAGGGGTAAGCAGAGAGAGGACACCTGACCCAAACAAGCCAAAGGGCTATTCCATCCCACAGCACATCATGCTCAGTATAGAAACGAGGGGGGAGATGGCTGGAAGCCACCGATCACTGCTTGGGGATGGGCTGGGCATCAGTCAGTGGGTGCTGAGCAACTGCATTGTGCATCACTTGTGATTCTTGGGTTTTATTCTTCTCTTTTCTTGTTATCTCCTGTTATTATAATTTTATTATTATATTATTACAATGTACACTATATATATTTGATGTATATATTATTATTTTACTTTATTTCTATTATTAAACTGCTCTCATCTCAACACAAGGGTTTTACCTTTTCCCAGTTCTCCTCCCCATCCCAGTAGGAAGTGTGTTGCATGGTACTTGTTTGCTGGCTGGGGTTAAACCATGACACAAGTTTAAGAGCAAACTGGGGTTGCTTTTTGCCATGTAAAGATCTGCACCCAATCGGCATTTTCTAGGGCCAAATAGTTTGAAGTACTTTAAAAGTACAGAAATATTTGGCTTGAGTAACCTTAATACTAATGCCTTTTCTGTGTGCTAAGCCATTATTTACACCCTGCTAGTTGCATTTAGCTTGGGAATGTTTTATTATCAGTTGAAAACCAGGTGTCCATCCATGTTAAGTACTCTGAGATCCCAAAGCAGATCACTGGGAAGTGATCCTTTCAATGCAGTGATGCCCATCTGCAGTCCTTAGTGGGACTTTGTCTTCACTCCCTTAAATCATCAGCTTTCTACTTCGTAATGCCAGATCAGGTACAAATATCAGTACCAAAATCAGGCCACGTTGGACAGGGCTTGAAGCAACCTGCTCTAGTGGAAGGTGTCCCTGACTGTGACAGGCGGATGGAGCTGGATGAGATTCAATGTCCCTTCCAGTCCAAAGCAGTCTGTGATTCTATGATGCTATGAAACAGACCGAGCACCAGAGGCTCTAGCATCAACCTGGCACGCGGCAAAGAGCTCAAATCTTGCACAAGATAAGCAGAAGAGCGAGAATTAAACATATAAAACCAAACCAGGAAGTCCAAACGTAAATTACACCAAGGAAGACCCTGGGTTTTATTCCACTGGGTTTGGAAGGAAGAAGGGAACCTAAGCAAAGGCCACCCTTTAGACTAAAATACAGGTGAAAGCTGCCTAAGGCACCTCAGAATCCCCAGCACCAGGGTGGGTAACACAATATACAGCTGCTCAGGCTTCAGGTCACCCACTAATTGATGGATCTTGGCCAACAAGTATGGTTGCTACATCTCATCCTGCACTTGCCATATGGCAATGAGAGCTTCAGGTCATTACAGAGTTATCTTCTTAGCTATAAACTCTCTTCTATTATGCTCTAATGAAGTTGTGCTGTTGGCTTAGTTAGGCTACCAAACGACTCTGGGACGACGAATTTCGATGATTATTGCTTGTTTAACAACTAAGGGCATCCTTAAGGTTAAAATGTTTTGTATGAAATTTAAAGTGAGCGGATCGGTAAGTAAAAGCAATTGAAACAAATGAAATGGGGACAGCTGGAAGATTTAACACTGAAAGTTCCTTTTCTCAAGAAAGCTTTTTGTGGTTTTTGCCTTCTTTCCTTAAACCAAACAGATTTTTAGTAATGGCTCAACATTATTTCCTAATGCATTCTTCTAATTGCTTTAAATCCACTGTTTCAGTGCTTGCTTGTTAAAACAGTGAACAGCTCCAGCACGGCGTGAAGGTTAATTTTGTCCTTTGCCAATGCAGATAGTGCATAAATCACAGTGCTTTACTGTTTTATATCAAATCTGTGACCTTGACCATTCTCTTTGCGTTTCACAAGTGGACTTAACGAACAGGAACAGCAAAAAAAGCACAAACACAAGCTTCTGAACACATAAACCACATTCAACTTACCACAACATCTGACCTCATCTTCCCAAAAGTCTTGATTAAATGAGCATAGTGATAGTCCTCCATTTGCCTTAAAATGGCAGTCATGCAAGCAACAAAGCTCCCCTGTCAAACGGAAAAGGACAAAGAAATCAATTCTTTCAGATAGAGCAACGTAATACTTGTTATCAAAGCAGAACATCGCTGGAGAGCGCCAGGTAATACAGTGGATGTAATCCTAGCATTTAAATTCATTAATGGATATGCACAGTTCTGTCAAGAAAACAAAAAAGGGTCTTCAAAAGCTTCTATTTCCAATTTCCTGGGTTTATCACCATCTCCACTGGAGATTTTGCAACATATTCTTGACAGAAAAGCTGCTCAGGAATTAAAGGCTTTGGAAGGTGATAAAGACAACTCATGTATCTCACAATATCAGGATTTGCATTGGGGAAGTCAATACCCTGCTCAAGAAGGCAATCTCTTAAACAGCATTGTATTGAGCATCACAGCGAAACCCCAAGTTTTGATCTCATGGAGTGGTATTTTCGGATACTCTGATGCTTGACAAAGCAAACCCAAACCAAATAACCTCCGGAAGACCAGAGCAGCAGTACCAAACATATCCCCCAATCCATGGAAAAGGTAAAAAGTGCCCCCAAAAGGTTTAATCGCTCCTGACGGATTGCATGAAAGTATCATAGTAACAAATCCAACTCACTTCTGGGACTACTAGACATCCCAATCCCATAAATCACTTCTGCTCTTCTTACTATCTGCTAAATGCCTATTGACTGATACGGTAATAGAATGGTAATAGTGCCCACACCTCTTCTGGTCTTGAATGAAGAAGATAATGTTGGAAAACCCAGCAGAACTCCTCAGAAACGAAATGATTCTATGCATGGCTTGACAAAGTTGTGCATTTCCCTTTCTGTGCCACCTTTATGGCTATTCTATGCCATGCCCAGCCTTGCAGAACACTCAGGAATTTTCTTTCCAAGCAAACCACAGCCTTTATCGTTACGTTTATAAGATCTACATTACTTTCAATTCATAACATTTCTTTCTACATCAGTCCAAGTAATTGTGATCAAACATAAAGTGACACAAGGTTATCTCTTTATGTCTTATGAGCCCTCTGACTTACAGTCTAATCCCCAAACCTCCACTAGATAAGGATTCATTGAATTTGCTTTTCTCCAATGTAATGGAGTTTAGAGCTGAACTCCTACAGAACTGATGTTGTCCATGCAAGAGTGTTGTATTTTCTACACGATGCAAAAGTACCTGAAGAGAGCTCTTCAGCACGTGCACGTGGCATGAATATGAAAGGGGAAAGGCACCCGAGCTCCTGTTCCATGACATCAAAAGAGCTTTAGAACAGACTAAGACAAGAAGAGGCTGCACAAAGATAATGTTTACCACTCTGAAATGTAAATAAGTTGAGATCATCTCAGAAAGTTAATTGTCAAAGCACTGTATAATAAGTACTCTACATAACAGCCACTGTAAAAGGTCCCATGTCTGCAAGGAAATATTCCATAGCCCATATTCAGTCCTCTTTCCCCTAATGATGTCATCAATCAAAGTGATGCTTCATTGATAGCCAGACTTATAAATATTTCATATTGGCTGCTTAAGCCCAGGCTGTGGATGTCATTCAGTCCATCACTTCACATAAGGTTCTGTAGCTGGTTCATAAATGCTAAGGAGAGCTGAGGATGAACTTTGTTTGCTCGTGGTACCTTTTTACAGGTGCTCACTCAAATAATCTGTAAAGTCTGCTGCTTTGCAAACACAAAAACATATCTTTAACTGCCTTTACATATCACAGAATCCCAGCCTGGTTCGGGTTGGAAGGAAACTTAAAGCTCCTCCAGCTCCAATCCCTGCCACGGGCAGGGACCCCTTCCACTAGAGCAGCTTGCTCCAAGCCCCTGTGTCCAACCTGCCCTTGAACACTGCCAGGGATGGGGCAGCCACAGCTTCTCTGGGCACCCTGTGCCAGCGCCTCAGCACCCTCACAGGGAAGAGCTGCTCCCTTGTACCTAATACATAAACACATCAAGCCCACGTTTGCAAACCCAGCCCTCTCCAGCAGCCCAGCAGTCAACATACAGCCTCTGCTTCCTCTGACAAAGTAGTTTCTGTAAGTGGTTAATAGCTTTGGTCGTATTTCGGTGTTTATCTACCCACTTGGTGAGTCATTTAAGTTAATATACACAGCTGCAACAGTCAAAAGATGAATTTCATATCTGAGCAAATTATCATGGCAACCTTGGATGAGAAAAAAAGGGATGTGGAACAACTGCGAAACTTTCAAATGTGTTTTATATTCATTTCTAGTTATAGAAACAGCTAGAGGTATGGATGAACTTGATTGCCATGTTCCCTGCATCTATGGTGACCCTTCTCCCCTCCTCTGTGTGCTCATACACTGCTCGCTTCAGCTCCAGCATCCCCATCTCCTGCCAAGGCAACACAACCCTCCCCTTGGAGGCACATAGCACTGTAAGGGGGAGCTGCTATGACTGTCCCCATAAACCTGGGAAGAAGATGAGTCACTGAAGAGAGAGATAATTACAGAAGAGTATCTTCTTAATTAGCTTGGTGAGAATCAGGAGGGAAACATGAAAGTTTAATGTGGGGTGGCTCAACACCGCTGCCACGTGCGAGCGTGAAAGGGAAAATATGAGAATATGAAAGCTTCTTAAAAACCTGCAATGGTTTTTGGAGAGAAAAAAAGAAACACAGGGAAATGAACAAGCTTAGCAAATGGAAATGGAACGAGAACGTGAGGGGATTCTGTAGCATTTAGGTGAGGGGCTGGCACAGGGTGCCCAGAGAAGCTGTGGCTGCCCCATCCCTGGCAGTGTTCAAGGCCAGGTTGGACACAGGGGCTTGGAGCAAGCTGCTCTAGTGGAAGGTGTCCCTGCCCGTGGCAGAGGTTGGAGCTGGATGAGCTTTAAGGTCCCTCCCAACCCAAACCAGGCTGGGATTCTACAATTTAAGTTTTAGTTCAAGAAAATTACAGAAACTTGCTAAATGCCATGTCAGCTTCTGCCAAGCCCTAGAAGTGGTGCTCAGCAGAATGGGTCAGGGTCCTCGACCAGCTAATCAACACTTTTTCCCTCTGTCCCTGCATAAAACAATGATCCATAGAATCACAGAATGGTTTGGGTTGGAAAGGTTAAGATCATCAAGTTTCAACCCCTGCCACTGGCAGGGATGCCTCACACTAGACCATGTAGACCGAGTCTCTGTCCAGCCTGGCCTTGAACACTGCCAGGGATGGAGCATTCACCACTTCTCTGGGCACCCTGTGCCAGCTCCTCAGCACCCTCACAGTAAAGAACTTCTGCCTTATATCTAACCTGAACTTCCCCTGTTTCAGTTTGAACCCATCACCCCTTGTCCTATCACTACAGCCCCTGATGAAGAGCCCTTCTCCAGCATCCTTGTAGGCCCCAGTTCATGCTCTTAGTATTATCTTGATAACAAAACCCTTTTCTTTCTTTGATGCAATATTGTTCCTTCAAGCCATCACCGTGTTACACACACAGACATCCCTGCTACAACATTTATCTTCAGTTTCCCACCTGACAAAGACTCTTCAAGCTCCTGATGCTTAGAAAAACCTGTTTAATATTAGGGAAAAGTCCCCTATCAGTCCTCTGCTTACTTTCCATCATTTTAAGTATTCGATGATTCTATGATTCTTTGCACTTAGTGAGCTATCATTTGCAGCCAGCATGCTGTTAATTCCAATGCTAATAAAACCATGCAACTCTTTATAGGCAATATTTGTACTGTAGGTGGTTTTAATACACTCTATTAGCAATTTAGCGATAGCTACCAACAGCACTGCATTTTAATCTTAAGTTGATTTTGAATCTTGAGCTGGCTTTGGAGGTAACTGTCACCTGCTGCAGGGTACCACTGCAAGCAATACAGGGAAAAAGGTACCTCATTCCCTCAAAGAAATCAATTCCAACTGTAATTGCAGGAGTAATTGCAAGCCATTGTGCATACAGCAAGTACTGCAAGGGCAACACTGAGGTCCTGCCATTGCCCTGGGCAATTATTAGCTATTAATTCACTGAAACGGTGCCAAGGTTTAGAGTGAAAACCCTTCACGTCCCTCCTTACTTGCGAAGCTCAGAAATGAAGTAGTCACACAGTGAAGAAGATAATTACTACACATCATGCGAGAGAAGAGCATTTAATGCACTCTGGATGCAGCTTAATGCAATTAATTTCTCTCCTGCCCAAAAGCAGAGGCGCCGGATTCGTTATTTCTTTGCAAACCAGGTACACTGAGGCAAGGGGGAATTCAGTATTCCCAAAGCAAAAGTGTAGGATCCAAGACACGTGAAAGTCTGTCGGAAGGGAAGCCTGCTCCATTGGAAGGTGTCCCCATTGCAGGGGGTTGGAACTGGCTGAGCTTTGAGGTCCCTTCCAACACAAACCAGGCTGGGATTCTAGGATTCCTATAAAATACAGTCCTGAAGGCAAAGCTGAAGAAGCCCATGAATGCTGAGAAAGTGCCTATTTCCTTAAATCATCCTTACAGTAAGATAATAAATGTTCAACTGGCTCTTTAAAAAGTACGGGCAGGGAAATTTTAATATCAACTCATCCCCACAAGTAATACTAACACTGAAATACTTCACAATGAGAGGAGAATTCCCTGCAGGAGAGACACCACATGCCAATGCTTTTCTCCCTGAGGGGTAAAACATCCTATTCGAACCAGTCTTGTCCTTCTTCTTCCAAGGGAATCTCTAAGTTGGAGATATTAAGCTCTTTATGTAGAGTGAGAAAACTGAAGGGAAACCAGCACTCCACTAAGTTAAGAGATGTTTTATCCTAATGCCTCTATTACCATGATCAGGAAGAGATGGAAGAAGCCTGAGTTACATTTATTTCCCAATAAAAAATTCTTTTCATGGCCGTAAAAGGCTACAGGGGTAAGTAAATAAATGAGAAATTCTATTTCTAATATAATGTTTATATGTATACACATATTTTTATATATATATATAAAAATTTGATGGATTGATAAATAAATAATGGAAAAAAAACACAAAGCCAAACCCTGATAAACATATAGAATGAACTTCTCAATATGCTTCGACTTTTAGGGGGTTTTCATACAATTTATTTGTTGAAAATGGCTTAAATCCCTCACAATTACAGTCAGGAAGGACAGAAAAATGAAGTTTTCTCGTTGTTTGCAGCACGTAGTCTACATATATCGGCAACAACTAAAGGAATAAAAAGCAGTTGGTATCATTTCTTGAAGCCACACATGAAACCGTCACCACTCTCAAGATAAAAATCCCAACTTTAAAATGCCCCAAATCTCGACTCTTTGTTAACTGCAGTTAAGAGCACTGGCTGCCACATAAGCTTGCACTGCAGTATGAGCGACCTCCCTGCTATGGGTGAAATCCAACGTGTCTGCAACCTTTGCTCACTTAAGCAAAAAATGGAAGATATCGTGACATTGCAACATGGATAAGGCAGAGGATGGCCAAGCATTTCCTGGTCTGGAGAACACTTTATGTTATATAATATATAATGCTCCCACACAGGCCTCACCTGGAGTACTGGGTCCAGGTATGGGCTCCCCTGTACAAGAGAGACATGGGGCTGCTGGAGCAAGGGCAGAAAAGGGCTATGAGAATGCTGAAGGGGCTGGAGCATCTCCTGTGAGGAAAGGCTGAGGGAGCTGAGCCTGGTCATCCTGGAGAAGAGAAGGCTCCAGGGGATCTGACCAATGCATATATGTGTCTGAAGAGAGGCTGTCAAGAGGATGGGGCCAGACCCTTCTCGGTGATGCCAGCTGATGGGACAAGAGGCAATGGGCATAAACTCAGCCTCAGGAAGTTCCACCTGAACATGAGGAAGAACTTCTTCGCTGGGAGGGTGACTGAGCATTGGAATAGGTTGCCCAAAGAGGCTGCAGAGTGTCCCTTCCTGGAGATACTCAAGAGCCATCTGAACACAACCCTGAGGTAACCTTGCTTGAGCAGGGAGGTTGGACTAGATGAGCTCCACTGGCCCCTTCCAGCCTCAACAGTTCTATGACTAGCTGGTGGAAACGCATCAACATAGGCTCCTGGTCACATCACTGCGTGCGTTGGTCAAAGTATATGAATGTTAAGACCCAACCCTGAATATGCCCAAACCAGGAATGGGGATCACTCTATATGAAGGCAATACAGCTCCCCAGGAGCATACTGCCCGATTTCTGCTGAAAATGGGGCTTTTCTGGGTGCTGGAGAAAGCACCTTGCCCAAGCAGCATCCTCTGGCCAGTGCACGGAGGATGGGAGTCAGTCACTGCCTCCTAACAGTTCATAGAGCACTTAAAGGGAATGACACAGAGATTCTCTAAGCTTCTCCCAGCAGCATCTACCTGTGCTGTCATATGAGTAAGGGCAGGAAGAACAAACCAACCCGAGCAAAACAGCCCTAAAGATATATATAGAGAGAAACTTCTTCCATGGGTACAGCAGCAGAATATAAACAAGTGCAAAGTGTTGACATTTATCACTTCTTTCCTTAGTGAAAACATGCAACTTCAAACTTCTTTAGGCCAAATCTTGCCTTTCTCCAAGCAAATGGAGGGAATAAAACATGAGTCTTATTCCTCTGAGAACCAGAAGTCAGCATGTGCAATAACATAAGCGATGAACCTTTGGGGTATTTACCCCGTTGCCACAAACATTCGCATTGTGCTTTCTGCAAATCAAGATCACTAAGGGGTTTTTCAGCTCACAAACTCTGCTCTCAATACTCCTGGATAAGATGTGCGATATCCTTTACCCCGCCTGATTTAAGCAGCTCAGCATTCATTTAGGTTGAGCGAATTCAGTGTGGGCCCATTCAGAACACAGAAGGGTATAGGTGAAAATTAGCCTCCTTAGGCTTGCAGGGCTTGTTTTACCTCAAACCTTATTGTCCACATAGAGATTTGATCCCTGACAGCTCAATCTCTATCAATCAATAGAAAACTTGTTTTAAAAGGAAATCCTTAAGAGGACATCAATGCTGATTGCTACACCCTGACCAGCTGAGCCACACTGCTTCCAAAACCAGACGGAAATGGAAAAAGAGCTTATTTTCATGAAAAGAGCACAAAGTGTAAGGAAATTTGCCATTTTCATAGGTGGGCCATGGAAAAAGAGCATTTAGCACTGGGATAATGGTTATGGCTACACAAGGAACATCAGGAGGCTTCTCCTCCAGCCAGCTGAAAGCAGAACTGCTCCAGGTTGGACCAGGCTGCTCAGGGCTTTACAATCACAGGGCTTGGAGCAGCTCTGCTCTGGAGCCAGGCTGAGAGAGCTGGGCTGGGGCAGCCTGGAGAAGAGAAGGCTCCTGAAGGGGAGACCTGAGAGCAGCTCCAGTGCCTGAAGGGGCTGCAGGAAACCTGGAGAGGGGCTTGGGACAAGGGATGTAGGGACAGGCCAAGGGGAATGGCTTTAACCTGCCCGAGGGGAGACTGAGATGAGCTCTTAGGCAGAAGCTCTTCCCTGTGAGGGTGCTGAGGCGCTGGCACAGGGTGCCCAGAGAAGCTGTGGCTGCCCCATCCCTGGCAGTGCTCAAGGCCAGGTTGGACACAGGGGCTTGGAGCAAGCTGCTCTAGTGGAAGGGGTCCCTGCCCGTGGCAGGGGTTGGAGCTGGAGGAGCCTTAAGATCCCTTCCAACACAAATCAGGCTGGGATCATATGCAAATCCTATAATCATAGAATCATAGAATAGTTAGGGTTGGAAAGGACCTTAAGATCATCCAGGTCCAACCCCCCTGCCATGGGCAGGGACACCTCACACTAAACCATGGCAACCAAGGCTCTGTCCAACCTGTCCTTGAACACCACCAGGGATGGAGCATTCACAACCTCCCTGGGCAACCCATTCCAATGCCTCACCACCCTCACAGGAAAGAATTTCCCCCTTAGATCCAATCTAAACTTCCCCTGTTTCAGTTTGAACCCATTACCCCTTGTCCTGTCACTACAGTCCCTAATGAAGAGTCCCTCCCCAGCATCCCTATAGGCCCCCTTCAAATACTGGAAGCTGCTCTGAGGTCTCCATGCACCCTTCTCTTCTCCAGGCTGAACAGCCCCAACTTCCTCAGCCTGTCTCCATACAGGAGGTGCTCCAGTCCCTGATCATCCTCGTGGCCTCCTCTGGACTTGTTCCAACAGTTCCATGTCCTTTTTATGTTGAGGACACCAGAACTGCACACAATGCTCCAGGTGAGGTCTCACAAGAGCAGAGCAGAGGGGCAGGATCACCTCCTTCGACCTGCAAAGAGTAATAAAACAGCCCCATAGCTCTGAATCGAGGGAAACCTCTCTGGCAAGAAAAGCCAAAAGGATCTTCACAGAGATCAAAACCAGGACCCAAGATCACGATAGCTCCACTGAAATCCATTCTGCAAAAGGCTTATTAAGTAAGAACCTGATGCTTTGCACAATGAGGAGATACAGAGTGTTCCTAGTTTGAAACTGCTTTGTATTAGCTTTCATAGAAAGCAAGCAAAAAATTAATGTGACATTTTAACACCACCATTTATCATTTTTCTAAGGCTCTTTTTCAAAGGAGCCCATTTCAACCAAAACTGCTTCGCTCTACAAAGCTCTCTACCATCTCGGTATTAAACAGTATGCCCTCCAATTGAAGTCTCTGTGCTTGAGATTTTCGAAGGTCAGTCCATTTCCTTTTGGTTTCCTAAATGCAATTGCCTTTCCCCACCTTATTTCACTGAAAATCTAGAGAACTGCCCTCAATAAATCTCTTTCAGTGAAGTTGGTTGACTCTTCCATAAATGCTAACAATAAAATGATAAATATGAGTAATAAAACCCTGAAAACAACGGTATTTAAGGATACATGAAGTACTTACACAGTAAAATACATAAGGAAAAGCTGTGCAAAATAGGGGTTTAAGGAATTCTGCACACACAGAGCAGTGAATATGGGACCGGAACCATTCTGGTATTAGAATCACTTACTTTTATTGTAGTTATCACTGGTTGGGACTCAAAGCCTTTCCTCCCATTCGTGTGATACCAGGACACGTTGGGAAGGACAAGGAAGGAGAGGCAGAACAAACAAGAGCCGCTCTGTCCCTACATCAGTCCCTTTTTGAGGAACGGTTTCTGCAGAGCCCCACACAGAGGAGCAACCTTTGAGTAAGGCTTCAGAGATGCGAATCCACAGCAAAGTGGAGGGATGTGCATTGACATTTTCACACCATCTGTGAAGACACAGGGCTATGGAGCGGTATTGGCTGGTTTAAGGTTTAAATGCTGTCCCCAAACATATTTAATGGTGTTTTGTCAGCTTTGCTGCTACTCCCCAGAGTAATTTATGTGGTAATGCACCTGATGCTCCCATCAACAGCAGCCACTTCCCTGCTGCACGGCCAGAGTTTTTAACCCCTACAACAGCACACACTACCTCCTTACCCATGCACAGGCACTTTTGGGGGGCTGCAAAAAGAGGTGGTGAGCACCTCAAGGCATCCCTTCCCATAGGACCATTGGAGCATTCTCCTTCCCATACGTTTCTCTTAGCTTCAACCTCCACTCTTCTGGTTAAAAAAAACCCACTGCTCTGATCCTCCTCCTGGACAAGTCAACACACCCCGACATAAAATCACGGAATGGTCTGGGTTGGGAGGGAGCTTAAAGCTCACCCAGCTCCAACCCCTGCCACGGGCAGGGACCCCTTCCACTAGAGCAGCTTGCTCCAAGCCCCTGTGTCCAACCTGGCCTTGAACACTGCCAGGGATGGGGCAGCCACAGCTTCTCTGGGCACCCTGTGCCAGCGCCTCAGCACCCTCACAGGGAAGAGCTTCTGCCTAAGAGCTCATCTCAGTCTCCCTTCTGGCAGGTTAAAGCTGTCACTTAAAGACATCTCTGTGCGGAAACATCTTGTTCGCCCCTGTCAAACTCTCCTGTAAGCCAGAATGTGCCTTCCCTATACTGAAAGCTGACTGGAGACAGCCTATCTCCAAGGTACACCCGCATCCTGGAAACCTCAGCTGCCCAATTTAAGCGCCACTGCTATTATCTGGTACTAAGTTAGTGCTTGGAGTCAAACTAAGTGAATAGATGTATTCATACACACACATTCATTTGGTCTTCAAAACTCCCAGCAACTCCTTCAGCGTTTGGGGAATTACTGACACAAAAGCACTTCACTATGGCCTGCACATCCTCTGCCCCAAGCATCAAAGAGCGACAGATACAAATCAGCAGCCCACAGGAACGGGTGCACACGCACATGTAAAACAGAGAGCAAAATCAGCTTGGTCCAGGCTTAACATGGGAATAATGTATTTCTTGATGCTAATATGAACCACTGCCTTCCTCGACCCAGAGAAAGGCTTTCTTCTTGTTTTAGATTTCCTAATACAAAATAATGTCTTGCTTCCTTCACAATGCAGTTAGGAAGCTCATTTAACTATAATTATTATTATCATCTGCTGAAGCACTCTCAAAATGAAGGACGCATCTGTTCCAGCACCGAGTGTTAGATAAATGACAAGGGAAAAAAGCTGAACTTTCTCTAGAGCAAAGAGAAGTCACCAAAGAGCTAAAATAAAAACAAAGCTAGAGGGCAATAATAGGATACTGTAAATAAGGAGAGAATCTGGGGATGTTGGCTGAAGAGAAGCTCCCCATGACCCAGCCTTAGGCTGGACTTGAGCCCAGAACACCCCTGTGTGCTGGGCTGCACCCCCAGAGTGTGAGCAGCAGCTCAGGGAGGGGATCCTGCCCCTCTGCTGTGCCCTGGGGAGACCCCCCTGCAGTCCTGATCCAGCTCTGGGGCAGCAGCACAAGAGGGACATGGAGCTGTTGGAGCGAGGCCAGAGGAGGCCATGGAGATGCTGCGAGGGCTGGAGCAGCTCTGCTCTGGAGCCAGGCTGAGAGAGCTGGGCTGGGGCAGCCTGGAGAAGAGAAGGCTCCTGAAGGGGAGACCTGAGAGCAGCTCCAGTGCCTGAAGGGGCTGCAGGAAAGCTGGAGAGGGGCTTTGGACAAGGGTCTGTAGGGACAGGCCAAGGGGAATGGCTTTAACCTGCCCGAGGGGAGACTGAGATGAGCTCTTAGGCAGAAGTTCAGAGACTGGTTTGTGCTGGAAGGGACCCTGAATCCCATCCAGTTCCAACCCCCTGCGATGGGCACGAGGGATGGGGTGTTCAATTGAAGATTTGCAAACACAAGGAAAAGCTAATTTAAGACAAGTGGCACCCCACGTTACGAATGACTGTGCTGGAGTCATTTCTGTAATTGTGACAGCCTACACGGATTATGGATATTGTCTCTGCAGCAGGTAAATCACACCGCAGTAAGATGTCACCATGACAAATCATGGGAATACTAAGGGAAGATGATACATTATCTTTTAAATGAACCTCCTCTTCATACAAGATAGGTGGCCCTGCCAGCTGAACACATGGATAAAAGCAACAGCCATTTTAAAGACAAATTCCTCTACTTTTGGCGCTTCTCATTTGACTGTTGTGACATCAAATAGAATTGACAGACGCAGTTTAGATATGCTTGGATTCAAAAGCAACATGCAAGAAGAAGTCTCTTTAGGGAAGCTTTTGCATTTTTAACTGATATCTCCCTTTGGTTCTTCAGCACATAAACCATCACACCCTACCAATGGGGCTGTTCTCATACCAAGGTTTCAGGACAGAAGAGATGCTGGGTATGGGGAATGCAGTCTATGATGTTGAGAAGAAAATGAACATGGTCAATGAGAAACTGAACATGAGCCGGCTTCAGTGTGCGCTCGCAGCCCAGAAAGCAACCGTATCCTGGGCTGCATCAAAAGGAGCGTGACCAGCAGGTCGAAGGAGGTGATCCTGCCCCTCTACTCTGCTCTCGTGAGACCTCACCTGGAGCATTGTGTGCAGTTCTGGTGTCCTCAACATAAAAAGGACATGGAACTGTTGGAACAAGTCCAGAGGAGGCCACGAGGATGCTCAGGGACTGGAGCACCTCCTGTATGAAGACAGGCTGAGGAAGTTGGGGCTGTTCAGCCTGGAGAAGAGAAGGCTGAGTGGAGACCTCAGAGCAGCCTTCCAGTATCTGAAGGGGGCCTATAGGGATGCTGGAGAGGGACTCTTCATTAGGGACTGTAGTGACAGGACAAGGGGTAATGGGTTAAAACTGAAACAGGGGAAGTTTAGATTGGATCTAAGGAGGAAATTCTTTCCTGTGAGGGTGGTGAGGCACTGGAATGGGTTGCCCAGGGAGGTTGTGAATGCTCCATCCCTGGTGGTGTTCAAGGCCAGGTTGGATGAGGCCTTGGTTGCCATGGTTTAGTGTGAGGTGTCCCTGCCCATGGCAGGGGGGTTGGAACTGGATGATCTTAAGGTCCTTTCCAACTCTAACTATTCTACGAGTCTATGATGTTCTGTGCTGCTCAGCGTTCAGTGCTGTAGAAGGTTACTTAGTCCTTGCAGACAGAATTACTGCCAGGCTCTCATCAGTGTTAAAAATAAAGACAAAGCTCTTTTCGCATTTGCATGTTATCAAAATGAAAATGCCATTGTAGGCAATGTTCTGCTTCTCTCCTCTCCAAAGAGGAGGCAAACTGATTGAAGATAGCTCTGCTGACAACAGGCCCGCCCTTTAATAAGACATTTGTAACTTAAGATCAATTTTCTGTTATATTTCATAGTATAGTAGCAAAATTAATCGTATTTAGACATATCCATGGGAAATAAGAGAATTAGCAGGTAGGTTACATCATAAGTTACACAGCTTCTCTGTGCCAGCGCCTCAGCACCCTCACAGGGAAGAGCTTCTGCCTAAGAGCTCATCTCAGTCTCCCCTCGGGCAGGTTAAAGCCATTCCCCTTGCCTTGTCTTTGTCCAAAGCCCCTCTCCAGGTTTCTTGCAGGCCTTTTCTGTATTTAGGTAAAATGTGTACAAAGTTTGTCAGGAGCAGGGGAAAAACTCAGCAACGTTTCCTTAAGGCAACAAAAAAACAAGAAGCTGTGGCTGCCCCATCCCTGACAGTGCTCAAGGCCAGGCTGGACACAGGGGCTTGGAGCAAGCTGCTCTAGTGGAAGGGGTCCCTGCCTGTGGCAGGGGTTGGAACTGGATGAGCTTTAAGGTCTCTTCAACCCAAAGCAGGCTGGGATGCTGTGATTCTATGAAGTTCAGATTTAAGTATTTTCCAAAAGGCAGTGTGGGAGGTGCTCTATGGATATTTTGAGAAGCAGCCACATCTATATTTCATAAGGACACACTATCAAGGAACACAGACCTACTTAGTACTTTGCATTTAATTAAAGGAAACAGGGAAGGAACCCCCTGCAGAACCTGACAACAATCATGTGTGAGTTGCATCTCCAAGAATGACACAATTCCTCCCCATAACATTATGAAATGTGAACTGCATTCCTTGTGAAACCCACAGTAACTCAGAATTCTTTGAGGGGTTCTCTCCGCCAGCCTATGGCTAAACAACATGCAAGCTTAGGGAGAGCTTCAAAGTTCCTTCACAAAAAGAATATGAAAGCAACCTATACTATGCAATGTAAGCAGAAAAAGAGGTGCACATTTCTCTTGTGGAAAACTCAAGTAATTAAACCTGTTTTTCACAATCATTTGGAATGGTGACAAGAAAGCCCAACATAAGATGCTCCCACAGGGTGCTACTGATAAACAGCTCTTTATCCTTTTCCTGCTGTAGACATCACCGTGCTTAAACTCAGCACAGATCCAACACCAGCAGGCCACAAGGAGACTATCGGGTAGGTTAAGGACAAAATGAACTTTCTCTTCTGATTTGGGGCCAATCACAATATTCAACAGCACAAAAGAAAACATGAAGCTCCTGGTAGGAACACGATGGAGGTGGGACATCAAAGCCAGAGTTACACAAAGCTGCATTGGAACTGCTCAGTTTTGGGGTATGAGCAGGAGGCAGCACACTATAATAAGGCAGCACAGGTCAGGAAGACACCAGCACTGACTGAGCTATGGGCACGGGGGCAATAGGAGGTGATTTCTGCTTTCAACCCTCACCAACAGCTCCCAGGGTAAGAATACACAGTAAATGGGAGCAGGGCTAAAGCAGGTGTAGAATAAGGATGAATTCAAAGAGCATTAAATTGAAATGGGTTTGTTTAAAAAGCATTTAGAATACATGAAAAACATGGTGCCTTATAGCACTAATCAGTTGGAATACTTCAAATCCGAAAGGCTTGTTTTAAGAAAGCAGAACCACAGAACTGAAGCAAGCGACCAGACAGCACCCGCACACACAACCATGGGAAGTAACTAAACCAGGTTCTGAACACAGGAGGTCCTTCTGTACGCACACAGGTTTTAAGCTGAAATCGAAGTACAGTTTATTCTGTTTATTTAGGTACCAACATACCCTTGGAAGTTAAAAGAGCCACACTTTTAAACCCAGGTCTTCTCGTTTCCCTTTTCCATTCCAATGAGAAGGCAAAACGTGGGACTCAGCATCCGAGCTCCTGAAGGACAGAGCTCATTGCATCCACTGACTGTTGGGGGACACCCAGGTACCCCAAGACCTGAGGGCAGCATCTCCATGTTTACACAGCGATGCCCAATAGTTACTAGCATAGCAGCGATAAGCCCAGGGAAGAGGGGGAGTATCTGCTCCTAAAGCTCAGCTGGTTCCAGATGAAGCTAATTCAGGTTTCTCTGTGCTTACAGGCCTACCAAAAACCACCTAAAGCTTTTCAGGGGCATACCTTCTGTAGTGAATAACTCACTGACTGAAGTGCACAACGTGTTTAGGTAATTTTCCTAATACCCAACACGCTCAATGTATTCAAGTTATAACAAAGCCTTCTGAAGGGCTAGTTTTCCACCCCGGAAATAAAATGTGATGTATAATTGAACTTCATTTTTCTTTCAGCTTCATCTTGGTAGAAATCATAGGGAAAAAAGTAAATCCCCTCGCAAATAAGAAGTCATTTATCATTTTCAACACAGTCACATTTAACATTAAGACCAGCATTAGATGCATATTCAACTGTGCAATTGGTTTCGCATACATACAGCTGATACACGTGGTTATCAAAAGCAGCTTAAGTCGAGAGACCTTTTAAATGACATATCCACACCTAAGTGAGACTTCACCTCTTGCTGTAAAAACAAGTGAAATTAAATCCAAACCATCAAAATCAGTGATTCCAAATGGTCCAAACTAAAAACCCACCTCTCTGGCTGCTGCGGCAGCAGAGGAGGAAGCACAGGATTGCCAGCCCAGGAAGGGGAAGGCGGTGGGAAGGGGCTGGTTTGCTCCATGGAGCTCAGCTCTTACCATGGCATCCTTCCATTGCTACCCCAGGTGCATGTACAAGAATATCCTAAGATGAACACTCCCATCTCCTTTTTTCACCCAAACTGCCAGCAGAGCAGTAGCAACAGGATGAAGCAGAACCTCTTACATTTTATGATGTTAAGCTCCATGCCTGAACTCATCCAGGGTTTCCCTATATCCCAGTCCTGGACTTCTCCACCAACATGAAGTACATTCAAACCAGCACCACTGAGGCAAAGCAGCAGCTTTGATGTGTACTCAAAATAGATAAGAAATCACAGAATCATGGGATGGTTTGGGCTGGAAGGGAACTTAAAGCTCACCCAGTTCCAGCCTCCTGCCACAGGCAGGGGCACCCCTTCCACTAGAGCAGCTTGCTCCAAGCCCCTGTGTCCAACCTGCCCCAGGGATGGGGCAGCCACAGCTTCTCTGGGCACCCTGTGCCAGCGCCTCAGCACCCTCACAGGGAAGAGCTTCTGCCTTAGATCTAACCTGAAAAAATACTAACAAAGAGTAAGTAAAACCCAAACCGGTGCACAGGCTACAGGAAAAACTATATAGAATGAATTGAATTCAGCAGCACTGCCTCCACTGCCACCTTCAGTGGCTTTTCATAGAATCATAGTACAGTTAGGGTTGGACAGGACCTTAAGATCATCCAGTTCCAACCCCCTGCCATGGGCAGGGACACCTCACACTAAACCATGGCACCCAAGGCTCTGTCCAACCTGGCCTTGAACATCACCAGGGATGGAGCATTCACAACTTCCCTGGGCAACCCATTCCAGTGCCTCACCACCCTCACAGGAAAGAATTTCCTCCTTAGATGCAATCTAAACCTCCCCTGTTTCAGTTTGAACCCGTTACCCCTTGTCCTGTCACTGCAGTCCCTAATGAAGAGTCCATCCCCAGCATCCCTATAGGTCCCCTTCAGATACTGGAAGGCTGCTATGAGGTCTCCACACAGCTTCTCTTCTCCAGGCTGAACAGCCCCAACTTGCTCAGCCTGTCAGTCATTTAATTGAAATTTTTATGATAATCCACATATTTATGTGCATAACACTTCTTCATGTGGCTGTACTACAGCAAAATAGCTGAGGGCAGGTGACAAAACATAGGGCTTTAATAGCACAGACTGAAAGTGAAGCTCCCATGACTCTGCATCAGTGTGAGCTTGGCCCAGAACCCACCCATGCACTGGGCTGCATCCCAGTAATGTAACCAGTGGGGAATTTTGCTATTATCCTGAGAAAAGCTGCTACAATTTACATTCAATGTGCTATCAACATAACCAATTCCTTCATAACACAGATATGGGCATGTTTATAAGGCAATAGTTCAATAAATAGAGAACTACCTAGATGACCTTTGAAGGTCCCTTCCAACCCAAACTATTCTATTATTCTACGATCATTAAAATATCACAGAAGACAAATCTGACTCTTATTTCTACATGATATTATATACTATTCAGATACACTAAAAATATGAAAAATAGGAGAAAATACCTGAAAGATCTCAAATATCCCAATTAATCCCCAGGCTTGTCTTTAGATCACAAAACATGAGCGGATTGTTTGATTCCTACTTGAAGGCAACAGTATCATAGAATTATAGAAGAGTTAGGGTTGGAAAGGACCTTAAGATCTGGCCTTGAACACTGCCAGGGATGGAGCATTTACCCCTTCTCTGGGCAACCTGTGCCAGGGCCTCAGCATCCTCACGGTAAAGAACTTCTTCCTTATCTCCAACCTGAACTTGCCCTGTTTCAGTTTGAACCCATTATCCCTTGTCCTATCACTACAGTCCCAAATGAAGAGTCCCTCCCCAGCATCTCTATAGGCCCCCTTCAGATACTGGAAGGCTGCTCTGAGGTCTCCACGCAGCCTTCTCTTCTCCAGGCTGAACAGCCCCAACTTTCTCAGCCTGGCTCCATAGTTCATCATTTTGAAAGCAGTTTTCCTGACATATTGTTCATGCATTTAACACCATCAGAACTTCTTTTGGGGGCATAACATTTTAAACCAGAACAGCAAAATAAACCAACTGACAGAGTCTACAACACTCAACCCACTCTTGACATCCGGCAAAAATAAGTCTTGAAAACAGTAAGTACTTTGTATTGCTATGGCTGAAAAATAACCCATTATCTGTCGAGGAGGTAAATTTAAGGATTTAACAGCAAGAAAAATAAAGAATGCTTAAAAAATGCCTTACAAAAACTACTTGGAGTAAGACAAAATGTATTTCAGGGTTAAGAAAATAGAGCTGATTAAGTCTATTCCTACAAGTAGCTGTGAGTTATATGGCCAATTTCTGAAAAGAGAGTACAAACATTACCCAAAGTCATTAACTGGTAGGCAGGAATTAATATGTTTATCATTCAAGCCAAGTGATAAATATGCATAAATAAATGGGAAATACTCATTGCTTCCCTATGAATTATTAAAACTTTATTCTTTTTTTGGGTTCCTTATTAAATGGGAAAATTAACATCTGCAACTATTCTGCTTTTCCCATTACTGGTTTTTTTTCCCAGGCAGGAATGTTCACATTGGCATGTTTGCTAACACCACCTGAAATTACAAGATTTCATTAAAAATATAGAAGCATTATAAAAAGTATTTTCAATTTCAGCTCTGTTTAATTATAATATTATTAAAACCATCATAAATTCTCTACTAAACGAGCCTCCATGGAATACAGGGACAAAAGCAATGGGTACCATCCTGCCTTAAGTGTTTTGTTAGAGGAAAGGACAGAAGCACATGTAAAATCAGTAAAGATCTGCAAGATCACGAGCCCTCCCTTCCTCCATGGAACCCTCCAAGTACATGGGAGTAACTCCATTGAAGAACCAATGTCCCTTGTATTGGCCAACAAAACATCCATGACAAGATGCATCAGCTTACAGGAGGCCATTTAGCATCACCATGCCTTCTCCCAGGATAGCAAGCCCCTGATTTAGATATCAATTGCTGCAGAGCTTATCTGTCATCTGGAAATTGATGGGAAATAACAATACATCGATACATCAAGCCCAACCTTGTTAGCTCCCCATCCCAGCTCATCATCCTGCGTCAAAACTTAGCTCACAAGTAATGTCCTGGTGATGTTCACTACTGTCCTTCAATGAAAGGTTTGATTTACATCATCTCACAGAGAAGTGAAACTGAGTTCAATAAATAAATACGGCCACCATAGCTCAAGGAAGACATAACAGATTGCAGAGGGTACAGGAAAGGGCAACTATAATGTCAGCTTGGAGGAAAGAAGGCTCTGGGAAGACCTTAGAACAACCTTTCAATACTTACAGAGGGCTTATGAGAAACCTGGAGAGGGGCTTTGGCCAAGGGCCTGTAGGGCCAGGCCAAGGGGAATGGCTTTAACCTGCCAGAGGGGAGACTGAGATGAGCTCTTAGGCAGAAGCTCTTCCCTGTGAGGGTGCTGAGGCGCTGGCACAGGGTACCCAGAGAAGCTGTGGCTGCCCCATCCCTGGCGGTGTTCAAGGCCAGGTTGGACACAGGGGCTTGGAGCAAGCTGCTCTAGTGGAAGGGGTCCCTGCCCGTGGCAGGGGCTGGATGAGCTTCCAACCTGACCCATTCTGTCATTCTACAAGGGGATGAAGAATCTGCCCCTGGAGAAGGGGCCACAAAGTCCCAGATTCTCCCAAGAAGGCAGGGGAGGGATTAACGTGACCGAGGTTTACAATTCACAGAGGCGGTGGATGAAATGAGTGCACAGCTGTTGCTCACAAATTTCCCAGTATTAGAACCAGGAGGCAGCTGCTGAAGCTAATAGATGAATTTCAAGCAAATATGAGATGGTAGGTTTAATTTAGGCAGGTATTTTTTAGACACAGCAATTGATGGAAGATGCGGCTACAGACGTGGCAGGGACAAGCAGCAGAAGCTGGACCACCAAGGGACTGCACAATCTGTGACAGGACGGTCTGGTGATGAGTAACATTTGGAGTCAAGAAGCAATCATTCCTGTCGAACACAGCTTTCCCATTCCTGCCCATCAAGGCTTGGGCAGAATGAGAGGCAAGGGCACAGATGGGCAACCACTCAACTATTAGGGTACTATATTGAATTCCTAGTGGGAAATCAAGGAAGCACCACAGTGTTAACTAAACCAACATGATTTTCTTGAGCCCATTCACCACCTCTGCCTACAAACCCTGCCCGATGGACGTCCCATTTACCGTGGCCTCTCCCCACCTCACACATCTCACCCTCTTCCCCAAGAGCCACTGTAGCCATCGGGCTGCACCACAGCATTGACTGACGCCCCTGATTTAAGGCATGTGCTGATTTAAAGCTCCTCGACTGCTGCTAAGTATTAATATTTAAAGCACTGAGCTTGTTTAAAAATTGAAGGAAATCAAAATGCATTGCTACTTTTAATGGGTTTTAATATAGTATCCCAGAGACTGTATTTTATAAAGCACAGAGCTGGCTTTATTGTACCTAGGCTTAAGAAGGACTTCTCTTAGCCTCTGCTGTCAGTCATAAACTCATTTAATGTCTTTATCAGGCTTCCCGTATTTATCTGCATATTTATGCTGCATAACACAACTTAAGTGTTTGGGGCATTTAGGATTTTCAGACTTAAAAAAATAACTTTCTATTGCTTTCTTAAGGCAAAACTTGGTCACATCCATCTTAATACATAAAACAATGAAGTCTTTGCAGTCAATCATAAATTTAGCATATCCTTATTTTCAAAGGCTTTAGTTCCTGGGTTATTTTATTTAACAAGTAAATATAAAATTAGCTCGAGCACTGGCACTACTCACAGCTTAACATATGATTATTCTATACAAATATTTGACATCGGTACTAGAAACAATGCACATAGAAATAGTTTGCTCGGCCTGTGTTCTTTTAAGTCTTCTAATGTGATGCACAACTATCACATACTGCATTAACAAAGTGTGGTAACTGGTTTAGGTTTGATTATTTAACAGATGTTGACTATGGAGGTGTGTTGCTATGCTAGATTGCATGTCACATTATGACAGGAACGTGTTAGAGAGTCATGGGAGGGTTTGGAAAGAGACCTTAAAGCTCATCCAGTTCCAATTCCCTGCCATGGGCAGGGAAACCTTCCACTAGAGCAGGCTCCTCATTCATACCACTGGACCTTTCCAACTTGCCACTCATTAAAGGGAGGGGAAGGTCCTAATTGTGAACATATGCTAAAGGTTTGGGGTGCCCATGGTATTGCAACCTTCCTCTTTACATCCACTGTCATTCACTGCCATCATTCCTCTCTCATGGATCAAACTTCTTGAGGGTGATTTTATTTTAGTGCCTTCATAGGGAATTTGGAAACGACACTAAAGAGATGAAACATTATGGCCAAAATACTTCATATCTGGGCATTATGGACAAAATACTTAATATCTGAGCATTACAGCCAAAATACTTAGTTTAAGAACACTGATAGAATTGGTGAATTCAATTCATTTCAGACCATTTGCTCTGTTCAATTCTCTCCCTCTTATATTATTTTCTGTGACTTTTCATCTTTCACTTGTTTCATACATTTTATTTCAGCTTAGTTTTATCTGTTCAGTTATTCTGCATTAGCACCAGACTACAGTCTGGGCTCCTAACTTATCAAAGCACATAGGAGCCTGTATTTTTATGCTAGATTCAAATTTGAAATAGTTCAATATTTAACTGAGAAAACCTCACTGAGGGTTTGGGAGTTGACATCACCACATAACATTTAATGGTTCTCCATTTTGACAGAAAAGTTGCATAAAATCCTCTTTTTAATGAAATCAGTGTGCAAATAATACATTATTTCACCAAAGAGCAAACATGAAGGTGCTCCTGCTCCTCTACTCTGCTCTCGTGAGACCCCACTTGCAGCACTGTGTACATACAGTTCTGGAGTCCTCAAGTTAAGAAGGACACGGAGCTGTTGGAGCAAGTCCAGGGGAGACCACAAGGATGCTCAGGGGCTGGAGCACCTCCTGTATAGAGACAGGCTGAGAACACTGGGGCTGTTCAGCCTGGAGAAGAGAAGCTGCGTGGAGACCTCAGAGCAGCCTTCCAGGGTCTGAAGGGGGCTACAAGGATGCTGGGGAGGGACTCTTTGTCAGGAACTGTGGCGACAGGACAAGGGGTAATGGGTTAAATCTGAAACAGGAGAAGTTCAGGTTGGATCTAAGGCAGAAGCTCTTCCCTGTGAGGGTGCTGAGGCGCTGGCACAGGGTGCCCAGAGAAGCTGTGGCTGCCCCATCCCTGGCAGTGTTCAAGGCCAGGTTGGACACAGGGGCTTGGAGCAAGCTGCTCTAGTGGAAGGGGTCCCTGACCGTGGCAGGGGTTGGAGCTGGAGGAGTTTAAGGTCCTTTCCAACCGTAATTATCCTATGATTTTATGGAGCAGATGAAAGTATCCCCATTATTTGTCACACAGACCTTTTCTTTGGCTGTAACTTGAATTCCAAGATGGAATTCATGCTCATTCCAGATTTCATTAGGTGCCTCCATCTGAAACTGTTTGTTTGAAGGCAATAAAAATTAGGATCAGATTGTTGAGGTTTTGATTTTTAAACAGTATTTCTCCCATTGCCATAAAGCAGTTAGAGATACAGCCCCGGAATTGGGAAAGGTCATAAAACAAACAAGACAAAACAAAATCTTAACAAAGTGAGCATAATATTCCTTTAAAACAATTTCCCCCACTCTTACAGCTCCTCAAGACATCTTCATAAGAATGTAATTTCCCATTTGCTCTTACCGAGCAAATCAAACCTGGTGATTTATTATTCAGATGGGCACAAAGGGTTTCTGAGATGCAAAAAGAAGGGCTATAAAAGCACAAATCATCAGTAACAACGACAAGCTAAACTGCCTTTCAAAGATGAACAAAATGCAGCCATTTAAGGTATCATACATCATGGTCTTCCAGACCCTCATTTATTTCCTAACTGTACAGCCTGCATGATAATTGAACTAGTGCAGGATTCTGCATCTATACAGGGTATCTTTATTAGGCAAGTGATAACACAGCTCGTACATGCCACAAGAACCAGTTCATAATCCCCACAGAAGCATGGAATGGTTTGGGTTGGAAAGGACCTTGAGATCATCCAGTTCCAACCCCCCTGCATGGGCAGGGACACCTCACACTAGACCATGTCACCCAAGGCTCTGTCCAACCTGGCCTTGAACACTGCCAGGGATGGGGCAGCCACAGCTGTACCAGTGCCACACCATTAGTTCCCCTCCCAAAAGCATTTGTATACTGAAAATGAGCTTTTGTGAACTTAAATGGTGAAAATATGAAAAAAAAAAGTGAAAAGATTAAAAAACAGAACCTCCTATCCTCCCCAAATTAGGATTTCTGTTTTAGTATGAATGAGAAACCAATATCTACAGCAGTTCAGACTCCTTATGAGACAGCATTCAACTGGAACTCGGTATCTGAGCTTCAAGCTGCTAAGAGCTGCTGTTGCATTTTCTGTACAAAGGGAAATGAAGAAAGATGTCTAAATCCTGCTCCTACTTATCCCAACCAAGTATGCAAATAACTATCATAGCTAATGAGGTTACTCAGCATTTTCCTTCTTAGAGCAGAAACCCCATAAATAGCGGTTCACTTCATCAGCTACTTAATACTGTAGCTGCACGCAGGTACTGTGGGCATGAAACACATCATCTTAATCCCACTTTATCTTCACAATGTTCCTCCAGTTTAACAGATGTGCAATTACTCGCCCTTTACAGATAAAGAACAGACATAAGCATAGTCTTAAATGAATTGTCCAAGCTCATGGCAAAAAAACTTAGTGCAAAACACTAAATTAAATATCTCCTATTTATGGCTATGAGAGTCCTTATTTCTTTTTCCTCACAGCCCAGCAGATTTTACCCTTCCTCAAAGCAAGGAGCATGGTTGGACTGGATGATCTTTAAGGTCTTTTCCACCCTAGCTGATCCAATAATCCTATGATTGCAGAAGGACCTGTTTGCCAAACTTGCAGCCATCTCAGCTGGAAATGAGGAGCATATTTAACATTCCCCTATTTTTCTTCCAATGTTCAAGTAAATAAAGGAATTACAGATTAAACATAGAAAGCTGGGCAGCTGTAATATAAAGGAATGAAAAGAACAACCTAAGTAATGTGCAGGAAGACTCAGCAATGTGAAAATATTTGATTTTAGCAAAGATATAATGACAGCATCGGCCCCAAATGACAAGAGAGAGAAAAGTCACAACATCATCTACATCCCTTATGTTTAAAATCAAGTGAGGCTCACTCTACTTTCCCCTGAAAAGGAGGTGGTAAGGTTCTGTAATAAATTCATATAATCCCAGCCTGGTTTGAGTTGGAAGGGACCTCAAAGCTCATCCAGCTCCAACGCCTGCCACGGCCAGGGACACCTTCCACTAGAGCAGCTTGCTCCAAGCCCCTGTGTCCAACGTGGCCTTGAGCACTGCCAGGGATGGGGCAGCCACAGCTTCTCTGGGCACCCTGTGCCAGCGCCTCAGCACCCTCCCAGGGAAGAGCTTCTGCCTAAGAGCTCATCTCAGTCTCCCCTCGGGCAGGTTCAAGCCATTCCCCTTGGCCTGTCCTTCCATTTTCCCTGCATATTTACTCCTACTACAATAACACCAAGCACAATAACCAGGAAACGCTATTTTTCACAAATCACAATTTAAAACATCTCTATGTACACCAACAGTGCCAGCAGCCACACATGTGCTGCTGGATAAGCAGGAAGGTGGTCCACAACTGGAAAGTCCTTTCTAATTCTCTAAAACTCTACAGAATAAGTGCTCAGCTTTATAAATGGGGCACAGACATAACGCTGTGCAAGGATAATCAGCCCTGGGGCAACAGGTTTTAAATATCATTATGGAGAAGATAAGGATGATTTTTTAACCACTGCTTCTATCAGAGGGGTTTTCCTTTCACTAAGGTGATTGAGCAATAGCGTTTTCTTCTGGCAATGACGGTCTGCATGGTCTGGACTGTTGTCTGCAGAGCTCACATCTTCATCTTGTGAAAAAGCAACAACATCCACGGATCTATTTAATAAATCTCTTCCCTGGGAGGGTGCTGAGGCGCTGGCACAGGGTGCCCAGAGAAGCTGTGGCTGCCCCATCCCTGGCAGTGTTCAAGGCCAGGTTGGACACAGGGGCTTGGAGCAAGCTGCTCTAGTGGAAGGGGTCCCTGCCCGTGGCAGGGGGTGGAACTGGATGAGCTTTAAGGTCCCTTCCAACACAAACCAGGCTGGGATTTGCTTCTGTTGAAGCTGCATATGCATTTGCAATGCGATCACCACAGTGTATCATTCTATCCTGGCTGCATACAGGCTGTAGGCAAAACCTGATTTATGTTGTTAGAGAAACCGCAAAAGTCCTGCAATACATTAGTCAGCGCTGCTGAAAATAAAAGGAGAGAAAGAAACAAAAGAAACAAGGTATTTGTTGCAAAAAGTTGATATTTAAGTTCTTTCCACCTATGCCTTTGAAGGGAAGAGAAGTATCTCCGGTAAGAAAGCTAGACGGCAATTCAAACCGTGCCATCAGCTCCCTCCTCGCTGCGGGATGCCCCAGGGCAGAGCAGCAAGGGGATGCAAAACCACGGCCCTGGGCACCCTCTTTGAAGAGCAGTGGTAAAGAGCAGGGGAGGAGGAGGGTGACAGAGTACCTGGACAGGTAGAGACAGCGAGAGCAGCTCAGCTGCCCTCTGCTGACTGCCTCATTTGTTGAACACTCCTCGGCTCCCGCTGAACTGCAATAGAACAGGCGAGGGTTTCCGTGCATTCATCTCCACGCCGCCGCGCGGGTGCTTAGGGAGAGCCGGGTCCGTACCCATCCCTTTACCCGCTGTGGGGCTCTGGCTGAGAGAGCACAGGAGGTCGAGATGCTGCTGCAGCAGCCCCGGTCACTGGCGCAATGCTCTGCTCCAGCTGGTTAAAGAGACATCCAGGACCTGAGCCAGTGCTTCTGCTGCATCGGGATGTACCTACCGGCCGGGTTTCTCCCCCGACAGCAGCAGGGCATTCCGTGCTGGGGCTCGTCCAGCTTCCAACCTGGGGTCCCTTCTGTAAATCCCAACATCAATAATGCATATCAACGCTACCGGTGGTGGTGATGGCGCTGCTACCGGCAAACTATGTGGTCCCCAGTGGGGCTAAGCGGGTTTCGTGCTGTGGTTAAAAGCACTTATTAAACAGGGATACTACTGCAAGCCTCCGAAGGAAAGAGACTGACCCATCACATCGTGCCTCTCATGATATCGATAGGTCTGCTTAAATCCACATGACCCATTTCATTCCTAAGTCTTTTTAATGAAAAACATCTCTAAAAAGCCCTCAACAAAATGGTAAAGGGGTTTAAGAGAAGAGGAAGGAAGACGGGATTGAAGTTTTAAGGACGTTATCATGCTTGCTGGCCCTCGTGGCTCTGTCAAACTGCTTTGCTTTTAACTTGCATCCATTTTATCCAAGGTTCAAAGCCAAACGGGAGCATGCACTCATTCCGCACCTTATGGATATGTATCTCTGTACAAAACAGCTCTAACCGGGCGCTGGGGTGGGATCCCCAATGTACCAGCATCACCCACTCGGCCTCTACTCCATGTTCCCGATCGAGAGCCGGGGGATGCTCAGCGCGGACATACCGCTTCCAAACGCATCTGTTATGGCCACAGAGGGGCATATACCGCACAGAGAAGAGCGCAGGACTAACCGGTACCATCGCAGGTCCCTATATCCACCCCTCCTTTGCTCGCTAGACCCCCCCGCCTCAGCCCGCGGCCTCCCGCCGCCTCAGCGGCCCGCCCCCCGCCGCCGGGCCCTGCCCCCGGCTCCTCCCGCCGCCTCAGCCGCTCCCGCCCGGCTCGGGGCCGCCCGCCGGTCCCGCTCAACAAGTTCCCCCGGTGCCGCCGGGACCCGGCCGTGAGGATCCCCCCGGCGCCTCCTCCCGCCCCCCCGAGCCGGGCTCCGCCGCCCATGAGGGCAGCGGGGGGAGCGGGCGGCGGCGGCGGCGGCTGCCTCTAGCGAGCGCTCGGGCGGCCGCAGCTGAGGAGCGGCGGGGCGGGCGGCTCCGGTTCGGGCTCCGGCGGCCGATGCGCGGAGCGGCTGCGGGCCAAGCTCGCCCCGGCGGCGGGAGGGAGGGAGATGCAGCGCAGGGGGAGCGCCCAGCCCGACACTTCAGCCTGAGGAAGCACGAGGTAAGCCCGGCGCGCTGACCCGAGCCCCCCCGCCCCTTCTCGGAACCCCCAAATCCCCCTTTCCCCTCGGTTTTCCTGCCCAAAACTTCGCCAGGGATGAGCACGAAGCAGCGCGCTGAGCGCCAGCGTTATGCAATAGTGCCCGTGCCTGCCTGCGAGCAGCTATTGCATACAATAACTTTCATGACAGATAAGGAGAGAATATCCCCTACACGCGTCCAAACCGCGACTTTCTTCTAGAAAGATACCAGCCCTCCGTCCAGTGCCGCCTTTCCGAGGGCAGCCGGGAGGGCAGAGGTGTAGCTGGAAGGGTTTTGGAAGAGGAACGAAGTGCTTTTAGCTCTCCAACTGGATTGATGGCGAGGAACTACCGCCGCTGGTGAACTTCAGCGCTGGGCGCTCCAAACGCTGCCCTAATGAAGTGTCCGTGCGGCGCGGCAAGGGACGGGCAGCGGACGTGGGCACCCACACGGTAACTTGCAGGAGAGCACTTCGTTAGCCACCAAAGCAACCCCAAACCCTCGCCAGCGCCTGAAGCTGCCGCTGTTCTGGGAGCCGTCATTGTTAGGAAGCGGTGGTTCCCCCCCTTTACTCCACCGTTCCCTCATCCCCATCGTCAAAATCGGAGATGCTGTGAAAATGCAGTAGCAACTGGGACAGAAGGTAGGACAGCTCCAGCACCAAAGTGACAGCCCTGCACCTTGCCTCCTGCGAGGCATATCCAGAGCTTCCCGCTTTGCCTTCCCATCCTGCCTTCCTACGGCAAGGAAAAACCCTCCCCTGCGACCCCATCGTCCCTACTCACTGCTGTGTTTGCACAGAGGTGCAGCAGCGAGGGGTTGCAGGGCTGCAGCCAGCCTGGGTCTGTTTGGGGGGGGTGCAGCCAGCCCCGGCAAAACAGGGACATCCTGGAATTCTGAAAGCAGGGAATAGCATTCTCTGCTTATGTCACCATCTCCCGTGGTGTCTGTCCCAAAGGACTGGTCCCCCCCTCCTGTGCCAGGAGTCAGAACGGGGGATGGAGCAGTTGGGTTTGACCTTGTGTGTCTAAGCAGCTAAAATCACGCACGAGCATCGCAGAGGAAAATTTAACTCATTAGGCTCTAGGATAGGGAAGTTTGGGAAGACCTGTTTTTCCAGCCTCTGAAAATCACTGTTACTCTGATGAATACTGGAAAGCAGCAGCACAACAGTAACAGGTCATGCCTAATGTAAACTGGGAATTTATTCCCTCTGCTTGAGCGTTGCATAGTGATTACCGTGCCTCTTTACAGTGCTGTCAGGAATGCTGCAGGAATCAAGGTTAAAACACAGCTGCTAGATGGAAAAACTACTAGCTAAAATCATAAGAAAATAAAAGAAATCCTTCCATTTAGCTGCCCTAGCCATGTACTCAGAATAATCTAATGTAAGATCTCAAGCAAAGAGATCTATAGTAGAAATACAAGCACGGAGAGTAATTTATTTCCTTACTTTTGGTGTGAAGCCCATTGGTGTTCCACCAGTCTGCTCGTGCCTGCATTTCTTTACTACGGTAACGCTGCTCTCTTCCACTACAAATAACAGTTCTAAGTTAAAAGCTGGATTATTTTTGTTCCTAGTATTATAAATGCGTATGAGCAGCTCCGATGAAAATATCTCAGTGCTCAGAGATTGTTCATTTATCTTCTGGAGGTTTATATTCTATACAGCTATGGCAGACAGTCATGGAGTTCAAGAGGAATACATCATGTCCACTGTATAGCCAAATATATAGATTTGGATATCTAAATATACTGAGCAGTTGTAAAATGAAATTAATGCCCCAGAGTTTGAGGTGCTGTTGCATTTAAAGCAGAATGAGCTCAGCAGGGAAGGCTGATTCTAAATAAGATGGGGGGTTTGTTATTGCTAAGGACATCGTGATGCCCTTGATGAAGAATATGTGTGCTTTAGGACTCTGTAGTGATTAACGATGTGTATTTTTAACAAGATGCTCAAAATAATTCCCATCTTGAATGAAATCAGTGCCTTTCCCCCAGACTGGCACGTAGAAAAACCAGCTGGGCAGCAGTAACACAAAAGAAAGTGTTAGTTACTTATGGAGAGGGACAGCACTTCACATTCAATGCACCCTTCTACTAATGAAGCTCACAAACAAGTAGCTCATAAGGCTTTCCCCTCCTCCCCATGTTAACTGTTTCACTGATAGAAGCATTTTGGCATGAGATACACATGGTTTATATAGCTAATCTGGAGGGAAATAAAAGATAAGAGTGGCTAAGTTTAACTTATAGAAGGAGAACATGGTCAGAAGCCCAAGAGCTGACTCACAGACAGGCACTACCAGAGACCAGACACTGTTTGTCACCACAACACACATTTACATGACTTAGAAACCCAAACTCCACAACAGATTGTCCAAATGTGATGTTAACACTGAGATATTAACACTAACACGTCGTTTATCCTGTTCTGGAGAGTTTAGAATCAAACTCAGCAACACCAATCCTTTGCTGGTGGGCTGGTGAAAGCCAAAACCATCAGTGCTAAAAAAGGCAAGGATACCTCTGCAAAGCTATAGTGTCTCAAGGCAGTTCCTTATCCAACCGTAGTCTTGTTGGCCAGGGAGAACTGAGGATGTGTGGTCACGTAATTCATGCCTACTTGAGGGAATTACAGTAAATCCAGAATATTTGAGAACATAATTCCCATGATTGTTTCAACTAGCTATTACAAGGGTCTTATATTCTGCTTCATGACAGCCACTAGTGAAAGAGCTGCAGAAAATTTGGGCAAGAGATTAAAAACCATGTCAGCAACAAATCTGTTTTATAGCCCAAGACTCCCTTAGATTTTTACTAATCAGACTGCAAATTAAATAGGCTTTAAGGAAATGAGCTAATGAGCATATTTTAAGGTAAAAATAAACTCCTCTGATGGTAAATTCAGTGGGAATTCCACATTTAGCCTTCTGAAAATCAATGCATGCTTTTCTTCTGCTTCAGAACACAGTCTAACCTCTGAACAGACCCAGGGACAGCTCACTAGGTATTGACATTTAGGTTTAAACCATTACTGACCACACAAAAGGTGTGACCGGAGCAGCCTCTTATTTTAGTGGCACATCCCCACTTTGAAGTCTATTTACCACAATTTTACTACATTCAGGCTGAAGGCAGCTTCTCTGCTGATCCCTTTATGCTCTGGAAAAAGTTTGACTTGGTTATACCATTGCCGAGCACATCGTGGTGATCAGTGCCTTAAAACTTCCCCTGCTTTCCCCTTGTACATACATCACAGGCACAGAGAAGTGGTTGTAAATATAACAACCTGGTGATCAAACAGAACTCAAGGTTTCTTCCTCTTTGCCTGCTTTTATTTCTCTTCAGCAGCAGAAAGATTCCAGGCCTGATTTCACTCCAGTAATAAGTTTTCCACTGATTTTAATGCAGAGGAGCATAGGCAAGGAAGGGCCATTTTCAGTCTGAATTAAGAAGAGATGGATTTAAAAGCCCTGGGACTGAAGCCCTCCAAGTCCTGCGATATTTGGGTGCAGATCTGAGCCCTTTAATCTATCCTTACAGGAGATTTCTGTCCTTGCAGGGAAGTGCTGGAGCTCTACATATCAGGTTCCTCAATCTCTGCACATCACTGATGATTTGGCCTCAGACTCAGCCCGTATAAAACAGTGTGTTAAACACCTCACAAAAACTACATGGTATGTCCAGATATATCTGAGGCTGCAGCAGCTAAAACAGAGAGACCAGAGTAATCATTTGTAACCAGTAAAATGCCCATGATGTGCTCATGTACATGGTGTAAATTCAACTGTATGGCTCAGTGCAGCCAAATTACATGGAAATTTCTAATAAATGAGACCTTAGAATTAATTTTCAATGCAAGAAACTACAACTAGGAAAATAATACTGTTCATAGAATTGTAAAATAACAGACTGGTTTGGGTTGGAAGGGACCTTAAAGCTCCTCCAGCCCCAGCCCCTGCCACTGCCACGGGCAGGGACACCTTCCACCGGAGCATCTTGCTCCAAGCCCCCGTGTGCAGCGTGGCCTTGAACACTGCCAGGGATGGGGCAGCCACAGCTTCTCTGGGCACCCTGTGCCAGCGCCTCAGCACCCTCACAGGGAAGAGCTTCTGCCTAAGAGCTCATCTCAGCCTCCCCTCGGGGAGGTTAAAGCCAAGAGGGTAGATTTAGATTAGATGTTAGGAATTCCTGTACCTATGAAAGGAGTCAGAGCCATAGCACCTAAAGCTGTAGAAATGCCCAGCACAACTTAACATTAGTTAAAAATGGACCTTTTGTATTTAGAGCCCACTTTGACCAGTGTTACAAGGCCTTTACAACTGAAATACAGCCCATTTCCATGGTGACCTAAGCCACAGGACTAAGATGCCTTGTTAAGACTGTGAGACACACAAAGCGGAACACAGGTATGTCATACATCCAAAGCTATGTTTAAATAGGGTGGTTTGGATATCAGCATGATTTGTGCTTCCTGGGACATCACAGCAGCCAACAGTTATGCCAGAGCTGTGATGCTATTCCTTGGAAGAAGCTGGTGAGGTCAAAGCTGATGCAAGTTAGGCAGCCATACATGTCATACATACCTTATACACCATATACATGGTATACATGACTTACAAACTAAAACAGGGGCTCTGTGATGCTCAGTACAAACCCACTGAAGCACGTGTGTAAATTCAGGACTGGATTTTAAGGAACATCAAAAGTAGTTTTAGTTTGGTTAGTTACTTCCCGCTCTCCTTGGGAGACAGAGGAAGAAGTAACAATGCAGTGACAGGACTAATATTTGTGCATTCATATATGAATAAGAAAAAAGAAGTCTACAGCAAGCCCAATCTCTTCTTCAGAACATTAGCAATCTGTTGCTTATGCCCATTTTGTTATTATAGGCATTACTCCCTTCTCCAAATACAGTCAGAAATGAATGAGGACATACCCACAAGTAAAGAAATTTAACTTGTGGATGGGTTTAACACATTTTGTGTGTATCAAGGCCATTAGCAAATAAAACAGAGCAATACCTCTAAGGAGCTGACAAAGAGACAGATAAAACATTCCAAAACTGAAGAGAGTTCAGCAAAAATGATACCTGCACTGCCCAGTACCACCACTAACACTGATCCATTCTGTAGACTAAGTTGCTGAATTCAGGATGAATCTGCGTAGTTCAGGTAGTCCTAGCTGAGCAAGTCAGTGAGCATAATGTGTTACATTCTTGCATTCACACTCTGTGTTAGTATAAAACCACACAAAGCCACAATAAACATGATGCAGATTGTGTCTCCTGGATGGTTGTGGTGCCTGGAGTGTTATCAGGCAACTCTGATTGATAACAGGGGAGTTCTCAGCCACAATACATCAGCTTCAGACAAGCAACAGTGTCTAACTCCAACAGACAAAAGGGACATAGGAATACCCCTAAGAGTATCTCTACTTTAACAGACTTCCTAATTATCCATATCACAAATAACCCATCCTAAAACACCATCACCAGATGGTGAGATCTCAGTTCTCAGTGTCCCAGGTCCACAAAACCTGGAAGCAATTTAGCCAACAGCTCCACACCATCTTTGCACATTTATTCCTTCCCTCTTCATTCCCCATCCAGTTCTTCCCACCCTCATCCATGAGGGTTGTCCATGTGGCCTGGAATGAGCTGATAGCCATGGTACCACTTATCAGCTCCCACCCTTCTCTCAAAGTCCTTGTGTCTGATGAGAACTGAAGGCTTTGGGAGCTGAGATTTGGAGCATTCAGACCACTGTTCAAATTTAAGACAACTTCCCCTCCTATCAGAGCTCAGCTCTTCTATCGCATTACTTATGTTAAAATCATCTTAGAACCAGCTTTTATGAAATAAGCTTTGCTTCTACTGCTCCTCACTTGCAGTTCAGCAATTACAACATAGCTTTTGGTCTACAAATAACACTTTTGGGGGTGACTAATGCTCATTTTTGCACGAGCCTTTGCTTTAGAAGAAGTCAGACAGATTTGGGCTCTTCTCTCATTTTTCACCAACATCAGCACGCTCAGATGTGACTACACAGTGATAATTTACAATTACAGCAAAGCCAGAACCTGCCTGAAACCAGAAACCGTTCACAAATGTGCTCCCTGAGATCCCTATAATGGTTAAATTTGGAAGAGACCTTAAAGCTGATGCAGTTCTAACCCCCTGCCATGGGCAGGGTCATCTTCCACTAGACCAGGTCATTCAAAGCCCCATCCAAGCCTGGCTTTAAAGAAGGTGAAAATTGCACTGCCTTTATTTCCTGCTGACAGCACTGGGGCGCAAATAGGATCTCCCAGACTGATATTCTCCAATTAATATCCTGCTAATGATGCTTTAGACCTGAATCACCCAGCAGTGTTGTTGAGCAGCACTTCACACCCTCCCAAGGCTTGTCTGCACCCAGCCCTAATCGGAGTCGAAAGAGCTGACAACGTTCTGATGCCTTACAACCACAACCTCAGGAAAGTCATTCCTGTCTGTCATCTCCTATTTGTAGTAAGCTCTAGCCCAGACAACCAAACGTGTTTTCCATACAGTGAGATTATCTGCATTCCCATGGGAAAGGGCTGAGCTGCAGATATTGCACTGCACCCAAACACACTGCAGAGCCCTTCCACTACAGGCACAGAGAACCTGATGATGCAAGACCGAAGTATGGAGTTAAAGCACAGAATCCCAGACTGGTTTGTGTCGGAAGGGACCTTAAAGCTCCTCCAGCTCCAACCCCTGCCACGGGCAGGGACACCTTCCACTAGAGCAGCTTGCTCCAAGCCCCTGTGTCCAGCCTGGCCTTGAACACTGCCAGGGATGGGGCAGCCACAGCTTCTCTGGGCACCCTGTGCCAGCGCCTCAGCACCCTCACAGGGAAGAGCTTCTGCCTAAGAGCTCATCTCAGTCTCCCCTCAGGCAGGTTAAAGCCAAGAGGGTAGATTTAGATTAGATGTTAGGAACCTGCTTACCCTCATCTTTCCTCTTTACCCAACATATGAAAAGCTACAATGAAAAAGCAAACCAGCTGCAGTTATGTAGGTGTCTGCAGTTCATGTTTGCAGCCCCAGCACCCAAATCACCCTCTCTGTACATCTGACAGTTTTACACACTTGTTGGCCAAAGCTGCAGACCAGACCCGCTTTTTTCCCTGTCATTTGATCATTGATTTTCTTCTTGAACACCCACAACAACTATTGATGCTCACTAGGGACAATTAAAAGTTACTGTTACACAATGCAGATAAGCGACTGTCTTTAAGCTCTTGTTTTTAACAGCTTGCTATTTAAAGTATTTAATGCAAAGTCCCATAAAAATGAAGAAGCCTTCCAGTGAAAGCACGCTGCCTTTTGGACTCCTGGAAAACAGTACAGTATGAGCAGAACTCTTTGTGATTCTCCTAGCAACACATCCTCAGCAGCATCCTTACACTGCACGTACCAGCTGTAACACTGACAAAGAGGTGCACAGATTTACATGGCTAAATGATGCTGATAAACCTTTCCTCCCATTTCCAGAGTAGCTGCCTAGCACAGTAAGGAAAAGTAAGGATAATTCCTTTAACGTAATTCATTTAATGTTGGGTTTTTTCCTCCGGTAAACTAAATCCTAGCAAATGTCTGACATTATAACTATGGATGTTATAATGTCATATAACAGGGAATATCTCTGGACATTGCATTTGTTCCACTAGGAAGTTAATAGTTACTAACTCAGACCACAACTACATTGGTTTTAATGCAAGTCTCCTGTTAGCGTTACCATTACTTGCACATAAAGTGGCCCTTATTGTGCAGAATTTTACCACATGGAATGAATTCCTTTCCGTTTCATGCATGTTACAGTAGAGGAAGCACCAAAACCTCAGTATTATTCAAATCTGTGTTCGGAATCTGTAGCAAACAAGTCAGAATTATAGAAAATAGCATCTAGCAGCCTGTGCATTCAGGGAAATGGGTTTGTTTCTATGGAAGATTTCAAGTAGTTTATCCTACAACACATTCCTGCTTTATCTGAGATTCTGCAGCCTTATTAAATCATACATTTTATTTTCCTGTCCCTTAGTTCTAAGGCTCACAAGAGCATTTAAAGGCATTTCTTGTCTATCTCAGCCATCAGGAAATGATTTTTATACAGCATTTGCACAGAGCCTACCAATGGATTGGAGAGGGAAAAAAACCAGACAAACCACACATGATTATGTTTATTCCAAAGGAAGACTTTCAAGGCAATCAGGAATCTATCATGTGTCATCACTGGAACTAGATGACTGATAGAGCTATGGTCTGAAACGGTATTAAGAACAACCCTACCAGACGTGTGTAGTTTACAGTGCAGTGCTTTGTTTGCTGATTATATACCCCAAAGCTGGTTTTAGGCTGACTAAAGGATCAGTCTAAATTAGGAGACTTTGTATCAGACAGTGGAACCTTTGAGTTTCTTTCAGTGAAAATACAGCCCCTCCTTCACAAGCTTTAATTTTGCCATGGAGCCTACAGGAGCTCTCTGTTCTGATATGCCACTGATGTACGGAAATGCTGGTAATGCTCTCTACTGCACTGAGGTTTGCAAGCTTCTCAACATTGTAGGGCTATGGCAGCTCACCCTGTACTTGATAAAAGACAATACAGAAGAGCTGCAATAAGAATTAGTTCAGTATTGAGCAGTAGAGAAGGAAATTAAATTCAAATTCACTGCTTAAGTGTTTCAAAACAGATCAAAATCCAGAAAAGACTCATTTGCCATTGACCAGCACTGCTAACTCTCTATGAGCAGTTCTGATAAAAGGAGGACAGACTGGCCTAGCACATCTCTTTTCTATGTCAATGGATTAGTGGTGGGGTCCTCATAATAATCACCAGTACTTTTCACAGCACAAAACTTGAGTATCCCTGCACCCTTGAATTTACCTTTCTTCTCATTCCTGTGTATTAAAACTCCATAAAACATTTGTCATAAGAAAAGTTTCTGCAAACTACTAAGAAGTGGCTGAGCTCCTTCATGTTTTCCAACATTTTTGTCTGTACCTGGATATTTCTTCCTAATATTTAGGATCCTGCTGTATGGTTTGTAAGTTCGTATCATAACACAGTTAATCTAGGGCTGAAAATAACTACTGAAGTTTAAATGCCTGAAAGTTGAGGAAATTGCGTGATATTAGAAACCATCTACTTAAACTGAAGAAAAACCATTTAGATTACATGTAAAATAGCCTCAGGTTGCTGGCACAGGTTTATACGATGCTATATTTAAAATTAACCTAGAATAGTCTTTTATATTGTACTTGTTTCTATGAAAGAAATCAAAAGTTTCTTTCAAAAGTCTGTTTTTAACAATAGAAGCATATTGTACTCTACCTATTGAGGATGACTTATAGCTATCAAATAGTTTTTAAGCAACAAATATGCATTTTATGACAGTCTTTAGACATAGCAAACTGGCGTATGATTTCTCATGAGACAGCATAGCCTCGAGACACTCCAAAGCCTGAGGATGCTGCAGGTCACTAATGCATCCTTTTTCAGGTGGTGAAGTCCAATTATTTGCAATCCTTTGCATTAGTTTTCCTTTAGGCTATTACGTACGAGCACAAAACACCCCTGTGTGCACTCAATAGGTGCAGAGAAGTTTACAGCCGCATCTCTGAAGCCTTCATTGGGTCTGAAAGCCCAGCAACTGAAATCTGTGCCTTTCACTTGCATTTGGAACATGGGAAGTTTTAAGTCCGCTCTGCTTATTAACACATTTAGTCTTTGAGTGTGTACTTCTGTGTCCTAAACCTGACAGAAATAGGATTTAAATTACAAGGCAAGCTACAGATCTCCTTCCCCTTCATTAACAAATTAGTAGGAAATTCAACACCGTAATTCACTTCGGAGTGCAGTGACTTTGCAGAGGTCTGGATTAAAAGCGGAGGTCCTGTAAAGATCTCCGTACATACCTAAGCTCTACCTGCTGACGCAGGCTTGAACAGGCCAGTTGGGAGCCCACAGCTCCTCATAATTGAGGTGTAAATCACATAAACTAGGTCTCCTTCCTTGAAATGCCCACTCCATTGCTGAACTGAGGGGAAGAAATCTCTGCAGCAGCAGTAACGGAGAACTGAAAGGGAAGGATTTAACTGAACAAAACACGCTATGGAGAACCTGAAAGAACAAAGGGGATGGTTTCTGTAACCTCCCTTGAAGATTTTATACTAACTTAAGGCTTCTCTGTGCATCACTTTTGTATTATTAGTATTAGTATTTAATAATTTATTTCCCTATTCAGACATAAAGGAGCACTGTTTAAGGGTAATCAGCCAGAAGTTCATAAACAAATCAAGGCTAAAAGCTGACAAATAGGCTCTGTGATTACTTCAGTATTTAGCTTAGCAACTCAGCTCATGCAATCAGGGTTTGAGTAACTACAGACAAGAAGTCTATTAACTGTATTTAACTGGTATCTGCAATTAAAATCCAAATTCAAAGCCTGTATTAACCCTGTGACAGAGTATCATAGAATGGTTTCTGCTGGAAGGGACCTTAAAGCTCACCCAGCTCCAACCCCTGCCACGGGCAGGGACACCTTCCACTAGAGCAGCTTGCTCCAAGCCCCTGTGTCCAACCTGGCCTTGAACACTGCCAGGGATGGGGCAGCCACAGCTTCTCTGGGCACCCTGTGCCAGCGCCTCAGCACCCTCACAGTAAGAATAAGCCACTAAATAAGAGTAAGCCATAAAGTCTGCATTCAAACTGAGAAACTCCATCTCAGGAGCTGCCTGAAGTATCCCAAGCTCCTGCAGCTCCTCTTGTATTTCACAGCCACATATTTCACAGCCAACCTTGCTTCGTGCTCTACAAAACATTCCTGAGCTGAGTAATGGCCAGAATTACAGATAAGTAAGACCAGGGACTGGAATCCAGTCTCTGAAGGTCCAGTCTGTGCCTGTGGCACGCTCCTCTTTGCAGGAACTGGTGTGACTGTTGGCTTCCAGTAGAGATTGAACAAGTGAGCAGAGCCTCCCAGGAGACACCACCACAGATGCTAGACGCTAAGTAAGCCAAAACTGGAGTTAGCTCCTTGTCCAAACCAAATGAAACAAAACAGAAAAAGGCATTCTATAAAACTCTTCCCTTTTAAATATTTAACTCACAATTGTCTGCTCAACCATTCTTTTACCAAATGTGCACATACAGTTCTCCTTGGAGACACTGGCATCCGAGTCAGGCTTATGAAGAAAGTCCAGTTCTTTAGGGTGCTGTCAGTCACAGGGTTCTATAAAATTATTAGCCCACGCTACTAGTGGGAATAGGAGACTTTAAATTAGCTGAATCTATCAGGCCTGGGCAGCTGGGAAAGGGAGACAAGCAATTTTTGAAGAATCAATTTATTGGCTATTAAAGACATGCTTAAAATTAACTGTATCACAGAGCAGAGCACTGCATTTATCTACTTCTGTTGTGGAGAGCATCGCCAGGCTCTTGGTTTCATACGGGTTATAGACTCCATTAATTCCATTTGTTAAGCCATTGCAACCAGACCCAGTGATGCTGCAGCCCCAGAGATTATGGGATTAAAGTGATACATGAAATAATCTGAAAACTGAGACAGAAGCACACTAATGAAATAGCAATATTGAATTGTATCTTCGTGGATCCTACTGTCAAATAACTAAGTGCCAGAAAACTCACTTGGAAACGCTGAGATATCCTAAGAGATGTTTGTAATAAGTGACTTTCAGACCTAACAACTGATTTTTGTAAGCCTCTTTCATGGATAAAAACCTCTTTCCAGATGTAATTACCGAGTATTTCACATCTCTCTAAATGCAACATTTTGTATTTGCTACAATTTCTTAGCAGTGCATGAACTCGCATTAGATTTGAACACTAATGGATATAGCGGCCGTTGTGTGCCTGCATTTAGGTTTTGGGTAAACTCATCAATTTAGCAGACAGTTCTGCAGGACTGGCTCCCAGTAGCTCTCTGCTGATGAAAGGGCAGAGGTTGGGGGTTTGACAGTCGTTTTTACAACATATTTTAGCCGTGTCTAAAGCTACTGGCCAATTGCAGGCTAATGGATCAGGTTTGTATTTTAGACGAAGCTTCATTATTCACTACAGCACTCCAAAATTCCACCCCTAGGCAGACAGATGGATGGATGTCTGTATTTCCTACCACCTCTGCCTGCATTTCCTACCATCACCATCTTCGGAAGCAGTGAACCAGTTCCACGTGCACAGTGTCTCTCAAGTAAAGGCATAACTTCCCTTGGCAAACATATAATTAAAGAAATAAACTAGAGATATATAAACATATATGAATATAAATCATAATTAAAAGACAGCCCAAACCAGCCAGTACAACGCTAACATTCCCGACAAAGCACGACTGACTCCTGATTTAGGGCTTCAACTGGAACAGAAAATTCCTGACATTCACAAGTAGCTGATTTATTTCTCCCTCCTCAAAATGTTGTCTCTGTCTGTACATCACATATTAAAGGCACAGGGATAACTGATCGCACCCCACAACCCCAGTAGGGCACAAACCACAGATCACTTTACTACCCTAACTCCAGTTTCATCTTCAGGTTTCCCTCTAGAACTTTCATTTCATAACCCCTTTTCCCCCAGAAGAGAGTCTTGGTCACGCTGGTATCAGGTACTAGGCCTGTGCATCCGTATCTAGTTTGGAAATGAGTATCTATTCATTTCACATCCCATTATTTGAATGGTTTTGTCCTAAATCTTCCCTCTTTCTGCTTGCTTCTGCAGACTTCCCACATCCTGCCAATTCACGTAAAACCTTGCCCTTCTCAAACGACTGCTGCTCACTCACCACTACCTGAACCCGACAAGTTAGGTGGGAAAAGGCAAACTAGACAGATTTTACAGTATTTCAGTTACTTGTTCACAAATGACTGAGGTCAGGGAAGAAAACCAGGACAAAAACACTAACGACACATTTGCGTGAGGTTAGTTGAAAGCAAGTTGATAACCCCAAAGTCCATCCCTGCAATATACAGATATGCATCTGTCTGTCTCAGTAACCTTGGGGAAATGTTACTATTAGAATCACAGAATAGTTAGGGTTGGAAAAGACCTTAAGATCATCCAGTTCCAACCCCCCTGCCATGGGCAGGGACACCTCACACTAAACCATATGCCCCAGGCTTCGTCCAACCTGGTCTTGACCACTCCCAGGGATGGAGCATTCACAACCTCCCTGGGCAACCCATTCCAGTGCCTCACCACCCTCACAGGAAAGAATTTCCTCCTTATATCCAATCTAAACTTCCCCTGTTTAAGTTTGAACCCATTACCCCTTGTCCTGTCACTACAGTCCCTAATGAAGAGTCCCTCCCCAGCATCCCTATAGGCCCCCTTCAGATACTGGAAGGCTGCTATGACGTCTCCATGCAGCCTTTTCTTCTCCAGGCTGAACAGCCCCAACTTTCTCAGCCTATCTTCATAACTTCATTACTTTTAAAACCCCATAAAGATTCATTTTCCCCATTGATAGTAATTTCTTGATTGTGTTTTCTTGCATTAAAACTAAATACAAACTATTCATAAGGATTCATTTGTGTCACTGAGCTGACATTACAAAACAAACTCTATTGTGGCACACTTAACTCAAGAGCTTTACGTTTATTATTTGATTTTAAGTAAAAACCTATTTCAAATGCCACACCTGAAAGTCCCTTTACTCCTTTTGCATTATACTCTGAGTCCCTCTGAGGATACATTGGTGTTTAAACAGGAGATACATGCAGAATACCTGGATTAAGTGGGAATTTGGCAATCCAGTAAATCACAGCATTAGGGAGAAATTTGTACAATAAGAGAGTAAAAACGACCGCTTCAAATGAGGTGTAAAAATGAGGCCTTTAACTACCCCGTTACTACAGATCCCATATGATCTATACAACAATAGAGCTGTTGAGGGGTTGTTCTGCTATGTGCTGTGTTAAGCACTTGGCATCTTCTCATCCTTGAGGAGGTGCTTATATTTCAATAGCAGATTTAGTAATTTCTGTGAATCATCACAGGGGTTTTTGTGCTGTTTTCTTTCTTTTAGTGCTTTAGGATCCTTTGGGATAAAAAGCTCCATTCTAAAGGCATATTACTGCTTTTTGTCAAGGATGGGTTCGTTTGCATTTGAAGCAAAACCTTAATTGATGCACTGCTTGACTTCTTCCATAAACTTTCAGTAGTTCATCAATGTTATGCATACAGCACTACCAGTTGCTAATGATTACTGATCTATAGCTAGGGTTTGCTCTAGTTATGAAGTATATTAACTATTGAGTGAATTCAGAAGACTTGACTCCTGAGAACCCATATTGCCTTGCAGTGAAGTCCAGCCATGGAGCCAGCACCCTCAGTGGGACAGAATCAAGCAAAAGGGTTGAGAAGCTGTGGCTGCCCCATCCCTGGCAGTGTTCAAGGGCAGGTTGGACACAGGGGCTTGGGGCAAGCTGCTCTAGTGGAAGGTGTCCCTGCCCGTGGCAGGGGTTTGGATCTGGATGAGCTTTAAGGTCCCTTCCAACCCAAACCATTCCATGAGTGGCAGCCGTTTCAGTCAAAGCAGAATTTAGCTCAAACACTTCAAACTTGGGAGGGTAAAAGCAGCATTTCTGTCATAACATGATGCTTTCTGAACTGTTTTTGACTGCAGGCATCATGGTGAGTAAGGAGCCCAGCAAATGCTTACTCACCACCTCAGAAAGCGAAGTTGAACCAGCGGCTTCACTCGCACTGGAGATGAAATACGCGCTGGATCCCAACCGGCAGATCAAGAAACGCAACAAAGCCCTCCAGGTGAGATTTAAAGATATCTGCGAGGCCCAGAACGAGCAGAGGGACAAAGAGCTCTCGACCACACCGGATCCCGACAAGAGAGAGGCCAAGTCCATTTCCTACAAAACCTATCGCAAGTACATGACGGTGCCTGCCCGGAGGTCAATACCCAACGTCACCAAGAGCACAGGAGTCCAGACTTCACCTGATCTTAAGAAGTGTTACCAGACCTTTCCTCTGGACCGGAAAAAAGGGAATATTCTTAAAAGCGCCTCGGCCGTTGACACCTTTAAGGGTCAAAACAACGGGTTTCTAATAGATGTGAAGGACAAAGACAGCGGGAGCTCCGGGGACGCCGTTCAGTGGGGAAGGAAGGCCGGGAGCCTGCAAACAGCAGAGTTCATTTCCCACATCAACGAGCGCTCCAGCGCGGGATCCCGCGACAACGGGGCCGAGGCCTGGGAAAGCCCCGGTTTGCACAGCTCTCCCGTAGGCACACCTCCTCCTCCTGCTCTCCCTAACTCATCCGACCCCGCTTTGGAGGATCCCACCACCGCTGCCCGCCCGCCCAGCCGAGGGAAACAGGCAGCGGGGAGCGAGGAGGCCACCCAAGCCCTCCACGGGAGGGTCTTCAAGACTGAGGTGGCCACTGTTTATTTACCAGCGTCTGGTTCCAACGCCTCCCAGCCCGACTTGTCCCGTCTCACGGCCGAGGCCGAGTGGTCCCCGTGCCCCACAGCCGAGGAGGACAAAAAGAGGACGGTGCACCTCAACGGTGCTCAGCCCCAGGCGGCGGGAGATGCTCGAGCCTGCTCGTCGCGGGCGCAGTGTCAAGCCACCGAATGTAACGAGCAGACCCTTCAGCTGAACGTTTCGCCCATGGAGGAGAGCCAGCCTTGCCAGACGGCCGTGGCGGTCAGCGAGGAATGCCAACAAATCGTGCCTCACACCGAAGTTGTGGACTTGAAAGCCCAGCTTCAGATGATGGAAAGTTTGATCAGCTCCAGTCAGGAAACCATCAAAGTGTTGTTGGGTGTTATACAGGAGCTAGAGAAAGGAGAAGCTCACAGAGAAGGGTGAGTAGAAGCTGTTTAATAACATGTTTTTAATGCCTTTCCTAACAAGCTCTGCCTTTGAATTTGCCAATGTAAATTTGCACACACATTCCTCTGCAGCACCCCAAGGCGTTACGTGTGATGCTTCTCACCTGCTTTAGGCCAGTCCTAGGGAAAACAGCCAGCAGTATTCACAGATCTCTGGTTCTTTGGGGCTGTAATTAAGTAGTTATTTAACAAAGGACCTATAAAATCTCTTCTTGTACCTATTCTAACGTGCAGAGAACGAGCCGCTTTCCAAACAGGATTAGTGAGGATGCTTCCTATCAGCATCTCCTGTTAACCATAATACCTCACACAGCATGAAAAGCAGCAGAAAAACCCTAATTCTGTAAGAGACTTACCTCTTTTTAAGATTAAGGGATATTATTCCAACTCTTGATATAATTCCATTAATGGCATTTGAATCTCATCTGGTTTATTTGCACCTTCTGAATTGTTAACGATATTTCTTTCAGAAGGAAATGAAAAGTTGGCATATCAAAGTCTTCTTTGCAGCATTCGCACTGCTTTACACATGACAAAAGCATGAAGAAGCTAAATGCTGTTCATCCCTAACTTACATTACTTAAATCAACCTATAAGCCCTTACAGATAGTTACTATAACGTGGTACAACCTTAAGCCTGCGTCCGGAGAGTTCAACCCACCTCTTACGTTACCTCAACGAGCATTTTGCAGACTTACTTGCCTTAGTTCACTAATCTCGATTCAGCGAATGCACCTCAAGATGTGCACTGTTTGTGTGCTTTTAAATACCTCTGTAATTAAATCCCAACTTCTCTGAGGAAATCTGGCTTTTAAAATTAGAAGCCTGTAGCTCGTGCTGCTTGAAGCAGCGCATGTTTGCATCAGAGCCAAAAAGGTACATCTGAAGATTTGCAATTCAACTCTTTCGTTAGCAATGTAGGAATCATCTTGTTAATCCTTAAAAGATGTTTTGCATTAATAAATCATCTGAGCTCTTGGATGATGCTGTCAACACAGCCTTAGCATTTTTAGTTTACTACTATTCGAGTACCTTGTCAAGTCCTGAATCTTCAGCCTGAGAAGCTTCTTGATCTAGCTGAAGGCAACACAGGCTTCGATGATCTTAAAGGCTTTTTCCAACCTAAATGATTTTATGCTTCTGTTATTTATTTGTTAATTCTTATTCAGAAAAAGTATTCCTCTGACTTTAACCTCCAGAAACTGCAAGCGAGTTGGAGAGAAGTGGCATGCTGCTTGTCAAATCACAACACGCAGAGAAAGAGTTCTTCATCATAACTCATCAGCGAGAGCCCTGTGTGTATCAACACCCACATCTACTCACCAAGTCATCTGCTATAAATACCACTGCTTCCTCCATACACTTGTGTATCGAGTTTTTAGCTTTTCCCAAAGATAGCAGAGCAACAGCAAATACTCTTTTTGTTGCCCTCACATAAGCAGACCCATTTAATGGAGCCATCACCAGGAGTGCATCCCTGCCCTCAGCACAGAAAAGGTCTTGCCTGAACTGTCGATGATTGCTCGTATCTCCAGATAATCCTTCTGGAGTTGTCAGCCTGACAAAGCAGTAGTCTGTATTAGCCCTAAAATAGCAGAACTATCCATAAATCCCAGTTCTTCAGAATATCTCCCTGCCTCTCCTACAGACTGTAAAACTACACAGTATTTGACCAAAAAGAGCTGATTTATCAGCATCCCTTTACTTCCTCCCCCGTAAGTTCCCCAAGAAATGGAGAAATCACCACCTAAATATACATCACACACTTTGAACATCTTTACAAACATGCTGTGGTATGTGGAAGAGAATTAAAATGCTTTCATGATCCTTTGACATTAACTGTAATCAGTGGTTGAGGTTCATCATAAAAATAGGAAGAAAATATCTACAAACCCAAGTGAGATTTCAGATAAAGGAATTGTTTTAAACACCACATATAGAGATGCTGCATTAACACTTACCAAAAGCAGAACAGGGTTTCTCCTTGGAGCCACTTTCAGCAACACTTACATATGTTCTAGCCATGTCCCAAACATGCCCCCTCCCAGCTGTACATGAAGGACATAGAGATGGAGGAGGAGATGCATACTTGCATGTTCTCCTCCTGTTTTAGGAATTCTTGGATTCCAGATCCCCCTAATCTTCCAGGGCCTGGGTGATTTTAAAGGAGATGACACAAAGAAGTCCAGCTTGGGATGCTGCTGTTCTCCACTGATCACACTCCAGAGCTGAAGGAACACTCTGTTCTCATGCACAGCATCAACACATTATTAACACGAAGCCTGTCTTTATCCCTATTTCTCTCAAATTAGGCAACTATTTCAATAATAGGCTGCCTTGGGTTTTATTAGAATAATCCTTTCCAATTACTGCATTCATTTCTACAACACTTTTACCACAGAGAACCATCACTGTACACTATGGATCTTCTCAATTTTTAGCATATTGATCTTTTCTTCCTTGTATAACCAAGGTGGCAGGTCAGTTTGTAACAAGAAATTAAAAGCAATCCTCGTGCTACATCTCTGCTTATTGCAGTGCATAGGAAACATCCATCTGCTTAAACAGAAAACAGTGGCCTGTGTTCATGGCACTCTCCTGGTTTTCTGATGGATATTAAATTCCTTGCTATAACGTACATCAAGAAACAAATACAAATGCCACGCTCTTGTTAGAGAAACCAAACAAAGAAACTCGGCTAAATCCCTTAATCAGATTTTTCTCCCTTCAAGGAAATCAGTGTTCTTTAAGTGCTGTTGTAGTGCCATGGGACTGGCGCTCAGTGGATTCATTCTCACTAATATGCTGGAGGTCTTGAACTGCTATTACTGCAATTCATCACTAAATGAGTCGATGCCAGCAAAATTGTCTCAGCAGCTCTGAAGATAGCGATATCATCCTTTGGGTGAATATCATCTCTCTATATTTTTCCGAGCATCAGTACTACATTATCTACAATTAGCAACAACAAACAGCACTCAACTCGGTGGAAAAGAAAGGGGAAAACCATGAGAGAAGGGATTGACATGATGGAGCTGAGACTCTGAGGCTGCAGCATGACCAATGTCTTCCTCTGAGCTAGGATCAAGCCCCTTTTATTGGTCACAATGCAAAACTGAGCCCATCAAGAGACACAGTTCTTAACCATCATGTACTGCATTCATGTTAATGCATTAAATCCATCTAAATAACACAGTGTAGATTTGGGGATGGGATAGAAATCATGACTCCCCTGTGACCCCCCAATATCAAAAAGAATTATTAAAACTGTCTATTTATGTGCATCATTATTTACTAAATAAGGTAATTATACCTTCCTATGTAGAAAATTCTACCAAAACCAAAGATGACATCACAGCAAATGTCTGTGTTGACACACACTGAATGTGTTACATCACATTCCATGTCTGTGTTAAGTCATGCATGAACCAAAGTAACAGCAGCAGCTTCAGTTAAGTCTTCTAGCTTAAAGTTGGAGGAAACATTGCCTCCTACAAGATGCAAGGTGCAGCTTTGCAACGTAAAACCTGTTTTATGCTCCAAGTGATGTTTTCTTTATCTTCTAGTGAACTATTAGTAATCTATAAACTGTAGACACATTTGGCTGTACTCAGAGGCAGGACGTTCAGTTGAGCAAGCCAAATTCTGCTCTGTGTATACAGCCTCACTGAGGGAGACAGTATTGAAAGCAAAATGCACATCACTAATCCCCAAACCTGGCTAACCAGCACCTATGGACCAGAAGATGAACAGAATCAGAACTATTTCTGCTGCTGTTGAACGCTGATGACCTGCCCTTTACATCCTGGCTGTGAAAAGCAAGGGTAATGTGGGGCCCTTCTCATTACACACCAAATGAGCAGTCTGAATGAACAAAGCGCTCAGTTTGCCACACCAAAGTCAGTGTGTTTTGCCTCCGAGAGGCCAAATGCTGCCCCTTAGACCAGAGTTAAATGAATCTGTTTCAGGGATAGTTTACATTCATTCTTTAGCTGGTGGTGGTGCAGGAATTCAAAGAGCTCTCAGCAAACAGGGATGAAACGAGCAGTCCTGGGCTCCTCCAAAGAGGCTTTGAAAGAACGTGTTCTCGTGGGCAGAATTTAAATGTCCTGTTTTTCATGGAATATGGGATATTTGTGTCTCTCATTATCAGTTTGAAACAGAAAATCAAACAGTTCTCTGTGTGTCTGGATGGATGTTTGTATGATAGAGGAGAGCTTCACCTGATGCAGACACAGCACTCAAGTACTTTTGGCTTCAAAATACCACAAGAATCATCCTTGAGATCACAAGAGTTGAGCATAAACTTACAGCAGCTCAGGAACAATGGCAAGTGAAAGTGAGATAGCCAGAGCATTTAGTGCTCAGCTTTGCTTTTCCTCTCCTTAGGAGGTACTTCAAGTCCAGGCCAGCCTTTAAGCTCAGATGAAGCAGACCAAGTAAATCAAGGTAGCAACAACCTTTGCTGTCTAGTTCAAGCCATCTACACACATGAACCAGCACTCTTAAATCTTGGGAGTTCCTTATTTCACGTAAGGAGAAAAGGAAGCTTTTAGATTTCACAGGAACACAGCTCCTGAAAGCACAGCCTTTGGAAGTAACGTGCAGAAATAACATGCCATGGCTTCATCTGGGATTTCCCCCCCTCTTTGGATTTGCTTTTTCAATTACAGACATGGCAAAGGAGAAGTTTAACAAAACCATTTCTAAGAGAAAACCTGGAAATGGAGGGAAGAAAATACAACCATAGAAGAGAGCTGCACTACACATAAATACGTGAAAACCAGAAAGAGCACAACAGATTCCACTGTGACACACAACCTGTATCATATACTGAGTGCCACAGGGGTTTAAGTGGCTTGGGAACAGGACTACCATGCTTCCCTTTATTTTCAGCTCTGATCTTTACGGACATGCACTTTGCCTGTCCTTTGGAGCAGTCACGTTCATTCTATGACTTTACCTGAGATCACCTCCTAAATTCTTACCTCTTCACCCTCACTACAGTTGCTGTATTTCAGAGTAGGCATCACAGGTAGTGCCTGAACACAGAGACACCAAAACAACTTAGAGACTGTAACAATTCACCTTTCCAAGGCAGGCACAGGAAATGCCCTTGGGTGCATCTTCCTTACTGGAAGTGCTTTGGGGATCTTGTGCTCTTTGGGCCAGTGGATGGTTGGGCTGTTTGGCTTTGTCTTTTTTAAGTTCTAATGCATATGTACCATTTTCTCTGCTGTTTCTTCTAATACCAGTCTTAAGAGTGAACCAGACAACTACTATAGTAGCAGTCTTTATTTTCTAGCTCCAACACAGACAGAACACCCCTCACTTCCTTGACTTACATTCATTTGTGTAACTACTCCCCTCACTTGCTCTAACTATACAGTCACTTCTGATCGTTAAAAGCTGAACTGTCAGGCTTTGTCACTGCCCAAAAGGTATATGTGTCACACTAAACTTGGAGCCATATTCAAACAAAATGCATACTGTGATCATTTATGCTTCTCCATTATGCCACTAAAGCAGTTTTAAGTCAAATTCTTTGCATTTGGAGCTGTGAAGGGTCCTACCCATTAGCCCTGTGCTCATATCCCAATTAACAGCTCATCTGTCAGCCATCACTCAGACACTCACTTATCCTGAAAGCAGGGAAAGTATTAAAAGCCCATTTACCTGCCCTCACTGTAAGTAGCCTCGTTTTCTGAGCTATAAAGCAGTATTCCAGCCTTCTCCCTTTTGTATTGCCCCCAAACTGATGCCTCTCAGAGCTCAATGTACCTCGTCACAGCACAATCATTCTATGCCAAAACTGCTCTTTCCTAATGCAGACTATTTTAATACCTATTGTCAGTCCCCATGACCCCCCTCTTTATCTCAGTAACCCCAAATGAAAGCTAATGCATAAGATCCATCACTTAAAGATTCCATGTCATTCAAAGTAAAACATCCAGCATCACCCAAGGTTTAAAAACTTACTAGAATCCCAGCCTGGTTTGTGTTGGAAGGGACCTTAAAGCTCATCCAGTCCCAAACCCTGCCACGGGCAGGGACCCCTTCCACTAGAGCAGCTTGCTCCAAGCCCCTGTGTCCAACCTGGCCTTGAACACTGCCAGGGATGGGGCAGCCACAGCTTCTCTGGGCACCCTGTGCCAGCGCCTCAGCAGCCTCCCAGGGAAGAGCTTCTGCCTAAGAGCTCATCTCGGTCTCCCCTCGGGCAGGTTAAAGCCATTCCCCTTGGCCTGTCCCTACAGGCCCTTGTCCCAAGCCCCTCTCCAGGTTTCCTGCAGCCCCTTCAGGCACTGGAGCTGCTCTCAGGTCTCCCCTTCAGGAGCCTTCTCTTCTCCAGGCTGCCCCAGCCCAGCTCTCTCAGCCTGGCTCCAGAGCAGAGCTGCTCCAGCCCTCGCAGCATCCCCATGGCCTCCTCTGCACTCACTCCAACAGCTCCACGTCCCTCTTGTGCTGCTGCCCCAGAGCTGGATCAGGACTGCAGGGGGGGTCTCCCCAGAGCACAGCAGAGGGGCAGGATCCCCTCCCTGAGCTGCTGCTCACACTCTGGAGGTGCAGCCCAGCACATGGGGCGGGGGGGGGGGGGGTGTCTGGGCTGCAAGAACACCTTTTTGTCTGAGTTTGATTACTAAGAGCCAACGTGCAGTTAGATGTTCCGGGGCAGGTAACAGGAGTGTTTCATAGGCCTTCAAAACTTGATTACATTTGTATTTTAGGTAGGAGTTTTATTCGGGTTGGATTTATTCTCTTGCTCGTAACCAAAGCTACAGACAGAATTGTCAGAGTGGAGAAAAAGGGCAAACATTCACAGTTCACAAACATGCCTGGAACAGATCTAACAGTTATCAGAGTACCTAGGCACAGTAACATTTAAGATAAAGAGCAGTGTGCTAAATGACCCTGCTATCAGTAGTAGCTCATCTATCAAACATCCTTTGTTGGGAATACAGTGGTAGGAGGTTTTCAACAAGCAAATGATGATGAACACGAATGAAAAGTGAACTGTTAGCAACAGCCAGTATGTGGAATAAAGATAGAACAAACAAAGAAGAAGAAACACAATCTTTTCAGCAGTTACCTGATCTTAATGCTTACTATGTTTTCTCAAAGGACACTAGGAGCATGCTAAGTCTTGGGGAAAAAAAGCCCTTATTTTTCTACTAGATTCCAGCTTTTTATCTGCATATACTATGCAGGCACAATTCTAAGAAACAGTATTTGAAGTACTCAGAAGAAGAATTTGATTTATATCAAGCTGCTGTTGAACAGACTTTAAAACCAAGATGAACTGTCATCCTCCACCTCCCCATTTGAGCAGGGCTCGGCCCCGCTTCAGCCTTTGCAGTGCAATCAAAGTTCAAGGCATTGCCAACAGACTGGCTGCAGTGACACCGAGGCCAAGAAAAGCAAATCCCCCCCATTCAAAGCTGGAATCACTGATGAAGTCTCATAATGAACAGTGAGAAACAGTGTCAGCAGGCTACGTTCTTGCTAAATATATCTGAACTGCTGCAGATCGCACGGGAAGCTTTGCCAACTGTCACCAAGCTGTCCAAATCACATACCTGCAAGGAAGAGGTTTTCTGCTAAATCAGGCTTTGACAGAGGATGTTATTTAGGTACTGAATTAACCAGTTTTCACTTTACACAATTAGAATAATCCTTTAATAACTACATTTTGACTGTCAGTACTACTAGAATCCAAAGAGACAGAGCAATGAGCCAGGTAAAAATGAGACAGAATGAGCTTTACAGTGTCACATTTCTCACTGCTGTTCATTTGCCGCAAGCTTAATCCCCAGATTTCTAATTGACACCTACTTCTGAGCCCCTGTGTTCACACACAGAGATACTCATCTCTTATCCTGACTAGGCAAAAATGGATTTGATGGCCAATCTTAGTAAAAAGACTTGTCTGAAGAGAGATGGGTGTTTTAGTCTTAAACTGGTGAGGCTCCCAGCTCCCCAGGTTCTAGAATTAAGACATAAAGATGCAGTTCAGGCTTAGGAAAGCTCCTGTTCTTACATTCATGGAACTGATGAAGAGTTGACGTGGACTCAAGTGTGGACTGTTTCAGTATCTGGAGGAAAACATCTTTTAAGTGAGGAGCTCCCAGGCATGTGTCTGCCCATCCTCGCTCCGTGCCACCTCCATCACTTCTGGCTTCTTCAGTTCCAGAGCCAGGAACTGTTCTCCCATCAGATCTTGATAAAAATAAGGTGGTCTGCACTGGTTTGTAGTTCTTAACGGCTTCATTTTAGGGCTTTAAATATACAGAGGGATTTTGAAGATAGATGAGTGAACAGGTAACCAAGCTGTGATATATAGAGCAGCCCAATGCAGGGTTTGCTGTCTGCAGTCAGCACTAGGTTACTCTTCCCTGCCATTGACCCTTTTTTCCATGTTATAAGCAAACATTGAGAAAAGCAGGGCTTTAACAGAATCCTTAAGTGAAAACGGGACAATTCTGAGCTTTTTGTGAGAGTTTACTGTGATTAGTTTTGCATCTCATGGAGGAGCAGACAGGGATCAGCTGTGTTACAGGTCAACCAAGAAGGAAAACTGCCATGCAAAAGGAGGTTGGAAATCACTCCAAACATGCCCAGCTGTGCTTAACCCTCTTTAACTGCTCAGGTGATGCTGAAGGATGTTTTTCACCACATCAGTTGCTGCATGAACCGACCAGAAGAGGACACACAGCACTGTACTGGGTGTACTGCAGCTTTTTCCTTTTGGTTCCAGTCTCCTGAGAAGAAACGATAGAAGCTGAGTGTGACCTAATAACTCATCAGCACGAGAGCCTGGGCTGTAGGGATGAGCAGAGGTATTTTGATGTTAACAAGGCAATTTACGCTCCGCAGTAGTTCAGACTGACATGACTTACATCATATCCTTGGGAAATGCAAAGGGATTTGTTTGCTTCACTGTCAGCCATACAAGCTCAGAAAGAACGCTGAGGGATGGGACCTTTCTGAGCATCTGTATACAAAGCTCAAGCAACTGAGGCTCTACGTGGTCTCCTGGACTGGAATAAAATCTACCATTACTTAAGGGAATAAGAGAACAGAAAGTACTGAGACCTGCAAAGAGTTATTCAAGCTGCAACAGAAAAAGAGTTCAGCACTTCCATGGTCCTTCCTGATGTCTTTTATTCTCCATACAGTTCCGCATCCTTCCTGCAAGTACCACAGCATCGGCCATATCAGTGGGCAGCAGCTCATACACCGTACTCCTCATGTTATGCTACTGTGCAACATTACAATTTTAAACAAGTTCTTTGGTTTGCATATAGTACAGCTGGTGTAGTTGTTACTCTAAGCTGGTATAGGCTTATCGATGTAGAGGACAGACTGAGTTGAGCTCTTAGGCAGAAGCTCTTCCCTGGGAGGGTGCTGAGGCGCTGGCACAGGGTGCCCAGAGAAGCTGTGGCTGCCCCATCCCTGGCAGTGTTCAAGGCCAGGTTGGACACAGGGGCTTGGAGCAAGCTGCTCTAGTGGAAGGGGTCCCTGCCCGTGGCAGGGGTTGGGGCTGGAGGAGCTTTAAGGGCCCTTCCAACACAAAGCAGCCTGGGATTCTGTGATTTCTACATGTCTGGTTTTCTGGTGACAACATCCTGCGGTGAGGAAGCCAGGCTTGGCTGGGTGACCATGTTAAGCATCTACTGTGACTCTGCTTGATCTGTATTTTACTGTTATTCATCCCTTGACGAGCCGATTTCTCAGTCCCTGCTATTCTATGATTCTATGGGATTTGCTGTCCTCCTGGGGAATGTAGCTCTCTGTACCATGCCATAGGATTCTATGCAATGCATAATTCTATTTGAGCTTGCACTGAAATCTCTATCACTTGGAAATGATCAAAAAACCACCACAGACTTCTCACTTCTCCCGTCTTCCCTCCTTTATAGGAACAATGCCTGTGAGCAGCCTTCTCAATTTCAAAGTCCAAGTCAAGCAAAATCCAAGGTGTTGTATTTTAATACAGCTATTACCCATAGACACACTATTAGTTCATACCTATGAGACACCCTTTGCTCTGATCGGTTGAGAGGGTTTCATCTGCATTAGAACTGTGCTATTATGATTTTCAGTGCTGTGGCTGATGAAGGTCTTTTACTACAGAGCAAGAGCTGGATAATCTCTCTGTAGCTCAGAATCCATTCAGCTCTAGGCAGGAGCACCAGGGAGGTGAAGAGCTGCATGCAGGGAGTTCTGTATGCTGACCACACCACTGAACATTGCCCCAGCCGGTCCCCCAAATCACATGCAGAAGGAATTCATTATAAAATGAGGTGGATTTGGAGGTGGGAAGAGGTAGGTTGACATGCTCTGAAGCTGCAGGTGCGGGAGACATGATGATGAGCTGTGGCTTCAGGAGTCTCAGGGCATCCAAGTAATGATGCGCTGAGGTCAGGAGTAAATCACAGCAGAGACATTTGGAGTGCGAGGGGTAAAGAGACAGACCTCATCCGAGTGTAACCACCGGAGTGTGCTCCCTGATAACTGCTGGCAGCGTCTGGCCTCAGAGCTACACGCCAGGAATACAGATGCTAGTCATCCAGAGCAAACAACTTCCCTGAATTATCCATAATACAAAGCGTTGACATTTTAATTCTCCTCCTGACTTCTCTGATGAGACAACAGAGGCACAAACATTCAAGAGAGATGCTAGACCTTGTACGCACCGAATTCTTGCGAGGCTTTGTGATTTCCCTTGAAATGCATTTTAATTCTCTCCGTTCTCAGTGGGGTTTTTTTGTTCAATCACTAGACACCCCTATTAAAATATGGGGGTCATTGTGGGCTTTTTTAAACACTTCACTCCCCGCCTAACCCGAGTCTAATATAAAACGTATTTATGGGGTGAAAGCGCTTCAATTGGTATCTTGGGAGCCATGGCATCCACCCACAGTGCAAATACCTCAAAAAGAGAATTAGTCATCTGCTTCCAACTGTCAGGATTCAGTAAGAGACAACAAAGTACTGTCTTGGAAACAGGCTGAAAAATCTCACCACTGAGCTCCTGTACATTTCAGAGTATTTTCAGAAACCCAATGAATAATATCAGCCCTGGAATAACGAGGCAGATAAGGGGGGGAATAAAAAGTGGAAAAAAGATTCTGGTATTATTTTAGAGCATCAGAAAATTTCTGCTTTCATCCTCTGCCATTGGTTAAAAGAGGGCTCTCAAAAATGAGGCAGTGGATTTGTGCAGCGTTTCTTTTGCCTTATTTTGGTGTGTGTTTAAACATTGAATCCCAGACTGGTTTGGGTTGGAAGGGACCTTAAAGCTCATCCACTCCCAGCCCCTGTCACAGCAGGGACACCTTCCACTGGAGCAGCTTGCTCCAAGCCCCTGTGTCCAACCTGGCCTTGAACACTGCCAGGGATGGGGCAGCCACAGCTTCTCTGGGCACCCTGTGCCAGCGCCTCAGCACCCTCCCAGGGAAGAGCTTCTGCCTAAGAGCTCATCTCGGGCTGCCCTCTGGCAGGTTAAAGCCATTCCCCTTGGCCTGGCCCTACAGGCCCTTGCAATGACAGCAAATCCTGCCTACGAGTCTGTGAGACTTTGCTAGGAAATCTGGGCAACAGCTTCCAAGTGTGTGGAGCTGGAGGTACGAGAGCTCCAAGCCCATCTCGAGTCTCTGCAGGGACTACAGAGCAGTATCAAAGAGCCAGGTTCCACTCTCAATTATAACACAACCAATCGATTGCACATATAAATCAGCTCAAGCCAACCCGATGCAGAGCACACTGAAGCACCTGTTTCTGTAGCCACTCTGAGCAATCTAAGGCTATCCACACCGCTGGTGGAGTTAACCCACACTTTGTCACATAAAGGGGAGCAGATCCTCTCAAACACAAGTCTGCGTTCAAAAAACATGTAGATGAGGCCCTTAATGACATGGGTTAGTGGTGGCCTTGGCAGTGCTGGGGTAGAGGTTGGATGTGATGGTCTTAAAGGTGTTTTTCAGCTTAGTTGATTCTGTGTTTAGTGGGAGACACACCAAGGATGCTCCCAGGGATGGTACTGGGGAAGCAAATGAGGAGTGCCAACAAACAACAGAAGAAAGAAAACATCTCCAGGTGAAAGGCAAGGAGAAAACAAAAAGGCAGAGAAACAAAGAGCAAACCGCAACACACCTGTGAAAAGGATGAAACAATTCAATGTGTGCATCAGCTGTAGACATCAAACCAAAAAGCCCCAACATGATTGTTCAAAGCACAATACTGCTGACTCTCGAGCTTTATGAGGCTGTACTGCTATCATCTACAGATCAAAACTGTTAACTGGTAACTATGAATGTAATGAAAGTACAGGAGCAAGAGGGCCAAAGCAGTGTTCAACTGGGCAGGTGATTTTGCAGAAGACCTTTATATGAGCCAAATGCTAACTTGAGATGTTTATACCTGCATGTACCTGCTGGTTTGATGGCAGAGTGTAAGCTCTTAAGGGAACAGATATGCATCTGCATCTAAGAGGCAGATATTCATCCAACAGGAACATGATTTTGCTGATACAAACGGGTTTACATGAGGCTCTCCACTGAGCCAGAATAGCAGATCTTTCTTAGAGTAGACTAAACCTATATGGCTAAGCTGATTTTAACCTGCAAAACATATACAAGTGATTTCCCTGAAGTTTACATAGGTAAAACATGACTTATTCGAGTCAAAAGGACAGCTGAGACGCACATGACATAGTGTAGTCATCTTATTCTTCCAAAAGACAAATTATGTTAATAGTATGGACAATTTTGCCTCGAAGCATAGTTATTAGTAATGCTTTAGAGTAGAAAACAAAGGGGTTTAGAAGTTTCCACCAGACTCTCTATGTCTGAGCCATTACTCTGTACAGACAGATAACATCAGTGTGTTTAGCTATACTATAGATAGGCACAGCAGGACCAGGCCATGCAAGGGAATACAATACCCATCCATACAAAGACTTAGGGAGAGCCACAGCCTACACTTCCTCAGCTATTCAGCACAGCCAGAACTGTCACTTCAAAACCACTTCAAAGGCCCACTGCCTGCTTAAGATAACTTGTTTCACTGTATTTTAACACAAACAACAATAAAGGAAGACTCTTGAAGTCTGTTTATCCTCTTGTTGGTGGTAATACATCAAAAGTGTGATGGATATCAATATCCTCTAAAGAGCACACCCATCAGTGCATAAAGGTGCTCTCTGTACTCCCTACATCCCAGCAGATAGGAGAAGACATCCAGATGGAACAGATCTATCCCTCCAAATTGCTTTGTAATCCCTGGCAGTGTTCAAGGCCAGGTTGGATGGGGCTTGGAGCAAGCTGCTCTAGGGGAAGGTGTCCCTGCCCACGGCAGGGGTTGGAACTGGATGAGCTTTAAGGTCCCTTCCAAGCCAAACAATTCCAGGATTTTATGTCCAGGATACTTGAATTAGCACCTCTTCTCTAGCCACCAACTGAAAACTAGGGGAAAATCAGCATATCCAGATCTGAGCTTCCCCCCTCCCAGCAAAATGGGGTCTCCAATCTGTACAAGCAAAAAAACCTACTCAAATGCCAAGATTTGGATGTTCCAGTTGGTGTTTTCAAGAAGAGCCTCAAGCAGGTTCAGGAATTCTGCATTTCACAGGGATTCTGAGGGTGTCATTCCCTCAGGCTGCCTGAAAACTGCAGCCTATTATTAGTTATTGCCAGTCTGTGTCAGCAGAAGGGTGGCTCTTCGTTATGATATTCTAATACTTGGAGGTGTTAATTGAGGTTAAGCTCAGGGTGTGCCAAGAATGCAAGAAATGAGAGCCTCCTGCAAATAATATGTAATGGAGATCACAAGCAGGTGTGGGAAACCGAGTGGGGAGGTGAGGTATCACTGCTAAGGTGACTCAGCGGGGTGGATGCAGCCACAGCAACCCAACTAACCCAAATGCAGCCCTTCTCCAGCACACAGCACCACATCACACATGAGCTTAAGCGTGCCCATCTGTGTGCACCCATATGGAAAATGATGATATGAGATGTAAGGTATCAAAGAATGAAGCTACTGGAGTAATGGCTACTTTTAGTGTACATCAAAACATATTAAGTAGTATGAAATACAGTCATATTATGAATACCAGGGATGCTCATTAAACAAATACATACATTCAGTTCCTTCCCTGCAGATCAGCATGCATGCCATCAAACTAGGAATGACTAGTGCTGCATTGACTTTGCTATACTGATAGGATTAGCCCCCCCCATACATGTGTGTGTGGATATATATACATATACACACACAGATGTATCTCACTCAACTCTATCTTCATCATTCTGGGGGTAACAAAAACAAATCATGAGGTAGTACAGGTTCTACCCAGAAAGCAGCTTACTTAAACCAAAAGATTTCCTTCAGCATCCACGTGAGAAATATTTTTCCAGGTAGGAACTAAAACATCTTTTGTAGTAAGATCACCAAGAAAAGAATAAGGAATTGGTGGTTAACAGGGGAAGAGGTTAGATTTGGTTGGGTCTTCAAAGACTCCCATACTGCTTTGGGTTGAAAGGACCTTAAAGCCCATCCAGCTCCAACCCCCTGCCACGGGCAGGGACACCTTCCACTGCCTTCAGATTGCACCTCACATCTTCATACCAGTAGATGTGCACTGTACGAGACAGGACTTTGCACTCTCCCCTTTCAAGCTCAAGACATCTTTCCTGTTCATTCATAATACCAGATCATAGAATCATAGAATCGTTAGGGTTGGAAAGGACCTTAAGATCATCCAGTTCCAACCCCCCTGCCGTGGGCAGGGACACCTCACGCTAAATCATATCACCCAAGGCTCTGTCCAGCCTGGCCTTGAACACCGCCAGGGATGGAGCATCCACAACCTCCCTGGGCAACCCATTCCAGTGCCTCACCACCCTCACAGGAAAGAATTTCCTCCTTAGATCCAACCTAAACTTCCCCTGTTTAAGTTCGAACCCGTTCCCCCTTGTCCTGTCACTACAGTCCCTAATGAAGAGTCCCTCCCCAGCATCCCTATAGGCCCCCTTCAGATACTGGAAGGCTGCTATGAGGTCTCCACACAGCTTCTCTTCTCCAGGCTGAACAGCCCCAACTTTCTCAGCCTGTCTTCATACAGGAGGTGCTCCAGCCCCTGATCATCCTCATGGCCTCCTCTGGACTTGTTCCAACAGTTCCATGTCCTTTTTATGTTGAGGACACCAGAATAAGGTTGAGGTTGAGGATAAAAGGGAGCGACTGAAGCGAATTATAACATGTAATACTACTAAAACCACTGAGGCATTCCCAAAATTAGGATATTAAGATTAGTAAAATGAGCTGCAAAGCTTAATGCTGAGGTGATTGTTATGTGAACTACATGGCCCACGGGATTCACAGCTTGGGGGGAACTCCTGGCTCCCAGACATCTCAGTACAAAGTGAAACACTCCAGTTTGGATCTGAACCGGATCAAAACCAACTTTAATGTCCCTAAAAAGAAAACAAATCTGTAGGAGTCTTTGGTGCAAAACATCACAATGTACAGGTTTTCTTCTTACTGAAAGTAACAACTGGTTTAGCAATGAAGAATAAAGTTACTGGTCTAACCCGAGCTCTTTGGCACTGGAATACCCTTAAAAACATTTTAAAGGGGAAGGAGAAAAGTAGCTTATTCAAAGTACCCCACCTCACAAGGGAAGAATAAGCACCCAGGACTCTGCTCTCCTGAACCTGGTACCCAGAGTGCGCTCACGAACTGGTTGTAGCAGTTAACACTGGTAGGAAGCTCTGTTTTTCAGTAAGCCCGTGTTGCAGATCAACCTCACTGCCTAGGATGTACATGGAAACGTTATGCCAGTAGTAAAATCCTTGTTGGCACGAAGTAGATGAATTCTATGCATGTGCTTATGCAGATGTGAAAACAAGCAAGTGAGAGTCCAAAGCCCTGGGGTGTCAACAACAAAATTCTTTCCTGAAGAGTTTAATTTGTATAGGAATAATTGAATTTATACTGATCTAACACTCACATAACGCAGCCCTGGTTAAGAGCTATCAAAGCGCCGCATGGAAACCAAACACTGACACCATGCAGCGTTCTTGGGCCTTACAAAGAGGTCTGACTGACAGGATGGTCCAGAGAAGGCAACACTGCTAGATCTGTGGCTTGAAAAGAAAATAATCCCTGAAGAGCTACGAATATTCAATAAGGAAAATGATGCTTTAAGTTCATTGTGAATGACATAAAACTAGGAAAAACTAGATGTATCACAGCAAACAGTAAAGCTTGTGAACGACGCCGGTGCTAAAACCAAGTGGTCAGTTCAGAAACCAGGATTTCAAACTGATCATCTAAAAATCATGTAATTGTTAAATATTTGTATCAAAGGGCCATTTTTGTCATCTTAATGAGTTTGCCTTATACCATAAAGTAGGAAATAAGGTTTTAAGTACTTGAATGTCTGATTGTGCACTTGAAGATCATCATGCTTTAGAAATATAAATACAATATGGAAAACTCGAGTCTTAGGAAGATACCCAAGTACCTAAGTTTATTCAGTGCCTTATTGTTAATATGATATTAAAACCACTGTAACTTACAGAAGCAGGACTGTAGTTTATGACTGAACCAGTACATCCACATAAACACCAAACAGAGCATGGCTTTAGCCAAGTACCAACCAGTGTTGAGGAAGTTTATCCTAACTAAAACGCGATGTTTGTAAGATAGACACGGTGCTGGTGGGATCTGCTTGGTAGAGCTTCATAGGAACTAAAGCAGTGATGACACACATGCTCCTGTGTAGCATGGTATCATAGAACAGTTCGGGTTGGAAAGGACCTTTATTAAAACCCTTTAGCAACGAAGGGGCAGCCAAATGTGAATACCTAAACCCTGCAGCACCATGGACAAAGAGGAGAAAGAGGCAGAGAAGAAGGTTATTATTCTACAAGCCAGAGAATTAACCGATTTGAATGGTAGTTTGTAGGAGTACGCAGATGAATTCAAATGTCCCGACTTCACTTGGTACCCAGCATGGTGGGTTTATGCTTTTACCTATAGAGAAGCACTTGACCAACTGTGCTCCTCTGACAGCAATTATTGACTGTCCTTTCTGTGCTCAGTAAATAAAGGCCTTTATCAACTGCTCTGTAAACTCTAGATGTTGTAGCCTTAGGAAGAGTCCTTAGTATTTGATCAATAGCTTGGAAAAAATATTTAGCAAGGCCAAGTTTAACAGAGTAGGGACAATCTGAATGTCAGCTTCTGAAAGACTTCAAAAGGTAATGAAAAACAGATACTACTTCACCCCTCTGAGACATAAGAGACCTTCGAGCAGCTCCAGTGCCTAAAGGGGCTACAGGAAACATGGAGAGAAGCTTTGGAGACGAGCCTGTAGGGACAGGCCAAGGGGAATGGCTTTAACCTGCCAGAGGGGAGACTGGGATGAGCTCTTAGGCAGAAGCTCTTCCCTGTGAGGGTGCTGAGGCGCTGGCACAGGGTGCCCAGAGAAGCTGGGGCTGCCCCATCCCTGGCAGTGTTCAAGGCCAGGTTGGACACAGGCTTGGAGCAAGCTGCTCTAGTGGAAGGTGTCCCTGCCCGTGGCAGGGGATGGAGCTGGATGAGCTTTAAGGTTCCTTCCAACACAAACCAGGCTGGGATTTTATGATTTATTTTGATAAAATACCTATGCACAAAAAAGTACTTGCATGCCTTAAAACCCCTTTTTAATTCAAATTAACCAACTCAGAGACGACACATAAGGAAATTAAGACACTGCTCCAACAGACTACAAACCAAAGCGTGTCAAAGAACACCCGTAGGCTACGTGAGTGCAGAAAGTGTGATTTAAATGGTACTTTCTTCCTTTTAAGACATAAACATCCCTACAACCCATCTTCATACCTCATTGCTGAGGCACTGAAATAGGTGCCATTTTTCAGTATTATGTTCTGTACATCCACCAGTAACTGGGAAAAGCCTCAGGGATTTGAGAAAGCAGAGAAAACAAACCAGCCTGCTTACAGGGATGGTTCATCACCTTGGTTCACAGCAGCTTTATGCAAGAAGAGCTTCACCTCACTTGGTTCTTTTGTTGTTTTCCCTTTTATTTCTGTTATACTTTGTAATCTAAATGCTTTATTTTCTCCTTGCAATCATCAAAGGCTCACTTTCTAAATTACTTCATCCTCCCATTGCTCAGGGAACGTGAATTACACTGAATGTTGATCTTGGTTTCCTAATGGCTCCTTTTTTGCCTTCAGTATTTAAGTTCAAACCAAAAAGAACCCCTGATGTCTATGAAAGAATCATAGAAGGTAAAACCATGTCAAACCAAATTCCTCTTCAGTGACCTCATGTTCTTGTCTTCGTAGGCTTTCGTATCGGACTGGTCAAGACACAGCTAACTGCGACACATGCAGGAACAGTGCATGTATTATCTACAGGTAGGTTAAAATCCTCCTATTCCCACTTTTCTTGCGTGAAAGTAATGCTTTATTCACTAATGAAGGATCAGTTGTTAGCCTGGGTTTTTCAATAACACAAATAGAACATAATAAATTTAAGTACTCCACTGAATTAAAGTCAACAGACGCCGAGTCTAAAACTTTCAGATCGGATAGTCAGTACGAGTGTTGTAGCTTGAAGGGGGCCTATAGGGATGCTGGGGAGGGACTCTTCATTAGGGACTGTAGTGACAGGACAAGGGGTAACGGGTTAAAACTGAAACAGGGGAAGTTTAGATTGGATCTAAGGAGGAAATTCTTTCCTGTGAGGGTGGTGAGGCACTGGAATGGGTTGCCCAGGGGGGTTGTGAATGCTCCATCCCTGGCGGTGTTCAAGGCCAGGTTGGACACAGCCTTGGGTGCCATGGTTTAGTGTGAGGTGTCCCTGGCCATGGCAGGGGGTTGGAACTGGATGATCTTAAGGTCCTTTCCAACCCTAACTATTCTATGATTCTATGATGGGAAATGTTACAAGGTCTGAGCTTTGCTGTCCCATTGCTAGATATGTTTAAATATGTTCTGTCCAACAACTCAACATACTTTAGGCAGGAGTGACTGGACTTGGGAAGTTGTTTTGAGACTGGATAGCAAAAAGAAGCAGACACAGACCAAAGCCTACCCTGTCTCCCCCTTTCTGAGGCCAGTCCTGTGTAGCTTCTTGCTCAGGGCAGCCTGGGAAGGTAGAACACAGGACGTTTGCACTGCTCTTATTTCATTAGCTAAAAAAGTCCAATTGGAAGTTGTTTAAAAACGTTGATTAAAAGACTTAAAGATTTCAATCAGATTTAATTCTGATTTAATCATTAACAAGATTTAAAGGTAAGGAACCTTCCAGTTTCTCTCTTTTGTGCTCCCTGCAAATGGAGTGACTCCAGAAATGCAGATTTCAAGGCTTTCCCTATCCATAGGCTGACAGAAGAGCAGGCAGGTCCAGTTCTTGGGTCCCACCAGTGGCCTGGAGCTATCAGTGCTGGGCTGTTACCTGAAGCAAGGTTTCCAGGGGAAGCTTTAGCAAAACTCAGCTCAGCTTTCTGACACATGAGGAGAATAAGTGCTGCAGGCAAGAAGAGAGTGCAAAACAGGGACATTATGACAAAACTGAATTACTGAGACAAGGTAAGTAGCCAGAAGGGATAAAAGAGAAATTCACTGATAAAACTACCACTGAAACAGAGTGCCTTGTAGGAGTTCCTGTTCCTCCTCAAGTCACATATGCTACTTTCATTAGTAAGGGTGCTAAAGTTACTCTTAAACCTTGATTTAATGATGCACACTTCATCTTTGCAAAAGGTTTGCGTGGCAAATGCTGGACAGAGCTATGTGGTTTCTTTTTAGGACAAAAGGCCTTTTAGGAACACATACTAAAGCTTAGGTTAAACTGTGCAGCTGAAAACCTGAGTATGTTTGAGGGCCCTCGGCCTTGGAAGCTGTTGGTAAATATCCATGTCAGACCAGGAGGACTGTTCTGTTTGTCCTGCTGTGTGTTCCACTGGCTGCTTTTACAATAGGCTCCTGCTCTGGACCCTCAGCCTTGAGCTCTTTTCCCCATGTAGTAGATAGAGGACACTTAAGGGAAACAGAACTAATGCCCTTACAGGACAAATCAATGATTTGAAGGGAAAACCTTAACTTCTCCCCAAGTGACTTGGTTTCTTTTTAATTATGATTCAATTTTGAACCCAGTAGCATTAACAACAGAACAGTCAGAGCTGTTTCTAACCTGCAGACTGCAGTGAAGCAGCATCCGAGGGGAGGGATTAAGTTGCCCTACTGACTCCCCAACTGCAGCCTCTAATGTCAAGCACAGCACAGATGAGAAGCTACAATGCAGAAACAATCAGTGTAATTAAGGATGACTTTGCAGAATATTAATATATAGCACAAAAGCCATAGACAGTGTAGGAAGAGACAAAGAACACTTGTACTTTAAAGGGGTTTTAGCTGATCTTTAGTATCCAAAATGCCAATACTGCTAGTAACCATTCTAAGAATATAGTTTTGAGAATACAGTTATTTTGTATATGAGATTTAAATTTTCTGCGAAAATTCCAAATTTATTTTGATGTTCTTTTGCCTTTACATTGAAAAGAATTTATTACAGTTCTTAGTATTACAGGAAAAAGGAAAACTGGGTTATCTCAGTTCTTTTAATAAATAGGAAACTAATCGAACATGAAACACTATTAAAAACATAAGGTACCAAAACTTAAACTGTTTTAGATGTGGGTTTTTTTTCCCTATTCCCTATTTCTCTCACAGTTCCTCTTATTTCTCTGATAAAAAGTATGTTCTAGAAGTTGTCAGGAACTCCAGACATGGGAGGCCTCGCCATCTTCCACCACACAAGACACGCCACATTAACTGCATCACACAGCAGTTCACTGCTTCCACTCCCAATTAAACACCCAATTAGGCCTGGGCTTTAGAGGGGGAAAGGCTCAGTCTGGGTAGGAACAGCTGAGGGACCTGGGGGGTTCAGTCTGGAGAAGAGAAGGCTCAGGGGGGACCTGATGGCTCCCTACAACTGCGTGACAGGAGGATGGAGCCAGGAGGGGCTGGGCTCTGCTCCCAAGGAACAAGGGATGGGACAAGAGGAAACGGCCTCAAGCTGCACCAGGGGAGGTTTAGATGGAGATGAGGAACAATTCCTTCCCCGGAGGGTGCTCAGGCATTGGAACAGGCTGCCCAGGGCAGGGCTGCAGGCACCGTCCCTGCAAGGGTTCACACACCAAGGAGACGAGGTCTCAGTGCCGTGGGTTAGTGGTGGCCTTGGCAGTGCTGGGGAGCAGTGGACTGGATGAGCTTAAAGCTCTTTTCCGACCTGGTTGATTCCATGATTCTCCTGAAGGCTTCACCAGCCAATGGATTTGGGGAAGCACGCCATCAGTGGTGCTGCTTCTTACAAAGCTCTTGGCTCAAACAGCAGAGCAACTTCTATATCAGGCAACAGCATTGCACTACATTGTAAAGCCCAAGTATAAAGTTCCGACTACATAGCAATAGTCTAAAACAGTCAGAAAAAAGCATTCAACATCATCTCTATAGTATTTCTATACAGTATTTAAAACATAATAATGTGATTAAAGTAGCAAAAATAAACCATTTTATCAAGTGTTGAGCTGTGACAAATGTTAATCTATTCCATTACTATTGGTATCTCATAATCCACTCTTTCCAAATCATCTTCTACCAAACTAAAAGAACAATAGACAAAGAAAAGACAAAAACTTTTACATCTATTACAAACTAAAGTATGTTCACTATTTTCAAAGATAGAAGGTAAGTGTTACTCAAGTATATTGCCAGGACAAAGGCAACTTAAATACTGATGTCTATCAAAATGCTGCTGTTAAGAAGCAATTGCACTGCTATGCAGAAACTGAACCAATTCTAAGCCACCCAAACCTATATGTACTAAAGTCTTCAGAGCCTGCTTTATTCTGTAATTATCTTTTAGTGGAACTGCCCTTTCCACTCCTGTTTAAATTATCATCCCCTGTGAATTGTAATCCTTGAACAGAAATCTGTATGAGAAAAATGAGGCTTCTCTTTTAATACTGTGTGCATTATTCTTAGGCCTTCAGAGCGAGTTATTTCCATGAAGGAGCATCTTGAAGTATTCAGGCTAGGCTTCTCTTTAGGCAAAAAGATCACAAGTACTCAATTGCTTTTACAAGGTTATTTTAGCTCTTGTAAGTGAACTTTAAACCAGACCAAATCATGAGCCAATTTCTGCATAGGGAGAACAGACAAATCAATAACACACTGCTGTATTTATGGAATCACAAATGGGTTGTGTTGGAAGGGACCTTAAAGCTCATCCCGTTCCAACCCCTTGCCACAGGCAGGGACACTTTCCACTAGAGCAGCTTGCCCCAAGCCCTGTCCAGCCTGGCCTTGAACACTGCCAGGGATGGAGGAGTTTTGGTGGGGAGAATTACTCAAAGCTCTTCTCTTGTCACTAATTTAGCCACTTTTTACACCTTTGAAATGGTGGATTATGCTGGTTTTCAATGCTCGGTTTTGTCTTTGATATTGAAGTTAATTTTAAGATGTATTCCAAGTACTCAACAGAACATATATGATCAGAATCTCTGCCACGTAGCTCTCAATACAACAGTGGCAAATCAAACAGGATTGCAATCACCAATTCATTAGGCAGCACAAGCCCATGTGGAAGTAGTTCACTTGTAAAGGTTAGATATAGTGATAATTGTTAATATTCATAAATATGGCAATAAGACAAGTAGACATCAATCCCTGAGATAGCAAAATCAGGTACCTACATGATAAGAATAGCAATGTCATCTTTTTATTTCCTACCCACACTAATTAATTTACATTTTCTCTCATCTTATCTCTAGACTAAGATGCTTAGCAGTAAAAATGGATCTTAATGGCTTGCTAACACCAACTGCTTTAGATCCTGGCCTTCGAGACTAGCAGGTTGAAATAGGAAATTCATGAGATCCCTCAAAAGTATGGTCAGGCAGTTTTTGAGTGATCAGTGCTTATCTGGATCCCACTATTCCAAGCTGTGACATGCCATACCATCCAGTTAATGTTATCCAGAAGGAGACACTGTGACATTAATTCCTGGTTCACCCAGTGACTTAAATGCAAAGAGCTGGGCTGTTCTATAAATGCTTGTAGGGTTTGGGCCTTCACATTATAAACTAGGTAATAAAAGGTGAACAGAAGGGGGGTGAATGAGATGAGAAAGGCCCAGGTCAAGTAGGAGGAGAAAGGTTTTCCCTTAAGGCAGAACACAGAAGGCTCCATCCGTGGAGGTTTCAAGAGACAAGTGCATAAAGCCCTCAACAACCCAGTCCTGAACCTGAATTTGTCCATCTTGCAAATAACCAACGTATCCTCTCATTAGCATCTAATAGTCTTAAAATGATTCATGTTAATAACTTGTGACTGTGGCATGAAGAAGAAAACCCATCCGTATTCCTAAGCTTGTTGCTAGATACCCACCCACAGTCCATATGCTTCAACCCAAATGGTTATGACTCCTCAAACTCTGTTTTCAATCCCTTCTACAGCAACAGGATTAGGGAAAGTTCACTCTGCTGCCAGTGTGCAAAAAATAAACTCATCTATTCTCTAAATCATCCAAATAAGCTAGGTCAGCTACTGCAGGCTCAAGTGTTCCAAACTGGCACTGAATATAGCAAATTAATACATATATTCCTAAGAAAAATAAAGAAATTAAACCTCCTCTTAGCCAAGGAATCCAGCAGGTGCTTTAACAAGTGAGGTGACCTTTTTGGAAGACCTGTTTCAAACTCTTATAATCCTCTCTTTCTTTCTTTTTCCACTATCCCCAGCCTAAACAAAGCTTCACAAGCTTGGACAGTTTGCCCAAGCCATAAGCAGAAAATCCTCCACAGCAATCCCTAATCCACAGTGATAGGATTTAGAGACTGGGATAAGCCAGAGAAAAGCAGCTTGAGGAAGTTGGCCACCTTGTATTCATACCTTGAGTGAGGTGTCCACGGTGTCCACGTTGCCCCTCTACTCTGCTTTCATGAGACCTCACTTGGAGCATTGTGTGCAGTTCTGGTGTCCTCAGCATAAGAAGGACATGGAACTGTTGGAACAAGTCCAGAGGAGGCCACGAGGATGCTCAGGGGCTGGAGCACCTCCTGTATGGAGACAGGCTGAGGAAGTTGGGGCTGTTCAGCCTGGAGAAGAGAAGAGAGAGGCCTCATAGCAGCCTTCCAGTGTCTGAGGGGGGCCTATAGGGATGCTGGGGAGGGACTCTTCATTAGGGACTGTAGTGACAGGACAAGAGAGAATGGGGTTTAAACTGAAACAGGGGAGATTTAGGTTGGATATAAGGAAGTCTTCACTGTGGTGTGGTGAGGCACTGGAGCAGGTTGCCCAAGGAAGTTGTAAATGTGTGAGTATATGGAGTTATTATGGGGGAGGCTTAAAGAAGAGTCAAAACCAGACCAAATTTGTGAGTGGAGAGAACCACACAGAATAAGGAGTATTTCAGGAAAAGGTCATTTTGAGAGGAAACCTGTAGAGACTTTGGATACAAACCCAGCACTGAGCAAAACAGAGCTGTCAGAGCTGTGACAGGTGACAAAATCAAGGTCATGAATGCAGGAAGCAGAAAGCTCTGCAGGGCAGTAACATGATATAAGAAAGTCATACAAACACATAACACTTGCTGGCTTTACTAGTATTGCCTATGCTTGATAGAAAGACCAAAAATAAAGCTAGCTATAGATAATTTAGGAAGATATGTGGAAAATTACAAAATAAGGAGGTTTTTGGCTTCTTTTTTTTGCAGCACAAAGACTGAAACTTAAGTTTGCAAACAAGCTGCTTGCCTGAACAGAGCAGGTACACGACAAAGCTGGATAAACGCATCTTGATAGACAAGAGCCAATTCTTCTGCAGAATTTACAGTTCTAAATGCTGAAATAATTAATGTTTTCATTCATTTTCAGCAGCAAAATATTTCATTTGGCTGCAAATAGCTGAGCCTGAACTGCTGAAAACGGGTTTATACAGGAGAGGATGATAATAACATGGGTTCTGTCATATGGACTAGATCTAAGATGTTTTTTCTCTCGAGATCTATCTTAAATAGGAATTGATTATGAAAAACATCACTCTCTTCAGCAAGGTTCTTTAAAAACAATTCATCTTTTACATCAAGTGCTTCTTGAGAGCTCCCCTGCAAGAATCACTTCTGAAAGAAGTAAAAATGAACCGTGCCGGTGGCAGAGCTGAAATGCCGTTTTCTGTCCCCCCGACTTAGAATCACAGGATAGTTAGGGTTGGAAAGGACCTTAAGATCATCCAGTTCCAACCCCCCAGCCATGGCACCCAAGGCTGTGTCCAACCTGGCCCTGAACACCGCCAGGGATGGAGCATCCACAACCTCCCTGGGCAACCCATTCCAGTGCCTCACCACCCTCACAGTAAAAAACTTCTTCCTTAGATCCAATCTAAACTTCCCCTGTTTCAGTTTGAACCCGTTACCCCTTGTCCTGTCACTACAGTCCCTAATGAAGAGTTCCCTCCCCAGCATCCCTATAGGCCCCCTTCAGATACTGGAAGGCTGCTCTGAGGTCTCCACGCAGCTTCTCTTCTCCAGGCTGAACAGCCCCAACTTCCTCAGCCTGTCTTCATACAGGAGGTGCTCCAGCCCCTGATCATCCCCGTGGCCCTTCTCTGGTACAAAGCTACTATAATATATGCCACGTTCTGCCCAAATTTACATGCCACTTTACATGAGATTTAGAGAGCTCTTAAGGAAGAGTCAACTTCATTCTGAGATTCATCGTAATACTGAAAGCATTTATGTGGTGGGGATTCACAATGAACTGATATCCCCATTTTAGCACAATCAAACTCATGACGTTTCAGGGTATTTCTAAGCAGCCAGGACTTGGTTTTGGGACAGCCTTACCCTTTTGATGAGGTTTATAATGTGGCTCCTTTGCTTTATAAGGTAAACTCGAAACAATTTGTAGCATAAATGTTGAAATAAGGGTTGGACAGGGCTTGGAGCAAGCTGCTCTAGTGGAAGGCGTCCCTGCCCATGGCAGGGGGTTGGAGCTGGATGAGCTTTAAGGTCCCTTCCAACCCAAACCAGGCTGGGATTCTAGGATACAGTCAACTAAATAAATGGGTTTACATCATTAGATGTTTTTCTTTCAGCAGTCTGCTCTGGGGTTCCTGGCTGCCACCCCATCCTCCCAGGCCTCGTAGACGGGAGAGAAGCCAGCCTGGGAGCCCTCAAAGAGCATTTCACCACAAAAATAAGGGGGAGAAGTAGGATTTCTAGTTTTCAATCACTTCACAGCACATCTACTATAGTCCTCAAGGCTCCCCTAAACAGGAGGGAAAACTTTACGCTATCCCATTCCTATTTCTCTTTTGCAATATGTCCTTTTTTTAACCTTCGTCTTCCCCTTGCAGTGCAAGAACTGTGGAGATCCAACTGAAGCGTTTGTTTTACATCTGAATGTCAGAAACTAAGCATCAGATGTGGGTTTAATTGAAATCTTTGTCATCACAATTAATAACCAATTGCTTTTCTCATCCCATTTTTAGCGTGGAACTGGATTTTAAACAGCAAGAAGATAAACTACAGCCAGTTTTGAGAAAACTTCATCCTATTGAGGAAACTCAGGTTGCACCTTTGCCTTATTCTCAGGAGAGCTACTCCTCCACTCCCAAGCAAAAATCCAAAACTGAATCAAAAAAGCACGGAAGATGGAAACTCTGGTTCCTTTAACCCAAGTCCATGTGGAGTTCAAGGCCTTCTTTGACAAACACTTGGAGTTCTATCAATCCTCGCTAAACGGGATCGTGGTAGACTGAGCAGTTACTGGCCAACGTGGTTCTGACCGTTGTGGTGACATCCAGTTCTCACCCTGTGTACCAAAAAGGCCTTTGTACCTATAGACTCCTGTCCAGAAGCAAGGTGTTAAGAGAACCCCTTGCCTAATCCCTTGCCAACTTTGATTTGCAGTTCACCAATGTGGGATGTAAAACCTGAATTGAAATTTGTACAAAGGTGGAAAGTAAAACTATTCCCCCCGCCCTTCTCCTTAGATCTGAAAGCGTCACATTCTAACCTGGTAAATTGTAGGCTGTCATCCTGTACACAGCTCAATATCACTGTTGTTTTCAAGCCTTTTGGGGTTTGGTTTATTGTCTTTAAACAACAACAAGGGGAGGAAATAACAAAGCAAGCCTTATGTTTGCAGTGGTCTTCAGTTTTACAAATCCATGTTGATCGGGGAGTGCAGTTTTCAGCACAGTTATCCTGGACAAAGCACAATTTTTCATGTGGTCTGAGACCATGACTAGTCTCTAAGATGTGACTCCGTGTGTATCTGCCTTCATGCGATGTAGACTTCAACTAAGGTACCACACCTTGACAGCGCGCCATCATTTCTTATTTAGCTCTGTCCTCATCACCAGAGGAACACGTTTGCTGCTCATCTTCAAGGGGTGAGCAGCCAGAAACCTCCCGAGGTCAGGAGGAGCCTTTAACCACAGCACAGGGTCATGGCTACAGGACAATCATCTGTCCTAGATCTCACTTCGAAGTCTTTTGGTACCCAAAAACGTCTAAATGACACATTCTGACACATTAACAAACCCAACCCCACCAAGAGAAACCAAAAGCTCTACAAATTGTTGGCACTTGCCCTAATTTACTATCTTTTTGTAATGCAGCCTTTGGAAAACCTCTACAACACTGCAGAAGGCACCAGAGAATTTATAGTGTGCATCATGCTTTGGAACCAGTTTGGAAGGAGCTGTAAATTTTAGATGCTATTTATTTGCTCAGCTTTTCAGATGGGTTTTCCAGCACATCGTAATTTATCTCTCAATCCATTAACTGTACTTGCTAACCAACACACTTAGGGAAGAGATGGGAATCCATCTTTTTTTCCTCATTTGGGGGGATTTTTCCTGAAAATCACACTTTAAATTTTGCTCTCAATTATAAACCCACGATTTTTTCCTCCAAGTATTTGCTATTGTCATTAAAATTCCATCTGGCATTATGGAAAAAGTTCCATTTGTGGAAAAATTTCCCATGCTAGAAGCAGCCAGGGAATGGGAATCATCTTCTGTGTTTTTAAGGATTTAAGCCCATTTGAGTCACAGTGTCATGTGCCAAACTGGTTTGAAATCACATATACCCTGCAGCATCACTAAGACACAAACTCTTCAGTCTTTAGGTAGAAGAAAAGTAATCATGAGCAGAAGAGTTTGCACATACTGAAACATTGGAGGTGTTTTGGTTCACACTGTTTCTCCTCTTAGCTCAGCATCAAATCCATTAAGGAGTATCACATGCTTTCCCCCCCACCCAAAGCAAAGAGAAGGAAGTAAAAATGGGAAGAGAAGTGCAGAAGCAGCCTATGTCCAGCTCCAAATTAATCTCAGCATGCTTTAATGGAATAAGGTCACCTTTACAGGTAACCTTCAAGAGGGCTACAAGTTCTTGTACATAGCAACCAAAATCCCCACATATTTTTGTGAAAGCTGAAGGATTAGGAAGGGGATCCTGTGGACCAGGATGGAAGTGCAATTGTTTCCATGTGGAAAAGAAACACGTGTTTCATGTACTTTATATTGTTTATAACTGGAAACGTTTCAGAGTTTACACAACAGCTCATCCAACATGCTTTAGAACCCCAAATATTTCCTAAAAAGAATATATTTTTTCCTAAACAGAAAGAAAGAGCAAATATGGACATACAACTATAACAGTATTCAGTCTTATTTTTAAATAGTGTTAAGAATTCATGAGCTCATCCATGCAAAAACGCCTAAACTGGGGTTTCTTTTAATCAAATCAGTGCATCCCTCAATGGCAATCAGTTATAGATTATAAGTGTCACTGAATCAGTAGCTTTTCCCCATAAGCCTGTTCTGAATGTTCTAGCTTGACACAAAACTGAACTGGTTTTACGTTACTGACTCACACAGAGACCAATGTTCTGCAACCCCTTCAAAGGACAGAGGAGAAGTCACTGGTGAAGCGTCTCAAGAGCTCAAAGTGGAAGTTCTTACAGTGTGTTCTCTGCATGGGCAGGTTATTTTCTTACCAAGTTGCAGATTTTTAGTTTTATACATGTTTTTAAGACTGGGAAAGCCAACATCCATCTAGAGCCTTGCTTTTCACAATGACATCTCGGGTCCTGTCCTACCATCCCATGGGATTTGTAATAAAACCTTTTTGCAAGTGTGGAAAACGCATCATCTTGTATTACCTTTAGAATCACTCCAGCTCAGGTTAGATAGACACTGAAAGAAAACCCCTCATTCTTTAGAGCTTTTAGTTCCATGTGACTGACAAAGCTATTCTCCCCCTAACTTAGGAGACCGTACAAAGTGCAGGTAGGAGGTTACAGCAGAGAAAATGCACCTTTACCTTCCACATGGCACATAACATCGCTTTGCCGAGTTCACTGATACACTCCATACACTGATTTGCTATATGCACCTCTCCCATCTCATGCTTAATAATGATTTTTAGTCAATAAATACTGCAGTGATTTTCTATTACTTGCTATTTCCTGAGTCCGTATGATTTCCATTAAGCGGCAGTTACGTTCTTGGGTTTAGAGCTATTAGGAAACACTATTCCTGTGGGTAGCACTTGTTTTCTTCAAGACAGAAAAAGTCACTGTAAAAATAGTTTAAGAATCAGGATAAACTGAAACAAAAATCATGATTAAAACTGGAAAATCCTACCATTGGTACAAAGTGTTTGCTTTTTCTTGCTTAAGATGCAAAACCACCGTCGATGCCTTTTAATTACACTCTGTGTTTTAAAGGTTAATCACCGCTTCAAAATCTAATAGGTTCATTTTTCATGAACACCTTCAAATCAAGCAGGCTGTTAGGTTGCACCATTTCTTTAGCAGCTGTAAAATAGCAGGGCTTCTATATTACTACTGGGATTTGTTAACTGGATTGCCACTCAAAATATGACTGCTGCACCGACACCATTCTGCTCCCATAGACTGAAACAGACTGCATGGAAGAGTTTTGAGGATGATGCCAGCATCCATAAAATAGAGCTGTGGCTTATTAAAAATAATTGGAGTGCCAGAAATTCGCTGTCCATTGGTGGAGGTGAGTGCAGTTTGTTCTGATGAACATGAGGAGGGCACACTCCATACCCACTCACTGCGTGGGTGATAGTAGAAGAGCTCAGTGTTAGTGATGGAACAAAAGCACTGCCATCATTCAGATGCCACTTCCACGTTTGTGAAAGGAAGGTTGCAATACATAATTTCAGATGGGTTTGATAAGAAATCATGCAATTCACTAAAACAAACTATACATTTTTACACCACAGAGGTCTGGGGAAGAAAATAAGGCTCCCTCCAATACTTTGGAGCCCACTGACCCCAAACTTCACAGATTTCAGGCACAGAAAGACAATTTACATCCAGCTTCAAGTCCTAAGTAACTTCAGCCTCAGAAATCTCTTCAATAACCATCAATAACTCATATTTTACTTAGACCTAGACTTGTATTTTACTGCCTTCCAGAAAGGCATCCTGCCAGGAAGATGACAAGGGATGGAGAATCCATCACTGCCTTTGATTGATCACTCCAGTGTTCACTTCCCACATCACCAGAGAGCCCTTGTTCTCTGCTCTGCTTTACACTTGTCACTCTCCAGTGCTGCCACCATCTCCTCTTTCCTTTGACAGATACAAACTTCACCCTACATAGATTCTCCTTCACTATCCCCAAGGGGCATCTCTAAATCTTCCAGGCTCAGGTCTCACCACAAACCCTTTTCTCTCTGATGACTTCAGTAGCATTTCTGGTTTGGTTTCATCACGTCCTTGTTTTAAAGTGTAGAGGAGGGGAAATAAGCAATATGGGAAACACTCCACTCATCAGTGAGTCAGGAAGTCCTCTCCTGACCAGTGCTTCCGAGACACACATCCTGAGAGTATCTAAAAACCACATTTTATCACTGATCGCAGGAGGTGTTCACACTTTGTTTGCCATAAACCACTGTGTGCTCTTCAGAGCCGCTTTCAGTAGGGACAGTGTCCTGGGAGTCAGGCCACTTCCTACCTTCTTTGTTCCTCCATCTGAGAGTTGGATTGTTTTATCATTATCAAAATGGAATTAGATTTGTTCCACCACATAAAGGGACCAAGATGGTCTGTTTACACAGTGATCAGGGAGTCGCACAGCTCTGCCAACTGAAGCATCTGCCCAAAACTGCACACACACAGGGATCCAAACCCGCCACCTGGATGTCCTTTCTGACATTAGAAAGTTCAGAAACCAGCTTGTTTTGCTTGGCTTGGGAAGTGAAAAACATGCCAAGCTGATGGCCACAAGGAACTAGGGAGCAGCTGTGATTCATTTCGGACCTGCCAGTGTAGCTGGTCAATTCTGATTTACCGAAGGAGGGCAATATGCTGATTCGCATGGAACACAGCATTCAGCAGAAGTTACTAGGCAAGGAAAGAGATGGTTTGAAACTGTCCTTCAGGCTTCAAGGAGTTACTCTCAGTTTAGGGGGTTTCAAGGTAATATTACATTAGGAAAAGCTCTTCTCTGTGAGGGTGCTGAGGCGCTGGCACAGGGTGCCCAGAGAAGCTGGGGCTGCCCCATCCCTGGCAGTGTTCAAGCCCAGGTTGCACACTGCTCTAGTGGAAGGTGTCCCTGCCCGGGGCAGGGGTTGGAGCTGGAGGAGCTTTAAGGTCCCTTCCAACCCAAACCAGTCCAGGATTTTAAGATTCTAAACACATTCAGTAGGAGACATTTTGTGACCTGGTTGTAGGTGACTTCTTGCTGCACCACAAGTTCCAGGCATGTGCAGAAGTAGCCCAACAGCCAACTGATGTGAGCAGCAACTAACCCCAACCTCACATCAGGCACCTCGGCACCCAGAGGTTGCATCTAGTTAACTACAATGCCACATAGAACCTTCTACTCAGCCAGTAAATGGATCAAAATCACATGTGAGGCTTACAGAGGAAAAAGTAGCCAGAAATAATGAGTATTAAAAGGGTGACAAGGCTTTTTCTTGCATGTTAAAGACTCATTTGATATGGCAGCCTGGAAACTGATGTTAATCCCCAAAGATATAAGTTCACTGCTTTCATTGAAACAACCTGCGTAAGTGGCCAGACTGTGCTTAATCTTCATTAATACACACGCTGGTGACGCTGAGGGTTTGGATCTTTAATAAGTTCTTAAGGCTAGAAGAGAGCAAGCAGTATCACAGACGTTCACTTAAAGTCTTCTTGCTACCAACTCCTACCAAAATCAGGGTCAAATCAGGTTTTAATCTCTTGCTTACACTCTATGTATTGGCTATGTTTGCTTCTTACAACGGGTCTTTGAAGATAATTCTCTTTGAAGGTGTACGATAAAAACAGCTTGTGGGTTTTATCTAGAAACACATTTAAGGAAGCAAATACGTAAAGAAAAGGTGTACAAAGTCAAAAGGCACTACTGGAGAATTGTTCCAGTCTGTTCAATGCTGCAGGAAAAGGCACCTCGTGCAATTAAACATGGAGAAGCTGCAATCTAAAGGTTTAACAGACAGAAACTTTGCCACCAACGTGAAATACGGCCTTGAAGAAGCTGAAGAGCAAAACCCTTTAGACGGTCCTCCCCCATACCAATGCCTCCCTATTCTGACTGAGACACAGGTGTCAGGTAAGTTACTCAAATCCTTTCTTATTTCCTGGACTAAGGTGGAACATTCGTTAACACAGGGAAGCAAATACATTGGAAACAGACTGTGGTGGTGGTACCGCCATCGCAACCTTATGTTGACGGTCAGGGATTTAGTTCAACTCATTCATCTTTCATCAATGCTCTTCCAAAGGAAACCGACCTGGTAACAGTCACTCGGGATCAGCCATACGGAACCCTCCCCTCCATGTTACAATGTAGAGAAAGTCCTTTGAATTATTTATGGTAGTTATCCTTCTGAAACCATAAATCCAGCGTCACATCCCCGTTACACCAGCGCATGCAGCAGCCCCTCCTTCTGTTGTTAGTGAACAGAAAGCACGTCATGTTTAAGGACTCCACCTCCTCTGCCTCTGTTCCAAGGCCATTTTCTCTTGAGCACTTCAATTCTTGACAATCCTCCACTGATCACATCGAATTCCATCCCCTCAGAGACATCACCTCCCGCTCACCTACCACACAGTCGGAAACAACACCGATGGAAGTCATGCAAGCACCAAACTCAGAAGGGTATATGAAGAGTATTATTAAAACAGAAATCAAAATGATTCCACCAACAACTGTCTTTGGGATCTACAGAGGTAAAACATGAAAGTTCACCCATGCAAAATACCACAGTTGTTCCATAAGGATTAGAACTGAGGTTTATAAAGAATGGAAATCAAACAAGGTTGATTGCCACCGTAAGGGGATCGTGAATGTGTCGCTATATTGTTGCCAAAGAGAAAAGAAGTCTTCTCTTGGTCGAAATGCACTACGTCTTCCATTTGTTTGAGCTCTTCAAAGCAGGATGCTCAGAGGAATGCTTCCAGCTGAAAGCTTAATCTTAATATATATATATTTCACTCTAGAGGAATAGATGCCAATTTCTCACCATTTCTGATCCAAGGTAGATTTTTAATATTTAAAGTGTATTATGCAACAGCAGTTTTGGATGCAGATGCCCTAAGCTCAGTATTTCAAGGTGAAAACACTCCAGCTTTGGTACACCGCTACAGCTATACTTACGTAAGGAACAATTTGCTACGTCCTGTATCTTACCTCTTTTGACAAGGTTATCCTTGCTTGAACTATGCCTCTGTAAGATCCTTTATTTGTAACATTCCTTCCTCCTACTCCTCCTCTATGGCTCATTCCCTGATATAAGCTCCAGGTGAAACTCTGCTAGCATTGACAGAAGAAAATTAATGCATAAATTCAACCTGACTCTGATCCAAGAGGGGTCAGGCTCTTGCTTGCTCATTGTCACTCCATTCACTCCCCCTACTTTGCTGACACTACAAAAATGAAGTGGTACCTGTTGATCACAGGGCATCCTTTCGACCACAGACTGAATTTTAAGCTAGGAGTAAGTACTCATGGAAAATACCCAGCCCCATTAACACTCATCCCATAATTACAGAGTATGTAGATAGAGGGAGTTCAAGCTGCATTCATGAGCACTACAGATATTCTTAATTACAACTGCACTTAGTTAAAACATACACAGGATTTTATCAAATATAATTTGATAAATGCAAAAGGAATAATTAAAGTTGTTAAATATCATCTAAGGCACGATCATCAAAACAGTAATTATTCACATTCACACTGTAGCTGATGAAGTTTCCTGTAGGTATGGCTTAGAAGGCTAATCCTTCTGCGCTACTTCCAACCCAAACCAAGCCAAACTGAGGGAAGCGGTCAAGTCTTGTACCCTTATAGAGAGTTAATGTATCTATTCTGCATATTGTTAATAATTCCTCTGGTAACACACAAACTAATAACATAAACCTTTTGACTTCCTTTCGTTGTTACTGTACCCCAGCACTAGAATATTCTGTAGGAATGATCTCTACTTATCGCCATTTCTTGCTCCGACAATAGACCTGGTGATCCATTACCACCTTCTCGCAGTAAAAACCATCAGTACAAATCAAATTGATGACTGAAGGTGAAAGTAAAGTTTGTGGGTGATGCACGAAAGACAAAAATAAGACTTTAGGATGTTTGCCAACACAAGCAGCACCATGAGCCAAGTAAATGGGACACCAGTAGGTAAGATGCTATGCGCAGGCTCTGTCCTCCGCACAAGTCAAATATCACTGTGTGCAATTACAGAGAGAAATACAATTAGAAAAGAAATAGGAGATCAAATAGAGAATGGACTCAGATACCTGGCTAACAAATAAACTCATTTTCAAGAAAGAAATCTTTGCAGCAAACCAAAATGAACCAAATCAGTGTAGATCAGAAGGATGACTACACAGACAGATGAAAAACCTGGTCCGCTCTGACCAATTCCCTGTGCATCAGTTGCCAGATGCAGACTCATAAGGAAGAATAGCAGGTAAAGGCAAGCACACAGCAAGCCTCCAAAACCACACTAAGATCTATCCCTGGTTTAGATATCAACAGGCCGAGCTAATTGTCATTATTTAGACCAATAGTATTGATACACTTAAATTCAAATGCCGTAATTCAAGTTACGTTTGCAAAACGTAAGAATTTGGGGCTTTATACTTCAGTCATTCAAATACAGCCACTACCTTGGTGTCAGTTGTAGTCCAAAAAGGCAGGTACATCCTTGTAGGGTGAAGTGATTGCTAATAACAAACACACAACTCTTATTTCCACACTCTTCAACTGGCTAATTACAAATAACACGTCATTTTGGTTAACAGAGACATCTCAAATCTGCCTCATCACAGGGCCACTGAGATTTTGAAGTACTTCTTTCTCCCCCCTATGTAAACCACCTAAAAAAAAACCCACAAGCCAGTTTCACAGCTTACTGAACACAAAGACAGTTACAGAAGGTTTTGATTGCTTTGGGTCACCTGGGATTGGAATCCTATTACAGTCAGGTTCCAAAAGATGTGACAGAGGTATTTAAGTTTACATCAAGAGACACTTACAATGAGCTCGGAATCACGTCCCATGGAAATGACTGTTCTGTTTACTGTCCTCAATAGCTTCTCCATGATTATCTGGACATGTCGTTGCGTTGGCCCCTAAGGAAAAGGAATAAATTAGTGGTAACTAGATGCAACAGACACCAATACAACTGAACTACTTCTGTTTGCCTTTAAATCTGTCTTGTGGAAGTTAAATAAAACACTGCTCTTGATCAAAAGCAGAAAATCAAATCTCCCATTTTAACAAACACCACAGAAAGTCTATTTTATTAATACATGTCACTGATAAGTTGACACATAGCGTTACTTATTTGAATGAAAAGCAAGTCCCTGGAAATCCAGCAAAGCTCACGGCATTTGGTTACCTCATCATTTTATCTTCCCAAGTCGCTTTTCCAGCATCCAAAGCCTACAGGCATTACCACATCCTGGGGCTGTTCTGCAACAGCCCAATTAAAGGGAACAGGAAAGCAAAGCACAACGCTTTGGTTGAGGACCTGAGATTTCAGTCAGTTGTTCCAAATTAGTATTTGTGTATTAGAGGTAATCTGCAACTTAAGAGTTGAACACGAAATATTCAGGGCAACCAGCTTCTAAGACCAAGGTCAGAAGCCTCATGCAGAATGATGCCACCAGGAACTGAAGCCAAAAAACACATGAGAAAAGAGAAAGAGATGAGCTCTGCTCCGACTTGTACTTTATAAACGGGCTTCTTCATGGCTCTCATTAGTCTGGAGGAGATGACTTCAAAAGGGGCCCTGAGAGGGAAAGGGGACACAATTCCACATCCAACGTTTGTGTTTTCCCAGATAATTATCTAAAGCAAACAGTGCTGATCCTTGATGAACCAAACATCCCGATTAACCACTGTCCTTCCTGCCCTGGATCTGTGTAATAACCCACATTTTATCACTGGATTGTGCTCAGTTATCAAAGGCTAAATACCATGAAAAAGAAAGATTAAACTCTTAACAATATCAATTTATTATCTATACAATATCTGCAAAAATGTTATTGGATAGCAGCGCTACACTGGATGTGCCTCAAACAGTAGGAACCATCCTGAGATGTCACACAACACATCCTCATCACTGGATACCTAAGAGGAAGGCTTAAGAGACACTGGTTTGGGGAATAAACAACAAAAGAACATCTAAGCCATCAGGAGTTACCTGCTCGATTCATTCCACTAAGATCCATTTCTTTTCAGTGTTAATCATCACAGAACCACACAATACTCACCACATCCTTCTTGTACAGCACTTCCAGGATGTTACTCAGCAGCTGGCAGCAAGCCTCCAAATCTTCTTGTCTTTCCAAGTGATACTTCAGCTGCTCCGTCATTGTTGGCAGCAAGATTTCCCTGCAGTCTGCACACAAAACACAAGGTTACATACACAGCTTTAAATAACCTCATAGCGCTGCCTAAATAGCCAAGCTGCTTCAGTGCTTACACAGGACCAGAGAACCTGGGAAAAGATGATAACTTCCAGATTTCCAGTCACTTTCCTTTCAACCAGAAGCATAAAAACCTGCAAAAACCGTGAGCAAGTGAAAATGAAGTCATGAGGTTAAGAATGCCTGGATAGGAGCCACCCTCCCACCCATCCCAGTTCTGCAAAGTACCTGAGTGGTCCCACTGAAAGAGGTAACTGAGAAAGGGCAAACAGAGATAAAGCAGAAGCTCTTCCCTGTGAGGGTGCTGAGGCGCTGGCACAGGGTGCCCAGAGAAGCTGTGGCTGCCCCATCCCTGGCAGTGTTCAAGGCCAGGTTGGACACAGGGGCTTGGAGCAAGCTGCTCTAGTGGAAGGTGTCCCTGCCCGTGGCAGGGGTTGGAGCTGGAGGAGCTTTAAGGTCCCTTCCAATGCAAACCAGTCTGGGATTCTGTGACTCCCAGGTCATTGGTGATCACAGCCTTCAGCCTCCTACAGAGAAGGGAAGAGTTCTAGGAGGAGCAGCTCCATGAACGCACCCCTAGGGCAAGATACCCAGCACAAAGGCTGCTAATCCTGCTCCCACAGACTGTTCAATGGGGAAAAGTAAAGGTCACTGACCGAAAAACAGCAACAAAACCACGTGCTATAATGCAGAATAGAGAGCACTCCACCTTCACAAGATGTTAGAGAGGAACTGAAAGACTCATCCTCATCCTGCCTTGTAAACTCACATGTACAGGATGAGAAATAACAGTGTTCAAGTATACCCAAACTCTAGTAGATCAAGAGAAATACTCATCAGTCTTAAGTGACTTACATAAGTACAATGCACAAGTGGCCTCTCATTCAAAGAATGTTCTTTGAAGGGTGTAGAGACAGGGCTTGGAGCAAGCTGCCCCAGTGGAAGGTGTCCCTGCCCGTGGCTGGGATTGGAACAGGATGAACTTCAAGGTTCCTTCCAACCCAAACTGTTCTATGATTCTATGAGATCATATTTTAAGTGCATCATATCTTGATTACTTCGACATACAAAAGAGGAAAGTTTAACCTTCCTCAGCCTGCCTGTCACAAACCCCTCCGGGCCCTGATTAATGGGCAACCTTGATAAATCCATAGTCTATAACATTAGTCTCCTGCTCTAAAGCCAGCCCTGTGATAGCTCACGAGGATGATGCACAATGATTACAGACAGCAGTAATTTGACATCTGTTCTCTACTGCTCAAGTCCAACCCCCAGTGATTAATGCCACAGGAATGTGCAGCAAGAATAAAATATTAATCTTTATAAAAGGATGCTCAGGAGGCATTAGCAACTCCGGAGCATCCGAGCAAAGACTTCCAATGAAGCACTGGCACCAGAACTCTGCTGAAGCTAAACACATGCAAGACATTGCTGTCAATTTGAAACCATTTCATTTGGAGGGACACTGGCAAACGCATTTCTTTATTTTATGGCTCATTTAGTTAATGTAGCCAGGAAAACACAACCTGTGCTTACTAACCTGTGCTTGCCATTTCAGTCGTAATAAAACAATGAAGGGGGCCTATAAGGATGCTGGAGAGGGACTCTTCATCAGGGACTGTAGCGATAGGACAAGGGGCGATGGGTTCAAACTGAAACAGGGGGAGCTCAGGTTAGATCTAAGGCAGAAGCTCTTCCCTGTGAGGGTGCTGAGGCGCTGGCACAGGGTGCCCAGGGAAGTGGTGAATGCTCCATCCCTGGCAGTGTTCAAGGCCAGGTTGGACAGAGCCTTGGGCAACATGGTCTAGCGTGAGGCATCCCTGCCCATGTCAGGGGGGTGCAACTTGATGTTCACAGAATGGCTTGGGTTGGGAAGGACCTTAAGATTGTTTTAGGATTATTAAGGTCCCTTGCAACCCAAACCGTTCTATGATTCTGTTATAAGAACTCTTATAAATGCTATATGCTGTCTACTCATATTTAATAGACTAACAATTTCCTAATGGAGAAATCACTGGATTTCCTAACTAAGAGTACAGCAGCTACACAGCTCACTTGGTAATTAGCTGGAAGTCATTTGTAAAGCAAAGCAACAGAGAATACAAACAACTCCATGGGACAAAGCAAATCAGACAAATCACTATTTACACAAACCCAAGCTTGTGACGTTTGCAAGGATGAGACACAACCACCACCAGCAATTAATTATATATCGAGGGCTGAAAACATGCATCAGGTTATCAGAAACTGCTCCACACTCGTTTATAAATTCATACTTACATTTAGATGTACTCATACAGGAGACTTGCACAAAGCAATTGCTTCAGGTGCTACCTTAAAGAGACGCTGCCTTTGGTCTGGGGTTTGAAGTGAGTGGGGCTTGGAAGGGAGAGGGAGACGAAAGGAAGAAGAGCTGCAGGGTTGGACTAAAGCAAAAGCTTTACAGAAAAGGATTGTGTGCACTGTAACAGATTAATGTAAATTACTGTGGTAGGGGAATAAGTGTTACTTAATATCTGCTTTTAATTCTATATGGCCATATATAGTTATTTTTGTGTAATTATTATATATTCAGAGATATATCTGAAGGGGGCCTATAGGGATGCTGGGGAGGGACTCTTCATTAGGGACTGCAGTGACAGGACAAGGGGTAATGGGTTAAAACTGAAACAGGGGAAGTTTAGATTGGATATAAGGAGGAAATTCTTTCCTGTGAGGGTGGTGAGGCACTGGAATGGGTTGCCCAGGGAGGTTGTGAATGCTCCATCCCTGGCAGTGTTCAAGATCAGGTTGGAGGAGGCCTTGGGTGCCATGGTTTAGTGTGAGGTGTCCCTGCCCATGGCAGGGGGTTGGAACTTGATGATCTTAAGGTCCTCTCCAGCCCTAACTATTCTATGATTCTATGTTTACACTGATACCTACAGTATCATATTTGTATTGCATACATAAGTAGATATTGATATGCTTATGTCCTAAGCCAAATACATATATATTTGTCCACACCAGTACATTTAAGGCTGTATTCAACCCTCAAAATCAAGTAACTTGCTGTTTCAGGATGTTAATCACTGGTGATAGAAAATGCTTTTGTGCATGCAAAAAGCTGCACCCAAGTAGCACAGATGAATACTGGGGTGTTTCAATGACCCTTTGGAAGCATCCAGCCCCTATGGAAAGGGCTTCTGATGATCTTAAAGGTCTTTTCCATCCTAGCTGATTGTATGGTAAAAGTTTCCTCTCTACAAAAATCAAGGAGTAGGACAGAATTAAATGAACTCCTCCACAGCAGAGACTGCACATCTCCCTGTTCACAACTATCCTTTATCCCGATGATATCTCTATCTGGGCAGCATCACACAACCACAGAATGGTTTGTGCTGGAAGAAACCTTAAAGCCCATCCAGTTCCAACTCCCTGCCATGGGCAGGGACACCTCACACTAGAGCAGCTTGCTCCAAGCCCTTTCCATTCTATGAAAACTTACCTTTGATTTCATAAGGAAACCTATAAATTGCACATGACAGAACCAGAAAAGAACACATTTTCATAGAATCACAGAATAGTTAGGGATGGAAAGGACCTTAAGATCACCCAGTTCCAACCCCCTGCTGTGGGCAAGGACACCTCACACTAAACCATGGCACCCAAGGCTCTGTCCAACCTGGCCTTGAACACTGCCAGGGATGGAGCATTCACAACCTCCCTGGGCAACCCATTCCAGTGCCTCACCACCCTCACAGGAAAGAATTTCTTCCTTATATCCAATCTAAACTTTCCCTGTTTCAGTTTTAACCCGTTACCCCTTGTCCTGTCACTACAGTCTCTAATGAAGAGTCCCTCCCCAGCATCCCTATAGGCCCCCTTCAGATACTGGAAGGCTGCTCTGAGGTCTCCACGCAGCCTTCTCTTCTCCAGCCTGAACAGCCCCAACTTCCTCACCCTGTCTTCATACAGGAGGTGCTCCAGTCCCTGATCATCCTCGTGGCCTCCTCTGGACTTGTTCCAACAGTTCCATGTCCTTTTTATGTTGAGGACACCAGAACTGCACACAATGCTCCAGGTGAGGTCTCACAAGAGCAGAGCAGAGGGGCAGGATCACCTCCTTCGACCTGCTGGTCGCGCTCCTTTTGATGCAGCCCAGGATACGGTTGCTTTCTGGGCTGCGAGCGCACACTGAAGCCGGCTCATGTTCATTTTCTCATCGACCAACACCCCCAAGTCCTTCTCCTTGGGCTGCTCTGAATCTCTTCTCTGCCCATCCTGTAGCTGTGCCTGGGATTGCTCCAGCCCAGGTGTAGGGTGTATTTTAGAGCCTTGCCCTGGGTTCAGCCTTGTCCTTTTTAAAGCCATACGAACCACAACACCTCACTACATTCTCATCCAAGGTCCCAAACTCAGATTCCATAAGGACACCCTGATAAGATCCAAAACCCATTAAGTAGCAGTGTTCAGTCAAGAAACCTTGGCTGAGTTCAGACTGATGACCCTGCCATTAAACCAGATGCATTTACATTCCTCAGGAGCTCAGTAATGCTGGACTGTACCTTTTGCTGCAACCACATGGCTGAGGTAAAGAGGTTTAAAAAGCCAACCAGCCACACACAATTCCTCCTTTCACCTCTGAGAGTGAAACTGTTTGACTAAGGGAAGTCAACGATTAATACAGTAAACACATAATGTGCCCCTATAGCCTTCCTTAGGAGGGCTTTTTATAGCCAGAACTTCTTGGTTTGAGTTAGCTCCTATCCAAGTAAGTTCAGTATACTCCAGGATATTACTGACTTCTGCCCCAGAGACCTTGCAGCCTAAAAGCAGCCAGGAGAAGGAAAAGATTACTACACAGACAGTGAGCTGAAAATGAGTGAAGGAGTAACATGGATGTACATATCTGAAAGAGCAAAGATGCTCTGAGAGACTATTAGGATTTTACCAGGCCCCAACACCAGCGACTCCATCTCCATTCCTCCTTTTTATTCTTGCAAACCCTGCTGTTGAGAATAAAACCATTTGATTTGGCTCATCAGGGCTGAATAATTTCAACAGGACATCTCCAAAGAGCAGATCAAGCCGAACCGCCTTTGGACTTGCTGGTGCAGCACATGGGGACATGGCTGGTAGACTCTCTCTTTCAGAGATTCATTCTTTACTTCATCACCATCCATAACCACAGGAAGTAAATTTACAACCTTGTTACACCTTGTTGCCCAAATGGGACTACAACTGTACTGGAGGCTTCCTTAGGGAAAAGCTCTATCTCAATCCTGAGAGGCTCGGAACCTCCAGGATCTTTTATCTTCCAGTCTTAATTCTCAGACTTCTTTCACTCAAAGTTAGAGGTTTAAACATGCACGTAACATGTATCGTGTACAGTCACTAATTTCACATGTACTTGCTAGATATCATGAAGTTGGAAATAACCTCACTGGAAATACAGCCCAAATTAAGTGCCAAATTGCAAAGCTCAGTTCTTTGGACATCGTTCTTCATTGCTACTAAATCAAAAGGGAAAAATGAAGTGGAAAGAAGTGGAAAGAACAACACTATGTCTTTCCCCAGTGGTCAGTACCAGCCCCACACAATATCCCACCTTCTACCAGTGCTGCCCAACTGCAGTGAAATTGCAGCTTTGTGAAACGAAGGAACCTAACAGGTTGCAGCAGATAGAGTTGGCTTCATACTTGTTTGCCAAGAAGAAAATAGGAGTTACCAGACCCTGTACAAGTCACACAGCTGTGGTAAGAAAACCATGCAGATGAGACCCTCAGTGCCATGGGTTAGTGGTGGTCTTGGCAGCATCAAGGAACAATTGGACTTGATGATCTTTAAAGGCCGTTTCCAACCCAGTTGATGCTATGATTCTGTGATTCCCTGATCTGGTCGAAGACCTGCCAGTACAAAGCCAACCCACCAAGATCAGTTTTCACACTGGAACCAGAAGAGTTTGTTGCATCAGCACTGTGCAACACGTGGTCCCAGCACTTCTGATCAGACAGAAGAACCCTTTCAGATTTCCTTTATCAGTGAACCGTTGCCCATTTGCTCCCTCATTACCTCCTTCTGACAGCACATAAACAGTTTAGGTTATTTTAACCCAAGTCATCCCAAGAAAGAATAACATGATTCACCTTATATGAAGAAATCTGTAAGACAAGAGCTCAAAGTTACCTACCATTGGCTCACTAATATAAGAGGAGAAAATAAGCAACATGGATGAACAGCACACTGAGAAGTCTATATGCTGGTTTTCTTCAGCCAGGGAAATCTTAAAGGGAGAGAATGATGCTTCAGAAAGGAAGGACATGAAAAAATCCGTTTTCTCCATAGAACTTCACCAAACACAAAAGCTGAATTCATACCTTTTGATAAAATAAAGTTAATATACATGGGATGCCTAGTGCCCTTTTAAATTCAAAAAGACAAGTTTTTACTTTCATAGAATCCCAGACTGGTTTGTGCTGGAAGGGACCTTAAAGCTCACCCAGCTCCAACCCCTGCCAAGGGCAGGGACACCTTCCACTAGAGCAGCTTGCTCCAAGCCCCTGTATCCAACCTGGCCTTGAACACTGCCAGGGATGGGGCAGCCACAGCTTCCCTGGGCACCCTGTGCCAGTGTCTCACTTCTTTATGATTTATAACCTGCACCAAGCATCAATTCGCATTTTTCCTTGTATTTGAAATCTTCTTGTTCTTCTAATGGAAGGACTTCAATTGGGTCCAACCTCCACCACGTTTGGCAGCAAGGACAAGCCCTGTGCTAACAGAGTCCTGCAGACAATGAATAACGTGCCAGCTGAATGGTTGCAAAGGTCCTGCTTACCATGCTGCGTGAAGAGGTCGCTGTGAACTATTTCTATCAGGCAGTACAGCTTCTGGATTGTGAGCCGGCTTACGGGAACATTGAGGATGAACTCAGTGAAGAGTTTGCTATGTAGAAAGGGACAGGAAAAGATATGTTAATCACTACAAAACACATAAACATCCAGTAGAACAGAACAAGAGGAACAACTACACACATTTGGAACAAGCAAACTATTTTTTCCAGATGTAATAGAGTTTGTAAATAGACACAGAATCCCAGCCTGGTTTGTGTTGGAAGGGACCTTAAAGCCCATGCAGCTCCAGCCCCTACCACAGGCAGGGACCCCTTCCACTAGAGCAGCTTGCTCCAAGCCCCTGTGTCCAACCTGCCCTTGAACACTGCCAGGGATGGGGCAGCCACAGCTTCTCTGGGCACCCTGTGCCAGCGCCTCAGCACCCTCCCAGGGAAGAGCTTCTGCCTAAGAGCTCATCTCGGTCTCCCCTCAGGCAGGTTAAAGCCATTCCCCTTGGCCTGTCACTTCACACCCTTTAGTTTCTGTGCCTTTCTTTTGCCCTCTCTTGTATCTGTCTCATCTTTTTCCCAGTGCTTGAGGTGAAACGGGCCAAACCCTGCTAATTTCCATTTGGTCTCTTTTCCTGGTACTTTTTATTATCATGCATAAAATTCATACTGAATCCAGAAACTCCACAGTTAAGATGTACCCCCTGAGCCCACAGGAAGCATCCGTGTACACGTAAAGAACTTCACAACACAGGAAGCAGAAAGCAAACGCCAGGTTCCTCAGTCCATTGGAACATTAGATGAGGATTAGACTTACCTATTTCATTCCTATTTCATCTTTTTCCTCATTTTGACACAATAGATCACAAAGGAAAACAGGCAAAACATAGATGGGTTTGTGCAATCAAATTAGATGATATGTTCTATTTTTCCCAACATAATCACCCTGTAGTTGCACTGTGAAGGAGAAACTGTTCTTTTTTAACCTTTAAGTTAATAAAAGTTCTCCTGAAATACTGGTTTTGATTTGGTTTCTCTATTGCTTTTTCACTCTGACATCTTCCTCTTACCCTTTGTCTATTCACTAACGCTCCTGTGTTGATGAGCTACTGTCAATCCAGCACCAGGGTTCACTGAACAGAGTTCTTTACATTAAATTCATACACGAAAGAGTGAAGCATCAAGGTGTGCTGGCAGCTGCCTGACTGATGATTCTTGCTATCTTATGACACGGCTGTAGTCAACAGGACCGCAGTGTTTGTCAGGACATTTGTCAAACCTCGATGCAGTACATGTCACTTGGAAACAGGCTATTTGTGCAGCCCTACAAATACTTGCAAGGGAACAAAGGTAATAAACCAAAGTGATAAAGCATCTCAGGTGATCGTATTTCATTGCCTCTGCACGTGTTTCTATTCATGCACGCACAGTAAAGATGCACACAAAGTTCACACTACACATTTCATGGACTCTACTCACCTCAGTTCTTTTGGGTCAAATACTAATTTCACATCATTGACAATAGCTGGCAAGTATTTAAGTGCTGCCCCCTAAGAAAAACAACAAACAAACAAGATTGAGATTCATGTATTTAAAAGGCAATGCAAAGACTGCACACAAAGAGAATCACACGAGTGTAGGCTGTTCTGGCTTAACCATTCTCTGCTGCTTCAGCTGAACCCCTGTGCCCTGCTCTTGGCAGATTCTTCCAGGGGTGAAGTTACCTAAACCGAAACTCACTGAAAATGAAACTTTCTGATTTAAAAGATGTAAAAGAAAAAGGTGTGAAAGACGAGTAAGCTGGTAAAACTGACAACCCAGACTGAAATTAGAGACTTATCAGATCCGCTCCTTACCACACAGTATAGAAACTTTTTGGTGCATCAATACATAGACACAGAACCAGAGAGCAGTTTGGGTTGGAAGGGAACTTAAAGCTCCTCCAGCTCCAGCCCCTGCCACGGGCAGGGACCCCTTCCACTAGAGCAGCTTGCTCCAAGCCCCTGTGTCCAACCTGGCCTTGAGCACTGCCAGGGATGGGGCAGCCACAGCTTCTCTGGGCACCCTGTGCCAGCGCCTCAGCACCCTCCCAGGGAAGAGCTTCTGCCTAAGAGCTCATCTCAGTCTCCCCTCTGGCAGGTTAAAGCCATTCCCCTTGGCCTGTCCCTACATCCCTTGTCCCAAGCCCCTCTCCAGGTTTCCTGCAGCCCCTTCAGGCACTGGAGCTGCTCTCAGGTCTCCCCTTCAGGAGCCTTCTCTTCTCCAGGCTGCCCCAGCCCAGCTCTCTCAGCGTGGCTCCAGAGCAGAGCTGCTCCAGCCCTCGCAGCACCTCTGTGCCCTCCTCTAAACTCGCTCCAACAACAGATAAGATTTCTTAGGTAGAACATTTGCTTAAGGCAGAAGTCTTGGGTTTTAATCTTACCCTTATTAGCTCATATTTAGTAGTAGCTGTGAACGGTACAAAGAGCCACAGGCACACCAAGGAGCATTGCCTCGCCTGTATGTACAAAACCACTTCTCTATTTTCAAACAGCCACACTTCTCTGCCACAACCCTGCTCGTTTTCAATCCAATTCCACCCTTTGTGAATGCGAGGTCAATTGTTCCATTACAGTCACAATACAACCTCAAGTAGCCAGCGTGCGAAGTTTGCCAACGCTTGCTGATCACTTCTGACAACAGCAAAACCCCCAAGCATGTCAATAGCCAAGATGCAGATTCCAAGTGCATCCCAGTTTTTATTCACAGGCCGTTTAAACTGTCCAGCTCCATCATCCAACATCTCCATGTGAGCTTGAAGGACTACTTCCACTCCCAGAAATCAAGCCTATAACTGTAGTTATGCAAATAGCCCCTTTACGTCCAGGCTTCTGTGTTCTGATGGATGAGGACTCTAATGACCAGTTATAAACCGCAGCCATCACTGGGTTTTTATTTGCTGATCATTCAAATGCACGTAGCAATAAATGTTTAGTAACACGCACTAAAAGAGAGCTTGCATTTTATATCTTGGATTCAGATTTCACACTGAGCTGGCGCCATCATTAAAATTAACACTGTAACAGCTTACATCAAGTACTAGCAGGTAAAACTATTTACAGCATCCATTTAAAGCCTGTAGTTACAACAATCAGCAGCAATTGAACTTCTACTTGATGGGCTGAGCAATTAAAGTTTAATGGCTTCAAAAGTAAAGGAATTTGTGCAAGTGTTTCCCCAATTCCAATCACATCTGACTCCACTGTGACAGGCAGCATCACCGGACAAATAGGTTCTGCAGCCACGTGATGAACTCTGCATCTGTATAATCCAGGTCTATATAAAAGCCTCTTGTCGATATTAACTTCTGTCATAGAGCAGCTCTCACTGTAGGTTTTACTCTGTTAGGAGCTGCAGCTGAAAGTAGATCTTTTGGTAGCAGTAGCAGGGTTGCAATGCTGGTTATTCCCAGGGTACTGGAACACAGAAGTGAGGAATGGTAACTTCAGCAGTTATGAAACCTGTTCTCATGTTTTCATATAACATCAGGAAAAGAAAACCAAATAAGCAGTCTGGTTTATTTCCCCCCCCCCACTGAAAGAAGTTAAATTCCATTCCTTTCCATCTGCATCTGGACAAAGGCTCAAATTCCTCATTTCTGCAAGAAGGCCATGGCAAACTAAATGGAAATCTTCACTTCCCAGTTCCAGCACTTGAAAATCCAAACCAACATTAGAGCAAACACACTAATGAAGAACCTTCATGCTTTGACTTTGGTTCCAAACAGGTTTTTGCACTGATTCCCATGTGATCGCATCGCATACACAGCTGGAAACAGCAGGCAACTGACTCACTCAATAATTATACATCCTTCTGAGCTGGGCTGCAATAAAAATGTTACTGCCCAAAGGGGTTTCTCTCTGTGGAAAACAAGAGAGAGATTATCACTGCTCTTACCAGGTTACCAAATCATTCACTGTGAGTACCACAAAGCACACAGCTAGCAAAGGGGAAAGCAGAAACAAGAGAGTGCATCATGTGGACAACAGCTGTATTTTCCCTTTTAGTGAGTTAAACTTCCTGGAACACTCACTGTTATACTGACTGTTGGGATATTTTGGATGTTTTCTCCTGGGATGTGATTCACATACAAGCCAAGGATCAGCAAGATGACAAGTGCACGTCAGCCTGTGAGTACATCTCATCCCTTACTCCCCCCTCTCCCCACCACACACAACCTTACACACTTACATATATGTGTTATATCTCCCTTATGAACACTGCATCTATGGGTAAAAGTTACTATACCACAGCCAAAGAGCATCCATATGAGGATAACCATTAACTGACACTTAACACATGAACCAGCTGCCAATACAACCTATTGAACTGCAAAGTCAATGAGCATAGTGCTTCAAGGATACCCTTCTAAACTATAAGAAAAGGCAATTAAGCATGCCAAGAAATAAAACTCATTAAGTGAGAATAATAAAGTCCAGAAAAGTCAAAGCTTTGCCTTCAACAGAATATATTAAGCAGTAATTGATGGTCACAGCCAATACAGAGGACAAAATTCCAAGGTTTCATCATTCCACACAATAATTGCAACTTATTCCTTAAATCATCACAAGCACCTCTCCAGAGCAGCCAACCCTCACAAGCCCTAAGATAAATTCATCGATGTACTTGTAATGACTGAACTGCTAATGACTGGACTTCTTTAGAGCAGGCAGCGAGATAACATAGGGGATTTTCATGTTGGAGAAACACACTCAGTGATGGCTCACATCAAAAGGTTTGTTGGCAGGGGGAACCTTCAGACACGGTAAGAAGGCAGAATAGATAAGACCATGTGCAATAGAGGTGTTACTTCTACTTGTGGTCCCTCTGAACATCAGTTCACTGCCACAGCTCTTTTTTGCATGATGATGCATTTCCAGACAGACTTTAATGAGACAAGAATGGGCAAGGAATGGGATCTAGCAATGGAAAAAACTAGCACATTGCTCAGATCTAAAGGTTCTAGACATTTCTATGACTATGTAAGCTTCATATGACTGAGTAAACTTCATTTATTTTTCATAACAACAAAATGAATCCCAAAATTCCCAACTGCCAAAATTACCTGAAGGAGCTGCCTTAAGAACAGCACCCAAGATTCTCATTTCTTCATGAAGATAAGAGTAGCTAGACGTTGGCACAGGGTGCCCAGAGAAGCTGTGGCTGCCCCATCCCTGGCAGTGTTCAAGGCCAGGTTGGACACAGGGGCTTGGAGCAAGCTGCTCTAGTGGAAGGGGTCCCTGCCCGTGGCAGGGGTTGGAGCTGGGTGAGCTTTAAGGTCCCTTCCAACACCAACCATTCCATGATCCTATTATGATTCTATGAAGATAGGTATCTACTAGCAGTCCTCCCAGAAAGAGATAGGAGGGCAGATGCAAACTCCTCTTCATGTCCTTAGGCAAATGTAAGCTCCTCAATTTTCACGTTTGGGAATCCCACCAAGGCCATCTGATTCTCTCCTCACTTATATCAGAAGTGACTTTAAGCTACTTAGGAAGGAAACCCTAGTTTTCTCTAGGACATGGTGTAAGTCTGACCTCCAAGCCCAGCTCCCCTAAAGCCCTCCATAGTTTTAAATTGGGGAATGGAAACAGACAGACTAATACTTGCCATGGAGTCTGCTCCTGCAGACGTTTATGTTTGTTGGACATGACTTCACTCATAAAAAGCAGCACTACCTTATGCATTCAGTCACCAGCATCCAAAGTCACCTAAGTCCACCTTTTGAAAAGCCATGTATATTACTTTTGAACACTGACAATCCAACACCATAGCAAGCCATGAAGAACGTACCTATACAGAGGTAAATATGCTCAGAAACATGCTTAAGAAGCACTGCAAGATTAGTACAAATACAGCTTATTTTATACGCTGCTTGGAGACAGATCTTAAATACGGTCTGTCTCAAAGGCAGAAAGTGATGCTGCAGTGTGTGCATTCAGCAAGTGCTGTTTGCAAGCATCTCCATTGCTTTGTCACATCTGGTAGCACTTAGTACATCGGAAAGCTTGTGGAGTAACATAAATTACATACTCTTAAAAATTTTACCACGCTTGAGCTAACACTCTTATGCATTAACACAAAGTGATGCTGGAAGGGGAACAAAAGGATGACACTATATTCACAGAACCCTAGACTGGCTGGGTTGGATCATAGTTTGCCTGTTATCCCAACTTATAGCAGAGGTGACTTCAAGCTACTTAAAGGCAACCCTGTGTTAAGTCAGTGTGCTTTCCTGTGACATAGAAGTGTTTGTGCAGACAATTTGCCTTCTACCAAGCGGCAGAAGGATGCTGGGCACAGTATCCGGGTGCAATATCATGGCAGTGACCAGCATGAACACAGGATGGGCAGAGACTGGATGAAGCAGCCCTAAGGAGAAGGACTTGGGGGTGTTGGGTGATGAGAGGCTCCCCATGAGCCGGCTTCGGTGTGTGCTTGAGCCCAGAACCCCTATGTGGGGATCAGCCCAGTACATGCAGGGGTGTTTGTGCTGGGCACTGCCATGATACTGCACCTGGATACTGTACCCAGCATCCTTCTGCCACTTGGTAGAAGGCAAATCGTCTGCACAAACACTTCTATGTCACAGGAAAGCACACTAACTTAACACAGGGTTGCCTTTAAGTAGCTTAAAGTCACCTCTGATATAAGTTTGGATAACAGGCAAACTATAGGAGTTTACTCATTTACTTCCATTTATGACACAGTTGAGAACACTGAGCAATCTCTTCATCAATACAAACCAGGAATTATGGCTGTGATAACAACACTGGTCACTGGTAAGTGAAAACAAAGCAGTACAGGGTACAACAAAGCAGTCTTGCAAGAACACGACATTCTTTTATCCCATTCTTAGGTTTAGACTGACAAGGAATGTCAGAAACATAGTAATTAAAGCTTCTCTCCAGCAGTTATTGAAGAAAACTGCAATAGTAACTTCAGGTTGTCATTACACTGAAAAATGGGATATTAAAGGATATGCATTCCAAATAGGATACTAGGGTTTGCCTAGGATTTAAGCTCTTTGTACTACACAAAAAGCAAAACTACGCCATTTAAAAATGACATTTTCTGAAGTCATTCATTTCAAATTGCACACCCAGTCTTAAAATTAGGTATACAATCCTTGCCAAAGACAATGTATTCTTATGAACTCTTTCATTTGATGAAGCAGAATTTGTTTTACCTGACTCAATTTGAACAGGATTTTAATGTTAATTTTCAGCTTTCGTGTCATTCAACACAAAGCACCAACCTCCTACCCAAGCATCATCCTGATGCCATCCTGCTGAAGCTCATCCAGCCAAATCCAGCCCTGTCAGCAGCTGGATGAAACGATTCCCAGGAATACCTCAATTTATGAACTGCTCCAGCCTACAGCAATCATTTGTTCCCAATCACAACAGCACGAGTGCCTCCAGCACAAAATCCAGTGTAAAACAGCACTAAGCATGCTCATAAGCCCAGTGGCCTTGTACTCTTCTATAGATTGTGTTTGTTGCCAGTGTAACACTTTCCCATGTAGGTTCTAAGAGCCACAGAAACCTCAGTCTGCAGTTACGTTTTGTTACCCAGCTCATTTTAAATGATGGTCATGAAATACTCAATCTGCTGGAAAAGACCAATGCAGACCAATGCAGTCTCTTTGTTTTGTTCCAGGTACCTCAGCAACTTGTAATGTATGTCCCTGTCTTCATTTAAATGTTTTCTTGTGGCTTTAGGAGTAAATGCTTCATATTAGAGTGGGAAAAAGCACAGAATGGATACTGAGAAATACGTATCCTGTGTTAGAAGCGACAAGGATTATTATAACACCACACACACACACAAGAGAATTTGCATTAGTGAAATGTTATCACCTTCCATCTCAGCCCTGTGGTCACATTACAAGGTAATTTTACATGCACACCTACTCTATCAAGACCATTTAAAGCACAGAGAAGTTGGCTTTTCCCAGCCGTCCTGAGCAGCAGCACAAAATCACACGTAACAGCAAACGTTAGAGCACACTGCAAGAACCCTGCTGAGAATCATTCAGCTCCCTCCTCCAAAGCCAGCCGAAATCAGACGGTGCTCATCAACCCGATGCAGCTGGCTCAGCTGCCCTTGTTTCCAAGGGATGCAAGAATAAATTACCAGGACACATTTGCATTTTTATCTCAACTTGAAGCATCGTGTTAGGCTTCAGCTGAGCTCCTGCTTAGATGCTGAAAGGTTAAGGGAACAATTGTCACACAGCCAGTAGCAGGAAATAAGAGGAAAACCGGGATAGCTCAACTTCATTGGAGTCATTAAAACCACGAGCGCGTGCCAATGCTGCACACCTTAACTTCAACAGGGGAAGTTCGGGGTAGAGATAAGGAAGTTCTTTACTGTGAGGGTGGTGAGGCACTGGCATGATGAATGGCAGTAATTGTTGGAGAAGCAGAGAGATTACACGTTGCTATTTTCAAGTACCAGTTTGATTTTAAGAATTACTGCATTAAAACATAGAATCCCAGCCTGGTTTGGGTTGGAAGGGACCTTAAAGCTCATCCAGTTCCAACCCCTGTCACAGGCAGGGACACCTTCCACTAGAGCAGCTGGCTCCAAGCCCCTGTGTCCAACCTGGCCTTGAACACCGCCAGGGATGGGGCAGCCACAGCTTCTCTGGGCACCCTGTGCCAGCGCCTCAGCACCCTCAGTTCCAGATACAAATTCTCCCCTACACTATGAAGTTTTGAATAGCTATAACGCTAAAAAAGGTACAAATTCGTGATCTCTTTAATGTCTCTAAACCCTTAAATCCTAGCACAACTCTCACAGTTCTCTTTTGAGGAAATCTTAATTTTAAATGTACCCAAAGCCTTGAAAATTTCAGAAAAGGGGCAATTTAAATGCAAAAATATTAAGGAACCGAAGACCTGAGCTACAGTCAGAAGCAACCCATCAGCTTCCACAAGGACATAAACATGTGAATAGATAAAGACTAATTCTTGCTAAGAACTTAAGACTACAGCCATTCATTCTCCCCTGTGCAGTGTCAGCTCGAAGGCTACTCTTAACAGACAGGCTGGAGTAAAGCAGAATTCAGGATAACCAGCCCAAAGAGGAGAGTTTCCAACATTCCACGACAAACTTTCCAGTGGCAGTTCTGCTTCCTGTTGATAAACTATCAGGAGAGATTACAATTTGTGCAAGTAGAAACGGAAATATGTTAATGTATGAATTAAGCATCTCTCTCTTCTAATGTGAAGCACCTTCATTTTCTGTGTAGGTCAGCTTCTTATCTCTCCAAACAGATTGATTTTGTACACACTTAGCTTCCCCAATATGTATATTAAAACCAGTAAAATAAGCTTTAAACTGCTGCAGCCAGATCTGCTGATCTTGGTTGCATAACACAGGGACCGGAAAATATATCTGCTTATCTTCACTAGTTTCTGTACAGCTTCAACAGAGTATTCAACAGCACAAGAAGTGCTCCACCACCCTTCCAAGAACATCCCTGGCCCTAGCGTGCAAGATGCCGATGCACCAAGGCTATCTAACCAACGAATTGCAGCCCTGCCTTGTTCTTATTGTACCTCTGGCTGAACCCCAACACCCTGGTGCTTCTCTGGTTGCCCCTGCACCTGGAACCAATGACCCCAGAGAGCTGTCAGCTATGACTCCATGGTGTCCTCCCCAGACTGCAACTGTCAGATGCAAATAAAGCATCCCATAGGGATGAATTCACTCTTCCTGAGATGCCCTGCTTTACATTTGTCTACCTTGCAGCTCACATTTTGAGGTTGTGAGGTCCTCCTGACATATCTCACCACCAGCACGGTGCTTAACGACCAGCTCCAGATCATACAATCACCACAGAATGGTTTGCGTTGGAAGGGACCTTAAAGCTCCTCCAGCTCCAACCCCTGCCACGGGCAGGGACCCCTTCCACTAGAGCAGCTTGCTCCAAGCCCCTGTGTCCAACCTGGCCTTGAACACTGCCAGGGATGGGGCAGCCACAGCTTCTCTGGGCACCCTGTGCCAGCGCCTCAGCACCCTCACAGGGAAGAGCTTCTGCCTAAGAGCTCATCTCAGTCTCCCCTCAGGCAGGTTAAAGCCATTCCCCTTGGCCTGTCCCTACAGGCCCTTGGCCAAAGCCCCTCTCCAGGTTTCTTCTCTGTCCCTTTAGATATTGGACGATCACTGACAAAGATGCTGAATGAAGCCTGTAATGTCACATCCATTTTACATAGTTATTGAAACCCTCCCAGGACTCGACATCTTTGTCAGCCAAGATGCACACAAGCCCTACTGACTCCCCTCTCAAAACCACCCCACATTCATCCACCTATTCAATAATTCTATTCTTTGCAACGGGAGGACACATTTCCAGTTCCTGAAGAAGCCGCAGTGCTTCAGTGGGTATTTGAACATAATAAAAGCAATTCCACAAGCTGCAAAAAGCCAATACTAACAATTATGTGTTCTAAGAGCTAAGTAATTAGAGTCCAAAGAAGATGAAATCAATGAATAATGAATGAAAGGTTGTCAAGGCTTCTGAAATGCATCCACAAGCACACTTCTCAGACAGCCCCACACTGGCTCATCTATCAATACCTCATCTCCCAGTGTACTTCACATAGGCAAATGCAGACAGCAGATGGGCTCTACTGTCTGAATGTGAAACAACACATGGACTGGGACAGACACTGCTGTAGTGTCATCTCTCCAGCCTTTCCTAGGAAGTTTGTCTTCTTTTCCTGCATTCTGGGTGAAGAAAAACAAATGTGTTTTGGGGGATATTAATCTAATACTTTCCAGACATAAACTGTGGAGTAAGGAAAAAGCCCACGTTCATCTGCCTTCTTGGAGTAGGCCTCACAAATGAGTCTCAGGAAAATAAACCTTACATCTAATGCTGGTAATCTGAAAGCATGCTATTTGAAGAGCACCAGCTAGCACACTCCAAGTCACTAACTCAAACTTCCCCATTTCCATTCAGAATAGATGCTTTGTCAATGGAATGAAAATACCTCTTCCCTGAAACATGCAATATCCCTGTTTTGTTATCAGATAATACAGTCTCAGTCTCCCTTCCATCAAATAATCAAACTCAGCAGCTTTATCCCCACTATTTATGCTGTCTGCTCAGTATTACTAGCCTGAGACCTGCAGGCACTTGGCCACAACACACCCATGTCTTTGGTGTTCTCCTGCTCTACTTATCCCAGCTCCCTTCAAGAGGAACCTCTTGCACTGGTGCAGTACTTGACTTCTGTCTTTGCCTCCCAGCTGCTGTAGAATGTTCTTCTAACACAACCATTGCACATCTGAGCGGGAGAAGTCCTAGTGTCAAACTCTCCCTAAATTCAAGCCCAGTTCTTAGCCCAGTTCTGACCATCATCTCTCAGCTAATTCAGCACAGCTAGGTCAAGAGTTACAGCCTTTTATAAATACTATTTGGAACCACAAGGAAAACTTCAAGGTGTAGCTTATCAAACACATGTATGACAGGCTCTGTACTTCTCCATGGTGGAAGAGGCTCATTAACAGAATGTGAGACTGGTATCGATGCAATGACCTTGGACTCCCGGGCACAAAAACATACCGGTCCTTTTATTCAGTGCTTCTAACCTCTGATATCAATACCCATGTTCACTTGAGGTTGGAGACCACATTCCCAATTCCACAAGTCAGTCAATGTGACCAAAAGCAGATAGTGTTTTTTAAAGGGACAAGAAAAAAAGAGGGAAAGAACTCAGGGCTACTGTCTGGGAAGCTAGGGACCAGGTCAGGAAAGCTAAGGCCCAACTAGAATTAAATCTGACAAGGGATGTGAAAGATAAGAGGGAAGAGCTTCTGCCTAAGAGCTCATCTCAGTCTCCCCTCTGGCTGGTTGAAGCCATTCCCCTTGGCCTGTTCCTACAGGCCCTTGGCCAAAGCTCATCTCCAGCTTTCCTGTAGCCCCTTTAAGCACTGGAGCTGCTCTAAGGTCTCCCCTTCAGGAGCCTTCTCTTCTCCAGGCTGAACCAGCCCAGCTCTCTCAGCCTGTCAGTGCATAAGTGCATAAGAACATGAGGATGTACGTTGTCATCTGCATCTTAAAGATAATGCCTTAAAATTACCTTAATGTTAAGATTATACAAGTTAAATAAGCTAAATAGCTTATTTCTTCCTTAAAAGAGAAATTAAGTTTTCCTTTAAAAATCAAAGTGAGGCATTTGCAGCAATTTAAGTAAACTTACTTGTTTGAAGCACATTCCTTAGTCACCAACCCTTCACTAGAAGCACTAAATGTTAACCACATTTGAAGTAAAATACTTATGGGCATAAACACAAGCATACACCTCATGTACTACCTACCTGTGGGTTTAGGACCCCAAAGTAAAGTCAAGATGGAGATCTGGAGAGTACGTACCTTCACTATGACAGTCTGATCAGAGATGCTGCTCATCATCTCATTGATGGACTTGAAGAGCTGCAGCAGAGACTCCCTGAAGTCTGCTTCTCCTTTGTTTTCATAAAGTCTGAAAGAGAATTAGGTTCCATAAGCACAACCCAACTAAAACAGAGTTTTAATTCTGGTTCCAAATGACAGATGATAATTTGCTGCATTACTCATGTTTTCTGAAGTTCAAGAATATCTGCAAGCTTCTTCACTGAACCAAGAGTTTCCTTTCACAAAAAACAATAAAGACAAGCCAGACAGACTGAGCTGGGCCAGCAGGAACAGCAGATTCTTGTTTTCAAGCTTCCCATGTGAAATGCCACATCCAGTATTGTCTCTGCCTTCAAGTCACAGCGAATCCCTCAGCGCCGACCCAATTCCATGTGCCCACACAGCAGTGGGATAGAGTCTCGTGCCCCTGCACAACAGCGAGCAGATGTCTGGGAGGCCCAATGACAAGCAGCTCTCTGATGATGAGGCCAGAAAGCATCCAGACAACTTGCCAGCAATCATTAAAGTCTACCAGTGGCCTAAGGTGAGTGACCTTAAACTCTGTGGAAGATAAAGAGAAAACCTATCAACCCATTATTTGCTAAGAAAAATCATAGTTATTTTTTCTATGGGAAGGGAACACTGAAGTTAAAATGCTTTTCAACTCTCATTCCTGGCTCACTAACACTGAACTAGTTAAGCAGTTTCCCAATACAGTCAGTACAGATGTCACAGCAGAACGACTATTCCACAACTCAAGTTCAAAAGGCAAGTCCCCGTGCCTTCAGAGGGATTTCTTACAGCTGATCTGCCCATAGGGGCTCCTCTTCTCTCTTGGTCCTTCTCTCTACCAGATGGTTTCAGGGGGACAAAACCTGCCCTGAGACACCTGAGCAACACTAAAGTCAAAAACCATTCAGCTAAGGTGAGGAACTTGGGTCGACTGCTTCAGTACAGCACAGGAATGAGTGTTCCTGAAACACTCTTGGATATTTTGAATGCAGAATGATCTCTGCTTCAGGTGTAGGATGAGACAACTCCCACCAAGAAATAAGAAAGGAGAAGACCACTACGTAAATCCTTTATATGTTTTTCCTCACCTTTGGCAGTACGTACAACTCGCCTACAATAAAGGCTGTTGTAAATACACTTCTTGAACCTCAGCTACACAGGCAATGTGACACCCCCAAAATCAGTGCTTAGGAGAAGCTAAGGAGAATATGGCATCCAGGTCAAATCTAAACGGGGTGCTTATCATGGAACCCTACAACAGTATGGGTTGAAAGGGATGTTAAAGCTCACCCAGTCCCAACCCCCTGCCGTGGACAGGGACACCTTCCACTAGACCAGGTTGCTCCAAGTCCCATCCAACCTGGCTTGAGCCACCTATCACAGGAGGAAAGGGGTTTATCTTAAGGTCAAACATGGAATTCAGAATGTTCTTGCTGCTTTACACTGAAACTAATATGTATCATTTTTAATGCTGTGTTCATAAACCTGTGGGAGCCACAGGTACTAAAAAATGCTATTTCACCAGTACACAGGGGAAATGTATGCTACAGAAAAACATTAAACCGAGCTGTTCTGTTGCACAAGCTTCTATTCCCCGTTTAGGCTAAAAGTGGGGGTTATGCAGGAGAAATTACTTGTGAATTCCCAATTTTGTTAATGGATTTCAGGGTGCCCCTGAACAGATTAGGGAGGTGAAACTAATACCAACAGAAAGAGTAACTAAACTTGAGAGTCCAATAATTCAAAGTGCTTCAAAAGAGCTTGGTGTTTCAAAAAGGAAATAGTAATAAAAATAAGCAGGTCACCAATGGGTTTCTCCTGTCAGTTATTAACATGTGTTTAACACACCTCATAGCCACAATGCTTTCATGCACTGTGAGCAAACCAGGATTACACCAAGTTGACCCTTTAGCACTGCCTTCAAAACGTTAAGACTGCTGTGCAATGCAACACAACCACTGGGATCATTACTGGGTAAACCAAATAAAGCTATTGCTAAAGTTCACTTCCAGTGTTTTGCCTTTATAAACCTTGATATACTGAACAAATAGATTTGCCACCAGTCTTTAACTAGGTAAGCGAGGCTTCTATGGATTTATCCAGAACTGAAGCTTGCCTGCAATTACATTACTGAAATGCTCCGTATATTTAGTCCCCTACTTTATTATCAGAGTTAAAAACATGCAATATTTTGTTAATGGACGATTCTGCTGGCCCCTTGGGATTGGCCAGTGAAACACTGCTGATATTTCAGAAGGCTGCTCCAATCCTGCGTCGTAATCACTTCAAATCACACACCTCAGGCAGGATTGGAGTCTTACAGCACAACAAATCATGGTGTCCTTCAGCTCAGGAGCTTTGCTAATTAATCCCCTGTCATTGAGAGCTGTGTCTTCCCCGTGCTGAAGAACAGCGAATTAGTGCTTAGCAGGAGGAAATCCAATGGCCAATACTAGAGGGTCATATTGTCTGTAAATCTAATCTGCAGCAAGGGATAATTATTTCTTTTTCTGATTTAAAGTGATTTGTAGGACCCGTAGCAGTGTAAGTGACATTCAGTATTTTATGAATCTCACAGTAAGACTCCTACAGAAACAAATTACAAGCTCTCAATTAGAGAAAGGTTGGTGGAATTGATGACTTCAGAGCTCTACATAAATCCCTTGTAATAAGGCTGTTACTGTCGCTAAGAAGCAGTAAAAGTATTGAACCTCGGTGAGGATGGACACATTATCAATTTGGTTTATAGCTTCTTTAATATTTTGTGTATAAAACAGAGGCCTGGCTTCAAAATTAACAGGACAATTATTTGTGCTTGGCTTTACGGATGGATGCAGACAGCACCGATGTGTTCAGCATGCAGGAGGCTGAGTAAGGAGCACAAAACAGGCCCCCAGCACCCCCTGCCACAATGGACAGCAAAGGAAGAGCTTTCACAGAAAGCCAGTAATTCTCCTATCACTCTCAAAGAAGAGATTTCTGCAGCCCTTCTTCCTTCCCACTTTCCCATGTCACTCACTGAAACCTACTGAGACTGCAGGGCCCCACAGATCCAACCACAGAATCCTGGAATGGTTTGGGCTGGAAAGGACCTTAAAACTCATCCAGTTCCAACCCCCTGCCACAGATCTCAGTCTCCTCTCTGGCAGGTTAAAGCCATTCCCCTTGGCCTGACCCTACAGGCCCTTGTCCAAAGCCCCTGTCCAGGCTTCCTGTAGCCCCTTTTGCCACTAGGAAAGCCCAGGCCTGGATGAGGGACAGGAATGTATGAACACTCAGCACCTTCAACATTCCAGCCACAGTACCAGACAGTTCCTAACAGCAGTTTCCCAAATAGTGGCAAGCTTTAATTGTTCAGAGACCTAAACTATAGACAGCTGAAATACATCATTTTAGCAGTGCAGTACTTAAAATGTACATCTCTGTTCAGGATATCTGGCTTGCCCCTCAGGAATAGCTGTCTTCTGAAATAAGTCCCAGATACTTCTAAAACATTACAATATTGAGCAACTTTAACTCGTACTATAGGATTTTGGCCCTTGTAGAGCTATATTGGCAATGGGAATGACAGGTTTCAGCATCCACCACACTTACTGATTGAACAATATCCTGGACCGGACTATGAACTTGAAGATGTACTCCAAGGCTTTCATAGCTTTGAAGAGCTGATCTGTGATCCCACACTTCTCCGCGTTATCCACGTATGTTTTCAACACTTTAGTCAGCTTCCTGTTTAAATACAGAAAACACAAGTTACAAGCTCACACAGAAGAATTCCTATCCTGAAAGAACAATTATGTGCCCAACAAGCTACAGAATTACTTGTACGACTAATGAACTCCTTATGCTCTTGGGTTGGCTGGTGAGTAGCTGCAAACTATGCTTGAGTAAAAAGAAAAGACACCGACCATAATACCATTCGACACACAAGCAATGCAGCATGTCTCAGGCTTATTTTCTGCTGGCTATTTCAGGATATTCAGATTTGGGTTATTACAAAGATGCAGCTACTAATAATAATTGAAGTAATAAAACCAAATAAATTAAATACAAACTATTAGAATTAAAACTCATTAAATAGGAGTTTCTTCATTAAACAGGGCTTCCCCTTTACACGGGGATTTGGGGCTACAATCTGTGAAATTTACTTCTCAAAGATGTATCTAACATCAGTTGGAAATGCTCTTATTCCACATTTTGGAGTCTATCAAACTTGAAAGTGAAATCCCTTTAAAAACGATGCCATTTCGGCTACCTCCCTCCCAATGAGCATCAATCACAATTTTAATGCAACTGCAAGTAATTCCATTTTAAACCATCCTAGCTACAGCACGTTTCAACATCCACACTAAAACAATATATACCACTAACGGAGAAGAACATAGATTAGGCAGATATCTTGATATATGGGGATTTATTTAAATAGGAGAAACTGCCTCAGAATTTTAATAACTACTTTGATACTGTCAACGCAACAGCTCCTTAACCTTGTGCAATAAAAGGCAGGGAATAGCAGGGATTTGTCATGCCCATGGGCACAAGTCAAGACAGACTCCAGGAAATCCAGAATCTTCAAGCTTAACCCTGCTCCTGCCTCCCTGCATTTAAGGAGGGGAGGATGCTCTCTATGCCTACACCAGTGCAAGGGCCACCTTCAGCACGCGTTAATAAAACCAGATGCTCAAGGATGCTTCATCCTTCACCCTTTTGAGGCAGCAGAGATCCTAACCATGGAGAAATCCTTAAGACAGCCAAAATAATGGACTTTTGGGATTTTTCATTCTTCACTGCTTCCTCCCCAAAGTGACAATAATGCAGATAACACAGGGTAGATCATCAATTTAATGCACCAAATGGATCTTTGAAGCATCTGAAATGGATGTGATTTCTTTCTCAGTTCTGACTGAGAATTACTTACGAGTGTTTTCTTTGCAAAAGAATTCTTGAAATCATCAGATCAATCCCTCTTATACCCCAAAATCAAGACTTCCTCCTTGCAAATTGATCCAATTGCTTTACTATTGTTATTTTAAGAGGGAAAGACATATTATGTCCAGACTTCTTTAAGAACCTCCTACATTCCTAAGCTCTATGAGCAATTCCCAATGAACCTACACAAACAAGGAGCTGAATTAACATTATCTGGGAAAAGTATACAAGCCCCATTAGAAACAGTAGAGCTGAACATTACGTGTAGGCTAACGTAGCACTGAAATGCTTCTTGATGTAGGTTTCCAAGACAGGATTAAAATGTTGGAATTTTCTGTCAGCGATCAGTCCAATGATAAATACCTGTAAGAAACAGCAAAACTATTGCATTAGCCTCAAAACAACTTTCATTTCACACATTCACCCATCTTTATTTTCAATGAAGACACCATAATAACATTAAAAGACATAGATTTTAGCTTGTGATTATCTTCCCAATGTCTTAATATTCTCTTTTCCTGTGAAAACTTCCCGTTCATAATAAAGTTTTCTTTAAGCAGAAACTTTCTGTCCTAAATTCTGCTGCTTATCCACTACAGTAACTGGACTCGATTGTTTTCCTCTTTTCTGGGAGGATGACATAGAATCATAGAATAGTTAGGGCTGGAAAAGACCTTAAGATCGTCCAGTTCCAACTCCCCTGCCATGGGCAGGGACACCTCACACTAAACCATGGCACCCAAGGCTCTGTCCAACCTGGCCTTGAACACTGCCAGGGATGGAGCATTCACAACCTCCCTGGGCAACCCATTCCAGTGCCTCACCACCCTCACAGGAAAGAATTTCCTCCTTAGATCCAATCTAAACTTCCCCTGTTTCAGTTTGAACCCGTTACCCCTTGTCCTATCACTACAGTCCCTAATGAAGAGTCCCTCCCCACATCCCTATAGGCCCCCTTCAGATACTGGAAGGCTGCTCTGAGGTCTCCACGCAGCTTCTCTTCTCCAGGCTGAACAGCCCCAACTTCCTCAGCCTGTCTTCAATACAGGAGGTGCTCCAGTCCCTGATCATCCTCGTGGCCTCCTCTGGACTTGTTCCAACAGTTCCATGTCCTTTTTATGTTGAGGACACCAGAACTGCACACAATGCTCCAGGTGAGGTCTCACAAGAGCAGAGTGGAGGGGCAAGATCACCTCCAATCCCTTAGTGATCAAGTCCAACTGAAACTCCAAGTGTATTTTCAGAGTCAATAATAAATAACAGCAGAGAAAGTATTTTTCAGTAGTAAACTTCCTTCAAGCCTTTACACGGTTTTATTCACCAGCTTTATTTATCCGTCATTACAGTAGCTACGTTTTAGATACTATGCAAACAGTTAAAACCTTATCTATTTTGCACAACGCAAGCTTACCAAAGCATCAAACACCAGTGTGTCAAACGTCTCACTCTCCGAGTTCTCCATCATTATGTTAAAAAGTGCATCCAATGTGTCTTGAAGGAACTGCAAATACATACACAGGTCATCATGTTTTACAGGAGAAATGGAATTCAGATTTCACACGCAGGTTTTTAGAGCTGTATTTGCTTTCATTTGTCCATTTCACAAAACAAAGACATTTAAAAAGTTAGCCAAAAAAAGGGAAATTTCACATTGTTGCTTTCAGCAATTATTTTTTTAGTTGAGTATCCAGACATATGTATCACTCAAATAGAAAAACAGGTCAGAAATCACACTTGGTACACTTGAATAAGGAGTTTAATCTATTGCAGTGAACGAGCAAGTATGCGTTTCAAACCTCAGTTTCAACATACAGTCAAGAGGATCATGCAGTTTCTCAAAACTGATGTTTCAGAGCACAAACCAGACAAGCAACTGAGTCTCATGCCAAATAAATCAAGTCACCCTCAGTGGTTTTGTGCTGAGCAAGGAGCAGTGCACAGCACATCACTTTCGATGGCTGCATCAACTCAGGTCCACAACTTCAAATGAGAGCACACATGCAGGCATGGGAAACAGAGCACACAACCTGCTGCCCCAGCCCAAACCTACACGCCTCTAGCACTGTAACACAGGAAGAGTCTTCACTAGCCAGTTGGCTGGACCCTGATCTGTGCAATACGAGAGTAAAAGCAGATTAGTGTCAGGGGATTCAGGATAAGCAGAGAGATAAAAGATGGTTTACACATGTAATTACAGTATTTCTCCCCAGTGACAGCAAGAAATCAATGAATGGAGCAGAGATGCCCATCAACACACTCATTTTATCAGCATGGGATGCTGCATCTGAGCAGTTCCTTCCACCAGAAGACAAAAATGACATGGGGTTCCTCAGAGGCAGAACAAGGATGGATTGTGGCCCTGGTTTGTACTTGTTTTGGCTGAGAAAAAAGGGGTTCAACATGGACTGTTTTGGCACATCTGTCCCAAACAAAGTAACAATGGGTTTGTAAGAATGGGTTTCATCTTGTAGATGAGAAAAGGTATAGCTGGGGAGGAACATCTGAACAAGCAGAAGGCAATTGATTCAAACTGGGTTTGTTCAGCCTGGAGAACAGGTGGCTCAGGGAGACCTTATCACCATGCTCCAGTAATTAAAGGGTGGCTACAAAGAAGACTGAGACTCCCTTTTTACATGGAATCCCATGGAAAAGACAAGGGGTGACGAGCACAAGTTACTGCTGGGGAGATTCCCACTGGACACAAGAGGAAAATTTGTCACCAGGAGAACAACCAGCCACTGGAATAAACTCCCCAGGGAAGTGGTGGATTCCACAATGTTGGACACAGTTAAGATTCAGCTGCACAGGGTGTTGGGACATCTAGTCTAGGTCATGCTTTGCCTAGAAAGGTTGGACCAGATGATCCCTTTCAACCTGGGATTTGGGGATTTCTAAGATTGCAACTACAAAGAGATATTAGATACACTGTGGGAGAGACGGAAAACCAGCTTGGCTCCCACCTTCCTTCAAAGCTTTCATCTACGCAATGAGTCTTCTAGATCTAACACAATTCCATGATTCACCTGGACTATCTACTAAACCTAGAGTTACATCTCAGGAATTAAGCTCCATTTAGCAGCTCACGAAGCACTGCTCAATGCCAAACACAGAGCCACAGTCCACGGTACCAGTATCTGAAGAGGAAAAAATGGAAAAGCAAAATGCTTGCAGCTGATTTTAGCTTCAGTTCTGGGGGAGGTCCAGCTCACAATTTCACTCCAGGATTTGAGTTGAGCCTTCTCAGTCCCATTTGTTCCATGAAAGAACACATGCAAAAGTACATTTAACCAGCAGCTGGCAGGAAGGAAAGAGTAAAGCAGAGTTTTGAGCTTTGACAGGAGAAGTTTCTGTCTTGAAAAGCAGCAGCACTCTCAAACACTAAACAGTGTCTGGCTAAATCCCTTTAAATACAAAGGATTTTAGAAGGCCATGTCATGACCCATCAAGTTTCTTTTCACATTTAGACATCTAATATTGAGTTTCTAGTTTATAGCTGTTCACAAGGACTTCATGTGACAGCAAGAACACTGACCAAAGAGCTATTCCATACCACAGCACGTCATGCCCACTATATGAACTGGGGGCAGTTACCCGGAAGGGTCGGATCACTGCTCGGGTCGGGCTGGGTATCGGTTGGTGGGTGGTGAGCGGTGTATTCTCTTCCCTTGTTATTTCTCTTATCATTGTTATTATTGGTGGTAGCAGCAGTGATTTGTTATACCTTAGTTACTGGACTGCTTTTATCTCAGCCCATGGGAGTTACGTTCTTTCGATTCTCCTCCCCATCCCTCTGGGAGTGGGGGGGAAAGAGGGGGGGAACGAGAGAGCAGCTGCATGGTTCTGAGTTATGGCTGGGCTTAAACCATGACAGGAGCTAGTATGAATGATTTGCAGACTATTCGTCTATGTTCCCACATCCTATAGACTCCATGCTCAAACGGAACCAGAGCCTCTGGGAGATAACATTTACAGTTTCCATACACTACTGAAACAGTCCATCACAGAATGAGTGTCTCGTTCACTTATCACTAAGGAATAGGTCAGCCACCAGCAGGCAGAAGAATTATATTGGCCTTTTAAATAAACTGAAATGGTTTAACTGAGAATTGGAATATATTTTATCACACATGGCTTTTTTAATATATATACAAAGACTGTACCATGTATCATATTTAAAACCATGAAGGACAGAAAAGGTGAAGGAAGAGAAAGGAACAGTTGCAAACTAGATACTACGAGCATACAACAGCAGTGTACACACAGATTTTCTAAGCGCTGCTGTAACAGATGGATAACGAAAACAGGGGTCTTCTATAAAAAGAGTAAGTGATGGAAAGAGGAACATTAAACGTTTACCAATATCCACCAATCTGTACTACACTCTGATGCCATTGGGAGAAAAGGAAACATTACAAATGAGAGAGCTATGACAATGCTTAGCAGAAGTATCTGTCAAGGCTTTAACTGTCAAATGATCAACAATAAAATAGCAGCAGGTAGAACCTCCCTGAAAAACAAGTCATGGGAGAGACATTTTCCCCACACTCAATAGGGATAACATCAGCATTCTCAGACTAAAGTGACTCGAAGATGAAGCATTCATTATCCTTCTATTAACCAAATCAAAATCCACTGAAATAAGGGCACAACACTAGAGGGCCTTAAGGGTCATCTGTCCCCAGTACATCACATCTCCTGTCGTTCTTGGATTTGATTTATTACAAAGCATTCATGAAGTCCCAACCTACTCTTTTCCACAGCCAAGTCGGTCTTTATGTAGGTCTCTACAATCATTCAGTGCCCTTGCACATGTAAATAGTTGGCTCAGCAATATTCCAGGAGGAATATTTTTTGCTAAAACAGTATCAGCAGCACACAGTAGGATTGCATCCCACATCCATATACTAAAGCTACATTTAGTATCGCCTTGTAAGAATTCCAGGATATTTTAATCTTGCAAAGGAAAACACCTATGGCCTTTATTTATCTGCATATAAAAATCCACTTAACTGCTAGGACACCATCCTACATGCTCAGAAAATTGCATTTTACATGTACCTTACTAGCACTCAACACCTGATCATTCTGAAGGCTGAGAGATACCTGCTTACAACTTAATCTGAGTGTGTTCAGTGATGTTGGGGTTTGGCAGGGAACAAAACAGAAGATAGGAAGACCTCAAAATATGGGATTCAGCAAAATTCTGACACCAAATTTATGTCTAAAGACATCAAACTTGTACCTTGACCACTTCACCACCATCGACTTTCATCAGCTGCTTCAAGTTCTGCTGCAACAGGTTTGTGTTGGATCGCCACTTCAGAAGTCCCAAGAGATCAACTAGGAAAGAGAAACACAGTTATACCATAAGGATACTTACTTCCACTCATAGTCTGTAACTACGTTCAGGAGAAATGGATTTACTTCCTTAGGTCAACCATTCTCCCTGGACAACAACACTAGTTCTAGCCTGCCTCTGCCACTGCAGAAGCCTCATACAGTACTTTTAGTATGAAAGATCTCTGAAAGGCTTTCCAGAAACACAGCCTGCTTTTGAAATGTCAGCATTAAAATCGAGGCCAAGAAAGCCTGATCCTTCAGTTTCCATTTGCTGTACACAACAGTTGTGTGGTTAGAAGAAGATGCCAGAATGAAATTAGTCAGCCACCAACACAGTCACATCTATAGGCCGTGACTCTTCCAGCATTAATGTTTCTAGAGTTTTTTTGCTGTCACTGAATAAATTGAAAAGAAAATAAGGCCCAATGCAAGGCAAACAGTGGCAAACCAAGCTACTGCAGTGGAAAGCTGCCTGCTTAATAACTCATGATGCCCAAATGGCTTGGTTCTTCCAAGTGATGGAGAGTGAGGGTACACAAAACAAATCAACACTGATGAGTCTTGTCCCCCTTTTCTACATCCCACTCTTAAGATTTGCCTGTGGCAGGGGTTTGGAACTGGATGATCTTTAAAGTCCCTTCCAACCCAAACATTATATGCTACGCTTCTAAGATAAGACTGTGTCACTTCAGCAGTCATTGTGATAAATAAAGGAATACAGAAGGTGAGCTCATTCTCTTTTCATCATAAAAAGCCACCAGACCATCCTTCAGCTCCCTTTAAGGAAAACTTCTCATGAGGAGCTCACAACTGGTGTTCTCCTTCAAATAAGCAAGCTAATAAATATGAACAACCTGGAGCATCAGTAAGCTAAACCCATCCTCACACTTACTGGGATGAGATCTGAAGTGCCCACCAACCCAAAACCATAAGCTCCTCCTGCCTTAGCCAAACTAGCATCAGAGAATTCCTCCCTGCCCTGTTAAAAGTCGGTTTCCATGATAAAACAAACTATACAGAAAGCATCCTCAGAAGAAACCCCAAACAGAAGATTTGAAGACTGTCTACCTACAGTTTAATCACTGAATTACTACTCCACATTACCTACCCCCAAGCCCAAGAATCCCAGACTGGTTTGGGTTGGAAGGGACCTTAAAGCTCATCCAGTTCCAACCCCTGCCATGGGCAGGGACCCCTTCCACTAGAGCAGCTTGCTCCAAGTCCCTGTGTCCAACCTGGCCTTGAACACGATGTGAATTCTCCCAATCAATTCCCCTTCACTTCTACTATTCCAACTTTTAAAGCAACCAGCAAAATGTTTACCAAGCCATGCATCTGCAGAGTATATTCTGCTAATTCTATGCAGAAACCCAGAGCAGCTCCTGTACTTTCCCCAATATCTTTTGTTCCAAGCAGGAAATAAAACTACTTCGAGCAGAATGAACTGCAGTTCTCCTTGGGATAGCTTCCCCTCTGAGCAGCACTCAAACCAAGCCTTCTTTGCATCTCTTTGGGAGCAGAAGTAAAGAGTATTTTACCACATTCAAGCTTTGAACAATTCAAGCCCTCATTTTTAACTATTTTTTAGTATATCCTATAAGTCTATAGGCCGAAACTCAACATTAACAGAGAAATTGCTTTGGAAGAAAAGTGAAGGTGTCTCTTGAGTTACACAAAGTGTTTCATGAATATAAATATATTTGCTTTCTACCACTGAATCTGGGTTCAGTCTGACTTGTAAGAAGGCATCAGCTTGACAAAAGGAACGATCCAAACGAAAGCCAGCCCACGGACTGTCTCTGAATGGCATCGAGTATTGCCCCAAGAAAACAAACCCACGTGCACTTTCAGCACGATGACGCAGCAAACCCTATATGAATATGCATATGTGAACAGAAAGTGTCAACGCAGCCCAGCTACCAGAGAGATAAATAAGTCACAGTGCACAGGAAGAACGTGCATTCGTTGTTACTGCAAGTATTGACCCCAGCAAAGTACCAGTCAGTCAGCTCATCTTGCTTTTTGTAGGCCTAGGTATAAAGTAATACAGTAAGTAAACCAGGATAAGAATGTAGAACACTATTTTAGCCTACAGCAAATGGTGATACTGTAGTCAGCCTAGGTCAAGAGAAACTTATGTTCAGAAAACATCAGTGGAAGAAAACAGAATGAGGATTTTTAACTGCAAAGAGTTAGATCAAGCATCCAGCCTGCCAAGTTGCCACTAGCTACTGTTTGGGTTGATGTAAGTTATGATTCTATTAACTACGTATAAAGGTTTTCTTTTCCATCATATTTAGCAACTGGAAGCAAATGATCCAGCTCCCTGGTTTTATGCTTCCTGGGCCTGTGTCTACACCAAGGTTTCCTTATAGAGATACCCAAACTTTTCTCAAAGCCCTGTCACTGAACTGAAGTTGGATAATATTTCCACTCTCATTATATTTACGTGTGCTCTTTGAAATAATCTTCCCTTATGATCTCAAGCAATTTATTTTCTGTTCTTTATGACTTGTAAGCCCGGAATTAAATCATCATTATTACAGAACTACAGAAACCTGAATTTGTCATACTGCGTATTGCTTTTATTTCTTTTACATTATCAACTCTGTTGAATGACTAAGTGAAAACCTGGCTCAATTGTTTTCTGAAAGCTAGTCTCCTTGGTTCCTTGAAGTCTCAACTCCAGATTAGTCACAGTTGCTATTATCTATAGGCTTGAGTCCTTCAAGCAGAAGAAAAAGCACAGAAACACTTTGAATAAGCCTTACAGATACCCTGAATGCTTCACAATAGCAAATACTTGTGTAAAACTCTAACAGCACTCTGGCTACCAGTAATCAGAAGAATGTTCCAGCAAGCCCATTAATGCAATTTCATAGAATCACAGAATCACAAAGGTTTGAGTTGGAAAGGACCTTAAAGCTGATACAACCCCTGCTACAGGCAGGGACACCTTCCACTAGAGCAGCTTGCTCCAAGCCCCTGTGTCCAACCTGGCCTTGAACACTGCCAGGGATAGGGCAGCCACAGCTTCTCTGGGCACCCTGTGCCAGCGCCTCAGCACCCTCACAGGGAAGAGCTTCTGCCTCAGATCTAACTTGAACTTCCCCTGTTTCAGTTTGAACCCATCACCCCTTGCCCTATCACTACAGTCCCTGATGAAGAGTCCCTCTCCACCATCCTTTCAGCAATTTCACCTCTATTTCCATCACCCTGATACTAAAAGGACATCCATCTCGCTAATCCTGTAAGAGGCACTATCCACAGGCAGTCTTCATGTAGAAAGGGATGTCACTTTTGATGCCATTTTGCTCCTTCTTCTGTATTCCCTGGTATCTCCATCTTCTGGTTGACAGAAGAAGATGATTCAAACGCCAAAACTGCCTTGCCCATGGAGAAGAAAACAAGCTCTCAGTCTGTCATGGCTCAACAGGCTATTCAGAAAGAGGGAAACAAAATCAACCCCGACTTGGATATGACATCAGGAACAGGTTCAAAACACAACTTGTTGTCTATTTACCAATATATTCATTTAAAATTTATCTATTTTTTTCTATATAAGAAAAAAAAAATCTTCCTGTGAGGGTGCTGAGGTGCTGGCACAGGGTGCCCAGAGAAGCTGTGGCTGCCCCATCCCTGGCAGTGTTCAAGGCCAGGTTGGACACAGGGGCTTGGAGCAAGCTGCTGCAGGGGAAGGGGTCCCTGCCCATGGCAGGGGTTGGATCTGGATGAGCTTTAAGGTCCCTTCCAACACAAAGCAGCTTGGGATTCTAAGATTTACCCTAAGAACAGAAGGCCCAATGTTTCCCATTGGTATCTCCTGAGATGTCACCTGTCCAAGCAGGTTTTGAAAGTCTCCATAGAGGGAGTAAATGAGGATAATGATGGATTTTTACTTACTTTGAAGAAAGTTAAATGAAGAACATTAACCAACAATCTCACAGAAGTTAAAAATCAGCTTCAGAAACTACAATCTGAGCCGTGCTGCCAATTTTTAGATGAAAAATTATACTTGAGGGAGGAATTTAATGACTAAATTTTTGTTTCTGTTCTAAATTGCTTAAGGATACACATTGATCTTGTTTAATAATGTTAAGAAGAGGCAAAAGAAAAGATTCTGGCGACTCGGAGCTGCCAAGAAGTTTCACAGCCAACAGAATTAACAGTAACTAAGGATCAAAAACTCAAAGCTAATAACATGTAAATTAAGGATGAAAACATGCTCAGTCTTAATTTTAATGACAGTTTTGTGAAAGCAATGTCAATATGTTGATGACTATGAAATATTTCTCCATTCTAACAAGCATTAGGAAACACGGAGGGGGGAGATGGATAATAACTAACCATATCACAAACAAATAGCAGCTCAATTCCACACGCTGGTTTCTCCACAGTAACACCACTGTGTAACTGTTGAGCTACAATCCCATCTTTGCTATGAAATTCCAACATCATTTCTGTATTTTCTGCTAAACACCCTCTTAGGCTATAAGACTGCCAGACTGCAGTGAATCTGATGTGCTCTGAATATGAAACACCTCAGATGTGCTGTAAGAGAGATGCTGCTGAAAAACACTGCAATGAAATTAGGAGTTGACTATGAAGTTGTACCACAGCAATAACTTTCCCCCCGGACAGAGGAGAAGTCATTACCGTGACAATGCAATCACTATTGCCACCCTGCCCGCATCCCAAGCCCTCCTCATGCACAACTTCGACTCCCAACAGATCTGACCCGAGCTCTCCCTTCCCCTGCTGTGACTCACATCCCAGTGACCCACCCACACTCCTCAGCCTGCTGCTGGTGTAGCCAAGAGAGCAAGGGACCGCTCCATGGCAACGAAGCACAGGAATTACAGACAGGGCACAGTCTGGAAATGTGAAATATTTGCTTTGGTGGCTGCTCTGCTCTCCACAGCCCTTGGATGCAGTCAGCCAGCTGACAAATACACATGAAAAATGGATATAAGCAAGTTTTAATAGGAACCAAATATGACAAAACTCCATTCCTGTTCACGTCAAGACGTGAACACATGAGCGACCTCTGTGCAACACGCTCATGCTCACATCCCCAACACAAGAAAACACAAGAGCTTTCTTCAAGCATAAGATATGGATATTACACCTTGGAAATAACATCAAACAGCTTATTTGGGAGCAAAGCCATATTACCTACTCCTAAAAGCAAACCAATCAGCTTCCTTAGTGCTATTATTCATACCCCCAGAGAGGTAAAATGCCACAGAGCTTGTTTTCAGTGTACTTTCAGGGTAAAAGTCTCAATTATATGGCAAACAATATTCCTGTTTCTATTGCACTTGGGATTCTTCTGTTTTCTTAGAGACATGTGCTGCTCTAAAGCAAAACAAAGCCCATGGGAAAAGGCTGGAGAGTACATAAACTCAGTAGATGCTTTTGCTGCTGCATCCAGCCAATTTAATCCAAGGCTGCACGGTAAACAACCCACCATCCATTCACAGAGGAAGGGGGATGGAGAAGGCAGGAAAGTCAGTACATACAACCCTACTCCAAGTACACAGAGCAGAAGCTGCAGCAGTTCTAGGAACTTACCATTCTGGGTGAGTTTTGTTGAACAAACTAGAGTAGAAATCTGGAAAGAGTCTTTGCTGATGGTGCAGCTCCCCAGGTTCTGCATGCTCTTCCCTGTTGCAGAGTGTCCCTTTTCCTCCAGTTCTATCTTGGTCGATGGCAGACTTAAATACGTCGAGGCATCCTCCAGCTTCTTTGCTTCTGCCTACAGGGGTGTTTTAAACACAACATGAAACAACTTGAAATTATCTAGTAAAAAAAAACTAGGTAATAATAAAATCTTATTATTTACATTGTTTTATCTTAGGTTTGTTCTAGAATTGGAACTATCCAATGGGTTTTCAACAACAGTAATTTAGCACTAAACTGTCGACAGATTAGAGCCAGGATGTGGTATTTAAAGGGCTACAGAAGTAACTTTTCCCAGCTACAAAAACCCACATAAAACTCAGTTACAAATGCCTTTGAAGTTCAAACATCCCCAGCAAAACATATTCCAGGTTTAACAATCAATCTGCCAAGTATTCAAATGGCACAGTACATATTTAGTAGCTTGATTTAACACAATAATCTAGAACACATTTTTCTGTGCTATTCTAACAGTAATTCACTAAAAGTCAGGCAGCTCAGCTCCCTACTAAAGAAAGACTAAAGTACCACAAAAAAACCTACCTTGTAAACTATAAGGTCATGTTCTCCATCTCTCAAAGTTGTCCCATCGTATCTCATGAGCTTCACAAATGCCAGGGCAAAGATCTTCTCAGATTTATCTTTGGCTGTGAGAACAAAAAGCAAAACACCACCACATAGAATTAAGGGTTTGATAATGACAAACAGTCCACCTAAACCTCAAAGCCACGGACAGTCTGCAAATGAAGGGCTGTAGTCAAGATTCTCAGATGGGGAAAGCGTAGAAGAAATAAGGAGAATCTTTTAAATGCAAGAAAGAGGCAAGAAATGCAAAATGATGTGTAAGAATGTGACCACACCACCAAAACCACATGCTTAGTATTTCTATATTGAGGCTGTCCTTTTAGAAAGATGGATTAAGGCAACTTTTTCAAAGCAAAGCAAATGTGATGCATTTATAATGGTCAGGTTTTTATAAGAAAGGCAGTGCTTTGTACATAGAATAGTGATTTAAACACCAGCACCGAGGATCTCATCGGCACTTTATCATTTGGAGGGAGAACACTAGGACCAAAACAAACTCGATCCATAAGCACAAATGAAGTGTTTCAGTCTCTGAAAGCTGACTCACTCCAGAGCAACATGAACTACAAAAGGCATTCAGTTTGCTCTCAGTGCTCAAAATCATTTCTCAAAAGTTAGACCAAAGTAACAGGGCAAGTAGAAATCACAAAGTTAAGGCTTAAAACCACAAGGAAAGTGCAATCAACCTGGGATAGTCCAAGAAGTCTATGAGAAAGCCCTGCAGCTCTAAGGCACTTAAATCATGGCCAACCTAAACCTTTGAGTTAGCATAAAGGTATTTGACTGTGTAGCACACAATCATGGTTTTACACTCCTGACACTGATTTTTGGCACAGTTTTCATTAGAAAGTATCATTCTTTAAACTAAGGAAATATTTTGTTAATGATCAGTTTGCAAAACATGCAGCTTCAATTAAATAACCACTACAGAGTAATGTGCTACATATTGCACAGATACATGTACGCAAGGAGTATATGTCTTAAAACGCATCCAGCGGACACTACCTGATTAATGTTGCTGTCTACACATTTATCCTATAGCAAAATGTTTCCTTGCAGATTTAGAAAGGTTTTGCTCTCGAAAGAGCCAGTCCCTGTAATCACTATAAGGAATTAATATTATCACAAACACAGCAAATCTCACACTTTACTACAAAACAACTGTTTGACTGGAAGATGTCGGGTTCTCTCCATCTGATCCTCAACAGCTCAAAGTATTTCAGCAGCCAGCAATGTTACAGGACAGCTGAGGAAACCCATATCTTTTAGACCAAAATTACTTCGTAGAAACCACAGGTCAGTCTGAGAACCAGAAGCAGAAACCAATTTCTTAATAGCTAAAACTTCAACTACTGATGCTAAGCCTCCTGTAAGCTCTTTTCTATGTTCCTATTTCACACGTGGGGTTGTTAAATATCTTTACTACTCCCTAACCACTTACCTCTAAGGTACACAACACCACAACCCTCTGAGTTGCTAACTTGAAGCTTTAATAATTAGCCTTTCTATTTGACTTGGAGAAATAAATGGGCAGGGAAGGGAAAACTCGATGTTGATAGGTAAGAGGGAGGAAGATGTAAAGGGAAAAAGAAGCCGAGACGCAAACAAAATAAGCAGGCAAAAACCTTACCCGGCACTAAAAGCAATTACAACAGTTAATTACAGATTAAGAACGTTATGCCTGTATCAGCAGACTTTGGCACCAGACATTGACAAGAACCATAATGAAAAGGCTGAATCACTCACAGTCCTGTGATGATCTATGACGGAAAGTGAACCTTAAATGACTGCGGTTCACATCTTCAATGGGGATCGCAACCTTCACACATTGGGGAAGAGGGTGAAGAAAGAAACAGTCAGTACAGTGTGTTCAAATACCATCGACCACTACCAAATCTCAGCTGGACATCGTTCAATAATATGCTCGGAGCTCTCAGGAAGATTAATGGTAGGTACCAGCTTCATTTTGCCATAGAGGACCCTGAAAGGTCACTCCCTAGCAAAAATCAGCAATCCTTGCACCAAGAAAGAGAGGAGGAAAGAAACCCCATCCAACCTGGCCTTGAACACTGCCAGGGATGGGGCAGCCACAGCTTCTCTGGGCACCCTGTGCCAGCGCCTCAGCACCCTCACAGGGAAGAGCTTCTGCCTAAGAGCTCATCTCAGTCTCCCCTCGGGCAGCTTCAAGCCATTCCCCTTGGCCTGTCCCTACAGGCCCTTGTCCCAAGCCCCTCTCCAGGTTTCCTGCAGCCCCTTCAGGCACTGGAGCTGCTCTCAGGTCTCCCCTTCAGGAGCCTTCTCTTCTCCAGGCTGACCCAGCCCAGCTCTCTCAGCCTGGCTCCAGAGCAGACGGGTTCCAAGTCCTTTGCCTCCTCTGGACTGGCTCCAACAGCTCCGTGTCCTTCTTGCATCAGGGGCCCCAAAGCTGGATGCAGTACTCCAGGAGGGTTAACACAGTGGTGTGGGGAGTGGCTGTAAGCCCTTTCCCTGTACATATCCTGCTCCCACTGACTACAGCTAGACAGAATATGTTTCATAAAGCCAACATCAGCCTCCTCTGTAATATTAAAACATGGCATTTAAGTGAAAATGTTATTACCCAAGCAAATCCAGCAAGCTTAAAGCCCAGATCCCAGAACACCGATGAGGTTAACATTACGGCAATTATGTTTTAACCTTAATACCCTGCCTCTCCAGGTCAGCTCCAGGCAAATAGAGGTAACCATTCCTAAGCAGATGTTGGAGTTATTGATGCCCCCACAACAGTTGTCCTGACCAAAAGAATGAAACAAAATTCAATATGCAACTAAAATCAAAGCTGTTTTCCAGGAGTTTCTGAAAGCTTTCCTTTTGTCCTGCTAACACTAGCAGTGAATTTGCCTAGTCCTATTTCTCAAGGCTTTCCATTGAAACCTATATTAATGGCACATTAACCCACACAGAGGGAGTTATTGTAACAGTTTCTATACCTTCACAGTCTCAAACCAGCGAGGCTGCTTGACTTGGTAATATATTACTGACTTGTACTCTGAGATGGCTTCATCACCAGCACCAGGAAAAATAACGCTCTTGAAAACACAGAGAAGAGAAAATGTTAATGTCTACCTTAAACGCCACTTTTTCATCCAAATAAATGAAAACATCTATGAAATAGGTCAAAATAAGACAGAATAGCTCATGTTTAGAGCTCCTGATTAATTTAGTATCAAAGTGCATGTGCTGATATATGACAAGTTGTATTCAGATATGATAAAGGAAACAGTTTTGTTGTAAATAAAAATAGGGATTTAAGGTGACATATATAAAGATGTTGAAAAGGCTTTAACAGACACGAATCAAAACCAAACCAAGCCAGACATTCAATACTTTAATACCTCTAATCTTTTGCCATCTTCATCATACACAGACACCGTAACTTCCACGTTCTTTGCCGTGGTTTTACTGCCTTTGTCAAAATCTCCCTGCACCAACGTGACATAGATGTCATTACGAACATCACCTGAAAGGAAAAGCAAAGCTCTAACCAATGTTCACACTATATATAATGATTTGTGAAACCAATGATATGCAGATACTATGAACAATACATTTAGTAACAGCAATTAGACCTATATATGGCAAAACATAAAGCGACGGTAGGTGGACCATTGGGCATTCAAAACTACTAGTACTGGAAAGAGATGTTCAGCTAAAAACTGTGCTGAGACTTCTAAAGTCTGAACCATGAACCCCTAGTGCAGCAAAGTGAATCTAACAAACAAATCACACGCTCTCTCTGGACTCAATCCTACATCCTCATGAAGACCATGTAGCACATCACTCAAAAAAACACCTCAGTTCCACTTTGATACAACCTCCTGCGTTACTGATTTCAAAGGATGAGTTCCAACACAGCATTAATTTATCCCCCACACAGATACTTTACAATTCAAAAGTATTTAGCAGCCTACAGAGGTCTGTAACTTGCTACATTAGGAAGTGGTTTGATGATTTGCTGCCTCCGGGGTTGCACAGGAAGGTTGTATTTAGCTTTAGGTCCTAAAATGCCCTTCAACTACACCCCAATACTGAAAATTAAATGGGGAAATGGGGAATTCCCAACAATTTCATAGGCAGATGGCTTATGTGCCAACATATCAGCAGAACAAGTGCACTGAGGCACTTAATACATAGAATCACGTCATGGAACCATGGAATGGTTTGGGTTGGAAGGGACATGAAAGCTCATGGAGTTCCAACACCCTGCCATGGGCAGGGACACCTTACACTAGAGCAGCTTGCTCCAAGCCCCATCCACCCTGGATATACAGTAAAACATCTGACAAATGCACAATCAGCAACCACGGGGAATGCTGGAAAAGGGATGGGGTTTGGCAATATCTAATGGATCCTCCAAAGCCCATCAATCCAAAAAAGACAGTGCAGGTTTTCTTCTGTAGGCTGTTACTTTTGGCAGCTTTTATTTTGAGAATCACCATGAACTGAACATCCATGGGATATATGTATGAAAAAGATAATATGGCTTTCTTTCAAATACATTACCCAAATCTAGTACAAACCTTAAAGGACCTAAATATCTCTAAATCAAGCCCATTCACCTGAAAAATCTTTCTGGTTTAGAATCATAGAATAGTTCGGGTTGGAAAGGACCTTAAGATCATCCAGTTCCAACCCCCTGCCATGGGCAGGGACACCTCACACTAAACCATGGCACCCAAGGCTCTGTCCAACCTGGTCTTGAACACCACTGGGGATGGAGCATTCACAACCTCCCTGGGCAACCCATTCCAGTGCCTCACCACCCTCACAGGAAAGAATTTCCTCCTTATATCCAATCTGAACTTTCCCTGTTTAAGTTTTAACTTGTTACCCCTTGTCCTGTGACTGCAGTGACAGTTTAGTTTTATCACAACAGATGTAAGTTTTATATATGCCTTTGCTAGGAAGATAAGAAAGTGTGTCCTTCATATCCATTTTTCACTGGAAGAAAGGAGAATTTCCACTGTTCCTGTGATATCCCAACTTTTGGGGGGTTCTTAAGTTTTATTTATCAATGCAACACATATGGCAGATACTACCCAAGTGTTTTACGTTCATTCTAAATGAGACAAATCCTTTGAAGATCCATTATTTATAATATATATCATACCTGAAATTAATCTTCCTGCCCCTCTCCCCCAAAGCTTCTACACATCCAGAAATCCAAAGAAGGTTCAACTATAACAAAGCAGCGTTAGTTCACACAAGGGCTTACCAGGCATTATAATCTCAGGAAACCCCATTTTCCGAGCCACAGCTGTGGATCTATCCACTAAGTGTGGAAACTCTTTCCTAATCTGGTGAATATCTCCTGGAAGAAGCTTCAATGTCACCCACAAACCTGTTGTGTAAAAAAACCCACAATTATTAAAGTATTCCCTGCTACTACAGATAGCTTTTTACACAGCCTAGAATGTAAAAACACATTATGGTAACTGCTCTTCATTTACAACAAATACAAAGTACCTCAAATCATTCAAAACCCCCACTGCTTCAAGCAGAACCAGAAGTACAGCACACATCAGGATGTCAGATTATAGCAGAATTTATGGAAAACTGTAAAATCTGCACCTGGAAGCTCACTGGATAACAAAAAACATGGGAAATCTGTGCACGGTAAGGCACTTGGCAGCAATATCAGCTAGGAGGTGTCTTGGTAAGCAGAAGTTAGGCAGGTGCTCAATTCCAGATACATGGGCTTACCAAAGCCAAAATGTTTCTTCATAGTCTAAAACTTTCAATACAAGAGGTCTCCATCCAGGAGAAAACCAAGTTAGCCACAGGCAGGAAAGAGGAAACTCTTTGTTATCAGCTGGACCTATCAAAGTCTGGGCTGCAATAGGCAAGTAAGGCATCAAGCCCTTGGCATGAAGCTGGAGTGGCCCAGGGATAATCCCTCCTACACCCAGCACCAGACTTCTCTTATTGCAGTCTTCCACGTTGAAGTCTTGTGGAAATACAGTTCTTAAGTCATTAGCAGCACTGCCTCGAGCTTGTATCTATCCCTGGAACTCTCACGTGCTCTAAAAAAATCTTTATCTTCCACGGGAAGAGAGAGGAAGTGGCAACGCTCATTTGAATGGAAAAACTTCAGTATTACAACCAAACAATACTGAGCTGCCAAAGACAGCACCAGCAGCAGATACATACCCTGAATTGATTCACCACCCCCAGGAAGTCGTTCTTACTGCACTGAGCACAAAGAAATCTACAGCATCAGCATTACACAGTTGATATTTTTCTCTTCAGTAGCAGAAGCAGTCACTAAAAAGCTGCTGCTTCCCGGCTAACATGGGGTGCACTTGTAGGAAAAAGAATGATACCTAAGTGAAAAACAAAGCCCAACCCCAAAGTCATCTTACACTTGGCAAAGTGACTGGAAATCAGGTTTATGTATGGAATAAAGACAGCAGACATCTGCAGAGCAATGTCCTAAAATTAAAATCTATGAAAAATAACCCCCAAAATACACCTGTAACACAAGTTGTGGGTTATCCTGTTGCACGCACTATTAACTATACATTCATTTGGTATACGTTTAGCAGCTGGCTTTATTTTCTATCAAAATCTATTTTAAAGGCTATATGCTGACCTGTTCCAGAGGTGGCTCTACCAGCTGCTATTCCATTAAACAGTAACTGTACCTACACTGACAGCCCTAGTAACAACTGTTACCGTTCTTCCGTTTCTTAGGAAAAGGTTCTGAAATGAATCAAAAAAGCTCAAATGTTTCCTCCTTTCTGATACACACTGGCCTCAGATATAAAACTGGAGGGTGGGGGGAAGCAAGCAGATTAAGTTTTTCTCTTTAGTTTATGGATAATATAAAAATAAGCTTATTTAGATATTTATTTGCTATTAATTAGTAAAAATCAGGGAAAATTGGGAACATATTCCTTAGGTCTATTGCTCAGATAGCCCTAGAAGTGATACAGATATTCATATAACAGCGTTTAGTGGCGATTCCACATTGGCTTGCACAATGACGTATTAACCCCAAGAAAATACTGAAGGTAGTACAGTAATAACTGAGACCTCCCACAATTCAATTTTTAACTGGCAGATACATGATCAAGTGTTGTACACACAACAAAAAACCCAGACTTGAAGAAATAACTGAGTTTCACATCAGCAGAGCATACACTGAATTACAAGCAGTGACACGAGCAGCTCCTAAATCAAGGTACCAGTGAGGTTCCCTTGCTCTGCTCCATCCTTACCACCTCCAAGCTTGGGCAGTGCAGTGACAGTGGGGGCAATGCCCTGGTCTTCTTCTCAGGGAGCCAAATGCTGCAAGTGCAGCTGCAAAGTGGAAACATAAGGCAAAGGGAAAAGAATATCCCTTCCTTCAGCATTAGGAGGCCAAACTCTACAGCTCAAAAGCCAATTCCTTAAGTCACTGTTTCCAGGACAGAAATATAAAGATGTCCAAGCAATGGACAACGCAGAGAAAAGATGGGAAACCTGTGGAGTTATCATAGGGCACGGGGAAAAGGTGAAGGGCAGAATGAGCCCTGAAGGACGGGGAACAGGGGAAACAATCCATGCAATCACATATTCTGTTACCAAACAGCAGTGAACAAGGCGATATTATGCACCCTTGATTCCAAAATTAAACCCATCACATGTTACACTTGTGTATGTTTTAGACCAGTTGCATAGGAAACATAACAGTACATACCCTGACCCTTGTGGTTAACTTCTTTAGCAGCAATCACTTTGTTTATAACAGTCTGAAGGAAATCATTCTCCCCTGCCACCCTGGGTGAAAAACGGGATGATATGTTCAGCTGCTTGTGTCGAATGGCGTCATCCAACGCTAGCCTGGAGGATGCACATGACGACCAACACCAGGAAACAAAGGGTCACAGAAAACCAGAAGTCACAGTAACAAGGGAACACAAAAGATCGTATCATAGTTGTGACAAAGAGTATTTATTAGTCAACGCAAGACAAAGGACAGGAAAGGTAACAAGAAAGACAGAGGAAGAGCATTAATCAGAAGAGAAGTACAGCACACCTGAGTTGCTACTTCTCCCTTCAGGGACATGCGTGCGCAGGCCCCAGGGATGCTTGGGGAGGAGAGGATGAATGGCTCCCACTTTAAAATCCCCTGGTAAGCAGTGAAAGCTTATACAGGCAGTTTTCTCTTTAATAGATAGAGAGAGAGAGAGCAGACTGGCCCTGCAACCCCTCCAGGGTCACTTCTGTCATTCTGTGGGTTAAGCAGCAGCACACACCACCCAAAGGAAAAGCTACCCTAAATCCCCCAGATCGGGCACAGGAGAAGGAAAGCAGAGAATCCAAACACTGTTAAACTTGATGAATGAAAAGATGGACACTCTCTAAATAAAACAGCAGCATGAAGTGTCATTGAAGTAATCTCGCCAAGTGCTTTTGACTGCCATTGTGGTGGTGGCTAGTGAATGAATACAAGCAAAGATATGAAAACAGGGTTGCGTGTGGTACAATAGTAGCAAAGCATGGAAGGAGGAGAAAAATGGGGCTCATATACGCAGCCTCAGCCTACATTGCAAATAATGGCACCAGGATTCGTGTTCTCACATTATTCATATTCTTTAGAATATACTTTCAGAAGAACATTTTAATTTAGTATAAAAAGAGACATCGAACATCATTTCAAAATCTGATTTATAGCTACACAGAGCAAAAATAAATTGGTGTTAATGGAGCAGAAAACTACATGTTCTATTAGCATCCACTTCCATCCACAGAGGTGCATCATTTTCATTGCACACTTCCACACTCACTGAAAACTAAGCCTGTGATTGTTTAGCACACAATAAATATGTCATGAATGCACTCCTCCCTAAAAACCTCCTGGTTTCCTTCCAGATGGAATGGTACTTGGGATCTCCACATCAGCACCCTGCACACCACTGCCGCATACAAACAAAACCCTTTCAGACAGAAAGCAGAGCCCCCAGCAAGCCTCTCAACATCCTACAGCCTCAGATCACAAGGGCTTCCTGCATTAAGCCTATTTTCCAAAGTAAAGTGAATTTCAGATTACATTATTTCAGGCTTTTTCCTTTTTAATATTATTAAACCCCTTCTGAAAATCAGTTAGTACATGAATTTAGCTCACATAACTAGTTTTGCCTTTTGGAACAGATGGCAATCTAATATTTCATATGAAAGGAAAACCAAGTATTCATATTTTATGCACATTTATTTGACTTCTCTCTCCTACTTTTCCCCATTTCATGGAATGAAAAAAAGGAACTATGAATATGGATGCAGCAGGGTATTTGCCGTCTATGCTCTTTTGTTAATACGCTTCTCTGGGCACCCTGTGCCAGCGCCTCAGCACCCTCACAGGGAAGAGCTTCTGCCTAAGAGCTCATCCCTGTCTCCCCTCTGGCAGGTTAAAGCCATTCCCCTTGGCCTGTCCCTACAGGCCCTTGTCCAAAGCCCCTCTCCAGGTTTCTTGCAGCCCCTTTAGGCACCAGAGCTGCTCTCAGGTCTCCCCTTAAGGAGCCTTCTTCTCTCCAGGTCAGACTTGTCAGTACTTTAAAGGAGACAAACTCCATATTTGCTATCAGCTAATTCAGTTATTGTACAATAGTGTCAAACTCCATGTCAGCAGCCTTAAGAGTCCGTGGAACTCTAAGGTTCTGTGGAAAGGTTTGTGGTTTTAGATGACTAGAATTAAGAGCAGGTCCACATAGTAGATTGGTCTGCCTGGTTCTACGAACCAGCTGTAACAGGTACATGCAGCAAACACATCCTCTCCCTTATCAGTCAACCAAAATACCTGGGGTAAAAGTCTCACATGATGAAGTTGCCCAGAGAAGCTGTGGCTGCCCCATCCCTGGCAGTGTTCAAGGCCAGGTTGGAAACAGGGGCTTGGAGCAAGCTACTCTAGTGGAAGGGGTCCCTGCCTGTGGCAGGGGCTGGAACGGGATGAGCTTTAAGGTCTCTTCCAACCCAAACCATTCCATGATTCTGTGAGATTATACAGGAGGTATACCAAACCGTCCTTCAAATTCTCAGCTTTTGTTTGTACTCCAGTTATGGAGTTGCCTTTACTATGAAGTTTTATGTGCTACCAAGAGAAAGATCAATATTACCATTTACTACTCTCACAGAAGTAAGACTCGCATGGCTGCAGTAGGTGTTGGTAACACTGCTGGTCTTTATCAGCCTCTGGCAGACCTAAACCAGCAACGTACTTGTTCTAAGCATTTCACCTCTTACACATGATCACCCTGACATCTTTAAACAAAAAGAAATCAAGATTGCAAAACTGGGAACGCATGCTTTAAAGTCAAGACTTAGAAAAAGAACAGTTTTTAGGGCTATCACTACTGTAATAGGAAGAAAGATTAGTAAGGACTACTCAAGATAAAACATGACACTGAAATAAATTACCCTCAGAATATCTACAGAACACTTGCTCCAATCAAAAGTTTAGTTTGTTTTAAAAACACCACATTTTAAGCTAAATATCTTAATTCTTTCCCTTCTGCTTTGTCTTTAACCTATTCCCTACTTACGGCTGGAATGGTATGAAGTGCTGTTTGTCCTCATCGTCAACCTTCCCGTTAATGATGTCAGTAACATCCATCACTGAAAACAAAAGCAAAGTGTACTGAATGAAGTGATCCACATGGCAAGAGGAACGCTGAGGGAATACCCTGCGGGACTGGAAGCAATAGGGACTCAGAAGAGGGATGGACTTCTTAACTGTGCAATTTCAGAGGTTTCCTATAGAGTAACATCATATTGCAAGTAACTTCGGCATCTCTAGCTAATACAGGTCCTAGGGGCTACCTTAAACTCTACAATACAGCCATCAGTCTGATTAAATTTGGAACAATTCTGGGTTTATACAACCCCACAAGAGTTTAACACCTAGTTTTCTATGCCAGAACATAACACGACACAGACAGAGCACACGCAGTTACCTGCAACTCCAAAAGGTCTCCGCAGCCCTGAAGTCAGTTTTCTCGTGTTGTTGTCCCTCAGCTCCATTCTGCCCACTCGCACAATCTGACAGACAAAACTGATCTTCTCTCTTTTCAGGTCTTTGCTGCCCAGGTCCTAAAAAGAGCACTTTCTTCACATTACTTTATAATTAATTTCAAATACCATCTTAATAGACAGAAGGTTTGCTGCTCAGAATTTGCCTTCACCATGCTACCCTCTAGTATGAGGGCAAAACTCAAGAGTAAAGGAGTTCTTGTAACAGTACTTCAATGGTTTATCTTGACTTCTGTGTAAATTAACTGCTTCAGAGGCCAAACCATTTCCAGCAAGTTAAAATTTCAAAGAGCACCTTTGGGTTTCACCAGGCATCCAGGATGTTTTATGGTCACTTATGAGAAGTGTCTCATATGAGCCTTCTCCATGTTCATGACCTGCAGACTTAACTCCACACTGCTTACACACAGCTTACTACATTCCTCAGTTATTCACAAGCTATGAAACCAGGGCTTTACAATCTGCCAGCTGAACCAAGCACACACTTACAGTGAACACTGCTCGCAGGTTATGCAATCTGTCTATGTCTTTAGGGAGTCCACAGCTTGACCATCGCACCAAGTAGTTTTCACTGAAAGAACAATAGTGTGAGGACTCTGTTTAAATGGCTTCCTCGAACATAAGCATTGTAATCAACTTCAAAATTTACAGAAGACCATTTTAAACCCAATCTACTCATCCTAAACTAATGGGTATTTACTTAGAGGAGAGCTGACATTTCCCTTTGTGGGTATCACTTATAAAAAGCAAGCAACAAAGTGTAAGAATCTCTTTAAGGAAGCAGGGGATGTAGAAATCAAACTCTGAGTAGTGCCAAGACTGCTGCTAAGCAAGGGCACGCAGCCTTGCAGGTGTGCTCAAGTCTCATTTAAGCTCTGCACATGGGGAACCACAGGCACAGCATAAGGAGGAACAGCGTGACCCTGAAGCATACCCTATGTGAGGGGATCTGCCTGATGCTGTGCTGAACACGACAAAGAGCCGCTGCACAGCTGTTTCCCAGGTGACCCTGCCCTATGCCTTTCACAGGTGTTTGACTTTCACAAGCCCTTTCATCCCCTAAATCTACCTCGCTACTGTAACTGAGCAAGCACACATGAGGGAGGACGCTCAGGAGCTCACTAACCTGATGAATTTTGATTCCAGTGGATCATACAGAGACATCAGGACCTCAGCATCTTCTCCTATTTTACAGACTACATTTTTTAGGTTTACAAATAAAGCAAACGAAGGAGTGGCAGCAAACTTCGCTTGTCTGTTGATATCAATATTCTGTTTCTGGGACTGTAATGCAAGAATAGAAGAAACTTAGAGTTGAACTCAGCCTAACAAATATCCCACACCTATAAACCTTTCCTAAAACCCTTCAGACAGAAGGAGGGTTTTCTCTTGAATTCTACTCATGTGGTCTTTGGTTAAATCAGGATTTACAGACTGCATTTTTCTGGATCTGTCTTGAAGTGCCACAGCATAAGGAGAAAGGGAGAGAAGGGTAAGGGAAGAGGGATGTCTTCACTTACTAAAAAGAGCTAAACAAATAGAGGAACAAATAGAGCCTCGAATATATCTCAAGGTACATTCCTCAGCTTACCCACCCTCAGACTTTAGCTCCCATGAGCTTTTCAGAAGCTACTTTTGTAAGGAAGGAGCAGAATGCTCATGGGAAAAGAAAGAAACTTGCTGAGGCAGGGACGAATAAACAAATTTGGATGCAAAAATTCAGTAGTTTAAAACCCACCTAAACTGGAGCATTTTTACACCAAGTTTTGTAATGGCTGCAAGTGTGTGTATGGCCCATTACAACTCAACAGAGCACAGGAGTTCATTACGTGGCACTAATACACCCATGAGCATCTCCTCAGGAATACCACGCTCCACTAACTGCTGCTGACACACGCAGGACTCCTTACAACAGCAGTGTGCTTCCTTTTAAAAATAAGGGTTTGAATTGCAAAGAGGTTGACTATTTAAGTCACAGAATGTCTTTAGAATAATCCCAGCCTGGTTTGTGTTGGAAGGGATCTTGAAACTCATCCAGTTCCAACCCCTGCCACGGGCAGGGACCCCTTCCACTAGAGCAGCTTGCTCCAAGCCCCTGTGTCCAACCTGGCCTTGAACACTGCCAGGGATGGGGCAGCCACAGCTCCTCTGGGCACCCTGTGCCAGCGCCTCAGCACCCTCACAAGGAAGAGCTTCTGCCTAAGAGCTCATCTCAGTCTCCCCTCGGGCAGGTTAAAGCTATTTAAATTTGCCCCTTGTATTCCAACAAACGGATTTCCTGGATTGGCATACAGCAATCATACAGGCATGAGGACATTCTTCTCCTTGAGCCTTTAAAATAAACTCTTATGACAACCTAACATACAAACCTGCAACGCGTGTCTGGTATTAAGATACCGATGTAGTCAACTGAGCAATATAGGTATTAACCATAAATTCTACTATGCATTTAAAGGATGAGAAAGACAATTAAACAGCCCAAGACATACAAGTTGTTACTAAAGGATTAAGCCTGGTAACTCTTCATCAACATATCAAATTCTTCATTACCAGTGCTAAAAACAGTCAATTTGCAGTCTTATGTTTGAAATGGAAAAGCTACAGCCCCCAGTGTATCTTACTTTTTCCTCCTGTAGCCTCTCTTCAACTTGCTTGGAAGCAATTTCATGTGCTCTGAACAGGCTAATGGTGCTGGTCTGCTCTGGATCCAAAATGTTGCCATCTTCATCTCTGACAACCAGATCTAAATCAAGAATTCTAAACAGACAAATATGCTTATAAATTAGCAGTGCTCAAATAACTGCTTAAACCACTCCTTTCCTTAGTTAACCCTGCCATGTGTTTAGCAAAGTCATGCATATGTGAAACACGACAGCAAAAAGCCATTCGATACGTGATGAATCAGTTTAACATGGCATCAATCCCAGAGATAACCAGCTTTGACTGAAAGTCATTTTTCCCCACAGCACAGAAGGAACCCATGTCAATGTAATAGCATAAGAGCTGGAGAAATCGTGTCTTAACTGGATTTGTCTACTCTTCTTGATACATCCAACAGTTTGGACACCCAACCACTACAGTCACACCACACACAAGCTCATTCCATCCCACTCCACACTCTCCTCCAAGGCAGGCATATTCATGAGTAAACACCTATGAGATCCAAGCAAACACACTTTGCTTGCCCTTATTTAAAGCAGAGCCAGATTTCTGTCAGTGGGGTGTTAACATCCGTAATTACCTTCTGCAGAGAGGGAGGTTTCTGTCATAATCAAATCCAGCCTTAGGAAAGACCCTTCACGTCTTCCCACATTAGTGCAGCACTGGCAGCAGAACCAAGGATAAAACAATCAGGTCTACCTTGCTCTGCATTTCCCTGCCTGCTGTCCCCAGGCCGGACCTCTTCACCTCTGAGCCAAATACATGGTCCCTATTTTCTTCCTCTAACTCTGTAGTCGCCTCTCATGATGGAGCTGCTGTAACTTTGGGTTTGACATGGGTTTGATGAATGAGCTTAAATCAAACTTGCAGGGTCTGATAAGCCACACAGAGGTTTGCAGTCTATCTGTGAGAAAATCCCCTTTTGACTTGAGAAGAACAGGGGCTGTGGCAGATGAAGACATGCTACATCTGTTCCCAGAAAGCCAACCATATCCTGGGCTGCATCAAAAGGAGCGCGACCAGCGGGTCAAAGGAGGTGATCCTGCCCTTCTACTCTGCTCTTGTGAGACCTCACCTGGAGCACTGTGTGCAGTTCTGGTGTCCTCAATATAAAAAGGACATGGAACTGTTGGAACAAGTCCAGGAGGCCACGAGGATGATCAGGGACTGGAGCACCTCCTGTTTGAGGACAGGCTGAGGAAGTTGGGGCTGTTCAGCCTGGAGAAGAGAAGGCTGTGTGGAGACCTCAGAGCAGCCTTCCAGTATCTGAAGGGGGCCTATAGGGATGCTGGGGAGGGACTCTTCATTAGGGACTGTAGTGACAGGACAAGGGGTAACGGGTTAAAACTCAAACAGGGGAAGTTTAGACTGGATCTAAGGAGGAAATTCTTTCCTGTTAGGGTGCTGAGGCACTGGAATGGGTTGCCCAGGGAGGTTGTGAATGCTCCATCCCTGGCAGTGTTCAAGGCCAGGTTGGACGAAGCCTTGGGTGCCGTGGTTTAGCGTAAGGTGTCCCTGCCCACAGCAGGATGATCTTAATGGTCCTTTCCAACCCTAATGATTCTATGCTTCTATGATTTGGAGAATCACTCCTTACCCTCCTTGACGAGAGGGAAGCCTGGAGCAAGTTAAAAAAAGCCTTGAGCAAGGTCAATACACAAACCCCTTCAAATCATTGCACTGCATTCATTCAAAGGAGGATGAACATCACTCAAGTTGCAGAGTGCAAGCAGCAGCTTGTTAAGAAACACCTCTGAAGTTCCCCACTGCAATTGGACCTCATCCCAGCCTGGTTTGGGTTGGAAGGGACCTTAAAGCTCATCCCGTTCCAATCCCCTGCCATGGACAGGTACACCTTCCACTAGAGCAGCTTGCTCCAAGACACGTCCAACCTGGCCTTGAACTGCCAAGGATGCAGGGTTCAAGGCTTTGCCACAGCTTCTCTGGGCAAAGTCACAACACACTTTAAAGCATCCCTGGATCTCCAAGCTCCCAGGTTAATTTTCTAGGGAGAAAATGGTTTCATCATCAAAACCGAACTGATAAACAGCCAAAATCATCTTGCTCCTCCCTACTACTGATTCCTGGACAGCAGCCACAGCAGGAGATAGACACATTGACCACTGGCATGGTGACTGCCAGGTGGGATGAACAAAAGCAGAATCCTTCTGTAGAAGACACCAGCCTGGACCAGAGGAACAGTGGCTCAGAAGTTTAGAGAGAGCAATGACCCAGGCTACCCCACACCAACAGGACACAAACATCTGCACAGACTGTCAAATAAACAGCAGCAAAGCCTGCTTTGATTTCATTTCTTTGTTTTATCCTTTTAACTTGCAAATGATGCTTGGAAAGATTTACAAGGGTTTTTTTTCCCCAAGCGTCCCAGTTACAGAGTTTTTGCAACTGAACAGAAAAGATGTTTTCACCACAAAATTACCTGACCCAATTTCAGAAAAACATTAAAAATACAAATTCCTAAGACTCCTTTTACTTCTTCTTTTATTTTGACAGCATGCAGTGAAACTGTTGGCTTTATTTATAGAAACAAAATATCTGATTTATAAATCTGCTCTTCACAAAACAAGGAAAAGTGAGGATATGATTCGATCAGGAAACATTTATAAAACACATGATGATTTCATTCTGCCTGGATATTGAAATCATAGAATCCTGGAATGGTTTGTGTTTTACAGGACCTTAAAGCTCCTCCAGCTCCAACCCCTGCCACAGGCAGGGACCCCTTCCACTAGAGCAGCTTGCTCCAAGCCCCTGTGTCCAACCTGGCCTTGAACACTGCCAGGGATGGGGCAGCCACAGCTTCTCTGGGCACCCTGTGCCAGCACCTCAGCACCCTCACAGGGAAGAGCTTGTGCCTTATACCTAACCTGAACTTCCCCTGTTTCAGTTTAAACCCATCACTCCTTGTCCTATCACTACAGTCCCTGATAAAGAGACAACTTCATCATATATGCTTACTTTAGACAAAAGTGAATGTAGGACACATTAGAAACTTGGTATCTTCCAGACATGAATTTACTCACCAGTTAAAATCCACTTCCCTCCACAGAGAATGTTCTGATCACTTCAGTTCATCAGCACATTAGGCATATAAAGTACAGCACAAGACGTGCCATTGTATCTGAACACTGAGCATCTGGAGGTTGTTGAGAGTAACTTTAACAAACTCCTTAAGCAGATGGTAAAATCAAGTAGCCAAACTCATATCATTAACAACATCTGGTTAATTGTCTACTGAGGTACCAGAGTCCATATCTTGGATTATAAATGGTAATTACTGACTGAATGCAGTTACTGATGATATTTTGATATTTCTGGTTGTAATCACAGCTTTTGCTGGTAAAGTGGGTGAGCAGAAATAGTGCAAGTTTGGCACTTCTTAAGGAATGAAGCACTAATAGCTGAAATCCAATGAGTTATTTACATCATAAGGAGGCTGAAGACTGGCTGGCCGAAAGCTTTTCCAGTCCCCAGGTGCTCAGTAATACAAACATGCCCCTCAGTATTCAAACTACTGCTTCTGGTTGAAGAGTGAGACATGATATCTCATTTTAAATCATAATGGAAAGTCATAAACGCATATAGAGAACTTGGGACCTAAAACTTATAGTTAAAAAAGAACTTTGCTCAAATCTTAACCAATGTTTGGAGAGTTAATACATCTGAACTACTAACGTATGCAACCCATACTGCTGTCTTTTTGGGTGGATATTTCCTTCACAATTTCCATTCTCTTCTGTTAAACAGACACTTTGTTTTATCAAATCTGCCTGTTAAGATTCTGGTCCAAGCTGGATACTATGCAAGCAGAGGAACAATGAGCTTAAATGGTATTTCTGAGCCAAATCCTTCAACATCACATTATAGCTAAGTGACTTCAGGGCACACGCAGCTGGTGGTGTTGAGAAGCCAACAACTGTTGATGCTGCAGAAGCCAGTTTCAATTGTATTTTGAATGGAGGCAATATTTGCACTTCTCAGTTGACCTTAAAAATTACAGCTTCTTACCAGTATCAAATTAATAATGTCATGAAGGAAAAGAGTTATATATGGATTCCCCTTTACATACTACAATTTCTACTGCATATGTGTAGGAGAAAACATGCTATACCAATTTCATTATCTTGCTGTAAAAGCACTGTTAATACACTATTACACCTCCATAAATACAGGGATAAGAATCCTGCAAGAAGCCACTGACAGCTAATGCATATTAGAATCATAGAATAGTTAGGGTTGGAAAGGACCTTAAGATCATCCAGTTCCAACCCCCCTGCCATGGCCAGGGACACCTCACACTAAACCATGGCACCCAAGGCTCTGTCCAACCTGGCCCTGAACACGGCCAGGGATGGAGCATTCACAACCTCCCTGGGCAACCCATTCCAGTGCCTCAGCACCCTCACAGGAAAGAACTTGCTCCTTATACCCAATCCAAACTTCCCCTGTTTGAGTTTTAACCCGTTACCCCTTGTCCTGTCACTACAGTCCCTAATGAAGAGTCCCTGCCCAGCATCCTCATAACCAAAGGCAGGAACTCCTGTATTTTAGAAGACCAAAGTTAATGAGCTATAGTCAAATATTACACATCCTGATGTGGTTTTAGGCATCAACAAGTGGAAAACAGTGCTCACAAACCTGTTGCCATAATCGATCTTGGCTGTCACTTTCTTTTTCAGTTCCTTGAGCTCATCTTGGGGTAGGGTCCCAGAGAGTATTTGAGATCTCCACTCAATAAGATCGTATATCATGTGCCGCACACTGCGAAACATCTCTCTGTTATCCTGCTGTTTGGAGGAAGAGGATGGGTGGAAGTTAGTTCTGAAGTCTAGTGAGCACCTTTTGTATGCATATCATAAATTGCAATTATAAAATATTAAATTCAGAAGGGTAAGAGTCTACAAACAGCTCTAAAATAGGAGCCTTTCTATAGCACAAAACACTGAACACTCTTACACTCTGTTTTAGGTATCTAAGTAAGGGTAAATGCTTGTGTGTTTTACCTTAAAACCTGAGTAATACTGTATTCAGAACAGGCATTCAAGGAAAAGGTATCTTTTCTTGGTTCAAAGAGTAACTTTCTTCAGTGACCCTCTACACTAAGCAGAACAGCACTAAAAATGATGCATTTTAGCAGGAAGAGGCTCAAGTTCTGCGATACTCCATCTGCAGCAGATTAGAGCCCTTCCCCCTGGATAAGCTTTCAGAGCAACACTTTAAAATGCCCCAGTGTGTAATGCCAAGTGCATCATCATCATATGAGTCCACAGGTAAGAGCTGAGGGAAAGGGAATAACCAGGAAAGCACTAAGCCTTCTAGGAAGTGAAATACCTCAACTGTTTATAAAGGCTGGAACAATGGATATTAAATCATGCCAGCAGCATACACAGACATTGGCAGCGTTCTGCTAAGCTAGGACACAGGAAGATAAAGTTCCAGACTTACAATGGAAAGAACCTCTTTTCCAGAGTGTTTTCTACATGCATTTGAAAGCAAAAGACCAGACCTTTAACCACAGAACACCGTGGACAGTGCACATACACAACAATTTTGCCTCAAACAAACGATACCACACAAAACTGAAGTTGCAGAACAACAGCCTTCCTATTTTTATTGTGAAAGATGTCAAGACAATGCAGAGGCTCTGAATGCTTTGATCTTACCCAGAAGCAGACTCTTGCCATCTTCATAACCCTTCAAATCTAGGCCATTAGTTCAATACACTCTTAACAACAATACATCTTTCTAAACACCCTACATTAAGGAACTACTCAAGCTATACATAGCTGCCTTCCTTTCAGGTGACACCTGGGCCTTATGTGACTGAGAACAACTGGAATGGTTAAAATAAAACTCTCCACTATCCATAAAAGACAACGCAAAACTGCAGAAGGTGCAGGAAAAGACTGTAACGACTTGGACTCGGGAGGGGGAAATATCTAACTGTGAAACTTAAAGACTGCAGTCTGTTCAGATTATCAAAAAGCTGATTTGATTATAGTGTGAGAACCTTCACAGAGAGAAAATACCCATTATTAAAAACTCTTTAATGTAGCAGAGAAAGACACAACAGGCACATATGGCTGGAAGCTAAATACAGACACATCCAAATGGGAAAGAGCTTCGTGATTTCCGATGCTGCAGGCAATCGTAAACCAGTGAGATAAAGAACATGCCACGTCCTCTGCTATCTGAAAAGCAAAACAATGTCTACGCAATATTTAGATGCAATTACAAACAGAATAAAGGAATAAATGTGGCAATTTAATGATTTCCGGTACTGATGTGGACAAGACAAAATATCTCTTTAGTCTGCAAACTGACCAGTTTGTAACCAGCTGCTTCCAGTAAACCAAATCTGCCTTGAAAACACAATCCCAGTGCACCAATGCTCCTTTTGGCCACTATCCACGTTTGATTAATCTAACAGATAGCCTTGAGATATAGGTACTATAAACTCATTAAGTGATCCAGCTACTTGGAGTAAAGCTGTAACAGGGATTGGAACCCTTTCCCCTACCAAATTGATGAAAGTGGTAGGCTCACACCTTGCATGCTCTTGAATTCAAAGTTGCCAGCACTGCTGAAGTATCTTTTAGCTGTTCATGTGTCTTCATGGAGGTAAATGCATGACAAATGAGATGTTAAACATTAATGGTTAGAACAACTGATTGTCACACCAAGGGAATTTTACAGTTTCCTAAGAGCTACTGCTATCAAAACCACACAGAAGTCTTGGGAAGAAAACTTCCAATTCCCTCCTTATTGTAAGTACACCACAACCAAGCCTTGTACAGTTCTGCAAGTGGAATTTCTCTACCATTGAACAATAGCAGATTTCATACTCAGGATAATCCCCACAAAAAGACGTCAGGGTCAAAATGCAATCCTCAACAGCACACAGCAGTGGAGCAGATGGCAGAGCTATTCCCAGTCCCCTCTCTAGATTCTGCTCCTCCTGGTTTGCTTCTGCCCATCGGCTTCTTCCTTGCGCCTCAACACAACCTCTCTAGTATTAAAACTCTCTAACATATTAATCTGCCTCTCCTCATATATTACCTTTCTTTCATCTACTGCAATTTTACATCACTTCCAGATTTTTAATCTTTATTTTCATGGACACAATCAAAGGCCACATTAGTCAATACACACATCTTAATTTCCATCTTGAGCTTTTATAATAGAAGATTTTAAACACGCTTAAAGGATACAGAGACTTGACATTAAACCTTACTTTATATACAAGACTTCCCATGTTCCCATTACCTTGTTACAGTGACTTTACAATGAGAACACGAGTAGTTTGAGCTATGGTACCTCACACCCTACAGCATGCTGCTGTTTTCCATCTGAACTGTACTTTTAACCACACATTTGAACACTATTTAAACCTCACAAGCACTTTCATATGTGTAGTTTAATGGCTATTGTATCTCTATTATCCCATCTGAGGTACTATCAATGCAAATGCTTATTGCTATGAATTTCTAACAGTAATTCTCATGTGCTTGGAACTTCAGCATGTGAAAATAGTCAGGTAGGTAACTTGAGATCAGGATAACTGGGAACAACCAACTTCAAGCACAAGAATACTGAGGTAAAAGGCCTTTTCAAAGGTATAAGCTTACACCCACAAATTAGAAGTCAACTATTCAATCCTTTCCTAGCACAGACCAACAACCTTAAGAACTGCCCTTCATCTCTCTGATACAATTCTATGTCAGATTTTTCCAGATATCTGACATATGATATAGATATAAGACATATACGTCTTAAAAATCCAACTTTTGTGCAATAGTACCCTAGGAAAAATGGGTCATAACTGCTCAACAAATTATTGCCAGATCAAGGCAACACTCTAAAAAACTGATTTTGCAGAAGAAACACACAGTATTTGGGAAAACACTCAAAAGAAACACTACTGAGATTTGTGCCTTAACATAGGAGATGCTAAACAGCTTTCCAGCAATAAAAGTAGGCTTTAGAACAGCAACAGAAGTGGAATTTCATTACTAGTTCCTTCATGCTTCTCACTGTACCTACCACAGCATCACTCTTCTGGTAAACCATATTCTATTGCAAATGTTTTATATTGATACTTACAACATATAACTGGCGCCATATTATGGACCATTCCCGCAGCGTTGTGGTAACCTCCTGAATCAAAGGGAGCTCGTTGGGTATCACCGTTTCATGTTGTCTTAAGAGGGAGAGAAAAGTTTGAATTAAGCAGCAGTTTCGGGTAGAGTGGCAGGAGCACTCTTAAGGAACTCTTGATTTCCAAAGACAACCCAATAATGGCAGTGTTGAAAATAACACTGCTTATAAATTTGGAAGTTAATATTACAGAATCACAGAATCCCAGCCTGCTTTGGGTTGGAAGGGACCTTAAAGCTCATCCAGTTCCAACCCCTGCCACGGGCAGGGACACCTTCCACTAGAGCAGCTTGCTCCAAGCCCCTGTGTCCAACCTGGCCTTGAACACTGCCAGGGATGGGGCAGCCACAGCTTCTCTGGGCACCCTGTGCCAGCGCCTCAGCACCCTCAAAAGTAACCGAGCTGAAAGCCAGATATACACAACCCACAGTGCCCTGAGATTAACGTGCAAATGTTTTCCATCATACTGGTCTTGCAGAGAAAAATTAAGCATGGAAGTCATCACCATTGAGTTTTTGTGCAACTCGTTTTGAAATGATGTGCCATGAAAGTAAGAAACAACAGCTAGATCTTTTAATATTTCACAAGTAGGGTACTTAAAGGCAGTTCTGTAATCAGCAAGAAAGATGTCATTATGCAGCAATCTCATGATTAGTACTTTGATCATTTACATATTTAACAGTGGATAAAAATAAATCGGGCACAAAGGAATATAATACTTGAATCCTGTTTCACTCCATTTCCTGGCTAATTATTTATTAATTTCACTCCACTTTTTATTTTATTTTCCCTGGGATTTGTTGGAGGTTTTTTCCCCTGGTTTTTAAACTAAACTTTTCCACCAACGTTGGGAACTTTCACATCCCTGTCCAGCAAAGCTGATTTGATAAATAAACATCCCAACTCTAACAGCTGTTGAGTGACAAAAACCCGCCCACACTGTTTAGTGTCACACACATAAGGAGCAGGAGAATCAGAAAATGAACAAGTCAATGGAACTCCCTGGTAGGTCAGAAAGCAATGCCTGGGTAATGGCCTTCAGTGAGGAGTCCAGTCTACAGCATTCACTGAAGAAGGAATTAAGACACTACTTAAATTTCATCTGCATAAGAGAAAGGTATGCCATATCAAAGGCCTCTTGGTGTATTAAGTGTACCAAGCAGAAGCCATAAGACTCAAGGGCTGGAAGAAGCTGGGAAAACTGAAATCAGAACTAAAGCAGGGGGCAGGGTGTGCAGGGAGTTAATGTAGGGAATTCTTAATCCCGAGAGTAATAAAAGTTATAAAGAAAAGTGGGAAATTATTAATTCTTCCAAAATGATTACATGAATATAGACAAAGTTATGCTTTAGCTCAACTATACGACAGTGCGGATAAGGACAGCGCTAGCCAGAAGCACTGGTGAGGACAGCACCTTCAAACTTGAGGTGACTTACCAAATTAAAGCACTGCCATAAAGAAATCCACAATTTCGCCACCAGCTCTTTAACTGACTGGGAATAAATGTAAATTATCTGATAATACACCAAAATTACACCTATACAAAGAGGAAAATTGATTCTTATTATCCTCAAATCAAACTTACCCTTTGCCTTCAACTATTGCTTCCTTAAGATGAATATAGGAGGCAGGAAATATGCCCTTTGAGAGAGAGAGAGAGAGAGGAAAAAAGATGTTTTAAATATGTTACACATAACATATTTGCATCTATTACCTAAAAATATGCCCAGACTCATTGCCAGGGCTGCATCCTCTTGAGCATCAGAAGAGTTGTGTTGGGTGTTCTGGGTTTTTTTAATGTATATTTAAGCTTTATTTGCATGTCTTTTCAACAAGCTGTTATTGTACCCTTGCCAAATACAAACTTAAGTGGTTTTAATCCCATCTTCACTCTATTAAAGAAAACAGGAGACACCCCCTGCCAATAAGTGGCCTTGCAAAGAGGTGCTTCCTCCCCCAGCTCAAGATAGTTCGTCACTGTTCTCTAGGTCCCTGGATGATACATGCTATGAAAATTAAGGCAGCTTTCCATTTCAAAGGGTGAAAGAAACAGGATTTGACATAGACTTAACTCCAAAATGACTTTTTGTCTGTAATCCAGGTCTGCTGCTTGCTTTTCCTCTTATCTAACCAAGCTTCCTTACGTAATGTACTGTGTTCTACCACCAACCTATCACGTTAGTGCTGCAAGCAAAAAACCTCTTCAGATAGAATTGCAAAAAACCCAGAACTGCTTTCCTTGGAAAAAATGTTCTAAATTAATCAAGATTCCAGAAATACAATAATATTTTCAAAATAGTGTAAGCTCATATTCAAAAAGTAACTCAAGCCAAGGTGAGAAAGTCCCTTCACCTCACCGTTTGAGGCAGTAGTTCAGTTTTCTTTCTTTGGTTTGGGTTGGAAGGGACCTTAAAGACCATCTATTTCCAAGCCCTTATCATGGGAACATGGAAACATAATGCCTTAGAAAGCAACAAAAACTAGGGGGCTGGGGCTGAGTCTTTTTGTCCCAGTAAAAGAAAGCAAACGCTGCGTTTAGCAGCAGTCAGATAAATGCAGCAACACGTGGGATTCATTTAAGCCAAGAAGACTGCCTAGCTGCTTCTTAGGCTGCACAAGGCATGTTCATGAAACACACTGGATAAGAGATTTAGTGTATTTCCAAGAAAAGAAAAATGTCAAAATAGAACAGAACAGGCCTGGGTAGGAAATGGGTGGGATAAACCACACAACTCAGCTCTGTAGTCCTAAGCATGCAGGCGCAACTCAAAATGCACCTCTGTAGGCAAACATTACATTTCAAGTGGAAAAAGATGCAGAATCAGAAGGCATTTAATTCTGGTTAATTACTACTATAAAAGAAAACGCTCAAAAACTAAAATGCAAAGTTACAACCAGTATTTGTGATGTTTCTTTTTATTCCAGCGAGGCTGCTATAACAGCAACCCTTTATGTATACTGAAAGCCTACCAACGAGGCAAAATTACACTGGAGAAGGCTATTCCCCCTGAAAATCACAATGTAGAGCCCCATATCACTTTGCAAAGTGCAGTTGTGTTTTATGAGTAAGACATTATTTAACAGACAGCAATGCAAAGTGGCAGCCTCTAAACAGATCAACTGGAACATTAAAGTTCTGAACTTACTGAGGCAAAGGCAGAAAACAAGCTGATGCACATCAAGTAGCTGTACATATATATAGGTACAGCTATGTACATATGTATACATATATATGCTCTTCTTCCTATACATACTTTCTTCTCTATATATTCTTTTTATACGTATCCTCTTCTTCCTGCACCTATATATATGTAGAGATATATATGCACACACATAGCTGTATATATGCATATTTTTGCAATTTAAACTGCACAAACTAGGTATCCAACACAGATTTTTGGGCCTAAAATAAGTTACAATTAACTTAAATTCACATTTACAAGAGGTCGAGGCACACAGGTAGGTAGTAGAGATCAGTGGACACATGGTGAACCGTTCCCATGCTGTGCCATAAACACACACCAAGATCTCCATTACAGCAATACACCCAATGCCATAATATGTATCTATCCAAGAGGAAAAAGAGCATCCCACTCCTGCAGCACTCACCTTCTTGGACTTTTTTCTTAGTGTGTAACCTCTGTACCAACCTAGGAGGGAAAAACAAGGAAAAAGCATTAAAAAGGTCATTAATGTCACCTACAAGCTGCACCTTCTCAGCTCAACAGCACCTTGACATGGCTTCTGGTCATGCCAACATGCACAGCCCACCTGAAGTTCTCTGGGGGACTAGTATCCTGGCTAAAACAAGTCATCCTGGAGGCTATAAAAATCAAACTGATGGCAAAGACATGACAAAGATGGCATTTTCCATGATGTATTTAATTGTCATTCCTTTAAGTTTGATTACAATGTTCCAACATAAAACAAAACCAACTGAAGAGTGTTAAAACCAAACAAGTCAATCAGTACATTTTTGTAAAGTTAAAACCTATGCAAGTCCCAGAAATTACAAGTTTCCAAATGTGGCTCGGCTGTTTGTCATCCCAGCAGAAAACAAGGATACTTTGGGATTTATGATTCACCAAAATACGAAAGCACAGAGCCCTACAGCCCTAATTCATTATGAAGCAGAACATCCATCTCGCAGCACCCCCAGTGCTGCCTCATCATTCAGCCAGTGCCACTCTACCAGGCAGGTAGCCATGTCTGGAAAACATGCCCCATTTATTGCACTCCCAAGTTCAGGACACATCTGCAAGCAATCACCATTACAGCTTTTAGCATTTCTGCAGCCATCACATTCCAGTGCAACTGGATAACCAAAGCAAACCCAAAACCCTACAAATGACGGTTGTTTTGCCTCATGGAAGATCCAGTGCCAGGGAAAGAGGATGAGATGAACTTCACTGTGAGGGTGGTGGGACAAGGCCAGGTTGGACACAGGGGCTTGGAGCAAGCTGCTCTAGTGGAAGGTGTCCCTGCCTGTGGCAGGGGTTGGTACTGGAGGAGCTTTAAGGTCCCTTCTAACACAAACCATTCCGTGACTCTGTGTGTATTGCTCCCAGTCCAGCACTAGCTCACTTGCACCCTTGCACTGGGGCCATCCTGTGTTTCAGTTTGGCTGTGCCATAGCTCACTCCTGCCTCTCCAGCACCCAAGGGAACCCCACAGGTGACCAGAGCTACCCTCTGCAGCGTTTGGAAGACTGAACCTGGGTACCAAAACACCCACTCCAGCACTGAAAACTAAGGTTTTGTATAGCAAAGCATCCCTTTCCAGAGATCAGCACGGGTGAGGGTTGGGGCACGGCAAAGCAGAAGCGAAGACTACAGCCCCACTCATGATTACAAACAGGGCAGGAGGAACACATAAGGAAGACAACACATGCAGATAAATTCATTATCTGCACTCTGGGACACAGAAATACAAATCAAAGTCTCAAGCAGACAGGAGTTTTCAGGCTCCTCTCCAGCAGCAAAAGGTGACCTGATTCATCATCTTTGGGCTGCATCAGAAGCCTGACCTCTGTGATCCTTTGGGTTTGGCTTTCTGCCAAGGTCATCTTTAACCTGATGTCTACAACCATCACAACTGGCTTCCCCACAGAGGCTGCAATAGCCTCCCATTTCACACTTCTGTTCTTCCCAGAGGGATATCAACAAGAACTGTTGCTGAAACCACCATGCTGTTTCTGGTTCAGGTGCAAAGAAGGCAAAGCATTTCTGCTAGAGCTTCCTCCGCAGCCATACACAGATTTCAATCCTGTTAAAGAACTAAATTCCCTAAACCAACACTCTGAAGTCCTGGAGTCTAAGCTGATAATCACCATGACTCTGATCAAACACGCTGTACAAGCTAAAGAACATACAATCATAGGATCTCTTCCACCTCACTTCTCCCATCCCACCTTCTCTGCTGATTCAGGACATCGCGCTGCACCTGCAGACTGAAGAGCCATACAGCAAATACAGCTCCTCACCACTGAACCTCTGCTTCCTATATAGCAAGCAGTAAGAGCAACAAGGTACTGCAGATAAGAAAGCAGCCAAAATCTGCCCTGGAGAACTGGTTACGCTCTTACTCATCGTCAAGGCCCTAATGGGGCAAAGCAAGTCCAACCAGGCTCTTCATTGGCAGCCATCACCTAAATGGAGTTCCTGCTGGGTGTCTAGCCTGTAGCTATGCAGTGGGGAGCCCAGTTTCAGAGAACTAACTCTCACTGGTTCAAATGGAGGCACCAAGGCTTGCCACGACCACACATACACAAGGGCAACATCATTGAAACACAAGAAGTCAGCTCTACTCAACTACCCAAAACAGAGCTACTCTTTTTCTCAGTTCCTCATCTGTAAGACGAGGGCAGCTCTCCTACAGCCAGCCATCCGCTCCAATACCAACCACCTCCCTGCCAAACACGAATTAAAGACACTGAAGTCGCAAAATTCAGCTGGATCCTGCCTCTGCTGTGCCCTGGGGAGACCCCCCCTGCAACCCTGATCCAGCTCTGAGGCAGCAGCACAAGAGGGACGTGGAGCTGTTGGAGCGAGGCCAGAGGAGGCCATGGAGATGCTGCGAGGGCTGGAGCAGCTCTGCTCTGGAGCCAGGCTGAGAGAGCTGGGCTGGGGCAGCCTGGAGAAGAGAAGGCTCCTGAAGGGGAGACCTGAGAGCAGCTCCAGTGCCTGAAGGGGCTGCAGGAAAGCTGGAGAGGGGCTTGGGACAAGGGCCTGTAGGGACAGGCCAAGGGGAATGGCTTTAACCTGCCAGAGGGGAGACTGAGATGAGCTCTTAGGCAGAAGCTCTTCCCTGTGAGGGTGCTGAGGCGCTGGCACAGGGTGCCCAGAGAAGCTGTGGCTGCCCCATCCCTGGCAGTGTTCAAGGCCAGGTTGGACACAGGGGCTTGGAGCAAGCTGCTCTAGTGGAAGGTGTCCCTGCCTGTGGCAGGGGCTGGATCTGGATGAGCTTTAAGGTCCCTTCCAACACAAACCAGGCTGGGATTATATAGTAGTACATAAAGCATATAGGTATAATACAGCCTCTGTTTTTAGGCAAGCAGCGTCTAGTCCTTGACACTAAAGAATGCAAAGGCTAAGGGAACGTGTGAGCTTGTAATAACACTGAGAAGGTATCCTAATGCGCCTATCAAACCCCATTATGACCCCGCCTAATTTTAGTTCTTTAGTTTGTAACCTCAGCAGTTTTGGACATCATGGAAAGAAATAATAAATTAAGAGCCCAAAAACTGAGGGCAGAGAGGCCAAACCCCTGGGGTGTCAAACACACAGCCAAGAGCTCTGAATCCTCCTCACTCTGTTCACAGCCAAGATGGTTTCAGACAAATAGGAAAACAGACTGATGCCAGAAATACTGTTCTAAAGTGACCAGAGCTTTTAAGTGCTTCTTGATGTGTTACAGGGTTTCTAGCCTCACCCTTAAAAATACTGTGGGATGTAACAGCTAGAAAAGTGCATCCACATAAATGTCCAACAAGGAAAAGGGACCAATGAAACATTTGTGTCTGTTAAAGCTGCAAGACACTCAAATATTTAGAATAGAATCACACAATGGTTTGGGTCAGAAAGGACCTTAAGATCATCCAGTTCCAACCCCCTGCCATGGGCAGGGACACCTCACACTAAACCATACCACCCAAGGCTTCATTCAACCTGGTCTTGAACACCGCCAGGGATGGAGCATTCACAACTTCCCTGGGCAACCCATTCCAGTGCCTCACCACCCTCACAGGAAAGAACTTCCTCCTTAGATCCAATCTAAACTTCCCCTGTTTCAGTTTGAACCCGTTACCCCTTGTCCTATCACTACAGTCCCTAATGAAGAGTCCCTCCCCAGCATCCCTATAGGCCCCCTTCAGATACTGGAAGGCTGCTCTGAGGTCTCCACGCAGCCTTCTCTTCTCCAGGCTGAAGAGAATTTATTCTTGTTTCTCTTGAATGATACATCTATTTCCTACATAGTTACCCAGATAAAGTATTTGCTGCATTTGAAAAAACAAAGAAAATCCCCCACAAAAAAACCTTGTAACCAACAACTGCGTGTTCCCACAGTATCGGAAATAACTTATTTGGGAACCCAAACTCCGCACAGCATCACTAGAAATGACAGTTCAATCTCGGCTTTAGGGCTTATGTACTGTTACATTTAATTGCTATTCACCTTAATCCGCCACATCTATTGATCAGATATTCCCTTTTGCCCGTTCCACCACATAATGTAAAGGAACAGAATTCAGACAATAAAGATGTGGCAAGCACTGATTCAGAACATGGTAAAAATGTGGTTTGGGATATCTGCTATGAAATGCAATTGCTCTGTCCTGCAGGATGAAGGCTATTTATGAAGTCATAAGCCTTGCTGCTCAGCTTTCCATTTAAGGCTCATATTAGGAGTGACAGAAAGTTTTCCATCTGAAAACTGAAGTTGTCTGTAATCCTACCTGATAGAAACACATTAATTTGACTGTCAACATCAATGACTCTAGAAACGAGCTTCATTTTTCCTTTGGTTCCTGGAAGAACAGAAACTTGACGATTTAAGAGTAAAATCAGAGAATCAGAATGGTTTGGGTTAGAAGGGGCCTTAAAGCTCATCCAGTTCCAACCCCCTGCCACGGGCAGGGACACCTTCCACTAGACCTGGCTGCTCAGATGTGCCCATTCATTTCCAGTCTCTTAACTCCTGCAAAAATATAGGCTGATTTCTAAAAGCCCTTTAAAGGACCTGCACATTGAATTTGTCACAAAAGCTTTTTTCTGCATTCAAGGAAATGAATAAAGTGGGTTTTGACTAAAATTTAAAAGATTAAAATGTTTCAGTAACAAAAAAAAAAATTCTAAAATAAGCTTTACACATAAAAAATAAATAGTATTTTAAACACATAAATAAAGTCCATCTTAGCAACCAATTCCAGTACATGGTAGCAACGTGATATCCTACAGAAACCTGCCTGTTCTTAAAACAGGTCTTCAACACTAGCCACAAGACCAAGCCCTCTTAATTTCTCAATGTCCTCCCTTTGCAGAGAGCAGAGCAACTGAGCAAGGATTTTACCATAAGCTTTTCTTGCAGATTCAGAAGAAAGGAAAGTAAGAAACAAACAAACCAACCCTACAATCTACCACTTCAAAGCCCATGGACACCAGTAAGTCTTCAGAGCTATCCTTATGTCAGAATTACTCCAACAACCTATTTCAACAATGCTACAGTAGGATGCCAAGAGCAGAATACATAATACAGCAGATACCTATGAAAGAAGCCAGTTTTTTTCCCCACAATCTTAAATACAGGGAAGGGGAAGGGGAAGCAGAATCAGAGATGCTCAGCAAAAAAAGGCATTACTGACTCTTCAGATGACTTCTCTGTCCATGCTCATATTATGTTCATACTTAGTGGTGGATTTCACAGAATCACAGAATGGTTTGGGTTGGAAGAAACTTCTGGAGATCATCCAGTTCCAACCCAGACAGGTCCACTCAGAGCAGCTTACATAGGCAAGTATCCAGGCAGGTTGGGAATGCCTCCTGACAGGGAGATTCCACAACCCCCTACGCAGCCTGCTCCAGGGCTCTGCCACCCTCAACGTAAAGAGGTTCTTCCTCATGTTGAGGTGAAACTTCTTGTGCTTTAGCTTATGGCCATTACTCCTCTTCCTGTCTCTGGCCACCATTGTAAAGGGTCTGGCACCATCCTCCTCGCACCCACCTTTGCACTGGACTCAATGATCTTAAATGTCTTTTCCAACCTAAATGATTCTATGGTTCTATTATTAGGGTATTTTTCTTCAGCTTGATCCATCCCACTACAGCCTAACACAACCCTGTCGTGGACGGGACCAATGGCAGGGAAGTTGCCAGGCAGACACCTGGACACCATCACACATGGTCTGAAACCTCCTGGGGCACAATCTACACAAGTTCCATATAGAGAAACTTGGAGATCAAAGAGCTCAAATAATTACCTAATAACAGCAGCTCTGTGAACAAAAGAGATAAGAATTATGGCATCTAATTTCCCATCACAGCAGGTACGTAATGAGTAATCATTGTATGAAATGTTTGGAAGAACATTAACTTATTTGCATTTCTTTTAACATGAACTCATCCCATGTGCTTGAAGCCAAACAACCAGGAGGGTGTGAAGGGCTTTATTATTCAAGTCAAGGGGAGAAGTGAGTCACATCCACTGTCCCACTTAGCTGGCAGCAGTCATCATTTCATATGGTTTCATGTACGCTACTCAGGATTCAGAGCTTCTCCCACATTCATTAAATAAATCTATTTATATATTAAAAGTACAAAGCTGCACAATATTTAAATCATTCCATTTGCATGTGAATTTTTGCATTATTAGACTTTTATTAGAGCATATAACATCAGATAGAGGAAAGATTACTTTGCTTCAAGTGAAACTTGGCAACTTGAGCTCTGTAAGAAAATGCCAGCCTAGGAATAATGACAAAGTTCATTTGCACAGTGATGAGTAGAGCTTGTTACTTCTGTTGAAATAGCATTGTTTGTTTCAGTAAATATAACGATAAAAACCATCCTATTAAGCCAATATCTAAACCAAATTTATCACACAGAGGTACCAGAAGATCGAGGCCTAGAGAAACAAATTAAGTCCATATATTAAAGTAAATCACATTTCCACAAGACAAAACGCATTACAATATTTTAAACTACGCTTAGCTCTATGTTCCTTATACCCCTCTCCAAACTGCAGCATGCCATAAAAGCCTCAAGTCAAGTATATAATGCAAAAGCTGTATTTTGCTTGGCTCAGTCGTGGATCAAGCAAGAGCTGAGAAGTGTTATGACAAGTTTCACCTTCCGTTGATTATCAAACTCAGCATTCAAATTTCCTTTGACATAGATCAACAGGGAAAGATGTTGGTACGTGTAGTGTTTCTATCAACAGCAAAACAAGCAAAGCATCTGACAAGCCCGAAGTCAGTCCGTGGCACTGTAACTCATGTACCCAGCTTATAAGAAAGATATAAATAATTGAGAGCCCAAGTAACTTTCAAATTCAGATGAAGCTTCTTTTAGCAGCTCTTTTGAGCCTGCTTGAGGAGCTCAAGCAAGCTCTTTTATGCATTACCTGAGGGCATCCATAAAGCATCTATAATTTCTCTTATGTAGATAGGTGCTACAACTGACCCATGCAAATAAAGCTGTGTGAACATCTATCTTCCATAGAAAAGGGAATACTTATTCACCAGGTATCGACCACATGCATCTTCATTCCTATCTAGCACTGGTTAATTCTTGGTTCATTAGGAATAATGTGGTTTGCCCTTTAGCAACGAAGAAGGTAATTCATCAGCTCATAACTCGAGAAGATAAGGTCACAAACACAAAAGGAACAAGTACAAAACCAATGTTTTTAAATGCAAGACTTTCCAGCTTACCTTCATATGTTTCTAGTATGTGCACGGTGTCACCTATTTGCAAGGAGAGTTCATCTGGTCCCCTAGCATCATAGTTGTAGAGAGCTGCAGAGAGGAAACAGCACTGTTAGCATATGTAAGACAACAGAACTTCCACGGTTCTTGTTTCTCCACGTAAGTGTTTTCATTACTGCTGGTTGCCAACCACCACAAAGGATTTTGTTCAAAAAAATTCAGATTAATGTCCTTTAATCCATTAATATTTCCCCTTGTGACAAGTCTCAGAAAGCCACAAGTCCACTTTCGAAAGCCACTTCCTCACTCCATTTATGATGCTTTCCTTCATCATAATATATTCAATTAATTTTATTGTACTTGCCCATCTCCCAGTACTTTGTGTCAATTTTATGCAGTTCTGCAATGAACTGCACTCTCTTCCACTGTCAGCTCAACCACAGAAAGCCTACAAAGTGTCTTTAGAAAACTCAAATTACCATCACTAATATTAAAGAACGATTTCTCTGCCACTTCATTAATTCACTGCAGACATACTATATTAAAAACTGATTTCAGCATTCCTGACTGCCAGGGGTAGCTACATCAAGACACTGTATTCATGGAACAGACTGGTACTACCCCCATTTTATAGCATTAGAATTATCATACTTGATAATTCATTGACAAGCCCCGAGAGCATCCACAACCTCAAATTCACCAAATGGGTTTGTTTTCACAAACACTTCTGAGCTGCTCCAGTCACAAGCAGGGTGAGGAATAGACAATTAAGAGAAACCCACTGCCCTTTCCCCTGCTGAATTCAGAAGCAGCTGAAGAAGACCAAGCTGACCAAGAGAAAGGTCCAATTTGTTCAGATGCAACTCAATAGCAAATCTTACTGCGGTGTGTATTCCACAAGTGACTCCATTGTAGGTCATGAGCTGGAGCTACTTGGAAGAGCTCAACCCTGGTGCTCAGAGTGCTGTGCCAGCGTGTAACTTAGGAGAGAAGAAAAACTGGTTTGCTTTAAAGAAACCAGGTATATGCTACAGGTACATACTGCAGAGATAATGCATGAGATATACTACCAGAGATAGCACATTATCCCCCCCCACCAATGAAATGACAACATGGCCTGGGTTGGAGCAGTCCCAGCCACAGCTACAGGTTGGGCAGAGAAGAGATTCAGAGCAGCCCAAGGGGAAGGACTTGGGGGTGTTGGTCGATGAGAAAATGAACATGAGCCGGCTTCAGTGTGCACTTGCAGCCCAGAAAGCAACCGTATCCTGGGCTGCATCAAAAGGAGCGTGACCAGCAGGTCCAAGGAGGTGATCCTGCCCCTCTGCTCTGCTCTCGTGAGACCTCACCTGGAGCATTGTGTGCAGTTCTGGTGTCCTCAACATAAAAAGGACATGGAACTGTTGGAACAAGTCCAGAGGAGGCCACGAGGATGATCAGGGGCTGGAGCACCTCCTGTATGGAGACAGGCTGAGGAAGTTGGGGCTGTTCAGCCTGGAGAAGAGAAGGCTGCGTGGAGACCTCAGAGCAGCCTTCCAGTATCTGAAGGGGGCCTATAGGGATGCTGGGGAGGGACTCTTCATTAGGGACTGTAGTGATAGGACAAGGGGTAATGGGTTCAAACTGAAACAGGGGAAGTTTAGATTGGATAAAAGGAAGAAGTTCTTTACTGTGAGGGTGGTGAGGCACTGGAATGGGTTGCCCACGGAAGCTGTGAATGCTCCATCCCTGGCGGTGTTCAAGGCCAGGTTGGACAGAGCCTTGGTAAACACGGTCTAGTTTGAGATGTCCCTGCCCATGGCAGGGGGTTGGAACTGGGTGATCTTAAGGTCCTTTCCAACCCAAACTATTCTATGATTCTACAACCAATGAACAGAAACCACAAAAGGGTTTTTGGTTTTCAAAGACCTGGCTGATAAGAAAGAATGTTTGAGAACTGCTGTCTTCAGAAAATAATAAACTACAACCAAAAAGAAATAATTCAAAGACCACTCCTCCATGCCCTTCCCAAAAGGGAATCTGGAAACTCTGAGCACTGAGATTAGCAATGCCCAGGAATTTATCTGACAAACAGCACTGAAAACCAGATTGGGTTGGGAAAAAGTATTAATAATCTGAAAACCATCACAGTTGGGACTCCTAAAGCTAGACTGAGCTTTCATACAGAACAAACTCTAAGAAATAAAACCTAATATCAAGCAGGGCCCTCATAGAATCATAGAACAGTTAGGATTAGAAAGGACCTTAAGATCCTCTAATTCCAACCCCCCTGCCATTGGCAGGGACACCTCACACTAAACCATCTCACCCAAGGCTCTGTCCAACCTGGTCTTGAACGCTGCCAGGGATGGAGCACTCACAACCTCCCTGGGCAACCCATTCCAGTGCCTCACCACCCTAACAGGAAAGAACTTCTTCATTAGATCCAATCTGAACTTTCCCTGTTTAAGTTTGAACCCGTTACCCCTTGTCCTATCACTACAGTCCCTAATGAAGAGTCCCTCCCCAGCATCCTCATAACCAAAGTCAGGAACTCCTGATTTCAGAAGACTGAAGTTAATGGGCTATAGCCAAATTTGCCCCACAGAAGCTTCTGCAGTTCTATAACTGCAGTTATTCCTCCCAATGAGATTACCATGTGTAGAGGTGGTTTATATGCTGTTCTTAACTAACAAAATGGAAAATGTAGTCTTCGTCTTTCACCAGGAGACACTACAGGCTTCTTGTCTTCACATCTCCAGTACACGAAGGGCTGTCCTTTAAGCACAGACCTCCCCTTCACAGAGGCACCTTCCATAACAGTGTCTAAAGGCAGCTTTTTGAAGGTGCCTGATAATCAAATTTCTTATTACTTGTCACAACTCTTCAGGGAGTGAGAGCACCCTTTGAACATGACAGTCACCTCAAAGCTTTCTTCCACCCCTCAGATAACCATCACTTTTCTTTCTACATCCCTTTCCAGGCACGGGGTTGGTGTGCAGCACTGGTCAGAGGTGCTCCAGTGGGACTCTCAGACACTATCATAGGAACAGAAAGACCTGTGTAAGTCACATGTAACTCCCCTTCTCGCAGGAAATCTTCACAGATGTTCAGACCAAAAGAGTTTGCAGGACATTAAGGACATGTACTACACTCCCCACGGGTCACAAAGCACTTCCCTCAAACTTCAAACCTACAGTTAAAGGCAATGAGACATCAGACCCAGAAGGTCTTACCCACCCAATTTTCTCCTATTCCCAAGCAGTCTTAAGCAGCAGGCTAAGGGCTGTATTACACAGAAGTTCACCAACATAAATTACATCCATAAGAACTGGTAACTGGAAGGAAATACCCTCCTGACCTCAAATCTGATAATCCGCTTAGCCCCAGTGCACAAGCAGGAACATCCAAGCAGGCACATGAGAAGGTTTAATCCCACCACGAGGACGGGGCACAGTGCCCAGCACTGCCTCCAACCGTGGCCATGACCTTGTTTGGAACCTCCAGGAGCTACTGTTTATTCTCCCCAGAATTTACCAATTCCAGCTTAAAATGCTAACAACAACCAATACGTGATGCGTTCTCTTGGTCCTTTTCTCTGTGGTACACCTCTTGCTTGACAGACTACAGAGGCATTCCTTTACTTTTTGAAGTCTGAGTGCAAAAATGGAACACAGAGATAGAAATAGCAATATGGAAAAGAACACATAGTCCAGAGTGTAAGATTATCATAAGAGGAGACTTCAGGGTGAAAAGAATAAAATCAAGTGCATCACGGAGACTAATATTAACAGTATTTAAATGAAGGCTTTAGAAGCTAATATAGTTTTACTGACATTCAAACAAGCCAAGGTGGCTATTCCTGGTTTAAGGGGTTGAAGTTTCTCATTATTAACCCTAAATCCTCCCTCCTAGGTATCTGGTGCAGAATACTTTAAAGCCATAATGGCTATTCTGAAGAAGAGGATGATTCTTCAACCCAACTCATCCCTTCAACACTCACAGCCATGCCTAGAGTCAAGAGTGGGTGCTCAACATGACCAAAAATGAATCCAACTCGAGTTTCCACCTTCAGGACCCCAACAAGCAACGCCACTGCCTTGTACCAATACCTCGATATCCCAGTCAGGGAAAACTCACATGATGACAGATTCAAACCCATCCTGTGCTCAATTCACACTTCAGCTCAGCATTTCTCCAACATTTAAATGCAATGACACTCAGGATCAAAGGCAGCTGTGAATAAAAGACATGAGAATTTACATCCAAGGGTGCTAACTGGTGTCTCTTATAACAAGGAGGGTCCCGGAGCAGGAGCATCACTGTAATGACCAATTCTTTTGACAGAAGATGACAAACAGCCATCAGGTGATAATTACTGCCCACAACAGCTCCCACTGACCTGAACTGAGTGAGGAGCAATGGCCATGGGGGAAGATTCAGCTTTAAAGATGCACATATGTGGAAAAACACATCAACAAAACATCCTCATTTTGGCTTGCAGCAGCACCGACAGATCTTGAAGCAAAGCACCAAACTATAAAGTGCATTCCACCCCTGTGATTACAAATCAAGGCTCGAACGACACTGCATACTCTGATGTAAGCTAGCAGATAACTCCCTCTTGGGGTACTTCTTTATGAAGAGTGATATCAAAAGATGCTATGGCAGATCAAATGTTTGATTGGAGCAAACAACAAAGCTTTAATTAAAGAAAAAGAATTTGGAGGAATAAAGCATGAAACCAGTACTTCTGTTTTGTCTGATCAACTGTATTCAGAGGCACCATTTCAGATACTTTAAAACCTGAAGAATAACTTCCAAGTTTTTATTACTTTAAGTTTTGCTTCATTTGGAAAATCCAAGTCTCAGAGTGACAGACTTCTGGCGTGGAGAGCTAAGCTAAATGAAGCGCTAGGAATACTTACACTAGGGAAGAACAGGCCTCCCCAGCATGCTTGAACTGGGAATCAGGGTCACTGTTTTGGCAAAGAACTTAGGAGGCTGCCTAAGTCAGAAAAACCTTGGCTACAACATATATCCAAGACAAGGAGCATGGTCACTCCAGCATCGGAAGATTTATGACTAAGACCTAGTTAACCTCACGGCTAACAGTAATACAGCATCCCAATGCTCTTCATCCATGCACAATATTTTTCCTCTCTTATAAACTTCAACTGAACAGACATACTAAGCTTTTCTATTGCAACCAAACACTGTCATCCTTTATCACACAGGAAAATGAGAGTTGCAATGTGTTTTCTCCTTAAGGGAAACACGGTTTTAGACTGGAAGAGGGTGGGTTAAGTTAAGGCATAAGGAACAAGTTTTATGATGTGGATGCTGAGGCGCTGGCACAGGGTGCCCAGAGCAGCTGTGGCTGCCCCATCCCTGGCAGTGTTCAAGGCCAGGTTGGACACAGGGGCTTGGAGCAAGCTGCTCCAGTGGAAGGTGTCCCTGCCCGTGGCAGGGGCTGGATGTGGATGAGCTTTAAGGTACCTTCCAACCCAAACCAGGCTGGGATCTGTCACAGAGGTAACTTAAGAGGCCATATTAGAAGAGATACCAAAGCCCCTGTTAATGAGGAAAGATTCTGCTCTCTAACCTACAAACACACTGGCATTCCACAGAAAGAATGGAAGAGTTACCACAGGCTCTTTCAACCCAGCGTCACTTCCTTCAGCTTGTAGTCTGCACTACACATGAATCTCAGTTTCATACAGCCCTGTGTACAGCAATCATAGAATAGTTAGGGTTGGAAAGGACCTTAAGATCACCCAGTTCCAACCCCCCTGCCATGGGCAGGGACACCTCACACTAAACCATGGCACCCAAGGCTCTGTCCAGCCTGCCTTGAACACCGCCAGGGATGGAGCATTCACAACCTCCCTGGGCAACCCATTCCAGTGCCTCACCACCCTCACAGTAAAGAGCTTCCTCCTTAGATCCAATCTAAACTTCCCCTGTTTCAGTTTTAACCTATTACCCCTTGTCCTGTCACTACAGTCCCTAATGAAGAGTCCCTCCCCAGCATCCCTGTAGGTCCCCTTCAGATACTGGAAGGCTGCTATGAGGTCTCCACGCAGCCTTCTCTTCTCCAGGCTGAACAGCCCCAACTTTCTCAGCCTGTCTCCATACAGGAGGTGCTCCAGTCCCCTGATCATCCTCGTGGCCTCCTCTGGACTTGCTCCAACAGCTCCATGTCCTACTTATATTGAGGACACCAGAACTGCACACAGTGCTTCAAGTGGGGTCTCACGAGAGCAGTGAACTTTGGATTTCAGCTCCAAGATGCAATGAGCAGAAATAGGATGGTAAAAGACAAAACAAATTCATGTTGACAAAACCACCCTGAAACCCCCTCTCATTCCCACATCACAGTCAGAAGGTTTCAGTGCCACCAAAGGTGGTTTTCCTCATCAGCTGTACTTTCAGATGAGCAAGTCTCCAGGTAAAGGCTCTCCCTACTTCCCTTCCCCTCCCACTGGCACCACAAAGCAGATCTACACTGAAGTACTGCAATGCCAAAAGCAAAAGGATTAGTGTGGGCACAGAAAGAGCAACTTTTTCAACTCTAGGAGTTGATAAAGAAAGGAACAATGAATAGGGCATTACAATAATTGTACTAAAACCCCATTTATTGCCACAGAATAAAAACCAAACCCCTCTGCTGAACTGCCCCCATTAATCTGCACACATTAGGAAAATGAGGACTGCAACACTAAAAGAATTACAGAGAGGTGACAGAAGGGGAATAAAAGGAAAGAGCAAACAAAAGTACCATCAACGTACACTGAAAAAGCTTTTCTGTGACTGCATGAAAACGGAGATGTTAAGAAACCATAAAAACAATATTCCCTGGAATTACTCTGCAATAAAGGCTGTATTAATCATTCCATGCTCCTAAAAGCAAGCAAGCCACATTTAACACATTACCAGCTTTATTTTAATACTGTCTTTGGAAAGGAATCAAAAAGACAGTGCTTTATGCCTAAAAGCAGACTGAATCTACAGAGCTGAAAGCAAAGTCTCTTGCAAATTCCCTATGTTCAAAATAAAAGAAACCTGAAGGTTTTCCTATTATCTCTAAATGGAAAGTGGTTGCCTTCAGTATGAGGGGGGCTCCTTTATCCTCTGTTACTTACCCAGCCAAGCCTCCAACATTCACAGCTGAGGCTAATGGAGAAGGAAGAAGAAAAGAAGTAGAAGAGTCAGGAGTTGCACCCAGGATTTATTAAAGACCATTATTTCATGGGTGCACCAAGCAAGGGTTGCTCTCCCTGCCACACTGAAGTCACCTTGTGTTTTATCATTCCTCACCTCGCCAAGCTTGGCTCACAGTTCACTCTTCATATCAGAACCACAGAATCCCAGGTTGAAGGGACCTCAAGCATCACCTGGTCCAACCTTTCTAGGCAAAGCATGACCTAGACTGGATGTCCCAGCACCTTGTCCAGCTGAATCTTAATAGTGTCCAATACTACGGAATCCACCACTTCCCTGGGGAGATCATTCCAGTGGCTGATAGCTCTCATGAGGAAAAAGTTTCCTCTTGCAACCAGTCAGAATCTCCCCAGAAGTAATTGTGCTTTATGGTACCTTAAGATCTCTCAGTTCTCATGTATCAACTGATGGTTAAGCACAGTTTAGAAAGAGCAAAGGGCCACCCAAGTCTCTACACACATAACTAGACACATCAGGTTTTACAACAGATGGCAACACAGGGGAGCAATATGTTCTGCAACACATCAGGTGTCTTATCACTATTCAATAGGAATTAATTAGCTGAGAAAACTTCATAAATCCAGAGCAATCCCCAACCTTGAGTCATATTCAGCCTGGAGAGGAGAAGCTGCATGGAGACCTCAGAGTAGTTTCCAGTGTCTGAAGGGGGCTACAAGGATGCTGGAGAGGGACTCTTCATTAGGGACTGTAGCAATAGGACAAGGAGTGATGGGTTCAAACTGAAAACAGCAGAAGTTCAGGTTAGATCTAAGGCAGAAGCTCTTCCCTGTGAGGGTGCTGAGGCGCTGGCACAGGGTGCCCAGAGAAGCTGTGGCTGCCCCATCCCTGGCAGTGTTCAAGGCCAGGTTGGACACAGGGGCTTGGAGCAAGCTGCTCTAGTGGAAGGGGTCCCTGCCCATGGCAGGGAGTTGCAACTGCATGAGCTTTAAGGTCCCTTCCAACACAAACCACCCCGATTCTATGGTGCCTTCTAGAAGTGTAACCGCCCTACTGCTGAATCCCGCAGGTAGAACTCGAGTAGGACAGAACAAGTTGCACATCTGTCCTTTCTGCATTAATTAAATAAAGAGTTCTGGAGTTATCCAAGGTTTCCAAGAACCACGTCCAGGTTCTTGCTTTCCCTCCTCCTCCCTTTTAAGCCAGATACTTTTATCTTTAGGGAGCTAATGAAGCAAGATGCCAACTCACTCTCTTTAACAGCTTTCTCCCTCCTCCTTCTTGCACCTTCATTTGTATTCATGGTACTTCACCACTAAGTACAGAGGGTGCAAAGCTAGTGTTAAAGAAAAGGTATCATCACTGACTATAACAGCATTAATAATGTGTCATAATCCATAGAGTACAAGAAGCACAATCAAGAACATTCAAATCAATTTTTAACATTAAAGTCCATTAACTGAAACACATTAGGAGCAAGAAGGAATCGGAACACCCTGAGCTCTCAACACTGGCTTTGTAGAACAAGCAAGCTGCTGACTTAGACAAACAGAAAACATTATCTAGGTAGATGTCTTGGCATCTGTCGTCTCATAATGCACAATCACAAAGTAAGCGAGTTTAGATATTCCCCTGAATTTCCTGCTTCTCACCAGGGGATGCTAAGAAGTGATAACTTGGCTCTTGCTATGGTGGGTCTACAGGCAACACCCTAAAGAAGGCAAAGACAGCGTTTGAGGTGCACTGTGCTTACTAGGGTGTAGCTGAAGAACAGGCTTCAGAGCTTTTAGTTAACTGAAATTCAAAACAGCCTCTGCCTGAAGCCTTTGCAAAAACCTTCAATATTGCAGCCTTCCAGTGCCTGAAGGGGGCTACAAGGATGCTGGAGAAGGACTCTTCATCAGGGACTGCAGCAACAGGACAAGGGGTGATGGGTTCAGGTTAGAGATAAAGAAGAAGCTCTTCCCTGTGAGGGTGCTGAGGCGCTGGCACAGGGTGCCCAGAGAAGCTGGGGCTGCCCCATCCCTGGCAGTGTTCAAGGCCAGGTTGGACACAGGGTCTTGGAGCAAGCTGCTCTAGTGGAAGGTGTCCCTGCCTTTGGCAGGGGCTGGAGCTGGGTGAGCTTTAAGGTCCCTTCCAACACAAACCATTCCAGGATTCTATGATTTACAACAACACCTTTTTCAGCTTCCAGCTGCTTCTACACAAAGACGAGCAAGAATGAAACCCAGTTACATCTGCATGAGGTGTTTAGCAAGAATAACGCACAGTACACCTACCTTTGTTCCATCTGAAGATATGTGACACATCAGTCCCCTGCTTCAAGCTTCTCCCTTGATACTGCAGCAAGTCTCTATTGCACCCAACATAATTTTGCTGCAAGTGTGCCTTTTACTAAGCATTTCTATAGCAGTGAGCTTAATGTTACATATATCTTAATAGTCATTTCAATGCCCATAAGAATCAAGTTCAACACAATAAAACCACAATCACACTACTGCAGAAACAGTTATCAAAAGAATGGCTCCTGCAAGACACTATTTGCTGCAATGTAGAGCTGGTGATGCAGAGCAAAAAGCCTAAAGCAAGGGGGAAACAGGACTATGGGATGAAGTTCTCATTCCCTACTGCTCTTCCTCAGTGTTTCTACAAGGAAAGAAGAAACTGAATTCCTCAGGAAAGCTTATGGAGCAGAGGAGAGAGAAGGAGTTGTGGGCTTTTTACACATCAGACCTTACCCAACATACTTTTACTTGCCATCACCTTATTTGTCTCAGTCCTTCCAGCTGTCTCCAAGAGCAAGTACAAAGAGAGAGCACAGCTCCAGGGTCAAACAACCCCTGAGGAACTCATTCTGCTTCCTTACAAGTAACAGTCAGAGAAAAGAATTACCTGCTATGAGCTGCCATTGCTCCGCCAACACTTTGTCTTTCCCACAACAGCCAGGTTAGCACAGAAGAGGGAAATCCATCATACCTTGCCCCAAAGTTGTATCTTATACCAGAATTAATGGAAAAACACAACGGAAGCGACCTGAACAGCACTAAAAGAGCGGCATTTTGCAAAAACAGGGGAAAATTGTTTCTCTCCCAAGCACTAAGACATCACATGCCTCGTGCCGCGTCCAGAGCGGCAGCAGAGTTGGCTTCGGCAGCTGGTCTGAACAAAGGGTCCCTGTCCACCCGCTCCAGGCTGCAGAGAGCCAGGATCTCATCACCAGCCCTGCCACTAAGGATGGCGTTTCCTCACCACGCTGTCTGAGGGAGCTCATATCCATGCGCACTCAGTGTTTCCCACCTAAAGGGAATTCTCTGAACCCACACTCATTTTTATGTTCATTCTAAAAGAAATTAGAAGGAAATTTAAATGATGTGGTGTTGCTGTGCTTCAATGACCCAGCATCACATTCTACCCACTCCATAAATAGAATAACAGAATGGTTTGTGTTGGAAGGGACCCTAAAGCTCACCCAGCTCCAACCCCTGCCACGGGCAGGGACACCTTCCACTAGAGCAGCTTGCTCCAAGCCCCTGCGTCCAACCTGCCCTTGAACACTGCCAGGGATGGGGCAGCCCCAGCTTCTCTGGGCACCCTGTGCCAGTGCCTCAGCACCCTCAGAGGGAAGAGCTTCTGCCTAAGAGCTCATCTCAGTCTCCCCTCAGGCAGGTTAAAGCCATTCCCCTTGTCTTACCCTTGTGCACTGGCCCCTTATGTCCTGGAGCTCTTTGGGTCAGTAATGCAATCCAATTTCATGTAACTGCACATGTCCCTACTACCCAGGTAAACATCTAATGCTTTATTTATTTAATCCTTTTAGGCTCACAATAACAGTGAACACTCAAGAACAAAACCAACAAAGTGCAATATAAGAAATACCAAAAGAATATCTGGCTCTGCATCGCAAATCTGGGGTTGCTATTTTACATTGTTTGACTCACACAGGATGGAAACTACTGTCTGAGAAATACCTCTGAGCTACAAAACTATCTGTTCCCAACTCCAGCCGCTTCACTTGGGAGCAAGAACTGTTTCTTCACCAGAAGAGCTTAATAACTGAAAAGACTGGGAAAGGGATCTTTAACCACTGCTTCAACCCTTCCCACTGCTCTGTCATATGTCACTAAACTCATTTTAGACAGGAATCAATGCAAGCTGCTGTGATTGTGAGTAAATGCCAACCTCATGAAGTTTAACCATGCCAAGTGCAAGGTCCCACACCTGGGGTCAGAGCAGTCCCAGGCACAGCTACAGGTTGGGCAGAGAAGAGATTCAGAGCAGCCCAAGGAGAAGGACTTGGGGGTGTTGGTTGATGAGAAACTGAACATGAGCTGGCTTCAGTGCCTGCTCGCAGCCCAGAAAGCAACTGTATCCTGGGCTGCATCCAAAGGAGCGTGACCAGCAGGTCCAAGGAGGTGATCCTGCCCCTCTGCTCTGCTCTTGTGAGACCTCACCTGGAGTATTGTGTGCAGTTCTGGTGTCCTCAACATAAAAAGGACATGGAACTGTTGGAACAAGTCCAGAGGAGGCCACGAGGATGATCAGGGGCTGGAGCACCTCCTGTATGAAGACAGGCTGAGAAAGTTGGGGCTGTTCAGCCTGGAGAAGAGAAGGCTGCATGGAGACCTCAGAGCAGCCTTCCAGTATCTGAAGGGGGCCTATAGGGATGCTGGGGAGGGACTCTTCATTAGGGACTGTAGTGATAGGACAAGGGGTAACGGGTTAAAACTGAAACAGGGGAAGTTTAGATTGGATATAAGGAGGAAATTCTTTCCTGTGAGGGTGGTGAGGCACTGGAATGGGTTGCCCAGGGAGGTTGTGAATGCTCCATCCCTGGCAGTGTTCAAGGCCAGGTTGGACAGAGCCTTGGGTGCCATGGTTTAGTGTGAGGTGTCCCTGCCCATGGCAGGGGGGTTGGAACTGGATGATCTTATGGTCCTTTCCAACCCTAACTGTTCTATGATTCCATATCCCAGTCTTACCGACATTCCAAGTTGTTCGTTGCACACTGCTGCCCAACATAGCAGCAGGGAAGCCAACAGGAGAAAGTTTGCCAAAGCCAAACCAGTGAGCAGCATCAGCAGAGATGCCAATAAAGTGCAGAACAGACCTGATCAAGGTCACAGATGTCACTGTCAACAGCTATAGAGGTACTGCTGCCAGGCTGTGAAGGAGGAGGCAGTTACAGGCTGCCAGGCCAAAGTCATACCTTCTAGAGGATCTCTGATTTGCGATGGCAGCCCAAATAGTTACAGAACAACCCTAAAAGCAGCCATAAACTGCTTTTTTTTTTTTAAGCCAACTTACTAAAAACACCATCAGCAAAACCACTACTGCAGCTGCACCACTCACCCTTCACACTGGAATTAAAACCAAAAATGAAACCACAACACAGGACACACCAATCCCAGATGGGACGAGTTAAAAAACAAGTCTCTGAAGTCCACCCCACTGAAGAGTCTTGGTCAAAGCAGTACCAGGACGCAATGGATTGATGGAAACAACTAACACCTCCTAGTCACGTTAACAGGCAAGCGTCAGACGGCACAGCAGCAGAAGGTGGATGAAGCTCTGTATCTAAAGCACACGCCCTCTGCTAGAGAAATGATTCAGCCCCCACATACTGCAAACAAGTGAAAAGAGTTTGCAGTTCATCACTGCAGGGCTTATAGATGCCATCTGCCCCAGTTCTAAGTCTCCAAAGATAAACAATATTCCCCACCAACACAAAGGGTGAAACAGGGGCAGCTGGGAGAGCAGGAAGGAAGGAATTCAAGCAAGGACAAGACAACAGGCGATGCCTGCAGAAAACTGGTGGGTATTCAGAGCACAGGGTGCCCAGAGAAGCTGTGGCTGCCCCATCCCTGGCAGTGCTCAAGGCCAGGTTGGACAGAGGGGCTTGGAGTAAGCTGCTCTAGTGGAAGGTGTCCCTGCCCTTGGCAGGGGTTGGAACTGGATGAGCTTTAAGGTCCCTTCCAACACAAACCAGTCTATGGTTGTATGACAAAGTAGAAGAAATAAAGCGCCTTGAAATCATTAAACATTATATGATACATAAAAAACATAAACCAGAAAATAATCAGGTAGCAAAAAAGCTTCCATGTCAAAATCATGGACAGTTTCGAACCCTAAGTACATTTTACTCAGCAGATACAAAGCAATATACGTTGGTACACACAGAGCCCGAGGCCAGCAGTGCATCCAGCAGCCAAGGCCAGACATGAGGAAACACATCACCATTACCTAACATTCTATAGGCTTCAATGTAAGCAGTAGTTTCTATGTATTAATTAGAGTCATAAAATGGTTTGTGTTGGAAGGGACCTTAAAGCTCATCCAGCTCCAACCCCTGTCACGGGCAGGGACACCTTCCACTAGAGCAGCTTGCTCCAAGCCCCTGTGTCCAACCTGGCCTTGAACACTGCCAGGGATGGGGCAGCCACAGCTTCTCTGGGCACCCTGTGCCAGCGCCTCAGCACCCTCACAGGGAAGAGCTTCTGCCTAAGAGCTCATCTCAGTCTCCCCTCTGGCAGGTTAAAGCCATTCCCCTTGGCCTGTCCCTACAGGCCCTTGTCCCAAGCCCCTCTCCAGCTTTCCTGCAGCCCCTTCAGGCACTGGAGCTGCTCTCAGGTCTCCCCTTCAGGAGCCTTCTCTTCTCCAGGCTGACCCAGCCCAGCTCTCTCAGCCTGGCTCCAGAGCAGAGCTGCTCCAGCCCTCGCAGCATCTCCATGGCCTCCTCTGGCCTCGCTCCAACAGCTCCACGTCCCTCTTGTGCTGGGAGCCCCAGATCAAACAAACTCTGATGAACAAACCATTAGCTCTTCCCATTACTTAAAAAACGGTAATTAAAACCCCCACTTCTTGCCATCTTGATGGCATTTTTTTATTCATGCCCTTATATTTGGGGACAATATCCTTATATTTAGTCAAGAGAAAGTCTAAATAGTCTCACAGACCCTTATCTCTAACTTGCCTGGCCCAAGTGACATATTAACCATCTCTCCACTTAGTCACCCAGCTGCAGTGCAACCCCTCCTTCAGAGGACACGACCCACAGGCCATTCCAAGCCACTGCCTTGACAATCTGCAGCCATTCCAGGGTCATGATTTGCTCTCTGGAGTCATCTGCACAGCAGATTTTTTGCAGCAAGAGTCCTTTCAAATTGTTCACCAGCTGCGTCAGGACTTGGAATCTCAAAGCATCAATGACTTCCATCTGGCTCAGCATCGGGATGTTTCCTGCTGCAGCGTCCACTACAGGGATACTTCTGACATTGAGCTCACCTCATTCCTGATGCATGGCCTTTACAACAGATACTACTACACAAACAGCACAACGAAGCAGAAGCAACTCCTCACTGAAAGCACCCAATTACATCCCATGAACCATTCCCTGCTGCCAGTATTCTTTCCTGCAGACCAGCTGGCAGGATTAGGAGGATGTTAAAGCATCAGCTGGAAGGCAGGCTGGAGACGCAGCTTTCCGTGATCTGATATCCCTGCCCCTTCCAACTCCCTTTAGCCTTATGCAGGGACCACAAGCACCATCTTATTTCTTCTAAAGTATTTTATTCTATGTACGGAAAATAGGAAAGCCCTCCTCTGCGAACACAACACAGCTGAAGGTCCTTGGGCACTCGGTTTGGGTACATTCTGGCATCATCAGCTCCTTGTTTGGCAGCAGTTCCTCCTCCTGGGACCCATGGGCTATTGAGCTCTGTTCCCTAAACATGTGTTGTTTTATTCCATTCAGCTTCAAACTGAGTGATGTCAGTACTTCCGTGCTTTGTTCCGAGGAGGAGGAGAAGGCAGAGCAAACACAAACACCCAGGGCTGGAACACCAAAAGGTATCTGCATGCTGGAAGGAGCTCTCAGGCACATCATGGTTCATGTGCTTTCACATATCCAGCCTGCACTACCAGATGAACAGAGTCAAAGCTGCTCAGGAGCTATGCCTCCAGGAAGCACTGCGAGCACTCAGTTAGGAACTCGCCACCTCAAGCCAAGAGGTTCCTTCAGGAGGAAGACATTTCTCCATGATGCTACCAAAAACACTCCCCACACACAGGGCTCCTATGGGAATGCTCCTTTATTACAGTGAGCTTCCAAAACCCCTGCACTAAGCTCCAACTTGGAGCTGTTCAGGCAGGTTTTCGGGCTTCATGTTAATTTCTGTAGTAAAAATGTAGTAACTGCATTACTTAGACAACAATAGGGATACATACAACAGGGCGCCTTAGGAAACCAAGTGTCTACATGCACTTACACGGATTACGTACACTTTTACTCCCATTTGTGTTCATAAACTACAATGCAAATCTTGCATCACTTACTCGCTGGTATTTAACCTGCCAGAGGAGAGACTGAGATGAGCTCTTAGGCAGAAGCTCTTCCCTGTGAGGGTGCTGAGGCACTGGCACAGGGTGCCCAGAGAAGCTGTGGCTGCCCCATCCCTGGCAGTGTTCAAGGCTGGGTTGGACACAGGGGCTTGGAGCAAGCTGCTCTAGTGGAAGGGGTCCCTGCCCGTGGCAGGGATTGGAGCTGGATGAGCTTTAAGGTCCCTTCCAACCCAAACCAGGCTGGGATTCTGTTTGGTTTTCTATGACAGTTTCTTTGTCCTGCAAGTGAGCTGAGAGGAGAAACCCTCAGGAAAATCAGGATATTTGTATGATTTTCTTGTCTTCTAGGAAGACATTTTACTCCTCCAACACCCTTCAGTAAAACCAGCCACCACAAACCTCCGAAATCAAGTTATGAAAAGGTTTGTGCTAAAACAACATCAACAGCTCCCTAAATAAAGCAGCTGTGCTAAAAAATAGTTCTTAAAAAAAACCAAATTCAAGTATCACAGCCAATAGCTACTTCAGTTATCCATCTGTTTTGTTACCTGTATGGATACATGACACATAACAGTTCTCAATGGGATTGTTTCAGTTTAGTGACAAAGCTACATGGAGCAGAAAAGTATTCCTAGAGATATTTCATGTTTTGCTGATGAAACAAATTCAGCAACTGCTGCTGCTTTAACATCAGAAACCACATTTAATGCCCAAATTACATAAAGAGGGAGAGATTAATCCTACAAATATACAAATGCTTGCACAACAGCAGCCTGAAAAGGCAGATAAAAGTTTCAGAATTCCAAGAATCGTCTTTTTCAACATTCCTTTTGGTTTAGGTTTCAACTTTCCCCCCCCAGAAAAATTAAAACAGGAAAGTACTCCAGTAATTCTTTAAGGAGCCCATGAAAAGCATTATTCAGAAAACAGCTATTGACAGAATAGCCTTGGGATCTACCACAGGCCAGAAAACCAAACTGAAAGTGCTTGTAAGTTTACAAGAAAACTAAAATAGCTGAATGCTCAGTGGTCCATCTCCCTGAAGGTCAAAGACAGCCCACAAAGAAGAGCAGCCCATGTATTTTATAGAATGGGTTGGAAGGGACCTTAAAGCTCCTCCAGCTCCAACCCCTGCCACGGGCAGGGACACCTTCCACTAGAGCAGCTTGCTCCAAGCCCCCGTGTCCAACCTGGCCTTGAACACTGCCAGGGATGGGGCAGCCCCAGCTTCTTCGGGCACCCTGTGCCAGCGCCTCAGCACCCTCACAGTAAAGAACTTCTTCTTTATATCTAACCTGAACTTCCTCTATTTCAGTTTGAGCCATCACCCCTTGTCCTATCGCTACAGTCCCCAATGAAGAGTCCCTCCCCAGCATCTTTGTAGCCCCCTTCAGATACTGGAAGGCTGCTCTGAGGTCTCCACGCAGCCTTCTCTTCTCCAGGCTGAACAGCCCCAACTTTCTCAGCCTAACTCCATACAGGGGGTGCTCCAGCCTCTGATCGTCCTCGTGACCTCCTCTGTACTTGCTCCAACAGCTCCATGTCTTTCTGATGTTGGGGACACCAGAACTGTGCACAGTGCTCTAAGGGGTCTCACAAGAGCAGAGTAGAGGGGCAGTGATGAGCTGCCACTCCATGTTTCGTGAGAGTTTCAGACTTGCACCCAATAGAAGAGGAGAGGCCAGACTGACATCTTTAATAGAGTAAATACTTTAAAACTGGATTAGCACTAGCTCCCCATTTGTGCTTTGATCCATTCATCTCAGTCAGCTTTCAGCCATTTATCTCCAGTTGGCCCCACCTACAGGTATTTAATGAGATTTATTGGATTTCAGTCCTGCAGGACTACTGAAGGATCAGACCAAGCATATCCTGCATGTGCTCTGCAGCCAACACTGGACAAACTCCAGAAACACAACCATTGCAAAGAAAACTTATTGCAATGCTTATGCCTGTAGCTGCAAACTGACAATGGCTTCCTGGACACTAAGCTGCATCCAGTTTACTTTCCTCTTCCATGAAAGCTCTGCCTATGCACAAAAGGTATTTATGATACTGTGAGGGTGGTGAGGCACTGGAATGGGTTGCCCAGGGAAGTTGTGAATGCTCCATCCCTGGTGATGTTCAAGGCCAGGTTGGATGGAGCCTTGGGTGCCATGGTTTAGTGTGAGGTGTCCCTGCCCATGGCAGGGGGGTTGGAACTGGATGATCTTAAGGTCCTTCCCAACCCTAACTATTCTATGATTCTATAGAAGGAAAGCTGCACAAAGGGTAGTACATCATCCAAAATCAGAGTCCTATCAGTGCACCTAAATCAAGTATTTAGAGCAATAAGAGACAAAGAGGAAAACTATAAAACCCACCATGGTATCTGATATTCCAGAAAGGCTTTTCCCCTGAATTAAAACCAAACCAAAAACCTTAAATCAGGACCTTCTCCCACTGGTACTTCCAAACCTGTGTACAACGTAAAGTGTAAATCCTTGTCTTGTAAAAATTCCCTCTCCCTCCCCTTTGATTTTCTAGGATCAAGAGTGGAAATTGAAAGTGCCAGGTTGGACGGGGCTTGGAGCAAGCTGCTCTAGTGGAAGGGGTCCCTGCCCGTGGCAGGGCTTCGAGCTGGTGGAGCTTTAAGGTCCCTTCCAACCCAAATCACTCCATGATTTCATGATAATTAACAGCTGAAAAATCCCTGAACTGACTGAGAACTTACTCTGCAGAGTGAAATAACTGCTCTGTATCACACTCACATGCAGCCGGCTGACAGCAGGAAGTCCGTATGTGTTCTACAAGTAAAAAACAGTATTTCTGGTAAATCCCTACACGAACCATTTCTTGGAACAATCCCCATTTGCAGTTTTGTTACTGACCTGGATGAAAACAAACAGGAGTACACACTTGCTTCCACTTACCTGTTACCTTTATCCCTTTCCAATCTCTTGCTTGCAAGAAGTGCTCATTGAGAGAGAGCAATAGTGGCTGCTGTGTAAACTGAGAGCAACCAAACACATGCCTACAGTCAAATTAAGGTCACTCATTTCAGAAGTACAATTCACCTACCAGGACCTTACCTCTGCTTCATGTGATGCCAGGGATGGGGAGCACAGAAATGCATCCCAGTAACAAGCAGGGAATTAAAAGATAGCACAAGATATCACAAAATAAAACAGTAGGGTACATTACCTCTAGGAGACTGAACCTGCACATCCTTTACTAAAATGGTGTTATGCTAATGCATCAGCAAATATTGCATGGGCATTTTTACTCCATCAGTTTAGGATGTATCAGAGCACAGTCTTGTCAGCAACTGTACAAAAGGAAAAGTCATAGAACTGCAGCCTGGTTTGGGTTGGAAGGGCCCTTAAACCTCATCCAGTCCCAACCCCTGCCACAGGCAGGGACACCTTCCACTAGAGCAACTTGCTCCAAGCCCCTGTGTCCAACCTGGCCTTGAACACTGCCAGGAATGGGGCAGCCACAGCTTCTCTGGGCACCCTGTGCCAGCGCCTCAGCACCCTCACAGGGAAGAGCTTCTGCCTAAGAGCTCATCTCAGTCTCCCCTCGGGCAGGTTAAAGCCATTCCCCTTGGCCTGTCCCTACAGGCCCTTGTCCCAAGCCCCTCTCCAGGTTTCCTGCAGTCCCTTTAGGCACTGGAGCTGCTCTCAGGTCTCCCCTTCAGGAGCCTTCTCTTCTCCAGGCTGCCCCAGCCCAGCTCTCTCAGCCTGGCTCCAGAGCAGAGCTGCTCCAGCCCTCACAGCATCTCCATGGCTTCCTCTGGACTCGCTCCAGCAGCTCCACATCCCTCTTGTGCTGCTGCCCCAGAGCTGGATGCAGGACTGCAGGGTGGGGCTCTGACAAGATATGCTACAGAAGCACAACTAGCAACACTAAAATATATATATATATACACACAGTTACAGAACCACAGACTGATTTTAAGACACCGGTGTCCGTGACCCATTATCTTTGGCATAATACAGGCATCACGTGCTGTTTTTAAGCAGTAACACTCAACACATCATCCTGTACAGATACCCAGCACTATCTTCATCAAGGCTTCGCATTTATGAAGCTGTCCGAAAGCCAGGAACACCTTGCCTGCAAGGCAGAGCTCACACCTTCTTACGGATCATAGTAAGGGCACAACTACCCATGTTTTCCAGTGACTCAGTTGGAACAGCAGAGGAAAGCAGAGTCAGCATCCTGAAAATTAACTGGATCTCATCGAGCACAAGACCTGCAACCTGGAAGTTCTTCTACATCTGGCCACGTAGGGACACACACAGCACCATTTTTCTATTTCACCATTTTGTTAAAAAAAGAAGAAAATAGCAATTAAACTATCACAGTACTGCTCCAATTACTCCATATCTGTGCATACTATGAACATAAATGCATTTTAAAGGCGATACCTGCATTAAGAATAATAGCACCAGTTCTTACTGCAGTTCTAAGCCCAAAGGAAAAGGGTTAAGTAACAGCAGAAGTCAAGAGGATTTGGAAGCTGCTAGAGCCACTTTATGCTATCTCAGAAGTACTATTCAGGCTCCCAGACTTCCTAAAGCAGCTCATTACATCTCCTCTCCACCAGCATAAGGAGGAACACCAGAATTACCATTTTCACATCCCACTAAAAGCAGAAAACAGGAGACTGAGCAGCCACAATCCGCAGCCACTTGTCACACCCAGAGTAAGCAGCAGATACAAGCAGCTTCTGAAAGCTTCTGATGTCCCTCTTGAGGAAGCCAGACATCCACGTGGCCACCTCAACAGGACCACATATCTCCCAACTGTCATGAGGCAAGAGAGAAAACCCAGAAGGGTAAGGGTACACAGCATCAGGATGGAGAAAAGCTGCTTTTAGTTAAGCTCATTGTTTTCCCGTTTCAGATGCTTCCCTTTATGTTAATCTAATAGCTGCATTATCCCTTTATATCTGCACCCATTCCTCATCCAACCGTGCTGAGTCCTGAATGCTCTCAGGAAGTGGAGCTGAGTCACGCTCACAACTGCCTGCTGAGATAATGCCTGTGCACTACACAGCAGCACTCCTCAGTTTGAAGCTCTTAAACTCTAGTTTACACACGTGCTGGACATCCAGGAGCATCCACAAACCCCACCGTGCCAGGAGGGGCAGCGTTTCCTAACCCATCTGCATCCTACCACAGCTTCTGTATAGGGATGTTGCAATATTTTGTTCCAACTGCATCACAGTCAGCCAATCTTTGGGACCTGAGATGTTAAGAAAGCTTTGTTGTGCATAGGAACATGCTAGTCAAGAGGAGGGAAAAGAACTACAGTATTTGCACTGGGGGGTTGGAACTAAATGAGCTTCCAACCCAAACCACTCTAGGGTGCATATACACATGTATATCATATGTATATGTTTATTATAATTACACATCTTGCATACATACACACGCATTTCTGAGCTCCCATGACTGGGACATAATATAATCCACCACAATAGATACTTTCCTGTCATTTCTACTGTAGTGAAGCACTCACACTAAGCATATTACATGTATGTATCACGAAGGTAGCAGTGCAATTAATCCTGCTTCACTGCCAGACAACACTGACCCAAAGTTAGTCTCCATCACTGGTCATGGTAAGTAACTAGGAATTAAAATGTTAGCGCGCTCAGTTTAACAGAGTCTTCTCCATTTGTGCTTGGGACTATCCAACCACTGCACCAATTCCCCACAACCACAAAGTTTCACAAGCAGCAATAAACGAAGCATCAGAAGAATCACCGTGTCCAGAAGCAACCTTGTTTAACAATGCAAAGATGTGTAAAGCACGTATAACCAAACTGAATATTCATCTTCCTCAGGAGGAAACCCAGCAATACCAAAAAGAAGCCAAAATTCAGCCAAAACGGTGTCTAGCAGAGTGGCATGGGCCAGTGAATCACAACGTGCAATTAGCTCTCAATCTGATTTTATCTCTAAGTAACACTTCATCTGCATTTGAACCCTCACAGCCCTATAGCTCAGCAGAGAAATACCCTAATTTCGCTGAGGATCACCCCTCAACTACCATACAAAAACAAGCCTATCATAAAGCCATGACCAACTCCTCTCCAGAGCAGCAGACACCACAAAAGAACACCAACTGAGCACATAACCTCGTGCTTCTTGTAACTCTGAACCCATGTTTTTCCTTAAAGCACACTGAAGACTTGTTCTCCTGCTACATAGGGAAGTTCCCACGCTGGATATCCAAATACACTGGAAATGTATTCTTAAATATGCAATTTATTCCACACTTCTTATTCTCTCATCCTTTCATATTCACCTCCAGGACATCAATTCCTGGAAAGCCAGGCCTGGGCAATCACCTCCACCACAGTACCAGATACAAAGTTCCTGCAAAGAACAACTTGCTTTCTTGTGTTACTGGTTTGTAACACCGGGTATATACTATGTGATGGCTCAGTCATTCCAGTCTTCCTGAAACACCTTACCTATCCCACACCGCAACGCAGGGATTTGGAGAACTCACTAAGCGACAGCCACCCACAGCACTTCTGCTGCTGTGTATCTGTCCTGCATCCCCAACACTCATGCTCCTTACAGGTCCCGCACAGTGTAACCGGACAGCCAGGAATTCCCAGTGATTTAAAAGCCATGCCTTTGTTTCCTAGGAATGTACACACAGAATAGAAAATTAATTCCCAAAATTCACTTGGGCTCTCCTTAGACCCAGAAACTCCTTGGTCCTGCTCATGGTGTTTATACAAGGCTTAGCTGTGAGCACGTATGAAAAGCTGTTCTTCACAATCCGAGTCCAAGGAATGCGCTGGACATTAAATGTGCATTTCCAAATTGAACAGCCAGATTTATCATTTCCTTCCCCAACACACACGCTCTCGCTCGGGCCAACAAAGTTTTCTCCTCCATAACCCCTAAAACCAGCTTTCAAACAAAACGAACCATCTTCACAACCAAACCAGGCCCTCGCAGCCCAACGCTGCCCAAAGCCACCCGCGCTCGGCTCCGTTTAATTACGGCTAATGAGAGCGGAGATGCTTTAACCAGCAGCACAGAACAATCCGCCTCTGTTCCAAAGGGACGGAAGAAGCAGAGAACGGAATGGATCCGCGGAGAGCAGCGCGGAGGGGAAACCCCTCATCTGTATGAAAATCACACTGCCTGCGGGAGCCAGAGCCTTCTCCCTTGGGAGCGACTGGGGATGAGGGCGCACCGGGCAGCACCGCGGATCCGGCGCTGGAAGCGGAGGAAAGAAACCAATCTGAGAGCAACTCAAAGCCCTCTTCCAGTAGGGAAGGAAACAGGAACAAACAAGAGGAAAAGGCAACTTTTTAAGCGCTCCAAAGGAGGTTTCCACACAACTTCCGAACTTCCCCCGACCGAAGCCCCGCGGGTGGGGGGGCTGCAACCACGGAGGCCACCCCGGGGTTAACCCGGCCGCCCCGCTCCCCATCGCGGCCGCTGCTTCCCTGCGAGCGCGGCCCCGGCCCGGCGCAAGCAGCAGCAGCGCTGAAGGGGAAAGGAGGGAAGGAGAGAGGCCCGCGCCTGGCCGGGGCTCCCGCGGCGCAACAGGCGGGCTCGGCGCCGGGACGGCTCCTCACCTACTCCGTACTTCTCCTCCCGCTTGGTGGGGACCCAGCGGGTCATGGCGCTGGGGGATGCGAGAGCCCCGCTCCTACGCCGCCATTTTCCAACCGCGGGACGGGAAAAGTTTCTCCCGACGGCGGAGTCAGTCATGTGGTGCGGGCGGAGCCAGCGGCCGGGCGCCCCGGCCGGCCCCGGGGTAGGCGGAGGGGAGCGCGGGCTGCCCGCCCCGGCCGGCCGTGGTGCTGAGCTCCACACACGCGAACGGGCCGAAGCCCCCCCCCCCGCCTCGAAGGGCCTTCAACGATGAGAAACGCGGCCGAGGCCCGCTGGGTTTCTACACAAAGGAGAGCGAAGTAAGGTGGTGGCTGTTTGGCACTCACCCTAATGGTGCGATTGCGTTCCAGGTACACCTGGCCTTGCTCTGCTGGAAAGTGGCTTCACCTGTGCAAAATCAGCTCGGTATAAAGGCAGCATGGCTGGCCTTAGGGCTACAGAGGCAGGCAGGTTAATTGGAAGGTTCTAATCGTCTTTAGAACACCTGTTGTGAAGAAATCATCGGTCTCTCATAAGTTGAGAGCTGGGCTGGGTCAGGCTGGGGAACAGAAGGTTCCTGAAGGAGACATCTTAGAGCAGCTCCAGTGCCTAAAGGGGCTGCAGGAAACCTGGAGAGGGGCTTGGGACAAGGGCCTGTAGGGACAGGCCAAGGGGAATGGCTTTAACCTGCCAGAGGGGAGACTGAGATGAGCTCTTAGGCAGAAGCTCTTCCCTGTGAGGGTGCTGAGGCGCTGGCACAGGGTGCCCAGAGGAGCTGTGGCTGCCCCATCCCTGGCAGTGTTCAAGGCCAGGTTGGACACAGGGGCTTGGAGCAAGCTGCTCTAGTGGAAGGTGTCCCTGCCCGTGGCAGGGGTTGGAGCTGGAGGAGCTTTAAGGTCCCTTCCAACACAAACCAGGCTGGGATTCTGTGATTCATGGGGTTTAGCCTCTGCTCTGATCCCTGTAAACATCTGCCCCTCAAGGATTTCTGGCTGCTTCCTTCCCAGAGGCGCAGCACTAAAGCAAGGTAATTGCTAATACGTAAGAGTAGCAAGCTGCTCGTGTTTGGGTGTTGCCATGTTGATGAGCGCACATTTCCAAGTAAATCCTTCCTGGGCCATAAAGATTAGAAACCACCTGATTGCACAACATAAATCAAAAACCTGGTCCAAACTTAACATCCCTTGGTTAATTTAGACATGCAATATGTGATTACAAAAGAATGAGCAAGGGAAATGAGCTTCCTGATCTCAATCGCTGTGTCCTTTGACAGTGATTTAAAAAGAAAATATATAAAGCAGTCTTAAACAAGAAGAAGATAAACTGGGTGAAAGTCAGCACAAAGCAGAAGGTTAACACTGAAGAGAAACAGAGGGCTGAAATGTCTGCCAGGCTGGCATTTGTTAGGAGTAGTCCGCCAAAGGAGAAGCCCCATGCCAGAGATTTAAGAATGAAAATAGGTCGTCTTTTGAGATCAGGGTTAAATCTCTTTCCTCTTATTTTCTTGGATCCTTAGGAACACAAAAGCGTTCGGTACCGTCAGGTTTGGGGATCAAGTACTCAACATCGGAGGGATTCTACTCCTCTTTCCGTGAACCTTCCTTTCTCCTGTCTTTGGGATTTGTCCCCCAGGTCACCACCTACGCATTCCAACTCATCTAAATGTCACTGTTCTCCTCCTGCAGAATTCAAAGGCCGTTGTGATCGAGTGAACTATGGCACCTTGATGCATTATGCCCAGGAGTGAGAAGATCAAAAGGCTTTCAAAAGCAGCTTCGTGGCCTGTCATCTTTATCCTGCATTAATGGGTAAATGATTAGAATCCTACCAAAGACAGCTTCCAAGTGAGCCCTTTGATTTAACAGGTTTATTTTTATAAGACAAATCGAAGTGAATTAACTGAAGTAATGGATGTAACTTGCCCTGTTCATATAGTCATCTTTGCTTTTCCACGCCAGGGAAAGGAGAAGTGAAGTGGAAAAGCAGCACAGCAATAGTATTTACTTCTAATGATGATCATTTTGCAGTTTTATGCAATATTTTTATGGTGCTCCTAAAGATGTGCAGCAAAACTGCTGTAGCTGCTCAGGCATTAGGTAGGGATTTTTAAGAGTATTGCTATAAATCAGGGAGCCTGATTGACTTTTCATTTAGATTACCCTTAACCAGGAATCGCTTCAGTGATGCGTGTTCATCTGTGCCTGTGCAGATTCAGTGAATGCTGTGGTAGCTTTTGCAGATACGGGGTGTGAATAGGGAACACAAAGCAGCGCTCTGGTGTTAATTTAAACCTGCAGATAGCTGTCATTAACCAATAAATCCTATGTTCTGTCCTTTCTGGGCCTCAGGGTTCAAATGTGAAACTCAGACTGTGATATTTGGTCTAGTTTGAGGGAAGCTAAAGGCGTGTGTTTCCAATTCATGAGAAATAAACTGCTGACAACTGTTCTTCAGGTGTTAACTAAGGGTTAAATTAAATTCTACTATAGATTGGCACTCCTCAGTCTCAGTTTACATGCATATTTACACTAAATAGGAATTATGTATACCTAGGAGTAAGTACACTCCCAAGGCAGGAAGTACCAGATTCAATAAAGTGAAAGCTCAAGAATTACTTACAGCTTCTCTGTATTAAATACACGTTCTGTACTACAACAGCAAACTCTATTTTGACTTCAGTGAAAGAAGATATTTGTCCTGTTGGCTGATCATGACCTATAACAGAAACAACCTGAGTAATCCCACAACCAACGTAAAGCCTCGCTGATCCCAATGAGGAACTATATTCATTTTATTGCTTTCCACATTTTCATTTTAATGAAAACATGTTACAAATAGAGCTAATGCCATTAAACTTTTGATAACCAGTAAAAACTGTTCCTAATTCACAATGTATTAATATCCTGATGCTGTTTTTTTATAGCTAGGAAAAAAAAAAGCAGTAACGGATAGGACTTTAATATTGAGAAAATAAAAGGGTTTTCTATTTCTCCAGCAAACATAATATAAAGCATCCTCCTGAAGAATATTGTTCATTAAACTGTAAAATGCTCAAGCTGACATATTTTACATACTTGGGCATAATACATTTCTTCACACTGTGCATGTGTGTTTTTCATTTAGGAAGAGGAAACTGAAAAATGCTTCTGCCCATAAAATCCAACAGTTTTATCACATCATTATGTCAGCTCTTTGGATTCTCACCTGATTTTTTTAGTGCATCCCACTGAATTGGAGGCTCTTCTCTTGGAGCAGAGTAACATTCCTTTTTGTAACGTTACCTCCAAGAAATCCAAATGCACTGTTTGGCTATGAATGATATTTGGAATTCTTGTCACGGAAATTAGGAGTATCTTTTGGAGAGAATAAATGGAAACAGAGATGTTACCCTGCATGAAATATATCTGCAGGAAATAAGGGATACTCCGTGCATGTACAGATGCAGGCAAGTTGTATTTCTTATTTATTGCATATGACTGCACGAGAGGAATGTTCCACCTCGCTTAAATATCACAGGTTTTGTCATATTTTCTGTTTCATTGTTAGGCCTTGTAGGTAAATTCAGTATTTTCAGTCAAAACGTGTAAGTAGTTATTGTACGCACACAATGCAAATTCCTCTTGGAAATACTCCTCCCAGGAGGACTTATAAAAATCATACAATAAATACTGGTTTGCTTTTCTGTTCCTATTAAAGATATTTTGTTGGAAACGTTACTGTTTCCATTCCAGATACTCCATCTATTTTTGCTGCACAAGTTTCATTTGGGTGAATGACCTCTGTGCTCTAGATCGTTTCTGTGATGAATGGCTGCCTGTGTTCCATGTTTGGGTTTGCACAAGGTGATGGATTTTTATACCTGAGGGAAAGACACTTTAAATATACCTTTTTTTTGTATGATCTTTGCTCTTAATCAGAGTGGCAATAAAATCAAATTTATGAGTTTGTGTTACCAAAATGGCTTCAACCTTGGTTTTACATATAATGCTTTATGTATGATTATTAGACAGAAGCTCTTCCTTGTGGGAGTGGTGAGGCACTGGCACAGGGTGCCCAGAGAAGCTGTGGCTGCCCCATCCCTGGCAATGTACAAAGCCAGCTTGGACACAGGGGCTTGGAGCAAGCTGCTCTTGTGGAGGGTGTCCCTGCCCGTGGCAGGGGTTGGAACTGGTGAACTTTAAGCTCCCTTCCAACCCGAACCATTCTATGATATGCACCTATGATCTTGGAGATCTCTTGTAGGGGAATGTGGACAATTTTCAGAGAGAATTAAGAAGCCAAAGCTGAATTTCCAGTGATGTCCCTGTTGGCTTCGGTCAGCCACAGTGTGGCATTTATAAAGCCGGTCTGAAGTTTGACAGTAGCTAGAAGGAAGTTTTTTGCTCCTCCAGGCTTTGCCCATATGTTTTTGAGGCATGCTCAGTAATCTTTAATCTTCCATTTACTTTTATAGAAGCATTTTGGTTATACATGGGTGTGTCTTAGGCTTTTCTTCTGGCAGGAGGAGGTTTGCGATAACCAGCATGTGGAGGCAGGACTTCAGTTGCCAGCAGAAGTATTCAAAGGCAACATCTGAATTTAAGTAGTCACTTCATTCATTGCACTGGTTTGGTGTTTTCCAGATGGGTTAAAGAGAACCCCTCTCCTTCCATTCTGCTGACTCTTAATCAGCATTTACCTCTTCCCTGCTTTTGAACTTTTATATTTACAGATTATGGGACTATTTGGAACATAAAGGCCAAAGAATAATTTCTAAGTTCAGGAAGGAGATAAAGATATTAATTTATTAAATGATATTTTTGTTTTAAATTGCTCATTTTTAGCCTAAAAATGGGGCTTGGCTGTATGTAATGAAACTGGTTGTTTCATAACTTAATGTTCCTTTGGAAATACTTCAGACTGTTCTCACTGTATTATACAGAAAGTGATACAATAAACAAGACATCTTCAGCAGGTTTGATGTTTAAATACAAATGTGTGAACATCTCCTAGTTACTCTTTGTAAATACATAAGGGTTTCCAAAGTGATGTGTTTTAGGAAGGGTATGATTATCATAGATACAGATTGGTTTGTACCATGGTGTTCCATCTTGTGCTCTAGAATAGAAAATAATTTATAGGAGTTTTACAGTGATACAATAAATATGAGTGCTTCATTTCTACAAAAGGGGAAAATATGGCTTTTCATCATGCCAGAGCGTAAGATTTTACTTTCTTCAGAGAAAAAGTGCAATGAGATTTTATGCTGGGTCACTCTATATCCCTGTATTACATGGATAGTGCATCTTGTTCTGTCAAAAGTACCGCACGCATCACTTGAAGTAGTTTATATGTTTGGCAGAGTGTACCTTGGACATTGGCAAGTAACAGGTTAACTCTGGAGGGGAATCTTGCCTTGCTAATGGGAACACTCTGTGTAGGGTGATGAAGCCTGAAGCAGTGTATTTACCCAACTGTCATCCTTCTTAGGGAGGATGTTTATTCCTGCAGGCCTGAAGCAGATGAGGTACTTACTTAGGAAATAACATTAGCACTTTCAGGTTTATCCAGCTTCACTGCAGCCCAAAATTTCACCCAGTGTAGGAATACTTTAGTAGTTCCAGCCAAAATACTTAGCAACCCAAGGAAGATCTGCTCACTCACATGAGCATTATGGTGTAAACTCCAAAGCACACAAAACTTGATTTTTCTTGGGTTCCTTATGGGAGCTAGACTTTAACCCTTAGTACCAACGGGCTCACACCCTGGATAAGTACTTGGGGATATCATTCCAAATGTTACAGTCAAGCCCAAAGCAGTTAAGGGAAAGTGTAATATGAATGCTTCCAAAATACAAGCTAGTATGTAGCTTAATGTTAGTTAGTGTCAAATCTTCCTCCTCGCAACAGCTTTAAATAAACAACAGTGTAAGGTTTTATGTGGGCTTGTTTTCTGTTTAGTATTTAGTAATACATGTTTCATGTATTTGGTCTTTATACTCAAAATGAGATATTCTTTGGCAAACTCAAAGATAACGAGCGAAACAAAATGCTATATACAACAAGTTAGGGAAGCATTCTTCCCAGAGATCAGTTAGTTTAACTTTCTCAACTCCAACAAGTCTGTGGTTCTAAATCTGACACATTATGTTCAAGTCTCATAATAAAAGAACTGGAACATTTTGCAAGAAGATTGAGAAAGATTTTTCTGGGACTGTATTCCAGTAGGATTGTTATTTGTTAGAAGCTAGATGATGATCAGATAAAAGAGGACAAGCTCTAGATGAAAACGTACATTATTCCTGTTAGTAACACTCAGCACTTCCGTAGCACTTAACATTTGGAAAGCACTGAGCAAATATTAACTCTCTCTTGTGAGACAGAAAGATGTCCTTATCTCCTGTTACGAGTGAGAGGCAGCTGAGCTAAGGCCAACTCTTTAAGATGTGATGGGCAGTCAAAAATGGAGAAACTCAGAATATCAGACCGCTTCTGTCACCTCTTGATTATGCGGTTTTCCTGAGGCCAAAAGTGACACATTAGCTGGGGCAGGGTTAGATTTTATGATTTCCCCAGTCTGCAGACAGTGTTCCTTCTCATCATTTGATGAACGATGGAGGATGGCAGTGAGAAATGACAATGGAAGTACATGATGTGCTAGCACCCTCGTAGAAGGGTTGAGAAACTTATTACGGAATTAGGAAGTATTTGAAGCAACGATGAAAATGATTTTGCAGGAACAAAGAACTCACAGAAATGCTCTGCACATAGAAAAAAAAAGTGATAATTTTGAAGGAATAAATAAAAACATCCTATTGACCTTTTAGCTAAATTGTACAGCCATTTAAGCCCTTACCAGAACAAGTTGGAAATGGATGGGAGGATGCCCAGGAGACTGCATGTAGAGTAAGAAGCTGACATCCCTGTTGACAACAGCTTGATCTGAAGCAGTCAACAAACTCTGCAGCAGCAGCAACTGCCAAGCACAAAGGGAATTGAGCAGCGCTGACAGTCATGGTCCAGGGGCAAGTGGTGCCCATTATCTCTCCTTCTGCCTATCTGCTGGCGTGCCTCCAGAGCTGTGCTTCTAAATGTCTTTCTCCCCAAAAGGACTGGCAGGCTTTCCTGTAAAAGTGGCAGGATTGGTTTTTCGGAACAGTCTTTTAGAAGCCTTTCTCAGATGTGTGCAGTCCTTCTGGGGCCACAACACAGAGCAGCTCCCAGGGCCTGAAGGGACTACAAGAAACCCTGGAGAGGGGCTTTGGCCAAGGGCCTGTAGGGACAGGCCAAGAGGAATGGCTTTAACCTGCCCGAGGGGAGACTGAGCTGAGCTCTTAGGCAGAAGCTCTTCCCTGTGAGGGTGCTGAGGCGCTGGCACAGGGTGCCCAGAGAAGCTGTGGCTGCCCCATCCCTGGCAGTGTTCAAGGCTGGGTTGGACACAAGGGCTTGGAGCAAGCTGCTCTAGTGGAAGGTGTCCCTGCCCGTGGCAGGGGTTGGAGCTGGAGGAGCTTTAAGGTCCCTTCCAACACAAACCAGGCTGGGATTCTATGTACCATAGAATAAAAGCTTTTGCTGCTTCCCCTGGCCTTGGATAGAGTCTGCAGTTAAACCACTCCCAGAGCAGACGATGGGACGGCATCTCCACACCTCCCAGCCATGTTGGCATGACAGATCCAGTTCCATTTTCAAACCCCCAAATATTTCCATTGAACCTCGTACCTCACAATTGATTCAGATAGCTCAAAATGACTTCTCCAAAATGAGTTTTCTGACTGGACAACAGAGCAAACTTTTTCCCAATAAGAACAACCAACCTCTGGAATAATCTCCCCAGGGAAGTGGTTGGACCCATTTAAGACTCAACTGTACAGGGTGCTGGGCTATCTAGTCTAGGTCATTCTTTGCCTAGAAAGGTTGGACCAGATGATCCTTGAGATCCCTTCCAACCTGGCATTCTGTGATTCTATGATTATTTATTCACCTGGGGACATAGCCAAGAACTCAACCCCTCGCTTTTGGTCTTCCATAAATGCTAGCCTTTCTTTTGAAGGAGGTTGGTTTTGTCTGGTTTTTTGTCTCTATTTTGAAACAGTCAGAAAGTTAAAATGAAGCTTTTTTTTTAAGCTCCTCTATTCAAATAAACCCCACAGGCTTTTTAGCTCACACTATTTTCACTTTGATTTTTTCTTGTCTATATTAGCACACAGATGTTTAGTAATCCTAAATATTTCCCTTTTGGCTATTAAGTGTTAATAAATAGAATGCAATTTGTGACCAGGTTCACCAGGACAGTTTTTAAATATGCATAGGCATAAATGCCCCTTTCCAAAACTAGCCACATGTTTCTTCCAGTCACATAAAATCCAGCACCCTGAAAGTGAAGACTGATGCTGCCTATGTTTTCCATGGGTCTCAGGTGGAAGTCAGGTTCAGTTTTCCACACAGAGCATGGAGCTATTTTGCCGTTGTGCTGCAGCTGGCTACCAAACCTGATGCAGTGCATTGTGATGTGTTGAAAAAAGGAGAAAAGCAGATCTAATTCTCAGTGCCTTCCTTTTGTCTGACTTGGGAAAACATCTCAAAACTCCCTCCTGTCATCCTGGAGAACTGTCACTTTTTGATTTCCGTGAGGATGCTGCACTGAGATGGGTCAAATACAATCAAGCTGGTTTCTGTATTCCAGAGCTTGCTCTGGCTATGCTGAAACTTCAACTTGCAAACTATTTATGGGGAGAAATAGAGAGTTATGAGCACTGTTCATCACTCTATGACCGTAAGTTGTTTGTGTCGCCCTTAGTAACTACTCACAAACGTGCCTTGGCAGCGGTTGAAATGGAAATACAGAAGCCCTTGTCTGGAAGTGAAGAAATCTTCTTCCTCATCAGGAGCCTCTGCCTGAGAAAGTATTTATTTTGACAGAGAGAAATACTGATAAAACAAACCCTTTTCCCAACCGTTTTCAACGTTCATTATTTATCTCTGTCTGAATATGTACATTTATCTATAAAATACATGTAGTTCTGTGGAGTGCAATGAAAGTATTAATATTCTAGACAGGAACCCAATTTTATCTTTAAGCAGCATTTGCTGGGGATTGTTAAATCGTATAATGGAAGCTTTGTCTAGACAGTTTTCTCACTGGGCAACTTAATTTCTGTCCTTTGAACGTTTTTAATGTATTTCCTGGAACAGAAAGTCCCAATAATTTGTTTACAACCTTTTCTGGAAACTCTGTCCAGTTTATAACATTCCAAACTGATAACCATTTGTCTAAAGCAAACCATGTATATTCCTGGAGTAGGAATGTTCTCGGAGAGAACCGTTGGATAAAAGTTCCCTCAGATTGTTATAAAGCTATTAGGGTTTCTTTTTAAGTGAAACATCATCAAATGTATTACTTGGAAAGGAGCAAAACTTCCTCTCAGTCACTGTGAGCTGTTTCCATCTGATGGGTTTTATGACGAGTTACTATATATAAAATGACTCAGTGTCTTTCACAGTGGAATATCCAAATTACGACCATTATCAAACTCACCGCTGCTGTTACAGTCGCAGCATCCAGGCAGAGACCATGACACAGCTTTAAGTCTCAGCAGTGGTTGCAGGAAGAAAGAGTAAGACATTTCTGTGCAGCATTGTTAAAGCCGCCGCCTTTGTTCTCTTGACCCCGGCTGTGGTCCAAGCTCTCTGAAATCAATGGAAAGACTCACATTGATCTGGGGGGGCTTTAGCTCTGGCCAGCTCCTGGGCAAAGTTGGGGCTGTTCAGCCTGGAGAAGAGAAAGATGAGTGGAGACCTCATAGCAGTCTTCCAGTATCTGAAGGGGGCCTATAGGGATGCTGGGGAGGGACTCTTCATTAGGGACTGTAGTGACAGGACAAGGGGTAACAGATTAAAACTGAAACAGGGGAAGTTTACATTGGATATAAGGAGGAAATTCTTTCCTGTTAGGGTGGTGAGGCACTGGAATGGGTTGCCCAGGGAGGTTGTGAATGCTCCATCCCTGGCAGTGTTCAAGGCCAGGTTGGACAGAGCCTTGGGTGATATGGTTTAGTGTGAGGTGTCCCTGCCCATGGCAGGGGGTTGGAACTTGATGATCTTAAGGTCCTTTCCAACCCCAACTACTCTATGATTCTATGAAACACATTTCAGACTTTAGATCTCTCAATCACAAGCATTAAACCAAGCCTGACAAAATGTTCCTGGCTTGAACAATGCTGCAGGTGCTATTCCTAAGGATTGTAACATGATGTTTTCATTTATTTTTGAATGCACTTTTATGATGAAGTATTATTTTCTTCCATTTCAATGTGTGTACCTCTGAATGACCTCAAAGGCATAAAAAGAATGCTAAGATACTCTTAGAAAGCTGAAATGTATGAAGGCACTGGGTGTCACCAGATGTATCACTAAAGGCCATGGGGTCATTCAAACACCTACTTTTGGTTTGGGTTGCTGGTTTTTTTTCAGTAAATAGTTCTTATACTCTTTCCACCATCTTTATTGTGTTATAAGTTGAATTTTCTTCAACTTCAACCTGCCTGCTCTCTAGGAACCTCTGCCTCAGGCAGAGAGGAGGAAGTAAAACTCATTAAGTGGATGAATAAAACGGAATTATTCCTTCCAGCAAACTGAGCTTCCCACCTCCTCAGAGCTGCCCATTGGGACCTAGTCCGTCCACAAGCAGCATGGAATCATAGAATCATAGAATAAAATAGGCTGGAAAAAAACCAAACCTTAAGATCATCAAGTCCAACCATTACCCTGCCTGCTGCAGAGGCTATACGACATCTTGATGGGAGGGAGGTCCTCCAGAGCAATGGGTGAACTGGGACACGAGGTGCTTGTTGAAGGTTGCCAAGTTCAGGAAAGCATTTAGAAGGAGGATGTTTTGCAAGGCTCCAGTGTCCTGGGTTCAGCAGTAGCAGTCATTTTTCTCCTTCTTGGTAGCTGGTGCAGTGCAATGTTTTGACTTTCAGCTCGGGAACAGAGCTGATAACAAGGATGTTTTGGTTTGGCCAAGGATTTTGTGAGCCTCATGCTCTGCCAGGGAGGAGGGGGAGCCAGGAGGAAGCAGAGACAGGACACCTGACCCAAACTGACCAAAGAGGTATTCCATACCACAGCACGTCATGCCCAGGAGGTAACTGGGAGTTAGCCGGAAGGGCTGGGAGACTGCAGGGTTGGAGGAGGTATCGGTCAGAGCTTGGTCGGGGCTGGGGGGGCGAATTATCGGTCGGCTGGTGGTGAGGTGTTGTATTCTCTTCCCTTGTTATTTCCTTTATCATTATTATCACTGGTGGTAGCAGTAGTGATTTGTGTTATACCTTAGTTACTAAACTGTTCTTATCTCAACCCGTGGGAGTTGCATTCTTTTTGATTCTCCTCTCCGTCCCTCCGAGAGCAGGGGGAGGGCAAGAAAGGGGGGGAAGTGAGCGAACGAATTACCTGACTGGGTTTAAACCACGACATCCAGTCATCCCAGGAGATGCCTGCTGGTGATTCCACCTGGAAGGCAGCAGCCCGCTCCTGGAGACTTCTTGGATCACACTCATGCACTGGGTACATCTGCCATTGCATTTCAAGGGCATACAACAGGTTACTTCACCTGATACCTTTGCTTACACGCAAGAGGACGGTTTCCATAGCCAGTCTGCTGTCCCCTTCATCTCACTGCCTGCAAAAACCACCACTACCTTAAAACGCAAAGGATTAACTTCCCATTTTGGAAGGATCTGTGAGTGTGTCAGAGCTGTCACATTTTGATTGTTCTTTTAATGCTTTAAATCCTGAACTTTTAATCCAACTTCAGAGTAAGAAATATTCCTTCTTTGTATTTCTCTTTGTATTTATAACTGTCTTTAGATTAGACAAGCAGATACAAGAATTGTCTTGTAAAATCATAGTTTCCCTTTAATAAGCCACTCTGACAAGCAATTATTCATGCAGGCTGCTCTGTGCTAAATGTTTTCTCGTGCTGCGCATCCCTGTCTCTTGATTGCAGGAATGCGCTCCTGTAATTATAAGTAAATATGAACTGGTGTGTGTGAAATGATTTACCAGACCTTCCGTTGCTACATGATACTGATTCTGGTCTTCTGCATGACAAAGATACAGGAGTTTTAACGAATACCATGTATATTTTCATTCCTCGGATTGTTAAGGTTGCTGTTTGTAGTTACTGGAAGTTACTTTAGCAGAAGTTGGAGAGACTGTGCACGAAGTTGGAGATACTATGCATAAAGAGTTTCTTCAGTGACGAAGTGTAAACTTTGATCCTGGAAAAATGAATATGTTATAGAGATACAAGAAGGTGAACCCAATTCCCCTTTATAACTATTCCATTTTCAGCAGATATTTTCAGTCAAACAGAAGGCACCGTTTCAATTCCCCACCCGTTTTCAGACAAACAGAAGGTACTGAATGTTGTCTTCAGCTTTCAAAGCATAATTCAGGTTTGTGGTTTCGTAGTTTTTATCTTCATTGGATAAGAATTCGGATAGAACTTCTCTGCTTGTAAAGAGTTGAAACCTGGTTGGAGCAAGTCCTCTAGGATAGCTCGTGGCCAGCGGAGAAGGGGAATAGCTGCAGAGAGCACTCATCCTATTTATCTCTGGTGTATCAGGGTGGGGTAAATCATCTCCTAATGGTGTCCATCCTTCTCCTTAACTAGACAGCCTGTAAAGACTATACATACTGTAGACTAGACAACTCTTCAGGTACTAACATTTAAACTCTACTTACCAGTAACTGGAAATTCTATGGCATCAATATATACATGTATGAAAGTTAAAAGATTTTCTGCTTGGGAGAGATCTATGCAACCAACATGTCATATTTAACTTAATAAAACAGATATTCCTTCATGAGAACAAAAAGTCTGCTCTCACACTATACAGATCTCTGTACGTTTGAGCCATACTGAGAACAATCTCAAACTGTGTAAAAACTATGTAATAATGATGGGTTATTTCACTTTCGGGCTTCAAAAAGGAGCTGTGTGATTGAAAGAAAAGCACAAAAATAGAAGTAACACTGGAAGTCTTTTAGGATATAAAGTGTTTTTACTCTCAAGACAAACACTGTCTAGTAAAACGCTGTGCTTCCTCAGAGAAAATATTTGAGGTTATATAGGGTTCACAGTTGTATTTAATTTAAAATATAGGATCACTTACATGGGTATGTAAAGAGCAAATCATGCCAAGCAAAAATGATTACTTTTTTAATTACAGTCTAAATTAGGGGAAGAAGGGAAGGACGTGCATTAAAGCATCTGGAATTTACTAAAGCGTTTGATACGGCGCCTCTCAAGATTGTGTTTGACAAATGAATCAAAATGGATTACGTAGAAATTCAATTACAGGCACAAGTAATTGGCTGAAGAATGTGCTAAGGAGTGATGATAAACATGAGAGTGCAATCCTGTTCCCACACCGGACTTTATTAGGGTTTCACTACATTGTGCAGGAGGAAGTTTCGGGTGATAGGTTGCAGAAACAGTTTAACTCACTGAGCTGCGTACCTGGCAGAAATGAAGATTCAAGTTACACAATATTCTCTCCTTAATCCCTGCAATCATTCTGACCTTCTCTAGCTAAAGGCATTGGTGGGCAGCAGAGAGTTTTTGAGGGTGCTGAGGTGCTGGCACAGGGTGCCCAGAGAAGCTGTGGCTGCCCCATCCCTGGCAGTGTTCAAGGCCAGGTTGGACACAGGGGCTTGGAGCAAGCTGCTCTAGGGGAAGGTGTCCCTGCCCGTGGCAGGGGTTGGAGCTGGAGGAGCTTTAAGGTCCCTTCCAACACAAACCAGGCTGGGATTCTATGCTCCATCACATGGCTCTGCTTGCAGGTCTATCTATTTCACATCTGTTTAGCCTTATTGATTCAGAATTATTTCTCCAATTTACAGTGTTGCTAACAGACTTTAATGCCCACCACCACTTCCTGTGCTAGGTTGTCACCTTTTGAAGCTGTTTCCCCATGGCTCAGCCATGAAGATACAAATTCAATCATCATAATTCAGGGCAGCAGTAATTTGGAGACTACAAAGTTTTCAGACCCAGCATATCCCTGCTGACTGGGTGCTAAGAGTCACCATGGAGAGGAAAATTTCCTTACTACAAGACCTGTAAAGCTAGATGAGAAATAAATGTAAGTCACTATATGTCAGCTTAGTGATTGCTTACACAATGAAGAGCAAACCTGAGTAAAATATGAGCTTGGATTACATACCAAGGAAACAACAGGCTGGCGTGAAAGTAATAATTGACCTATTTCACAGTTTCCTCTCCTGTCTTTAGTTAGAGCCCTGCAAATAGAGCGCGAAGTACCGCAGTGGGAGGTTGTGGTCCCAGTTTATACTGTTTTGCTCTGGTATAAATGATTATGCAGGTGCAGAGGGGGGGAATTTGGCATTGCAAATGCAGTGCAATTTGGATGAGCAGGACAGGATATGGATACCAAAAAAAACAGGTCAGCTCCCTGGAATATATAAAGAGATGAAAATGAAGCAAGAGCTATATCTTACTGCTCAGGCTGTAGCGTTGCAGTGGTCTACTGAGCAGGACAGAGAGCTGTGAATGTCTAAGTACTCCACCAATTATTATGGATTAAAGAAATATTGCATCTAATATGGGATAGAGTGTGGATTCTAGACCCTATAGGCTGCTACAGGGGCTGAATGTGCTCCTTAAGGGGAATTTACTGGCATTTATGTCAGCCAGTCTGATTTGAGAGGAAGGGCTAGGACCATTCTCACCATTTCTGTCAGAACAGTTTGGCTAGGATATATCTCCTCTACCTAAAGTAGTTCAAATGGTAAATATTTAGTTTATGTTTCCATCTAGTCTCCCTCAGCAATCAGTGAAGGGAGGATAATTCATTGCATCTTAAAGGATGTGCAAAATAGGTCACATAGGTAGTGTAAGTCAATCCATCTTTTTCTATGGGGTAAAGTTAGTCTAAACAACTGCACCCAATGGGGAGCTGCTCTACCAGCTGATGGAGGTGTGTGTGATTCTCATGATTTGACAGGTTTGTTACCCACCTCAGCTTTGATTTACTTACAAATAAGGATATAGACCATGGTACAGGAGATGTTGGTTATTTCCCTTTACTTTTGTCCTACCTGCAAACTCCAGCTCTGTCATTCACCCTTTCTGTAGTGCAGGGGTTGACATTTGAGGTCCGGACTCCACCTCTGCTGCACAAATTTCATTCATCAACACGTGCAATCAAAGTGGTCAGACTTTAGAAGCCAGGGGCAACTTTTTGATGAAATAAAGAATACTTCTTCTTTTGTCAAAAAATCATTCTCATGCTTTTGCCCAAGAAAGGTTAGACCAGATACTCCTTGAGGTTCTTTCCAACCTGCTATTCTATGATCCTTTCCACCAGCATTAAAATGGTAGAAAGAAGCCTTTCACCTGAGATTGTTTTATATATAAAAGGAAAGCATTTGGCCAGGCTATTTCAATCAGCTCAATCACTGTATTTCACTCTGGTAATCACTGGTGGATGGAAAACCATCATAACATGAGTGAAAACCAGCTCCGCCTGCTCACAGTTGAGGCTGTCTGCTGGTGTGAGGCCTGAGCTGATGAGCACAGGTGAAAATTACCATTCGTAGTAGCTTTAAAAGATCAACTGCCTCAGTGTTCCGTAATCAAATAGCAAGAGCACCTCTAATGGTCTGCTATTCTTCAGTTTCATTTCTAGACCAAACAGGCACCATGAGCAATGTTCAGCGGTGAGTAATGACCCTGAAAAGTGGACGCTTTCCTAATTTGCTAAAAATAAGATTTTCCATCCCTACGCAATGGGTCTCTCTTTTGGATGACTGAATACTGCGCTGAGATGTTATGTTACATTAACGCCTAGCCTGGAGAAGTCTCCATTTAAACAGAGCAGATAGACTTCCTAAAGTTCAGTGTTTAATCCTATTTCGGGTTTGGTGGTCTCATAGGGAGAATATAACATGTGAATAGGAGAGGCATAGTCATAAAGTAAAGAAAGTAAAATGGGCTAAACAGTGGGACTATGAAAGCAGATTTCAAGCAGCCCTCATTGAAATCAGGTTTTAATCTGGTAAAAATAGAACGTATATTTACGAGGCTCTATTTAAATGGACTGAAAATACAGAGAAATAAAAAGCTCTATCATTTCTTGTGTTACTGTTTGCTCTTATGAGAGTTTTGTCATTGACAGAACAAACACTGTAAACATTTCCTTTTTTTTTTTTATTCTTCTGCTTGGGAAAATAACAAACTAAAGAAATAATTCTTTATATTCCCTCTGCCTGCTCCTTCTGATATCTGCAAGTTGTTTCTCTTCAGTCTTGGTGATAAATGGGACTTTGCAGGGAGCAGTCATAAAGCTCTCGTAGCTTGTTTGTTGCACATTGCTTTTATGTGGTTTAAAATAACATCGCATTGTAATAAAGGTTCATGAAAAATTATATATACCCATCAGTTGTACTAGCGAGTGTTTGTGAAATGGATCTTAAAACTCACATGCATTTAGTACTTTCAGTGGATTCTGTTTGCTGTAATGCTGCGGTTTTAGTGCAGTTTTCTTTAATACTGATTTTAATTCAGTGCTGGTTATTTTTAGACTTACTTTCCCATACTCTTTGAAAGCATATCTTCCTTCCATCCATCTATTCATTCACCCCTCTCTCCACTTGCCCACCCAATCATTCATCCATCCATCCGTCCATTCATATATCCATCCATTCATTCTTCCTTCCTTCCTCCCTCCCTCCCTGATTTCTTCCTCCCAGGGATTTTTCTTCCCATTTACCCTGCTGTAAGCTCTGTGGGCATTACTCAATAGTGTAATGTAGGTGCAAGCTCAGCTTCTGACCTGTGAAGAACATACTCCTTCCAAACAACTCGCCTGTAAGGCCTAGTTATTTGGAGGAGTCAAATGATTTTTTTATATCATTTTGTTCTCTCAAATTAAGTTAATCTCCATTTTCCAATTAGGCTTTTCTTTTTTATCAGTTCACACACTTAATATCTACAATTACTAATATAAATTTCAGTTAATAGAGTCTATTAACAACTGACTTTATAAGAATTTATCTCACATTTAAGTGTCTTTGGTCATAATAATTGAAATAAGTTAGGAGTAAATGAGTTTTCAGCCTTGAGCATTTGATAGATTGCATTGTTTCTTTTTGTTGTTTATGCAGCATCATAAGTTTGGATGGTGCTTTTACAAGTTGTTTATGCAGCATCATAAGTTTGGATGGTGCTCACAGTTTAAATTACTCCTAACACACAAACACTTCATAAGGATCGTAAACAACATATAGGAGAGTGCTGGAGTTTTTCATTCTTGTGCACTATTCTTGACAATTCATTTTTAATTTCAGTAGCAAAGATGCTCTCTGAAATGATGGCCACGAAGGAGCATCAGTGATGGAATGCCGACCAAAAGCCATCCATTTTGAACACAATTTATGTACTTCAGCATAGGCAGAGCACAGGTTTGATACCTATTTATGTTTAAATCACATTTCTCTGTTCTGAATGTGGGTCCAAAACCAATTTTTCTTCCTACAGTTTTGCTTAGTTATTATCCTTAATTTCAAAGGGAATTTCATATGTAAAATCTCATAAAGCAAAAGGAGATCTTTAATTTCACCCATAAACCATCCTATAGCTATTTCAATGTATGGAGAACTTAAGAACTTAATATGTAGCTGTTGAGAAATAGCATTTAATAGCCTTTTCAGACTTCAGTCTTTTCCAAGGATCACTCACCTGGCAAGGTATTTAATGGCTGTAAAGAGGCCAGAGGAGGTGAACATGTACAATAGGGCTCAGCAGCGCCAATGAGTTCAAGAGACCCGAACTGACCAGGAGCATCATATTCCCATTCCATGGGGAATGGGCTTCTTGGAAAGAAATTAGTAAAGCTAATCAAGAATAAATTGACCTATTTCTGTTAGGGTAAATAAATGGGAAAGGACCAACATCCGCTTATTTAAAACCACAGTATAGCAGAGCAGGTAGCAGGGTTGGTCCCTTTATTGCATAGGACAAATGTTCTATCTTAGATCCCATTTCAAATGCATCTAATAATGTTTACACATGATTGCTGTGTTGATTAACCATGGATATGCCTTACAACAGCATTGGTGTGGCATCAAGGGTGGCCTGTGCTGCATCAGTCACTGAAGAGGTGCTTTAGGATCCCAGGGTTGGTCCGCTCTGCCATATGTGTTGCTGCTTGCAGATCTGTGGGCACGGGAGTAGGATCGATCCACCTGGAGAGTTGTCTGAAACGGCTACTGCATTACAGACCCCTCCTAAAGGGCTTACATTGAGCTTGGTTTCTTTAGCTGTGAGCAGACAGTGCTCCCCTCTGTCACCAGGGCCACACACTGCTCACCGGTGTGGTTCTCCAAGCAAACACTTGATGCTAACAGCAGTACCAGCAGATTACGGTTGCTTTTCTTCATCTGAAATATTCTTCTTTACTACCAGGGTCGGGTTGGACAGGGCTTGGAGCAACCTGCTCTAGTGGAAGGTGTCCCTGCCCATAGCAGGGAGTTGGAACTGATTGATCTTTAAGGTCCCTTCTCACCAAACGGCTCTGTGATTCTGCTATCTGCCCTCCAGCATAGACTGGCATGCTGTGAAGCTCTTACCTTACTCTTACAAGTGCTATGCACTTTCTCAATGTTGTGGCGTTTTTTCCTCCCCATTTTCTCTTTCCTTTATCTCTGCATTCTATTTGCTTTTTTCCTCATTCATTATAATTTTTTTTTTCCTATCAGTGGTTAGTGTAACCTATATTATAGAATCACAGAATAGTTGGGGTTGGAAAGGACCTTAAGATCATCCATTTGCAACCCCTCTGCTATGGGCAGGGACACCTCACACTAAACCATGGCACCCAAGGCTCTGTCCAACCTGGCCTTGAACACCACCAGGGATGGAGCATTCACAACCTCCCTGGACGACCCATTCCAGTGCCTCACCACCCTTACAGTATTCTTTCACCTTTTCCAGGGGCATTCTTCCCTTTTTCATTTTCCTCTGTTTATTTTTCCCCTTTACTCTTAATTTCCATTTTTCGTTCTTTGTGTGAAGTTTATATTAAGTGACAAGAACAATGTCAAATAAATGGGATGATATTAATGAACAGATCTTGTCGCATTTCCGTGATTCACAGGAAAAACTATTCACACCGCCTGATTTTTCAATTAAACCATTTGCTGTGCTATCTGTTCAGCATATCTTTATGAATATGCAGAACTGTAATGCATTCAAATTGGTTCAAGGTCCTTGATAACCTCCAAAGTTGCCTACTAGCAAAATAGGGGATTTTTTTTTTTGCTTTATATGTTAAAATCAGAACACTTTGGTTTAGCCTTGATGTCTTTTTCAAGGAAGTAAAGAGGATTAGATGTTGGAGAAAGCATCTTGATTCTTTCCAAGGATAACAGACTTATTCTTTTGTTGTTCTTTTGTTGTTCAACTTATTTCGTCTCAAAAGTGTTATCTTTTATTTTCCTTTTAATATTTCTTAGAAGTTCCCTTTATCCCAAGAGGACCCTCACCACTGGCAAGTACATCCAGAAATGCCTGGTAAAGAGTCTGTAGAAAATTAGCTGTAACTTCAAAGATACCAAAAGTATTAATTTTGAAGTGAAAGATTGCTGCTACCCACATACAAAGGGAACCTTTGGGGAATAAACGCTGAGTTCCTTGAACATTTCTTTCCTATGGCTGCAAAAGAATTACAAGGTCTGGCACACGGTTACTGGCAAGCGCCGGCGTCTCTTATTTCAAAGCCTGTAGCAGAATGTGGTGTCACTGTTGCAGTTTTCAAATGAAAAACTTTTATCATCCCCTGAAAATCTGTGTTGTCATCGCATTCCCAGAGGTTTCCTTTCCCGAAATTACTTAAATGCATTCTCTGGTGAGAGGCGACTGAAAAGCGTAGAATCACAGAATGGTTTGGGTTGGAAAGGATCTTAAAGCTCACCCAGCTCCAACCCCTGCCATGGGCAGGGACCCCTTCCACTAGAGCAGCTTGCTCCAAGCCCCTGTGTCCAACCTGGCCTTGAACACTGCCAGGGATGGGGCAGCCACAGCTTCTCTGGGCACCCTGTGCCAGCGCCTCAGCACCCTCACAGGGAAGAGCTTCTTCCTTATATCTAACTTGAATTTCCCCTGTTTCAGTTTGAACCCATCACCCCTTGTCCTATCACTACAGTCCCTGATGAAGAGTCCCTCCTCCAGCATCTTTGTAGCCCTCTTCAGATACCGGAAGCTGCTCTAAGGTCTCCACGCAGATAGGGATGCCTTGTGTCATGTGCCACAGAGGAGCGAGGCAGATCTTCCCTTCCCCTTGAGGCTCGGGATGCAGGATGATTTAAAGCAATTACAAGGAAAATAATTAACATGAGCTGCTGGTTGTTTCCTGAAGGAAATCACATGGGACAAACATGCCTCCTCCCCAACCTCACCACTGTCCTTCACTCTTCAAGGGCTTTCTCCTTTGAAAGCTTATCTGTACTTTGATTACTGGGGACCACATGAAAATGAAACCGTAATTAAGGGATTAAAATATTGCAGCAATACAAGTTTAATTCAGGGTGTAATTTTATTGCAGGCACGTGCAATATGTGCTTCTGCTTTATATGGCGCAGAGATTAATGTAATAATCATTTCTTTTCTTTAATGGAAGGTTAACATCCTTTCAAACTTACAGACTTCATGCCTTTCTAGATGTAAAATAAGACTCTTTGCCAATGTAGAAATTATTTTCATTTATTTTTTTATATTTTATATCTGATTAGAACAGGAGAAATACTGATTGAGAATTTTTTTATTTGAGATTTTCACGGAATCCATCAGAAAAAATGTGGATGGTACCTGAATAAATGAATCCATGGCAGGTATCCTCTGTATAGCTCCACAAGAACGTGAATCACTGAATCAGAATGGTTTGGGATGGAAGAGGCCTTAAAGATCATCTAGTTCAAACCCCCTAGGTTCAAACACCTTCCATGGGGAGGGTATTGAAAAACATTGTCTGAATATGTTATAGGAAAATCCAGAATTAAAAGTGCTATATGCAACCAGTATTACCCAGTCAGGGACAGGGCTGATTGATAAGTGATAGGTTTGTCCCTTCAATGGGAGAAGAGCATTGGCACTGTGGCATAGCAAGTGAAACATTGCAGCTTGTTGGGGAAAAGCACTTCCTTACAATAACAGCAAAACTAATGGAATATTTGGTTAAACTCAGTAAAAGAAAACGCAAGGAATGTTCTATCCTATGTTCGGGAATATTCAGTTTTAAGATTAAAACTAAGGTGTTTGAATATCCTGCGGGTGAAAGGATAAAGCCCAAGGACAGACGAGCATCAGGGGAAGTACAGCCACAGTGTTCCTCCTTTATCTTTCATCCTGGTCAAAGCTCCCTTCTTTCCTCAGCACACATGTTCAGGTCACATCATCCTGCCCTCACTCTCCCTCTGATTAGGATCAAAGTTTCCATTTCCATCAGTCAGTCTTCTCCCTGTCTTGCGTCCCCTCCAGGGGAGAAGGGGCTCTGATTTCAATGACCTCTTTAACTCTTGGATACGGGTCATTCTCCCAAAATCCTAACAGCAAAACTGCCCTGTAGATTCCAGGCTTAATTTGGAGGTTGATTGTTTAAAACAAGTGCTAAAAGCCAGGAAGCACGATGTACACCCCATTGGTATTGAACAAAGCATTTAGAAACATCAGTGATGGCTGTAAATGGGAAGGAGGGCAAGATACAAAGGGTCTCAGTGAGCCTGATCTTGCTATGACAAAGGCTTAGACAAAGTCAGATTTGACAAAAAAGACTTTGCCAAGTCAGGCTTAGGTTAAACAGGGGTTTCCTCTCCATTGGAGTTCTTCTATGTGGCTGTGGGTATTTCTACTCCTCTTTGTCCCAGGCTTGGTTAGATCAGATCATAGAATTGTAGAGTCATAGAAGGATTTGGGTTGGAAAGGACCTTAAGATCCTCCCGTTCCAACCCCTGCCACGGGCAGGGACCGCTTCCACTAGAGCAGCTTGCTCCAAGCCCCTGTGTCCAACCTGGCCTTGAACACTGCCAGGGATGGGGCAGCCACAGCTTCTCTGGGCACCCTGTGCCAGCGCCTCAGCACCCTCACAGGGAAGAGCTTCTGCCTTAGATCCAACCTGAACTTCCCCTGTTTCAGTTTGATCCCATCACTCCTTGTCCTATCGCTACCCTGATGAAGAGTCCTTCTCCAGCATCCCTGTAGATGACTTCATTGACTTTGTTCCAGTGGCTTGCTCAGGCTATAATTAGTTTCAACATCTCTGCCTTCTGCTGACTCTTCTCATTTTGCCAGAAATAAAAGTCATTAATCGATATCCATTATTCTGTTAAATTCCTTATTTCTTAATTGCTGACAGGGTGCTTGTCCTGCACCGTGTCTGCTATGGAGCTGAAATCCAAATAATGCTCATGTGTCACTGCCAGAGGTGAAGTTTTTCACCCCTCCTCTATTAACCATCAGGATGGATGTGTTGGTGGGAACCATAACACAATAACTATAGGTTTGAAAATGGCATCTCTATATTAAAAATCCGAATAGAATTGACTTTCTGCCAGGAGTTTTGATTTTCCAGGAGTGCTCTCCCCTAAAATATGCTTGAATTTACACCCTCAAGGGTTTCAACAAAGAAGATAATTAAAGAGATCCTTCAAAGCAGAGACCTACTGGTGTGATGGAAAACAGTGGTTAGGAGCATTCTTTCCTTTGAAAACTGTAACTTTGCACAGAGTTCTTCTGTCTTTCATCACCCATCTTTTATGCTCAAGAAATAATTGTTTGCTAATAACAGCTGATTCAATTTTGAGCTCTAAATGAGAAATGGTTTTATGAGGAATGGCTTTAACCTGCCAGAGGGGAGACTGAGATGAGCTCTTAGGCAGAAGCTCTTCCCTGGGAGGGTGCTGAGGCGCTGGCACAGGGTGCCCAGAGAAGCTGTGGCTGCCCCATTCCTGGCAGTGTTCAAGGCCAGGTTGGACACAGGGGCTTGGAGCAAGCTGCTCTAGTGGAAGGTGTCCCTGCCTGTGGCAGGGGTTGGAGCTGGAGGAGCTTTAAGGTCCCTTCCAACACAAACCAGGCTGGGATTCTGTGATTCTATGAAATTCATTCTTTGGGTTCTAGCTCAAGACTCAGATTATGAATTATGCTGGCATAGTCCAAAATTTTCTTCTGATCCTGAAGAAAGGCCTCATATGACAGGTCTGAAATGGAGCATCAGGTTTGTTAAAACTCTTGACTGTTCTGAAGCCATCAATCAGTAGGGCCACTAGGACAATGTTGGTTGTCCGTAGAGGTCGCCAGTGATGTATGTGCACTCTTCCTAACCCCTCTTGCACTCCTTCCTTGGATTGTCAAAATTGCATTAATTCTTCCTTAAGACTCTTGTATTGTCCCAATACATTCACTGGTTTCTAGTAGGCAGGAGAGGAAGAGGAAGGGTGGGGGAGGGAAGCAGCATGATCCTGTACAGAGTAATGTGCAAATAAAGACAGATTTAGTAACTAGCTGTAAGAAACTAAATCTCTGAAGTCCTGACTACCTTCTTTCAAGGTATAATTACTTATACTTGGAAATAGCATCATTTAGGTACTTGCAAATATTTATTGGGAATCACTGCATAACACTAGATTGGGCTTTCATGACGTTCTGAGTTACAGAACGAATAAATCCATTCATTGTCAGGGGAGATGGTGGCTTTGCATCCCCAAGGCAGCAAATATCCCTTGTTTCCCTCCCACACACCACAGGTGTGACACAAAATGACTTCAGATTTTGCACTCTTTGTTACTGCTTAGCCAGAATATTGTACCAACAAAACCAGATAAAATTGCAGGGATATTTGTAACTCTTTGTATTGGAGCACAGCTATGAACAGATGGGAAAATAAGCAAGGATTAAAAGTCTTTGGTTGTTGTTCTTCTAATTATGTCATTCATTCAAACCCTTCTTTTAGAGGTTAGAAGGACACATGGATTTTATTGAGTCTATTTAAATAGAGTTCAGCAGAGCTGAAAAATAGAAGGGAAGTCTTGGTTTCACTGGTGTCAGTGGGCATCTGTCTCAGCACCCAGTTCCACGACCTGTGAGAAGTGCATCCCTATGGCACAGATCCATTGAGCAGCCCTCTGAAAGAGGTTTTCAGTGTAGTTACAGCCATAAATTCATGTGGATTATGTGGGACTCTTCCTAATGAGTTCATTGGCATCAGCGAGTTCCCACACAGCAACAGAAATCAGTGCCGTAAAATATCATTCCTCATCTTTTCTAACCCTTCATATGTAGAGGACCAGGTTGGGATACGAAAGCAGGAAGCCTGAGTTTGGTTGAATTCCATCACACATGATCTCAGTAGTGCTGGGACTTTGGATTAAAGAAATGAGGGATATTGGAAAGATGCCTACCTGTAGCTGACATGCAGCATAGGTTGCTGTAGGTGATACATTACCTTTAAATCTATTTTTGCTTAGCTTTTGTCCACCTGAGCCATGGGAGAGCCTAATCCAGGGCCAGGAAACCACTCTTGGATGCCAGGTTTGCATTATATGTGGGGAAGAGAGAATTGAACTGGAAATTAAGCTATCAACAAAGAGTTACAAAAAAGGAATGAGAGAAAATGAGCAAGAAAATGAGAGATGCAAGTTTGCTAGAGTTTGAAGTAACTATCTTTGAAGATTTTTGTGTTCCACTCATCTTTCCTACTGCAGTCCATTGGGAATCTGGGCATGATAGTTCTGAGCTTCATCTTCACAGGAGATGAAAAGCAAAGCCATTTGATGGTGAGAGCTAGTCTGAGAACTGCATCCAACCCCACATAACTGCAATTAAACTACAGTACATAACACTGATGGTTAAGGGGCAACACAGTGCCTTTGTTGCACTGAATAGGTAGAATGAATGATAAGTTCTGAAAATAGTCACAGATCCCATAACATTGCAACGTCGGTGGTGGTAGCTGAAAAATGGGTTACTGAGGTTTACATGGGAGCAGATGCTGTTAGAAATCAGAGACTCATGCTATAGATCATCAATAAAGGTTAAAAAAAAGGCTAAATGAGCTTTCTGCTTGATCAAGAAAAGCTCTGAGCAAAGATATGAAAGGATTTGAGCAGCCGAAACCTACAAGCACATTCCGGACCTTGAAAAGTCGTCTTCTTCTTCATCAGTGACTCACCTTGCTGTACTGCAGCTTACAGAGAAGCAGAAATCAGTGACTCAGGAAAAGCAAATGTTAACTCATGCCGCAGGTACTGAGAATTAAGATGTTTTCCTTTCTTTTTTGTAAATATTATGAAATGTGAAGAATGAAGAAGTTTTAGTGTTACCTTTGCTTGCTGACGTACCCATACATTTAGAAGAACAAAGAATAATGGGTATTTATTGTGCAGATATAGCTATGTGAATGTTTAAGACCTGGAAATATTTTCCCTATTTTTATCCGAGCTTCTAACAGCATTGCAGAACACAAAATCAAGGAGGTTTCTTCTGTTTGAGTTTGACTTCTTGCCTATTTAGTTGCAATTTCATATGAAATTTGGGCTATTTTCCTTTACTTTCAGCTGTGGAAGAAGATATTATTATTATTATCATTATTTTTGTCATTATTATTACCATTACCATTACCATTATTAATCAAGACCAGTTTGGATGGGGCTTGGAGCAGCTTGCTCTACTGGAAGGTGTCCCTGCCAGGACGGGGTTGGAACTGGATGAGTTTAAGGTCCTTTCCAACACATTCCAGGAAGCTATGCTTCTAGGATTAGGGTTTAATTCCAGAAATATCCTGCTCTGCTCTGTGCTGTGGAAGGTGGAGGCCATGAAGTGGTACTTGAGGTGCACGGATGATTCAAGGAGTGGGCATCATCTCATCTACAACCCGGGACTGTCTCGGAAGGCAGCTGATACCCTGCAGGCACCAAAGACTGGCTGAGCTCCCCCAAAGGCAATGTCTGCTCAGGCTGGTTCTGTGCAATTTGAATGCCAGAAAGGCATTTCTGAACATAAGCAGATGAACAGAAGTAGGAAGCACTGGTGGCCACAGGAGTTATTCTTTCTGGCTTCTGAGATCTTGTGGTCGCACTGAAGTTTTAAGGCAATTCTGAAAGGCTTTATACTGAATAAGGCTGTAAAGCTTCATACTTTGCCTGCCTTAAGGTGGCATTACGGAGTGTAATAAGCAGGATATGTCTTCTTCATTCCTGATTTGGGTTCCTTCACCTTTTCTGCCACTCACAGCACTGTCAGACATCATTAATCATGTCATGATACAAGTTCACTCTGCCTATGTCTTACCATGCTAACAGTTACTTGTGTTAGCTTGTTACAGTTAACTTCTCATAGGTCAAATGATAAAGGGAGATGAAAAAGCAGCCATTAAGGATGTCTCTTCTAAAGTGTTCCCCTATTTCCTCCTGTCCTCCCATCGCATATTTCTACCTGGGAGAATGGGAGGTAATTATAATCCCAGGCTGGGAAAACAGTCTACCTCCTAACTGCCACTCTGGGGAGCATTTAAGCACTACTTAACCACAGTTAAGCGTCGCTGCCTTTAGAGTAAAGTTTAAGTACAACTTGCTTTGAATAAGTACAGGGTCTGCTCGGGTGGAAGTGCTTTGAGGGCAATCATCTCTTCACAGACATCAGTTGGTAGGGTTGGCTGGCACCTGGGCTGCCTACGGAAACCTGCTCAGCCGCTGAGCTCCTGAAGAGTTCAATAATTTAGAAGTGGAAAATACATCCCAAATTATGTAGGTAATTTCCTGAATATGGGTTTAAACTTAAATTTCTATGTCTGCAGGAAAGCAGTGCCCAACATTTCCCTTGGGAGCCATCCTAATGAATCTCGTTGCCAGAGAACTTACCCTTATATTCAACCTAATTTTTCCCTGTCTGAATTTAATCCCATTACTTCTGCTTATGCTCCCTCTTGGTAGACTGAATAATTCAGGGTCAGTAATTAGGTACAATTATAGATGCATCAATTAATGTTCATCAGTGTGGTTACAATGCTATGGGAAGGTCCATAAAACCTGGCTGAATTTGTACAGTTCCAGGAACTGATGAACATGGATGAGGAGATTCGCTCATCCTGGTCCCTTCCAGACTTTCATCCTGTTCCTACCTCTGCTCTATATATAGCTGAAGTTGCTGGCCAGGACAGTGGAGATAGATATTCTTATCAGCTTTTCATTATTCTGATGACACTGAACTCTGTCACACCATGCCCCAACCCAGTAAGTCCCGTTTAGGTTAATAATTAGCAAGATCCATCGCTGGAGTGTGTGTGGATATAAAATCATAGACGTGTAAAATCATCACTCACTGGAAGAGGTACTTCAGTTTCTATTAACCCTTTCAATGTGTTGCAAGGAGCAGCAAAGCAAGTTCAGCTGGTATCATTATACCACATACTGCCCTGGTGAGCTTTTATTGTCATAGTATCCTGAGCTGCACCCCCAGAGAGTGAGCTCTGGTCAAGGGAGGGGATGTGTTCAAGGCCAGGTTGGACACAGGGGCTTGGAGCAAGATGCTCTAGTGGAAGGGGTCCCTGTCCGTGGCAGGGGTTGGAACTGGATGAGCTTTAAGGTCCCTTCCAACTCAACCCAGTCTGGGATTCTATGGTCTCGAGGTTGAACAGTGTGCAATACCGTGTTTTCTGTTTAAGGCTTGACATTTCTTTTCATCAGACAACACAACGTTTGTCTTGTTTCCTCTACCACTTACTGTAATAGGATACATATACTTTAACTGCTGAACACGCAGCTGGAAAAGATTGGCTGCAGCAGTTTTAATAAGCATCTTTGATTCACAGATGTTCTAAGAGCCTATTGTGCATGCTTGCCTGACTTGGTTTCCTTTCTGTCTTTTAAGGGGGATTCCGCCTGTTATCTCCATTTGCAACTCTTCTGCTCTCTTGCCCATAAGCAAAGTCATAAGACATCTTGACCTGAAATTTCCTACAGTTTGGTTTAATGGTTTAAAGCTTGGTGGATGGAGCCAAAGAGAATTCACCCGTGGCATCAGTCAATAATTAGACCTTTTTCAGATAAGAAATGTCCTGTCCACTATGATGCTGGATCTGAAGGAAGGGGCAGTACCTGCTCAAATGAGGACACTCATTGGAATCTTCCCAGTATCCATATCCCTATACCCGCCACCCTTGACCCTTGTAGTGTGGAGGCACTGCCTTCATGTCGAATGGCCCTGGAGACCATGGATTGGTATCAAAGTCCCTTGATTTCTACACATTTGTGATGGTGTAAAATTGCTGAATCTTCCTGCAGAAAATGCAGCAGTAGAAGCCTTGACCAGGATTGTCCTCAAAATTGCCAAGTCAGCAGTTGCTAACACTGTCCCTACATTACATGTTTTGAGGCTCACCAGCCGCAGATGTTAAAGCCTGTCCTTATTCCAGCTGGTGACCCTCGGTCCTTCCAGAGAATTAGAGAGCAGTTTTATCTGTTCCCTTGAGCTATATTATGCTTTGAGTTCAGCAGTATAACCGATGCTGTAATACTATTATTCCCTATAAATTGGCTTATTATCCTTTGAAAAGCCTAAAGATCTGTGTTTGCTCTTGTTGATATTTCAGCACATCCACATGAACTTGCTTCAGTACATTTTAAATCTTAAAAATAAAGTAAAAATCTCAGAATAGCATGAGGGAATGAATGGGAAATGACTGCTAATTTGTGGGTTTGGGGGGTTATTTTTACACTTCAGGAAAAGAAAGAGCTACTCCAGCTGGAAAGAAAGGAAACTCGGGGTGATTTTGCCAAGGTGATCCTTATGTATCTTGTCCTGTGTACTATCACCAACATAGCAGACAGCATTCCTGACCTTAGAGGGGGGGATGAAAAGGTGCTTAAGCTTAATGCATTTTAAAGTAATTAATCATCTATTATATATGGCTGCATACAAGAAACAGTAAATTGCTTTTTATCTGTAAAGTGCCGTTTCAGTTCTGAAAGCAGATAAATCTAGGTCAGTGGGTGGAATTTCTCTGTTTTTTTCTGGCATTTGAATAAATTCAGATTACATTTTGAATACTGAGCGAGTCAATCCCAAAGCAGCCAAAAATTAATATTCCCAGAAAAGGAATTTGGGGATTGGTCCTTCAGTAGTTTGCATCTCAAAGCGTGGGTTCAGTCACCATTTCATAATACACATATTTGTAATTGTATTATTCTCTCTGCCATGGCCAAGCTACTGTTTAAATTGTGACTTTTAGGTACATAAGGAGAGCAGTCCTCTGGTATAACTTAAATTGGCTATTCTTTTCTTAAAGCCAAACTGGGATGGTTGGTTGTACTTGTCCTGTATCACGGACCTGCCTCACTTTGACCTTTGATATGAGCATCCATGTCCTTAATTATAACTCATTTATAACTATATGGCTTACAATGAAGTCATAAATCCATCAAATTTCAGCAAGGTTAAATTGCTTTGTTTCCTGCAAATTCTCTTCCTACACCTGAGATCTGTAATTCTCCATCTTTTCTTCCTCCCATCTCCCACCCAGCACCTTAGCGCTTCTTTCAAATGATGCTGTTGCAGGTTGTATGCAGCAGCATAACTGGTCCTGTTTCATCTTTAAGTCTTTTATGACAATATTGGGCCAATATTTGACAGGTAAAAGGATACCTGCTGACCAGGACACACCACTGCACTCTTCATTTCTAAGGCTGGATTTGTGGGACATCAGAGTTAGTAGAAACTTAATCAGATTGAGCTGGGGATAACCACCCTGTGGGGCCAGAGAAGGGATGTGTATGGCAAGATAAAGAGTCTCAAAGCTGATTTATCTTCCTAGGTTCATAATGCTGGGGCTGTCCCTCCTCATGAGGAACAGAGCAAGGAAATCCCACATTGCATTGTTTTAGCAGCAGTCACACAGCTTCTACTTACAGGGTTATGTGCAATGTCTCCATCAGTCCTGTATCATCTTGTAGATGGGAGATTGAGATGAGCTCTTAGGCAGAAGCTCTTCCCTGTAAGGATGCTGAGGCGCTGGCACAGGGTGCCCAGAGAAGTTGTGGCTGCCCCATCCCTGGCAGTGTTCAAGGCTGGGTTGGACACAGGGGTTTGGAGTAATCTTCTCTAGTGGAAGGTGTCCCTGCCTGTGGCAGGGGTTGGAACTGGATAAGCTGTAAGGACCATTCCAAAGCGAACCACTCTGGGGCTCTATGATTAGTGGTACAAATAAAAGGCTGACTGGAAAGCAGAAAGAAAATTGGGATGCACGGGCCGGGGCTTATGAGAAGTCAAAACAGGCACAAAAAGTACAATCTGGTGTCACAAAGACTCTGTGCTGCTTCCTGAAATCAGAATATAAAACTTGCTTGATGCTCTATTCAACCTTCTGTTAAGGAAAGCAAGAGGAAAGGTAACTGCAGACTGGGAAGGAACCAGGGAAAGAGGGCTTCAGAGTCTACACTTAGCTCTGTCATGGTTGGACTCGCCCGAGGTGAGGTATGTTTAATTCTGATAAATAACCGGTGTTTTGTCATCACCCCACAGCAGGTTCTCTTCAGACACCCCTTTGTGTCTTCAAGGACTCCATTAGACAAGCATCTTGTTTCAGTTAGTTTGGAGGCTGTTGAAAGAGCTATTTGAAAACACAAAGAAACCAACGCTCCCCCAGTTTGCTGGTGTCCGAGCCAAGCAAAAAGACCTTGGACAGCATTTTTCCTAATTTTATTATGGCTTTTTCCTCGTTCAGTGCAGCCCCATTTTCCCCTGACCCCACACACTTAAAATCTGTATTTCCCTCTTACAGGAGGACACTTCAAAGGGGCTGGAGGGTTTCATTCTTCCACCATTCAAAGAGTATCAGGGCATTTGTCAGCTGCTAATGTGGAAGGTAAGGATTTTTGAGTTCTTGGGTACCAAGATATAGTAATTATATTCTACTTTTCCCATGGGATAAGATCCTCCCTTGGTGCACAGGTCGTGCACAAGGGTGAAGTTTTCCCTTGAGGATGCACAGGTTGTGCCAATGTAAAAGCAAGTCTGAGCAGTCCTATACAGAAAATGAGAGAGCACCGGAGAATCCAGATCTGTGCGCACCGACACGGAAAACTCCTGCATGGGCATCCCATGAGTGGAAGCAGATTTGCCCCAAAATGGGAAAGAGCAGAGATTTAACAGAGCTTTAAATTAATGTGGAGAGTTTCAAAGCACCTTTCTTTGCTAAGTTGGAGCAAAACAAGAAGGAAGCTGAAGTTTCTGACTGATTTGGCACACACAAACTACATCAATTCAGATCATGGTAGGTTTGCTAATTTTAAGACAGATTTCCTGGGAGTCCCTTAGGGCAAACTTTACCCAAGCAAAAGCAGAATGATGGATGTGCTAACTAGGACACACAGCTCCACATCTGTGGATATTGGAGTGAAAAGATTAAATGAGGAGAAACTATATTCTTTTTAATTTCCTTGGGGTTTGGTTAAACCTCCGGAGACAAAAAACCTTCCCTAGAGGTACCAGACAGAAAAGAAATCAGATTCCCCACTGGGAAAACAAGGCAGCACATCCACATCTAAAGCTTCCTTTGTGGGAAACTGCAAGCTGCTGAGGAATGGACCCACACAAGAATCCTAACCCCAAAAGGACGTTACTGCCTTGACCCCGTGCAGGAGGGTCTCTGTGGTATGAGTTACACAGCGGTGTTTATCCAGACATATCCTGGCTGCTGATTTACTCCATCAAAAGAGAGAGAACCTCATTGCCACAGGGCTTTAACAGCTCCTCTGCTCTCTGAGTGCCTGGGAGCCGGAGCAGCAGCATCAAGCACAGGGTGAAGAGTACAGTAGAGCCCACTGGAAGAAAAGCTGCCGTCATTAATATGGATTCCAGGATAATTTTATATTTCATGAGCTTCTTCCCTCTTTCTCCTCCAGCCCCAGGAGATGGCAGATGTTTTTTGGGTATCACGTGTACAGCAGTGTGGCTTTTCTCTTTTTTTTTCTCCTTTATCGTGAAGATTCCTCCTCACTTGAAAGGAGTCAGGGAGGAAAATCTGTTTTCATGATTCTTTGCCATCAAATACCTAACTCAGATCTTCTCCACCGAATGCAGTCAGCGTTTCTGACAAGTCTGCAGCCTCATCTAGAATTTGCCCTTGCAAAGATATGAAGGTCTTCATTAAATCTGGCTTGGATCCCTTATCTCCTTCAGGGGTACAGCTCACATGCAATACAACACCGTGATCAGTGGAACTTCAGAATGTTTGTGCTGTTCTCAGATTGTACATTTATTCCATACATTTTAGTTTCCTTCTACACCTTGACAGCAAAGCATCTTGTTAAAGATGCTCTATAGATAATGTTTGAAAAATTAGGTCTAATCTTGCATTCTATAACTAGAGAAAGGGATTGCACATAAAAAGGTTGCAAAAGCCACATTGAATTCCTGGTGAAATCTGACATTAGCAATAAAATACTTGTATTTTATGTACTCCAAGTAACAATGGGCACAATCTCAGAATTAAAATAAGGGGACATAAAATCTCTGTTTTCCTCACTCTTAGCGTTACTCTATTCCAGTGTTATGTATGCACCTCTTGAACTGATCTGTACTTCTCCCTTCAATTCCTTTCTGTAGATTTGAACATGGCGAAGGCTCTGGGGAGACCTTAGAGCAGCTCCCAGTGCCTAAAGGGGCTACAGGAAACCTGGAGAGGGGCTTTGGCCAAGGGCCTGTAGGGACAGGCAAAGGGGAATGGCTTTAACCTGCCAGAGGGGAGACTGAGATGAGCTCTTAGGCAGAAGCTCTTCCCTGTGAGGGTGCTGAGGCGCTGGCACAGGGTGCCCAGAGAAGCTGTGGCTGCCCCATCCCTGGCAGTGTTCAAGGCCAGGTTGGACACAGGGGCTTGGAGCAAGCTGCTCTAGTGGAAGGTGTCCCTGCCCGTGGCAGGGGATGGAACTGGATGAGCTTTAAGGTCCCTTCCAACATAACCCAGGCTGGGATTCTATGTTTTCCTGGTTTCCTTTAATAATAAAGTATTTTTATCACAAATAGAAATCTCAGATAGAAAGCCTGTAAGAACTACAGTGTATTAACTCATTGCACCCAGTACTTGCCCAGGTACAGAAGTATCCACCATGAAGGGACACACCAGGAGCTGTGACTGTGTAGTGTCAACAGCCAATGACCTCTTAACATTAAGGCCTTTGCATTATGGATGTCTTTCAAACTCCTTCCTTCCGTAACTGGAAGGAGCAAGACTGGAAAAGCCTCTGAGTTCACTTCTAGCATGGGCATTTGTTGCAAGTGAGTCAACGCTTAAAGGCAGGAGACATAAATCATAGAATCATAGAATCAAACAGGTTGGAAAAGAACCTTAAGAACATCAAGTCCAAGCTTTATCCCAGCACTGCCAAGGCCACCACTAACCCATGGCACTGAGGGCCTCATCTGTGTGGCAAATATGATACAGCAGAGGAGCACCCAGAGGAAAGTCAAAGTCTGACCAGCTCTTCTCCACCTTCTATTTCAACATGAAACATAAGAAATAATTTACGTCTTGGCAAATATGGAGGCCAATTAATGAAGTATTTATTTCCCTCTACTGCAGTGTTTAAAGTGGCTCTATTGATTCTTCTCTCCTATTTCCAGGGAGGGGAACAAGCGGCTAACGCTATGCTGAATGAAAGATATATTGTTGTGGCTTAAACCCAGTCAGGCAACTCGTTCACCCACTTCCCTTCCTTCTTGCCTTCCCCCTGCTCCTGGAGGCATGGAGAGGAGAATCGAAAAGAATGCAACTCCCATGCGTTGAGACAAGAACAGTTTAGTAACTAAGGTATAACACAAATCACTGCTGCTACCACCAGTGATAACAATGATAAAGGAAATAACAAGGGAAGAGAATACAACACCTCAGCATCAGCCAATGGATAACTCGCACCCCCACCCCCAGCCTGACCAAGCTCTGACCGATACCTCCTCCAACCCTGCAGTCCCCAGCCCTTCCGGCTAACTCCCAGTTACCTCCTGGGCATGACGTGCTGTGGTATGGAATACCTCTTTGGTCAGTTTGGGTCAGGTGTCCTGTCTCTGCCTCCTCCTGGCTTCCCCTCCTCCCTGGCAGAGCATGAGGCTCACAAAGTCCTTGGCCAAACCAAAACATCGCTTGTTATCAGCTCTGTTCCCGAGCTGAAAGTCAAAACACTGCACTGCACCAGCTACCAAGAAGGAGAAAAATGACTGCTACTGCTGAACCCAGGACATATATGAACCATAAAATTGCTGCAGAAGCTTTAATGTACATGTTCAAGTCATCGGACTTCAGTTCTCAAGTGTGGGCAAGGACTCTGGCTATTCTTGTGTTTGGCTGACATTAGAGGGTTTAAATATGACTGTAAAGGACAAAAGTTAAAATAACTTTTATATCTTTAACTCAAAATAAGCAGAACTATTTTACACAGTGATGAAGATTATATTTCCTAGACCTAATGGGAAAGGTCCCTCAAACCAGACTTCATAATATCGGCTATGCAGAGGGAAAATATAATGATTTTAATGTGCCTTCACAATTCCACTGCTTTTTCACCTTCACTCGATGGCAAAAGATGAAATGATTATGGATGTAGCAAAAGAATCCTTTAAGTATCTCTCATAAAATGAGATACTTTGGGCTCTATCAGAGCCTCCTAACAGTTATAACAGAGAGAGGCAGCCTGAAGCCCTGGACTAGTTTTGCAATAGGTGTGTTATACAATGCGATCATGGAACAAAGAAAGAGCTGGAAGGGGGATAGGATGATGGTGATGGAGTCCTTCCTTGGTCTGTGATGTTTCTTTGCTCATTCCTAAGAAACAAGGAGGAAAAGGCTTGTAAAAATTGTCAGCAATATGAAAGTACATTATCTGGGACACTAAAATAAAAAAGATCATAACTTTTGCTCTGTATCCTGCCTATTCCCCTGTGTCGAATGATAGAACCTTAAAATACCATTTTTGTTTGATTTGAGAAAGTGGAACAAAGTTACAAATCTGAAGTTGGAGGTAACCAGATTTTAAAAGGAACTTCTTCTAATAGTATTTGTTACTTATAAATGACTCCATGATCCTAAGGTCCTTTCCAACTCCTAACTATTCTATGATTCTATTCTATGATGTGCAATATTGTGTTCCCTTCCTGGATGCAGAGGGGGAACGTTTGCCCCTGGGATGCTCTAGGAAGTGCCTAGATTGTGGCAGGCGTAAGGGGATGCGCATGTGGCTGTGGGCTTGGCTGGAGGGGAGGGGAGAGAGCTCGGTTCCCATCTCTTCTGACCCCAGGATGGGACCTGCACACATCGGTGTACCAAAGGGTGACATAAAGGATGTGGGGAAATCATTTAAGCAGCCGGTACATGAAAAATATATAAGCTACAGACCTGAGAGTGTCTCAGTGCAAATAATATATGCAGAGCTGAGAGGTGGCTGCTGGAACATATTGTCTGAGTTCTTCTTTTTCCTTGAAGGTATTTAATGGTTGGGTTGTTTTAACAAATAGGAACATTTATATTTAAAGAATAAAGTGAAATAATGTGCTTGGATTTCAAATCTAGGTGCTATTTTTTTTTATAAATACTTCTAGATATCAATATATTGCAGAACTATCCTTGAGCAAGGGACTAATATCGGTTGGCTTGAGAGGAGGAAACTCGGGAGAGATGATAATAAAAAGGGAGGGCCTATTTGGGGCTGATCCAGTCATGGTCAGTAGGAGATGCTTCACCAGAGACCTCCAGATGACTCCCACGTGCGCCAGTGGATGAGGCCATCTCAAGGACACAGGGAAAACTGCAGTAGAGACAGAGCATTAAATGCTCTTTATTGTTAAGTTCTCTCCAGTGCTCATTTATTACCTTTCTCCTGATTGTGCCTTTTTTGTTTTCTTTTGACTGAAAAGCTGGAAAATCTTTTTTTCCTAAAATCTTGTTATTCAAATGGGTGAACAGTCAGAAACTTCTCCAATAATTAGTATCTATTATTAGTATATAAATAAGTTAGTATATAAGTAAATATATATATGTAAAAAAAATAGTGTATAATTAATAAATTAGTATTTCATACTAATCATTAATGGAGAAAGCAATCATCTGGGCAATGGGATGGATATTTAGAGAGAAAAGAGGCATATCAGACCAGATCTCTGAGGTTAAAATTTACCTGTTCTACAGGGCCAGTGGCAGGAAAGTTCTAGCTGAAGAAAACGCAGCTTTTAGGGAGAAACTACTGCAATACAGTGACTTTGAGGTGGTAGCAGTGTGAAGTGAGTGTGTTATAGCTTGGCTGTTTCATTCCCTGCCTCCGTACAGGGAGGAGCTGTGAATATCCAGCTGTCTGTAAGAATCAGTTAAAATATCAACAGACCAGAATATTCTTTATCCTCCAAATAATGAATTTAAATCCTTTCACTTTTGTCACTTTTATCCCTCAAGGGGTGAATATTGCAGAGCTTCAGACAAAACCCACTATGAGGAAGAAAACCCCAAGCCTATTAAATTAGCTGCCATTGCCCATGCAATGGTTTTTCCTTACATTGTATATATTACAACCACAGAATCCCAGACTGGTTTGGGTTGAAGGGACCTTAAAGCTCATCCAGCTCCAACCCCAGCCACGGGCAGGGACCGCTTCCACTAGAGCAGCTTGCTCCAAGCCCCTGTGTCCAACCTGGCCTTGAACACTGCCAGGGATGGGGCAGCCACAGCTTCTCTGGGCACCCTGTGCCAGCGCCTCAGCACCCTCACAGGGAAGAATTAGGATTATCTGACTGTATGTGCCATAATAAACTACGTGCTGTAGCACAGAATGTGACCGGGGCAGCTGGGATGGGCTTCGCCACAGCGTGAGAATCAGGCACAGCACTCCAGAGGAAAGGAGGGGAAGTGGAGCAACACAGCTGATCATCTGGCAGAGGTTTTCTTTGCCACTCTGCAGAGGCTCTTGGGCTGGTCCATGGGAGCCTGCTGTGCATGGCTGCTGCCGATCTCCCACATGAGACTCACAGAGGCGGAGCTCTTTTGCAGCAGGATGTGAGCCTGAGGTTCAGTGAGCATGCAATTATGTGTGAGATTCAATTATGGGCTCTGAAGGCATCCCGTTTTCATTCTGACCAGTATTTATATAACTTCTGCATGATATATATAGTTCTTCCTGCTTACTAAACTAGAAGACAAATCCCCATTAGAATAAAAAGTTCTCTTGGAATTCAATTCCTGATGCATTTTACTTCTGTAAACAGCTTCTGGGAAGGGAATAATCTCCGGAAGGGGGTTACTTTTCTTTCTATATTGATTTGAAAGAAGGGATGAGAAATTCTTCAAAATACAGCTCATCATTTCCTTAACCATGACTACAACATGATCTCCTGAGAAAACACACACTCATTCTATCATTTCACATCAAGCCTGACACTTCCAAATCACATTTCACTGTCATGCATTTTGCCCTAGCATACACTCCACAATCTCTTTTGACAGATATATATATATATATATATATATTTCCAATCTCTTTGCATGAGGCAGTCATTACCAATGGCTGCAGTCCATAGGAAGGACTGATGATTCTGGGATGGTCGCACTGAGGAGCAGAGGAACTGTACAAGGTCCTGTTGCACTATCGCTAGGAGCCCCTCTCAATGGAGAATATATAACAGAGATGCCAAAAAGGAAATTTAAGCCTTAAGTTTTCATATAATGGAGACAATGCAGTTCTTATGTGTGTTAGAATTGTAAGTTTTCTCCTTCTATGCTTTAAATGGTAAATTATTTCACCTACAAAGCTTGTCATCATCTCTAGATGCAGGTAGACGAGAGGAGCAGAGATAGTCAACCACACTAATAAAGTCTGCTGGAGGCAGAAGCTGCAATAAGGACTTAAGCTGGTATGACAGAAGTAATTTAAACCTGCCTCCTTGTTCTATATCACCAGTTTGAAATGGGGAGATGTTTCCAGACCTGCAGATGGATTGCTGAAGAACTCATGGAAGCATTTGCATATTACCTTCACCTCCTGTGCACTTCAATGAATCAGATGCTTCTACAAACAGGAAACTGGAAGGGATGGGATTCCTTCAAGAAGAAGGGTACTTGATCAAGAAACGGAGACTTGGGGCCAGGAACAGGGATTTCACTTTTGGACTCAGACCTATGCCCTGCCACTGCACGGTGCTTTATTCTGCCCATTGAGTGCTGCACTCTGAGCCATGCCATGGAGGAGGAGTCTCTTTCTCACTGTGGAGAACAACCTTTTAACAATCACTTCAATGTGCTTTCACAATGGAAAATCTTTTCCTCAGCTGCTCCTGATGACCACTTTTTGCCTTCAACAATACTGCATATTACTGGGAATGGAAACCTTTCATCAATGGCTATAAACGCAGAACCACAAATTAAGCACACAGCGATCGCAAATACACCCTGTGATCTAAAGCGAGGTTTTTAAATGTAATACATCAGTTAGCTTAATGTATTGTCTGAGTTCTTTTTCCTTGGAGATATTTAATGGTTGGGTTCTTTTAACAAATAGGAACTTTCATATTGAAAGAATAAAGTAAAAAATACGCTCGTATTTCAAATCTATTCCTACTCCAGTTGCCATTTTTTTTATAAACACTTCTAGAAACCTATAAATTAATCTTCTTAAGCAAGGGACTAATATTGGAGAGGAGAAAACTCAGGAGAAATGTCAATGACATTGGTAAGAGACATCAGCCAAATACTGCTTATTTCACTCAAAGCCTATACTGATTATTCTTCATCATTCTTCATTATCACAGAATCTTAGAACCCTGGAACGGTTTGTGTTGGAAGGCACCTTAAAGCTCATCCAGCTACAGAGAGCCAGGATCTCATCACCAGCCCTGCCGCTAGGGATGGGCTTTCCTCCCCATGTAGTCCGAGGGAGCTTGCATCCATACAGACTCAGTATTTCCCAACTAAGGGGAATCCTTTGAACCCACACTCATGGGGTTCATTCATTTTATGCTCATTCTAGAAGAAATAAGAAGGAAGTTTAAGTGATGTGGTGTTGCTGTGCTTCAATGACCCAGCATCACATTTTACCCTCTCCATAAATAGAATAACACAGTGGTTTGTGTTGAAGGGAGCTTAAAGCTCATCCAGCTCCAACCCCTGCCACGGGCAGGGACCCCTTCCACTAGAGCAGCTTGCTCCAAGCCCCTGTGTCCAACCTGGCCTTGAACACTGCCAGGGATGGGGCAGCCAGAGCTCCTCTGGGCACCCTGTGCCAGCGCCTCAGCACCCTCACAGGGAAGAGCTTCTGCCTAAGAGCTCATCTCAGTCTCCCCTCTGGCAGGTTAAAGCCATTCCCCTTTGTCCTATCCGTAGCTGCCCTTGTCAAAAATCCCTCTCCTATAACTGCAGCGTGAGCTTGTGCTATATTGAAACCAAAGTTTTCACAGCCGTGTTGTCCTTCTCCTGCACAGACAGAAATTCCCATCCACGCTGTGTGGCCATGCAGAACCAGGCATCTGAGCTTTAATTCTGCCTTTGAAACAATTTGATGGTGAAGGATCTCATGCACGTGAATATTTGTCTCTGCACAGGGATGACTAAAACACACAGATTGTGTTCTAGAGTATCCTCTGCTACAACGCTGCTAAACAAGCCCACTAAACTGTGCCTATAAGAAGGCCAAGCTCTTGATCTAAAAAACACCACTAACCAGCTTTTTGGAGTCCAGTTAATTATTAAATGACCCATGAAGATTTTGAATGCATCACTGGCTTCGATGAGCTCATCTGAGAGACTGAATTTCTCTGGTTAGTTTATATAGAGAACTTCAACTTCTTCTCTTATCTTCAATATATATCTTTATGGATAGATGAGAACATGTGTCCATTTCCAGTAAGGTAGACTTTATGAGGCGCGACAGAGAAATGAGAGCTCCAGAAACACTTAAAGTCGAATAAGAGGATTGCAGATAAGTCCTTTTTTTGGCACTAAATAAAGGTCAAATTCAATAATCGTTAGAGGTTATTAAGAAAACGCTGGAAGCAAAATAAACACATTGGCTGACGCGCAAAGGAAAACCAGGTGTATGATCAGATGGTCTTCACAGCCAAAGCACTAACAGGTTTAAAACCCCACATTGCACTTGTGTCTAGACATTTTTCCCACTTTCTAAGCCCCGTTTCAAGGGGTCGGTACAGACCTGTTGTTTCTCTGTACCTTTAGTCATGTTCCTAAGATTTTCTCATTGCTCTTATGGAGAAGTGAGGATATAGGCAAGGTTTTATCCCACAGCTCTAATGGCCATCTCTGTGCAAGGATACAAAAAGCTGCTGATGCTCCTTTGTGTTGTGTGCTGTCCCTGATGATGATGTCCCTGATAGCTTAGTTTTAAAATGAGTGGAATTAAGTGTATGTTAATTTTTCATTTCCATAATGAGCTTTTAGGATTCTGCACAGAGAATGAACAAAAAAGCAGCTTTTCCTAACCAGAAGTGACTTACATGGCAGAACTTCCTGTGGATTCATTGCTGCTCTCACTGAGCTGGTGGCAGACGAGCAGTGTCCCTTCATCACAGAGTTACTTAGTGCTGCTATCACAGACCTCAGTCCTACTCCATTACATGAGCTCTGTCAGAGGGACCTTCTTATCTGCTGCTGCTGGGTAATGGGCATGGCTAAGAAATGGAATCTCTACAGATAGTAGAAATGGAATAGCTGGATTGCAAATAAATCCATTTTGACACTTAGGAAAGGCAAAATTGTGATTATTTCACCAGAAAATGAATTATTGTTTCTGGAGCCTGTGAAGTAGGTAATAAAGTGAATCCAAGTCCTAGGTGAGATGACAGCTGGCATCTAGTTACAGACTACAATGATTAGCACATCATTACTGTTCCTATCATTCTGGGGAGTTCACAATCAAATGCCACTCCTGACCACACAAAGCCCTGCTGAAATCAGTGCAGTGCATCACATTGCCAATAAGAAATGAGTGTACTCCAAAGAACTCTTACTGTTGAGTATTTTAAGTACTTGTTTTCAGAGGAAGGGATGGGATAGAATATGCTTGTAGAGAAGGATGGGTTGTGTATTACCAGAGCTACTTCAAAAGATCATTTTCTGAGACACTACATTATACTTCAAGAAACTGGTGTAAGATAGGATAGAGATGTAATTGCCCGAGGGGAGACTGAGATGAGCTCTTAGGCAGAAGCTCTTCCCTGTGAGGGTGCTGAGGCGCTGGCACAGGGTGCCCAGAGAAGCTGTGGCTGCCCCATCCCTGGCAGTGTTCAAGGCCAGGTTGGACACAGGGGCTTGGAGCAAGCTGCTCTAGTGGAAGGGGTCCCTGCCCATGGCAGGATTTGGGACTGGATGAGCTTTAGGGTCCTTTCCAACACAAACCATTCTATGATTCTATGTTTCCATAATATACGTGCTTTCCTCTTTTAGGTATAATAATCTTACTTTGCTCATTTCCAGCAGATCAATAGGAAACTTGGTTCTTTGTCTTTTTACTGCTTCAGTTATTATTATCCTCTGATTCAGGTCTTAGCTATTGAATAGATTCAAATCACAGTCAAGTTTCAAAGTGATAGAGATGTGCGAGGTAGTATTTCAAGTTAATCATGGGGGCTCTTAATAGGAAGAAGTGGATTTTTTGTGTGATTTACTGAATAATAGATGCACATATTAAATGGCCTTGGAGTGAGTGAGAGTCACACCAGCTACCCACTAGAGTAAATCAACTCAGCTGAATCTGGCAGTGCTCAGTACGTGTGGGAAAAATATGTAGGCAGCAGCTCAGTAAGGACATAAACTGCTTCTGAACACCAGAACATGAATCTGTACGAAGCAGGCATGGGCATATCAGGGCTGCATCATTACTCCTATTGCAGTATCTCACCTTGTTGATAACTGAATGATAAACACATATTTAATGACCACAAGCCTGCACTCCTGGCCTTATACTATACTGGCTGCAAAATGTTTTCAAAGCAATGTAAAAGTTCTCTTTGGACACCCCAATGTCCCTTCCAACCCAAACCATTCTGTGATTCAGTGATTTTGTGAATATCCTAAAATAAAACTAGTAATTTGTTCCAGAGGAAAAAGAACTCTTGGGTTTTGATCCTATAGTTTACCAGTCCAAATGAGTGATTTTATATTCATGCTTCAAGGTATCGTCATTCAAGCAAATGCTGAAGCTGTAATTACAATGGGAACAATGCTCCAGCAGTTTCCTGAGCCTTTATCTGCTTTTTTCTCCCTGCCACTGTTGGTATAATACAGACATTTTAATGCTCTTTAAACACTGATCTTCCTTTTGATTGCCTATTGATCCTGATGTCTAAATCCATACCTGCTTCAGTGAGGTATATCTTACAGTATATTGATAAATCTGTATATTTGTGATCTGTTATCTGAAAGAAAACTCTTTAATGTGATGTGTAGTTTTATGCTACAGTTTCATTTCTGTATAAATAATAATAGTAGAGCTCAGGACAATCTGCTTAGCCTGCCTGTATGCTGTCATTTCAACTTTATGTTCACACATCATTCTTATGTTTTCATGCTACATGTGTAATGAAAAATAAGTAAGCCAGATGTAGATCCTTCATAAATATTAAACCAAGGGATTTTCATTGCTTTATTTTCAGTTTCCCATTTCAAATGACACTGAGAATACATTGCCCTGCCCACAATGGGCCATGGCACCATGGTGGGAGCAAGAGCAGAGCAACCATCTTTGGAGAGGCCCAGGGAAGGATGCTACCCGATGGGTGTTCTTCCTAACACAGCTATTTTGACATGGGACAAGATTCTGTTTAAGGTTGCCTAACATATTTCCAAATGGTCTTTCTGTCCTTGGAAGTGTCTTTGTTAAATCTTATAAGACTCAGCTTCAAGAGTATCTTATGACAAAGAGTCATGAGTACCAGCTATGTGTGAGATGAAGAATGAATTCTATCTGATCCATAACTTCAATGGATTTTCATCAATTAGGACTTTAGGCAAGGCATAAAGGAGACTGGAAACAAACAGAAGTACATGTAATATGCTGGGGCTGAAATTAGCTGACAAACCACTTGCCTAATTATTTGTCTGAGTTAAAAATATTGGTTTAGAGAATGGAAAGAGAAGCCTGTTCTCTTCTGAATTCTGGAAATGGGTGCCATGGTTTAGTGTGAGGTGTCCCTGCCCATGGCAGGAGGATTGGAACTGAATGATCTTTCCAACCCTACCTACTCTATGACTCTATGAAATGGGCTAATCTCCCACAATATGACACTCAAAACATTTCTGCTGGTGCAGCACTGGTTTTACATGTGAACCTATTCATGTGGAGTACAGTTGCAAAATCATGCCTAAAAATAGTTTGCAACACAGACCATGTAAATGAGGAGGACTGCTGAAACAGCTTTACCACTGCCATTATGCAGACCAAAGGTGTTGAGAGGAAACTCCTTGTCTTCATGCTTGTGACAGCCAGAGTCCTGTGATGCTTCACAGCCTCTATGCAAACACCCCTTTACCTCCCATATCCCATCCAAGTGCCCCATTCAGGCCTTAAACCCATATGTGAACAGGATGGAGGTGTTTTGCTGAGGTCCAATTCTGTGATGGGGAAACCCTCTAGACATAGAATCATAGAGTCCAGGCCTGGTTTGTGTTGAAAGGAACCTTAAAGCTCATCCAGCTCCAAGCCCTGCCATAGGCAGGGACACCTTCCACTAGAGCAGCTTGCTCCAAGCCCCATTCAACCTGGCCTTGAACACTACCAGAGATGGGGCAGCCGCAGCTTCTCTGGACAACAGTATAACTCCCCGATTTTTCCATCACTCAGAAGGGGAAATTTTGCTAAGTAATGGACAGAAATGCCCAGGTAGGACAGTTGAGGTGCTGTGACTTGCTGCATCTGGACATACTCGCTTCAAAATGCAATGTGGTGCTTCATGGACATTATAACCCTGAGAGATGCTATTGATAAAACAACTCAAGCTGAAGCCCTGAATCACATGTCCTGCATAGGGAAAATAGGTTATGTATCCCAAGGCCAGCATATTCCCTAGCTGCAACAGCCACATACTAGCCATGTCCCTAGCACTGCCATTACAAGAGCCTGATATGATCAGTATTGATCCGCTGCTCTACGTTCTTCACTAATTCAGTATTCAGTAACTGCCCATTATTGTTGTCTCTAATTTCCTGCTAGGACGGCCCACTACAGCTGCATTTTCTGCCTTTTTCTTTCAGTCTATGAATCTGTGCTGCTTTTCATATTGTTTTTTAATCTGATTAATAGCTTGAAGATCTATGTTTGTATTATCTTGTCTAACACTTGCTTTTGTTGTATCAATCAAGTCACTTAAGGTAGCCTAGCTCCGAGGAGTTTATTCTTTTCAGCTTTATTTACTCAGCATTTTTTCATCCTGGCTGCTCTTTACAACTTACTTTGCTCTAAAGGTTATGTGGATAGCCTGTTTTAAGAAGTATTGTTTTAAGAACTACTGAAACATGGTGCCAGCTGCATAATATTTCATTTAGACTTTAATAACAGCAGCAGAAAGCCGGTTCTCGCCTCCTTGATGCCAAGAACACCCACGTTAGTTCAGTTCTGCTGCAACCCATGTACAAGACCATTGTGTACTCAGACGAGGAGGTAGGGAAGGCAATTTATATATTGTGAATGGAAAGCAGAAGGGGGTTTTTTGGAAGTACTTGTGTCATCTTTCCCTGGACAGAGAAAGGAATAAGCTTCTGTGATGAGAATGACTAAAACCTACGCTAAACATGGATAAGGTGATGATTAGAACATACTGAAATTGGCAAGGAAATGGCATGGAAATGGCAAGATACATATCCTAATGGCCATACGTGTTAGGATTCCTTCTCTCCTTACCCAGATGTGTGACATAAAACTTACAACAGAGTAAAACCATAAATAAAACCAGTTCCGAGTGTTGGTCCTTCATTTCATTTTTAAGTCACAGTGAAATGGAAGTGAATTTAATCACCCTACCCAGTTTCATAGCAAATAAAGTCATTGTGATTAATGGTACCACACACAATACCAAATTAATTTTTAACTAAATCTCTCTTGCAGTAAGTTAAGTGTCTACGACCAAAAGACAGCAGCCCTTTCTAACATGGCTTGTCAACTGAAAGGTCGCTGAAATTCCATATACAGGATAAGGTGCAATAGAAGGGGAGGAAGCAGAGGCTGGACAGAAAGCTTAAGCAACCTCAGGAGCGATACCATCTGTAGGCAATGGAAATGTTCCAATGGATGTATATGTATATGTTTTAATGAGATGAGATGGATTCAAGTGCTGCATTTCTAAGGCTATTAACATCAAAACTGCAGTTCTTACTTTACCTCTTCAGCCTCATTTTGCTTTTAGTATTTGCACTGTCAGGTCCATCAGTTTTCTACATTTAATTGTAGGATTACAATGTTAATAACTGCTCCTTCCTTTTGAGGTGGACTAAGTGAAGGTCTGAGGGTGGTGGGATTCTGTCGTCTTCTCTTGCTTGCTGTAGTGCAGCTCCCTGTGTCAAGTCCTATTCTTAGCATGAAAGAGTTTGTGAATTTGAAGCTGCCCAACACTTCTGGTACGTGTGTGCATGTTGTAAAGACACACAGGATAGCAACGGTTAAAGCAGTTTATCCTTGCTTATGACAAGGGAACAGGCCAAGGGGAACGGCTATAACATGCCAGAGGGGAGACTGAGATGAGCTCTTAGGCAGAAGCTCTTCCCTGTGAGGGTGCTGAGGCTCTGGCACAGGGTGCCCAGAGAAGCTGTGGCTGCCCCATCCCTGGCAGTGTTCAAGGCCAGGTTGGACACAGGGGCTTGGAGCAAGCTGCTCTAGTGGAAGGTGTCCCTGCCCGTGGCAGGGGTTGGAGCTGGATGGGCTTTAAGGTCCCTTCCAACCTGAAACAGAAATAAAAAGAAAATAAAATACAAATTTGGAACTGATTTTGGTTTGAAATTTCCTTCCTTGCTTTCACCATGTGAAGGGCGATGGCCACTTCTGGGATTCAGTGACCCCTTTGATGGGGCAACTCAGATCATTAAATAAGTTTGTTCTGTGAACAGGCAGCTCGAGCACCTACCTTGCTCCTCCTACTGCATTTCACTACCCCCAAATCCAAATCTAACCCCACTATGAGATAATATTAATTCAGAGCAAACAAAAGCAAATGAGAGCAGCTGTATCTGAATTTCTACAGGCGTTGTTTTCCCAGGGCCCAGAAGCAGAACAACATGAACTATGATACCAACCCTACTTGCTGCGAAGGAACAGCGGTCCTCTGCCATCCCCATCTGCACAACTGGCTCTTTCCCCTGTGACAGAGCTGCCTTTGTTCACCAAGCGAAAACACAGAGTCATTTTACATGCTGGGATTCATAATGTGGTGTAGATTGTTTGAGAAAGAGTAAACTTTTTCAGAGATTCCAGACAGATTCTGTTTTCTCAGAGATTCCAAGTGATTTGCAGAGACTCTCAAGGAAAATACTTGTCGGAGACACAAAAGGAAAGAATCTTTAGGCAGAAACGTTGGACAGCAAAACTCCTCAATATGATAATGATTGCTGCTGAATTCACTTGAAGCTTGATGTGGGAGCAGAGAGAGTAAAGCTCTTCTTAACCGCTTTGTTTTAAAGTGCTTGGTAGCTTTAGTGTTTACGGCTGATCCTCCACAGAGGATAAAACCTCCACATTTTCTCTTCAAAATGCTTAAAGCATTAGAAGTTTTAAAATATTTCTGTCCTTTAAAAGGCAAACACAAGTGGGAAAACACGGAAGCGACTCATTTTATGATAGTCATATACCCTGGAACTGCTCACAATTTATTTATCAGCCAAGAAGCCTTTCCTTCTCCTTTGCTGAGGCATCAGGATTTTAGTCATGAGAGGCATTGAACAAGCCAAGGGGGAGCTGGTTCATGCCCTTTCATTGGAATCATTATACAGCTCTTCTTTCTATCTCTCCACGTGTTTGGTAACAACAGCACCCACCTCGAGGTGTTGGGAGGTGCTGATTCACGTTCCAATTGTTGCAGAGAACAAGAAACTATTGTTTCCCAGCAGGTTTGGGGAGGCTTGAAGAGACTTTTGGCTGATGCAGCAATTGAATAACTACAGTTGAAGAAGACCTTGGCATCGTAAAACACACTCACTTCTAGGTGCATTTTCTGCCTCAGGGGCTCTCTTTCTGAGAAGGCGATGAACAATATAAAACCACATAGCAGACTATGCCCATGAAGTACCTGGAAGTAAAAAACTGCATGTCATCAGCATTTCAAAAGAAACGTAAGTTTTCACTTCATGCATTTGGAGTAATCTATTTTCCTGCCCCTCAATGCTGTATTGGAACCACACAGCCTCCTGCAGATAAGCACAGAAATGCTGCATAACCTGCAGTGGAGGATCTTTCATAGCAGTGAGAGTTAATCATCTCATTATAAAATAGATTAAGAATCCAGAGGCATAAATATCTGGCATACAGCACTTGCAGTTGTTTTGCTTTTCCAAAATAATTCATTATTTAAATGCTTAAATGCATCTTAAATATTGCAAGCTCTAGTGCATTGCAAGAAAAACATTAACAGAAAAAGACTCGATTAACCCCCAGGCACTGGAGGTTACATACATCGGTTATACACTGAAGGATAACTGTGTGAATGTGTTTCTCTTTCACAGGGCAAACTAGGGAATGGTTGGGAAGAATACCCATTTTGTTTGATCCTTTGCAGGTATAGGAGGACTAGAAATTAAGCATTGCCTCTTGGCCATCGTTGGCCATCGTTGGCCACCCATGCAATGGACACACCATGCGTGACTGAGTGGTATCAGGTTGATTGTGCAGTCAGACCCTAGGTTTCCCCAGGGGAAACTGCAGAGGGAAAAGTAATGTTGTCCCTCTCTGTACCCTACCCAGAACTTGTTTAACGTGGTGAGAGATACATGATGACTGCTACGAACAAAACTTCTCTTTCCCCTGAAGCTGTCATTGCCCCTCACACAAGGCTGTGCTTTAACAGAGCAATATGTCTCTCTACATCTAAGAAGCAAAACAAATCATCGGTTTGATGTCTTTTCCCTGCTCTTTGTCCAACATTAGCATTTGGCTGGTTTCCTCAGACAGTAGGAACATGAGGACATAGCCCGGAAACACCGCCCAGGATCCAGGACATAATTAGAGCAGAACAAAATGCTGCATTTCACAGCTTGTAGAGAAAGCCTTTCCGTCAACAAGCAGGGGAAACTTTCACACATAGTAGCCAGCCCTCATAATTTAGTGTGTAAAAAGCAGGGGGTAGGACTATGGTCAGCTCTCCAGGGTAATAAAACTCTTTCCTTTCCCTGGACACCCTGGTGAAATAAATCAGTGCGCCTCCCTCAGCGCAAGGGCAGCTCAGGAACAAGTACAACGCCATTACAGAAATCACATTCATAAATTCAGATTTCTGACAGAAAGCGCAGTTTTCCTCAATTATACAAAAGCTACGTCCCCAGAACCATTGCACAGCAGATGACTCTTTCCTTTGCTGTGCCCTGGTGTCTCTCTCTGTCGCTGTGAGTGGTTCCTGCACAGAAATCCTGGGGTCTCGACACCATCAACTTGATGATTTTATGGAACAGTATTCCCGTATTTCCCCATTCGTATGGCTTGTTGCTGTCAGGTTGTATTTTTTTATCTGTTCGTTCAGTTTTCCTGGGCCATTTTCAATTTCAGTGTGGAAAATAGCCTGAAATAGCCCAACATCTATCTCAAAACAAGACATACACCTGCATCAAACTCGGCACTCACTGTGAATATAGGCACAGCGTGCTGCGTATGAGTACACAGGCCTTCTTTTGAATACATTCATTGTGGAAAAACTTGTTCTGCTGCTTCATTGTTTTATCACAAACGTTTTCGCTGACTTCAACTCCTCTGGTGACTCACACAGAGGCAATTGGTCACCCAGAATAAAACACTGTTGTAGCGGGGGGGGGTGTCACATAAAATGCAACTTGTTTTAGGGATCCTGCTTCAACGGGATTTTGGTTTTTAATGCACATAGTACATGTTCAGTGCAATCACTCGTGCATTATCTCTAGGCTCTATGTTTGTACACACACCAATGAGCATGGTCTCCCACTGAAGCAGTCTGGAGGAGGAAGCTGCAAACCTTAATAGGCCATCTAAATTTGGGTGGGATATAAATTTATCTCCTTAGACAGGGTTATCTCTATGTGGTTTCTATGGTTGCCAGTGAGGGTCATTCTACTCATCCTCATGAAGTCTTCTTCCCAGATAAAAGATCAAATTTGTCTGAAAAAAAGAAGCGTTACTGACATATTTATATTGAAGCATGAAAGTATGTGACAGGAGTAGTTGATTGACATTTTTCAAGCCATGCGACTATATTAGCTGGACATCTTTGAACTGTGAGCATTTGTGATGAAGAAATGCTACTTGTACCCTGATGCCCATGGCTCCCGAAGGAAAATGGTGTAAGACTTGCAACAGGAGAATGAGATGAACCACGTGAAGGAGGTTTCTTTGAAGAAAGCTGGTTGGATCTAATACAGGCAGCAATAGGCAGCTTCCACTAGAGCAGCTTGCTCCAAGCCCCTGTGTCCAACCTGGCCTTGAACACTGCCAGGGATGGAGCAGCCACAGCTTCTCTGGGCACCCTGTGCCAGCGCCTCAGCACCCTCTCAGGGAAGAGCTTCTGCCTAAGAGCTCATCTCAGTCTCCCCTCTGTTAGCTTGACTCCATTACACTTTTAAAGTTGTTGTTTTGGGTTTTTTTTTCCCCCAAGTACTTCAAATGTTTTCCCTTGTTTTTATTTCACCCACTCAAGTGAATCTGCCTGGATTTGGCACAGAATTCCTCCTCTCTAGACCCAACAGCTGCCAGCCTTGGACCACACTCCCTGGAATTCAGCCGCAGCAGCACTTCTGCATGGTGATGGAGAGTTTATGTCCTATAGCAGGCAGTAAAATCCTGGTTCCTCTCAATGAACAAGTTCCACTCACCAACTTCACCCCCACACAGTATTGACCAAGGTTTCATTTGTGGGTTGTTTTGCTGTGTCCCTTCTTTGACTACACAATTTGTTTGGGCTTATTCCTTTAGACCCACTGAAACTATAGCTGTTTGCTTGGGTACAACACTGGCCTCCTGAAGATGATGAAGTATCAGTGATAATGTGAATTAAGAAAAGAGGTTTTGTTACTGTAAATCAGAATCCTTTGTGAGAAGTATCTGCTAATCCAATGAATTGGGAAGAATAAACTGGTCTGAAAAGCACACAGCAGCGTACAGGATTCATTACTGCAATGTTGTTGCACATGAGGCTCTTTTAGTAAAGAGTAATTTTACAGAATGTACTCTATGTGGGAAGTTATTTCTCACTCAAGTGTATATCTTATCTTTCCTAACTGGGAGGACGCTGCATCTATTATATGCACACTCACTTATCAGTCATGTTAAGGAAGAACCCTTTTGCGGAGTCCTGCAGAACTCCAGTGCCCTTTAGACTCTATAAAAGGCATTTAAGATTTATTAAAACCCAGGGGTCTGAGGCTGAAAAGTACAGCTGCTTGTTTTGCAGTTAGAAACTTCATTTCAGAGTGTCTTACCCAATGTGAAGCAGGGTCCTGCCTTTGACACTGTAACAGAGGGAGATACCTGATAACCATGGGACGATGGAGCAGCACCTCAAACAATGGGCTGACCGGTGCTCTCAGAGACATGGTAGGGTAGTGTAATTCTAGGGATGATGTTTTTCCATGCCAGAATATCTTTCCAGAGCTTTAGATAAAGCCGGCTTGAAACCTTTATCTCACGGTCTGAAAGTAGTTGGGCAGGCAGGTTAAATGAGCGAGTTCAACAGCAACTCCACAAAGCTTTCAGCACCTGAACCGAAAACAAAGAGAGGTCTGTTCCTTCACCGGGCTTACTGACAGCCACAGCATTCCCTCCAGCATGAAGGGCTCGGGAACCTGCCGCATCTGTCACAGGGAAGAGTCTTCAAGCGATGCTGAATCTGTGCTTAAGAAATGCCGGTTAGGATCCTCTTGTACAGGATCTGAAGAGGGTCACGAGCTGAGAACCAGTTTTGTGGGGAGTAAGTGAAATAGGAAAGCTAACAAAAGAACAAGCTTCGTCTGCACCTGCTAGGCAGTGGAGAACAAAGACGTTAGAACCAGCAAGTAAAGGTAAAGGTAAACTCGTATTTGCGGGGGGAAATGTTCGTCTGTTGAACTCAGGCATGTTTAGATACCAGGAAAAGCTTCAGATGCTGTAAATGATGCCGCAGGAAGGTGAAATCCTGAATCCCAGACAGTTTAAACTGCATTTTTCCTTTAGGTAATACTTCGACTAAGGTGAGGTAGTTCACAGTAGTAGCTATTTACCACCATAGAGAAGGAAATGGGTGAACAAGGGCTCAACTTTACAGCCTGCAACGTGTCAAAGACCTTGCTCCAAGAGCGAGGGATTGCAGCATAAGGCTCTGCACGTTGTCACCGATTTATGAAACAGGGATTTCTCTAAAACTTCACCATGTCGCTTCAGATTTAATTAATTGTCTTGTCCTTTAAAGTTCTGGAAAGAAAATAGCATCAGAAATACAGATGGTTTCACTGCGGGCCTTTTGTTTCACTTCCGCGTATCTCATCAGCTTTCAGATAGATTGTGTGTCTCAAACAAAGCAAGTCCTCTCATGTTTGGGAGAGATTATTCGCGCAAGAGGGAATGGCTTTGTCAAAACAATAGGAAAGTTTTCAAGATGAAAATGTCAGGTAGATAAACACATTACTTTGAGCCCTATTTGTATGCCACGGCAAGTTCAAACACTCTGGCAGTTATCTTGCAAAAAGTAAACATGCATGAAATCTGATCAGCTTCTTATTGTACAAGGAATAAATTATGCAAGGCATTGTAGTAGGCTCCTATAGGGCTCATTTACACATCTTTTGATAAATGTAATCGGCAGATTCCCGGTCCTTTATGAGACATTAACCTTCCTGCATATTGATGCTGTTATTCCGAAGGATGACAGCCATCCAAAGACCTTTCTGTGTCAGTCTAAAAGCCTTACAGGGGAGGGACTTGCTCAGTAATGTACAAATGAACTTTCTTTAGACTTCAGTCTTGTCATGAATTTTCTTCTCAATGTCAAAGAGTTAAAGGTTTCAAGTCGTTTTAATAACGGGGGGTATAAGGATGCTAGGAAGAGGAACTGTGGTTTATGCACTGTTCGGAAGGCAGTCAGTCCTAGTTCATCAGCCACAGGCATTACTGAAAACTTACTTTACCTCTGCTGGATGATAAAATTCATGTTGAATGGCTGGTCTTTGAAGACAAATGGTTTGGGAGAGTTTTATCAGTTTCAGACACCCAGCAAGGCTGGTTTTCAGAAAGGGAAGAATTCCTTAAGTGTCTCAGTTTGGCAAACCACATGTGAGCTGACAATACCCACTTGTGAAATGCTGCAGAGGGCTGCTGAAAGCTTTTCACAAGTACCTGTGCAACAGCAGGTTTGGCTATTTCCCTGTCTGATAGGGCAACAAAGCAAAGTTCTGCTGCGCTCTGGGGAGCCCCCCCCTGCAGTCCTGGTCCTGCATTGGGGCAGCAGCACAAGAGGGATGTGGAGCTGCTGGAGGGGGTCCAGAGGAGGCCATGGAGATGCTGCGAGGGCTGGAGCAGCTCTGCTCTGGAGCCAGGCTGAGAGAGCTGGGCTGGGGCAGCCTGGAGAAGAGAAGGCTCCTGAAGGGGAGACCTGAGAGCAGCTCCAGTGCCTGAAGGGGCTGCAGGAAACCTGGAGAGGGGCTTGGGACAAGGGATGTAGGGACAGGCCAAGGGGAATGGCTTGAACCTGCCAGAGGGGAGACTGAGATGAGCTCTTAGGCAGAAGCTCTTCCCTGGGAGGGTGCTGAGGCGCTGGCACAGGGTGCCCAGAGAAGCTGTGGCTGCCCCATCCCTGGCAGTGTTCAAGGCCAGGTTGGACACAGGGGCTTGGAGCAAGCTGCTCTAGTGGAAGGGGTCCCTGCCCGTGGCAGGGGTTGGAGCTGGAGGAGCTTTAAGGTCCCTTCCAACACAAAACAGGCTGTGATTCTATGAAATAGGATTGAAATTATAGGTATGCTTTTTTTTTGTGCAAAAGTATTCCTTTTCCTTATTTGTCAGCAAATAAGGATGCTGAACTGTAAAGGTGAGGATATTTAGATTTTTTTTTTAAGAAGAAGCAAATCCTAAGGAATCTGATGTCTCACATTGGTTTTTGTTTAAAGTCAAGGCTAGGAAAAGATCTTTCAACAAAGGGGGAAAAAGAAAGCAGCATTTTGTGACATGTTCTGTTCCTTACTTGGGTTAATTATCGGGTCAGAGCACTTTTGAAGCACCAGCCTCCTTGCTGTCCTGAAGGGCAGTGCAGCACTCTGCAGTCAGTACTGAAAGGTCCATTTGTCTGCTCTTCTGACAGCAGGTTTCAATAACCTTGGCTGGGTTTTGCTCCTGGAGATGTGCTCCTGGAGGAGCGAGGGCACAACCTGCTAATGGGCTGCTTGTCCTGGGGGCTGGATGCGGTGGTGGGTGCATGTCGGCTCCTAAGGCTGGCATCATTGCTTTGCTTAACGGATTCATTTGAGCACCAGAGGAAGTGCTGACGTGTTAATACCAGCAGTAACAGAGCATAACGTTGGTAAAATGACCTGAGAAATTTCCTCTTGGTTCAGCCTATCCGGTGGGATAAGCGCATCGTGTATGTGGGCTGGTGGATGCAAGGAAGGTGGGAGTTTGCTGGATTACACAAGTCTCCTGCTAAATAAACCAGATGGAGCACTGAAACAGAAGATGTAATTTGCTTGACAATGCAATTATTGCTCTTGACAAGGGAGGGAAGGACTTTGCTGCAAAACATCCTAGGGTTCTTCTCTTGATTCTTGGTTTCATTCTTTTGGGAAGAACTGGAAAGGAACTGAGGAGCTGGCAAGCGAGCAAAAGAGTAAATTTTCCACAGGTCTTTAGAGTATTGAGAAGTTGAGCTATTGCTGATATAACTGAACAGAAATGTTCAAAATAAGCTAGAACATGGTGAAACCTCTAAATAAGTTCAGTAGCTCTGCTTTATGGTAAAGGGACCTCTTGAAAGCCACAGTACCATCGGGGTCTCACTGGCTTAGTCCTCATGCAGACAGGAGAAGAACTTCACCAAAAAGCTTTTCAGCTTAATTAAGTTTCACTCAGATTTGCAGGATCTTGAATTTCTTTGCATTGCTCTAACACTAAAAAAACTTCTATTATATTTCCCAAAAAAAAACCTCTATAAATTGTTAGCCAAAATATCTCCTCATTTTAAGTTTGCAGTCATAGAGGTGCAGGTTTTAGCTGGTGTACTTGGCTCTGCAGTGCTGCTCTACAGATGAGAGGAAGTTCCTTGTCTTTCCTCTATTTGCAATAAAGCTGTAGCCAATATGCAGGGTGAGAGCAGTAATTCCATTAAAATCATAATCAGGTCAACAAAAAGGTTATTAGCTCCAAAATCATGGGATTAAGATAACTGTATGTATATGGATGCATAATAAATGAAGCTGTATCAATTATTTTCTGGGTTGAGTGTGTAGAATGGATTTACTCAAAAACCCTGGATGTTCAAAGCACGACTGTCTGGGCTTGGAACACATTTTCATCGTGAAGCAGAAAAAGGAAACAACAAGAACAGGAAGGCAAAGGACAGAGCAGACTCACCTGTAGGAGCTCAGTGTTAGGAGCCATCTGCACTTGGCAACACCACATCAGTGCCAGAAAACCACATTAGCAGGGGGATTAATTCCTGGTGCCTGCCTGGCTCCGAATGCTTTCAACACTGCTGTTAATGGGAAAGGATGGACATGAAAGGATTCAGAGTGAAAAAAGAAACAGGTTATTTTCTGATCCCCTTTATGACAAACTCTGGATTAATGATCAAGATCAGCCTACGGGCCCCTTACTTGGTAAAGCACTTGATAGCTACACATTTTCAGCTGAATCTACAGCTCAGTGGATGTGTTTGGTGCTCGTCTCTGAAGGGAAGAATTACTCACTCTTCAAATTACTTGCTGGCTGCTAGCATGGAAAAATGTTCTTTGTATTTCTCTGCCCTGGACAGGAAAACTCTCAGATGTTTATTTTAGGTACCAATATATCCCTGTTAAATGATATGTGAACATCTGACAATCTTTTTTATGCATGCCTTTTCAACGATGCTCCTATGAGATGAGTAAATGTGATTAATCTATTTCACAGCAAGGAACTGAAGCAGAGAGAAACGAAGGCTCAGATCTGTGGAGATCTTAAAATGCCCAATGCAAAGTTTAGAAGTAAAAATACCACCCCCCCCAAAATCCCAACCTCATCTTGGATCTCACTGAAATCTTTCCGCATCCCTCTTGGTAGTTTCATCACTGTCCTGGACAAGGAAGGAGATGAATCTCCCCTAGAAGTCTAACTTGGCACATCTGCTGGAGCAATCGAACCAGATAACCCTAAACAACTCCAAAAAGGGCAAATCAGAAACAGAGAACAAAATAATCTATCCTTTATCACCTTTAGCATCCATCACTGCTGCTGCTGCACCACTGCCCATCTGCCAGGTCAATCCTGTCTACAGCTCTGGAGATGAATTAGTTTTACATTCCTGATTAACAGTCCTCTAAATACAGTGGCACAGCCAAAGAGGTGTTCAGAAACCCAGCACCTCCCTCAAATCAGGGTATATCACTTATTTTTGGAAAGTACCCACAGACTTCCATTGTTCTGTCCTGACCTACTTTGAAAGATGTTTCTAAAATTGCTGATTTTGTATGGCAGTAATTGAATAAGCAGACAAAAAGAATAACGTTGTGGTGCCCATTTTCCACACAGTTGTGCAAGCACTGTAAAAATGTGCCTGTTAACAGGAAAAATTGAATTCATCCTTTGTTCCAGAGGGATAAAATTGTCAATAAAAGCTAAAGCGAAGGACAATGTTTTTAAGTCCTCCATGCAAAAAGCACCCCGGAATATTTTAGATTATAAAATAAGAAGGAAAAGTATAATACAGGAGGAGGAAACAGCAAGGATTGTCTCTTTGCTGAGTGTTTTGCTATAACACATCCTTTCATGCCAAACTTGCTTATGGGAGAGTAACTTCCTTTCACCCTTCATTTTGGGAGTAGCTGAGGAGGAGCAATGGGTGCGTTGCACCATCTCCCTCAGCTCATTGTGCCTTTCATGCTGCTTTTTTGCTTCAAAGAGTGTCCTCTCCTTAGATACTGCAGCCAGAAGAAGCTACAGTGAAATTTTTGCTTTTAGCTGCCTTATTCCTGGTTTTAAGACATCATACAAAAAAAAACCCCAACCATCAAACATAGAAATGGGAAACCATTCTATCACTATGGCTAAGATAATTTAGGTGGAAAAATATCCAACCCATATTGCAGATAGGATATAAAAACTGCAGCTTGACTTGTGAAGATTAAACTGAGGGCTGTGTAATGGACCTGTTTTCTCACCCACTCCATCAGTTGAATGCAGAAAAACAACTTCAAGGACAGGGCTTGGAGCAAGCTGCTCTAGTGGAAGGTGTCCCTGCCCATGGCATGGGGTTGGAACTGGATGAGCTTGAATCTCCCTTCCCACCCAAGCCATTCCATGATTCCATGACTCATTAACTGCAAGGCTTTGCAGGGAGTAGCATGTTCTTGAATTAAAACTTCCTGTTGATGATGGATCTGTGTAGATAAGGAGGTAGAAGTGAAGAGGCTCACTCAAGACACACTCCTGACATGCAGACTAAAGTTACACAAGAGTCGGAATAAGAAATCAATGACCACACCTGAATCTGCTGGTCCTGCCAGTCCCTCTTTAGAAGCTGGAGCTGTTTGAACAGCAGCTCATGATGTATATAACAATGTGAACATTAATCTCCAGTTCCCAAGCAACCACTCATTTGGAAGGTGGGGTACGGCATTTTCTTCTGACCTCCATGAACCAACGCCAGCTGTAAAAAGCTAAGAGGAGTGGAGTTTTATTCTATTCCTTCAGTCAGCGGTTTTCTACAGTGAACAAAATCAATACAGCGTGGGATCTATGTAGGGTTTTGGATGAGTGGTCTGGAAAAAAAACAACACTGAAATGTTCAGAAGAGGTCAAGTAAAAGATAAAATAGCAAAAGCTCACCAATTTCTTCCTTTAATTCTTTGCGCTGCTTCGGTGGCTGCAGTACGGTGACGGCTGTGACGCTGCCACTGCTTGGCAGAGGCACATCCCATTATGCAAACCCCAGAACCTAATAGTTTGGGCCAGCCGTTTGTTCTGCTCCTGATAAAGGTGGATCTACTGGCTTGTATTTTAGCTGATTAATTAGTAGTCCCCTTCTGCATTAATAATGTGACAAATAGCATCGCATTGGCATAACAGAATGTATAAAAAATCCCCTAATGGAAAATAAAGAGAGTTCATGTTTTAGGAACTGATGCTTTTCCTCCCTTGTACAGTGCTCGATAGCAAATGGTAACGGATGCAGGTTGAGGAAAATCTAAGGAAGTTGCCTACAGTAAAAATATTGAGATGGGCAAATAATAATAGTAGGTTTTATCCCCATACTGCAGATGTGTTATAGAAAGGTTGCAGAGTATTTAAGTGAGTACTTCTGAAATGTGCAATGTCAGGTTACAGGGAAAAGAGTTGATGTGCACTATTTGCTTGCTGTGCTGGAAGGTCACTGCGGCCAGCTTAGGTTTAGCTCTGAAACAAAACTGAGGAAACAAGGGACTCAGCAGAGGAGGCTGTGGGAGAATCCAGGGACGTTTTGTAGCTTAGCAGCATAAAATGCTTTGCAGTTAAAGAAGTGCCATGAGACGGCAGCTTGTGCCATGAGCACAGGTATGTGCATGCGAAGACACCACGGGTTTGCAAAGCACTGGTGGGGCTAGAGGTAGTGAGGTGAATGGAAGCCACTTTTAAAGTAAAAACTGCAACAAACCCCTTTGTTAGTGCAGGATCTACATTCAGGCTGGACATAAGGAAGGAATTCTTTACAATGAGGGTGGTAAAACACCAGCACAGGTTGCTAGGAGTGGTGGTGGGTGCTCCATCCCTGGAGATATTCAAGGCCAGGCTGGATGTGGTTCTGGGCATCCTGATCTAGTTGAAGGAGTCCCTGCTCATTGCAGGGGGTTGGGCTGGATGAGCTTTGTAGGTCCCTTCCAACCCAAACCATTCTGTGATTCTATGATTTACCTGAAAACAGCTATCTTTTGCATTTTAATAAGAGATGATAAACTCGGGGCTACTGCAGCTGACCGGATTTGAGCCAAGCTGGGTGTTTTTCTCCATCCACACCCGAAGAGCTGTGAAGTCAAGTCAGGTCCTGATGATGAGGAGCTTTTCACATCAACTTTCAGCTGTTTTTGAAGTCAGCACCGTAAGAGCACAGAAATGAATCATGGCTATAGCCAGACCGGCCGAAACACAAGCCGGGATGGTGATTTTGCACAAAGCTCTATGGTGTTCAAACGCACACGCACAGCTCCAGCACACAGCATTTATAGGAGAAGGATTTTTGCCTGTAAGAGATGTCAGGCAGCTGTCAGTTTATTGCTGGAAAAGCTCTTACCCATGTGAAATGAGTGCGCCCTGTCAATTTGAGGTGAATAACAGGCATGGTGTGGGTACAGCCATTGGAAAAGCCAGCCTGTATAAAGCAATTCATCTCAGTGCAGCAGCAGCATCTTTCTAAATCCTGTTTTACAGTCTGGCCCCCCTAGGTTAAGATAAATAAATACCCCCTGATTATTACAGCTGTAAGTGGGTGCATAAAGCTGAAATTAAGTGCATGTGCAATGTCTCATTGAAATAATATTTCATTATCATGTCCATAAAAAAGAACCTCAATTTGCTTTTTTAAAAGCAAATTGAAGTGAGGGTGGTTGCAAAAACTATGGAGTGACAATATTTCTGTTCCTTATTTTTAACCTAACAATTCTACCATTTAAAATCAGACAAGGGGTATTATCTTTGTCATAAAAGGCAATTGAGAATCTAAATGAGAAATCAAATGCTTTTTCATGCTGATTTATTTTAGATTAGGAAAACTTAAACCAGATATAAACATGAATTGCTGAAGCATGAAAAGGGAATCGCAGCAGAGTGATAAATATCTGAGGCGTGTTGTTATAGGTAAAGTTGTGCATTAACTAAAATAAATGGATCTGTAAGCTTTCCTAAAACTTAATTAATGCTGCAGAACAAAGCAGAGATCAATTATCAGCTTGATATCTTGGCACAGATAAATGTGAACTAAATTAGCCATCCAAAAATGAATGTTATCAATATCACATTGAACTGATTACTGTCATAGGGTAGAAATGGATTCCAGAGCAGTCTGAACACAGAATCCTCCGTTATACCCAGATGTTGGAAATACAAGAAGTATATCCATAAACTCTAACTTCCCCTTGGCAAAATGCACATCTACTGAAATAAATGAGAAGCAAGAGACTAGTGATGTACAGACATGATAAATATGTTTCCAAGCCTACTCAGGAGTAGGCATGACTATTCTTTTACTAGAATAAGAGAATTTCCTGCTGAGCTGGTGGACAACTATCATGAAATTGTTACTTACTGTCATAATTTGGTGGCAGGATTGAATCAGTGAGCCAAGGATGTAATTTGCTTGGGTCTGGTAACTCTTCAGGTGCTTTCTTTTTTCTGCTCTTTCTTTAGGCTAACTTTATCTGCTTACAGGTCTGCAATGGAATTAGGCTTTTTCGTTAGAAGTTTTACAGTGCAATGTTGTCTGCATCACAAATGAAATGAAGATTCCCTGGTTAGGAGCTTATTGCATACAGATGAAAGGTTCAGGTGAAAAGTTGTCCTGGAGGTCATAGTTTAAAGTTCTCTAAATTCATTCATTTGCTGCAATCTCAACGTTATTTGTAATGATGGCAAGCTGGAAAATTCCTCTATCAAAGCATCCCAGGTGAGATTTATGACTCTGAGAGTGCATTCTATATAAGAAATATAAATTCATAGTGCATTTAGTCTATTGCCTCTGAATCTGCATAGATCTTCACATGTTAACGTGCTCTATCTGAATTTCCTGTTGTCTTCACAAGACAGACTAAAGCTCTTTCCAGTTCAATCAGTGCACAACTTGGTATTCACATGGGGATGGGTGGATGGATGGTTGGATGGGTGAATGGCTGAATGGGTGGATGAGTGAGTGAATAGATGGGTAATGGAGAGATGGATGGATGGATGGATGGATGGATGGATGGATGGATGGATGGATGATGGATGGATGAAGAGTTGGACAGATGGATGGATGGATGGATGGATGGATGGATGGATGGATGATGGATGGATGAAGAGTTGGACAGATGGATGGATGGATGGATGGATGGATGGATGGATGGATGGATGGATGATGGATGGATGAAGAGTTGGACAGATGGATAGATGGATGGGTGGATGGATGGATGGATGGATGGATGGATGGATGGATGGATGATGGATGGATGGATGGGTGGATGGATGGATGGATGGATGGATGGATGGATGGATGGATGATGGATGGATGAAGAGTTCTGTATTTTCCTTCTCTTATCTGCCAAATGACATCTTGTGGAAGCTAAAAATACATGAGCTGGGTGTCTTGTCACCGTCATCATCTTCTTCATGATCCCTAATCTTTCTAAAAGCATGACAGGTTCACCACCCACCTTTCACAGTCTTATTTAAAAGCAATGGCTCCATTTGAAGGCTTTCTAGTGCTATTTGTCTCCATTCTAAAAAGGTCCAGCTAATGGTGTATGAGGCTGTGAGGCTTTCACGCACCGCAACCTCTGCTTAAGCAAACCATTAAAAGAATTCCAAGTCAGAAATAAAGTATCGCAAGGATGGTTTTAGATCTCTTCAATCAATCTTATTGATCAAACAGTGTTCCATTTGAAATTCTGAGTTAGATAGCCCTAATTTGTTTATAAAAGGGTCTCTTTGAAGATAGTCTTAATTAAGTAGAAGGAAAAATAGCATTGTCATTAATGTGAAGAGAGCAATGTAGACAGCTAAATAAATATCCCATCACCAAAGACACATGCTGGTGTTAAACCTTTTCAAGGAAATGATTAGGGAATCTCTAGATATAAAGGTGTTTGTCCTTTGATCGAGGACTTCTGTTTGAGTCCCAACCAGGTAACAGACAGCTTCCTCATTTGCTGTAGTCATGGAATAGCAATGAGTGTGTGCTTGCAGCGCGCTGGGAAATTCAACCTCAACAATGTACTTTATACAAATGTTTGCATACTGCCCAGCACCGGGGGACCCATTCCCAGCAGGACCTCAAGGAGCTGCTGTAATCCAGGGAAACCAAAGAAGTCCTGCGATCTGGGGGGGCTGAGTCAAAAGTTCACTCTGATGCTTTGCCTGTAGCCAGCACCCACAGTGAGCTGGGTTATAATTTAAGCACAGCATCTCCTCCTGAGCGAATAACTGTGTTTAAACATGAATAAAGAGCCTTTCACCTCTCCCATTGTGTTCTGTGGGAATACAGCCCTGCTAGCTGCTTTGCACCTTGTGGTAAAATACCAAGGACTCAGAATCAGTCTTCCCCGTCTAACAGTGCTGCTCTGTTGAGGTGTATTTAAGTATGTTGGTTGATCACGGCTTGTTGCTTAGTTTTTACAGTTCCTTTGAAGTCATCAATATCCCAGCTTCTTTTTGTGGCAGAGTTAGCTCAGGGGAGAGGAGAAGGAATGCATGTATCATGCATTCAATTCCACAGCTAACTGCTTACTGGGAGTCTGATCCTGTAACCCTTAATCAAGCAAAACTGCTGTCCTTAGCGAGAGAGGGTGAAAATGCTCCAGGATACTTCTTTGACTTGTTTGCGTCCTGACACTCATTATTTGAAGATTACACACCCAGTAAGTGCAAAACCAGGGAGTTGGTTTTATGTGCCTGCAAGAAAGTCATCCCATCTAGCCTCAGAAAGACAGCTAACAAACAGCCTTAACCATAAAGTGCTGCGAATTGCATCCTAGCTACAAGGCCAGCTTGTGGAGCTTTTATTTCCATTTCTCTTATTAACCATTAATAATGATATATGCTCTTTGAAGTACACTCTGTTTGTACATAAAGAGCATAACATAACGGCAAAGACAAGGCCTAAGGTAAATTTGGGTTTCTAAACAAAATCTTTTTAAAAGGTAAAGCAGTTATAAGCAAAACAAGGCAAGAAAGGTCTTGGTCATTTGAGGTACTGGCTTTTGGGACTATCAGAAGATCTCTGACTGAATCAGATTAAAATCACCCTGGAACACAATTAAATTTTCATTAAAAAAATGAATTTTAAATATTGATGGCAAACTTCTCCTACAAGCCACTGCAAAAAGAAAAACCAAAAAACAACTGTAGCAGCAGACCAGCGTCTCTGAAATAGTCACACAAGTGAGAGTTCTATAACTAGTGATATCATAGAATCATCATGGAGTCCAGCCTGGTTTGTGTTGGAAGGGACCTTAAAGCTCACCCAGTTCCAACCCCTGCCACGGGCAGGGACCCCTTCCACTAGAGCAGCTTGCTCCAAGCCCCTGTGTCCAACCTGGCCCTGAACACTGCCAGGGATGGGGCAGCCACAGCTTCTCTGGGCACCCTGTGCCAGTGCTTCTTTTCCATTCCGTGTGTTAACATAAATCGTTTGCGAATCCAGCTCCATTCCTTAAATGAGATCAGTGTCATCTGCGTGGGACAAACTTCACAATACATGGTCATGATTTGCTATTAGGTTAAAGGAAAGTTTCAGTTCAGAAGCAGATGGTGTATGAGAAGATATATAGCCAGGACTCATGTTCTTTTCACTGAGCCATTCAGGTTGTTGCAGGCAATCCCTGTCACCCTCTGCAGCTTACCTGTCCTGCTCTTTGCCTGACATCTACTGCATCGCATCCTAACTAAATCTCCAAGGAACATGGAAAAATACACACAACAGATGAGTTATACAACTTCTTGTAGCAACAGAAATCTCTTCCCTCCTGCTGACTAGGGAGTTTGTGCTTTGCAGGTCCATGCTCCCACGCCTTCAGGTCTGCTCTGCCTGGTTTTGCCAAGTTCTGATTCAAAAGGTACAAGAGCGAGTGGATCAGGGGCAGAGAGGTTACACGCAGGGAGGGAACTGCAGGTATCAATAGCTTTTTTGAGTGCTTTTTCCTTTTAAAGAGTCTCAGCAGCTCTGAATGCCTCAAACAGTGGAATTATGTAAGTCCTGCCAGGAAGGCAAGAAAAGCAATATTATGTTAGCTAGAAGGTAAAATGTACAAAATAATGCTTTTATGGGGTTCACATATACAATTGTTTAGCATGTAATTTTAAAAGTAAACAAGAAACAAAGAAGGGGAATGCTAGAGGAAAAGAAGGAGAAAAAAACAGGGATGGGGACAGTCCTGTAAGTAGATACAAAATGATTCCACTGAAGCTAACGCTCTGCTGCCTTCTTCATTTCATGTTTCTCAAAGAAACCCTCAGGAATGAGCTCCATGCAGTTCCCCAGAACAGGTAAAACTGAATCCAATGGGAAAACCTGCAGGTGGTGGGGATCTGTCGGTGCAAGTCCTGTTGCAGTTCTCTCCCAGGCAACACTCACATTGATGGTCTAGGGACCATCTAACATTGGTGATGCTTGAGCAAAGGTCCTAGTGCTGAAACCTCTGGGCATTATCCCTTCAATACACCTCAAAGATGACTGTATCAATGCATTGAGGCAGGTACAAGTAAGAAAAGACTCATACTTTTTTTAGTGTTACCTTAATGTCTATGGTAATCCACAGTTTATGCAAAGAAAAAGCAGGAAGAAGCATCTGCGTGCTACTTCAACAATATTTGACCCAGCCCAGCTCTCTCAGCCTGAGCGCAACCTCCGACCAGCCTCATAATAACTTACTGCCAGTGGCCAGATCTTCTGCTGCACCTCCAGGAGGTATGTTGGGACGAAAAGCACCAGCCTTGTGGTCTGTGGTGGCTGCAATGGCTGCAGCAGCCCTGACACACGCCAGCTCAGGACAGCAGCCTGGGATGTGGGTGCAGAGCAGCTGAGCTATCTTGGGTAATAGGAAGCAATAAACCTGTCATGCTCTCCATGCTCTGCTCATCAGTCAGAGCTCTCACTCAGCCCATGTCAGCTGGGTTTAGCTGTTTGAAGATGGAATCACTGAACTGCAAAGGGTTCTGGTTCTGCCCATAAGTTTTCTTTGCGGGTCACTGCAGTCATTTATGCTATCGGTGCCAAGTAAAGCATTTCCTTTAATACGTTAAAGATGAAAACTGGTGAAGTGATGCTGCTTTCTGGATGTATTCCTGGGCACTCACGGGGTTCTCTGCATACCCAGAGCACAGAATAAAAGCTGATGAAATGAATGCATCTTCTAGGTCAAATCTTGGTCACCTGAGTTAAATGTCAGAAAGATCTTTGACTTTCCTTTTGCTGTTTCAGTGGGGTCAGGATTTAATCAGGAAGAAACAGAACTTTGTAATTCAGGTTTAAGATGACAAAAATCCCCAACCAGAATTGTTCTCTACCACTGCACTCCACTGAAAACAGTGAGAAGATTTTAAATAGAGCAATTAACAGAATATGCAATTTAGGTTTTGATTGATGGCTGGGCTGAAGAAAAACACTGGATATATTTTCATTAAGCTTTACTGTGCCTCATTCAAATAACTTCAAAACAAATAAGCTACCACTGTTCCTTTCTCAGGGCAATTTTGTTAGCATTCATTGCAATGTAGGGTTAGTTTTTGTTGCTGTTGCTATGGAAGTCTTGTCTTAAGGCTTAGCAGAGAAAATAGTTTGAAAGATGTAAATGGGAGATTGACTCAAAGACGTTGATTGTTTGTAATTTCATTCTCTTCTCGCTATGTGTCTTTTTTTTTTATCAGGATAGAAATGTAACTTCAGTCTCAAAGTTATAACAGAATTGTTCCACCAGGAAAGAATTCAATCAGTGAATATGAGAGGCTTTGTGGGCCATATAGACCTTGAAAATGACAAGGAGACTTGTGAACAGTGCACAACTTACCAGCATTTCAATACGAGGAGTAAAAATACCTGGAGTTTTAGAGAGTCTATTTTTTATTTATGCCTTTTAAAGAGAAAAAGTAAGTTAAATGATGCAAAGAGCTCAGAATTTGTGTGTTACAAATGATACTCAAAAAAATTAGTTTAAAGCTAAGCCTGTCTTGATTTATACATTCTGCACTGTTGAGAATTGGGTGTTGTTTCCTATTTGCAGACTTAAACATGAAGCTTTGGAAAAATTAGAAACCTCATTCTTTGCATACTGCATAAACGGCTTGGGTTTTGCTGGGTCTTTTTTTTTCAGGCAGTAGATGTCTTAATTCCATGAAATAAAAAAATATAGAGCACTGAAATTGGCTGTGAAAGTGTGTTCTAAAAATCTCTTGGACAAATTAGCTATAAATCTTTTTATGCAGTATTGTGGCCATTTAAAGGTAAGCAGATAGGTAGGTAGGTAGGTCGGTATGTAGGTTGGTCTGTAGGGAGGTAGGTAGGTAAGTAGGTAGGCAGATGGATTGACAGATAGATCTAAATATCTACTCAGGGATTGGAAACCCATTTGGATTATTGTCCTGAGCTGCACTGGAATCACAACAAAACCGTTCAGCCAGAAATGTACAAAGGGACTAAAACTGGATTTTATCGTATTTGAGCAAGGAATGTAAAGACTTTCAGCTCCCATGGTATAAAGACTACTTGTAGCAATTAAATTGTCGTGTTATTCTTGATTACATGAGAAAGCTGGGGCAAACATTTACGAAACTACAGTACCAGAGTCCTTTTGATAATCAGATTTGTGTTCTTAAGCACCTCAGCAACTTCTGAAAATGGATTATAAGCAACTTTGTCACTTAGGTAACATAGTCGTTTCTTAGGAAATATCCTGAGCCCCTCAACACCCCAGCAATAACTTTAGCCACTGATAGAAAATAAGAGAAAGAAGAAAAAAGAGCCATGCGTTCAAAGCAATACATTCACTGTCTGCTATAGCAACATGTTGCTTAGTTCGGGCTGTTCAGCCTGGAGAAGAGAAGCTGTGTGGAGACCTCAGAGCAGCCTTCCAGTATCTGAAGGGGGCCTATAGGGATGCTGGGGAGGGACTCTTCATTAGGGACTGTAGTGACAGGACAAGGGGTAACGGGTTCAAACTTAAACAGGGGAAGTTTAGATTGGATCTAAGGAGGAAATTCTTTCCTGTGAGGGTGGTGAGGCACTGGAATGGGTTGCCCAGGGAGGTTGTGAATGCTCCATCCCTGGCAGTGTTCAAGGCCAGGTTGGATGAGGCCTTGGGTGCCATGGTTTGGTGTGAGGTGTCCCTGCCATAGGCAGGGTTGGAACTTGATCTTAAGGTCCTTCCCAACCCTAACTATTCTATGATTCTATGTGCCTGTCGTCCTAGGTGCCTCGCAGCCAAGCAGAATGGAGTCAGTAATGCAACATGACTTTTTTGCACCAATGTTGATAAAGCCATGATTCAAGAGCTGATGGTGCTTCCTTCACTTGCCCAGTTTAATAATTCCAAGCCTCTCATGATATCCTCTGGTACCTCCTGCTTCTCTGCTCTGCTCCCATCTCCATCCTTCACCTGACTTTCAAGCTTTCCCTTTTATTTGCCCATCTTTGCTTCATTTCCCAGCCTGATGGATGGTACTGGTGTTTGCCTCCTAGAGCCATTCCAGCAAGGGAAATCTCTGCTTAAACACTCTCAGACATTCTCTGTCTCTAACACGGCTTTTGAAGCTACCTAAATCGCAGCTTGGGGCTCCTCTCAGAATCTCTTTGGTTTCTCTTGTTTATTTGGACACACCATCACTCCTGCAACCTTATTTTGTGCAATCCCCAACATAATAAACAAGTTTTTTATGCATGATTTGCTCATTAGCGGCTGCTTCAAACATCCCATCTCCCGGTACATAATCCAATTTTCAAAATAATTGGGAAAACGATGTAGTGTAATTAGCATTCAGAAATCTGGTTTAATCCATATGGCTCTAGGTCAGTTCGGGAGCCGTGATTTCAATTAGTCATTAATTGAGTGGGCTGGGGGGGGGGAGCAAGGGGAGTTTGTGTGTTACACAATCCTGCAGCATCGCCTCCTCCTGCGGCCGGCTTGGCCAAGCAGCTCCATGCGGCAGGGAATAAGATCTTCCAGCAACCACAGATTTGCCAACGATTCGCTTGGCAAGAGCTTTCCTCTTTGATTTGTTTCAGATGTAGGGCTCTGATCTTGCACCTTTTAAAGTTGGAGCAAGTTTTAGCAATTTCCTTCAGTGGAGGGAAGAGTGAAGCTTCAGTCCTGGGTTAACGCAGGGTGACACCGCCGTCAGAGCTTGGGCTCATTAGAGTTGCTGTGATTGTGTGTACGTGTGCATGCATGTGTGAAAGTGCAGTGCTAATGTTAATACCTTGGCCACGGACCAATTTCAGCAATGCCACAAAATTCACCCCGAAGCCTTGGCTCAAAGAGCTCTTCACTGCCAGGCTGGTAATGCTGGTGATAAGTGACTGGTCTGGGGCATTGCAGAAGCGGCTACTTTCCTATTTAGTTTATCAGGATAAGCACCTGGCAAAAAGGAGCTGACAAAGGAAACTTCCATGCAGCCAAGTGTGAGCAGACATTGTTAAGGTTAGAAATGTCTTTATAAAACTGTTCTGCTTGCATAGATGGAGATGGAGATTTATTGCTGTGAGGATGATTCTTACGTACAAGTCTAACAAGGCTGCAGTGCAGATGAATCACTTAAATGAACTTAATCACTGCATATTCTGTAAAGGGGTTATCTGCCACTCTCATTAAGTATCACTGCTAATGGCTGACATGTTAGGAAGGTTGTTTCAAACTCACAAGTCACAAAGTTTACATCTGACAGAGAAGTGAAACCCTAGAAGCACGGCAGCATGACTTCCTTATATTGGATCCTTCATTTAATAAATCCTCAGAGGAAAAGAATGACAGCATTGGGATTTATGTTCTCACTTCAAGGTATTCCACAGCTCATCTTGAGAAACTGAGCATTTTCTTAAGCAATTTAAAATAGAATGATTTGAGGTTTGTGAGTATCTCCATTTCTAACCTGTTGCTTGTGTGTTTTTCAATTGCATACATGGAGATGTCGCAGTTATCACATCGGGTTTGCCAGCATTGTAACACACTTTTTTCACCCACCCTAATTAATGAAAACATGATTAAACCATTACTGATTGAGGATTGTTCTGGATAGCTGGATTGCATGCCTTTCTGAGATGTGTGATCCTGGGAATGCTAACTGGCCATTGCTGTGCACTGCTCAGCTCTCTAGCTGGAGCTCACACCACTGAGAACTCCCAGTCCCTCCCTTTCCCCCTTTGTATTACCTTTAATTGTACTGGCTAATACAGGGATTTAGTGGATCAGCTTGTTCAGTATTTCTTAATGACATTGTGTAGGATAGGAAGACAGAGCTGGAAGCAGGGGATGGAATTCTCAGGCTTAGTGAGACACCAGGCTTCAGCTTATCTATTCAAGCAGGGATTTTTATTGACAGAAGGAGCCTGAATGCGAGGTTTGGAAATAAAGCAAATACAGCAGCTACCCAGAAGCTTACCTCGACTGCAGCTCCTGTGGCCAGATACCCACTCTGGCCACAGGCGCTGCCAGGAAGCATCTGCATTATCCTCTTTCTCAGTCCAAATCTAAACCCATAAAAGCAGGACTCATCCTTTCTGTCTACTTCCCTCTCAGTCTTCTTTTTCCTCCCTCAGTGATTTTCCATGTAGTGGCAGTTTTCCCCTTCCACCTGCTCCTGTATCTTGTTGCAATTCATATTGCTTTTATGCAAAACGGACTTCATCCTCCCAGAGCTGCACCACTGTACCACTGTGTGCATATATATGCTTATGATACTCTTAGCTGCTATAGATTATATGCATGAGAGAGTATTTTGCAAACTTAGCAGTCTCTCTATCCATGTGGTTTTATTACTGTCATTATCAGTGAGGCTGGTTTGGGCTTGGCAAGCCTTGGAGGGGAGGAAGAGGAGAGCCCTCCACCTCTGCTACACCCCTCTCTGGGCACAGATGTCGAGGTCTGCAGGTGAGATTAGATTTAGATTAGATATTAGGAAAATTTCTAATTTGATTAACTATTTTCATCTATTATGTTTTGATATTAATTATTTGATTATTAATTAGATTAGATATTGGGAAAATATTAGGAAGATTGAGATGAGCTCTTAGGCAGAAGCTCTTCCCTGGGAGGGTGCTGAGGCGCTGGCACAGGGTGCCCAGAGAAGCTGTGGCTGCCCCACCCCTGGCAGTGTTCAAGGGCAGGTTGGACACAGGGGCTTGGAGCAAGCTGCTCTAGTGGAAGGTGTCCCTGCCCATGGCAGGGGTTGGAGCTGGATGAGCTTTAAGGTCCCTTCCAACACAAACCAGGCTGGGATTGTATGAACATATCATCCAGCCTTAATGATGGAACAGTGGGATACTGTTGAACGGCTTGAAGGTGAAGACAGTGGGAGCAAGGCTTTAAAGATCAGGCTGTTACAGTGGGGGTCTTGGGGGATGCTGATCAGTTGCCACCATGATCTGTGGGTTCAAGGCACAGCCCTGAGCTCAGCACAGAAGGCAATAAAACCAGTCACATTCAGGTTTTTATTCCTGGTGATTACACAGCACAGCTTTTAAACCTATCAAGAACTATTCAAGTACTATCACTGCACTTCTTTATGGCTTTAAAACTGATGTAAATTTACATGCAAATGAGGTGCAGCCCTCCAGCTCTTGGCAATTTGCCACTGCAGCCTTTGATATTGCCCCTGAGTAGATCATCTTTTATGAGAAAGCCATCAGTCATCCCACAGTACTGGAGGAGGATAATTTCCCTGCATGGGTAGCATAAGGAGGGCACTGCACATTGCTGTACTACCACACGTGAAGAGAGGAAACAGTTCAGCTTTCAGGGTTGGGTTGGCTGGGTGGTTCCTTTTCTAGATTACTGAGCAACAATAGGAATTGGATTTCTATGATTAAAACAATAGTTTTGGGGAATTGATATCTAGCATTCTCTGTGCAAGGGATTGGTCCTTGGATAAAATAGTGCTTATGGTTTAGTGTGAGGTGTCCCTGCCCATGGCAGGGGGGTTGGAACTGGATGACCTTAAGGTCCTTTCCAACCCTAACTATTTTATGGTTCTATGATTCCATTTAGCTGTCTTGTGTACATTCCCTCATACAGCTCTTTGCAAATACTGTATTTCTACTCATTTCACTGGCTCACTGCTTAAATTTACTTGTCTGTAAAGAATGTCACGGAGAAAAGCAATTCCTGGTGGGCAGAATCACAGATCTGGTCACCCTTAATAAATATTAGGAGGAGCAATTACCGCATTACCGTTGCTTTTTGTTATGATTCCTAAAATTATTGCTAAATTCCTACTCCTTGGTTGCTTGTTTTAGTGAAATGTAATAGTGCAGCAGTGGATAGAAAGAGTCGATAAGGAGGTAATGTGTATTTATGGGATCTATAGCCAAATGATCCTTAGCGCATGGTTATTTGAAATGAAATAGTGTATAGATTGAAGCAGCAATGGAACAAGATGGGATTTCAACATGTGCTGATAGTTGATAATTACTTCAAAGCCTTTTTTGTAGCTGTTAATAGATCAACTAGTCTATTTTTAGCTCCTTTGTACAGAAAGACAAATCCATTTAGGAAAATGCGATCGTGTTTTCTAGGGTTTTCTGTATCAGTTCGAAAATTCTGCCTCTGATGAGAATCCAATATCCATACCTATTTCCCATCACAGGGCTAGCTACATAGTCAAATATCCACATGGTCGATACCAATTTGAAAGGGGTTTTAAATGGCATTTAATGTAGCCATATTACTAATGCTCCATTAAACCCACCTCATCTTCTGCCATGGGGAAAAATCAACAGAACCTATTCCATGAGCTCCATGGAGCAGAAGTTTATAGGCTACAAGCATCCAATGGTACTCTTATGTTTTGGAGGTGAAATCTTTCCTGGCAATGTTTTGGGATAGATGAATGAAAGTTATTAGCAAGATGAAGGACATGATGACAACCCCCCCCAAATAAAAGAACAAATCAAGGCAGGGGTATCAGACAAACAGATTCTCCTCTGTGATTTGATGGACTCTGGTCTCATACTCAGTTTTCCTTATATATAAAGCCAATGGATAAAATTCCTACGTAGAGGAAGGGCTGATACAGTTTATTGGGTGAATATCTGATTAAAACCACTAATTCAGCTTTGGAAAAGCTGGAATGGGTTACAGATTTGGATTAAACGAAGCACCAGTTTCAATCAAACAATACAGTGATAGCTCGCTTGTTTTTTCATGTCAAAATAACAAACACATGAACAATTAAAGATGATTTTTAAATCATTACCTGCCTCTATTCTGACCTGCAGGTGTTAGGATTGGGTTTTACCAAATATTTGGGAGGTTGGGAAGTTTCAACCAAATATTTGGTATTGATATTTACTAGTGAAATGCTAGTCTCAAATGTTTGGTATTGACTCTCGCAAAGGGATGTAAATATTGACTTGCAAAGCTGATTTCAGCACAAAGAAGATACTTTGTCTCTGCTTTGCCTTTCAGCCAACACACACTACAAATACAAACATCATGGTCTGCTACTCTGATTCTGCAGTTGGGAACAATATAGGTTAAAGGAATCTGAGGATGTGTTCGCTCTCCAAAGCATGACGTATCCAAAATGTCATGCAAAGCCTCCTCTACCTGCCTTTACCCTTTAGTTTTAAGGTGCCTTTCAGTTAGGTCACAGCTAAGAAGATCACAGTATCTTCTCCTGTAGGCATTCTTTAAGTGCCATTAGAGGCATAAAATCTACAGTGATCTGTCCCTTGGCCTCTGTGATAATTCATTGAGTATTTTGTAGTAGCGATCATCTACATTAAGAACTTCCAAACTATCAAAGTTCAATCCCATTTAATTGCCCTCCTGCAGCACCAGAAAGCAAAAAGTTGAATCATTTATTCACTTACAAACCTCCTCAACACAGCACATCCCACATTTTAGGACAGCTGTTGCAATACCTGTTAGTTTAACACGAAAATGAGTTAAAGACAGAGCTCCTCCCTGGCAATGTTCAAGGCCAGGTTGGACGCTGCTTGGAGCAAGCTGCTCTAGTAGAAGGTGTCCCCTCCTGTGGCAGGGATTGGAACTGGATGAGCTTTCAGGTCCCTTCCAGCACAAACTGTTCTAGGATTCTATAAGCATTTACCAAACGGGGCATCTTTTGCTTTAGGAAGGCAGAAAGCAGCACAGGAATAGGCCATTTTGGTAATTCAAAGGGCAGTTAAGGGCTTTTTGCATAGGAAGAATCAGGGTTATAGGGCATCTGTGGAAGCAGTTGTCAAGCCAGCCCAGTTTCTCTAATTGCCAGTACATGTCTAACAGTGCAGCCCGCAGCAGCCACACCACTACAGCTCTGGTTATTGATCCCCGTGAGTCAATGTTTTTGCTTGTGGGCATAAGTCAGCTCTTTCAGCAGATCAGCACAATGGCTGAAGGATCAATCATCACTTCCCCCTCCCGGTTCATTTGAATTATGATATCAAAGGTGGACTAATCCTGTCTCAGGTTAGAAGATGTGTTTGAAGCTGGGACAAAACTGTGTTACAAAAGGAGAAAGACTCCGGTACGCAGACCTGAAGGAAAACCTACTAACTCCAGGGAGAGCCCTGAGGGAAGCAGGCAGAGATGCTGAGCTTGGTTTAAATTGCTACACCAAACAACTCCATAAATAAAGTGGCTCGCTTCCCTCACCTCTCCCTTGGCAGCAGCAGGGAACCAAAAGGCAAACTGTCTCTGCAGGACAATGGTGCTCCAGGGAAATTATTAAGCTCAGACTCAGAGACTTTAGTTTGACATTCAGGGATAACCTGGGGTGCAGCCATGTTAGCAGGCATGTGAGGGATGATCCCATTTGAACTTTGTCTGTGTCTTCCCTTTCTTTCTCTGTTTCTTTCTATTTAATAGCTCTTTTCCTTCCATCCATCAGTGTTTAGCCAATGAGAAATCATTTCCTGGGATAAAACCAGGCTTCCCAGCACAGCTGCTGGTGCTTGTACTTAATGGGGAGATATAATTAGCTGGGGTAACAGATTGCTCAACCAGGGGACTGCTGCCGATGGTGGGACTGGGGGTTTAGTTCTTTTGCTTAGCGGTTTGTCACCTTTTACCTTCAGTTGTGCAGGATCTTAAGGCTTTTATGCTCTATGTGGAGGACTGTTCTATGTTTTCTGAGGTCTTATTGGTAGCTACCTTATGGAGAGAGCCAGGATGTGACCTGCAAGGAGAGGTGGAGCGAGAAAGAAGATTGCTTCAGGACTTCTGCCCTGATAAACCATCAAGGTAATGCTCCCAAGGTGGTTTGGAGTGATACATAATCTCCTGACCTCCCACCTTATTTGGGTTTCCCTCAGTCCTCCAATATGAAGAACTCTTCCCAGGAAGTTAAGGTTGGTAAGTCCATAAGGTCTGTTGTGGGTTTTCTTCCCTCTAAAGAAGACCTCTGTCCCCTAGGATAATGCTGCCCCATCTCTGTAAAAGCAGAGGAAGCTCAAAAGTGGACCTGGAGAACCAAGAAAGGAAAGAGGTTAAGAAGCTTTGGGCTGTTCAGCTGCCTCTTAAGACAAACAGGAAAGAAAGAAGAAACCACAACTGCTTTTCCTACCCTTGGCTGCAAGTGAGAGATGAGGGGTAGCAACTGCACTAATGAAGAGCCACAGCTAAAGCAGTTCACTGGAGAAGTGCAGAATTTGCCCTGAGGTCCTGACCGAATGGGGAGGACAGATGCTGCCAGCAGGAGGGATCACATCCTGGCTGTCACTACAAGGAGGAGAGCTGTGAGTAGCTGCAACACCAAGCATCTCTGTCCTGCCCCTGCTGGAAAGGTGACATGAGGGCTCCCTGGCCTAATTAATTTAGAGCAGCCTTCATGTAAATCAAGGCTGAAAATACATTGCTTGCCTTAACTTTGAAGTTACAATTAGTTCATGTAGCTATCCATCCAGTGGCTTTTATACCAGGCGCCAGCAGCGCTATCTTAAGCCAAGAGCATCTCCTCCAGGTTCCTGTTGAGCTGCCTGACACAGGTGGCACATTGGAAGCAGCAGCCTTGGGACCTGCTGCAAGGTTAATTCCCTACTTATTCACCAGAAATCTACTTACCAAGGTGTTTGCAAGAGTGTTTGGGTTAAGGAGAAGCCTAGACAGCTGCTGGCCTCTCTTAGCATCCCTGTACTGATGGATATTTTGCTTTCCTTGGAACATTTTCCTCACTGAGAGGGTGCTCAGGCATTGGAAGAGGCTGCTCAGGGCAGTGGTGGAGTTGCTGTCCCTGGTGACATGAGTTAGTGGTGGCATTGGAAATGCTAGAGAATGGTTGGGCTTGATGATCTTAATGGTCTTGTCCAACCTGGTTGACTTTATGATTCTATAGAATGGGGATGAGGAACCCCAACCTAGGAGTAATGGGCTGTAACATGCATTTTGAGACAGGGCATGGGGTGTTAATATCTTCCTTACTGTATTCCTCAGCTTTTCACTTTCTTTGAGAACTGGGCATCATTTTGCCTTTTACCTGTCCAGTGTAACTTCACGTTGTCTTGTGGGAGCAGAGAGATGCTGACCAGAAGGAAGTCTGTGTTCATAGATGTCAGGCATTGGACCTGGAGACTTTTCACCTGACCCCTAGAGCACCCTCACACAACAAAGCAAAAGCACGGGTAATTCTGGGTAATCTGACTTCTCAAATTGTCCTTCAAAACCAAGAAATGAAGTTGGCCAGGGCTGGGAGCAAGCTGCTCTAGTGGAAGATGTCCCTGCCCATGGCAGGGGGTTGGAACTCCATGAGCTTTAAGGTCACTCCCAACCCAAACCAGTCTGGGATTCTATGGTTCATTTAATTTCACATTTAACTGCAATCACAGCAGTTGACTCTTTCATATTAGTGATACTAGATTAAAAAGGCTTCTGTCTGCCCAAATCAGGTAACACATGCTGCTGCCTTTTACATCCACAAACAGGGAAATCTTCAAGATCTTGCTTACATTGCAAGTGAAGTTTGAAGTGATGACTCTGTGACAGATGTACCATGAAGATGGGAGAGCTGAGTGGGAAAGGTGTATGCACAAATAGAATCAGTAGGAAAAAAAGTGTCAGCATACAAAGCAGGGGAGGGAAAGAACAAGAGAAGCAAAGCAAAGTGCAGGTTCACTGGGATGGGAACACACGGTAGGTGTTTGGACATCAAACAGGAATTAGTAGATGATTTTATGGCAACCCTACAGGCAGAGACAAGCTAATGGACAAAGGTAAGGTGCCTTTAAAAATTGAGATGTACAGAACGAGGTTATTGGAGGTAGAGCTGGCCTAAAACTGCAGAGATGGATGAAGAGGTAACAACAAAGGGGGAAATGGTAGGAGAGAAGGAGAGGAAGTGTATCATGTACTCCCTGTACAGGAAATGATTATCACTTTCAGATAACTTTAATAGTCCAAATCCTCGAGATCCTGTTATCAGGAGAAGGAGCTTGAAACACAGCGCTAGATAAAAGCAAATCGGAACTCTGATACAACTTCTGTAATAGCATCCCACCTCTGTAAGGCGATGCTGAGAAAGTTCAGATTTTGATCTGCTGCTGCGCTGCACTGGGTGTGATCTGACGCTCCAGAAGTCAGCAGTTTGATGCTCGGTGTATGGTTTTCACTGCATTTTATGTTTAAAGCAAAGCACCTTTCTGCATTTACAGTTTTTCTCTGAAAATACAAGCTGAGGCAGGTGATCTGGCTGTGGTTTGAGGGCAGAATGGAGTGTGGTTTGCTCTGATTTGCTACGCAGTGCTTACTTTTCCTGTTTTCCCCATTTGGGAAGCAAGCAGTCTGCAAAGGTCTCTTTGAGGCTGTTTTCCTCACTTTTCATAGTATATTTATGTACCTATGTGGTAAATTAGATATATAATATAGACATAACTTTATAAATATTAATTATACTCCTATAAACTATCCTCTGGTACCTCTGCCCTACCGTTTTAGCCTTTGTTTCTTGTCATGCACTTGCCGGTACTTGAGGGTTGTTTCCATTAGGAAGAGATGATGGTGATGGTTGTGTGGCCCTCTGATGAGCCCCTGTTTGTTTACAGGTCATGTTCACGCTCCTGTTTCCCTGAGTGTAGGAGGATTTGAGCTGCAGGAGGCCATTTCCTTGCTCACTGCACCAAACCCCCTCTACTCAATGCTCAGCCCCAGTGATGTTTTCTTAGCTTTATGTCTGGACAGCTCAGCAGCTCTCCTGTGCTCCAGAGGAACGCTCCCTCGCTGCCTTTTCTTGCTGTTTCTCCATTTCTCCTTTCTTTTCCCTGCAATGCACAAAACATCCCAAAGCAACCTCAGAAATCTTTGCACAGCGGTGCTCTGTGTGGAGGCTGCTGCTGGTCATGGATTAATCCAGCTACCCCCATCACCGAGAGAGAATTGAGGAGTACCAGCTTGGGAGGGACCTCAAGGATCATCTGCTCCAACCTTTCCAGGCAAAGCATGACCTAGACTAGCTATCCCAGCACCTGAATCTTAAATAACTAGTGCTGGAGAATCCACCGCTTCCTTGGGGAAATTATTCCAACGGCTGGTTGTTCTCGGTGTGAAAAATGTTCCTTCTGTATCCAACCAGTATCTCAACAGGAGTAGCTTGTGTCCATCACCCCTTGTCTTTTCCATGGGACTCCTTGTAAAAAGGGAGCCTCATCCCCTTCGTAGCCACCCTTTCAATACTGGAACTTGTGTGAATTCTTTTTCTGAAACATAGGGTAATTTTTGAACTATTGAGTTAAACCAGAGTTAATCCAACCTGCAAGAATAATCTCTGCTTTAATATCTGACTGGGGTTGGCTCCCATTGCACCTTATTACAGGTATCCTCATAATGATGGGGGGGGAAGTGGGTGAGTATTACTCCTTTATTATTCCGAGTTTCTGCGGTGTCAGTCTGATGAGCTGCGAGTAGTCGAAAAGATGTCTTCTGAAAACTAACTTATATTGTGGGATCTTCCCGAAGCAAGGTAGAAAATCCCCCTTGCAAATCACAGCTGAGCATGTAATAAATGTCAACTCCGTGTTTGCTTTGCAGTAAAAGGGTGCAAACTCGCCTATGAAACCATCAACCGGAGCAATCCACCCTGTGGCAAAAGCTCATAATTCACATCAAGGGTGTAGTTTAAAATAACACAAAAAGCTGAAGATTTGTGGTGGTGGTGGTATGCTGCAAGGTTACAAGGAGAATGGCCAGCTGCTCGTGTCTCACAGCCAAATCCACTCTGATATAGGACTGCTTTATAGGTGAATCTGTGCTCTATCAGAGATGCTGAAAGCCTCCTCAGGTATTCAGATGCAGGTATTCTTCAATCTCCCTTCTTGCCAGGTTCTGGCTGAAATGGCTTCATTACTTTGTAGGTTTTGTGCTGCCTTTTTGAGTACGAGTTTGACAGCTTTATTAAGAAAGAAACAATCTGAGGAGGCAGGTGTTGCAGGCAGCTCTGAATGTCATGAGGTCAATGATGAGGTTATCCTCAGCTACTTTTAATGGTGCCATGCTCCTGCCATAGTTTTTGCTGGGGTTGTTCCTGTTCTCAGAGGCCTCCTGTTTTTCAGCATCATATCTTGGGAAAAAAGAAAAAATAAAGAAAAAAAATGCTGGAAAAAGCAGCACTAAGTAGCTAGTAAGTGAAATGCTCATTTTAATAAGTGTTTCATGTTTATTGCATAATGAAGAAGAAAAAGAATTCTTTAATTAATATTAACAATTGAGAGAAGATTAGACCCAAAATATCCTATTACCACCTGCTCTAATCCTCCTATAATTGTGTACCAAGCTATCCGGGAAGCACTTAAACCTGGAAAAGTCTTAGTAAGAACCAGAAGGCAATTGTCTGCTTCAGCATCTGCAACAGTTGGACATGGATGTAATCCAGCTACTATTGTCTATTCTGTACTTGAGATGCTCTTCACAGCCCTGCAACAGTTTGGGCTGTTGAACAGAGCCTGTGTGGTGTAGCTGAACACCTAAAATGCAGAAGCTGCCATGGAGGAGGAAATTTATTCCGGTGTGATAAGGATAATAGTCTCTGGATTTTTTCAGTAGAGAGATATTCTGTTTTCAGATATCTGCTCCTCTGTATTATTCCAGGGATACGCATTCCAGGGATGAGGCATCCCTGGCAGTGTCCAAGGCCAGGTTGTACAGGGCTTGGAGCAGCCTGCTGTAGTGGAAGGTGTCCTTGCCCATGGCAGGGTTTGGAACTGGATGAGCTTTAAGGTCCCTTCCAACACAAACCACTCTAGGAAGAGTATGTGTTTCGGCATCATTAAAGTAAGTTAGATCAATTTGCCTGGAAAATATGGATCTGATTACCACTAGTTTGCATCACTTAAGGCTGGAGAAGGCAAAGCTCTCCAGTGAATTAATTAATGTCACTCCATTTTGACAGACTGCTTAAACCAGCTTAGGAGTGCCACAGCCGAGTAAACCCATCTAGCAGTTTATGATTGCTTCTGCTGGAAGGACCTCCTCAATCCCGACAGCAACTGAAACAGTGCGTTAAGGAGAACCACTTAAGGAACTCCTTAATTAAAGTGCACACAATAGTAAAATGTGTTCAGTTCCTACAAGTAATTGATAGGCAGTTTTAAAGAGAATAAGGATTTTCGTTGGAAATTCGTACACTTGCCTTCATGACTCAATGGAAGATGTTCTGTTGTGCCACAGATCTGACCAGCCTTTAGCTTCCGAACTCTTTGGAATTTGCACTTGTCTTTTTGCAAGATTGGAAGATATTTTGTTGAAATATTCACAGTTTATATGTTAAATATTTAAGTATTTATCTCCCATGTTAGCCCTCTAATATATATTTTGCTCTTGCAAGTCTTTCATGTGATGATCTGGCATAAATTCTGTCCCAGTTAAAATGAACACTAAAAACATACATACCTGTGAGGATGAGCAGCAGACCTCTAGTCCAAAAGTGACTGTCTTGGCCTAAATAGATGCAATATGTGGGCAGTCTTCTATGAAATGTGGAGTCTTTCATTGCCTGTGGTTTAATTGCTTTAAGTGCAGAAAAACTTTAAGATGAGCTCTTAGTGCAGTTTGCTTAAGCTAACGATCCCTCTGCCTTTAACTTCTGCAAAGGATAATTTCACATGCTTTACTTTTACCATAAGGTATTAAAAACTAAATGGCAGTCACCCATGATCTAGAGATGGGAATAGCATTTGCCTTACCCTTAATCACTGTTGTGTTTTTCTGAGTCCCAGTGCATAATCATAGCCATCGACCTCATTGACCTGTTTAAGTTTCAGTTTACTAGAGACCTGCTGTTAATGTGACCTCTTGAGAAGCAGCACCCTTCCTAGCAACAGTTGCAGTCAGATCAACTTCTGTCATCTCTTCCCTTTTGAATTCTTTATGAAGGTCATGAATTTTGTAGGAAATCAGGCAACAAAACACTGAGAAGTGAAGAAAGCCCCGTGCAAGTTTGTATCTGGGAGTTAATTCACTTACTTGAATTGGGAAGTGGCCAAAGGGAAAACGCGAAAGCCCATACACTACACAATGAGATTACTTCTTGTTGCTCTTTGCTACAGGTTAAGAAGGCTACTGTGCCTGTAAATTTTTATTGAGACCCAGTTCCTGCAGTCAACAAAGTAATGAAAGCCTATAGAGCCTGGGGAGCCTTACCAATTCACATGGCACTGCAAAGATGATACAGGCTTTGTACCTTGTAGCAGCCAATGAGACATCTTCTACCTGCTCCAGTGAGGCCAAGATTTCATCCAGGATGGTTTTGAAGAGATTAGATTAGGTGTTAGGAAAATTTCTAGTTAAGTTAGGTATTTTCAGTTCTATTATATCTTTAATATTAATTATAGATTCTTCATTAGATATTGAAAAAGTATTAGCAAAATTTAGGTTGGGTATAAGGCAGAAATTCTTCCCTGTGAGGAGGATGCTGAGGAGCTGGCACAGGGTGCCCAAAAAAGTGGCAAATGCTCCATCCCTGGCAGTGTTCAAGGCCAGGCTGGGCAGTCTTGGGTGACATGGTCTAGTGTGAAGCATCCCTGCCGATTCCAGGAGAACTGGATGATCTTAAGGTCCTTTCCAACCCATACTGTTCTATGATCTAATGCTGTTTCATTATCTAAGCAATTCTGGAGTTTTAATAGGCAAACAGTGGGTTTTTTCCCTCTTCTCTCTCTTTTATAATGTATCTTTCTGTCAGAAATCAGCACAGACTCTTGGGCTGCAAATCTGCTTGTTTCTGAGCAAACCAGTTAGATCTTTGCACTGGCCATGATTGAGGGCAGAGGAGCCAAGAACAAGCTCCCTGGGGAGACTGGGCCGTCCTCATCCTGGTAACATCAACTGAAGAAATGTTATAGGTGGTATAAAGGCTTGCTCCTGATTCACATGTACCACTTGTTTTTCTGCTGACCTCTCTTGTGAGCCCTGAATGAACCCATGAAAATATGAAAGGGAAAGCATTAAATTGATCCAGTCTGAAGTGATCTATTTATTCTAGTGTGGCTGCCAAGCTGAGAATCATGGCCCCATCTGTACTGCAGTACTGGCCAGGCGTCTCAGCTCATTGGGACAGTCGCTTAACAGAGGCTGAAATGTGGTAACAGTACCAGAGAATTTACTACCGAAGTCAAAGCTGGGAAACATGGGTGGCTCACAAAAACTGAGAGAAATACGGTATTTAGGTTAGATCTAAGGCAGAAGCTCTTCCCTGTGAGGGTGCTGAGGCGCTGGCACAGGGTGCCCAGAGAAGCTGTGGCTGCCCCATCCCTGGCAGTGTTCAAGGCCAGGTTGGACACAGGGGCTTGGAGCAAGCTGCTCTAGTGGAAGGGGTCCCTGCCCATGGCAGGGGTTGGAACTGGATGAGCTTTAAGGACCCTTCCAACCCAAACCATTCTATGTTACCATGAGCATCACAAACACTGTCCTGGTACTTCAGTGCCTTAACTGCTGTCGGGGTGTTTGGGTTGTTTTCTCTGCAGGAGTTGCAGCAGAATTGTCCTGTAAGAGAGAGTGTTTGAAAGAGGAAAATCAGCTCTTGCAGATTTTGTGAGGGGAATTCTTTCAGTCCATTAAGACTGGCATGAGTTGCAATTCAGAGGTGTGAAACACAGCAGCAGCCAAGCCTGAGTTGGTATCAGAGGCAGGGATCAACATCTCTGCAATAGTTTGTATTTGAAGCAGTAGGGAAGAGCAAGCAGTAGAAGGCTGTAAACAGAGGAGTCATTTGGCTGAAGCAATGAGGCAGAAAAATAATCTGCAAAGAAGGATGGCTGTAAGTGAGGTGGGTTGGGATTTGTGAGGGTCAGAGAGATATTTCTAATCGTCCAAGGCAGAGGGTACTGAAGACCATTATGAGCACTTTGCAATGCGCAGTTAAAAAGCAAAACTCTTATATTTGTTGTCTAGGAAAGGCTTTAGAAATGTTGTGTGGGAAAAGCACAGGATTTGACTATAACTCCAGTGGAGCTGACATCAAATTATGTGAACTAATGGTAGGACTTGTCTCTTCATAAACTGAGATAAAACTGCTTCTGGGATGAAAAGGCCATGAAATGGTTGCATCTGTGTAAGAGATCTTAGCATCATCTTCTTCTCCTTATTCTCATACAAAGAATCTCATGTTTAGGAGATTCTTTGAAACTGTTGGTGATGAAGATATTATCCAAGTCCAGCACTACTGCTCATCAGGACTCATCAACACAGCCAGTTACTGAATATAGTTCTATTTTACTCCTTTAATCCAATTAATAGCAAACAGTTTAGTAGCAGTTAAACAGCTTATTTTTAAATGTTAAAGATATTTGGGAGACAAATATTTGAGGAAATAGAGGTTATTACAGGCGCTTTCTCTGTTCGGATACTTGGCACATCAGTTTATTATTCTATTTATTGTGAGAAACTGAAATGAGTGAAAAAGCAAACGCTGCTGCTTTGTACAAATTGCCCATGAAGCAAATAATTAAGTGGTGGCTGTAGCTGGTGTACAGAAGAGCTGTTCTGTGCAGCTGATTGCTACAGTCCAGGCTGTGCAGTACAAACAGTTCTTCATAACAGCTTCTGCTGCAATAGCAAAGTATAATGAAGAATTCAGGTGGCATTATTTTTTAATAACAAAAAGGAAGGCATGTTTCACTCCAAGTCTTAAGGACATTTTAACAAAGCCTCCGTTTTCTCTCTTGTGTCAGAATATGATCATATCATAAAATATAATGATGTCCTATAATACATGATGTTGTCCTTTAGCACAGCCCGCAGTACATTTAGCATGAGATGTCCTCCCTTACTCTTTGTCTCCCTCCAGCAATTCCACTGGGTCTTCCTTGGCCATCAAGGTCTCTGGGTGAGGCATTGGGCATTCATCTCCCCCATGCTGCTGATCTCAAGGTCCTACTACTGCAGCTGAAGGCAACTGCAGCGTCTCTTGACTCTTACCTACCACCAGCTCTGAAGCCTTGCTCCTTAGCAGAGGTGCTGGTGATTAATGATTTATTCAATAAGTATCAAACACAATGAGGGCCCATAAGGGTGGGCATTTTGGAGGGATTGGAACTAGATGATCTTTAAGGTCCCGTCTAACCCAAGTGTTCTATGGTCTCTTGAGGTGGCTACAAAAGGCTGTAGGAATTTAGGCCCTGCAGGTGCATCTACTGATGGGAATTCTGAGCGTGTTCATCCCTTGGAAACCTCTGCCTGAGTCTGCCTGTGATGAAGGGGGTTTGTGAGAGACCCAAAACTGGATTACAGCCAAAAGGGCTCTGACCTGGGTTGAGCAAAACGCTGGGTCTCTTTGTTTCCCACTGATTTTAGTGCAGTGGAATGTGCTCGGTGTTTTCTAATGCCATGTTCTACTACAGGGGAAAACAAAATGTTAATTATGCTTCATACGAATATTTAGCCACTTTATGTAAAGCATGCGAAATGTGAGCCAGGAAAATACCCCCTCAGTCCATTTATTAGTGTTTTTCCCTGACTTTCTAACTTCAATTATTTTCTCATCATTGCACTGTTCTTCCTTAATGCATGGTTTACACGTCGGAACAGAAAATATGTTCTTGTTTGGTCAAGGGAAAAATTGCACAAGTCCTTCTCTTGCATGCCTTTATAGGCAAAGCAACTTGCTTTCTAAAATGCCTTCATCCATACTGCAAACACAGAAGAATCATACAAAGCCAGTACTAATGTATTTATTAACAGCTAATATTCTTTCCCTTGACTCCATGCTGATGCACAAACATCCTTGCTCTTAAGTTTAGGTTATGTTTCAATCAGGTTGTTATAAAAACACCTGTGACTTTGTTAATCTTGCAAAAATGATCTTAGTTTTATGAACATGGTGCCCGAAAAAATAGTGGTTTGTGTTTGTTTAAACTGCTTGTTTTGTTCAATGAAGTGCTTAAACTAATTAAACATATTTTGGGGGATGCCTCAGCTTTAGCCTAATAAATGAGAGGCACAGAAGTGACACACAGCTACTTCTATATTGCTCATAAATCTGCATTTATTACCACTGTAAGCTCTGGATTGTAGCTTTGACTCCCATTTCCTTGCGAACTACATAGGCTCTTACTGATGCTAGATATTTGAATCAGAGCAATTTTGAAGTTTGCTTTTGATTGCTTCTAATTGTGAATTATGCTAAAGCTGCTATAGTCATTATCTTAAAAACTATTTAATTAAGTGTAAGTATCCAGCTGTGTGTATTTTCAAAGATCCAAAATGCTCTAAGATCTTGAACAGAAAAGCTATATATATATATATATATATATATGTATGTGTATCTCAGGGTTTGTAAGAACCTTCCCTCCTCAGTTTAATTTCCTTACTTTGGGGTGTTTCAGCTGTAGTCTTAATAATTGGTTTGGTCTCTATTTTTTCTGTGTAATTTGAATTTTTGAAATAATAAGCAGAAGTTAAAGTCTATGTATTTGCTTATAGAAAATAGACACAGGTAGCAGGATCAGTATGCGAAGCAGCCTGGGCAGAGATAGGAATAGCGACTTGAATCCTGCTCTGCCCTGGCTACCAAAGAAGAATTAATCTAATATGCTGCCGCTCTTCTGTCCACTGCCCCCAAATGTGAGCTGTTTGTGTGCCTTGATTTTTCTTCTTCAGTCTATAACATTCCTGAATACCTTTCTTCCCTTCTGAGACATCGCTGTCCTCCTTCCATTTTCCCTCCAGTCCCTATCTTGGCACCAGATTGATACTAGATCCCTATCCAAGTCACTCTCCTGTCACTGTGATGTTTCCTCCCCAGTTATTCCCTGTCTGAACCTCCTTCATTCCCTGCCCACCTTTTAACCCATGTCTTCCCTCTTGAGTTTCTCATTTGTCAGTGTATTTAAACTTTCCCTTCCTGCCAGCCCCTGGGATGAGCCTATCTTTAACCTTCCTTCCCCTACCTAATTATGGAGGAAATCTCTCAATTGCCCCTCTTTTGTTCCATACCAGTGGCATCCAGCATCTTAACTTGGCCAGTCCCTCTTCCCCTCTTATACACATACATGAATCTGTGCCCCCTTGGATGTGTGAATCCTCAGCCAGTTACACAATCCAGCAAGAGTTCAGCTAAGGCTTCTGCCCAGAATTCAAGCATGCCTCTGAGTTAATGATGTGAGCTAAAGCATCAGCATTAACTTGGAATTTTCTGGCTTTTGACTTTTCTTTTCACAGCTTGACGTTTCTGTAATGCTTTGTTTTTCTAGGACTTAAAAAAAAAAAAACAGATGGGGAATAATGTCACAGCAGAATGCATCAAACCCTGGCTTTGGCAGGTCTGCCTCCACAGCTCTCCAGGGCTGGTTAATGGTGTTGTCCTTGGGCATCCTGAAGCATTGCCCCTCCTGGTGCCACATGCCAAAAGAGCCACCGTTTGGTGTCTCATCCTGAAGCCACCTTGGATAGGTGCCACCTTGGGTAGGTGACAGCCGTAGACAGGCTGGGGACACGTGGCTTGCCAGTGGTGCCAAGGAACAACAAATTAAAGCCAAATAGCTGAGGTGACAAGCTGAAAGACAGCCAACAGGGAGGGGTCAGCCCATGGGCAGAGCACAGAATCGATTCATTAACCTCTCAGGTGCATCTCACTGGTTTTCTGCAATACCTTGACAGAAACCAGATACTACAGAGATACCTAATTTAAAGGTATCAATAGGCAGTTGCACTCCAGTCTCCTGAATCCCAAATCTTTTCTGCAGTCACACAATCACCCTGTCTCTCCCCAGCTACACAATATGCTTGATCTGTGGGATATTATGTATGTCTTCCTTGAGCTGTGACAGTCTGGGTCTGTGCAAACCATTTCCAAGCTATGATGCAGCTTAGTATATTCTAGGAATGATTTCAAGTCATTACATGGATGCAGCTTTGCACAAAGGTAGTTTTTTATGAGCAGTGGAGATTTATTAAAGGGTTGTAGCTCTGATCGTCACCACTGGATCACTACACACCGTATCTCAGTTATCGGGAGGCTGCATAGCTCCTCCGTATCCGCATCCTATCCCAGCTGCTTGGAGGAAACAAACAGAATTAAATGCTTCTTTTGAACTGCGTGCCATCATTTGGATGTTTAAAATAGGATGGAATCAATTTGATCTGAAAAAATATAAGGTAATTGGGAGATAAAGTTATTGGGTCCTCCTAAAATGCAATTAGAGGGAGATTATTCGTGTTGTGAACAGCACACCTCTAATCTTAAACTATGCCAGAAGCTCCATCTGTGTATTTTTTTTTTTGTTCTGCATTTGAAGGAATATTCCAGCTCGGGTTAATAATATAGTGGCAGTACTTCACAATGCTCTCCAACATACAGAAGTAGTTATTAAACTGTCAACAGCACTAAAAGATGATATTTTGATGGCAATGGATAGGAACCCCACCTTCCTGCTCATCCTACTCAACGTTTCTGTAGCTTTCAAGCACAGTCAACCATAATTTGTCACTGAGTTGCATACGTGACACGGGCTGAATAGGTAGTCTGAGCTACAACTCTGTCAATCGATTTTTCAGGCAACACTCACATAGCACCTAACAGACAGCTATTCCCTTTTCCTCCTCTGTACCTCTTGCAATCGCTCCTGTTTACCATCTACCTGGAGACCTCTAGGGAAGTTGCAGGACATGCCAGCTTCATTACTGAAGCTGTTCTGCTGATACCACCCTGCATAATCCCCTTCCACAGCTGCAGCCAGAGATATCATTATATATACAGAGTGAAGAGCAAATTTGGTCTCAGTAGGATCTGTGGGGAAATGTTTGCAAGGATGGAGTTGGCTGGTATCCGTTTGCTGATCTTCTCCCTTTCTGCCTAACCTTTCCTTTAATGTTGCATGTATCCTAAAGAACATTTTGAACATTTGGTGCAGGTGAAGAAACTGTGATTTCAGGTGAAAACGTATTTTTGGCCATTGCCAGAAGTCTGCCATAGGAGGAGGGTTCTTCAGGAGTGGTCTCTACAATCACCACCTTGAAGCCCTAGCCTACCACACCTGCAATGTGGAAGAAACATCAAACTCTAGTTTGGGTCAAAATCAAGCAGGTTATCACAAACTCACCTGTCCCGGCTGCAGTTTAAAGCTGGTGATCAAATCTTAAAAGTCATTCAATCCTATCTACCTCAAATGCTGAATAACTGTGCTTTTCTCAGTCTAAAACAGTCTGGAATGAGAATATTAGAGGCATAAATCAGTTTTATGTGTAACTTCTCAGACAAAACCAGGTTATTTCATATCCTTGTGCTCCAAATTGTTTTTCCTTCTTGTGTTAACTGGAATGATGAGAAAAGGGGAGGACAAGTGCATCCACCTGGATAGCTCAGGGAAGGCTCAGCAGTAAGCATTACAAAGTCTGCCATGAAATGTTCAGCAGCCTGATTTGCATTACAAAGTAATGGTTCTCTGGATGAAATCTGAAATTAAGGATCACCAAAATCACTGTACGCAAGTGATGGGAAATACCGGTGAACCACATAAATGCAGTACAGTGTTAAAAGGATTTTAAGGAGGTTCTCTACATTTTAAGTCTTTAAAACTGCTCTGAGTCCAGTAACTTTTTGTTGTTTGTATGGCAAAGGCATATCATCTAGAAAGGTAGCTGGGAAAGGTAGAGGTCACTGGTTTACTCAGTAGATGCTTGTAGTAAGTAATCACCTCCTCCAGTAGAAAAATGTACTTCTAGCCAAGGTATTTTCTTCCTGTAAAGCTCTTTGTGCACTGTAGTCAAGTTAACTCTCTATATCCTTTTTGACAGCAAACCAGCTTGAAGCACATATTTTTAAGACCTTTTTCCTTAGTGAGTTCAAACAATTTCTGCAGCAATTTTCTACGCTCTCTTGTTTGCCAGGGTCCTATTTAGGATGTGGGTGCCGAAATTAACACAAGATTCCAGTGCTGCTTTAGCAGTATCGGGTAAAATGAGTAAAATCTGTGCTTATAACGTCCCAATAACACATTATACAAACACATAGGTAATTGAAGAATAAAATCTCCTTCGTTGTGTTCAATTATACTTTTGTGGTCAATTCATCAGTATTATGATTATTTTACTGATATTCTTTTCAGTTATTGTAGGTTTCTAGATGGTAAACACTGCGCTACTGCCAGTTATTTAAATAACTTCAAATAAATGTATCGCATTGAAAAATACCACCTTCAAACCCTTCTTTGACGAATAACGCTGCATTGGATGCCTATGTAACAGCAAATTATAAATTTGCTGGGTTTCATTGCAGGCTTTTTGTATGTTTTGTATTTAGAAGTGGACCATTTCGGAAGCCAAGTGTTAGCTATTTAACAGTCCAAGAGGTCCTTACAGAAATATGCACAGGACCACGTGTGAGTAGTGTACTTGGAGATTTCCTCTTAACTTTGCTCAAGAAGCACTCAAAGAGCCCAGCTCCATCGTTTAAGTCAAGAAAATGAAACATTCATGTGCTGTAGCTAGATATTGCTGTAGCCACACAACCCGTGCCTGACGAAGGTTGAGGATGCACAACTGAATTTATATGCTGGACGTAAAACCTGTGTTTAAGGGACACACATTCTAGCCAATCAGACTAAATAAATCAGCAGGCCCAGGTTTTATCATCACAGATAACCCCCATTAATCCAGCAAGTTTATTCCTGAAGACAAAGGACAAAATGAATTGCTTCATTGGTGTTGCCTGAGCAGCATGCTAATGCGGGGAGGTGGAAGGCATGAATTATTCATGTCCTTGCAGCCTGAGCAGGCAGATCCTGGCTTTTCCTGTTACCATTGCAACAAGTGGCAGCTGGCCCAGCCGTGCTCAGGCCATTCCACATCCCAGGAGAGCACGGAAATGCCTTCTGGAGAGAGAAAACCCCCGTGCCCCCGCTGCGCCCAAAGCAGCCGGGTGGATTTTCAGGTTAAGCCTTATGCAAAATGGACCCGGGAAGCACAGTCTTTTGTAACTCGGATGTTCTTGACCATAAACTACTCCTCTTGGAAGAAAACGGGTTGCTTTGGTGAGTTTGTGCAACTTTTGACGTGTTCTGAACCTGCTGCAAGCTCTTTTCAGTTTATGGTAACTGTAATGCGCAGTCTTTTACCAGGCTTGCTAAAAATAGACTGCTTTCTTTTTGCTTTTAAAATGACTTAAACAAGCTTAAAAAGGTATGCAATATCTTTATTTTTAACACTAGAAAATGCATAAATAATGTCTACAGAATTGACACTAAAGTTATGATCAAACCTCCTTAAATTGTCTTAAGTTTTCAAATCCCTGCAGCACACTGCTAAACCAAAATACATTTATGATTCAAGTCTGTTTTCCTGCAATCAAAACTGGGACTAATGTAATTCAGTTTCAAACCGGAGAACCTGAAAGAGCGTGTGTTATGTTTCATGAGGAATGTTGGTTCCTTGTTAAGTGTAATTTGTGGCATTGCTCTTTATTCAGGTATTTGTGATTGGGTGGGGAGCAGGAACTGAGTCCTGCATAACATTCTTACCATGTATTAACTATTCTGTTATTACAAAAAGAGTTGAAAAGCATTAGCAACATCCATTTTTTTCTGAGGATAGGAAGGAGATATATTCTGTATGTGAAACACACGACAGTGATGAACTAAGGCTAGACTTACCGCTTCTGTATAATGTGAAAAGCATCAACATGTTTTGCCTTTATTCATTATACATTATAGCTACCTGTACCATTTGTTTCGGTTGTTTGTCTCTGTTATTTTCCAGTAGTGATACTATCAGCATTGCCTGAGAACTCTCAGGTATTTGGCACAGTTAAAAGTTGATATAAACAGTCAGCTCCCCAGAGCAGAGGCCGTGGATAGTAGAGTGAATAGAAAATGAATCCTGAATAAGTTTTGATTGTGGATAACAAGCTCTCCCCCTTTTTGTTTGTTTTGTTTTAATTACACAGTCCGGATTCTGCTGCTTCGACTTTGGTTTCTTTGTTTTGATCAGAAAAGCGTTTTATTTGAAATCCAAAAGACAGCCAGATTTTGAAGAGATAAAAGTACAGCACAGAAATATCTAGTGCTAGCAGTAATTAAATGCCCTATGTTTGAAGACGGGAAACAAGAGGTAAAAATAGGGATAAGTAAATAACAGGAGATATGCAAACAATGGAGGTAATCCTGCACTCCTTAATCATGGGAGCAATCCTTATTCAGGTAAGTAATCCCAGTGGTTTCAATAGACTCGCATCAGTAGGTGCTATAGCATAAGGCCCATATTTTTCAAGGAGATAACAGTGTCTGTCTTGCCTGGGATTTTCTTTGTAATGTGATTTTAGCAACAGAGTTTTTAGTGATGTGTTTGAATGTATTAGTGATGATATTAAATTAGACTTTACCAAATGTCTATTCTGCTTCTAAAAGTATAAAAGAGGAAAATGGAATGATGCATTAGAAGCGTACAAACCCCACGTATTTTATTAGAGATGTGCTTTGCAGTAGTAGAACTCTGCTCACCCTGTTGCCTGTGTTTGTAGATTACTTTTTGGTACACGATGTATATAAACTTTCCTCCTTTTAGGATAGGATGCCACTTGAGCAAAACATCGCTCTGACACCTTATGTCACGCAAAGTATATTTGGGTCTCCATAAAAGTGATGCTGATATATATTGATAATATCTCCGATTTAAATACAGGGGGTTTGTGGTAATGTCCTGTGAATGTTTCTTATTGCTGCTATGGTCTCTGATCTTGCCAAATAATGCCTGCAGTTCTGCCTTGGGAATAACAGTTCTATATAAATGTTGTGGCTGTGTTACCTTCCTCATCAGCCCAGCTTGAGGCTTCTGAGCTTTCCCCTCCAAGACCATATAGTGCTGCCCTGTAATCTAGGATGGGGCTTGAGAGCACCTGCGTGCCCTTCTCCAGGCACTGCATCTGTTAATGAGGGAAAACTAATTACTTAAAAGCTTTTGGTGTGATGGGCTTGATAAATAGTCATGATGGTGCTCTGCAAGCCATCAACCTGTGTTTGTGCTGGATGCCAGCAGTGGTGTACGAGTGTTACCCTACAACCACTGCAGTCGTTGCTGTGGTAAGATGGTTCCTCTGTGGAAATATTCTCTTGTGCACCCTGAAGGGGACAAAATAGAAGTAAAGTGAATAATGCCCTAGATGCTGGTTCCAGAGGGTATAGGGAACTTACACTTAGGTGAAGTTGGCATTAAATACCTGCTGGCTTTCTATTGGTTACATTGAGATACTGAGAATGAATCAATTGTTCTTAATCAGCTTCATTACATGGCAAAGATTTTTGTGTTTTGTATTTGGAAATGACCTATACTATGTTATTAGTGTCTATTTGCACAGAGATATTGTATAGAAGCTCTTTAATACCGAGGCTACATGGCTCTTGAGGAAACTAGAGTGCTGGGGGCAATAAAATGACCAGTGCCAAGAGGCCGGAAGGGCAGACTGGCAACTGCTGCCATGGGAGGGATTGGGGCGGCCTTTGTCAGCAGTATTTCTTTTTGCTTACTCCATGCATGTTCCCAGCATGGTCTCCTCCAGGTGAGTCCCTTTCTCCCCTGCCCATGGGGTCAGTTCCTAGTCCTTGAAGAGCTCCAAAAGCATTGGTTGCACATTAACTTGAACTCTATAACTGCAGTTTGGAGGGTGTTTTTTCTTACATTCGTTCTCCTTTGTTGGATTACACAAAATAAATCACATGCAGCTCTGTTTCTTTGAAGATCTCCTCTTGGCAGTGGGCAGAGGTCAGGTGTTTGGTCTAATTCTTACTACCTTATGTGACTTTTAGAGATGGCTCTTCATGTAAATTTATTGAGAAGTCTTTAAAACTTGGCCAAAACCAGAGCTTTAGAATGGTTCAGCTCATTTTGCATTAAAAACTCTGTGTGCGGTGATTTGGAGCAGCCTGGATTTCTCTTTGTGCATACTAAATGCATACAGTAAGAGGTGTTTTCTGTAATCACTGACATGTCATTTTCATGTCTCTCTCTATCAGAGGATGCCCACGTCTCCTCATTTGCCACCCAAGGCAGGGGGATGCATAGTCTCCACTATTGCCCCAGGTTAGAAGCTCAGTGAAAGTCAAGGTATGGGTACATGCTGTGAGCAATGGCAAGAGCAGATTCTTTACAGTTTGGCAGCCTTCCCTCCTTTGTGTGAGATGTATATTACTGCTCTTTGGAGTTGGTGACATAAAGGCAGTGCATTGTGGCTGCTCTGCCTGACTGTGGGCATTGCTGCAGATGACAAACTGCTGCATTAATGTGGAAGTGCACAGAGGTTTCCTATTTTAAGGCTTTCGTTGCAAAGCTTGTATAAACAGTGGTTATGTGAGGCTGAGATATTTGAAACTATACCAACCTGTAGTTCTAAGCCCACGTAGCATCATAGAATCACAGGGTGGTTTGGGCTGGAAGGGACTTCATCCAGCTCCAACCCCTGCCACGGGCAGGGACACCTTCCACTAGAGCAGCTTGCTCCAAGCCCCTGTGTCCAACCTGGCCTTGAACACTGCCAGGGATGGGGCAGCCACAGCTTCTCTGGGCACCCTGTGCCAGCGCCTCAGCACCCTCATAGTAAACAATTTCTTCCTTGTATCTCATCTAAATCTACCCTTTTTCAGTTTAAAATCATTCTTTTGAAAGAAATAAACCTATTCTTCTTATAGAAAATAAAAAGCAAGTTTTAAAGTTAAGGTACAGGAACCATCCTCACCCCTGTTTTGTGGCAGATCAAGCAGAAAGACTGGAAAAGCCAGTGTGCAGCCTGCACAGTGCCCTGCTTGAGCAAGCTCCAGGAGGGTGGCCCTGGCAAAGCTGAGCTCTGCCTGAACGTCAGGCACTGACTTCAGTGGTCCCCCAGGTCACAGCCACATAGCAAACCTCAGCTAACGCAGCATGATGTGGTCACTGTCTATGGAAGAGAGCCTGGAGCAGAAGGGGTGTCCCATGGTCCAGCATGTCCTTGTGATGGGACTTGCAACATTTGTTGTGTGTAGGATCCTGGGGACAGCACTGACACGTGAATGACCGGGTAGGAGTCTCCAGCAAAAGGGAGCCACAAGACATTGTGGATGGCTTAGTTTGGTCTTTACCCTTAGCAAAAGACTAAACCAAATAACTACCTTAATTATATGCTTATTAACATCACCTCTCCTACAAACAGCCAGGCTGAGAGAGCTGGGCTGGGGCAGCCTGGAGAAGAGAAGGCTCCTGAAGGGGAGACCTGAGAGCAGCTCCAGTGCCTAAAGGGGCTGCAGGAAACCTGGAGAGGGGCTTGGGACAAGGGCCTGTAGGGCCAGGCCAAGGGGAATGGCTTTAACCTGCCAGAGGGGAGACTGAGATGAGCTCTTGGGCAGAAGCTCTTCCCTGTGAGGGTGCTGAGGCGCTGGCACAGGGTGCCCAGAGAAGCTGTGGCTGCCCCATCCCTGGCAGTGTTCAAGGGCAGGTTGGACACAGGGGCTTGGAGCAAGCTGCTCTAGTGGGAGGTGTCCCTGCCCGTGGCAGGGGTTGGGACTGGGTGAGATTTAAGGTCCTTTCCACCCCAAGCCATTCTAGGATTCTATGATTCCAAGTGGAAAAGGTGAGCAGGTATGAGTATACGTATGAAGTACGACAACGGTACTGATAAAAGTGCAGTACAGATGAACTTAAAGTAATAATTTTTTACTTGTTCTCCATTACTTCCACTGCTGTAAATCCTGTTCCATGTCTGAGAGCAGCCTGGCCTGGAGGAACAGCAGTCCTTACCCTCTCTGTGCTCCAGCCAGCCCCAAGCCGTTATCTTGTCATGGCAGGTTTCACGAGCGTTCTTCCTTCATGCAACGTTGCTCTTGTTTCTGTAGCTCTCCATAAAGGCAGGGGTTAGCAAAGCCACACTCAATCCTATGTGTGTGGTCCCAGGCCCAAACCTGCCTCAGATTTCCATCAGTGGTGTGCAACATGCATTAATCATGTGCCTGTGATGGTGCAACTCATCAGTCACACACCTAAAAATCCACCAGGAGCAACTGGAAACATTCAGTGTAAGCCACACAGAACAAACTGCCTATGTTGGGCATATGGTGATGACTACTATCTATTTTGAATATGCATAATCTTTCCTTTGCTCCCTGCAAAGTACACCCCGCTCTTGCTTAGTGTTGCATTCTAGCTGTTGATGGTGTGTTACCATTAATAATTAGGGTCCTGAATAAGGCTGTAACACAAACAACTAAATATATCTTTTTTTACCTTTATATCAAACTTTCCTGATGATTAAAGACCATCAGTGCAGGCTTCATAAGGGACAGAGGACATAATGGTGCAGAATATACAATAAGCAGTGACTAATTTAGCTGTTGACAGTTATTGTGGCCATCTTTTGGAAGATAAAGAATTGAGTCAAGAGAATATAGATACAATTTCCTTTGTATCTGTAGGACAGCCCAGGAAAAACATGGAGAAGCTAAGTGTTTTTAAAAGCAGAATATCATGGAATCATAGAATCAATTAGGTTGGAAAAGAGCTTCAAGATCATCAAGTCAAACCTTTACCCCAGCACTACTAAATCATCTCACTCAGGGCCTTATGATGATGGAGTAGAAGGTAACTAGCTGCAGCCCTCATAGGTGGTGTGGACAACTCTGGGACTGCGTTTCAAACCTGTCTGTTTGAATTTCATTGCTTTCAGTTATTTTTATACTTATCTGGACTTCTAGCAACTCTTACAGCTGCATACATATAAAAGCTGGGAGGTCGAGTACAGAGCAACCAGGCAGGCCGGGGAGATACTCTGCATGACTTGGCTCAGAAGTCCCTGTTGGGAAGCAAGAGCAGTTCAGAACCTTTCAAGGTCCCAATAGAGCTAGTGAAGGCTATTTTAGAAACTAATTATTTATTTAATTATTTCAATAACACCAGGCTTTGGCAGGCAAAGTCTTACAGAAAGAGGGTTCCATCTGCCTTTGTAGTCAGCTTTTGCTAACATATCACCCTTAGGCTACATTAAACCAAACCCAAGGATTAATCAACTACTGTGTGGCTGGCTAAAACGTCATTCAACCATCTTTATGCTCATATGACTGAGTGGGTGAAAATGAGACATCCATTAAGTTGAAGGCAGGCACTCACCCTCATTAATAACATTGTGCAGCACTGCAAAAGCAGGGCAGTCTGCACTGAGGTTATGAGCTAACATACAGACAACAGCACAAAACTTCCCAGTGCACTTTTAAGAAGGAATTGAAGCATAAGTGATTTCATTCTCACTTTTTACATCTAGAACTGGATGGGGGTAATACAACGTGCATTGTCACACTGAGTATGATATATCATAGAGTGCAATGTGAAGGTGCCTCTCATAGAATCCTTTTCCTATAGAATAAAATAGTTGGATGGAGATACAGAATTTAATGGCAGAAGAGAAAAGCTGTGTCCCAGAATGGACATAGATTGAGGGTTGCTATGGTTTCTTTTATAACAGTCTTCCAGCCACAGCTATGACTCTTGCAAATAACACTGTATGGGGGTGTATAGAAATGTACCACACATGCAGCACCAAGCTGTGTGTAAGGACCAAGCACACAGGTGAACGTTCAGCTCTTGGTGGGTGCTGAGCATCACTTCAGCCATTCCCTGTCCTCTCATAAAGTTAAGTTGTCATAATGAGAACTGAGAACATCCTTTGTTTGGTGAAAAAGTGTTCACATACTTAAATCACCCAAACTCCTCCTGTTGTATCCTCCTCATTTTGTCATCTCATAATTCTGCATCTCTTAATACTGATTTTTTTTTAGGGCAAATGCTGCTTTCTTTGTTGTTTTTTTTTTTCTATTTTTTCCTTCTTTTGCCTGCATATTGCCTTGAACAGCTCATGACCTAGTTCTGTCTTTTAATTGCTGCTGCAATATGAATTTTAAGTCCAGCTGGAGTCCAGATGCATTGAGGATATGCAGCACACATCAGGGCCAGGGCCCTTGATCTTAAAGGCCTTAACCTTTCTGAAAAAAACCTTAAAACCATCACCATGCATTTCACTGTTGTCTGCTGATGGGAAATAGAGATAATAACTGTTAATCTAAATGCTAATGTGTATTTGTCTCTCACAGCTTAGTTTGTTTTATTGTTCTTTAAGCTTCGGCTAAAAATATGAGTGGAGATGTATGTGAGCCTTGTGCCTGCATCCTCCAGTGCCCAAGTGAACCTGGCCATGGGTACTGACAACTTTTCTCCTTATAGAACGTATTTTTTCTTATTTTTATGTCCATTTTATGGGTATTGGTGGCAGAAGATGAGTGGGTCAACAAGAACTGTAGGTATCATGCACTGGGTGGAGATTAGGACTTGACGAGCAAGGTATTAGACTTAGCATATTCCTAAAGAGTACACTTTTTGGAACAATGTAAGTTTGTCCACAAAAAAAAAATCTTTCTTTACTTCTCTGCGCTGTAGAATAAATACTGGCTAATACATGTGTATATTGGCTGCAAGAAACCTGGAGAGGGGCTTGGGACAAGGGCCTGTAGGGACAGGCCAAGGGGAATGGCTTTAACCTCCCAGAGGGGAGACTGAGATGAGCTCTTAGGCAGAAGCTCTTCCCTGGGAGGGTGCTGAGGCGCTGGCACAGGGTGCCCAGAGAAGCTGTGGCTGCCCCATCCCTGGCAGTGTTCAAGGCCAGGCCTGACACAGGGGCTTGGAGGAAGCTGCTCTAGTGGAAGGGGTCCCTGCCCGTGGCAGGGGTTGGGACTGGATGAGGTTTAAGGTCCCTTTCAACCCAAAACCAGTCTGGGATTCTGTGATTATATATTTACTGCTTTTTGAGCATCTCACTGATTTCCACTATCAGTTGACATTCAGGTGTTTTGCTTAGCTAAGAGTTCCCTCTTTTGCTCCACAGAAATGTGTATCGGAGGCAAGTTATCAATATGCCTTCTAATGACTGCTGCAGAAAGAGCTTTGTTTTAATCATTCTATGATTGCTATTTGTGAGACACTGGATTCCTCTGGGAAGGGAAAAAAGGCATATGCAAAAATATAAGCTGTTTTAGGTTAGTTTAGATCTTCATGCTGCAACACACTTGTTTTCAATCAGAATAGAAGTTTGATAGTTCATATTAAGGAGACTGCAAGATGGGTTTACACATAAGCATGTCTTATCCAAAACAGATTCATGCAAGGCATGTGTGAGCAGAATTTTTGTTTGCACTGTACCAGTTGATGTAGAAAGCAGAGGAGGAGCTGATAATACTCTGGAGAGCCAGATGAGGAGCAGAAGGCTGAGGACACAGCCTCACACAAGCACTGGAAATGTGTCTGGAAGCAGAAACCCAATGAAGAACAACACACGGGCACATTTGAGTTGAGTGCTTGTAAAAATGCTGGTAAAAGCTGGACTCGGGAGCAAAGCAGCTGCCTGGGCTGTGGCTCCACTGGCTCCTCCATCAGCAGCCAAGGCTTTGCATCATTGGGAAGGTGCATGGAGGAGGATCCTTGTCTTCATCATGACAGTATCCTCTTTGCTGAGAACTACTTGCCAGACCCTGGTGCTTGGTAGTCACTCTGCTAAGCAAAGATATATGAGCACAGCTGCATTAAGTTGCTATGACAGTGATAGATTACAGGTTAACATGTATATTGCAACTTGTTCTCACAATGGACATAACATTACTGCTTTATATTACTGATACTTGATGTATAATGCAACTATATCTAATTACTGAACTAAAATGCATTTTCTGACCAAGGTACAGTGAGCAGGAGGGAAAATCACCTTGGAAAAATGCATCATAGCAGGGTGACTAAAACCAATCAGATAGTGCAGTCTGAGAAGCAGGAATTCAGTGCTTTAATCCTAAGGACCACCAAAATCTGTGGAGCTGAGATTTCAGAATACAAACCAGCAATTCAGCTGCAGAATAAATCTCTTCAGAAGGAAACTGTCATGATATCACTTGCAAACATTTTAGAACTGCAAATTAATCTAAAGGTTATGAGTAAAATAGCAGAAAGTCATTTCTGTGCTCAAAGAAGTGCTTTTATGCTTGGGAAAAAGACCTGTTCCTTACCCAAAAAGCTGAAGTCTTTGTCTTAAGTGCAAAATTCAGCCATGGCCCAGGGAATCATCCGTAACACAACCATGTTTATATCATTTCTTTGATACCCACATTCACAGCGTGAGGTCCTTAAGTAAGGTTTCATCTTCTTTTTGCATCCTGCGTGGAGGCAGGAGACCAAGTTTCTTGGCCAGCAAATCTGCATTGGTCTCTCAACTTATCTTTGTGTGCTTGATGGCAATTTCTAAGCTGCAGTGCTGCCCAGAGCCAAACCCTCCTCCCTCAGCAGCATGCAGAGCCTTCCTCCAGCAGCTCAGCTATTAGCAACTGCTTTCATGTGCTTCTCCTGTGGGAAGTGTGGGCTGACTTGGTTATGGTATATGGGAGGAGGATGCTAGAAGGCGAGCCAAACAGCACTGCAGGTCTCTTTTCTCTTGCAGGTGGAAAGATAAAAGGGCTTGTAAATGGGTCTCTGAGCCCTCTTCTGTAAAACCTTTCTTCCTTGAGGTTCATGGGGGGCTGTGAGAAGGGTCCCCTCTTGCACAGCTTCTGCTGCTTTCACCATTGAGGCTGGCATAGGGTGCAATGGGACAAGGCCACAGCTCCTGCAGTGCCCGCCTGGGGCAAGCTGGTGACTCCAAAACTGACTAGTTAACTGCAAACCTTTCCTTGAACAATGGGACTGCACAGGGAATGCTTGTGGGAAGCATCCAAGGAAAGGGGGCTCAATGCATGGATAGGCTTGTGGGAGGTCGAAGGGCAGCTCCTTGCAGGAGCTCACCCAGCTTGGGGAGCAAAAGGTTTAGAAGGAGCCAGGGAGGAGGAACCTGATGAGTAACTCGGTGAGCTGCAAGGAAATGTGTGCTGCTGTCTGTGGTTTACATGCTGGAAAATGAAGTCCTGCTCCGGGTCTGTGAGAGGCAGCAAAGGGAAGAGTGAGCAAAGGGCGTTTTCTCCCGTGCTGGGATTGCCTTTGCAGCCCTTCCAAGCCGATAGATAATCACGGCAGGTTACTGTGTAATGACGTGGTCTTCGTCATCTGTGCTCATTTACTGTCTGGATCTTCAGTGAGCTGCTCTGCTTCTTACCTTCCCCGTTATTACTTTTGATGTTTTTAATCTGCCCCTTCATGCTCCTCAGGTAGCAACTGAGTTTTAGCTTGAATTCAAACCAGCAATCGTATTTCCAGAGACAATTCATTTCTTTAATTTGTTGTTGTTCTGGTGCCTGACACTTCCTGCTCATGCAGCGCTCTCCCTGGACTCGAGAGTCTCTCTGCAGTACGTGGATCTCGAGCACAGTTTATTTTAATCAGGGCTCCCAGAATCTGGTAACTCTTCAGGCCAATTTCCACAGTAAATCCAAACGCATTCAGCAAAGCCATGTGCAGCCAGTGATCAGGGGTAATTGCCAACAATTTCACACCCACAGAATCCTTGCTTGACTCTTAACATTCCTGGAGCCCCATCTTTCCCATCACTGTTTCCACCAAGAATCTCACAGTTGCTAGGGGATGGAATTTTTCATGCACTTACACATGAAATATTTTTAGCATGAAGTGGAGAGTTTCCCATATAATTTTCTGGTTGATATTTGCTGCATTAAAGCAGGAGGACCAAAACGCAGCGAGAAGCAATCTCTAGAGGTCTGGGGGCCAGGTTTGATACAGGTACTATCCAGGCATTCAAAATGTTACTTAAATCCAAGTCTGCTGAATTTAGCTGGAGCTCTGACAATTACAGGCTGTCACAGGAGACTTCCACTTCTCCTCCTGACTCAATTACCAAGTCTCATGCCTCTCATAATATTATCGTTGCTGTAAATAAAGTTAAGTTCGTTCTCCTTTTTCTTTACAATGGAAAAAGGAAGTGGCTTCCTTCTACCACCCAGAACTGAAATGAACCCAAACTTCAGATGAAATCTTGTTTGAGTTTGGTTTCAATGTTTTCTTCAATGAAGATGTGGTTATTGATGAACTGGATTTAAAAGATAAAGCCTATATTTATTGCCCATACCTAAATTCTCACTGTAAGAGCACCTAGTACATAAAAGCTGAAAATAATAGATGCACCTATACAACTTAGGTACCCTTAAAATCTTAGAGACAAGAACTATCAGTAGACACAGTATTTTAGCATGCCACTAGATTGTCTTTAGTGCTACTGTACTTTCCATAGTGCATTCTGTTCCTTATGCAGCCTAATACTTGTTTTCCTCGTTGCCTATTCTTGCATGCTGAAAAGATGTTTACATTAAGCTGTTCGTGACTCTTGGTTTTCTTCCTAAGTGATTAGTTGATTGCAGCTCAATAATGTTTGAGTAGCTCAAATTATTTCCTGCACTTCATGTTTGTAGCGCTCTGAGACTGTCTATGTACAACTTCTGAATCGTGTCCAATTCTAAGACTCATTAAGTGTGCATGTGTCAGGCTCCGCTTCCCATAGACGTGTTTTTCTTCTCTTGCTGCTCTCCCACTCCAACTGGGGTTACACAGCCTGACTGCAAGATGGTATCAGCAGAGGGTCATCCCTGGAAAGTGCTCTCCTGTTGAAATGAAATTCCTCTAAACCTGGGATTCCCAAACTGTGAAGTGGGCATCATAGTGCTGCTAGAATACTGGATTACTCCGCAATGCCTTTGTAGAAGTGGTACTTAACTAAGCTGCATGAGATAAATGCTTCCATACAAGCAGTAACTCAAAAAATACCCATATCTTGTAGAGGTCCTTGCTGTATGAAGAGTACGTATGTATGTAGAGTCCCTGTGACTTTACCCCTCTTCCAGCTCTGGTGAGCTCCCCCTCTGAGACATCATTAGCTGCAAGACATTCAGGCTGATCCGTGAAGAGGTGGGATTGGGTTTGACTTCTGGATGTCATAAGTGTGGTCTTGAGGATTGAGGTAGGTGAGAAGTGGTGGGAAGGTTGGGAGATGGGCAATATTTTGGGGTTCTAGGTAGATGTGTAAGGATTTGATATGGTTTAATAGAGTAAGAAGCAACTGATGTACATCTTGAACTCGTGCACACGTGCCTCTCCGGTGCAGAACATATATCTTTAATCAGTAAAACACAATGTTTAGAAACAGGTGATAATAGAATGGAAAGCCCATGGAAGAGATGCAGTTTGGTAAACAAAGGTGTATTCTGTTCACAGAGCTTGGTGCCGCTTCTGTTGGTTATACAGAAGCAAAAGAGAATGGGCTGAAGCATCTGGTTCTTATTTTTTAATGTATTTCATTAAAGTACTTTTTGTAGTGCAACAGGCAGGAGCAGTCCCTGGAGCAAATAATTCCTTTTAGCAGCAGATTGCCTCCCCTGTTCCTTTATGTGTTTCCTTTTATCCCATGAACCCTCTATTGTTTTTACCTGTACCACATTTCAGCCTGTCCAATGGGTTCGTTCAGGGAACTGGGAAAGCACGCTTTTGAATCTCAGGTTTGGAGTCCATCTACTGTTTCTTTAGCCCTTTGATGACATTAGTTATAAGTAGAGAAACTGGCTGAGACACCTGATGTGAAGGAGTGGGCTTGAGCTGTGGATCTGGGCATGTAGGAAGAACGTGGGTGTTGAGATGTATCCTGGACATTGGTCCACCACCAGGTTTGGGCACTCTTCCCTCTGCCTCCCCAGTTTGAATCATCAGCCCTATTGATATTCTTGTCTCTGAAATGTGAGACTTTTTGCTTTCAATGAGCACACCCCTGACCTGAAGCTAGAACGTGGCCTCTGTCATAGTCCCTCTCCTTGGCCGTGCAGTGAAGCACAGGCTTGGAGCAGCCAGAGCAGTGCTGCAAATCTGGAGAAAGTCTTCAGCACAATGCCTTGGATGGGAAACTGAGGGATGGTGATACCTTAAAGAGGCAACTGAGGGATGGTGATACATTCAAGAGGCCACAGAGGTGTTCAGAGGGATGGAGCATCTTTCCTGTGGAGCCAGGCTGAGAGAGCTGGGCTGGGGCAGCCTGGAGAAGAGAAGGCTCCTGAAGGGGAGACCTTAGAGCAGCTCCAGTGCCTAAAGGGGCTGCAGGAAACCTGGAGAGAGGCTTGGGACAAGGGCCTGTAGGGACAGGCGAGGGGGAATGGCTTTAAGCTGCCCGAGGGGAGACTGAGATGAGCTCTTGGGCAGAAGCTCTTCCCTGTGAGGGTGCTGAGGCGCTGGCACAGGGTGCCCAGAGAAGCTGTGGCTGCCCCATCCCTGGCAGTGTTCAAGGCCAGGTTGGACACAGGGGCTTGGAGCAAGCTGCTCTAGTGGAAGGTGTCCCTGCCCGTGGCAGGGGGTTGGAGCTGGATGGGCTTTAAGGTCCCTTCCAACACAAAACAGTTTGTGATCTTATGAACTGCTACATGAAAAGGAAGCTTCTCCACAACCCTTGTCTTTGCATAGACATCCAACCTCTGCTGTGCACCAGCATGTACTGAAGATCCACATGCAGGGGTTGGAACTAGATGATCTTAAGGTCCTTTCCAACCCTAACGATTCTATGATTCTGTACCAAAATACACTAAACCCCCCCAAAATGTCAACAGAAAGAAAGTGTTGTATTTGTGTAGACGTTTCAACCAGATGCTGCTGCCTCCAGGTAGGTGCTGCTGGAGAGAGATGAGGTCTCTGCCTTTGGGCAAATAGGGCCGCCACTGATGCTTTGTATGAAGAGGGGTCATTAACTCCACAGGGCCGTTTCTGAAGATGAAAAGTCTTCTTTTCACAGTGCAGGAGTTTTAACTGTGCCCTGGCTAAAGATTACCTGAACCTGCCATAAATTGAGATGTTTCACTAATTGGTTTCTTGGTTCATTAGCCAAATTGTGAGTGTAAGGGAAATGGGAAAAGCTCAGGATGCATTTCTCTTGCAATCCTTAATTTAAATGGTGAATAATAACTTCAGGTTGAACTAAACTGTGATGTGATTTGCAGTGATGGAGTTGTTTTTTTACTTTGGGATCATTTGCCACCTTCAAAGCTTTGTGGGAAAATGATCCTCAGCTCTGCCTCATTCTGGCATGGCGTGACAGCAGGTAAGAAAGCATAATCGTTATAGTATAATGCAATAATCACAAGTTTGATACAGAAAAACTTTGTCTTTTATATCTATTCCTTATCTATTGCTTTAAGTAGTGAGATGACAGGATAAAAAGCAAACATCTTTAAATGTCAACTTTAATGCAATAGATGCTGTGGATTTGGCTTTACTTCCGTTATAGCCATGTAAGTAACAAAAATACAATGAGTCTCTCGTTTACTGTCTCTGATGCAACACACTCAGCTTAAAATGAAAGCTTAACTCTGAGCAGCTAAAGCAACTAAATTCCTGTAATTCATCAAATAAACAGTGTAGAATTTAATCTCTTCTGTGAAATTTCTACCATTGATTGTTACGGCGCGGTTGTGACACGGGAGGTCATTTGTGAGCACTGAATTGCTGGTTGTGTTACAGGGGAAAAACAGAAGGCTAAAAGAAAGGTTAAATTAAAGAAGCTGCTAGGAGCTATTTTTGTGAGATGGATGCATATTACTTAAATTAATGATAGCAAACCTCCAATTAGCTGGATGTTGATGCAGAATTACAGCTTTATACGGTAAATACATGTTTTCTCAAGCTGAAGGGTTGGGTAAGTAAAGCCTGCACCCGTAATAGAGTTCCACGTAGATGGATATTTTCTGTATATTGGGGCACGGTGACCTCACTGCTGTTGCTGACAAATCCTTACCATAAATTTCTCATTGTTTGCTAACAGCAATTCAAACTATGAAACTTAGAGTTCCCTAGGGTATCCTTCCATAGCACGGGATGGGCAAAAGCCTTGAATGCGCTGCTTTGTGTTTCAATAAACAGCTTAGCTTTTATTTTAGAGCAGAGATTTCTCCCTGCCAGTGCATGTTGTTCTGGCACAAGCAAGTTTGATGTGGAACCTCTAAACTTGTTTCTTTTCTGTTAATTTATTGAATTCCTCTGTAATATACATCAAAGAGAACAGCAGCTATGAGCTCCCTTTTGTTGTGGTTTTTGCAATTTATATGTACCAAAATAATAGCATAATGGTGTTATTTGGACAAATTACTCCTCGGAAAGGGTAGAATTTTCTAGCAGACTGTCATTGTGAAAGGTGAGTTCATCTCCTACATGTCATCTCACAGTAAAACATTGCAGTTGCTCACATTTGTGAATACTTCCAGTTTACCATTTAGCTGTGTATAGGAGTTATCATCACCATGGCTTTGAATATCAGGAAAGAAAACCCTCTTAACAAACCCCCAAACCCAACAAAAAACCCACCCCAAAGCCACCTTTGCATTTTTTCTTAAGGTCTTATTTTCCCAAATATTTCTAAAGGATGACCACAATATCCTTTATAGAGGCCTTGTGATGGGAATATAACAGCAACAATGGGTCAGAACAAGGATCCAGTTACATTAGGATTAATGTAGATTTCAGATTAGGAGCAAGTTCTTCCCTGTGAGGGTGCTGAGGCGCTGGCACAGGGTGCCCAGAGAAGCTGTGGCTGCCCCATCCCTGGCAGTGTTCAAGGCCAGGTTGGACACAGGGGCTTGGAGCAAGCTGCTCTAGTGGAAGGTGTCCCTGCCCGTGGCAGGGGTTGGAGCTGGAGGAGCTTTAAGGTCCCTTCAACCCTTCAATAGAGTCTTTCTATGAGTCTGTGATCATTACCCTGATTTTGGTCACTTAGGTTCACAATTTAATTACATGTTATGCAGAAAAATACACCTCCTAAGGTGTGTGTATCTACCTGGTAGTTTCATGTCTCCCCATACCTCTTCCTATGCATATTATGAAAGCTGTTCAGGAATTTTTTTTGCAAATCTTTACCATATTACTTCTATTTTTACTTTTGCTGACAAGTCCCAACTTATTTAGTGTAAGTATTTTTCTAGGCCATTCAGGGAAAATGTTGGTTCTCAGTGTACTTCTGCTGCTTTAGGATGGAAATTGAGATTAAGGGGATTTTTGGAGTACTGCTGTGTGCGTTTTGGGTTTTTTACCTAGTTTATATTTTCCTTGGTTCTCACTCTGCTCCTTTGTCAGCCTGGTCTACACAATTTATACTGGGGTGTCATTCATAGTGTGGAACGTTTTATCTTAATCCCATCATATGTCTGAGATGCCTGTGATCCCAATATCCTGTTTTAAAAAGTAATCAGGTGTCCTGCTTTATTCATTTTTACATTCTGGGTTACTCAGCATTTCTGTGCTATGTGTTCTTATTCAAACTTACACAGCTAGTACTGCTTCGGTTGCTATTTTTATGCTCCATGCATAAATGCAGTCTTCCTTGTTTAGCTGTTCTTTGCCATTAGCTTTTCTATTTTCACCTGAGACTCTCCTTCTCCACTTTCTCTCTTTACAGCCACCTTTGCTTCAGCTTTTAGTTCAAAAAAGAGCCCAACAACCCTAATAATAAACCCTAAGAAAACTCTCTCAGCTCTTAAAGCCTTAACTGTGCTGTTCCACTGTGCTGTTCTGCTCTGTTCCTTAGACCCCACTAAAGCTCTCCCCTTCCCTCTGTTGGATATTCCCCCACAGGGACTCTGTTAAGGTGGGACTGTGTTTTCTGTGAGGGTTGTTCTTTTATTCCCCTGTGTCCACCTCTCTCTTTCCCAGTTTGTCTGGCTATCTGAGGAAAGAGAAGTGGAAAGCTGAGCAGTATTTCCAGCGCACGTCATCAAAGCCAAATACGTCTTCTTGACCTGGATCATCGGCTGAGCACCAGCCCACCTTTTCCTTAATTCATTTTTCCCTTGCTTTGATCCCCACTGCTGTTTATTTTACATTTCTAGCAAGCTCCACGAGACATTTAGCAAAGGCTTTGGATATAAGATGAATTCCAAAATCCATAGCTTTTCCTCATACTGTATCTTCAAACCAAAATCCTCTCGAAAGGTCACTCAAAGGCTTGAAATACTTGAGCATTTAAGTTGTTGTTGATTTTTCTCGTGGTGATTGACTAGCCATCAAGCTTATTGTGCTCTTCTACTAAAAACAGAGTTAGTTTTCTTTTTGTGTAAAGAAAAACCCCACTGAGCTTCCTCCATATAGCTGCTGGTGGGACTGCATTCTGCACAGAGGATGCGTGTATCAGACCAAGTTGTGTAGACCCTACTGCATTAGAGAAGAGAAACCATTTTGTGTGTGTGAGCTGTAGTTAAAGGAAAACACTGCTCCAGTTAGAAATGCTTACAGTGGTTGGTTCCTTTTCACAGAGCATAGAGGCAGTGTTTGAGTTCCAGTAGCTCTATACATCCCCAGTGGGATGCCACGGGGACATCTTTATTGTTGGTGGCTAGTTTATATGAGGCTCTTTTTGTTAAGTGGGTGGTCTTGGTCGTCATGCTAGTAACGTTTGTAGTTGCACAGTTGACTATGGATGTGTTGTATAGGATAATGTATTTAAGGAGGAGGCGGAGGCTTCGTTTGATATCCTTTCACCAAGTCTGGCTCAGATTAAGGTTATTGAGCTTACAGTTCTATGGGCAATGCCAAACAGTGTGTAATTTCACAGGCATTTTATGGTAGATTAAAACTGAGTTGACCCAGGAATAGCTAAAGATAGTTCTTTTATAAAAGAAATTACTTAAAAATATAGCCCTGCCACCCCCATATGTGCAAGGACAAATGCAGAACAAAGATACTGAGGTTTTTTGGCTAGTTGGCAACGTCTTTCAGCCTTGACCTGCCTACTTATGAGTCAGATGCCATTTTACTTACTCTTTTTTAAGCAGCAAGATTGAGTGTGTAAACCTACATGTGTCATCTCAGCACTCTTTTCTCTCTGAGATCACTATATCACTGTTGCTTCACTCCTAGTTCATGGCCTTACAATACTTTTCCATTTAGCTTCCAGGCTTTAATGATCCAGCTCTGCATTGACAAAACGCAGAGTATTAAGTTAGGGGAGAAAAATGTTAATATCATACAGTGAGGGGTTTTTCTTTTCCTTCTCCTTAGGAGAAGATAGATCATGTAAATGAGGCAGTCATTGCTGAGAAGCTAACTTAAGATTTTTCATTTCTCCAGCACAAAGTGCCAAGTCTTTGTAAGAAAATAGAAGATGGTGAATACGTTACGGAACTCAGTAGTAAAAACACAATAGCTCTTTGTATCCCGCTCTGAAAAGCTGCAAGTCTGGTTTTGTGTAATGAGTGAAAAAGTAAATGGTATGTTATTTCTGCAAGAAAATTAGCTTTTATTTACTCAAGGCAATCAGTGGTTATTATAACTTATGCATTTGGAGAAACAGATTTAAGAAAACATGCTCCCTTGGATTTAAGTGTGTTTTGTTTTCTCCACATTTAAGTAAAACCTTAACAAAATAACTATTAAATAGTCTTTAGTTCTTATTAAATGTTCTTCAATTCTCTATAATCCTGCATCATCTTCTATTTGGCAGCTGCACAGCAGTTGTTTGCTCACCGTCTTTTGATTAATTCTCTTACTGTTCCAGAGTGTAATATACTTAGTTTGTTTAGAGAAAGCGAATCTATTTCATGTTTAAAAATCCCTTTTACTGCAGTTACTTCATCTTTGCAGATCTAATTAGGTCTCAGTCCCTTCCAAATCATGTAAGCCAAAGGTCCCATCTTACTTGTCCCTAAGGCATTATTAAAAAAAGTCCCCAGATGGAGTCTAGTTTCTAACTGATGACTTTACCATACAAGGGCTAATTACTTCTAATCTTACACATTGATGAGACTGTATTTTATGTCTCTGAGCCATTGAAACTATAACTGCCAAATTATCCTCTACTGTAATATGCGGGTTATTTCCCCATTAAATGAACTGGCTTCACAAATGGCAATCCCTTCCTGCCAGGCTCTTGCATTTTAAACCATAATCATTTCTGGCACACGGGTCCCTCCGACGAGCCCTTGTTAATCCACGTTATGATCGTGGATAAGCTGATAGTGCCTGGCTGATTTAAGCCAGGGTGAGCGGAGCTGGGGAGCCCGGATCCCGAGTCAGACGCTGCTGTGTGGTGCTGCAGCCACTGCCTGGGTTTCATTTAGCCTTGCCTTGAACAGCCAGCTTTTTCTTTTTATAAGCAATAACCTCATTCAGCTCTTTAAAAGAAATGACTCAACACTTTCACCTTCTGAGAGGGAAAAAGCCCTGTATCTAGAAGTCTATAATGCATGAAGGTTTTGGAAGCATAATCTAGTATAAGCTGCCTTCAGTCAGCTCTCCTAAGCACTGAGGAAGAGAAATGAATATCTAAAAAGCAGCAAATAACTACAATTGCAACTCTGATTTCATGGCTATATGTGATAGAGGTCAGTAACATAAAGCTGTTCATTTCTTCATATAAAGCAGTGACTGTTATCATATAAAGCAGTGACTGTTTGCTGTAGGCAAAGGTACTGGAAACTCCTCATTCAAGGGAATATTGTATTTTATTGCAGCATTGCTTCCCACCATAAAGGCTTTCTTCCCTGCTTTTTTCTCTGTTAGTCTGGATCCAGCTTGATGGAGCTAACCTTGGGATTGGCTCCCCAAAGTTTACTCCAGGGATCCATGTATGAAGGTTTAATAATTTGGGTTCAGTATATTCCAGATCTGAACCCAGCTTTGCCAGTAAGTGATCACTGACTGGAAGCTTCGGTAGAAAAGCAAGGGTTTGGACGAATAGTTTGGGAAGCGAATAGCACCTTGTTGATTCAGCTCTTGCTTTTTAAAGGCAAGAGAGAAAATTGGCAGTGCTTTCTGGGGGGAAAAAAAGCAAACCCAAACCACCAAAACCCAAGGCAACAACAAAAAACCCCAAAACCTTGACCTTAAAGTCTGTAGGAAAATGCCAGTGTTACCACTATGGCTACCAGAGCCAGAAACACCAGCTTATACACAAGCTACAGAGGCATTTTGAGCTTGGTTTCAGTACTTTATTTATTTATTAGTAAAAAAAGACAACTCTCGCCACTGAATTGTAGATTAATAAACTTTCCTTAAATGCTCATTTAAATATATGAGTCTGCATTGATAGATCTATCAGCATTAATATTCTGGTCAAGGTGTTAATCCCAGTATTGCTCTAAGTAAGGCAGTGATACCTTTAGGAGTAATAAGATGGTCTTAAATCAATGGACTGATATTCCAAAAGGATGGGTTCAGTTTAGGGTGTGAGAAACATTTTTTGCCTTTTCTTTAAAAGAACATGAATGACTTGCTGAAATTTTTGGTTCTTTTCTTTTAATACGTCTTTGGTGACTTCTATCCCACTGAGCATCCAAAACGTATCCTGACTTATTAGCCTGTTTTATTCTGGGTTTTGTATTTTGGGTTTTATATTTAATTTTATTTATTTCATTTATTTGATTAAGTTTGTTTCATTTTATTTATTTTATTTTTATATTCTTTTATATTTTTACTTTATCTTATTTATGTATATTGTTTATTTTATCTATTTTCTATTTTTATTTTCATTTATTTTAATTTTTATTGTATTTTTACTTTATTTTTATGTTATTATTTTTTAAAGGCACTTTCCTGAAAGCCATTTTTTAAATCCATTTAAAGAGGCCAAAACCTTTAGCCCAAATGAGTGTAAAATTCAGCATCCTTTTGTCCCTGCCTTGCAGGTATCCCTGTAGTGTGTGTCCGTGTGTAGCATCAGTACATACTTTCATGTTGTGATGATTACCAGAATATTAAGTAATGTACAAAAGAATAGCCCTGAGTTTGCTTTTTCTTTCTTAGCACTATTTGACCTTAGTCTTTGGAGAGATCAAAGCAGCGCATGAATCTTGTGCTAATCTTCTAAAGTTGGCTTCAGCTGGGTTTTAATTTACAGTGAATACTTCTGTTGTTGGGCCTTTTAGTCCCAGCTGTTGAATAATGCAGTACTTGGTAGGTTCAATACTCATGTATACACATCAGTCTGTCATTCTCACTAGCCAAATTGCATGTATGTGTCACGGGAAACAAAATACAGGATCTCTAAGCTCCAACAGGAGAATAGATGTCCATGGTTTAAGATAAAATGTTACTGGCTTGTGACCCTGTTTGCTTCCCCGTGATGGGGCAGATGTTGGAACGCTCTCAGCATTTATATATACCCCAGCACAGGCCAAGCTCTTCTCCATTTTGCCTTTTGGACACCAAAGTCACTCAGGTAACTTTAATGAGCGGATGCTAAAAAAAGTCCAAACAAATTAAAAAAGCAAACAGCAAAACAGCCAAAAACCCGTCCCATCTTACAAACCTTTGGAAGTTAACCAAAGTAACTTCAAGCAATCCAATAAATTGATCTACAAATCAATATATTGTGTAATCAATAAAGACACTGTTCCCTGTGAGGGTGCTGAGGCGCTGGCACAGGGTGCCCAGAGAAGCTGTGGCTGCCCCATCCCTGGCAGTGCTCAAGGCCAGGTTGGACACAGGGGCTTGGAGCAAGCTGCTCTAGTGGAAGGGGTCCCTGCCCGTGGCAGGGGTTGGAACTGGGTGAGCTTTAAGGTCCCTTCCAACCCAAAACCAGTCTGGGATTCTACCTGAGCCTATCAGTCTGGGAAAGTCAGGGTATGAAAGAAGGTGCAGCTGTACTGTGAGAAAGAGGGAAGGAGGGAACATGCTACTCATAGGGGAAGTGATATTGTTATTTCTGGAAGCAGGGACAGCATAGTTGGTAGAAACTTCACTGGCCTCTTGCAGCTACCTGCAGTGGTTTTGTGGCTGGGAATTTAGCCAGGGCACCATCCTGACACGAGAAAGCATGGGACCAACGGTAGAGTGACAGGGAAGTGTGTACCCACAGTACAGTGTTAGTTAGCAGGGGTTACCCCAGCAGCATGGATGTGGGATGAAAAAGGGTGGAAGCTGTATTTCACAAGGATTCAGAAGCCAGGTAGAACTAGGTATTGTGTTGTGCCAATACACATATTAACTAAGTCCGTTGATGTGACTGGCAGCAACTCACTGGCACAGTGCTTGTGCGAGTCCATTGCAAGTAGGTCAGGTTAATAATTACAAGCTATTCCACAAAATGCCAAGTGTTTCCATGGAATTTTTCTTTGGTGCTTTAGCTTGGGCTGGGGGGGGAATTATGTTGCATCATGAGAGAGATCAGCTGAGAGCCACCCTAAAATGGAAAGTGGAGACCTCAAAATACAGCTTGCACAAGGGCCGTAGCAATGCAGATAAGCTATAGAGTTTTACATCTAAACTGTATTTCCAGCTGAAACTTTCCTGAAGAAGAATTCCACCTGCACTTCTCCTTTGCCAAAGCATCCAGGCTTGCACTGTCTCTCTGCACAAGAATGAATCTCCCCACTTCCAATGTCAAGCTCATTGCTCTTGCCTTCAGACAGATCACGTCCCACATGAGCATCTGAGTCTCCAGTATGGGGTTATGAGCTCTTAGTAAACTCCTTGTTAAGTTCAAAAATGCTTGGTAATGTCCTTTAAGTCATTCTGCAGCTTCTAGATGGGGCTTTAATGGTAGTTAATGTTAGTGAGAGTATCAATGATTACCCAAGAGGTTCTTGAAAGCACACTCAGCAGCCTGTCTCCTGTAACTGGTGGACCTGAAGAGACCTTTGGGATCAATTCTCATCCCAAGGCACCCAGAAGAAAGACTGAAAGGGAGAGGGGCCAGAATTCATCTGGGGGAGCTGTGCTGGATGAGGAGTGCAGCTTAATTATTTAATGCACTACGTGTTGGCTCTGGATCAGAGGTTGTCGAACAGAACAACTGTAGAGTGAACAAAGTAGTGGTGGTAATCATCCGTAACAACTTCATTTTGCCTTTGATAGATAGGTACTTCAGCATTTTGTTATACTAAGCTATTCAGCTATTACTTCACACTGCATTATTCCATGTATTCTGTGTAGTAAAATCTGGCTTTTCAGTGCTGTGTCTATCAGAGTAGACATATTTAAGAAAGCTACTCCAGTAATGATTTGCTATGGGACTTTAAACAGGGCTATGATTATGTCTAAGGTACAGTAATCCTGGGCTCAAGCAGTTACAGCATCGTTAGATTGGCCTCCAGCACTTTTCTTCAAGCCTCTCCAGTTCCATAATCTCAGCATTAGTTTTCCATCTTGTTTTTAGACAATGAAAACAAAAAGCTGAAATTGAAAATACAGACCAACAAGAAAAATGTAATTTCATGAGCAGCAGAGCTGAGGAAGCCTATGGGCTGGTACCCTGAGACCTATTGTTCCTCCCTCCTCCTCGCATCTCTTTCTCCATCCCCTCTTCTAGCTGCCACCCACGCCTCTTCACTGCTCCCAAGGACATGGAGCAGGACCTGCCATGAGCAATGTACTATGGATGTCCTGAACACATCAAACAGGGGAGACCCAGTGAACTTCCCCCTGTGGCAGCCTCTCATTTCTGCAAAGGCATTGATTTTTGCTGTAAGCTTGTCAGAGATCTGCTATTGACCCTGCTGTCATGTTGCTTGAAATAGCCCATAAACTCAGAAGTCCCCGCTTGGACAAACAGAAAGATAGGGCATAAGTCAAATTCTTCCTGGAAATCAGGCTAAAAATTAGGTGCAAGCAGACAGCACAGTGCAAGAGGGCTGTGGGCTGGGTTTTTAATGGTTTTTCCTTAATTGTTCCACATACAGTAAATAATAATTAGGAAAAAAATCTGGACTTCTAAACCACAGGGATAACTTCCCTGCAGGCATAGCTGCGTCATGTTATCCAGCATACTCATGCCCAGGAGAACGTGACCCTTTGTGTCTGACCCTAAATCAGTCTTGGTGACCTCATCACTGAAATGTGTAGGTATGTGAATGACTTTATTCATAGAAGTAGCTCCTTAGGGGCCAACTATTGTAAAAATAACTATTCACATATTGAAATAGTTTTCAGATTGGTCTTGCACCAAAATGCGTTGCTGGGGGTTGAGTATATTTAATGAATACAACACCGTAGAGCCAGGAATTCTTGCAGCAAGTAAAGGAAAATGTGCTTTCTTATTCATCTGTTGCAGCTCTGATGTTGCCGTATGCAATAATTTGGGATCAGAGCTTTGAGGTTTGCAGAAGGAATGGAATATACAAGCAGTAATGAGTTGTGGGTTGTTGCTAGGCAGCAGGTTATTGCATCTTGGAGAAGTAGCCACGGGTGCTTGGTCCAGTGGGGCCGACAGCTCCCAGCCCTGCTCCCCCTCATTCGTGTGATATCCACAGCCAGAAGAGAGCTTGAGAGCTCTAAATTTCATTCCTTGCCAACTAAAAGAAGCTCAAAGTTAAGGTTCTGAGGACTTTAACATTTAATCATCAATTCCAAGCTTCTCTGCACTCTCCATTTCTGAATTCAAAGCCTGAATGATTAAAAAAAAGGCAATTACCAATTATCTTCTGTTGAATCTGGTGATAAACCCAAAATCCACCATGCCCTGTTTTATGTTCGTATTACTCCATTTTCATTTTAATCTCTAGCATGATCTGTCTTTCTCAACCTGTTGCAGTGGAATTCAAAAGGGCTAATCCCAAGATCAAACAAATCACAGCCGCCTGGTAAAAGCATGCTATGAATAGAGATTTGTTTTCCAATTTCCCTTCAAAAGGCAAGCTTGGGTAATATTTCACCAAGCAAAAAGTTTTACGTGGTAGAAATAATTGCGAAGTTCAGCTGTGTGAAGAGTTGTTAGATTTGAGTCAAGGCAAGTCAGTGGCAATTGAAATTAGTGGGAGATGTGGAGTAGTCTTAAATTATGCAGAATAAACCTATTTACTTTGTGATCAAAGTAGTGACTTTGAAACTTAACGTTTTAAGCTTTGTGTTTATTTAAATCTTAGCTATTGTGTTTTTATCCTGTGAACACTGATGTTTTTCTCTTGGTTTTAGCCTACTTTATCCCCTATTATCAAGCAGTTTCTGCTGTCTGTAATCACAGCATTAAAGTGTCGTTCCAGAAAGAAACAATATCCCAAGTATTACGGAGAAATGAATGCTCCTATTGTGCAAAAGTAACATGAAAAGTCCATATTAAATCTGGCATGCCTGGTGCTCTGCTGAGTTTAGTTCCATTGTACAAATCGCTCAGTGTCAAATTTGGCTCATGTGAACATCCTGTGTCTTTGTTTTGGAAACAGAATTGGACTCATATAGATGTGTGTTGGAATCACTACTTTCATGTCTTAACAAAAGCATCTGTACCTGCAGCACACATCATTTCCTGAAGCCACCACTGTATTAAGAGTATTAAAAGGGAAGAAAAAAGAAGAATCAATAAAGCAAATATTATTGCTAAGCAAAAGCATTGTGAAAAATCCCTGCAGCAAGGTATACACTGAGTCATAAAATGCACGTGTAACAGAGAGTGCACCTCTTATCCCCTCTACAGTTCCTTGTCTTAAATTTATGCTCTTACAAAAGCAGTTAAATGTAAGAAATACTGAAATGCCGAGGCCAGACAATTACCTCTCTCTCTTATGCATAAGCAGCTTTAGGCAAATGTGGATGTTTTGTAATTACTGCCAGTTCTGAGTAACATGGGTGGAATTTTTATTTACAGAACCCATTTGTACCATCAAATTCTCTGTATGTTGTGACCTTTACATGAATACACGTAATCACGCTAAAATAACTGCTCATAAATATACTTTTTTGGCTGCAGAACTGCTTTTCCTTTGTTTGCTTATGCATAGTATTTGTCATGTTTACAGTCACTGAAGAATTTTCTGGCTATGTGAAACATTCTAGTGCTTTCAGAAACATACATGGCCTCTAAAATGTGAATGTCTTAATAACATGCTGTGAAGGGGTCTCTGAGAGCAGTGGAGGATCCTTTGCAATAGCTCTTTTGTATGAATTGTTTCTGTTAGTTACATCTTTATTCTTGAGAGTACTTTAGCTGCTCAGTGCTCAATAAGCCAAGTAATGGTACAATAGAATGAATCATAGAATCCTGGAATGGTTTGGGTTGGAAGGGACCTTAAAGCTCCTCCAGTTCCAACCCCTGCCACGGGCAGGGACACCTTCCACTAGAGCAGCTTGCTCCAAGCCCCTGTGTCCAACCTGGCCTTGAACACTGCCAGGGATGGGGCAGCCACAGCTTCTCTGGGCACCCTGTGCCAGCGCCTCAGCACCCTCACAACGAGAATAGGTAATAATGAATCTTAGTGCAAGGATCTGAACCAGGAATAGTATTCAGAATGCATTAAAATTAGAAAGAAGTGGGACCTGAAAAAAATTAAACGTGGCTTTGACTCTCCTCCTTTCTTTGTCTCTGTCTCCTGTCTGCCTCCTCCTTTGTATAAACTTCTGGCACATCGACTGCTCATATTTAAATGTTTTATTCATCTAACTCAAAAGTCAGTGCTGCGTATTTCTTACACAAAACAGCCTCCAACAACTGCCTCGCTCTTGGTTTGCATCTCCCAGAATCGTGGTGAAGTACATGGACACTACTGCACTGTTTTTGGCAGTGCAAAGAGATGGGTGAAAGCCATCCCACCAAACTGGGGAGAACCATGGAGATTCATGAGCACCATTCTTTGCTCATTGGCATCGGGGGGCACTTGATGGCTTGCTCTTTGTTTTCAGTTCTTCCTCTTGCTACTATAGGAATAGGAACCTGTGACACTTACGGGATCTCTTCTATTTCTACAATGAAGTTACTGAAGAAAAAATATGAAAGAGAATGTTTTGGCTATTTAACGCCATTATCCCTCATGATCCACCCTAATTCTCCATACCTTACAGATATCCTTTCTAATACCCTGGGTTTGAGCTCCCCATTTTACAAAGATATCAGTGGAGCTCCAACAGGCAACTCCAGTGACAGACTGTGTTATTTAGACTGAGGAAATCAAACCTGTGTCAGTTCAATCTTCCTGTGTGCTCCCATTTGAGACCTTGGCCTGAGTTATGTCCACAGAGCTGGGCTTTGGCAGGTTTGGAGAGCTAGCTAGTGCTCCTAGGGACTGAGATTTGTTAGTATAAGCTTGTTCTGCCTAGGGAAACATAGGAATGCATTCCCCCCACACCATTGAAAATGTAAAAATAGGGAAGAAATAGAAATAACCCTTGGAGGAGGGAGAGAAATTGAAAAAGGAGCAAGAGAAGAATCTACTTAATTTTGTCTCTGTGTGATGGATATGCTGGGGGTGATTTCCCACTTTATTAAGTGAAGATAAAGAATAATAGCAATGCATAATGAAATCACTATTTTTTCTGTTCTGCATGGGTTTCAAGATATAATTCCTGTGCTCTGTTTAGTCCCCTGATGAGCACCTTGCTTCTAATGGCATGGATAATGAGAGATTTATGACTTCTGGCTTTTTGATAGCAGACCAGAACTCATTTGTCCGTTCCATGGCGGATCCCGTAATCATCCCTGCAGGCAGCCAGCTACAGCTTCAAGGTGTGCAAGCAGGGCAAGATAATTCAGTTAACAAATCTCGTGATGCTACTTGTAATAGAAGAAAATCCATCCTGACATCTTAAAAAAACATTTTTCCATTTTGTTTACATAAGGAAGCCTGTTCAGACTAAAATGATTTCAGGCTGTTTCGCTTACTCTCATTTGAAAACCTTCCCAACAAAGCTGCCTTAAAACACTATTATCTTCATGCAACTGTGTTCAAGTACTTTCTTTTGTGGCAAAGCACTTGTTTGTGTTGGTTTAGCTTTTATTCACGACAAGAAAGCTTTCAAGTAAATAGTTGTCAGCTGCTTTCTTCTCCCCTAAACCTGTATTGCTGTTTGACCCCCATTGTAAGTAAGTGCATTGCAGGACTGAAGTACCCTGCGTTTGTCATCCTCTCTTATAACAATCTTCCAGCACCGAAAAGGGGCTGACAAGAGATCTGAAGGGGGGCTTTGGGCAAGGGCCTGTAGGGACAGGCCAAGGGGAATGGCTTTAACCTGCCAGAGGGGAGACTGAGATGAGCTCTTAGGCAGAAGCTCTTCCCTGTGAGGGTGCTGAGGCGCTGGCACAGGGTGCCCAGAGAAGCTGTGGCTGCCCCATCCCTGGCAGTGTTCAAGGCCAGGTTGGACACAGGGGCTTGGAGCAAGCTGCTCTAGTGGAAGGTGTCCCTGCCCGTGGCAGGGGTTGGAGCTGGAGGAGCTTTAAGCTCCCTTCCAACACAAACCAGGCTGGGATTCTATGATGGGTAAGCACAGTATGGTTTCTAGCTGTGTTTGAGTTATCAGGATGGCATTGTGTGCTCCTCCTGTATCTCTAGTGAAAACTGCAGTTTGGTCTTAGATGACGGTTGATGTCGAATCCTGAAGAGATGATAACCAGGTCTATTTTTATGACACTGTGGATGAGTAAACTCCACATGTGGCTGTGGGGCTGCCTTTATGCCTGTGCCCCATCTTCACTGGGATATTGCCTCTGGATCATCATCAGTACAAGACCTCATCTCTACTTGAATTTAACACCATTTCTGGAGGCTCAGGGTAACATCCCTGAAGGATGACAAGACTGTGCCAGTGCCAAGGCTTTCTGGAGATGCATCAATTTCTCTACTAATAAGTAAACACAGCATTCACCAGTAGATTGCCTTTAAATCAATTCAGTACCAGCAGGAACTTCAGTATAAGGTGGGATTTTCAGTATTTGCCTGTCTCTACTTTTGGTACTTTAGCTTCATTGTTCAGTTTTACTTTAGATGACAATAGTCTCTGCAATTTTATGATATTCTTTCTTTATGACACATGAAGAAGACCAGAAGATGTGGATTTGGTTCTGCTGTTCATTCTGACTTGGCTTTCATCTTAGATGTGTCTGTAATGTCCGGATGGCTTTTCTGGATGACTCACTTCAGATCTGAGGATGTGAGTGATGATCTCTCCCAGCCCTTACTGAGAGGCGGTGTGGTGAATCTGTAATGATGACTCTTTTCCTAGAGGCTTCCTCAGGTATTTGAATGTAAAAAGACACAAGATAATTTGAACAAAACTAATGCTTTAAACAGAATGAAGTATAAATTAGTTCCTCCAAGCTGATTTTAATGACGTGGTTTACCTGCTGATAACTTACAGTAGGAATAATGCACAGAAGGAGAAAAGGGTTTAAAAATAAGTCTTCATTGATGCCAAAGACATTGTATTAGCTGAGCGATTGCTCTGATACCTGACCCTGCAGCCAAGACATTGATGTCCTTTAGCTCTCTGGTGCCAAGTGGGGAATTTGAGTATTTTGGGGTATTCAATAGTGCTGACCTGGGGGCTGTAGGGATCCTGGCTGCCATGGACAGGGAGGGACCCAAATCCCCTCACAGGTCTCCTAGGTGGTGGTGTAAGAACCAACAGAAAAGACAGTATATTTGGTGAAGTTTCATACCAGTGTGTTTATTCTGTGATGCTCTTTTGTGGTGGTGTGAGGGAGGTGCTGGAAGTTCTTGGAGCCTCCAGAGCAGTTCATTTTGAGATGATACTGGTGGGTCAGAGAGGATGGCAGACCTGATCAGGTTTGGCTTGGAGCAGGGTGGAGGAGATTGGAAGAGTTGACCTGTATTTGAAGTTTGTCATCAGATGAATATGCAACTTTCATGACAAAAACTGGAGAAGAGGCCAAGGCCAGTGGTCTAAAGGCATTCCAGCTCTGCCGTGTCACTGGGGGTGTCATCAAACAACCCGCCCCAGGGTGGCAGCCTGTATATGTCTAACAAAGACCTGAAACCACTCTGCTCTGTGAGACCCCACTTGCAGCACTTTTACAGTTCTGGTGTCCCCAACATAAGTAGGACGTGGAGCTGTTGGAGCAAGTCCAGAGGAGGTCACGAGGGAACTGGAGCAACTCCTGTATGAAGATAGGCTGAGAAAGTTGGAGCTGTTTAGCCTGGAGAAGAGAAGACTGCATGGAGACCTCAGAGCAGCCTTCCAGTATCTGAAGGGGGCCTATAGGGATGCTGGGGAGGGACTCTTCATTAGGGACTGTAGCGGTAGGACGAGGGGTGATGGGTTCAAACTGAAACAGGGGAGATTTAAGTTAGATATAAGGAGGAAGCTCTTCCCTGTGAGGGTGCTGAGGCGCTGGCACAGGGTGCCCAGAGAAGCTGTGGCTGCCCCATCCCTGGCAGTGTTCAAGGCCAGGTTGGACACAGGGGCTTGGAGCAAGCTGCTCTAGTGGAAGGGGTCCCTGCCCGTGGCAGGGGCTGGAGCTGGATGAGCTTTAAGGTCCCTTCCAACACAAAACCAGTCTGGGATTCTATGAAAATAGCATTATTCATGGGCCATTTTAATGTGTCTCAAGTTCTGTGCAAAAACCCCAGATGGCTACAAACTGGTCTGACCTGTGCATGCCAAGTAGTTGTGGTACGCTATTTTTCACCAACACCCTCACCTTTGCAATCTATCTGTGTTTTAGCAAGCTGATTTACAAGTACATCTTTTCTGAATCATTATCTGAGTCGGCTGCCAGTTGGCCCGAGGCAGACATCCAGGCACTCGAGACTGGGAGAATCGATTCCAGCTGCACTCTGTAATTAGGAAAACCCTGGTCTGTAGCTGGATGTCCAGATGCTTTGCCAAGGAGCGTATCATTTGGTTCAACAAACAGTATTTGTGAGGGAAAAACTAAAGAGTGAAGACGTAATAGGACAAAGTTTATATGCCAGCAATTGCTCCTCTATTTCTCTTCCCATCTCCTGTTTGTAAGTTGGAGAGGTGGGTCATGGTGGGAAGGGAGGGTCAGGGGAGGTTAAACAAATCCTTGGGATTTCAACTTGGATAGAGATAAGTTTCTCATACTCCCCACAGGGATGGAAAGTACTCAAAATGCCATTTCTTTCATGATTTTGCACAGGGCAAAACTGAACTTTGCATTTTGTTGTGTAACAGGAATTACAGCGTGATGTGTTTTGTCAGCAATGAGAACTTGTATGAAAACACTTTGTGTGATAGGTCTCAGCTAAACCTTTATGCTCCTTGAAGTATCTTCATTCCAAACACAGGTTCAAGGTCTTCTTAAAGGTTTGTTGGTTGTTCCGTTGACATAAATTAACAAATGCAAAGCTTCCAAGTATAGATTTAATAATACCAGGAAAAATACTGGAGCATTAGCCGCCAATGCCATTTAGTCTATCTCAGCAACTAGATTAAATGACTTGCCAAAAGTCTGAGTGTTTTCCAGCAGTAGGATTCTTGTAGTAATATGAGAATGCCTTTGCACAGGGTATGGTACAAAATGCAACTCACAACTCCACTCTGGATGATTTAGCAAAGAAAAACATTTCCTCCTCTTCTTTCTCCAACCTCATTTCTTCCTATCTCTCCTGCTCCAGAAACACTACTTTTTAAAGTTATACAAGCAAGAATTAACCAATACATTCCCATTGTATGTGAAATTGAAAGGTCTTACCTACAGATTATTGCTAACCACAGGAGGTTACTTTGATAAGAACAACTTACATATTATATGTAATTTATGGTGTGGACTTTGACAGCTTGTTCCTGTTTGACCCTGTAGCACTCAGTCTTTCTCTTGTGCTGAAAACACATTGAATGAAATTCATGAAAGGCCATCTGGCAAAGCATGGCTGTCTGGATCTGATTCATCTCCAGCCAGCCTTTTAGATTTCCTTGGACACTGGTTGATGTTCACAAGTTGATGTTCTCCTCTTGTAGCTTTCCAGCTCGATCTAAGACAACTATGGTTTTCTTACTGTAAAGTATTCAAGGAAAATATTGATAATTTAGTGGAAGTTTTCACTTTAATTGTGTACTTTTTTTTCACCAAACTTCTGCATTTTTTTATTTGCCTTAACTCTAAGAATTTCTTTTTGATCATTCTCTGCATGTTATTCCCTATTTAAAAGCAAGGTTTAAAAAGCAAGACAGCATATGCAGCATTTCTTAATCAGGAAGGTATTCACACGTAATTCACCAGAGCAGTGGTACATTGAAAATAAGCTTCTCATAAGGCTCACCCAGCAGTTGCCCCTATCCCACTTCTGGTGGGTGCAGGTGGATTTTGTCCTTCAGTGAAAGCACAGCACCACCTTCTTACTGCATACCACAGCAGGGTTAAGAGCATGCTCCAAGGGCATCTCACCCATGTTCTGTGCTAGCAGTTACCAAGATCCAGTGCCAGATCAGGTTCATTGAATTTTCACTGTCTGCAACCACAGTTCACTTCTTTGCTAATGAAAACGTGTAGTGGGCCCTCTGCTCCGGCTATTCTCTTTTTCCCCATACTGTGACTAATAAGTCCAGCTGTTTTCTCTGTTGCTCAGGACTTTTCTGTTGCTCAATGACAAAAGCAAACCTCCCTTTTCTTTCATACCTGCTATGAAAATATACACAGGGGCATTGACATCTTGGAGCTGTGCCGCTGAAGTATACTTTAGTATGCTTTATTAAAGCCAAATGTTCATCAAGCATCTTGTTATGTTTTATGATTGCTGTTCTGTCGTAGGACTCAAGGAGAGATCTCAATGGGGAACAGACCTGATACCTTCCTCCTCCTTCAATTCTACTCCTTAGCTGCACCCAAGATGAAGCCTGCTACGGTGGATATGTTTTAATGAACACTTCTTAAAGCGGAGCTGATTTATATTCCTTTGTTAATATAATGTTACATGTAAAGTGAAATTCTGCTTAGTAGAAGATTAGCTTCTGTGGCAGGCTGTCTGAGTGAAAGAAAAGTAGTGCAGAAGGTCTTACCAGTGGTGTGACTTGTTGCCATAAAGCAACAGCGAGTAGTGTCAAGAGATTTCAGTCCAAATAGAGAATTTTTGACAATTAATTTTGGATGCTTAGTACAAAATAGAAAGTAATGTAATTTCTGGCAAAACTGTTGACAGCAGATGTAATGCTTTGTTACAATAGCCCAGACTCCGTGTTATGTGGAAATTAGCTCTGAGTAAAAAGCTGCAGACAAGCTAGAGCTCAAAGAACACAAAAGATGTCAAAAAGAGAGACTGGTCATAGAATCCCAGACTGGTTTGGGTTGGAAGGAATCTTAAAGCTCATCCAGTTCCAGTCCCCTGCCACAGACAGGGACACCTTCCACTAGACCAAGTTGCTCCAAGCCCCATCCAACGCGTTAATGTTATAGGTATTACTGAACTAGAAAAGTCATGATGCAATAGAATTTGTGAATATGATGTAAAATTACTGTAGTTCTTTAAATGTGAAGGTGACTTAGTTCAAATGAGATTAAACCTGTAAGCATCCAGCCCATTAGTGTGCTCATATGTGCTACTAGTTCTTCAGATCACAGAAAAGTGACATTTGTTGAAATCTCCATTTCTCATCTTCCCCAAGTCTTCCACACCCATGCCTGAAGCCATGGAAATCAAAAGCAGAGATATTCAAGTTCTGGATCAGCCCCGAATGCATTGTGAGGTTGCCCATGAACACATCTCAGCAGCAGAATCCCGAGGGTCTTTCAGGTCCCTCTCCTGGGACGTAGGAGAAATAGGATCCCTCCGATAATCACATCTCAGGACAATCAGATCATTTGCAGTAGCTCTTTCCTTCCCTCTTACACTCAATTTAAGCCCACGTTTTTCTAACACACCTCCTCCAGGACTCTGGAAATAATCTTATTTCCTCTGTGTTTTCTCCCCAGGAGGGACACAAAAGCAATGGAGCCCTGACGGTCAGAGGACATGCACAGGCCTTCGGCGGCAGAGTGCTGCGGAGAGCAAACCAAGCTCTACCAAGGTAAAATAAATACATTATGTTTCGATAGCAGTCAGCAGAATGCATTCAGGTTTCAAAAAACAATCACTGATTGCTGAGCAGTGTGTTTGGACATGGGTTTGTTTAGCTACGCTTAGCTTAGGCAGCAGAAAGGCTACGTAAAACGAGGGCTAAATGTCGCGATTCTGTGTGCTCGTGGTGAGGGGTGAAAGAAGTTGCAGAGGGGCTCTTTTTGGAGGAAAGCTGTTAAAAACACCCCAGGAGAATAAATCAAGTAGTTTCCAAATATCAGTACCCTCTGTCTCAGATAAAGCCTGAGGTTTTCAGTTCGCCACAATTACTTTGCGTTAGTGCCTATTTTTTACACAAGATGCAGTGAAGCTTGAAAGCTCCCAAAAGTATAGGATTAGCTGGTCAAACCCTAAAGATCCATTTCTATGCCAGAGATTGGAAGGAGGCAATAACGCATATACTAAAGCAGAGAAAGGAAAAGTAAATAAGTTTAAATACTGGTGCTTTAGTTTTAGGCTAATCAGGAGCATTTTTTGCGTGCCTTTGGACTCTTGCAGGATGTCCCCATCTGTGCAGCCCTTAACAAAATAAATAAATGTCAAATTAACTACTGAAGCATGAGAGATGGTTCCTAAATAAAGTATTTCAAGGAACGTTCTTCTTTGGTGCTCTGTAGAAATTTCAGGGAAGTTAAGAGATTTGGAAGGCGTGCAAAGGTCTTAAACCTGTAGGTAGAAGTAAACGCGGTGCTGAAAAATATGAGGCAAATGCTGTTACAAACCAGGAAAGAAAGAAAGGAGGAAGAAAATGCTTTCCCTGGGGCTGTGAAATTATTGAATTGTCAAAAGCACAGGCAGCTGGTTTAAACAGCTGATAAAATTTACTTGCCATTTCACCTCATTAATGAACTCTTGCTCTACCTCTACCTATTTGGGTTCCCAAATCATCCTTCCCAAGTTACAAAGGAGACCATTTTCTGTGCTGTTTCCATGCATGGAGGACAGGAGCACAGGAATGGTTTTCCCCATGGGCTTTGGTGCAGTGTCCCACCTCTGGCACCTGTGAGGTCACAACTCTGTCACTCAGAGAGTCTTCCTTGAGGAAGAAGAACATTATGTTTTGTGAAACACTCGTAAAGTGCTGGAGTTGATTATCAGATGATAGACACCCAGATGAATGACCGAGATGAATTCATAACAAATAGGAGCAGTGCAGTTAGCAAAAAGCACCTAAACCTCAAATGAACTTGGATAAGCTTTCATTATGAAGCTAATCCTCAGATTTTGCATGCCAATTCAATGGGTTTTTTTTCTATTAGGATCAAGAGATCTAGGAACACAGGGCAGGAGCCATCAAATCAGCCAATTTACAGCAGTCAGCGAGATTAGGGCAGATGCTTTATTGCATGTGACTTTTGTGACCAGTGTTGATAATAATAGCAGGAGATTTTAAACTCAGGTTTCCTCTTTGTCTGATAGCTTTAATATAAGAGCATCTCCTTTGTCACATTGAGTGAAATAATGTGCACTCTATCAAGATAAATGCTTATTGTCATGGTTGGAAAAATGAATCCAGGCCAGTGTCAATCAATCTTGGACATGTGTGGGTTTACATCATTGATAGGTGCCGCCAGGTAATCATAAGCAAGAGGAAACTAATGAATTAAAATAGTATCTGGAGCCCTTGGAGGTAATTATTTCAGTTATAGGTAGTGCTTATGGAGAAGTTTTTCCATGCTTATAACTGGTGAGGTTGTAGTTTAGTGATGCCCCTGGTGCCTATACGTCCTCTGCACCATCTGATGGCACACATGGACCTTCAGGCTAATAAGCCGTAATATACTTAAATGCATTTTAAATTCCAGCAGATAATCATGAAAGAGCAGTTGAGACCCTGAAGCTGGCAATTGCCTTTGACATGTCCATTTTTAAACAAATAGAGCAGCCACAAATCCTAACTGCTGTGATGGGCTAAATATTGAAAACAATAGAATACACATTTTTCATGTTAATGTTTTTGTACAAGGCCAATAAGGTTTTCACTGAATTCTTCCAGGCAATTCAGAGCTGATTTCAAGAGCTTGTGCTTTTGAATGACAAAAGTTAGTATGAATAGGAAGTCAACAAGAAATCTCAACCAGAACTGTCTGGTGTGATAGATGGTAGATGAGAAACTGATACATACATTATGATAGATTACGTTGGTAATTTGAATCTTTTCATTTGCAGGAATCTCTGTCATCACAAAATGCAACTATTTCACCAATAGTCATTTCACAGATGGTTGATGAGAATAAATCTAAAGAAAACTGGACCATTTCACCTATGCTGTCCATGATCCCCCAGCCCAGTGCTTATCACACGAAGGAGTCTTTGGCTAAACATGGTGCAGTCAACATTAACAGAGCATTTATGGTGCTTCCCAGCAGAATAGAAATTCAGGCATCTTTGGGTGACACCACGTCTCCATTGGAATCTCCCATCACAGAGGAAAAACAGTGTCCAAACCAGCAGAAAGGGTTTGCCTCTATAACTATTACAGCCAGGCGTGTTGCTGCAGGCTTCAGTGACCCAGCACATGGATCTGGGGCAGTACAAGAGCCCAACGCCGTTTCCCCCACCTCAAGCAAAGTCCCCGCAGAGTCCCTCCATTGCTGGCCTCCACATGGACACACAAAGCACCATACCTCTCCATTAAAGATGTCCAAGTCTTGCTCACAAGTCAGTAAAGAGCCACCAAAGCAGCTTTTTGACTCTGGGAACAAGAACAGCGTGGATCTCCAAAGCAGTGATGGGAGACAGAAAGTACCACCTTCCTTCATCTCATGTGTCCACCTTCAGGTTACTCAGTGGTGTCCAAATACCATCTATTATTTAGACAAGTCGCTCAATGTGTGCATTGACCAACCTCAAATTAAATGCCAAAAACTTCATAGATCAGCGTTATCCCTCAATATAAATTGCAGTTTGTCTAGATTAACAGCAGATGGAGTAGATGGCATAGCTAATGGAGAGCCAATTGAGGAGATATTTCAAACGAAGCTCCTAGGAGAAAACAAAACTCCACTCAGATCAAACTTGAGTGCAGACTTAACAGAAAACAATGGAATTAATAAAGAGAAAACAAATGGAGGCTATTTGGGTAGTAAATACCCTGTACAAAGTGTCTTTGTCTCTGAACTTCCAGCATTTGTGGATACACCCAGAGGACCTAATAACGTAGTAACAGCAAAGGAAGATGATGGTAAGCAGTCTGACAGCTGTCACACTACATTTTCTCTCCAGCTTCCTAATTCAAGTGGTGAAGCAGGTAAGTAATTTCCATAAACCTCAGTCTGGTGGAGCAGAAGTTCAGGCTGGAACAGACCCACCACAGTGGTTTTATGTGAGCAGATAACAGTAATCCTCTGCTGCTGGAAAGGCACAGTGAGTCAGAGCACAAGCCAGACGTTTTCAGTTCCAGGACAACCATGAATATATTTGCCATGCTAGTGATGTGATGCAGGCTGCTCATCAGATGATACAGAAAGCTCTGCTTGTGTTTCCTGCATTAAACCTCTATTTTTAACCATTTATAACTATATTTTTTCGATCCTTGGAATACACAAGTGCCTAGTCCCTGAAAATAATCAGGTCTTTCTTTATATAAAAGCTGAATTTCAATGTGTGAGATTCAGAAGGAGATGGCTGCGACGAGCTTGGTTTTGTGCTCCTTGCAGTTAAAAATGATCTTGGTTTCTGCTTTTATTTAGAAGGCTATAGCAATAAGCCCAGGCTTTTATAATGAATGGCTCCAGGTATTGGAGCCATTGCAAGCAACGGCTTGCAAATCTTTAACACCTTTGTTTCGGGCATCTCCAAGCATTTTGCAAGCATAAAATTGTCTTTGCAACATTGCTTCTCAGGGAAGGGCAGGATACCATGGGGATTGCTTCATGCCCAGAGTGGTACAGCCTCTGCTGCACCGGGCTGTAGCAGCTATTTCACAGTGCACTTGGATAACCACAGCTGAGTTTATTGACTCTCCGGGAAGGGAGTGTGGATGGGAAGAATGTCAATGAGTGAGTCTGTTTTTTTTACCAAGAGCACTAAGGTTAAAACTTAACTCCCATGATCTTGAGCTAAGCTTAATTGCAATTGCCCTGTTCTTATATGGCCTTTTTGATGGAAGGGTCAGTATATGAACATAAGCTACTTCCTCAGATTCATTTATACCTTCACCTTCCCAGTGTGTAAATGGAAAAAGAGAAAGGTGAGAAATCACGTGTTGTCTTATGGGCTGGACAAGGTACAAAACCTGGGCTGCACCTCCCTTTGCACTTTCCTGTTGGCGCTGCACTCTGTGCTAGAGATCGATGGGGCTGCTCTCGCAGGTACCAAGGTGCAGACAGTGAGAAGACATTGCTTTGTTCTGAGGCTTTCTTTAAGACATTATCTGCAGAGACAGGATTTTCCACTGAGAAACCAGCAGTGTCGGTAATTCCAGAGTCAGGCGCTTAAATCAAAACTGCATGGGTCTGCAGGGTGAAGAAAGCCTGAGATAAAATACGTGTGATCCAGGTTTGCTGTTGCTGAAGGGGAGACGGAGCAGTGAGGAGCAGGAGAGAGAAGATGTTAACCAGTGCTAAAGAGCTGAGGGGAGAAATATGAAGGGGCATGGGTTGGTGAGGACCTTCCACAAGTGAAATTAAGCATTTCAGCTTTGGACTTCATCATGGTTTGAAGTAACAATGTCCTCCTGAAGTTTCCCTAGGAAGTACTGCATATTCAAGGCTTTGTTCAACACCCACTACGTTCTTTCTGCGACAAACCACAGAAACAAGGATTAGAATAATATTGAACCTTCCTTTGTGGTGGCCATGAAAGAAGCACTTTTACCAGAAGTAATTAGAAAGTGAAATAAGGCAGTGCTCACGGTTTTACTGAAAAGAGGAAATAAGTGAGATAACCAGCTGAGAAATACTGGGCTCGGAAAAAATCACTTCCACCTTTTGTGTACACAAGAATACAGGTGTAAGAAAACATGGGAAGCGTTACCTTTTTAACTGCTTCCACCTTTTGTGTAAGCAAAAATGTAGAATGTAAAGGTCTATATTTCTCTCCATCAGACCCTTTGTAATATATAAGAAGGTATTTATCAGCTTGCTACAACTTTCCTGTGTGACATTTGTATAAACAGCCAGAATAATGCTTCAAAACAACAGCCTTTCTCACCAGGATCCCCAAAGTAATGGGCTTTTGCATTGCTGTCACTCATGAAATGTGACAAGTTTCAAGAAAACTAGTTAAATATAGGAGACATCCATACTGCTCTTTAAAATGAAAGGCAGTTGGTATTAATATAACCTGGGAGAAAATGATAAAAGGAGTTCTATTTAGCTCCAAAAATGGGGGAGGTGGGGGCGAGAAGTGACCTCTTAGGTCCAATATTCCATTCTGGTGTGAATCTCACACTGTCCTATAGCCTGTGTGTTTTTTTTCTTGGACTAGTTTTAAATAGCTGAAGATCACAGTAATGGGACACTATGGCCTCCCTGCTTTTGGATGTGGCACTTCTGTGTATACAGCTCAAAATTACACAGCCTGTGTTGCAAGATGCTCTTTTACCAGCACAGCGAAATAACTACCCCATCAGCAAAGCCCTTTATACCATTACAGATTCCCAATTATTACAGGTATTTTTTCCTCCATTGCCTATTAGTTCAAATCCATTCACTTTGAGCTTTGGTTTGCTCTATCTTAATGCAATTAAATGTTTGTGAAATTAAATGTTTAAAAAGAAGGACTAATGAGAAGGGGCAGTGAGCAACTTCTGACATGGTGTTAATAGTTTATGATAGTTATCTTACAGGTGAAGAGCGTTTTGTCTGTCCCATTTCTGATGACCCAGAAAGTTTGAGTTTCTATTCACTTGCAGCTGCAGGCAATAGCCTCCTGCCAGCAGAAATACAAGTGGTAATAACATCACCGTGGTAGAAAAGTAAAAAGTTACTTTCAAGGCTAGACTTTTCTGTGTGAAGTATGTAAATGTAGTTTGCAGGATGTATAGGCTGCCTTATTAGGATCTGAAGTGGAATGAGCACCCAAATACCTATCTGCTTTACAGAAACTGGGGCCAAGTTTGTGGTTTCCTATAGGGCCAATTGAGTCATGGCCTCTTTGAAGTGTCTTTTTTTCTATTTTTTCATGTGATTTCACTAAAGTAATCATGACTCTACTTAGAATGCTACTTGCACTATTTCATGTTCAAATCCAAGTACTCAAGACTTGGCTTTGCATGGACCTGGACAACCTAATCTAAAGCCCTGCTGTCAGTAGGAGGTTGGTCCACATAATTTCCAGAGGTATGTATTTCCACAGTGTGCCACATATGAAAAGGATATTTTAGGAATATTAATGTAGATCCTGGGCTACGTTCATAGATGGTTGTTATAGTTATCCAAATCTCTCAGACTTGGCGTTCAAAGCCTTGTTTCATGCTACAGCATCCAAAGGATGAAATATGATTTTGTGATTTCACCCTCATGGACTGTATCTTCTACGGGCTCCAATGGTTTGGGTACTTTACTTCCATTATCTGGCAAGAATTTGGACTGTAAGTGCTGGCAAGTTTATGTTATATGTGAAGTCAGACTTGAACTGCAGGAGGACATAGTTGTAGGACCTACTGGCATTTCGTTGTAGTGAGTGGCTAGCATTTACATCCCTTGGACAGCTTAAGGAATGTGTGCCATTAATGTGAAATGGCCCACAGAGAGCCAAACGACCCACCTCAGAGATATGACCAAGGGTAAGCCTGGGCCAAGCTCCATGAGGTCCTTGTCACGGGTGATTGATGTGCATCACCCTCCCTTCGGTCATGGCTTTTAACAAGCTGTCAGAACTTGCTAGCGCTGCTTTTAAGTGAATGCTGCAGTTTCCTTTACTGTCTGTAGCTGATGTCTCATAAATACAAGGTAAGTTAAAAATGAAAAGATTAGTCTTGTTTCTGCTGAAGACAGGAACATATTTTATCTTAATTTCTCACCTGCCTTTTAACGAATATATTCCACATGAATATCTAGTTTTCCATCCATCTTTTACAATCTGTTACCTACTGGGCTCTATGCTGAATTACTAAAAAGGGGCAAAGAGAAGAAAATGGAACAACTTTCAATTTATTTTGATCTTTTGATTAAACAATATGATCGCTTTGCTGTGAAAGATCATAAATGCCAACACCTAAATTTATCCATTTAAGCTTAGGTAATCATTAAATTCCTGATGCCTGAGGGCCTTTAGAAACCTCAGCTATCTTATAAACTGAAATGACTTCTGCTAATGCTTCATCTTTTATAACATCTACACTTTTGGGTTGTTCTTCTTTTTTGTTGTCATGCCCAAAACTGCTGCGCTGAGTTATTAAGGAAGAACAGCTGAGGTGGAAAGAGACGTAACTCTAGTTTGAATGGTAGGTGCTGTGCTGGCTCCTGCAGCCCTTTGTTGAGATACAGAAGATGTGGAGGATGCACAAGGCGGGCAGGGGGAGATGGCAAAAGGCATCTTGCCAATCACACGCCTGTGTAAATGACCCACCAGTATGGAACTCAGGATTATGAGGTATGCGTGAGTCAGCAGCGGAAGGTGAATGTGACACAATGGTGATGGCTGCGACTGTGGGCACTAGGAACCAGCCCCACTGCAGGGGGTGTCTGGGGAAGGGGCTGCACCGCTGACATCTACTCTGCTGCAGAATTCAGGAATGAACTTTCAAGAAGGGGAAGACCACATTTAAAGCCGTGAACAAGACAAATCAGAGAGCTGGTATTGTCATTGCTTATACTTCCTTCCCAGAGAGAGCAGTCGGTGATTTGAAAACATAATTTACTTAATCAAAACAACCCAAGACAGTGATTGGAGAAAACTGAGATGGGATCTGGCCTTGTAGGGTGTTCAATGGCCCCAGATGATTACAGGCTCTCTTTCCTTCTTAACAAGAGTTTTATTATCAAGTGTTGAAGCCACCAGCATGATTTCTAAGGAGTAAAGCTAGACTTTCCTTTGTTTCAAGAGCTATTTTAATTTTTTATGTAGTGTGCATGTGTGTATATATATATATACACATATATATGCACTTGTACTGGAGTAAAATCAGAACAGCTGGTACTGTGGGATTTCAATATGCTACTACCTGCAATGGAAAAAAAGTGGTTTTGCTTTAAATACACATTGAAAAGCTCCTGGTATGTGAGACATTTGCATAGCAAGAAAATATGTGTAGGTCACCTTTGAACTAATATATACTCATGATTATCAGGACTGGCTAATGTAGGCAATCTTGAGACTGAAGGTTACTATTACACTATTAATAGTGTTTGCTTTCAATTATTAAGCAGTATTTGAAATGTTGTGATGATTAAATGTGGCCTATCTGGTGTTCTCACCTCCTATTCTGCTGATGGGAAAGTCGCCATGCAATAACCCAGAATACAAGATTAGTGTGTGTCTTGGGGGGGAAATATATATCTATATATATACATACACACATATACATGAACAAGATATAATCAGACGAAAGCTGTTCCTTACAATGTGGAATTTATTGTATAGAAACTTGAGTAGCTACAGCTGATGCTAATTGACTCTGCAGCCTGAGAATGTGTACAGCATCACACAGTAGTGATGGTGAAGACAGGAGAAATATGAAATATGACACAGAAGATTTTACTTCAGCTTGCACCTGCCAAACACAAAAAGCCAAATCTTCAGCTGATGTCAACCAATAGGAATATCTTCCTTCAGAGGAGTGACACTGATTTACATGAGCCAAGAATCTGGCCAGGGATGTTACTGACTTGGCATTATGGCCGTAGCAGCTGGTGCTGACTTGTTAAGAACAAAGGACCACATGCCAAAAAGCCCATTAAAAGGAGCTCCTTTGATGTTTCACTTCATCTGGTATAAATTTGAAATGGAGGAGGCTGTCAATTTTCCTTAGTCTAGACGTTTTGTGTCGTTGGGTCTGTGTTACACTGCAGGGTGACCTTTATGTACCATATCAGATACTGAAAAACTGAGGACTCATTCTTTATGGATGTTGAAAACTCAGGGAGGAACTGGCAGCCCTCAGTTACAAGTGACTCTGGAAGGCTGTCCAGCCTTTAAAACAGACCCAAGCCTGTGTGATGGGTAATAGAAATGCCTTTTCTTACCTTGGAGCTTTTTCAATCAATTTTTAGAAGGAAGGGAATGCCTCCTCTTCTCTGGAGTGCTCTTTCATGTTTATGGAGTACCAAGCTCTTGAGCTTTGCTCTTTGTTTCAAGTGCTTGATGCCAGTTCCCCCATAATTTGGTGTGATGAAGGAAGGGGTGGTGATGCTCATTGGGTGTAAGAGAAGAAGCAATGGATCAGTGTGAAGAGACATTTTTTTACTCCTTTATTTAGAAAACTGTGGGACCCAGAGGAGCAATGTAGCCTTCTGCCCTGTGGTATAGAAGCATAGATACTATTGGAGGTCATAGGCAACAGACATAAGCAAGAGGAATAGATGGTGCTCAAGGCTGTGTAAGCCAAAGCTGCCTCTAAGCTGGTTTCCACTGACGACACTGGTGATTCAATGGCACTGTGATGTTATGGATTTAGCTGTTCTTTAGCAATTTCTCTGCTGCTTTAGGCAACAAGCAGCCATGGATGGTTGGGAGGGATGGCTGTTTTGCTCTTGATTTTGTTTGGTTCTTTGGTGGAGGTTTTTGTTTGTTTGTTTTCACTTGTTTAAGGGCATGCCCATAAAATAGTTTGAAGTTGAAGGATCTCCTCACCTTCAGCAATCTGCCTGTTACAGATTAAAGGCTCAGTTTTATACCACAGGACGTAGCAATGAACTTGTTAGAAATTGTTTCCCTAGGAGACAGAAGGATGTCTTCCCTGTTCTTGATGTCATGCACAACATTTCTATGAGGAAAGTCATAAATTCGAATTATTTTCCCAAAGAGGATCATATTGTCTGTTGAAGAGCAAAATTAAAGTTCGGCTCTCCCTGTTTTGCGATGTGAAATTTAAGGGTTTTATTTTTCTGCTGGTTTCCATCTTGTTCAGGGTGGACACTTCTATCTTGAGTTGTCAGAGCTGGTAAAAATGTGAGACAATTTGAAGTGAAAGTCTCTGGAGGGGGCAAGTCACTCGTTAGCACTCAGGGCAAGCAGTGGACAACTGAATACTAGAATCATTAATAATTAAGAGGAAGAGATGGGCTGTGTGCATTCAGTGACTGCATTATGCCACTGGAAGAAAGAGCCTCATTTTCCCCTTATTCACACTTGGTTTAAAGTAGGAGCAGCAGTTCTGCAGTCTGAGTACTTGGCTCAGTCTTGCTGCGGTAAATTATCAGAAAGAACTGAACAAGTAGGTGTCTTGGGTATGATGAGAATACCAAGTGGTTGATACATTTCTTACCCTGAAAATCACTATTTAAATGTTCCGAATCATCCTGAACTTTTTCTTCTTTTAAAGCCACACTGCATCAGATTACTCCTTGAGTCCCTGCAATAGTGCCTGGTAGCTTCTAGCATGACATCCTTGAAATGCAACCATGGGTGTCTGAGATTTTTAGCAAGTGAATGTTGTAAAGAATGTCTTGAAAGTGTAGCTGCAAATTGCAAAGTATTTTCAATAACCACCCCCATGGTTCATAACAATACAGAGATCCCCTCAGTCTAAGAACCAGTTATCTGGAAGTGTTGGGTTTGTTAAAAACACAGCTTTGGTGTCACATGGCCAAAAAGGCATGACAAGAAAACCAATGATGACTTGAGGCATGAGTCTAAAACCTAATATTGATTATCTCCAATGAGAAAACAATCACAGAATCATGGAATGGTTTGGGTTAGAAAAGACCTTAAAGCTCATCCAGCTCCAACCCCTGCCATGGGCAGGGACACCTTCCACTAGAGCAGCTTGCTCTAAGCGCCGTCCAAGCTGGCCTTGAGCACTGCCAGGGATGGGGCATTCACAATTACCAGGTGCTTGGCCAGCCTCCAAATTATGAAAGATTTAATAAAAAGAGAATACTTTTTCCTTTCCTCCTGTCCCAGCACATAGGAAGAAAAGGGGGAAAATGTTAGCAAAACATCCAAATGCTCTTGTCAACCAGTTAGCTGTTGGGAACTGACTGGTGCAAAGCAGTTGAATCACGTCATGTGGGTGGATTACATCCTGACCACTGAAATATTCTGCAGCAATAACACACTCTCATGATTCAGAGTGTAAGATGATCTCCTGCAGGTGCCAGGCAGGAGGGTTTCCTTTTTGCTGGTGCAGTCATTGCAAATTACACCCTTGCTCCACCAACGCTCTCCACGCGCAGTCGGAGTCAGTGCATCACATCCCGTCCTGAGCAGCACGTTGCTACCCTATAGATCCCAGAAATTGTTTAACACCAAGAGGGAAGATTGATCACTTATTTGCAAAGTGTTTTGAGACAATGAGTTGGCAGTCACCACCACAGAGATGCTTAGTGTGAGGTGCTGTTGATTAGCTGCCTTATGGGATCGTTTGCTCTGAAGCCAAGTGTTGGACTACAGTAAAGCCTTCTCTAAACAAGCTGTTTCTCAATATCAAGAGGCTTTTCCTACTTTGGGCTGATTGCATGTTGAAGATTAATAGCTCTTAGGTACACTTGATAAGCTTTCTCTGTTCAATGATTACAACTTTCTACAGTCAAATATTAGCTTTTGCAAAGAGAAAGCATCTTCCTTCTGAGAACTGTGTCCACAGCTGTCAATGGCAATTAAAAAACCAAAAAGAGTGAGCTAGAAATAGCACAACCTTTTTTGTTAGAGATGACTTTTTAATCTGAACCTTTAGCTTGAGTTGTTATTGATATAACTGAGAGAATTAAGCCTTACCCCCACCAGGCAGAGCTGTTTGAAGAAGCATTAGTATAGGTACAATGACATGTTCATCAGGAGAAACAGCCTGGCTGATTGTCTCAGTTCAAGCTTGCAGAATTGCCTTGTCTTTGTGTCTTCAGATATAGAATGGAGCAAATGGACGAACTGGGAATGGACCTGAGGACATGGCCCAGCCCCAGGTTTTTATTTAAAGGTAAATCCAAAACCTCTCTAAGCATTACATTTTGAATAGGGAGCATGGGCAGAGTTGCATTACTGTCAGGATTTTTTGCAATTGGAATAGTTTCCATGGATGTTAATGCTGAAGAGCAGCTAGCACTCCCTCTTGCAAAAGAGCCATTTGACAAGCATCAGAGGGCAGTTAGGGATATAGATCTCCTTGCTGGTCAGCAGAAATGTTGGCAAAAACATCTGAGTTTTGTAGCACTCCTTGCCAGCTACAGCTTGTGCACTGATTAAAAGTGATGCCTTTTCCTCGGCAGTGATCTGAGCAATAAATTATCCATCCTATCTTCCATCCCTTGACAAACACTGAAATAACTAATAATATTGCCATTGTCCTCTATGTTCCCATTATTCTGTCTTACCAGGCTGTTGAGGTGATGTGGTCTGTTTACTTATATCTAAGATCAGGTGGCTTAGCTGTGCTAATACTTGATTCACTATAGGGATTGAGTCATCAGTCTTTGTCATCAGCAGGCTGGAGTCTTGGTTTTGGGTTACAGATCTCTGCTTGAGGCATGTATGGGCTCTGTACAACCTACACCTACATATGTCTGAGCCTAAATCTTGAAGAAGGTACAGAAGGTATAGTTTGTATAGGCTAAGAAAGTTGGGGCTGTTCAGCCTGGAGAAGAGAAGCTATGTTGGAGACCTCAGAGCAGCTTCCAGTGTCTGAAGGGGGCTACAAGGATGCTAGAAAGCGACTCTTCATCAGTGACTGGAGTGATAGGACAAGGGGCGATGGGTTAAAACTGAAACAAGGGAGATTGAGATGAGTTTTTACGGACAAATTCTTCTCTATGAGGGTGCTGAGGCACTGGCACAGGGTGCCCAGAGAAGCTGTGGCTGCCCCATCCCTGGCAGTGTTCAAGGCCAAGTTGGACACAGGGGCTTGGAGCAAGCTGCTCTAGTGGAAGGTGTCCCTGCCTGTGGCAGGGGTTGGAGCTGGAGGAGCTTTAAGGTCCCTTCCCATTCAGACCAGTCTGGGATTCTCTGATTGTAAAGTAGAAGTTGCTTACATTTAAGGAACATTAATTGCTGCTCCTCTCTCTTTGGGGCATAAGCAGCATCAGCTCTCACCGCAGAGGTCTGGAAGAGCTCAGCAGCCCCAACATAGGGCTTTTATTAAATTAAATTAAAAAAAAAATACCCTGCAGGTGGTCTATAATGTAAAACCTACCTACAGTGGTGATGTCTGATCCCATTAATGACACACAGTGAATCAACGCCGTGTGTCTCCTTCCTTGGCCCCCTCTTGTCAGGCTTGCTTGGTGGTCGGGGAGGATTTGTAGCGCTGCTCATGTTAAAATGAGCTTTGGCCAATTTCAAAGCAGCACTTTGTTATGAATCATCAAAAATCCACACTGAAACACTGGGAAGAGGGCTGTGTGAAAGTCTGAAAAGCTGCATTATCCTGTTGTAAAGTGAAAAGAGGGGAAAAAAGCAGTAACAATGCAAAAGGGTATGTTTGCCTGAATTGTGTGTCTTTCAAGGAAAGGCAAGTTTAACCTGCTGTAATGCAGGGTCACTTCCTGTTAGCAAAACCCCCTGAAGGGAGAGGGAGGAAAACGTAAAAAGATACTTTACAGCAAAACAATATAGTTCTTTTACTCAGAGATCAAGGATTTGTTTAAAAAAAAAGAGCTTTTGAAAGCCTACCCTTGGTTTTAGAGAATAGTTTTGACTCGTCCAACATCATATGGTTTTCAGTAAGTCATTATTTAAAACTCAAACTTGTCATCCTCATCCTTGCATAGGGCAAAAATAACTTTTCTCCAAACATAATTATGATCTTGCTCCTTAACTTTTTCTCCTGTAAGCAGCTGAACTTTTACAACTAGTATCTGCATTCACTGGATTTTATTAATGGAATCATTCTGCTTTCTGTTTCTTTGAGTTTGGTTCTCCTCTATCTTCCAAAGCATTACACTTACATGTCTTTGTTCATTAGTTTTAAAGTCTTTCTTCAGCTGGGATAATAGTAAAAACATATATTGCTAGTCATCCAGTTGCAATTCTAGCTAATCTCAGAGGGGCAGATATATTTCAAGTTTGGTGAGTGGGGATTTAGATACACAATTCCAGATAGGCTTAATGAGAGTAACAGTCCTAATTCCCCACACAGTACATTAAAACCAATCTCAAATGTACAGAGCGAAACTCTGTGATCCTACCTTTAAGTACCTTTGCTTTTTTTTCCCTATACATCATTTGCATCTGCGTTCCTTAGTTAAGGTAATTGACAGCTGCTTTGAGGATGAGGGAGTTGTTCTTATTGCCCATGTCTGCTTTGCTTTGCTGTGTTTTCCTGGGGACTGACTACGCCTGGGTGTACCTTTTGAAGGGAAAGGTTAATTCGAGTGGGAGTTAGAGCGAAAAATTCAGCAAATTGACTCTGTTATTATTCTGATTGCCTCCAATGTTAGACAAGAACAAGGTGCACCTTTTCTTACTGCCTTAATTAACTACCAAAGAAAAAAGCCCCACCATACCGTGAATCTAATAAGGATTAAGGTTCAATTTTAATATTAGCACAAGATCCAAGGCAGACACGTTTCATGCAGAAAGGATACAGAGATCTTATACCTGAATTGCATAAGGAATCCTGCTTTTTAACATTCTTTCTCACGCAACCTTTTGTTGGCCTAAAATGCTAAGCAGCAGCCGTTACATTTCCCTAATTTTAGACATCATTCCTAGTCCTGTTCATGCCTTTCTTTACTTCCTCTTCTAATTCACGTCTTTGTAGGGATTCCCCATACCTTATGGGCAGAATGCCATTCGTGGTGTTTCTTTTATCAGGGAAAGGGTGCAATACAAACAGGGTGCAGTATAGAAAGGAAGGCTGTCTCCATTTGTCCTAAATGTAAGAAAATTCCTTGGGCTTAATTCTCAGTTCCTGAAGGTTTCTGTACTTACACTTGGAAGCCAATATCCACAAATAGCTAGTTTGGTAGTTAGGAGTAAATGGAGTGTGAATACTTCAGGCAACTCTTCTTTCTTTTGTGCAGATTCGTGTTCTAAGATGTTAAGAGATGTGACTTATAGACAAGTCTTTCATTCACTCTGGTCTTCACTGTTTTATTCTGCTACCCATTTTCTTGCAGCCCATTTTCACCACCCTCACAACTGATTCTACAGTTTTGGATACTGATGCCCAGCAGCAAATAGGCTCTCCTGGGGACACCACAGTGGTTAAGCAATCCCACAGTCTTGGTGAAGAAGTCATTTGGCTTCACAACACACACATTTGTTGCACAGACTGTTTCTTGATATGAAGGCAAATTATCTCCTACTGTGATGCTGCCTTGGAAGAGCAAAAACTCTTTTCTCCTTTCCACTTTCTTTTCTTCCCCTCTCTGATTTCTGCTGGCCAGTAAACTATTTTAATTTAAAAGATGATTTAAAGAGATAATCTGTTTTCCATTCGATTTCTTTCTGTGGTTTAGCTCTCCTCTTTTTTTCCCTCCTCTATCCTTCTAGTATCTTGGCTGACTTTGTGAAAAGACTTCCTCCTCTGCTGCTCTGCAGTTACTTAATGCTACCTGCTGCTTTTTTCATCTTCTCCTACCGTGCTGCTTGTTTCTACCTCCTCCCACTAGGACTCTTTGATGCCCATGACCCCATTAATCTGTCCCAGTGGGTTTTTTTCGCTCTATATGTCATAAAATATTTGTAGAAACCAGTGTATAACTGCAGGTATGGGTTTGGTCAGGGATTGGAGGAGGAAATCACTGTAAATGCATGAGCTCCAACTGAGTGTATGAGCAGAATCAAGTCTATCCAGTTTGTTGAGAGTACTTGCACCAAAACTGTTTTCATCTGGGGAGAGAGCTAAGTTTTGACAAAAGATAAGGCAAATATTTGCAATGTGTGAAAAGCAAGGAGAAAAATAAGTTATACCAGAGAGCAGAGGGTGTGATTGGATGGTAGCCTAGAATTTGGGAGCTCTATGTGCGCATCTTTGCTTTGACCAGATTTTCTGTATGGCTGTGAAATTGCTTAGGATGGGGTTTATCTCAATGAATTTAATTAGAAGAAAGTTGGGGATCTTTTTATGTCTATGCTGATCTTCAGGGATCCATCATTAGAGGATCCCCTGAGAAGGTGGCCCCTTCTCCCTGTATGGGAAGTTACAGAAGGGAACTTCAGATGTTAAAAGCTTTCTGATCTGCATGGTAAGGGAAAAACACTAGACGCTGTACCTTAATTGCCTCAGAAATACAGAAGCGTGAGCCATTCAGGTCACTAAGGTGTGTAGGAGATAGTCATTTTGTGTCAAAGAATATTTCTCATCTACTGTGAGTGGATTAAGGATCAAGAAAGTGAACTGAAAACTTCTCGCACAGCACTGCAGGATCTAATTTTACTTAAGGACTAGGAGATAAGGAAGTGTCTAACATGACTTTGAAGGTCCCTTCTAACCCAAACCATTCTATGATTTAACAATGTGCCATCTCACTCTTTCTCATCTACTGAGAAACAGAGAAAAACTCTTCTAACCTTCATTTGCCTCAATGCCTAATGTCCTCAACTAAGACATTGGGAAGAAGTATTTGGAGAGGTGCAGCTGCTGGCAATGAGTCAGCAAAGAAAGGAACTATATTGCCACTTTAACAAAAGCATTTGCCATGAAACACCAGTCATTCATTAAAGGTCTTTTATCCACAATATAGAACAGGGCAGTCCCTGCCTAGTTTGAGTTTATGGTTAGGTCTGAAATCGGTTGTTGATTTTATCCCTTGTACCTCCCAAATTTCTTGCTTGCCTTCTTTCAGAGATTTTTACTAGCTTTTGATAATTTCCATCTACATAAATCTTTAGGTCCCAGGTCAGCCTAGGACTGCCAATAGGCAATATATGCACATCATTGAAAAGAAGGAGCAGGGTCACGCTGTGTGTCTGGCCATGAGAGTGCCTGCCTACCAGGGACCGCTGCTGAGTGGTTTATAGGGACATGAAACAGTTCCCATCTCCTCCTCCTTTCTTTCTGCTGTCTCCAATACTTTGGATTTCATTTGGACACTTCTTTGTATTTATTTGCCTGCGTTTTCAGTTTTCCAGGGTTTTGGTGGCAGTAGTGGTGGTCAGGCTGAGCCATCCTTCAAGGTGTGTATAGCACAGAGCTTCCCCAGCTAGCTCTGTCACTTTTGGCCTTGGCAGGGTCCTGCAGTTGTAGGTGCTGTGCAACATCCTTCTCATCAAAAAGATTTTAGGCAAAAGTGTGTTTTGTACAAATCGGACCCTTTTGCCACTGGTTCCTACTGCACCTTTGCACAGAGGTAGAACAGGGCACTAGAAATGTTGGAGACAAGAGATGTTTCTGAGGCAGCCACTCAATTACACAGAGGTTAAAACCCCGATCCTGAAACTACTTGATCCTCAGTTTTCATCACAGCCACCATTGAATCCATAACTATAATTTTGACCAGATTTAACCACTCTAAAATATTTCTTTCAAGTGAGTAAGAGACAGGACACATAGGATGGCTTTTTGTCAGAGGTATCTTGACTCCTTCCATGCTGCCCATCACAGTGTGTTTATATTATCTAAAATGGCAGTTTATCCTCTTATTTCTTTTGTTGCAGTACAGCTGCATGACAGTCATGATAATATTTCTATCGCAACTTTCAGAATATACCACTGAAAGCAGTTTCGTAGGAAATAGAAATTATGAGGACTGGAGGGCTCAAAGAAAAATGCTCTTATGTTATAGAATTTGGGTTTTTTGTCTTCTTTTTCACAGGAACGCTAATGTTGTCGGGAAACAAGAAGAATCAGTGCAACACAGGTGGGAGCAGCACAACAGACTCTGGCTGTCTTCCAGATACAGCATCCACAAAGGCAGTTGCTGTTGCTAGTGATGGCTCATTGAGAAAGAGAGATCCCTCCAAAGGCACCTCCAGATCCAAAGGGATCCAAGCACAGGGCATCCTGAAACCAAAAAACTCTCTCTCCAGAAGCTTGTGCAATATAACAGCTTCATCAAGAACCCCCCTGGAAGAAAACATGCATAGGGAAAACCAGCTCCTAAAAAGTAAGGTACAAATCCTACTGTGGTTGTTAGGAATATGGTTTCAATAATAAGATGAGATCAGACTCAAAGAAAAAAAAAGTGAAATAATGGAAATTCAGTCCATTTTAGTCCAGCTTTAAGTGCTGAGCATGAGTCATCTGGTGAGAGATCAATCTACTAATCTGACTGTATACATTGCTATGGTTAATAGAAAACAAGATTAAAATGAGAACGATAGGCTTATTTTGTAAGTAGGTTCAAGGCAATCTTGAAAAAACATTAGAATTGCAGAGTCAGGCAGCCCCAGCTCAACCAAAAAACACCAGGAATGAGGTTATTTTCACAGCCTTGTTCAGACAGCTTTCACTTCTGCAATCTTTCTCTTTTTTGACACAACAGCCTGAACTATGATCATCAGCAAGGTTTCAGCATGTAAAATGCAATTTCTTGTAGTTCAGCACCAGTTGGGATGCCTTACTTCCAGCATTTATTCATAGAGCTAAAATAGGGATGACATGAGCAGCTGTATTTATGCATAAGGTATTTTTGCAGGAGACAACTGAGATATCCTGTAGATTAGTTTAGCTTTAGTATTAATAGTTTTGTAAGAAATTTACCCCAAAATTACCTTTAAAATGCTTTTCTTCTCAGAGTGTTTTTTCTTACAGAATTTTTTGTAGGCAGGTAGGCAAAACTTCCTCATTATTGACTATAAAGCTACCAAATATAAGAGCTATTTAAATGAGAGAAGCCTATGCTCTGGTTTCAGTGCCTGGAGTAAAATCATGCCATTTCCCTAACTGGAAGTGACTTAGATTTACAACAGCGAAGCATTCACTGAGATCTATCAAAGATAAAGTTAATCAGCACCTCTGTAAACCTGGCTTATCGAGGAGTTTAATTTCATGTTCACAGGCTTCAATGGTTTTTCCTTTCCCCCAAAATGCTAACAAGAACAGTATTAGGGAGGAAATACAGTTCAGGCTTTTATAAGGCAAATGTACCCAACACAGATCATTTTAATATGTTTTTTAAGTACAATATAATATGTACAATATGTCATAAAGAGGAAAATATTTTAAGTTTATTGTAACCAAAAATTGAAATAAAACAGTAATGGGCTTTTTTCCCAGATATTTAGTTCTAGAAATCAAATTATTTGGCAAGGAAGAAGTGCTCCAGTATGACTTTTCAAAAGAGTTCAGATGGAGCTCTTCTGAAGTTCCTTTGCTAGTTTGGATTAATTCTGTCCTCTATATGAGAGTCTTGTCAGCTCTGATTTTTGCCTCTTTTGGTGCTAATTTTGAGGGTATCGGTCACAGAGCATTAAAGTATAATTACAGCTGTAGAAAATAATCTCTCTTTTTTCTCAATGTGAATTGACAGCTTTTCTAATAATATAATGCATATTAACCTTTTGTTTATTATTTGTTTCATGGAGTCTTTCCACTGGCTAATGTATATATAGAAACTATAAGAAGCAAACTGTATTACCAACAAAGATCAAAACGAGAGTAGCGTTTATGAAAGTCTCAGTATAGTCAAAAAGAAACAATGTGTGCTTAAGGTCCATAACAACATGATATTTCCTACTATACGTGCAATAAGTCGAAATGAACTCAAGCTACAAGTCGCAGCATGATGTCTTTGCTTTCCATGATGCAACTGTGTCACAGAAGCATCTTGCTTTTGGGAAGCAAATACCAGCAAACGGAGCTAAACACCCGAGCCATTTAATTGTGCTTCGATGTGATGTCTGGCTTAATGTGAAAGATGCTCTGGGTGTCACAGGGCAGCGAGCAGCACCTATGATTAGATTTGATCTATTCTGCTTAATGAGGCCTATTAATAATACCTTGGTATTCTTATTTCAGAAATTGCCCTCTCTGTCTAATGAGGTGGAGAGCCCAATAAAAAATTAACCATGCACTCTTAATGAACTTTTAAATCTCTCCAAGGCGATTATGAATTCCATGGTTCAAGTGACAAACTGAAGGAGCGTGAGGAGGAGGATGAGCAGGAGGGAGCCAGCAGGGTAACGCTATCCATGGCTCACTCACCAGATGCTACTCATGGGCAAAGTGATGCGCTCAGGCAGCCAGAAGCCAGCTCCCAGCCTGAGAAACACCCGCCAGCCCCACGGACACTGCGGGTAAACATCCATTCACTGTGTTTAACAGGGGGATTGGTTTTGTAATTATTATTTTTCCTTTCTCTTGTTATTTTTATTTTATGGATATTGTTTATTTCCTGGGACATGGCTGAGGGAGGAATCATAGAATCACAGAATAGTTAGGGTTGGAAAGGACCTTGAGATTACCCAGTTCCAACCCCCCCTGCCATGGGCAGGGACACCTCACACTAAAAATGCCACCCAAGGCTCTGTTCAGCCTGGTCTTGAGCACCATCAGGGATGGAGCATTCACAACCTCCCTGGGCAACCCATGCCAGTGCCTCACCACCCTAACAGTAAAGAACTTCTCATTATATCTAACTGAAACTTCCCCTGTTTCAGCCTGAACCCATCATCCCTTGTCTTATTGCTACAGTCCCTAATGAAGAGTCCCTCTCTAGCATCCTTACAGGCTCCTTTCAGATACTGGAAGGCTGCTATGAGGTCTCCACACAGCCTTCTCTTCTCCAGGCTGAACAGACCCAACTTTCTCAGCCTGTCTTCATACGGGAGGTGCTCCAGTCCCTGATCATTCTCATGGCCTCTTCTGGACTTGTTCCAACAGTTCCATGTCCTTTTTCTGTTGAGGATGCCAAGATTTCCTTGGTTGTCTGGTTTTAAAAGCTGCCCGTTTCAAGCCCCAGCTGCCACTCCTGCAGAGGAGCATGTTAAAAATTCAGGGATTTACAAATTTTCCAAAGACACTTTTGAAGTTGTACCTCAAAATTGCCAATTTCTATGAGCAGCCACCATAGGTGCGGATAGGACCCTGGGCTGATACCGAGCCCCAGATGTGCTTTCTTGTCTTCTCTGGTGCACGTTAAAGACCAATCTCCACTCATCCTTTCTGTCCTAAGACATTCCTAAATGTTGAAGCAGCCTTTGACTGGAAAGCATTTTGCTTCTGGCTCATCTGTGAATAGATCTGCATGACAATCTAAATAAACTGGAAAACTTGTGAACTGTCAGTGACAAGCTGCTTTGGCGATAGGGTGAGACAAGGAAATAGGCAAAACATCAAGAACTTGGATTTGGATAACTTATAAAATATGTGACTCAAAACATATAAACATAGAACAATATGACATATTACATATAAAAATATGTAAGTCTAAAATATGTAATTCAAATATGTGTTCTGGAAATCGGGGTTTTTCAAAGGTTCTCCTTTGTCTGATGTGGTAATGTCACACCAAGGCAGCTTTCTGACTGTGAAAGGAAGTAAAGACAGATGGAAAGGCAGTTTGCTAACTTTAGTACAGATGAGCAATCCCTTTCATTGATAATCTCTGACTGAACCCAGTTAGATGCATATCACCTTTTTCCTTCATTTTGACTCTTTCCAATGAAGCAGTTTCCCTGTTTCTTGGACGTAGTAATCATAAAGGTCTTTTCCAACTTAATTGATTCTATGTAGGAAGCATTAGAAATCCACAAGCCTCAGTTCATCTGTCGTTCACGAGAAAGGCTGAAGAGGCTTGAAGAAATGGTCCAGCTGAGGAAAGCCCAGCAGAGAGAAACTCCTTCAACCAACCAAGGAGCTCCTCCTCGCAAGTCTGCCTCAACATCCACTTCGAGCAGAAGAAAGCAATTCACTGTTCCTCACCCTCTCAGTGGTAAGCTGAATCGTGACCAGCAGCTGGTCTGTAGCTGTCTTTAAACTCTTGCCACATTTATAGTGTTTCCATATTAATTTTGTGACACGTTTCTGTTTCACCCCACCAATGCTCCAGCATCTGTCCTAATACTCAAAGCAGAAAGTTTCTGAAGCACAGAGATGGGTCAATAGGAATAAGACCTTTTCTGTGGCACTGGAAGGAGACCACCTTGGTGCCTTTCTGTCATTGTCACATGCAATTGTGTTCAGCATGGTTCAAGTTGCTGCTAGTTGTAGAGATGATAGCAATAAATAGCATTTCACACCTCTCACAGCTTACAGAAGGAATAGTTGTAGGGAGAGAAGTGACAGGTAAAGGGATAGGTGGGATTTGGGAGTAGGAGTCCCAGTCCAGTCTTCATAGCAGCTTCAGATGTGGACTTGCCACTTGACTCATGGAGCACTCAGCAGCGAGCTATCTGTGGAAGAGCACTTGTTTGCCCAGAGCTGTGTGCACGGCTTCTAAATCAGTGCATCTAAACTCTCTGATTTCCTCATTCAAGTTGATTATGTTGGGCTATTACCCTAGTGGTAAAAGGACTTAATATCCAGCGAGTAAAATAGTTCTCTCTAAGAAGCTCCCTCCCAATAGTACTTCTGTAAATATTATCTAGACACAGGATATTCAATAAATTACTTTTGATTTTCTTTCTTTTTTTTCTTTTTTTTTTTTTATTTTAATTGCCATCTGGCTGTTACTTAATTCAGTTGACTAAAGGAAAAGATTGATTTGATTGATTGCCATTGCTCTTTACACTTTGGTTTTAAATCTGGCTGTTTGAAGCCATGTTATTCCTCTGAAGAGTAAATCAATAGAAAACACTAAATGAGATGGGCCGCCTGGAACAAGCAGGAAAGAAAACCTTTGATGTCCTCAACACTGGGAAACACTTCCTGGGGAATGAGATTAGGTGCAGGAAAGCTGGGTCTAGTCCCCATCTTGGGCTCTCTTCCTGCTTTGCATTGCAGAGAACCAATTGCTTTCGCTACAGCTGTGCTGTTTGTAGTGGTATGATATCATCTATCTTTCATCAGGTAGGAAATGTGTTTTTATAGTAAGAACTAAATAAACAGAAGTAAACAAAGCACAAAACACAAGTTGTATTTAAAAGACTCGCTAAAATCCATTCCCTCACCTCCATTATCCAAGTTAATTTCCCTGGGTTGAGAGCTCTGGGGGCCGCACTGCCCTGCAGTGCTGGGGCTCTGCACCAGCACCAGGAAGCTCTCCCAGCAGTGGCACAGGCCAGGAGTTAGTCATATATCTTAGAAGAAATGGCAAATATCTCCCCCTTTGGTTGGCTTCGACAGTCCCTCAAACCATTCTCCAAATACATTATGAAACAACAAAGAAAGGTTGAACCTATTTCTCCTGAAATTATAATTAAAGATTAACTTTTATGCTTGCTTAACGAGCAATAAAAGCATAATATTGAAATATATTAATTATTCAAGTAAATTACTATTTCCCTCTTTCAGCGGTTAGTCTTTAAAGAGAAATTTGTCTAAAGAGAATCTTTAGTTTCTGCAACCCATCTGCCCTCATGTAATTTTCTGTTTGTGAGATCTTCATATTTTTGTAATGACAAAAGTGTCACTTTAAGCATAACTGTGATTAATATTGGAAATCCTAGACCCCCGATAAAGCACAACTGCATAGGCTGCAGTCCAGAGGGCTGTGTAGGAGTGTACCAAGCGTATTTAATTTGCTCTGAGTCCTGACAGTCGGTATTTTAGGGCTTCTCCTGGTGGATGCTGTTGTGCAGAAGGATTAGCAGCATCATTAATGAGGCCCAGAGTGGAGGGTCTTGGTTTCCTACCCATGCTCCCAAGTTTTTCTTGCTTGCAGAAGAGACAAGGGCTTCTCTCTCATGCTCACGAAGGATGTCTGTGTTCTTCTGATGTCTCTGCTGATTACATCCCCATTCCACCAGGGTCGCAGCCTCTCCTTCCCTTCCTTTGTTGTCATCATTATTCTGTATTCTCTGGAAAGGCCGTTTTAGCATGTAAAATGTACTTTTACAGCAATGAAGGTCTTTGTGTCATGTATTAGAAAACAAAAGGAAAATGGAAGGAAAATGCAACTGTAGGGGTGCAAGAACAGTTCCATTTACTGAGATGACACGTGGACACCAATATCCCAGTGATTTAAGGATGCCATTTCATATTACAGCCTGAAGCAAGGCAGACCGTGGGCACAAGCAGCAGTGTCACCGCCTGCTCTGTCTCTGCATGTGGCCCATCCGTGGCCCATCCATTTCAGTTGGAACAGTGAGCTGATATAGCAGGAGCTGCTTTTTACTTATTTTTAATTATTTTTTCTTAGGATTTTGGTTATTATTAATTAGGTTTCCCTCTTTGAGGTTCAGATCAAATGACTGGTCCAGCTCATCAAACAGTGGTGTGATCAGATGAGCTGGCACAGGGGAGGCAGGAGGGAAGGTGGAAGGTGGTGAGGGAAGAGAGCAGCATTGCCTCCCAAAGCACACATGGCAGGGTTCATCCCTGATTCTGTATTTCAAAACCAGTTCTTCAAGTGGTAAAGAGCCTGGGGTTTGTGCAGGGGTCAAACTGGCCAGAAGAGCAAAAATACCATCCTACAGCGTGTCTGTATGTCATGGAGTCCTGTAATGGTTTGGGTTGGAAGGGACCTTAAAGCTCATCCAGCTCCAACCCCTGCCACGGGCAGGGACCCCTTCCACTAGAGCAGCTTGCTCCAAGCCCCTGTGTCCAACCTGGCCTTGAACACTGCCAGGGATGGGGCAGCCACAGCTTCTCTGGGCACCCTGTGCCAGCGCCTCAGCACCCTCCCAGGGAAGAGCTTCTGCCTAAGAGCTCATCTCAGTCTCCCCTCGGGCAGGTTAAAGCCATTCCCCTTGGCCTGTCCCCACAGGCCCTTGTCCAAAGCTCCTCTCCAGGTTTCTTGTTGGCCCCTTTAGGTACTATCCAAACACAGTAAGTCCTGAATGCCACCTCCATCTCTGGTTGTACCTGGGTTAGTCAGCTGTGGTCCAGAAGTGGATGACTGTGACACCAACCCTGGGAACAGGGGCTGTGGCTGAGGCTCAATGTTGTGTTATTGCAACCGTTGCTTTCCAGGGTACCCTCCAGTTGTCCTCCTATGTCCTCCTTACAGTGCCACGTACATTCCTGTAGTCATCTGGCAGTTTATGCCTCTTGCAGCCATGTATAAAGATGAAAACAGTGATGATGACTAGACCTCAGTCATCATTAGAAGTCAAGGGAACTGGGCAGCTCTGTAGACACAAGACAGTTGCTTTGCCACATCCCCATAGCCACTGGCATTTTATTTGGTGGTTCTTCTGTTTTCCCTGCTAGTCTTAAGAAATCTCTCCCAGCCACAGACAGCCCTCAGGTTTTTTGGTCTCGGGAAGCAGGCAGCTTTTCCACAGCAACACACATTGAAACAACCCTTGAAATTAAGAACCCAAGAGAGTAAAATGATGACCCGGAAACTTGCCTAAGTATACAGAATTGTACTGATGGCACCTCTAGGCTTCAGGGTGTGATCTTGTGGTTGCCTTTTTCAGTTTGATGGTTTCCTGCTTTCTCGTTTTTCCTCTTTCCTGATGTCTTTGGGATTTGTAGAGGTAGAGCGCTGAGGCTCCAAGGTTCACAGGGCTCATTGCAGGACGCCCTCATACACTTTAAAACAGTCTTTTTCCTAAGAGCAATTTGTCTGATGAGTTTAATTTCCACTGACCCCAACACAGTGACCCCAGGGATGGATTAGAGGCACTTCTGTGGCTGGGTGCAGAAGCAGCATGTGTCTGTGCAGCCCTGAGGTGCTCGCAGAGCTGGTAGCTGCAGCACACTTACTGCAAGCACTGGCAATGGCATTAGTTATTGAATTAGTTTTCCACCACCCAAGGCCATTCCCTGTCCATTCCCCACATGCACATCCATGCCCATGGGGGAAGGCAGCACAAGAGAGGTGAGATTGTCCCCTTGGACAATCTGCTGTTGTGGCAGATGTCAATGGGGATTAAACCACAGCCCGAGGCTTTTTCTCTTTGCACTGGACAAGTTTGTTGCAATTATCTCTCTGAAATAAGCTTGTTTATGTGCTTCTGGACTCAAAGCTTTTGTTTCAATAAAATGGTTGTCACCCAGAAATAAGAGCACTGACCTTCAGAGATTTTTCTCCATCCAAGATTATTCCATCAGACTGAAGTGTCTTTACTGAGAACATGAAAAGATTAGCTAGGACTAATCATTCCAGTGTTTTGACAGTGTTGTTACAACTTTAGTTTCTTAAAGGGAGAAAGAAATAATTGGCATTCGACATCATTCCCATACAAATACCAACATCTGTGCAGTTCCCGTTTAACCTTCCCATCCAAAACCCCCCAGGTTGTTTTAATTGTAAGTCATGGGCAGGATTTTCCAAAGCCCTGAAAGGAATCTTAACACAAAAGTGTTGATCCTGCAGAAGGTTTTAGCATCACAAGAGCACTTTGAAGGCAGAGAACCTGCAACTCTCACACTCGCTTTTGTGCAGTGCAGTGTGTGCTGCTGCATTAGGAGAGTGCTAATTAGTCCAAGATAGACTACTCGGCTGTTGACTATGCCGAGCAAATTAGACATCCCACTGTGATGAACTGAATAGAAACAATGCCCAAATAACTGGATTTAAATCTCCAAAACCTTAATGTAATTACTCCAGTGACAGGACTACCAGCTGTTTATAGGCCTTTAAGTCTGCATAATGAACAGCCTTGTGATCTTAGTGTACGCAAGCACTTTGAGGGCTTTCAAGGAAATTTCTCAGGCACATATGGGTTTTTCTTACCTTCCATTTTCCTTCCCTTTGTGAGGGTGGTGGTTCATTGGAAACGGCAATGGAAGTTGAATGTTAGCGTTCAACCCCTGCCATGGTGCCTGCTGTGTTTTCTCTGGATTTGTTTCCAAATCCTGTATCTTTAGTACTGCTTTGGAGTCAGGTTTATACCTCCTCAGTAGTGCTTCTAAACCTCTCCAAAAAGCTTTCTTGTAACTGCAAAAAGCCGGGGGGGGGTGAGGATTGCTGTTTGTTTGCTGGTGTTTTCAAGGGGTTGGTTTCTTAAGAAGCTCTAAGCCAGGGAGGTTTTTGTTTGGGCTGTGGAGAGAGGAGGAGATGGTAATCGCAGGATTTACAGTAAGTGCACAGCCAGCAAATCCTGCAGCTGCTAATGTGCATCCCTTGTGGTCTTCAGATGCCGTTGGTGGCTGAGGAGATGTCTGCAGCCGCCAGCACATCTCTAATCACGTGTGATTTCAGTTGTGCCATTTCTCAGGTTCCTTTTCTCCATCACTCACAGTTAGCAGTAGTGCCCCCGACCCTGTTGGCACCAGGTTTCTTGGTCAAGGCTGACAGCTCTGAATGAAGACTAAGCTGCAGCAAGGTAACTGAATTAGGAAGAGGAATGACCTATTTTTGAGATAGTATTCATCACGTTTATTAGAGCAGTGGCGATGAGTCAGCACAGCAGTGAATCATTGCAGGTCATTGGCACTGGGTGACAAGGTCCCTTGGGAGCCTGATGCTCAGACTTATTGTGACGACAGGGGAAGAGGTGATGGAGTGAATGGGGTGGCATCATGTCCCCTCTGTGCCCTCATCCTCATGAAGGGGGGAGATAGCCAGCCCCTGTGCAAGGAAGGTGGCAATAAATTGGAGAATCTTCAAATCTGAAGAGCTTTCTGCATGATGATGGCAGCATTGAAATTATGTGCCCTGTCATGGGTGACTCACAAAGTTCAGTCAGTTTGCTGGGGGAGAATTTCATTGGAGTCTTACAGTAGCCAAATAGGAAACTGAATTTCTGGTGATGGACATTTTAATCCAGGAGTTAAATGTCTTTTCATCTATGATTTCATCTATGATTAGAAATTGTAGCATAAGAAGTTAGGATTAAGGAGCTGGGGCAAATTTTACCAAGGATTGAATTAATACTTCATAAATTTACAAGATCTGTCATACCTTCTTTCATAATTGCTATTTTCTGCAAGTATTTTATGCTTTTCAAAACTACATGCTCTAATCAAACAAAAATGACTTAGAAAGGCCAGGTAAGATGCAAATTAATTAGAATCATAGAATCATAGAATAGTTCGGGTTGGAAAGGACCTTAAGATCATCCAGTTCCAACCCCCCTGCCATGGGCAGGGACACCTCACACTAAACCATGGCACCCAAGGCTCTGTCCAACCTGGCCTTGAACACTGCCAGGGATGGAGCATTCACAACCTCCCTGGGCAACCCATTCCAGTGCCTCACCACCCTCACAGGAAAGAATTTCCTCCTTATATCCAATCTAAACTTCCCCTGTTTAAGTTTTAACCCGTTACCCCTTGTCCTGTCACTACAGTCCCTAATGAAGGGTCCCTCCCCAGCATCCCTATAGGCCCCCTTCACATACTGGAAGCTGCTCTGAGGTCTCCACGCAGCCTTCTCTTCTCCAGGCTGAACAGCCCCAACTTCCTCAGCCTGACTTCATACAGGAGGTGCTCCAGTCCCTGATCATCCTCATGGCCTCCTCTGGACTTGTTCCAACAGTTCCATGTCCTTTTTATGTTGAGGACACCAGAACTGCACACAATGCTCCAGGTGAGGTCTCACAAGAGCAGAGCAGAGGGGCAGGATCACCTCCTTCGACCTGCTGGTCACGCTCCTTTTGATGCAGCCCAGGATACGGTTGCTTTCTGGGCTGCGAGCGCACACTGAAGCCGGCTCATGTTCATTTTCTCATCAACCAACACCCCCAAGTCCTTCTCCTTGGGCTGCTCTGAATCTCTTCTCTGCCCAACCTGTAGCTGTGCCTGGGATTGCTCTGACCCAGGTGTGGGACCTTGCACTTGGCATGGTTAAACCTCATGAGGTTGGCATCAGCCCACCTCACAAGTGTGTCGAGGTCCCTCTGGATGGCATTCCTTCCCTCCAGGGTATCAACCGAACCACACAGCTTGGTGTCATCGGCAAACTTGCTGAGGGTGCAATTCTTTGTGCTGAATGAAATCCAAGAACGTTCAGGTATCATTTGGACAGAGTGGACTGAAATCTCCTGCATGATGCCCCAAATTAGTATGAAAATGGGGGGAAGGGAGGGGTTCTTTCATTCTTCAAAACAGCTTTTTCAGACATACAAGTGATGTTTTCCATTGTTAAGGCTGAAATATTAAGGAGGACCAGAAGTCTCAATAGGGTAGACCTGAGCAGCTGGAAAGCCCATAAACCATCTCTTGGGTGAAGGACCCCTTTTGAGCTTCAGCATTTCTCTGAGATGAGCAGGAAGTTCAAATCTTCAGCATCAGACTTTTAACTAATGGATTATTACACTTCTTATAATACCAAAACCTCATCTTTTGACTGCAGCTGAAGTAATTCATTGCATGAAATCATGGACATACAATGTGCAAAGGTTTGTGCAGCACCCCTGCTCATAGGCACTACTTTATATTCCCCGACTGAACTCCCAGTCCAGTGCTATGGGGATGCTAAGCTGAATGCCACCTTGACATTTATCTTAGCTTCAAGTCTAATTTATTTTTGGAGGGACCGTTGGTTTTAAAAAGCAGTATTTAAAATAATATTTTATATCATAAAACTTCTTTGGGTGAATGGGTTTTTAGTGAATTATTTTTCAGTTCAGTAAGAAAGCAGTTTAATAAGGAACTGCCACTATGTGTGCTTTGCTTTTCGGGGACTGGCGACACATCCTCAAGGGCACATTTTAGCTCCTAACACTTATAATTTGCATGTATCTTAGGAGAACACGTTATGCATATTCTGACAGACAGAGAGGTCAGCCTTTGATAAATTTTGCCCCTCTTTTTTTAAGCGTTTCAGTGATTTATTGGTAAATAGGAAGTCAGGGGATGGTTCCAACACAATCATTTTATCTATTCTCTGTCTAAACATTTACTAACTTCCCGAGCAGGAAAGTTACTCATCCTGTCTGAGGTGCAGTTTAGCATTAGTTAACATATATTACCATGATGACCCATTTACCTTCATTTGCAAGTTGCTGAAATAGCTTCTTTCACCCGCTATGGAGGTGTTTTGTATACACTGTTGGTGTAGACACCAGAATCCCAGTAGTTTCACAAGGTTTGAATAAAACACCAGTGAAGTGTTTCCTGCCTATCTGTCAGTACCTCTTTTAACTGCAGGGCATCACTGGAAATGCTGAATGTCTGCTTTGAAATCCCATCTTTTCTAGCCATTGGACTAGTTTTCTCCAAAAGTAGTAGAAAGCTATGAAACTTGATAAGGAACTTTGATAAAATGCAATTTGGAGTACTATCAACCTGGGGAGTTGTCCGCCTTATAGCCCACTTTGATCCTTGCTTGGTAGGGAAGAATGTTAATTCAGGTCTTTGTGATGCGTTTGGCAGGTTATTATGGTTTCGAACATGTGCTGCTCTTCCACTTTGAGGTATACTCTTCTAATATTGAATATTGTAATATTGAATACACTTCCTAATATTGAATATTATTTAAATGCACATATGATTTTTTTTCTCGTTTATACCAGATTTTATGTATTTTTCAGTACATTTCATAGAATCAGAGAACAGTTAGGGTTGGAAAGACCTTAAGATCATCCAGTTCCAACCCCCTGCCATGCGCAGGGACACCTCACACTAAACCATGGCACCCAAGGCTCTGTCCAACCTGGCCTTGAACACTGCCAGGGATGGAGCATTCACAACCTCCCTGGGCAACCCATTCCAGTGCCTCACCACCCTCACAGTAAAGAACTTCTTCCTTACAAAATATATATATATTACATTAACCAATATATAATATATATATATTATGTTTTTGAATTCTAATCCTAAAACCCATTGAGGATTAACCTTACTTCTGCTTGATGCTGGCTTATGATTTTTTTTCTCATACATCACTACCTGAGAGTGAGCTAAGCCATACTATGTGGATGTTTAGCCACAAGTGTTAACCTTTTGACTCCATGCTGCTTCACAAAGGGTACTTTTGGAACCAAGGTAGAGTTCTGTTTTTCTTGGAGGATTTTCCTCAGAGTTTCTTTCTAATCCTTCCCTTCAAAGCCACCTGCACAGCCACACATGTTGTTCCAGGCAGAATCACCAGGGTTTGATGCCCTTCAAGACCATTTCTGTGCCATCAGGAGAGGGTTATTCTGGAGTTAGAGCCTTATGCTCAAGCAGCAATTTTAGATTGGGTATAAGGAGGAAGTTCTCTACTGTAAGGGTCATGAGGCACTGGAATGGGTTGCCCAGGGAGGTTGTGAATGCTCCATCCCTGGCAGTGTTCAAGGCCAGGTTGGACAGAGCCTTGGGTGCCATGGTTTAGTGTGAGGTGTCCCTGCCCATGGCAGGGGGGTTGGAACTGGATGATCTTAAGGTCCTTTCCAACCCTAACTATTCTATGATTCTATTCTGTGATTCACCAATAGAGCTTTCGGGTTCTGCAGTGCCTCCCAGCACAGAGATGAGCTTGTCATGCTGTTTACAAGATAGGTCACTGGCCTGCAGATCCCTGGCTGGGTTTTTTTATCTCTCACATGTTCTGGTGTCTACACACAGAGGTCTGGAAGTGTTAATGTGTCATTAACAGCTTCTATTTAGAAAAAAAACAAGGGGGAATCCATAAAACAATTCATTTTGTACCAGAAATCCTATGCCTGAAATCTCCCTGAATAAGAATTCATAATGTTCCTATGCACTGAGAGCAGATGTCACTCCCAGTGTACAGGAAATCATATGAAACTCAGGCTCTGCACTGGCCAGTCAAGCTGTTGGGTAATATTGCATCTCAGGAGAGATTTGCCTTGACTTACTGTGTGATGGCTTGGTGGAGGTGGTGCAGCTTCTTCTGGGGTGTTATTTCCAATGCCCTCAGCCTCTCTTCTGTGCCCAAGTACAGGGGAACACACAGAACTGGTTGTTCTATGAGGGATCTCGTACTGAGGACCACATAGGCAAAAAAAAAAATGCCTGGATTTGCTGTGCAGCACAAAGTGTCTCCTGCTTTTGTTTTGGCACTGCAGAGAACCCATAGGGATGGCTCTGTATGATTTCAGACTTATCCCATACCATTCTCCAGGTTAGGGGTACATGCCTTGAGGGAAGGGATGCAACCTGCAGTCTTGAGCTGTCAGAATGAGGTTTTCAACCTCAAGCAGCAAGGGGCTATGCTGAGGCTCCTCTGAACTGCACTGGGATCCACACTGGTCTCAGCAAATCAATGGGCCTGGACCCTAATCCTTCACCAGGACCAGCTGGGTCATGGGCAATCTGCTTCCTTAAGTTTCAGGCTTGTCTAGGCAATAACATCCAAGAGTTTATTGCTTTTAAGTTAATCAACATGAAAATGAACATAAACCCACTAACAAATAAAAGACAAATTATGTTTTCCTAGCAAATTGGGCATGTCGCTTATGTGGACTGAAGATTTAACAAGCACGATTAAGAGTAGGCAACTGCTGAGTGGGGGATAGTTAGTCCTCAGGCAGAGGAAGCTTCCACCCCTTCTCAGTTTGTGTTCAGATTAGGAACTGCTGCAAAGCTCCCTTTTATTTCTACATCGAGACGCAACAGTGATCTTAAAGGACACGTAGTGTTTTCCTGAGAAATGCACTAATCTGAGTATGACTTTGCCTCTGGGTGTAGCCCTGTAAGCTGCTCGGGGCTGTTTGGTTGCTGAAACATCTCCCCTAAAGATCCCTGAAACATTTTGTGTGTTCAACAGCAGGGAAGGAAACCTAGTGGGGAAGGAGCCTTTTTTGGGTAGCAGTCACTGGGTCTTGCTCAGGGGCAGTTCTGGAATGAATTATTCTCTGTATTTACTTCTCTGCTTTGATTATTGTATTTTGCCTCTTGAGTGAGATGGCAGCAAGACGCCGATGCGGTGCCTGCTGTGATATATATTATGTCTTGGAAAATGGAAGTGCTTAAAATTTGCATGCATATTTATCATATGTCTTGCAAAGATAGTGGCAAATACCTTTAATATTCAGATTCTTGTGACTGCAGAAGGCATTATACCCCTGAGCTCATACCCTGGAGAAACCACATGGATGTGGCTGGGTGTAGAGAATGCTCTGGTTCATCCTTGTGTTCAGAAACCAGTGTGTAAAACCGGTTCTTCTGTACTTCTGAATTTTCTTTCATCATCCTGGTGCACATCTAAATAACGAAGATGTGCAGGCAGCAATCCTCCCTCCTCTCCCTGATAAATGTGGTTAAACAGAATCTCCTTCATCAAGAACCAGTTCTGATTATGTATTTACTGGCTTCCCACCTTGTGCAAACACCATCCCTCCCCATTCAGAAACCATTTTTGCAAGGAAGGTGTTGAAATTGCCTGTTTCTGACACTCACCGACTTCTAAAATCAGTAATTATTTTCCTGTATCCAGGGAAATACTGATTGGAATTATCTCAGATATCTTTGCATTTGATCAGGAAAGAGCAATATAATTTTCCTCCTCGTAAAGCTCATCCTAATAATTCACAGCCCTGCAAAACAGGTGTAAATTGAATCAGAAATAATCACACCAGGCCAGGTTCCCAACAATCATAGAAACAAATAGGTTGGAAAAGACCTTTAAGATCATCAAGTGCAACCACTAGCTGAGGATATGGCCACTGTGCACACGAGAACGTGGGCAAAGTAGATTTTTTGATAGAGCAGAAATCATTGCTGGCTCTTATTCTGAATAAAGGGCTCACACAGCTGTATGTGACAATCACAAGCCTGCTATAGGAGTGGTTGCTGCTGGTTTTATCCATCATTCCCTTTCTGCGGAGCAGCTTCAGGAGCCAATCCAGCTCCAGATGAAGTTGTTAAATATGTTCCAATTGACCTGTAGAGATTTGGATATCCAGCCTTAAGGCATCAAAAGTTTAACCAGAGACAGCATAATATCATGACTACATAAAGTGTGACATATAAAACTTCACTAAACACAGATTTCTTCAATGTCAACTTTATTTTCCCTCTAGATAACCTCTTCAAACCAAAGGAAAGATTCATTCCAGAGAAGGAGATGCATATGAGATCTAAAAGGTACAAATCGCTTCTGTCTTGAGTTCACTGCTGATCACTGCCATCTCACACCTAAGGCGGAGTATTTCCATGTCATATTCACACCCTGGAGGGTTGGTCTGTCACACTGCTTGCCGTGCTTTTGTGCAATTCCCATGGTTTTCTTCAACCGTATCAGTTTGATAGATCTGGGACATCCCTGCCCTTTTCTAGCAGTTTTGGATAGCATGGGGTTGATGGCATGAAAACTAAGTCATAGAATCATAGAATAGGGTTGGAAAGGACCTTAAGATCATCTAGTTCCAACCCCCTCTTAGAATCATAGAACCATAGAATGGTTTGGGTTGGAAGAGATCTTAGAGATCATCCAGTTCCATCTCATGTTGAACATTCAAAAATATAAGCAGTACAGTCACTTTGGTAGGGTTTTTATTTACCATGATTATGTCACAGAGAATGGGAATTCCAGCAGACTATTAGGAGTGTGTTGCCTGGTTTAACTGCATTGTATTTCATGCCATCATTTACAGCAAGGAAAGCTGCAAATGGCTTCCATGCAGAACTCATCCTGGTTTTAGAAGTGCTCAAGATCTGTCCCATTTCTCTCCTCCAAAATGCAATCTCTAGCCAACACGGGCTGCTTCAAGAACTCACTATTATAAAATATCATGAGTTAAAATCGGAACTAAACAGGCTTTTTATGCATGCAGAGAACAAGCCCAACTTTCTTTTCAGACTCCTTGGAATTTTATCATTGACTTCAATGGAAAATATCAGACCAGAAGTCACCTTCTTGAGGGCAACTTATGCTGTTTATAGGATGGACAGATTATGTTTTCCTTGATGAAAAGAGTTCCTAATGACAGCAAAAAATTTTAACAGTCTACAGTTATATAATGATGGTTTTCTTATACTTTAGAAAAATAAGTCAAAATAATTGTTTGGCATTGATTTTGTGACCTAAATACAAAAAAAAAGAAAAAGAAAAAGCGTACAGGCCGCATTCTGGTTTGAATTATGCTGCTATAAATTGAAACCAATTCCACTGAGCTCATTAGAAGCTGGTGCAGAATGTTGCTGTTGCATTGAGATAACCTGATCCCATCTCTTTCATTTTTAGTCCAGAAGCGGTTTTCAACAAGTCAGCTTTTATATAAAAACATTATTGTTAATAATTTACAATTAAAAGCATTTTATAAATCTAATTCAAGTACTTGGAGATGCCCATTAATGAGAAGTAGTGCAATGAAGGCAAACGTTTCCCATAGGAAAAACAAATGATTTGCGAGTCCCAGGGCTGACATGTGGAGTTAACTTTCTAAATTCATTGCAGGATTTATGACAATTTACCTGAAGTGAAAAAGAAACAAGAAGAAAAACAGAAACGGATCATCATCCAGAGTAACAAACTGCGTGTTGAGAACTTTAAAAAGGTGAGGATTTACCGGAATGCCAAGTTTTGTAACCCCTTCTTTACCTGGGAGTGGGGTCCGTAGAGGCAGCACCTTCCTGGCGATCCTGTGCTAACCATGTGCACACCCTGAAAGCTTTGTGCTTTTAAACCTTGTCCTTGGGTTTAGGTACTTCTTTAAACTGGAATTAACAGCTGAACCTTGTTGGAATAAGCATCCAAAACTTTGGGGTTTTTTAGAAATGAGTAATTAGTTGTGGTAGAAAGCTGCATAAGCACAGGTAATCCCAGGGCAGCTCTGAGGCATTCCCAGGTAATCCTGCTCCATGTTGCACACATGTATCAGTTTTCTCTTGTTTCAGTTCTCTGCTCATCTAATGACACCTTTCCTGTCCAACAAGGAAAAACCTTTCAGTGTTTGGGGGTTTATTCATTAGTTTTAAGCAATGTAGGCAGCAGATTTGAAGTCTGAGAATATTAAAACCGTCTCACTTACAGCATCAGTTGCATCAACTTCATGTATTCTAACAAGATCCTAAGGTTGTTTTGCATTGTTTTTCCCTAGCAATTACTGGACCAGCTCCTTCAAAGAAACACGGAGTGACAAAGGATTCTCTTGCCCATCATCCTAATTGGATCTTGAATGCCTTTGACTGCCATAAAATTCACTCTTATCTCAATTACCTGGAGGTGTCGTTCTTATCTTTGGATCTTTATATGAAGAAAGGACATTTATATTTCAATTGAAATTTTAAGGCAACTTTCAGGTAATCAAAACCAGTCTAAAAAGGACACAGCTGTTTCAGAGCATCACCTTTTGGTTGGTTTGCCCAGAGGAAATAATTTAAATCATTTTAAATGCAAATACTGAATGACAGTGGTGTTATTTGTCTTAATCTTTTAAAAAGGATGTATCTCTGTAGCCATAGACCTGGGTTTATAAGATCTGGACAACTTATTTCACTGAAGTATTCTATTAATTGATATCCTGTGAGTTAAATCCTTGAAGTAAAGAAAAATGAAAAGCATTATTTGTTATGTTTAGAAACAAGCTGAAATAGCATTCTCTCATAATCATAGAAGCAGCAGTTTCACATTAATACTTAACATACCAAAAGGGACCAATATTTTAGCTCTCTGGAGAACTCTATTCCTGTTTATGTAGTGAATCTACATAGCAAGCTTACCTGTTAAAGAGCAATACTTTAAAACTTGATTATAACAGGGTTTTGTGTTTTTCATTGTAATATATATTTTACTCCACTTCTATGATCACTAAGTATTTATAGAAATGGCATATTAAGAAGTGGTGCCAAGAAGTATGTTTGCATCAAAACTGCAGAACTAAAACCATCTGTAATGTTTCCTCCAAAAATATTTAAATCTTTATTTGTACATTTTGGAAGCAAAAACAACCAGCTTACAAACCAATGGAGTTTATTTATGGAATAAAACATGAATATAATATTGATCCAACTGCTATGTTTTTATTTGGTACTGTTAAATATAACACAATTATTGAAACTGCTTGAGAGGCCTTTGCATGCCGCAAATCCTATGGTAAAAAATATTGCCCATCAAAAACATAGCAAGTGTTAACCTCTGTTGCACAAGCACTCAACTGAGCGTGTTTGAATGAGGCTGGAATTTGGCCTTGGAGATCTATGCTTTATTTTTCTAATCTAGCTCGAGATGTAAGGTCAAGGTTTTTGAAAGAAGGATGTTTGTGAGCTGGGCTTTGACCACAGCGATAGCCTCCAGCTGTGTGGCCTGTGCTGGACATGGGGAACTTAGTTATATCTTGTGTTCTGACTGCCTTGGTTACATTACCTTGTCTCTTTGTGTTTCAGCTTCCTAGTTGGTAAAGTAGGACTAATGGTGTTAATTTTAGCTCACAGAGAAGATGTATTGAACAAATACATTGCGTTCCAGATAGATGCCTTTAAAACCTCATCAATTGGTTCAATACATTTCAAAAGGACATCTAAGGTAAGGTGATGCTCGCTGTGAGGAAGAAATTGGCATGGTTCTTCCCCAGAAAGAAGTCTTTTTAAGCAAGTTCTGTTCTGGAAACTGAAGTCAAGTCTGGAAGACAACGGCTCCAAGTAGAACTTGTACAAGGGACCGCAAGTAGGAGCATCCACCAAGCTTTGCAGCTCAGCTGCTTGGTAGAGCTGCTCTCCTGTGGGTTCACTGATCCCCCTTGCTGCTCTCCAGGAAAAACATGTGGCCTGCCTTAAACAAGGAGGGCCTTTCTCTGGTGGACTGCTGGATCTCCACCAGAGTGATAAATTATAGCCATAAATGCACCCACACATGGTATCCTAGACTGAATCTGAAGGATTATCTTTCAAGCTTTGGTCTGGTTATAGCTCACTACAACTAGAGACATTTCCTACAGAAGTCAGTGCCAAAATCCCCTTTGATTTCAGTAGGAGCTTAGCATTTCTTCCCTTTGGTTTCTTAGTCTCTAGTTTCTCAACTTCAGAGAAATGCAGCTTTGGTTCATCAAGTTCGTACCCTTAAGGAGCATTATTTCCTGCACACATCCATACAGAAATACTATACACATTTCAGCCTGCTTTACTGTGTATATTTAAGCCTGCTTGTAATCTTACCCTAGAGCGAGAGGTTTTGGAATTGAGACAAGGTATTTGATATTCAGTATCTGTGGGGCACATAGCACCATGCTCATTGTCAGGGATGTCTCCTCATGTGGGACTGGCCCCTAGTGCCACCAGGAGAAGAGAGCCCCAAAGCTTTTCCTTCTTTTCCCACTTCTTTGGCAGAGTAGAAGAACCAGAGTATTCCTCATTAGAAGTGAAAAGAGTATTTTATGTTGAAATTGGACACTTGTCCTGCAGGATGCTCAGGAACTGAAGGGAGATAGCTTAATCTGTCATAAAATATCCTTCCCACATACCCATAGAATTTTATACGTATATAAATATATATGCATGTTTGATGTTCTTCTCACTGTCTGGCTGGGAATATCAAAGAGAGAAGCTGATCATCCCTGGAAATCACAGCACCTAGGTCCTCCTGATAATACGAACCACATGAGAAACAGAAATGAATGGCATAGGCTTGGTGGGACATGGTTCACCCAAATGTCATGCTGACCAGGGCAAGACACTTCTCAACTGATCCAGTTTCCTCTTTCTTCTGCTGGCCATCTGTGGAGACAGGGTACCGCACCGGTCTGCTGCATCCTCACCTTCACTGGCTCATGAGGTACTTGAGCTTCTCAAGGGCTTAAAGTCTATGCACTATTCACATAGTCCTTTGGGTTTGTAAAAAGGTTATTTCCAGATGTTTTTATTTTATCTAAATGTAATTTTCAAAATCTGTAGGACAAATACAAGGCAATTTGAGGTGGAAATTCTCTTGTATAAATAAGCTCGGGAGTAAACCTAGTGAGCAAAATGCATGATGCAAATCACTGTCTGGGAATGTTTCATATGATATGAAACCTTTGCTTCAGAAAACCATAAAAGATCTCTCTCTTGCAAACCTAATTTTTCTTTCTGGGCCTTAGAAAAGAAGGTATCTGGTAATGTATCCAGCAAACAATTCTGACATTCATTTCAGCTTTACAATCTAGTCATTGTAATAGGAAATAGACTGTACCGGAAAATGCTATTTCAGAAAAAAAATGAGCCCTATGCAAGTAGGCATCAAGTTAATGAAGTTTAGAGTCAGGAAAAAAATAGACATAATTCCACTGTGGACTTGCAGGCATTTCAAAGTAAAGTGTACATTTGCCATTGCATAGTACTCGGCACAGAAAGCTCCCAACCTAAACTGGGGATCACCCACACTTGTCAAATGCTGTGATTTTTCTTCTTGTTGGATGTTGTTTGAGTTCGGGTTCTCTGCCTGTCAGCCCATGTCCTGTGTCTTCAGCAGGGACACATTTTCCTGCTGGTACAGCTCTATAAGGATTAACATCTTTGGTAACATGCATTGCCATTTGTTACCCATATCCCTCACTGGGGCATCTCTTTCATACCACTGACGTTTATGTGCCCACAGAACGGTATTTATTAATGAATGTTGGTTGAGGTGAGATGCTGAGATGGCTTTGGGGTGTCACAGCACAGAGCCTACATATTGCCAACACATTGACTTGGTGTTCTCCTTCCAAAACAGAAAGCCTCTCAGTAGAGTTGTCATTTTGCATTACCCAAAATGGAGCCCACATGGGGAATGCTGTGGTTTAGGTGTGCAAGACGTGGCATTTGTTTGCTTGCTGGCATCATTAATTTCATCTGACAGAAATACCTCATTAAGGATCGAAAGTCATTGCAACGTAAAGCACTGAGGGTTACAGTATTCAGGGGATTTATTTTAAACCCAAATATTTTCCTGTGTATGTGTATGCGAGTCATTAGTTACTTCTTCAAGTTTACTCAGCTGCTCAGATAGATGAGGAGACTGTCTGGGTAAGGCTTTTTAGGAGTTTTGTTGTTGAGGATCTGGGGTTGGTCACGTTAGAGTAATGCTTTCTGTGAGGGAGCTGATTTGCAAGGAAAACAACACAAAAAGCAGGGATAAAGTTCCTGGCAGCTCTCCTCTAGGAAACCATTCCCCAATGCAGCCATCCCAGTAAGAACTCCATGGCTAAAAACACCCAGCTTGCCTTGTCTGCAGAGACATTTGCCCTTTGGCTTCAGGGACAAAAATGCCTGTGTGCCTTGATGGGTGGGTAATTATCTTTCCAGGAGCATTGACTGGCCACTTGTTCACAGGCAGAACACACAGTACATAGGGTTGTCCCACAGGGTCATATTTCATTAAGGGCTATGACTTAAGCCTGTGTAGTTTATTACTCAGTCTGCTTCTTGCTGAGCTGGGTTACAGCCGGCTGGATGCCTGTGAGATGCCCTCACTGCTCTCCCCTGCTGTCCTGGCCACAGGTCAGCACCATGCAATGGGAGTTGTGCAAAGTCCCAACCCCAGCTGAGACCGTTCCCAAGCTGAGGTCTTCTGCATAGAAGGTGTCTAGAAAGTGGCACGAAGTAAATGCAAGGACACCTAGGCATAGAGATTGATTAGGGTAAAAGAAGATACTGAAAATCTTGTCAATAACTGTAGGTAGAGAAGCTTGATGTATGTAGGAAAATATGTAGTAAGCTTTTATTTAAATGTGATATCACAACTGCAAAAGTGGTTGCCCAAAGTCCTCATTCAAAGAGAGGAACCTGTGTTGGTTGTTGAGCAGTGCACAAAGTCTGCCCGCATCGATGATGTATTGGGTTCTGGAGATGTTTTGGGAAGCTCTGATTGCACTGTTTAGCTCTGACAAAACTGTTGAAAGAGGCATGTAAGTTGTCCTTCCCCATGGCAAGGGGTTGGAACTGGGTGACCTTTAAGGTTCCTTCCAACACAAACCGTTCCAGGACTCTATGATTCTATGATTTCCATACTGAAGATAAAAAGCATCCTCTTTCTGTAAGTCAAGCATCTTACTTTTCGTAGTTCTCCTTGGTTCCGTACCAAAGATGTAGCAGGCAGGATTATTCAACATCCACTTTAGATGACCCACAGAATAAGACAATGGGGTGTATCATTTCCCTACCAGCTGCAGAGTGATTAAAGAAAGGGGGAAAAAAGGAGAAGAAATGGTCCAAGTGTGCTCATGATGCACACAACTATATAAAATAACTAAATAGGCGAAGTGCAATGAAGTGCTTGAGGTTTGTGTTGCATAGATGGGAAGACGTAAAAGAGCCCCTAATCCCTAATTGCAGAATTATTTTTGGTTTTTAGAACTTGGTCACAGTAATGTGTTTTTTAGGTTCATGGTTTAAATACTTTTATCTCCTACAGTATCTTACAATGACTAGTCTTTAGATGATATATAATTCTAGGGAGACCTTATGCAAACACGTATTACATGTAGCCTGTTCTGTGGTTCTAGAGTTACTGCAGGTCTGCAATTGGCTTGAGAAATTGCCAGCAGAAAATGGCAAAGATCCTTTTGAAACCATTTTAGCTTCATCTCCTCGCTAGGGCCATCCATTAATACACCATCTTTTGCAGCTCTTGAAGCTGTTCTTGAAGAATGGGGAGACTTCCATTTTTATTTCATGTTTCTGTGCTTTTTGGAGCTTTTTGTTGCCTGAAATAAGTGGGGACTTTGCAACCCCTTCTGGAGTCATAGGGGGAAGTTAATAAGGATCATGACCAAAGAGTGGTCAAGTGAATGGTGTCCAGTCTGACCTGGGACTAATTTTCCTATTACCTGATAATGGAGTCTGAAAGAATGGTCCCTCAGCAAGCATTGTGACGAATGGTAATAACTAATTGTGTCACTGCAGAATGAGGCAGGGAGTCCTGCATCCAGCTCTGAGCCCCAACACAGAAAGGATGTGGAGCTGCTGGAGCGAGGCCAGAGGAGGCCATGGAGATGCTGCGAGGGCTGGAGCAGCTCTGCTCTGGAGCCAGGCTGAGAGAGCTGGGCTGGGGCAGCCTGGAGAAGAGAAGGCTCCTGAAGGGGAGACCTGAGAGCAGCTCCAGTGCCTGAAGAAGCTGGAGAGGGGCTTGGGACAAGGGATGTAGGGACAGGCCAAGGGGAACGGCTTTAACCTGCCAGAGGGGAGACTGAGATGAGCTCTTAGGCAGAAGCTCTTCCCTGGGAGGGTGCTGAGGCACTGGCACAGGGTGCCCAGAGAAGCTGTGGCTGCCCCATCCCTGGCAGTGTTCAAGGCCAGGTTGGACACAGGGGCTTGGAGCAAGCTGCTCTAGTGGAAGGGGTCCCTGTCCATGGCAGGGGTTGGGACTGGATGGACTTTAAGGTCCCTTCCAACCCAAACCAGGCTGGGATTCCGTGTATTTTGAATAATCCCCAGTGACAGGGTTGTGGTCTTCACCAGCCTTGCAGTGAAGTCAAGGACAGGGAATTACCAGTGCATTCTCTATTGCTGATTTATAGAGAAATAAACCAGTGCTCGAATATTATATCCACTTTCATTCTTCGTGACTAATGTTGTTACAATGAATACCAGAGGAATTAGTAATGAATACCCACTTACTGTAAAGTGTTGCCAAATATATACTTAACTTGTAATGCTACTGGGAGCACATATATAATTTTTGTGTTTGTTGTTATGTAAAAATATAACTTTGGTCAAAATTTAATTATGTAATGGCAGAAGTTAAATTGCACGAAAGATATATAATTATGGGCTGCCTGTTCTATCTAATACTATTAGCTGATGTTAAAAACCCAACATTTCGCTTCTGTTTGTTTTTGTTTTGAGTGGTTTCACTTGCTGGGTTTGTGACCCAAAGCAAATGTAAGTTTTGCAATAGAATCTATCACAAGAATCATAGAATCATAGAATAGTTAGGGTTGGAAAGGACCTTAAGATCATCCAGTTCCAACCCCCCTGCCATGGGCAGGGACACCTCACACTAAACCATGGCACCCAAGGCTCTGTCCAACCTGGCCCTGAACACCACCAGGGATGGAGCATTCACAACCTCCCTGGGCAACCCATTCCAGTGCCTCACCACCCTCACAGGAAAGGATTTCCTCCTTATATCCAATCTAAACTTCCCCTGTTTCAGTTTGAACCCATTACCCCTTGTCCTGTCACTACAGTCCCTAATGAAGAGTCCCTCCCCAGCATCCCTATAGGCCCCCTTCAGATACCCAAAGGCTGCTCTGAGGTCTCCATGCAGCCTTCTCTTCTCCAGGCTGAACAGCCCCAAATTCCTCAGCCTATCTTCATACAGGAGGTGCTCCAGTCCCTGATCATCCTCGTGGCCTTCTCTGGACTTGTTCCAACAGAAGCCTGTATTAAAAGCAGCTCTGTTTCACTCTTCCTTTCGTGAATTATATGAGATTAAGACCTAATTGATTTCGTTCTCCCATGATGTATGCCACAGGCCTTTTTAATGATTTCTCTCCCATTTCCCAATAGGGATAGTTCTTTTTCTTCTAAAACACCCCCATAAATACGCTGTCCTCCTAATACACTGTCCCAGCGCTTATAATGATGGATGTTGCATTGTTCTGTGGTTTGCAGAGGGCTAGACAGGAATATTAAAGATATGTGACTTCATAGTTTTTAGTGAGTTGAAAGCTGTCGTCTGCTGAGCCATGTAAAAATCTGTGGCTTCTTCTCTTCCCTTTGTTTTCAGGGAGGCCATGAAATTTGGAGCAGCAGATCAAAGGGCTCGCTCTCAGTGTCTGTCTGAAGTAAAAAGAAGAAGACCTTTAATGGCTTATTTTTTGGTTTATTTCAAGGCATTTTAGCACAGGAGTCCTTCCTGCCGTGCTCTCAGGAATGTCCTGTCTGATAGAAGGATTCCGCTGGAGAACCATCACTTTTCAGCATGAGTATTAAAATCAGTAGCAAAGCTTAAAATGATGTTTCTTCCACTGTGGAAAAATAGGGATCAGTTCAGGTGGTCTGAAAACTAAGCAGCTACTCAGGCCTTCAGGGAGAGGATACAGATGTCCACAGCATAGGCCCAAATTACTCTGGTTTGGATGCTTCAGGATTTCATTGTGGCAGGCTGTTAGGCAGGAGAACCTTGGTCCTTCTTCCTACACAGCAGAATTCCCTTCTCGTGGTTGGGGAACAGCAGAGCACCGAAAGGGGAGAGACCAGCACCTTTTTATTTATTCCTTTATTTAACAGAGTATTAATCCTTGTCAGACAGCATCGAACAAGCTGGCACGCCACAATCCTTGCTGTGCACTGCAAGGGACAGTGGGGATCACCAGTTACTGCAATGAGTAAGAAAATGCCAGTGCCAGATTGAAATGAGGAGATTTAGGGGCGTGCATGCACATTGGAGAAGATGGTTTATCTATTTATTTATTATTTATGAAGTATTTAGTTATGTGTTACTGAAACTGAAGAAGAACATTTAGTTAGTGTGGTTTTCCTCTTCCTCGAGGAAGGCTGCAGGAGGAAAGTGTCAATGGCCCAGTTGGTGAGGGGTGAAGCCAGGAGCTGAGCCTTCATTCCCTGAGGATACTGAGGCTGTTGGGTCAGGGTGCTGGGCACAACAGGAGGGTACCCAAGGTGGGGATGGTGCCCTAAAGGAGGCTCAGCTGCAGGGTGGGAGCACAGGAGGCCCAGCTGCCGGTGGCTATGCTCATGGAGAGCTTTGTGTTTGCATGACCGAGGGTTTATGCTACAGGAAAAGAATGTAACCAGGGGCTGTGTGAGGTTTGGGTCTTTTTGTGTTTTAACTGCCCAAGAATTTAGGGGTTGCTGCTGTTGTTGTGAAGTTCCTGTATCCTTGGAGCGGTGGGTTTCTTTGTTTGCTCTTCCTTGAGCTCCTCTTGGCTTTTTCACCCTTGGCCCTGTTACAGCAGCCTGCAACAGTCTCTGTAGTTTCCCTATAAAGTAGTATATACAGCTTAATCAGCATTAAAGCTGAGCTTACTCCCCTGCTTTGTTAGAGAAAAGGAGCTGTTTTCCAGAAGGATGCTGCAGTGCAGGGGTAGGATGAGCTGGGCAGAGCAGGCAGGGTAGGAAGGTGATGGGCACGCACAGCTCTCCATCAGCCCTGAAACCTTCTTCCAGGTAGAAGTGATGCTATCAGGCAGTGTTCTCCAAACACAGCTTAGTGGAAGGGACTGCCTCCCTCAGATTATGTTTTATCCCTGACAGACTAAAGCTACTGTATCTCATTCGTAAATGTATAAATAACTTCAGAATGGATGTGTCAATTTTACTTGAATATGTTAGAACACTTTATCATTCAAAATAGGGGTTGGTATCTAGAAACATTTCATTTTGGGGTTTCTGTGATCCATGATAAAAGTAATTCAGTCTTATATCCTGCTGATATACAGGGTCTGGCTGCTGCAAGGTCCTGGCTGTTTTTCCCTGTGCTTGCTCTCTCAGCTGCACTGGCAAGTTCAAAGCTTCAGGGCAGAAATGTGAGATGAATTCAGTGTTATGATACTTTTAGGAGAGGAGGAGAAGGTCGTAAACAAAGCATGGAGCTACAAAGGTGAGTGGAGGGGAGGGTAGGAAAGGCCAGGTTGGACTGGGCTTGGAGCTGCTCTAGTGGAAGGAGTCCCTGCCCATGGCAGGGGGTTGGAACTGGATGAGCTTTAAGGTCCCTTCCAACCCAAACCATTCCATGATTCTATGATTCTCTGTATTTATTGACAACAGAAAGCTGTCTCCTGGCCTTGCATTGCATTTCATGGGCTTACCACTCGGTTGAGCCTCGCTCTGCTGCTCAGCAAGGCATGCTGGGGTGCACACTGGCTAAAGATAAGGAGGCTGGAAACTTGACCTGGAAATCCATCGAATGCCCCATCTCTCACGAATGTGCAGTAGACAATACTTACAGCCAGCGTTTTATTCCAGTGCGCAGAGCTGATGGATGCTGCTCTTAGGAGCTCGCTATCTTGGTTTGAATGTTGTGACAGAGGTCTATAGCAAAGCTCGGCGGCTAAAGGTCACGCCGTATCTATGCCTGTTCATTATAGCGGGCTGTAATCTACCAGCGCAGCCACAACTCAGCCGGATCTTGATTTTGCAGAGAGTTAATGAAGTGAGGGAGGGCTGGAGACACAAAGTCTCAGCAGCTGGCTGGGGGACAGCGGATTTCAAAGGGAAAAGCTTCTTTGTTTTGTTTTGTTTACTCTAAGAGGCAAAAACTTCAGCCTGGAGGCCCCAAACCCATAGATCCCTGTAGCTAAGCCCAGACGAGGCTTCATGCGTTTTGGCACACATGGGAATAAAAGGACTTGGATTTCTGGATAATGCTCAATGTATAATTACAGTGAGGTTTCCTGGCTATCCAAAAGGATATCGTGGCTTATCTGGGAAGATGTGAGAGCTGAGGTGTTTTCCCTGACCAGGACCTCTTATCTTGGAATTGTTCAGCTGTCTGAGGTGGTTTATCTTTCTCTTCATTTAACTCAGGCTGTCATAAAAATGCAATTCCTTCTCTAGCAGAGAAATGTAGCAGACGTAGCTTTCTTTTTTCCTTTATCCTTGTTATCTTTTTTTCCTTTTTTCCTTTTATTTTCCTTTTTTCCTTTTTATCTTTTTTTCCTCTTTTGACTCCCCCCTTTCCCTTTCCCACCCACCCCCCTTTTTTTTTCTCTTTCTTTTCCTTTCCCTTTCTTTTCCTTTCTCCTTTTCTTATACACCATACCCTATAATGTACCATAATCCATCTAACAAGTGCCATACACCTTGTTATGGTGTCTTCCACCTACTGCCCCAAAAGCACCACAATATGATAGTCTGGAGGTTTTAAATTTAATATATATATCCCCTCCAGCCCCTTTTTATGTTTTCGTGTTGTCTCCATCAGTCACTAATTCCTTTGCAAAAGTCCTTTAACCAAGGGGAAACTAATGGAGGTTGATGTTTCCCTCAGCGCATCCTCCTCCTTTCCAGTGTCTGCACTAAGCCGTATGTTATGCTTGTTTCCAGGTAAGTTATTCCACTCTGCTCTCTTCCCGTACTGCTCGCTTCTGAATTGACATTTTCAGTGCCATGTGAAGTAAAGCTCCTGCATGAATTAGTAATTCGATAACCAGAGTCCAAGCCAACTGCCTATGTTGTCATACAGTCAAATATTAACTGTTAAAAATCACAGGTGTTCTTTACATCAAATCGTTTTCACATGTAAATGCAGCCTGAAGGTTAAGCGACTTCAGCTTGTCCTGTTCAAGTGACACAGTGGCACAAGTCAAAGGCAATTATAAGAGTTGTTGAGAAAAGGATGCAGTAATTATAGCCCTGCTCCATGAATGACAAGAGGTAACGATTAATGCAGGATGCCTTCCTGAGCATTACCGATTCTCACAACATACAGCTGAAAGAGGCTGTTAAATGTTTCCAAACCACTTCAAGGGGAAGCAGGGGCCATGCAGTTGAAAGACCTGCCTGCAGAGGGGATCTGATAAGATCGCAGAGATCCTTGTCACTTCATTCCCTGCTTTTCCCTCTAGCTACAGGTGACCCAGAGCGGCAGGGTGAGACATTTCAGCCACACATCTCAAAGCAGTGGGATCCTTCCTTTTCAGTTTGTAGGTGGTAGCTGCCTGAGGCTCAAAGCTGAGCGCAAACCAAGCTACCAGCATATGTCGGCCTCTGTCTATAGCAGTAGAGAAGAGAGGGCAATGTGCTAGGTTTACCTCTCCCAGGAAGATTAAAGAGCACAATGACTTTAGCTGTCCATATGCTGGTGGTTTGCAGGATAGCCCTAAACTAAAGTGGAGTGCATGCTTTGGAAAGAAAAGGTTGGTTGAAGTGAAGGAAAACTATGAAGTAAAGAAGATAAGGAGGGCAAAAATGTGGGGTCAGGAGGGGGAGCTCATAAAGAAGCAGTAGCAAAAGATAGGAAGGTAAAGAAAGCCCCAGCAGCAGTGAGACACCTCCACATAAACCACAACTGATACACAGATAGACTCTGCAACTCGTTAAAGTTGTAAAGTAGGTATGCTTTTATTCAGCACTGTGACACATGGGGGATAGCTCCTCCAAAGGCATGCGTGCCTCACTAGTGTTTCCCTCTACATTTATTCTCTAAAGTTATATACATTCATAAGGTTGCACAATACGCCTATGCATATTCATGTCTTATCCCCGCTTCGTATTATAATGAGCTAGAAGGTCCTTTGCGCAGTGCCACCCCCCCCCGGTCGTGGGTGAGGGTCTCAAGATGAAGTAAATGAGTCTTCCTCTTGTGAGTAGGGGTCTTCAAGATGAAGTAAATGAGTCTTCCTCTTGTGAGTACGGGTCTTCAAGATGAAGTAAATGAGTCTTCCTCGAGCCTGAACTTTTCACTTCTAGTCATCACGTATGCTCTTTAGGAGTCTGGTCAAAGTCCAAACCACAAAGCTGGTCTTCACTGGAAATAAGTAACTGTTTCTCCCCCTTATCAATAGCCTATTGTCCTGGTACGGCATGGCAAGCTTGACAGGTATTTGCAAACAATGCTTCCTCTTAAACAGGCAAAATTTCTTTATCCTATCTTGCACAACCCCCTTGTACAACCCCCTTGTAATTGGTCAACCCTCTGCATCACAACAACCCCCCTGACAATGCAAAAGAACAAAGCAGGGAAGGATGGATGGAGAGCCAGTGCCCACGGGAATAACCTGGAGAATCGGGACTGTGCCCCCCTTTGAAGCAGCCACACAACCTGGATGCAATTTTCATTTCCTGCAGGGAAGCGTGGCCTTGCTCTTTCTGAAGTGGATAAACCAAGCCTCGTAAAACTAATTGTGGGAGGTGGTTTGACACCAGGAACTGGAAGTCAAGGTTTGGCCTCTCTTATGCACTGAGCAGTGAAGCAGAGGTGCTTCAGATTAACTTCCCTTGTCCTTGAGGTGCTTTCTTCCCAAAGGCTTTTGAATCTGCGGTGATTGTACTGCTGTTCTGCAGAGCCAGAGGTAACAAAGTCAGTAGCATTCCTACATGGATGTCGTTAATAGCATTATTTGGGGCTGCTTTGTGATAAACCATCAATTTATCAACTCCAAGCCCATAAAACCAGTGTGGTAAAATGCAAGTGTTCCCTTTGGTTAACTTCTGGGGGAGGAGGAGGCACTGATAATATCTACTTCATTGATGCTAGTGAATGACCAAGACATAATTGGCTCCACATTCACTGTTGGCGAAGAGTGTTACTCACAATAAAAGTACTACCATTTAAGTGAAAAGCCATGTGGGATTACCAAAACTCCATTTAGAAGTCTTTAGCTCCCTCTGACTCTTTTTTAATGGGGAAAATACCTTCAAAGGGTAAAGATGTCTATATGGCTGTTATGGTGGCTTTCCACAAGCAAGTCTTCTAATTTTAGCATTATTAACCAATGTGCTGTGCGGAGCATGTATGCCCGTCATGAGGCAGTAGATAGAGTTCATTAGTTTATATTTTAAGGGAGGAAATGGTGCTGACTAGAGCTGTTAGAATTGATAATGATGGGAAAATTCAGCACTTGGGTATCTAAGGCTGAATGCTGCTGAAGTGAGACTTGCAAGGGTAAATGTAGGTGGAATACAAGGCACAGAGCAACTGGAGGTGAGTCCATGGGTCTAGTTTTGGGAGGAGGGGTAAGGGGAGGAAATGGCCTTTTTAACTGTGAAGCAAAGCAACCATCAAAGCAGTTTTGCAAATGCTCCCTGATCCCAGCTCTTTTCCAGGGTTATTTCTGTTGAGATGACCTGACATTATCGCTGTTATGCTGGGGATGTGACTGTCCCCTGGGGTGGTTTGAAGGGGCTATGGTGCAGGACTCCAGCTTGGGAACTGCAGCTTCTTGTTCCCATTGAGTTTCTGCTGGTTCATTTGTCCTCTGAGATGGGGAAACGCAGTCCGGTTCACTGCGGATAGTTACCACCCTCTGCTCCAGAACTGGCCCAAATCATAGAACCATAGAGTCCCAGATTGGTTTGTGTTGGAAGGGACCTTAAAGCTCATCCAGTCCCAACCCCTGCACGGGCAGGGACCCCTTCCACTAGAGCAGCTTGCTCCAAGCCCCTGTGTCCAACCTGGCCTTGAACACTGCCAGGGATGGGGCAGCCACAGCTTCTCTGGGCACCCCTGTGTGCCTCAACTCCTTCCAACATCCATTTTTTAAGTGGGATTGCATGGGTACTGTGCATGCTGGTGTACAGACACATATGAGGCCAGTTTTGCCAGCTGTCTCATGGAGAACATGGGGCCAATCCACAGAATTAAGCATTGCAATCCAAACAGTGAGATTTGGGAAGAACCTTAATAAAACTGCCCAGTAAAAGCCTGTGAGGATTTAGAGGATTAAGTTCTTTCTTTCTACTCCTCAACAGCATTCTGTGCGACATGTGGGCATTGCGTGTGTTTTGGTGGTAATTTAAGGAATATATAATCTGCATTTGGTTATTCTCCCAGACTGTCAGTAGTAATAACTTGAATGAGGAAGACTTTAAAAAATGCATCTGGCAACTGTGGCTGTGTTGGGCTTGGTATTATTATTCTCTTTTAAAAACCCCACATTTAAGTCAGAGACACCAGAAACAGCCCCAAAATAGGGCATTGTTCAAGGCCAGGCTGGAACAACCTGCTCTAGTGGAAACTGTCCCTGCCCCATAGCAGGGGGTTGGAACAGGGTAAGCTTGAAGGTCCCTTCCAACACAAACTGCATGATTCTAAACCCAGTAGATACCCCCTGAGCTCTAACATACACAGATAACTTTCCAAAGGAAGCACCAGGGCTGACTGTGCTATAGAACACTTGGCAAAGGGGGGGGGGGATGATGATGTTGTGGGCACCCCGGAGCCCCGGGGGAGCAGCGTTGTGCTCGGCGCCGCCGGTGCGGCGGGCGGGCAGTAGGACCCCGCGGAGGGGCGGTTGGGGCTCATTTGTTCCACGGCGAGGAGCGCAGGACGGGCTGCAGCGGTCAGCAAGGCTTTTCTTGCCAAAATACCACAAACTAACCCCAAACCAACCCCCAAACCGCTTTAAAAAGAAAAAAAAAAAAACAACAAAACCACCTTCAACTCTTCTTTTTTTTTTTCTTCTCCTTCCTAAGAAAGCAGAGCCCAGCTCATCAGCAGGAGGGGTTTTGGAGTTAACTGCATGCAGGAAATCTCTCACATCCTGAGTCCCAGCTCGCTCCTCTCTGTAACTGTATATTATGGGGCTGCTCTCCAGCCCCAGCTGATGAAAGTTTGTCTCCCTCAGCCTGGGCTAAGATGTCAAAGCGCCTCCGCGCCCAGCGCTTCCCCCCCCCGGCGCGGGTGTCCGCGTTGCTGCTCAGCCTCGGCTGCCTGCTTCCAGCATCCCCCGCCGCTCAAGGTAAGCTCCCCACGCAGCCCCACCGAGTTCCCCTCACACACTTCCTCACCCGACGCTCCATTTTTAAGGGGACCAGCACCGGAGCGAGGATCCAACCGCGCTGCCTGCGCTCGTTTTGCGCACCCTTCCGCTCTTCCCCCCCGCCCTTTCCTGGCCTCCGCCACGCTGCGCTCCGCTCTCCCCGGGACGCGTAAGTCCCGCTTCTCTGCGCGGCGTGGGGACTTCCAAGCCTTTCCAGGGAAAACTCCGCTTTGAAACCCCGACTTCCCCCCCCCCCCCAAAAAATCGAACCTGCAACCCCCAGGGTGAGCGGAATGGGTCGGCGAGCCCCCGCTGTGGGGATGTCCTGGGGATCCACAGCGTGTGTAGGGGTGCGCTGCAGAGTCCTAGTGACTCCCGGTGTGCTCTTGGGGGTCCTCGGGGACCCCCAGTGTGAGGGGGTGCTGGGGACACCCGGTTTAGGGGATGCGCTGTCCGGTCCCCAAAACTCTATGTGTGGTGGCTGACCTGCAAGGTCCCGGGGACCCCCGGGTGTGTTTGGGTGCCCTGCTGGGTCCTGGGACCCCCAGTGTGGAGGTTCTGTGCTGGGGACCCCCTGCATGGAGTGTGCCCCGTTGGGGTCCTGCGGACCCCCAGTGTATGGGAAGGTCCCGTGAACCCCATGTATGGGAGTTCCCTGCAAAGTCCCGGGGACCCCCGGTGCGTGTATGGGTGCGCTGCGGGATCCCCGGGACCCCCCGGTATGCGGGATGCGCTGTGGGCTCCCGGGACCCCCCGGTGTGTGTGTGTGTGTCCCCATCCCATGCAGCAGTTTTTCCCGGAGGGTCCCCATCAAACAGCCCCCTGCGGGTTGGGGCCGAATTGGAGAGGATTGTCAGAGCTCAGACTTGTTTCCAGCCGGGAAGGATTGCCTGGAAAAGCCAACTGCTGATGGTAAAAGAGTCCTCGCTGGGTAGAAGTTTGCTGGCTGCTGTGCTCATTCAAACGCAGCACAAGGCAGTGATCGGTGCAGTCAGTCTTAAAGATGTTTTGCAGCACTGGCTCTGTGCTGTCCGTGTTATAGATGGGGGAACAGCCTGGAAAAGTGACTTGTCTCTTTGTATGGCAAGTCTGGGCCTTATTCTGGAATCACTGGAGAGCCCAGACCCTGTCCTCTTCATTAATCGGCAGCTGACAATGCATATTCTATGAGAGAGAGGAAGGGCGATTCTCTTGTATAAGTACATGTAACAGCGCTGAGGAGTGCGTGTGTCCCCATGGGTTACTACAAACTCCTGTCGTGGGGCTTTTTTTTTCGTTGTAACTTTAAACTTGGCAAATGTTTGCTTGTCTCCACATCTATTCACAGCAACTTTCCCTGGGACTTTGGCTCGGGATTTGCTGAGGGAAAGACAGAGAGATACTTCAGCACATTGAAATCCTAGGGTAGACGGAGCAAGTTGTTGCATTTAGTAGAGCGCTTGGGATTTGTGTGAATGAATTAACAGGAGTTGAAGCTTTGCTTTGCTTCTGTGAGGGGTCTTAATTTCTCTTTGTCCACATTTGCATTTGCACCAAATCAGTGCTGGGCAGAAATTGTCAGGTAGATGAGAAGTAGATCTCCTGCTTCCTAGTGGCTGTTCCCTTTGCATAGATGGAGGGTGGGTTGGATTGAGGCAGGACGTGTCTATGCTGACAGCATCAATAGCTGGACTGGATCTTGAAGGTCTTTTCTGACCTAGTTGATTCTATGATGGTGGGGCCAGTGGGAGGTGAGCTGGGACAGAGGGTGAACTTGACTACACTTCCACAAAAGTTTGAGTTTCAATGCTTCAAGCATTCACATACGACAGAAATGAAGACATGAATATACCTCGAAGGAGTTGTACCTGCAATAAAATAAGAGGGCAAATGGTAGGTGACTTAGATCTAGCATACAGATGAGAGACGATAGTAGGTAGGGGTGGAAACCCTGTTGTGTTCCCTAAGAGCCCAGCTGAAGCTCTAAGGTTACATTTGCAGTGATGAATTAAGCTCCCTATAAAGTTTGTGTTAGCTGCTCATCCTTACAGTGCCTCTATTTAAATGTCTGTGCTTGAGCAACAGCAGTGCTTGCTGACCCCCACAGCTCAGCTGGGGTTTGGGTCTGCTTTGCTGCATCTTCCCCACTCCTTTCCATAACACGTCCCATTTACATCTGCAGCCAGTGTGCTCAGCGAGCATCCTCTCCTTCCGTTCCATGTTTTTTCTCTATGGAAGTAGAGAACAGCTTTAGCTTTGCCAGAGCATGTGCTGCTTTCTTGGTCACAGAGGTGCTGAAAGTTCCAGCCGCATGTTTCGGGACCTGGTGAGGCTGCCTGGTGATGAAAAGTCCTCGTCGTGCTTGGCACACATCTCCACAAGCTTTGCAGCCTCTGCCTCAGCTGCCTCTGGTGCTGCGCCTGCTCCGGGCCCGGTGTCAGGGATGTGAGGAGCTGCCAGGATATCCTCATTTTTACATAAACACGTGCTTAGTGATTAAGGACGGAAGTCGCAGTTACGATATGACATGGCAAGAGACGTGCAGGGTGTGGGACTGCCCTAGGAACAGCTCTGCTATTAAACAGGCATTATCAGGTCATCAGTTAAGACAACTTAAAAGTAGCCTCGCCACCCACTTGTAGCGTGAGTTTCTTTTCCAGTTCTTATGGTTTTACAATTGCCCTTCTGGTTTTCAGTACTGCCAGCCCTTGGTTGCTGGCTAAAGGTCCTCATGGACAAAAAGGCAAACTAAGTGATGTACCGGCCTTAATAAAGCAAAATTAGCTTTGCTATCCCTGTGGCGGATGATATATGGGAGGGTAAGAGCTCATCTTACAGGCTCTGTAGCCTTAAAATCTACATTTATATAAGCCTTTTGCAGAGTCAAAGCTTTCCTGTATGTGTGCATAGGTAAACTCCAAATGAGTGTGTGTGGGGGAAGCTCTTAAATCTCTTTTAAGCATTAGGTGTTAGCTGGAGGGAAAATGAAAATCCTACAAGTGCAGTCTGAAATTCTTGACCTCCAATTAAAATAACTTTTCTGTCAGCTTTTGTTTTCATTACTGATGGCAGCTGCATTGGAAATACCTGATGGAAGAAGAAATCTTCCCTTGTCGCTCCCTTTAAACCCAATGTCTCCCCCTTTAAACCCGATGTCTCCAGCACAGTCTGTGTTTCAGAGCTCACTTTCAAATCCTGCCTTCTCTCAGAGCGTTCCCATGTTTGTGGCAGATATTTATGGCCTGTGTATGATAATCACCTTCTTGTCCGATGGTTATCCCTATCAAGTCCCCTGCAGACAGCCTGGCATGAGCTCTCAGTGTCCATGGGGCTCCGCAGATCCATGCCAAAATACACCACCAGCCGAGGGTATTATACCCACTCTTCAAATCATGTTCGCATCATTAACTCTCCTGCTCTCTGGGGAGCTGCTGTGTTATCCACTGGTGTTTTGGAAACATCTCCATCCACCCACAAAGAGCATCCTTGAACTAATGATTGACAGGCTACGTTTTGGGTGGCTTTTCATCCCCTTCGCAGCATGGAGCCTGCCCCGGTGGCACTTGTCTAATGACACGTGAGTGAGTGCAGCAGGTCAGAGCTGTGTTTATCTGTTACTTCCACTGAGGTTGTCAGCTGCTGCCGATGCTGTTGATCATGGAATCCTGTTTTAAAAAGGCTGAATTCATGTAAAAGGCTTATTTGGTCCTCCAGCAGCCTGGTTCTTGCCTCACATATCCTAACCCTGACAGATTTATCACTGCAGTCGCTGTGTTTCTAACATATCTCACGTTGCCAGTGCAAATTGTCTGAGGAATCCAGCTGGGCTTCGCTTTGTCAGTATTCATGTGCATCCTTTTGGGCATACCTGCTTGAGCTGTAGTATTGCATGTGAATGGTGAGCAGCAAGCTCCATTTGCCAGGCAAGCAGCAGGATACAGCCAGCAGAGCAGCCTGCATGTGTGGCCAAGGTGCTTTAGCATCCCAGCTTCTGCTGGAGGTGCCACCAAGCCTCCTGTCCCAGAACCTGGCTTAGAGACTGCATGTTTGAGGGCTGATGGGGTGGGTTTTCTCGAGTTTTGTTATGAGACTTGTTGTAAACAGAGAATTGGCATTTCCAGGGTGTTTGCAGTTAGGTCCGAAGTACAGCTACATTTATGCATGTAGATGTAGGTAGATTTAAATGAGCTCTTAGGCAGAAGCTCTTCCCTGTGAGGGTGCTGAGGCGCTGGCACAGGGTGCCCAGAGAAGCTGTGGCTGCCCCATCCCTGGCAGCGTTCAAGGCCAGGCTGGACATAGGGGCTTGGAGCAAGCTGCTCTAGTGGAAGGTGTCCCTGCCTGTGGCAGGGGCTGGAGCTGGATGAGCTTTAAGTTTCCTTTCAACACAAACCATTCCAGGATCTATGAGAATGTCCAGGCTCTCCAGCAGGCTCTCCCCAGCTCTGTATCTCACACAGCATCCAGTCCCTCTTAGGATGCCAGGCCTTTCATGTTATTCATATTGGAAAGATTTTTCATTTAATGCCCTTTTCTGGTGGCTTTTTTTCCTCTGCATGTTCTTGTGTTTTACTCCATGCCATCTCAGATTTCTCTCTTCCTACTGCATGCACATTGTACTTGCATTTCAAGTAGCTTTTCAGATTATTCCTAGGACAAAAGCCCACCATCTCCAAAATGTTATAGTACTAAAGGCCTAAATCACATCTGCAGAGGCTTCTCTTAGGCTCTGCTGTGTCTATGACAAACTAAGCCCTGTTAAGAGGGTTATAGTTGATTCTCGATAGGAGAATGCAATCCAAAATGACAGTACTGTTTGTTTCTTGCTAACACAAGGCAAATTGCTTCAATTATGTTAAATGTTTATCTTTATGATAAGAGGATCACACTAAGGAAAGATGCTGTTTCTTACTAGATCCCTGCTCCAGGATGTTAACCCATCTCTGTTTCAGTATCACATATGAGTTTGAGACTGTGTTGATATTGTGACTTGGTTATGGGTGCTTCAGGAAGCGACTTAATGAACTGCATCATCTAATCAGAAATGCTGACTCCTTTGTTAAATCACTTCATGTTGTTTCATTATTGTTTTACACACCCTATAAAGGAGCTTGCTGCTTTCCATGACTTGGAGCTAGGATGAGAAATACTTGGTTAAATCAGGGATGGAGGATTATCCATTCACAAGGTCAACACGATAAAACCACTGATTAGATGAACACATGCTTTCTTGTCCAAAAAAATATGATCTAATAAGGCAAGAAGTGAAAGGTTTCATGGCCTTTTAGCCACGCTGGATAATACACAGCAAGGCATAAAAACGGCGTGCAGAGTTTGGCACAAAAGAGTCTTTAACTAGTTTATTTTGAGATACTCTTTAAGAGGAACTGTGTCAGTCCCTGTAAATTTAGTCTACTAGTATGTGTCATATGCACTAAGTGAAAAACCTTCTGACAATGGTGAAAGGGTGCTGTTTTCTTGCTTCTATTTAATGTGCTCTAATTCTGAGAACAGCTGATTGAGCAAGAGGAGTAAGCCTCGTATGTGACCTTTGAAAAACCATATTGGAATATAAACCTCGCCGAAACCTGGTGTGCATGGGATTTGGTTTTGATATAGTCATGTAAAAATACGACAAAAAAACTTAATCTGGACTTTGCAATGCTACATTTATTAAGGTGAGCATAGGTGCCTGACCGTGCATGGAGGTGAGCATCACTGGTATCTTTACTCAGCAGCACTGTCTGCATGCAGTGATGGTAGCGTGATGAAGATCCTGTGTTACTTCAACAATGAGAAGATGTGGGGTGCAGAACTGTTTAGTCCAGATTATTTAAGTCTTTATTCCCTTTCTGGTATTGAGAACACTGTGGTGACAGAGCTCTAGCTGAGAATGAAATGTGGCCTCTGCACCTGATAGGGAAGGATCCAGCATCTCACTTCTGATCCCTGCTCCTTTTTGAATTGGAAGTAATAAAACTGTATTCAGGTTAAAAACCACTCTTGCGTTTTGACACAGATTTTAAAGTGTGAGGTAAGCATTCCAAGTGAAATAGTGTTTATTTCTTTATCTATTGCTTCTTCAGTGAGGAAAATGCACCCCACTGAAGAGACATCTTGGTAAACTCTTGCTGTTAAGGGAAAAGCGCAGGGTCGTTGTAGAAGAGATCTTCATGCTTCAGAAAGAAGCAGATTGTCTATTTATTTTGTGTCGGGTATGCTCCTTGTCTGATCCTCAGTTGGGATGAACTATCTCAGCTCCATGGATCTGTCTCCTTTGTACAGCCTGGTGCTGATGTTCTGTGCTATTCACTTCAAACCTGCTTGACAGGATCAGAGGATGTTTAGGCTAGATGAGCAAAGCTGTGCTGGTGACCTGGGAACATATCCAGCCCTGAGGAAACAATAAAAGTGAATGTTCATTACTTCAGTAGCTCATCTCCTGAAGAAGCCTGTGAAGTTCTGGACTGATCCAGTCCTTATGGTGACATCTGTTGTAAGGTCACACACATAAACCTCTGCTCTGCTTCAAGAACATTAAGTAGCTCTTTAAGTTTCCCATTCATTCATGTTTCAAAAAACAGGGAGACAGACTTCAGAGGCAGCTCATGCTCATACAGATGCAGGTGATTTTTCCCTTTCTGCTGTTGTGTAAGGCAAGTAGCAGGTACTCCCCATGCAAACAGCGACGCATGATGGATATTAACTCCCCAGCCCAGTAGCTCATTTGCTAGGTTTGGGAAAAAGCTACAAATCATTTCCATGCACGTTTACCTAAATTGATGCTGCAATTCATTTCAGCTGGATTTGCCGTGTTTTCAGTGTGATTTCCTGCAGAATGCCTGACTGAATGATGTGTGTGCATGGGATGAGCACCACTCCAGCTCCCACTCAGTAGGTTTGTTTCACTGATGATCATATATGGGAAGGAACACCCCTCAATACTAAAGATTCCTTATGCTCAGTGAGGGAGGCAAGTAAATAATTGGAGAAAAAGATTGCGCTGTACTTTGAAGAGAGTGAGAGGAAATTGTAAGTTGGGGAGTAATTTGCTACTTCATTTAATGGAAAGCATCCTTTCTTGAGGTTTTGGTGGGGGAGAGTAATGCTGGATCTGGATTTTTGTGTAATTATCATAGAATGATTTAGGTTTGAAGGGATCATCCAGCTCCAACCCCTGCCATGGGCAGGGACACCTTCCACTAGAGCAGCTTGCTCCAAGGCCCTGTGTCCAACCTGGCCTTGAACACTGCCAGGGATGGGGCAGCCACAGCTTCTCTGGGCACCCTGTGACAGTGCCTCAGCACCCTCACAGGGAAGAGCTTCTGCCTAAGAGCTCATTTCAATCTCCCCTTTGTCAGGTTAAAGCCATTCCCCTTGTTCTATCACTACATGCCCTTGTCAAAAGCTTCAGCTTCATGCTGGGATAATGTTGGTTGGGTTGATGCGGAGTTAAGATGGGACATCCTTCACCATGGCATCCTGGAAATACCTGAGGGAAAGGCATTGTGCAACCCTCTATTTTTCACCTGGTTTTAATCCTGTCCTGCTTGTTTTCACACTGTAGAACGACTGGGCCAATTTATGTGGTGTCCATCAGCACTTGGAACAGGAGCACGCTTAAAACAGGATTTACAGCAAGAGGACACAAGTTCTCCTAAGCCGTTGTCACTTACTTTTCAAAGCTGCTTTAGTTTGAACCTTGCATTTACAACTTGCCCTCTTCTATGAACTCCCAGCGCTGAGCTCTTCCATGGGGGGATCCTGGAATCCATACCCGTTACCTTGTGTGTCAAAATGCCCTCTGGTTCAATGCTTTGCTGCTTTAGGTCTGTCATATTTTGAAATGTTCTCATCCAGGGAAAAAAGGCAACTCTTTGGACTACTCCTGAATAGTAATTCTTCAGTCAAGCATAACAACATCACAAATGAGGCTGGGCAGCTGTTTCCCAAATACAGTATATGTATATATTCTATACACATTACCAAGGTTGGTTTTCACTGTTTGAAACGTTCTGCAGCCTCCCTGCCCCCTCCTGCAGTCAATGGCAAATGTTGTTCTCAAAACTCCACTTGTCACATTTTGTTCTCAAGAACAGGGAGGATATTGAGATATACTGGCTTCTTTCCTTGAGTGCATTTCAATATGTATTCCGTATAATGAAAGCCCAAATCCTTCTCACATTACTTATGCTTTAATCACACTGTGCTCTCCCAAGATTGCTTTAATCGCATTTGCATCAGCAGGAGTAACTCTCTATGATGAGCAATATTTCATCTGCAAACAGAGGAGACAGATCTTGGGCATGGGAAGAGGAAGGAACTGGCTGTCCTGGATTTGTTACAGCGCAGCTCTCTAGCAAGGAATGGTGTAGCATCCTGATTTGGGAAACTGATATTCAGGAATTAGAAGGAACAAAAGCTATTTTTACAGTTTTCTTGAGGACCTGTCAAGTGTGATAGTTTCCTTCTAATTTTCTAGTAAATGGCTTTTTGGCGTGTCTTAACTCCTGAGAAGAGCGATGCTGCCTGGTGCAGCAGACATCATTTTGTACTTCAGCCATGACATTACCCTATATGAGAACTGAAAAGTTATATAGATATTACACCAATATATAAACCATGTGTGTTAGAAAGACAAGTTCAGTTTTGAAATATTTGACTTAGCTATGCTTTTCACTTTCAATCTGTGCCAAACATGTGCTTGAATGACTGATGGAGTCATATGGTTCCCTGAATAAAGCACTTTATTGTGTGCAGACTTAGAGCCTTCCAACAGTTGTATTACAGAAGCTTGAAGATTAAGATGATCCAACTGCTTAGGGGGTATGTTCCACAATGAACATTTTATTTTCCTTCTTTTCCCCTCTCTCTGCCTTTTTCGCCTTAATATGTGTCATTAGTTTATTCAGCTGGCCACACAGTGACACTGGCAGCAGAGCCCTTGGTGGAGAAGAACAGCGAGTTACCTTCAAATTGAAGCTTTCACTCCCATGTCTGTAGTAAAATGTTGAACACATGACTTTTTCCATGGAGTTTATGGGATTTCGAGGGAGAGGAATACAAGGGCTGCTCCCTTTCTCAGATTATTTCATCAGCAGAATTAGATTTAAGAAGGGAATAGCTCATACAAGAACAAGTGATGACAGGAGATAGCACTCACGATTATAAAACTGCAGTATTAAAAAGCATGTTTTTAATGCTGTTTATTTAAAGGGGATCGGTGTGTCTCAAGCTCCTATTTCTCATCCGAGCGGTCAGTGCTCGTGAAGCTGCTCAGCGTGAAAGATGAAGCAGGCATCCTGCAAAGTCACACATGGATCGGTTCAAAGTTGACAGGCCTGTCAAGCTGGAGAGGGATATTTTTCCATTAGAAGCAGCAAGAACACAAAATTAACCTCAGAAATGCATGGAGTTGTCTTGCTGCTGCCTGTCCTTGGGCTCATCAAAGACCTTTGCTGACTTCTGGTGTTTTAAAACTGATGCACAGGAGTAGTAATTTTGCAACGTGAAGGAAAAGACATGATTTGAGCTCAAGAAGATCCATGGAATGAGTTGCTTTCTATAAGTTACTTGTGCTTAAATGCCTGAGGGCTTGGATTTGGGACTAGGGGGAGGAATGAGAAAACAAGTAAAACTTTGTTTTTAGTTAGGTGGCTTGCCTTCTTCTTTAATAATTATTTTCCAGGCAGGCCATGAAAGGAGTGATTTTACTGGATTTTTTTTTTTTTTGTGGATAGAATCAATGTACTGCTTAGATGTGCATGGCTTAGCTGGAAAAATAATTTACGGTTTTGAACTCATAAAACCTTTACTGCGAGAGATAAGAGTTTTATTTAATGCACAGCCCCAGTCTTGCCCAGACTTTTGTGGTTACACACAGCTGAAGGCAGACTCTGTTCTGTGCCGTCTTATTTAAAGCCGTGGAAGGGCTGTTAGTGGGATAACGGGAAGTATCTTATCAGTGTGGTGGAGTTCCTGATTTTTGTCCTTTCTCTGGAGAGGGTGTCTGTGTTTTCAGCTGGTGGTTAGAGTAATGTTTAAGATGAATGATTGTCTGACTTTAAGGCAAGAGGTTGCTTACGTGATCCTGTGCATGTTACTGGGCTCGCTTTATCATAGAATCATACAACGGTTTGGGTTGGAGGGGACCTTTAACCATTGTGTACTGGGAATATTGTACTGGTTTATTTTGCAGCATTTGCATGTTTATCATACTATCACAATTTACATTTGGTTATATTTAATAAGTGACAATTCATTATTTTTCCTGTCTCAGTCAGAATGGGTACTGTTCTATAAAGTCTTTTCAGCAAGATTTGTGCCTGGATAGTGTTTAGCTTGGGTAATGTTTTGGCTTTTGCTGGCAGATGGAGTGAAAGAGAGGACTGGAAGCACACATCCCCACTTCTTGGCCAGATACTTGGGTAGCTGACACTTCTTTATTGTTTGGCATGATACAGTCTCAGTCCTAATGTTCACAATTTCCATTTAAAGCAAGTTGATTTTTAATTTTACATTGATGCACGAGAGCTGGATGTGATCCTCTTTGCTCAGGAGCTGTGCATTGCAATCCTATCCAACTTTATGTATAGCCACTTTAAACTCTTGCCACCTATAAATGTATCAGCACAGGCAAGATAAATACCAAGAGGTGTATAAAGCTAAAAGACTATCATGGGTCCTGTCATCTTCGGTTTAGCAGATTATGCAAAATAATTCCTTTAGTTCCCTTCTTGTACTTCAGTCTTTCCACTTCCCTGCTCACCATGGCAGCCTTTCCAATCCACCAGCTCCAGGCTGAATTAATCCTTTGTGAATGCAGGTGGGGAGAAACGCCCACAGGATTCCAGATGTGCTTCTATTGTTAGCTCTCAGGAGTGACTTCGGCATCTGAACTGGGAACACCTCTTTTTATGCAGCTTTCCAGGGCTGTCTTTGCTTCATGTGGTATCAGTGTTATACTGAATAACATACATGGGTCTTTCCGTTGTCATTTGCCTTTGAGCAGAAAACTTACTAGTCCTCAAGGGTACAAACCTGCATTCTGTACTGCTTGGTTTCATTCCTTTGCTCCAGCCTGCAAGTTATTGGTTACTTTGGTAATATTCCTGTCCTCTGTGCAGACATTGTCTCCAAACCTGTTGGAGCACTGGATTGCAGAAGGACATTTGTACACATTGAGTAAAAGTTGCTGATAGAAATACTAATACTGATCCTAATATTGAACTTTGGTGGAAACCTTCCGTTACCTGGTTGGTTAGCGATGTACTTGGTGGGTAGTCTCTGCCCCTTACCCAGTACCATCCCCTTCTTATATTTCCTAAGTTCACTTCCATGCTGAAGGGCAAATGCTTGGTCTTCCTCTCCGTGTGTAAGTTAGCTTAATAACTTTAAAAAGAAGTTCTCTTGTGAGTCTGGAGGTGTTAAAATAATCATCCCAAATAAGACATGGGAGAAAAGCAACTGATCAGAGGGATAAACCTCCTTCCCATCTGACGGGTGCCCCACTGGCAGTGGTGGCTCTGCTGGGATTCCTGCCCAGCTTGTAGGGCTGGTGGCGCAGAGTTGACCCAAGGGGTCCTGGGCTATAGGGGAGGCCATCTGGCAACAGAGCCTATAGGGATGCCCCAGTGCCCTGCCACAAAACTAATTGCCAATGGTCCAGTGAGTGCTGGATGCAGCCATGAGTATAGCCTGCTCTCCACAGCTGGAAATGACCCATCCAAACAATAGATCCCACTGACTGTGAATGAAGCTGAGGAAGCTGAGGAAAACGAGGAAGGAAATGGATAGAGTACACCCTTTTTGTCTTCCACAGCATTGCCAAAGCACTGCGATGCAGAGCAGTGCTGTTAGCTGTTTTCAGGTTGCAGAAAGATTACTCTTGTCTATTATTCTTTTCTATCCTTAGATTATTCCTCTGCATTGTTGTTTTGTGGCTGAGGAAAAAGTAGATAGGCTGTGACTTACAGTTCTGAGTCCATTTGTAATATGAAAGGTAACACAAGGATAATATAATTTAATTTAGCTTTTTCTTTATTGTCCTGCTTTTGTTATTTTCATAACTTGGCCGTAACTGCAGTGGGTGACATGATGCGTGTCTGGATGCAGTGTGCTGGGAAGAAGGCTGTGGTCTAGATTGGTAATGGGCATCTCACAGAATCGCCAGGCTAGGCTTTAGTGAGGTGGTGGGGCTGCAAAAGCCCTTGGGTGCCTCAGGACCCTGACAGGATCGTGTTAATGTGCATGGGACAAGATGTGCAGAAGGAATCACCATCGCTGGAAGGGTTCAAAACCGTGTAGACGAGGCCCTTAGTGACGTGGTTTAATGGTGCTCTTGGGCAGTGTTGGGGAACAGTTGGACTTGGTGATCTTAAAAGTCTTTCCCAACCTGGTTGATTCTGTGATTCTATGATGGAACTCCCAGAACATGCATGTCCACAACGGGAAGGATGCACAGCCTCATACATTGGCTTTATTATAAATCTGTATGTTAGTAGATTGGTGGTACTTATAAACCATCCCTAGTCAGACTCCTCTCTCTGTGGCATGCCAGGCGAGTGTGGAGCAAACCCAGCGCTAAGAGGATGGCAGGGTTGTACAGTTGGGGGGGGACATTTTCTCTTCTTCCTTCCACTTCATCCCATTTTATCCAAACCCAATCGGTACTGAGAACATTCACCTTTTTATTTATCGTAATGACAAATAAATTGCACTGCCTGACTAAAAGCTTATTAATTTTATCTAAAGACAAATGTGAAGTATGTCTGGGCTTCCTCAGGAGGCAGCAGCCATTAAACAAAGACATCACATTGCAGGCTTAGAGTTTATTTTGTGCAGAGCTTGAAGGAACTGAAATATAAAGCAAAAAGATGAAAACTGCTCTCAACTTCTTTGCCAACAAGGTTGTATGATACTGTGCAAAGAAGGAAGGTTGCAGAAGTACATGGCAGATGAAGAATATTTAAGCCACACAAAAGCCACTGACAGATAACACCGACTCATCTCACGAGTTGTACAAAGCATCTTTTATATTGCTGGAAAAAAAAGAAGAATAAGGTATGCTGCATCAGCCTGTGGGCTGCTTGTGGATCAAAAGCGTTACCTTCAGTGCAGGCTGAAAATAGAAAACAGATAGACACAACTGAGAAGTTTTTCATGTGAAAAAGTGGGAGACGAGCTTGCGTCAGGAAGAACGGGACGGAATTTCACTGAAATGGGAAATAAGTAGGTGAGTAAGTAGGTGCATGTGACGCGAGAGATAGAAAACCTGGCTCTAGTAGAAGTTTCTGGTGATACAGATGGCCTGATTTTCATCCCCTCTCACGACACGTTACCATTTCAATTCTCTGATTTCAATTATTACACTATTTATATTGCTGTAACACCAAGGGTCCCCATAGAGAAGAGGCCTCATTATTAATGTAATGCAAACAAATCTAATGGTCCCAGCTTCAAAGAAGTTGTAATGAAAATGAGTAAAGGAGATGAAGAGTGGCAGAGAGGAAATACCAGCACGTCTGTGTGCATGAAGAACTGCAGCGCTGGGAGCTCACGGGGTGTGATCAAGGTGATGGAAACCCTTCGTTAGTGCCGATGTCCAGTCCCATCCCATCGCGCTCCTTTCCTGGTGCCCCTCGGATGCTCTTTGGGAAGGCTGGGCTTATGCTTGGAGGTGGGTGGCCTGACACCAGCAGAAGAGAACTGGGAGTGTGTTTTGCTCAGCCATTGTGCAAGAGACCGGGTGAAATATCCCTCACTGGGATAAATTCTTTGGTGTTTCTGACTTTAGGGCTCTGTGTGCAGAAGCTGTCCCAGCTTTGTACCTCTCCAGAAGCCCAAACTCAGGGCTATTCTGAGGCTGCATATCTGTTTGTCCCTTTGCTTTAAAGTTTCCTGCATACTTCAATATCTATGCCTATGTTTTGGGTTTTTTTTCCCTCTTCTTATGTATTTTACGTGGCTTTTTTTCTCCTGCCTTCCTCTTCCCATGTCTCTTATGTCTGTGTCCTGTTGTCCAGTCAGGCCCTTCAGATGCTGTCATCTTTCCCATCCCACATGGACATGTGTGGGTCACTCTTCCTTGGCTGTGATCCCCTATTTTCTGCGATGTGTTCTTGGAAGCTTTGCAATCAGGCTGCAGAATCCTATTTAAAGGATTCACCACTTTATTTTCCTCTTACTTTTAAATTTAAAGATTGATCTAGAGTTTATCTATCAGTGATAGTGTTTTCTTCATTTTGAAGTCTTTCAGAAATATGCCTACGATGTAAATATAACCTTAAATCAGAAAACCACTGTTATTTGGTTTACAAAAGTAACTGTAATGTGCATGTATCACACTGAGGACAAGCAAGTGCATAACGTTAAGCATATGCCCCAGTGCTTATCAGCATGAGGCCCTGTGACTGGGCTGCAGAGCTTTCTCTGCCCTCTGCAGAAAGCTGTGATTTCTATCAATCACACCCAATCATTTAAATAAAAACACTCAGATAAGCAGCAGAATATTTGGCTGAAGGAAAGCAACAAGACAGAAATTGATCTTGTGTTTTATAAATGCTATGGCTTCAGAAGCCTTTGCAAGCCCTAAAGCTTGTCTGGTTTGTTTCCACCCCAATAAATTATCTTTTCCAATAAAGATATAACTGCTGCCTATAAACCTGTCTTGATGTCTGTCTCCAGACTATCAACACTGCTGCACAATATGCATTTTCAGTGTGCAGATAAATAAGCATGTGTGTAAGATTAAATTTGCTCATTGTAACCATACTTTGTTATGCACCACAGGCATTACTTTGTCCTGATGGAATAAGAGGGGTGAAATTGAACCGCATTCTGTGTAGATATTATTCTCTTTTCCCATGATATTTTTATAGCAGTTGCACTTTCTTGACCATGCCATGTAATGAGGGAGTAACACGTAGAATCCTGGGATGGTTTGGGTTGGAAGGGACCTTAAAGCTCATCCAGTTCCACCTTCCACTAGAGCAGCTTGCTCCAAACCCCTGTGTCCAACCTGGCCTTGAACACTGCCAGGGATGGGGCAGCCACAGCTCTTCTATAAACTCTGTTAGGGCCTCACCACCCTCATAGTGAATAATGCTCGTGAATGCTGATCCCTTCCCTTCTCCTTTTTCCTGTGTTTTGGGAAATGTTGTGATATTAATGCTTTGCAGAATTAATAAGAAAGGCAACTTGCACACGTAGGAATACCATGAAGACTTTGATGCTTCTTCCTATCTAGCTGCAGTTCCATGGTGAGGCTGTGTGGAAGTGATGTAGACAGTACATTTGTGGGAAGAAAAGGATGCTCACTGGGTTAGATCTCACAAACTTTCAGAATGCGAATCCTACAGAGTAATAGAAGGGTCTGGGTAATTTAATTCATAGAGCTCAGACTGCTTTAGTGAGCCAAGATCAGGGCTAGAGCCAAACTTTTCTCATTTCTCTGAGATATGCTTCATAAGTTTCTGTTCTGTGCAGGCAGCTTCATGCCTGGTAATCAGAATAAAGAGGTTCTGTCTAGACCCTTGTAGACAGATGAGATTGTATCTCGTAGTCCTCCACTGGGGCAAACCCAATTGTGTGTATCGTTTGACCATCTCTTCCAAGGGCTGACACTGTGTCCTGCCAGATCCCTGTCGCTTGGGCTTGGGCTGTGCTGAGGGTTAGGTTCTCTACAGGAAAACCCATATAACAAGAAACTTTCCTCTTTCCAGTATACTTTATCATTTTATCTGGGCCCTTTTTTGGTGTTTTAGGGAAAGTGTCATATTTTTACAAGCATGCTGGAAAATACTGGACTTGTTTTTCTCTCGTTGGCTTAATCATAGTGACTGCATAGATGGTTTTAATTGTAACAATGACTAAATTGGGATCATTCTGCTCAAAACATAGCTCTGGATCCTCAGAGCGTGTTAGGTACCAGAGGGTAGGTGAGGTTGGTGGGATGGCAAGTACTGAGCACTGAGCTGTGTGGGCAGGTTGACTCCACAGCAATCCTTTCACTCCAATACCTAGTTCAGCCCTGAGCCATGGTTCAGCTGCTAAAACACCACCCCACCATCTTCCCTCTTCACCTCCTAGCCCAAACGCAATGGGAGGAAGGAGGAAGAAAGGTAACACTGGCTTTTCTCCATCTTAATGGAAGATGGACACATCTTTAGAGCACCTGCAAAGACTCAGATCTCATCCTCAGGGGGTCCAGAATGCTTGGTGTGGAGGTAGGTCAAGCATGTGTCAAACCCCACTGGTGTTTTAACTGTCTCACAGCGCCTGAAAGCCATCTTTGTCTTCTCTTTAAGATTTATTCTCAATCCCATTTCCAGCTCTTGTCCCATGACACTGTTTTTAGGACTTTGCTTTGACGGGCACAGTACCATTCCTGTGTTTAGTGAGAGGAAAAACACTTGATAAATGTTGCATGCAAATGGCTTTTTGACACTGTGGTATGAATTGAAGTCGTCTGACTGTGTAGGGGTAGAGCATTAATTCAGTGAGAGTTTATATTCTTCTCCAGACTTCTTTCCCCCCCCTAAATGACAAAGTGCATCCGTGATGTTATGGGGCTGTCAGTACTTTGTGACCTCCTTACATGTCCATGCTGAGGCTGCTAAGTAAATATTCAGTCTTCTGTTGTATACAGTTCAGACTCGTTAAAACGGAGTACAGCCCTATACTTCTGTGTTTAGCAAAGTAAGATGGTGCATTAAGAAGTGTTTGGGGTTTCATAAAATACCAAAGACTACACATGGTAAATCTGCTGTGTGTCATAAACCCAGAGCCTTTCAGGAGTGGGTTGTTGCATCCATGCTGTAACTCCAGCTTGTGAAGTGTGAGGACCAGCAGACCCCTTCACAGGAATGGGAAGGACATGAGGGAAATCTCAGGTCTCTGTCTGTCCTTAGGGAGCCCGTGTCAAGCAACTGCAATGTTTGCTCATCCCAGGGTGATTAAAGCTCTAGTGACACTCACAAGAGCACCATCCCTCTTCCTACCACCACTTCAGCTTTGAATCTGATCCAGTGTGACTGTATCTTGGAAGAGGGATGAGGCGAAGAGGGATTGGGGAGTGGAATGATCAAGGCTAATTTCTTCCCTTAATTAGGGAAACATAGTCCTGATAAAATCTTACCTCTTAAATCCCTGTAGCTTGCTTACCTCTTAATGATGACACCGAAAAGACAAGACACCCTCTGCGTTCCCTCCTGCTGTCGCCTTCAGTGGAGAACATAAATCCAAACTCTAGTGTGATTTTTAATGTAACACTTTAAATAGCAGTGCCTATACCTCTTCAAACGTTTTTAGTTAAGTCTTGCACCCCAATTACTTGTCTTTGCATCCTGGTATCTCTACTCTTTACGTGCAGTCTCTGTCTTCTGCTGCTACGGAAGTGCACATCTAATGAACCTCAACACTTTTCTCCCAGAATCCCAGCTCTCTTGGAAACGTGTAGGTTTGGACTCTGAGAATATGACCCCACAATGTTTTAATGCTCAGTTCTTTTCCTGAAGTATTTCCTTTCGCAATATGCTGCCAGGTCCCTTAAATGACGAGGTTCATGTTGTCAGATGCTGTTCCTGACTAACATGAAGTGCTTCTCCCTGTCCTTAGGTGAGAATGTGGACAGCAAATTGGAATCCTCAAGACAGCAGATGCCAAAGGACCAGTCAAAAGATTACGAGATAACAATTCCCTTCCTTTTGAATGGAGAGCAGTGGAGACCAGTAAATGGCATTTATTCAAAGGTTAGTCTTCATTTTGCCTGTTATTTTCTTCTAAGGTATATAACAATTGGAAGGCTTTAGGGGGAACTAAACACCCTTCATCATACTGGTTATAAGAGTGTTTTTTGTGAAGTCTGTTGTCTAAAACTGATACTTACTTAATTGAAGAAATTGGTTGAAATTAATACCTTTTACTGTAAAGTGGCATTCCTATTCCCGATGGCAGAAATGGAAGCTTGAAATGAAACAATTCGTCTAATGAGGTTAACACACATTGCTTGTGATTGTATCATACAACAGCAAAATAGCCCCAAAACTGAGGGATGGGCAAATATAACAAATGCATTTGTTTCACTAAATGCAGTCTGACAGCAAGAAACCTAAGGAAAAGTGTAAATAATGTTGCTTTGTTGGCTGCAGCCTGAGGCATTACCTGGAGCCCTTCATGGGAAATGGCCCCCAAATGCCGTCCTGGGTATTGCAGGGGGGATCAGGAGTAAGTCTCCCTTGAAATCAAGGAATCACGGAATGGCTTGGGTTGGAAAAGACCTTAAAGATCATCTTGTTCCACCCCCCTGCCTCCCTTCAGGCTCTGCTTTCTCTCTGCTTAACAAGGGGATAATCTGTCACTGCCTCTGACTAAACAGAGATTGTTTCCTCCTCTTGACAGGCCCTGATAAGCATTCCTCCTTTTTTCCCCTCAGTCATTGGCAGATAATGTGGGTAGCTGTTTTTAAGAGAGAAAGGCTGTTTTCTGTCTCCTTGGTCTCCTGCTTGAAGTATGAAGACAGGTTTTTGTTGTTTAGTATCACCAAAGATGTCATGGGAATCTCTTATCCAACCTTTCTGACACAGGTCCCATTTCATTCCAGCTTTTTTATATTGTTCTGTTAATTGTCAGAATGAGGAGAATAAAGATACATTTTCAAATAGGTCAAAAAGAAGAGGGGGGGATCAAAACCATCAAACACAAGCAATGCAGCCCATTAGAAACAGCTTTCTTTACTACACTGGGAAAGTGTTTCATGGAGAAATCATACTTGACTGTTGCCGCTGCTTGCGGGATGTGGTTTTGGATCTCTCTGCTGATTGACAGAAGTAGGTGTGAAAAGAGATTCCAAAACAAGGGATCTAACTTTTAAAGAACCTTCTCTGCATTAAAACTTTGCTTCCTTTTCCTTGTTTCCCTTCCTCGTTCTGAATATCTGCAGTGACGAAAGGGATATCACTGTGGGTGTAGAATGGCTTATCCTAGAGAGATAACACAGATGGCTTGGTCCTAGATGTATGTGCAACCCTATTTTTAGAGAATTTAATTAGAAACAGGCATTCTCCATATAGAGGTCTTTTAGCTACTACTCACTGTAGCTTTCTGAAAGAGTTACAACAGAGTATCTTTATGTGAGTAATGATAATGTGATTTATATCATTAATTTGTTTCCCAGAATTACTTTCAGCTTAAGATGAACATTAGAAAAGATTTGTGGTTTGGTAGAAGGTGCTGTCTCAGCACTTTTTTTTTCTTTGAATGCTTCTTTTCCATGGAAACTGTTATAAATTAAACACACAAAAGTGCAGATCGGGCTGTAAGAAGAACAACAGCATTAAAGCGGTAGAGGAGTAATGAATAGCTTGTCACACAAATATTGATCAAAAGCACAAAAGTTAAATACTGTTGTAGTTGATGGTTAAATAGGACCTATTGTTCTTCCACTCATTTCAAAGTGTTCCTTTTTATTTCAATTTTATATGAAGTAAAAAAAAAAGTATGCAGTGCTGTGTACTTGTAACCAGGGGAATGGTATTTCAATAGATTGTATAGTAAAATAAATAATGTGGTGCTATAAAAATGCCAAAGTATTAAAGTTATTTGTGTTTAGATAATTGCCTTGCAATGATAAACCCATTCTCCAGTCCTTTGCTTGTAAATATTCCTGCTTAACAATTAGTCTCAGAACCCCCACTCATCATTTAGTGCCTCATATTCTCGCTTTCCCATCTTGAAGATAAAACTCTCCTTTTATTTACCCTAGGAGCCACTGCAATATCTATTGGAATATCTCATTTGGAGTCTGTGAGGAATTATTATTAAGCTAATGACTTCCTCTTTGAGGGCCATCTATGCAGTACACTGTGAAGAGCATGAACGAGAAAGCTGAACCTATTCTCCTGTCTATTTACACACACAGACCTGTTCACTGGCAGCAAGAAAATCACATTTGTTGAGAAGAAAATAACATGAATGTTACTTGACTATAACTTGGTTTAACTTTAATACAGTCAGGGTGTACTCTTTCAAGGACATCTAATGATTTAGGTACTTCCTAAGAATGACAGTTCAAATTAATGGTAGGAAAAATCCAATTTTAAAATCAGACATGTAATTAAATTATATTTAAAGAATTTGGGCTTCCCTAAGTATAAATGCAGTGGTTTGCATCTAGAGAGAACCTCTCTTTTACTGGGCAGGTCAATTTTCGCCCCACCCGAAGTCAAAGCTGTAAGTAGACCAAGGCTGGGATTTCATTGTGGTAGTGTGGTTACAGAAATGCTTTTGCTTCTTTCTTGTTTAAAAAGGGGCATATTCTTACATGCAAACACTTCAGAGAGTGATGCACTTTTAAAAATAAAATAAAGAGAAGTTACCATGTATGAATTACTTTGAGTTACTATGAAGTCCGTGTTTTTACAACTGTACGATGCTGTTCATCTAGTTAGTTTTGTTGAATTCAAAAGGTTTAGATCATTTTCAGATTCATTTTAATAGTGCCCAGTTACATTCTTGTATTAACTGGATATGATATTCAGTTGCTAATCCTGAGCACACTGCTAAAATTAGTGGTTACTATTTTGAGGATCCAGTTGTTGCTAGTCAGGGCTACTGATGAGTAACTGTATTTGTGGGTGGGTGATGGTGAAATCAGGATCGTGAAGTGCACAACATTGCTCTCTGCTTTCAAACAATAGATGCCCATACTCGGTGCAGATGTGATTTCCGTCTTCACTGAAATGCTGTGTGCATTACAGATGTGTTGATAGGTCGTTATACATTGCAGCTCGAGCTCTCCTTCCACTTCATCCTCATTTGTGCATCATTTTGCATTCCGGTTTGATGTTTTTTTCCTAGTGCTTGGTTTCAACCCAAGAGGGTTGGGTTCTGTTTTGCTTAAATTTTTCTAAGGTTTGAAGAAAATTGTTTCGTTTTTACATTATTCAAGTGCAAGAAAATTGCTCTTTTCCCTGCATGTTTCCAGTTGAATATTTTTCTTCAGACTTGGCTGGAGATGTGCAAATCAAGCCAAGTTTGATGAGAGTTGGGTAAGTGAAGTTTGAGTACACAGAACACTTTAGGGAAGATTTTTCGAAGACCATCTGTTTGGCTTCAGCTTTTATCCTCACACCCTGTTCGGGACGCACACTGGTTAATATGTGCCAGATCCTGCATCACAGGAGCTCTCAGGTAACATTGGTTGTGTTAGACCAGAGCCTGAAGCACGTGTCTTCTCTTGGAGAGACAAGCCCCAGGCAGGAAGCATTTCACATGGGCATTAAGGGTTTCTTGGCTCCCTTTCTATGTTTAAAAGGTCATAACTGTGGGGAAACACTGCCTGCCAGAGACCATCCAGGGCAGACATATAATAGCTGTAATGCTGGGAGGGATCCCAGTGTGGCATTGCCTTGAGCTGACATTCATTCTCCCAGAGTGACACACTCCATTAATGAAGTTGGCTTTGGATCCAGGGTTTAGCCCAGACCTTAAAATGCATTAAGTTTCTGGGAAATTGAAAACATTTTGTGCATATATGATATGATCAGTTATGCGAGTAAACATCAGAGTCCTCAGGTTGTGGCATCTGTCACCGAGGTATGGGGCTTTTCTCTACTCTTGGCTGTGCAAGGTCTATAAATGCCATTGCTGGCCCCTGGAAGGACTCAGATATAATCATGAAGCTGATCAAGTGCTTTGAAAGATTTAATCTTCTGTGGTTTCTAAAAGCACACGAGCAAGTTAGGTGCAACTTCTCCTTAGTGGGTGATGCTTTACTTCTTTTGACGCTTATGCACATACTTTTGTAATTCTGATCTCTGTATCCATTTGAGTGCAATATTAAACTGCTCCATACATAGGCGTATGCTCCATCAGGCTATGATTGCCATATGTAACAACAAATTTTAATGTAGCTGAACATGGGCAGGTATTGAAGGACCTGAAACCAGCCAACACATGGAGCTGAGTGTGGTTTCTTCTCTAAGAAGTTGGTGAGGCATTGAGATGGTTGCCCAGAGAAGCTGTGGCTGCCCCATCCCTGGCAGTGTTCAAGGCCAGGTTGGACACAGGGGCTTGGAGCAAGCTGCTCTAGTGGAAGGGGTCCCTGCCTGTGGCAGGGGTGGAACTGGATGAGCTTTAAGGTCCCTTCCCAAACCATTCTGTGATTCTGTGGTTTCTGGAGCACTGCATGAGGAGGAGGAAAGCCCTGAAATACTTTAGGTTGCTTTGTGTTTGCAAGTTGCCAGTCCAGGTTGCTTTCAAATGATGTGAACACTTTGTTTTTTTAGCATTACATTTGGGTGATGTTTAGAAGAAAGAGCAAATTTTGCTGTATAACTTCTTAAAAATAATTAACTATGAGAAAGTAGATGCACGCAGTACACCTGTCAATGGATTAGAATCATAGAATATTTATTAAGATAGAATCAGAAATCTATTAAGGGATATAAATCTATTAAGGATTAGACTCTTAATGTGCTGGAATCACAGTGAATCTCACTTGGCTTTTTGAAAGCATTGCCACTGCCTCTGTATATAAAAAGTATATTGGAAAGCAATCTCTCCCCAGCATTCAGAGTTGGACCTGTTGTTCAGCGGTGAATGATGGATGGCTTTCCACACACCAGAGTGTGGATCTCTTGCCGTTGCGGTTAGAGACAAGCAGAGGAAAATAAAGATGCTCATGGTGGGCAGAGAGGATGGGAGGACCTGCAGAGGGTTCCTTGATGAAGAACAGCTACGGCTGCAGCACCAATGTCTTTTAAATCCAAATAAATCAGGAATCGGTTTTTCCTTGGAGGAGGAGGCAATGGATTCAGAGAACGTTAAAACTGCTTCACCTAATTTAAGCTTCCAAGGCCAGATTCTGAGGTAGTGTTAGTTATGTTCCTTCCTTTGGTAAGGCTGGTATAAATCAGGTTTGCAAACTGAAATCTTAAAGAAGTGTTTTCAAAAGAGGAGTAAAGAAAGATGAGACAGATTTTCCTTTCTTGTAGCAATACTCTTTTTTTTTCTTTCTTGGTGTGATGCTATACTTTGAATACAAACTCTAGCAATGAAATGCAAAGATAAAGATGAAGGCCAGCTATAAATATATCCTTAGACCATATTTCTTCTGTTTTTTAAACGTATGCTTGTCACAGCTCAAAAGATTCTGCATGTAAGTGGCAGAAGATTACCATTTTTTTACTTCTTAGCATGCACTGCATCTCATTGAGCTTGCAAAGAAGTTATGGGTGATGTTCATAAACAAACATCAGACTCTTGATCATCTGGATGTCATTCTGGACAATGATTACTTGAATCTCAATGTGAAATTCACCACTGTCTGTAAGAGTATCGTGTGCTCTGACAGCTGTTGGTTATCTTTAAGGTTTTCTGGATTTATCAAATCCAGATATTACACTGATTCTTTTTCCCCTTTTTGCATATTTTTTTTCATTCCCTCGTTGTAAGGTCCTAATTCAACACCTCCCGAGATAGGGGTTTTTGGCCACTGAAACAAAGAATCACTGGAGGGAGCAAGAAATAACTTTAAATTTGTTAAAAGGTCACAGGACTAATGCTAGAGAATCAAGAACATATTCAAAGCTGCCAGGCAGGGATGAGCGTTACCCATCTGATTTCACCTTTATGCTCTTGCACTGCTGCATTTCTCTTGCAAACTGCCAGAACAGGCACAGTCTATCATGGCTCAGTTTATCATCAGGAGTTATGGTGTGCACGCCAGCTTCAGTATTATAGTTATTGGTGTACCCATTAGAAAGACCCCACTTCAACAAGACCTCATTGTTGCTTCACATTTCCCCCTCCTTTCTGTTTCTCTTGGTGCTCTTGTGTAACTCTGATACCAGGTTTGATGCGTGGAGCACAGCTGAGAGGACTGCTATGTCAGATAATTGATGTAGTGCTCCGTGTTTTCAAGAGCAAACCCATTCAAGTTTATTTCATAACTGGCATAGCCTTCGTGCAAGTGATAATTGTTTATATTCCCTTCAACAGAGCCTCCTGCTGTTCTTTTTCATTTGAAATAATTACCAAAGTTTAGACTTCCAGACAGTTGTATTAAGGGGAATCATACAGTGCTGCTTAAACAAGTCTTTGAAGGCTGAGAGGACAGCTTTCATAGCTCTTTTACATAGCTGTTTTACATATCTTAAGAGAGAGAGGAGCATAAACAGAATTTATAGGCCTCTCTATATTTTTATGACTCATGAGTATCAAGTGGAAGAGGCAGAGCTCTGCATGCTGCTGAGGCTGTATCATCAGCTGGGAATGCATCGTGGCACTGACAGCCTCAGGGTGTGAGAAACTGCACTAATCCTTGATGGAATTATCTGGGCTATGCTCCTTGAGCCTTTCGTTAGTGACCTGGTAGTCATTAGTTTCATAGCCTAGTGAGCAATCTGTTAGTTCTTGTGCTTTTTCTTATACCTATACTCCTGCCTTGTGGGGCCATGGTGAAGGCTGATCAGTTCAAATATCCTCTGCTATTTAGTACCTCTTCCACAATTGTTTAACTCAGAAATAGCATAATTTTGCATGGAAGCTCTTAGGAAAAGGGAGTGTGTCACTTCCTCTGGTACCCAGTTGGATGTCTGTAACTATGCTACTAGGGCTGGATTGCTTCACTGGGTGCACAAAAGCGGCTTAAATCCATCTCTCTCACCTTGTCTTTTGCAAGAGGAAGGTCTTTGTAGAGCAAAGCATATTCCCTCCTTCCCATCCAGCCCTGTACCCGTGTTTAGCCAATTGATCAAGCTGATAATTGCACTTATTGAATGGTTTAGAAATGTCAGTAGGGATATCCTGCTTCTAGGGACTTGCTGGATCTCACAACACAGCTACGGGCTTGAGAAATTCCTGGAGCTTGGACCACCAATAAAAACTTTGTATTGGTGATTGAGTAGGGGAAATTCTTTTCTCTGTCTGCACTGAATCAGTGCCCTAGTTTCAACTAGATATACTAGTATTCATTTCCTGCCTGAAACACTTGGGCATACTGGGAAGTGTTAAGCAATTGGGATTCATCCCAGAAAATGGTCCATTTCATTTTTAGCTTAAGTGATCCAGTGTGTTAAGTTTGTAAGGTTTTGTGCTATAGTTTATGCACAGTATAAATAACAGATATTATTGAGGGAGATTGCTATTCCAATAAACAGAAAATGTAGAGTTTTATATTAACCATCCACCAGACACACACACCCCCCTTCCCTTCCCCTTAGCATCTTGGAGCCCTCAATAGGGTGAAAGTCCCTTTCAAGAGCTTGTATCACGCTGAGCTGTTGGAAGGAATTCTGTCATACTTGGCCAGTAAAGATTGCCAGTGATATAATAGTCCTGGGTGAGCTCTGTCTCCCTGTACCACCCGGCCTCCCTCTGCCAGCAGTTGTATGTGATGGGACTCTGCAGAAGGGCTTTGTTGCATTTGCTGCCTGTGACCCACCAGCTATGAGGTAGTGTCTCAGATTTGAGCTGGAGGAACCCGTTCCTCTGTAAGGCGATGTTCTTTAACACGAGCTTTCAGACTGGTATTTAGTTGAAAAAAAAACCCAAACAAACAGATCATCCTTTCCATAATAAAATGGAAAAATACATTCTGATCTTAATGATGCAGTTAATGCAATCAACGCTTTAACGTGGTGTTAGAATCTAAAACTAAGTTCTTGCAATTATGCAGCAGTGTACTGGGTTTGTAAAGTGCTTGTACCGAGGCATTTTCATATTGAATTAATTTAGCTTATACTTGGCTATTTCATGTCTCTTGCAACAGATCTTGCGAGCGTAAGGTATGAATTTCAGTGTTGGATTCAAATAATACTTTGCTTTCCAGCTAGGAACATGTGATCATTTTTTTTACAGGCAAAAGGAGAATCTCCCTTGTTCTTATGCTTACTTTTTTCTCACTGTGATTGCCCTGAGACAAACTGAACCCAACGCGGTTCCTACTGCGGGCTCTCTACCACTGTGTGCTCTTGGAGCATGGAGTGTTCAGCTCCTGCAAGGGGTTGTTTGAGGGCTTGCAAGTAGCACCTAAAGAAGTTGGGGCCTTTCCCTGGGCTAAAGTTCTCTGAGCAGGGGAAAAGCATGGAAACTAAGAGCTGCTGACATATGCTGTGATGCAGACCCTTATCTCAAGAAGCCAAAGTAAATTGAATTGCATTCAGTTGCAATTTTATGTTTTATACCTCAAATATACCTCAGTTGCAAGGTGTGTTTTAGGGCTGAAGAGTTAAATGTAGCTGGTTGATCCACTGAGTGCTATTGTTAATGAGCCTGATGCCTTTGTTGTTGAATTGTAATTCTATTTCGATATGATTTACTCAAACCCCAGTTGATTTACATCTTCTCAAGGAATATTTCTCATTTCTCAGAATGGCAATGAGAAATCATAGAGGTTATATATGCAGCACAAAGCTTGATAAGAAAAAATAATTAGGATCGATCATAAGCCCTTTTAAAATGCAGTGGTAATATCTTGACAGTAAAAGGATTTGAGCGTTGCTATTTTTCTAGATATACAAGGACTGCCAAAAGACCTGCCACTTGGTTTGAAAAGCTTGTGTAGATGACGTAAAGATGATCTGTATCATTTTGATATCCTAGCAGAAAGTTTGTGTTCAGCTTCTATTGTGAGGAGATTGTCTCTTCCTTTTGTGCACTGCCTTTCCTCAAGGGCACAGTTTTCAAGTAGAATTGAGCCCCTGAAGCTTAATTTAACAAAACTATTGCAATTTATGACATTGTAGACACGGTGGAGGGATGAAGCTTAGTGAGACAGGAGGCAAAATGCATTTGGCAGTAATTTGTGTGATGCACTTTCATTTGTATCATGCATCTGCATGGTGGGGTGCTGCCAGAGTGCAGGTGTTTTACTGGGCTTGATCTCATCCCTGCCCTGCAAGGATGTGCATGTGATATTTCTGGTCAATGTAATGATAAATCTGTTTGTATTGGAAGGGACCTTAAAGCTCATCCAGTCCCAACCCCTGCCACGGGCAGGGACACCTTCCACTAGAGCAGCTTGCTCCAAGCCCCTGTGTCCAACCTGGCCTTGAACACTGCCAGGGATGGGGCAGCCACAGCTTCTCTGGGCACTCTGTGCCAGCGCCTCAGCACCCTCACAGGGAAGAGCTTCTGCCTAAGAGCTCAGCTCAGTCTCCCCTCTGGCAGGTTAAAGCCATTCCCCTTGGCCTGTCCCTACAGGCCCTTGTCCCAAGCCCCTCTCCAGCTTTCCTGCAGCCCCTTCAGGCACTGGAGCTGCTCTCAGGTCTCCCCTTCAGGAGCCTTCTCTTCTCCAGGCTGCCCCAGCCCAGCTCTCTCAGCCTGGCTCCAGAGCAGAGCTGCTCCAGCCCTCGCAGCATCTCCATGGCCTCCTCTGCACTCGCTCCAACAGCTCCAGGTCCCTCTTGTGCTGCTGCCCCAGAGCTGGATCAGGGCTGCAGGGGGGATCTCCCCAGAGCACAGCAGAGGGGCAGGATCCCCTCCCTGAGCTGCTGCTCACGCTCTGGGGGTGCAGCCCACAACATAGGTGGGTTCTGGGCTCAAGCACACAACTGAAGCTGGGTCATGGGGAGATTCTCTTCAACCAACAACCCAAGTCCTCTCCTCAGGGCTGCCCCATCTCGTCTCAGTGCAGCCTGTGTTTGTGCTGGGGATTGCCACAGCTCTGACTTGTCATTGACTTTTCATCCTCTGCTCCAAGTTCTAGGATGCTAATATGTTGTTTCCTCTGAAGTTTGAATCACTGTCAGGAAATGAAGTTCTCCTAGGTCCTGCCCTCATTCCTTTGCCCTTACTGTGTCTCCTGTCTTAGGATCAACTTTATTGTGCTTCTGCTGAATGAACTTCTTCCCCCTTCCTCTTCTGGCCATCTCCCTCCACCAGGAGCTACTGGGTGGTTTCTTGGCAGGGTTCATCTCCTTGTTTTCTCCTTCCCTTTCCATTGACCACATCCTTTGAGGAGCTTTTTAAACACTCCAGCACAAAATCAGTCTTTTGGGGATGAGCCTGCCAGAGCCTTCCCAGGCAGTTGTCACTGTCTGGAGTGATTTGCCTCCTGGTGTAGCAGCATTTTACGTGGTGAGTTTAAAGTGAAGCCTATGGATAATTTTGCTGTTCAGAACAGGATTTGCTACCTGAGGCCACTGAAATGGGCACAGGAGTGAACGTTTTCACTCCAAGCTGCTGCCTAGCTAGGGGAAGATCAGCTCTTCATAGAGATGCCTAGGTTTTGCACGCTGGTGGATGCTGTTTTCCGGCACACTTCATTTGTGTGAGTGTTGGCGATGGCAGGCTCCTTCGGGCAGCAATCTTGGATGAAATCCTACCCGGGTGTCTCTCAGAGGACATAATTTACTTTAGCTGCACCCATTCCATCATCTTCCCCTAGATGTTTTCACATTAAGTACATCTCGTACTGAAACGCTCCTGAAGGAGGGTCTGCTTCAACTCCTGGCAAGGGGCGATGAGACAAAAGCTCTTCGATGTGTTAATCTAAACAGCCATGGTATCCTTGCCCCAAAAAGGACCGTTTCCTTGGCAGATCCTGAATCTGCCTTTTTCAGAGAGGAGAGTTTCTGGAAATGAATCTGTAGTGGAAAAAGCCAATAAGAGGAACTGTGTAACTTTGTCCTCAGAGCAACTTCTACCCTATTACTGTTTTAACAGTGCACGCTCCCTCCTGCCCACGCTGACATGTCAGGGTGGGTTTTTCAGCAGCACAAGACAAAGCGGGATCCCTAAATCGAGTATCTCCAACAGCAACTGCCTTTCTCTTGGTTTCAACAGACAGAAACCTTGTTCAAACCAGACTTCTTTTGGCATTTACTGGCATTACTAAGAAACAGTTGGCAAGGAGAGCTGGCAGAAGGAGATGAGTTGGATAAGCTTTAAAGATTTCTTTTTTTTCCCCTATAAAATGAATATCCAGAAGCTGTGTAAATGCATTTTTTCAGTTGAAAAACATATAGAGAGACAGCATATACACATTTTTTGACAGAAATAACATCTAAGCTGGCTGTGCCCTCTGAATTCTTTGCCCTCGATTAAAAAGATGGGGGGGGGGGGGAGAAAAAGAAAGAGAAAACAAAACAACACCTCAGGAAATCCCTAGAATGTTTACTCGGGAACAGACCAGCCTGTTACAATCATTAGCTTGCAAAGGTATTTCTGTTATAGTCAGAGGGCAAAGTGGATTTTAACCTTTTAATGCCAAGAGACGCTGAGTTTGTTATCGAAGCAGCCATTGAGAAACGTTGAGGCATGTAAATTACTGTGAATGAGTGGCATTTGTAAAAAACAAAACCAAACCCCAAAAGTGCACCCTGGAGAGAGGAGCTTAAATCAATGTAAACACCCATAATTCAACATAAAGTGCTATATTTCATACTTTATTGAGTTTCTATTTATTATTTTAGCATTTCTGGTTGTAAAAGGCATCAATTGCAACAAAAAAAGAGATTTCAAAACCTTGACCTTCTTTTTTCATTGCAAGTTTCGTGCAGAATTGCTTACTGCCATGGTATGTGGATTACAAAGGAAGAAAGGGAATAGGGCAGGACTGATTTAAACTGTGATCTGTGGGAACCCTCCAGACCAAAGTGGTTGTTTCCCAGGATCCCCATAGGAGGGAGAGAGGAAAGGAAACCACTGTTCTACAGAGACCAAGCAACAAGAGCCTGGGAACACTACAAGTTTCAGAGGGCAAATATAATATATTGATAGAAACAGTTGGGTTTGGGGTTTTCTTTTTAAGATGGAAACCTAAATTGTTTGCTTTGTGTAGTCAAACATCTCCCCTTTTATTGCCTTACCCTTTTCCATCTATAAAATGGGAATAAAGTTTAATCCAAGCCATGGGGCATCAATTTGATTTTGGTGATGGCCTTTTCAGAGGAGAAGTGTTATTTGTATTTGTGCTCTTGCTGTGCAGCTTTTAGGGAGGAAGGATTTGGTGCTCTGGGTGCGGGAAGAGGGATGTTGTGTGCTTGAGGATAAGTCACGCATGTGTTGTGAGAACAAGGGAACAAGGATATCCAGGATTCTTGATCTCAAAGAATTAAGGAGGAGGAGTGTTTGCAATGCTGTGGACAAGGGTTGCCACTGTTCCAGTCTTGGAGGCAACTTAAGAGCAGCTTATAAGTGCTATGAAGAACATTAATTGAGATTTTTATAGCGTATGACGAGCCATATTAATCAGCCCAAGTTTAGCGTGATCACCTTTCTGTGAGGGAGATTAATGCTGGCATGAGAACACTTCATTTTAAGCCACATTTTGAGAAATAATATTTTAGTTTATTGTGTGGTTTTCTTTCATCTCTTACATTTTTCCGCTCTCAAATACGCAAAGTAATCATTGAACCTCGAATTTGTTTTAAAATTGAATTGCTTAGTTTTAACACGCTTCCTTACATCTTTTATTAACTAATGCAAAAAGAAATCTCTATGTGTGGAATTGAAATCAGCTCTAATTGCAGCCTTCACAGAATTAGTATTTAGCAATTTCTCCAAATCTCTGAGTTTGAGATGGAGAGAATGACAGCTGGATTTGAGCCATTTCTTTAAGAGTTCCTGACAACTCCCCACTTCATTGCTGAATTTCCCAGTAGGTATATCTGTACCTATATCGATATAGGAGGTATATTAATATCTATAGTGCTATTAATTCATTCATTCACTCATTCATTCTGTATTTATACATGCATACAGCTACTCGGTTTCCAACTTTGTCTCAGGATTCAGCTCTTAAATCCTGGTTTGAAAATGTTTTGCAACCATATGTATGGAAAAAAAAATGGCTGAATAAGGTTATAACAAAATTGTGCATCAAAGTCAAACCATCAGATCCAGTAGCTGAGAGGGAAGATACATACCACTGAGTGAAATTCCTATCAGTACTTCCGACGTGGTGTTAGGAAGGAATTACATTTAGAAGCAGAGAGATTATCAGCATGTCCTTGTAACATACTTGCCAATGTCATAAACTTCATATATACTAGGTAGAGATATACATAGATAAAGCTGTTCTAATTTTAGGACAAGGCACTGGAAAAAAACAGAAGCGTATTGTGTAAGCAATAAAACCATTGCTCAGACACTGAAAGTGTGGATAATTTCTGTGTCATCATTAAAGAACTTAAAAATTGCAATAGATTCAGCTGCTACAGGCATTTTGACTGATATATATGAAATAAGTGTCTTGTGGGGCTCCCCCATTATTGTGTGTTAGAGCTGAACAATATTTCCTATAATATTAATAGTTTGGGGTGCTTGTTTTGCACAGAAATATCAACCAGTTCTTAACAGCCTTTGTTACTACACAACGTAGATGAAGAGTCCAGTGTCTGCTTGAAGGCTCCAAAGGCAATGCTGGCTTGTTTTTCATGCGAAGTCTTCATCTTTCTCAGGGAAAGATGAATCAATATATCCCTGTTCAAACACAAAGCTGTGCCTCACCAAGGTATATCACTTAAGCCATCACAATCAAGCCAAATGCTTTGGTAATACTTTTTTTTTCTGCAGCCCCTGTGCCATTTTACATTCTTATGTGCTATATTTTCATATCATATGCATACATTTTCTTGTCATAGTGGTTGGAGCTTTAAAAGCTCCTCAAGAACAGTAAAGAAATTACTTCTATGATCTGTTCTTTAGGTGTGCAGTCTGGAAGCTGACAGTCTACCGTGAGCTGGTGAGAAATTGATTCAGCGTAAAATAAAGTCATAATGCAATTTGGTGCTGTCTTTACCTATCCCACAAAATCATTTCCTCTGCATCTCTCGGAGTGTGCAAATTTGCTTCTTCAATTTTAGGGAGCTGTTTTCTTGGTTCTTGCAATGTCACCATCACAGCTTTGATGTATGGAAAGAAAATAACTTGTCCCATGTATTTAGCCTAAGGTAAAGTTTGTATGTGCAAGGTGAATTTTGATCTGTGGGGTTTGATTTGCAAACTAGAATTTGATTTAGATGGGGGGGGGACACAGTTGATGTACTTTCTTTATCAAATGTATCTTGAAATTTAGGCTTCTTTAAAAGCAGTCTCTATGTAAAAGCAAGCAACTGTTGTCTGAGGGATTAGTGCAGCATCCCTCAGCTGAGGCAGTTCAGAGTCAGTTGCTCAGGAATCCCTCAGAGGACAAGCACACACATGGCATCTGTGCTCTTCCTAATTCTTTCTCCAAGTGTAAGCAATGCATTCAGTCCTGGAATGTCATTTTCTTGCACATCTCAATGAGTGTCCATCTCAGCTCTTCTCTGAAACTCTTCATTCTTCTGCTAAACAAGACTTCTCATTCAAGCTTTGTGATAAGGCTCTAAAAGGCTCCTTCCCTCATCATCTCAGGAAGCGAGCACAGTAGGAGGAACCCCTGCAGAGCCCTTCTCTATTTATATGTTGATGAGCGTGGATGACAAGTTCCAGAAGGACTATATATATATATATATATATATATATACTTTTAAATGTGCTAGAAGATGCTGGCTTGCTCCTATGCTTCCAAGTCCTGCTCTAAACATAGTGTTCACTGACACTGAGATACCACGGAGGGGTACCCATATCTGGCAAACGCTTGCTATTTATAGAGAGAATAATGAACCTTTCCAGAAGCCTTCCTCTATGCATTCTGCTACCTTATATGACTCAGGAGTACAAAAAGCAGAAGTCTGGTGAATAATGTCATGTTTTAGCAGGCAAAGTTTCACAAACTCATGTTGTTGAATTTAATTTAAATATACAACAAGGTGCAGCATTACGTTTTGGGGGGATTTTTGCTGTTGGTTTGGGTTTTTTTTAGGAGCTGTAAAGGAGTCATCATTCAGAAGTTTAAGTGCTTGTCTCTGTCTTGTTTCAGCTGGGACAGAGTTAATATTCATCCTAGTAGCTGGTGCAGTGCTGTGCTTGGCTTTAGTCTGAGAGTAATGCTGCTAAGACACATGTTTTAGTTGGTGCTCAATACTGCTGACCTTGATAAAGCACTTTTCAGTCTCATGCTCAGTAGAGGAGGGGCAAAAGAAGCCACGAGGGAGCAGAAACAGGACACCTGACCCAAACTAGCCAAAGACATATTCCATACCATACAGCATCATGTGTAGTATATAAACTGGGGGGAGTTACCTGGGAGGGACCGATTGCTGGTGAGGACAGGGCTGGGTACCAGTGGGTATCAGCTACATCACTTGTGTTTATTGGATTTTATTCCTCTCTCTTCCCTATTATTACTGCTATAATTATATTTTAATTTTCATTATTAAACTGTTCCTGCCTCAACTCATAGGTTTTACCTTTTTCTACCTCTCTTCCTCATCCACTGAGAGGAAAGGGAAAATCAGTGTGTGGCTGCATGGTACATTGCTTTTGGTGGGGGTTAAACCACCACAACCTCCATTTAATGTTGGACTTCTTGTTTTCTGGAAAAGGGGGGGGAACAGCACTGAATGGCTCCAGAGCATCAGTGAGGTGCAAACCTGTTCATTTACAACCTAGTGGTTGGAGTATAGATGTGAGTATAGATGAGAAGCTGCGGGTCAGACCACTGGGATGTTGAATCTCAAAGGAGACTGCAGCCCTGGAGACTATGTGTTTCACACCAGATCCTCATTGAATAATTACTGGGAAGGAGAACAGCCATTAAAATAAATGAGAGGGCTAAGACACCTGGGGAGAATATAGTAGGGAATGCAGGGAATGTTTTGAGGTCTGAAGCTACAGCCCATGGTGAGGACAAAGGACCAGGACTGTTGAGGAAGAGGCATGATAAATCTTCCAGTAGGTAAATGGCTGCAGGGAAGTAAGAGGGAGTAATTAGTTTCTGTGTCACTTAGATATGCTCCCTGTCAAGCAGGGACAAGAAGAATGGCCTTACCAGGCACAAGTAAGAGCTCAGTAATGAAGATAATGAGAAAAGGATGTATTTACATGCATATGGTGAAGAAGGGAAGCTTTGAAGTCTCTGAGTGCACTTGATATTCTGAAAAAACAGAGAAACAGATGCTAATGAGAGAGATATAACTGATCCTGACATGGAGCAGGAGCATCTGAGGTCCTGTACACTGCTTTTTCTATGACTTGATGTGGAGGCTATTCTTTCTACTTTATAAAACTTGCTTTGCAAGTATTTGCCATCTCTACGTTTCAAGGAATAAGATTTCTTTTTCTGAGTTTTTAACTACCTAAAACTTCATAGGGAGCACTTCTGTTTCTTTGCTGGGATGAAGACTTTGCTGCCCCGTAGCTTTTCTTTCTCTTCTAAGTGTCAGCTTTACAAAACTTAGAGCCAAACCCTAAATAGAACATAGGCAACTAAAGCACTAACTATAATCCTATCTCAACTGGGCAAAGAGAAAATGCCCTAGCAAAAGTTGAGCCTTCTGTTTGTTCTTTTAAATGTTTAATTCAAGGATGGACAGTGAAATCACAAAGGTGGTTCTGGATGCAATGGAGGTTGGGGTATTTATTACCTGAAGAGTTTTGGTGTAGAGAGGAAGTACTTAACAGCTCTGAAAGGACTTAGGAAATTTTGTGTTGTGCTGCAGATTTCCCATGTAATCATGGACAAATCGATCAGCTTCTCCATGCTGTAGTTGCTCATCTGTAAATCGAGATAGTGGAGGCTGACAAGAAACCTGGAGAGGGGCTTGGGACAAGGGCCTGTGGGGACAGGCCAGGGGGAATGGCTTTAACCTGCCCGAGGGGAGACTGAGATGAGCTCTTAGGCAGAAGCTCTTCCCTGGGAGGGTGCTGAGGCGCTGGCACAGGGTGCCCAGAGAAGCTGTGGCTGCCCCATCCCTGGCAGTGTTCAAGGCCAGGTTGGACACAGGGGCTTGGAGCAAGCTGCTCTAGTGGAAGGTGTCCCTGCCCGTGGCAGGGGTTGGAACTGGGTGAGCTTTATGGTCCAACCCAAACCATTCCAGGATTCTACGATCTCTGCCTCAAGAGGCACTTGGTTACAGCAGCAATAGAGGCTTTATGACCTTCCATGGTAGTTTAGCAAATGGTAGTAGACAGCCAGAGGAAATCCTTCCTTTGAGGAGTTTTGTAGGTTCAAGAAGTGATGTATAAACCATTCTGTTGAGACAGGTCTTGAAAAAATAGGTGTCCATGTGAACTGCTGACTGTGTCCTGTAGTAGCACTTTCCTTATTGCCTCTTTCCAGAGTATATGCTATAAAATATTGTAAGCAAAGCTTGCAGGGAGAAATTAATCTTTCGAGATCTGGGTGCAGTCTCTTTTTGTATATGATTCTGGATTTTATGGAGAGCTTGTGACACAGAAATAATCAGGCTTCACCAGAGGCCCTTCAGTGGCTTTCTGGGAGTATAATGCAGTAAGCAATGTTTGGGTGGCAGCAGTGGACTCGTATCTGTGTCATCTGTTACTCTGAGAGGCATCAAAGCTTCAAAAGGTTTTCAGGAAGGGGGAAGGGAGGAGAGGATTTAGCTGCAGTGGATCATAAATAGACCAAATCCTGAGATGACAATTCCAACTGTTTACAATAAGCACAAAGTAATTCAAAACACATTCTGGGACGCTGGGGTTGTAAAGTCTTGGTGGATCACATGGGCTGTGTTGCAGAGCTGTCTTCTTTTTAATTACCAGTGAACAGAGACATAGTGATGAGTTTGGGGTTGTTGGAGTTGGGGGGGTGGATATGTTTTGAAGGATCATCTGAATGAAAACGTGCTCAGTCCAGAGCTGGTTGTGAGGGGCTTTTTCTTTCCCTTCCAGTATCTTTCCTGCAGTTTTGTGTCAGTAGCTGTGAAGGAAGTCGATGGGATGCAGATCGTGGTGTGTTTGGGGCAGATAATGCTGCAGTTGGCCTATTGTTAGACATTGTCAGGTGCTCAACAGATCTTTTCACTCAGTGCCCCTCACTAATACATCTCTTGTGGTTGCTAACTCTTCCCGAGGCTAAGATGGAAAATAGGATTTTCCTGCTTTCATTTTATCTTTCCCTTTATTTTTCCCTCCTACAAAGGGTAGTTGGTTTGTAGTTCTGGGACTAAAAGGAAGGATCCTCTGTGTCTGAAAGTGAGAATTTTCCCTCGGAAGACAATAAATCTCCAAAGCCGATGGAAATTCAGCAGCATATGGCACACAATCCATCTAGTGCGAATACGCAAATGCTCTGTGTATCATAGCCCATCACCAGGGACACTGCTGTGTTTAAATTTCCATTGGGGTTTAATCCTGAGAGGGGGTTGAGGGAGAAATCTCTGAAAATGAATTAAGAAGCAGAAAGTTTCAGACCCTCACCAACATTTAAATCAACGTGTTGTCAGAGTTTTACTGTGCTTGGGCAAACCTGCATCAAATAGACTGGCTCAGATGACCTTTGTTATCATCTCTTACCTGTGCTAATTCACTGGCTTCTGATCTTGGGGAAGGCAAGCAAAAGCAGAGCAGGAATCATATGAATAATTGAGTGGCAAAAAGAGGAGGAAACATTGTAAATACATACTTGAATGAATCGTTAGCATCGAGGCAATGAAAAGCTGTCCAGAAAGATGAATAGACAGTCTTCTTCCATGATGGAATGCTTTGGTAGGGTTTTGCACAGGCAGGTTTTGGAAAGAGGTCCAATCACATAAAGAACAATTAAAATAGAGTTTACAGCATATAACTCTACTTGCTCCTCATCTTTTAGCTGCAGGAGTGACTCCTGCTTTCTTCCATTATTCCAGAGCTACTGTCAAGTCCATTTCCCCACATTCCCTATGGGTGACTGCAGCATCCACTGGCTGACCCAAAACTACTGTCTCGTTCTGTCCTGCTGCCTTGGTCCATGAGACTGAGGTTGGGTAATTGAAATGTTTTATGAGCCTCCTGCAGAATTCCCTTTTTTAGTGTTCTCTAACCCTGTGCAGCCAGTTCAGCCACAAAGCAAGAGTATTTTTGTTCATTTACACTGCGTGGTGGAGCAGCTGAAGGTGACAGCAGACTTTTCTTTATACTCTTATCACATGTTACAAATGCCTTTGAGATGCTTCTCTCTGTGTTACCTCAAAATGCTGTGCTATATTGATTTTTGGTTTTGGTTGTTTTTTTTTCCTCTAAGGGGCTGAAAATTTCAGCACTAACCCTGAAGCCAAGTGAAATAATTGATTATCTGTTTTTACCTCCTCCTCAGTTATTTACCTCATGCCCTTCGATGGAGAAAGGGTGTGCTATTTCTAGATGACTTAGTGCAAAGTAGATCTTTGTTGAGTTTAAATATCAATTTATATAACCTCCCTACAGGGTTATTTTTTGCATCCACAAGTTTATCTAATATGTCACGAGAGATCTTGTTTGAGAAATGTCATTTTACTCTTATTGAACCTATGGGTAATAAGAAAAGGAACAGATTTTGCCTATGCTCAGCAATTGAAAATCCTTAAGCAAATTATCTACAGGAGGACTTAGATGCATATTGGCCTTCTGTAATCTCATTAAGTGTCCTTGGGAATGCATTTTATAAATAAAAGGTACATTCTGTTTGCAGGTTTTTGCATATATATTAATGGCAATGGCATTTTCATCTGTGTTTTGTCTTTGCCTTTGAGGCAAGAAATATGCTGGTCATTAATACTTTAAACCTCTGGGTATCATTCAGAATACAACATATGTTTTTCATTTGAGGGATTGCTCTTAGATAAGCTTTCTGCACTCCTATGTGTCATTTATTTTCTACAAGAATGTAAATGGATAGGTGGGGTGTCTGTCAAGAAAGTCTAATTAAGCTGAAGAATGTGAGATGCTGCCCACGGGTTTGCAGTATCTTTTGCTTTAGTAGGAAATCTTCATCTCTCCCTTTCTTTTAGGGCACATTCCAGGATGCAAAAATGATTCATGTGTCTTGGAAGTAAAGCTTTGGAAAGTTATCCCAAGTAGCCCAAGAGTGGGGTGAAACTGCCCCTTCCATTAGTTTCATAAATATTAATATCTTCAGAAGATCATCAAAGAGAAATTACAGTTTGAAAGAGTGGAAATTAAATACTGACTCCTCGCTTCTGGTTTGCGTTCAAGTCTTTGCGATGCAAAAGGGGACTTGAATCCAGAAGCATATCTGTGATTGCAATAACAAATTAGAGAAGAAGATTTAATCTGAGCCACATAATATGAAAAGATGTTTAGAGGGAACAAAGGCTGAGCTCAGAGATCTTGGCACAGACCTGATGCAGTGGAGTGGTGTGATTGGAGGGGAGCGGGAGAGATCTGAAAGTGAAGAACAGCCTGTGAATTAAGCCAAATAATTAAGTGATTTAAGCATTAATCCAGCCAACCCTCCAAGTTCATTCAGAGAAGCAAAACATATATCATTGCTTCTCTGGAGATTGTTGCAATGTCAAGGATTCAGTTTAGCCAGGACATTTAGACCTACCCTTGCATTAAAATAAAATCCTTAAATTTCTCATTGTCTGAAACTGATTGTATCTTCTTGCCTTTCAATAAGCTTCATTTAGTTGCGATTGCTCTGCCTTCAGAATCCTGAAATCAAATGAATTAATGAAAATGGAAAATCAGAACTCTTTCCTAATTAAGAATGAAGCTTTTCAAGGAATATGAAAGGATCTAATTTAGAGGAAGATGTTTGGAGAACATGAAATGTGGCTTGAAGGAGATACATGTGCATTTAATATAACTTACTGAACCCAGCCAGATTTGTATTGACGGGAAACAAAAAGCGTCTGAAATGGTCTTTCTGTGATAGAATAATTTATGGGCTTTCTTGAAGCATTCTGAGTTGACTTTCAGTTCAGTGAAATGGGTGGCCATCTCGGCTTGCTTCCCAGTGGACACTACTGTATTTTCTGTTGTTTCTTTCCGCGTTGGTTAGCTGAACCATGGAAATATTGGGGCTGGCTACTGTTTTGGGTTTTGCTCTGAAATGCCTTTGTAACCTTTCTATATGGACCTACAGGAACTTCCATCCTGGGTCTGTCTCAGCTGCAAGGCGGTTTGGGGATGCAGGTGACACTGAAGGGATGTGAAAAGCAGGCAGGTGGCTCAGATGATGCCTGTAATGGGCATGGTGCATAATGGACTTAATTTGCTATCGGTCCTGAATCACAGTTCTCTTGATCTGCTGCTTCCCCAGCATACACAAATACACGGTGCATTACAGTTCCTGTGCACAATACACAGAGCTCATCTGCTTGTGACCCCCTCATTGTGCCAGACAACTCCCACTGTGGAGATACGATCTGGAGGACCTGCTATTTCTTATCATTTCCATTTAGAAGTAATTATCATCATAATTCTTCTCCCCCACAGTGCACAGCACGCTGTGGGCTCCCCACAATTGTATGCTGCAATAATATAGTGCATAGACAGAGAGACGTTTCTGAAGAGGGTCAGGTTTGCTGTTCAGCTCTGTTAAAACACAGTGGATGTGTGGGTGGTAAAATGTAGAGCTATTAGATGGGAATGCTTGCTGAAAGTAAGGCAGGACAAAAGGAGTAAGGTGCATAAAGCATAATGGCAGTGGGTAGCTAATTGAAGTACAGTCTTTGACGCAGTCCATGCTTGACCTTGAGTGTTTGAGTACCTTGGAAGAACATGATGATGTAACCAAACCTCCTGTAAAAGGAGGTTACAAAAGGAGGTTTATTGTCCTTACAAAGAGGAGGAACTTTCCTTTCAAAGCTATGCCTAGTTGTAACGGGGTCTACTAAATTTACATGGGATAGGCCTCAAAGAGGTTCATGTACGTTTTAAATTGGCAGATATCAACAGCTGTTCATTCACATTATAATTACCCAGATTGCAAAGGACCATCTGCAAAGAGTTCTGTTCACTAACTAAGACTACCCAACCCCGCTGCAATTGCTTCCTAGCTGCCAGCTCTATTAAATTTTGTTTTGTAACAATTTACTACAGAACAGACATGTTTGTTTTCTTTGCACAGCCTTCCACGAAGCATTGTTTAAGCAGCACATAATCTATTCCAACAATAAGGTACTTTTTTGCTCCCATCTGTTTGATAGCAAAATGAACAGTTGTGATTCATACGTGCAGTGTAAATACTGTATAATGACTACGGGTTTACTTTGAGCAACTTCCAGGTTATTTCATCCCTGTGCCAGGTTTTAGTCCGTTCTTGAGCGAAGGAAAAATTGCTGATGTTGGGGCTGAACTTTTCAGGTGTTATTCATCCCTCTAACAGTGACCATCATTATCCAGAGGTGGTAGTAAAAGGCTACCATGAGCAGACCTGAGAGTGCAACAGGTACAAGGATGAGCTGCCACGTGCTTCTTGCACCTCAAAGGCTGCGTGGTTTTTAGTTGCTTTTTCTGTCTATAAAGTCATGTAGGCACTCCCTCAGGGATCACAGGGTTGAGTACTTCTGTTTTAACCTTTGGGGGTAATGCAATAAGGAAAAACAATATAGGGGGTGATTAATTTTTTTAACCAGACTCTTGTTTTTGGTTTTTATTATTCAAAAGACCTTTATATTTCCAGGTCTTCCAAAAAGCTAAAATCTTCATTGGTGCAATCAACTTCCTGCCCAACCTCTCTGGTGAGGTCCCAGTGTGTCAGAGGACAGGCAGGGCATGGTCTTTCCAGATTTTTTTGGGAATGGGTTGTGATAGCAAACTACACACCCTTCCATCAGGCTCAGATTAAAAAGAACCATTGCTTTTGAGCTGCTTCCAAGCTGAGGGCCTACCCTTTGTACTGATGCTCCGAGTGGAAAGTCTTGTGCTCCATGGAGCTGGGTCAGTATCTGAATGGCAAAATATGGTGACCTTAGATAGCTTTGAGGAGATAGTCCTTCAAAGTGATGGTGGGCAGCACCTTGAACAGGGGTCTGTTTTGGATACATCCCAATAAATCATATACTCCTGGAATCGTTTGTGTTGGAAGGGTCCTTAAAGCTCATCCAGTCCCAACCCCTGCCACGGGCAGGGACACCTTCCACTAGAGCAGCTTGCTCCAAGCCCCTGTGTCCAACCTGGCCTTGAACACTGCCAGGGATGGGGCAGCCACAGCTTCTCTGGGCACCCTGTGCCAGCGCCTCAGCACCCTCACAGGGAAGAGCTTCTGCCTAAGAGCTCATCTCAGTCTCCCCTCGGGCAGGTTAAAGCCATTCCCCTTGGCCTGGCCCTACAGGCCCTTGTCCCAAGCCCCTCTCCAGGTTTCCTGCAGCCCCTTTAGGCACTGGAGCTGCTCTCAGGTCTCCCCTTCAGGAGCCTTCTCTTCTCCAGGCTGCCCCAGCCCAGCTCTCTCAGCCTGGTCCCGGAGCAGAGCTGCTCCAGCCCTTGGAGCATCTCAAATGAGAGCTGGATAAAAGCATTGTGTATTTTTCATTATTTTTATTAGTTGTTCTTAATACAGAATTGAGTTCACAGTTTGGTGCAGTCATTTCCATTCAGTCAAAACCATATGTTGCTGCATTTTCCTTTCTTCCTTCCTTTGTGATTCATGAGTCTAACGAATCACCCTCTCCCAGATGCAGAGCAGACTCCTTGCAGGTCATCAGGCACGCAGAGAAGTGTAATAAATACACACTGAATGCTGGTTTATGTTGGTTTGCATCCATCCTGCTTGCAAAGATACAGGAAGGGCTTCAATACCTTGCATTGGCTGGTTTGTGTTACAGCATGCATCTTTCTCCTAAACCACATCCTGAAAAGGAGGATAGCGGAGCTTGCTCCCAACTGGCTTTTTCAAAGTGTTGGCAACACCCGTCCCCTTTCTCATAACTCATTCCTGTTTGTTCTCTGAACTTGTTTTTAGGAATCTTTTGAGAGATTTTTGTTTCAAAGTGTGTCCTGACAGGGGTGTATTGATTTCTGACCTATTTTTAACCAATATAGTTCAGCAGATAATTGGATAGCTGCTTTAAAACCCAGAGCTGCCCAATTTGCACTGCTGAGATTTAATTAAAAAGAAAGGAAAAGCACATTTTACTTTCCTGTTTTTAATGTATAAAGTTGTGAACTTTCTGTTCGTCCCTGTTCAGCTAGCCAAGCGCACATAAATATGGTTTAGTGCAGCTTCAGTGCCTGATAATGAAAATAGGGTGTTAATGTTGAATTCAGCTTCCATGTCCAACCTTTTGCTGGCACCAGAGAAATTCATAGCATAACAACTCGGCCTCAGAAGATGCAGTTTGCTTTAAAAGCATCAGACTTCTCTTGGATTTGCTCCTGAAATATTTGATCCATAATGCTATGACATTTTGAACATGGAAATTGGGAATACCTCACAAAAAGGATGCAGCTAAATTGTAAGCATGCTTTCCCTTTCCCAGAGTAGTCATTAGCTTTTTCTTTCTGCATGGAAACCAGGAAACTGTGTGCTAGAGCTGTGTAGTTTTATTGATTTTTGGTCTGGCACAATTAACTTCTCGGTTTCCTCTTTCTTGAGTGTTATATGCTTGGATTTTTAACTCTGGGTAGGGATGCTGGGACAACAATAAGGAGCAAGGAACTGTTAACTTAAACAGCCCTTTGATTCGCAGGAGCTTCGGGAGGTGTTGCCAGATAACAGCTCTGATGGCCAGAGGCTGGGACTGCCGGTGCTATAGAAGCAGCCCAAGTATTTGGGGTGTTTCTTTTCATTCTAATTGAAATTCTTTTTTAACTTATGAAGTCTGGTAAATTTTGGTTATTCCCAAGGGTGTCCCACTGCTCCTATTTTATGGATGTTGCTCCAGGATGGGGTTTCCTATTCCTGCAAGAGAAAGGGCAGAATTGCTGCTGCTGTTACCCTGTCCTGTTTTAGGACCTCATGTGTGATGGTTTCTGCTGTGTCATGTGGTGGGTAGCAGGTTACAAATAGCTGATTGGCAGGAAGCAGGAAAAGAAGAGGGTGGAAAAGCCTGGCTACCTCCAAGCAGTAGATTGACTTACTATACGAGGAGGAAAGAAAAAGAAGAAGAAAAAGAAATTCAAATTGGAAACTATGCCTTCCACATAGAAGAATCCTGCGTCTATTTGTACAGTCAGAAAGAGGGAGTATGATCGTTTTGTTTCTCAAAGAATCCCTTTATTTGAAAGTTGGGAGCAAACGTGGAAGTTCTTTGGTTTCTTACGTTATTGGAGTGGCTGAGCCAATTTGTTAAGGGGTTGTGATTCTTTGCTATGCCATTAGAAAAAAACCCAAGTGCAAAACACCCTGTTCTCTTCGTTGCTACTCATTATATACAGCCAAGGGGATACATGCTTGTCCTTTGACAGTAAGGAAAGCACAGCTGAATCCACTGCCCTCAGGAACTTGAAAAACAGTATGAATTAAATGTTTATACTTTTCATGTCTGCATGAAACATCACTTTTGTTTGGAGGTGTTTGCACGGAACATAGCCTCTTGGGTTTCCTTCTAAACTAAAGCCAAAAGAAAAGGAAGAAATACGTATTGATTTAAAAGCAATGTACGCCATTTATAATAGTTGCTGCTGATTGCAATTGTCTTAAATATATATACTTTGTAGACAGCTTGTATTTGTTGGATTGAATTCAAGTTATCATGGTAAGATTCCCTAGGTGGCTTTATTTCTTATAGATTTCCCAGCTTTTCCCTCTGTGTATTAGTGATACTAGAGGACTAATTTCAGCCCAAAGATCTCATTCTTGTAAATATACCTTTTAGCTTGTGAAGGCACTAACACAGAGCATCATTGTGTGACAAATACGGAGGGAGGTAAAGGTATTTCCTATAAATAGCAGAAAACAGCAGAGAAATTATCTCTTTTCTCACTTACGCAATTTCTAATTCCTGATGTAAGCTCTTCAGAGACAAGAAAAAGCATCTAGATTTATGTGCAATGTAGCTATCTGATACACCTCAGAAGTCCTTTGTTTCCAGATTTATGCTTAAGAGATAACATAAACTTATGACCCTCACTTTCTTTGCGTTGGAATTTCTGTTTTCAAGAGCATAGAGGAGCAAGTAAATAAGGTCTGATCCTTAGGGTAACTGTTGGTGCTTTTTGCACAGTTTAAGACTCTGGATTAAAAAAACACTCCCAAATTATCCCCTGATAGAGTACTTTGGCTATCACATCGTCAAGACTGGTTTGATGTGTGTTAATGCTGGGGGAAACCAAGTAACTGAAAAGCACCGGTCTTTGTTGCTTGTCTTTGGCCAGTTGTGAGTAGGTAATTTCTGCATGAAGGAGCTATGGGATTTAATTCCATTCTAAATACATGCTGATGGCTCAGAAACATATTCTGGTTTCTCCACATTAAGATTTCTTTTCCCTGTTCCTCTTGCTGTTTTCATGAACAAACATTAATTTGCTTCTGCATCCAACTGCCTTGTATAACACTGTGTTAAGCTACCATCCACGACCAGATACGTATCTGAGTCAGGCTGGCTTTGCAGTAGCTGGTCAAAATAGATGACGCTCATCTCTTGCATCTCTGTTCTTTATGCATCCTGTGGGAAAACTGTGCTTTGTTGCTGTGGTCAGATACAGCGATGACAAGCTTTGTGCAAGGCTGGAGTGGTTTCCAGCATCTCTTCTCCTGTGCTTGTCACTAACAATGTGATTTCTATTACTTTAAACTAAAGCCCAGGCAGCTATTAAATGTGACAGCTATAATGTTTTGCTGCATTTCTCTTTTTCTCCATGTTGAATGTCAGGAGCCTTGTTGCATACAACTTATTGCAGTCCTTAGTTCTCCTTATAATTACCTTTTTTCCTTACCATTTTGCCAGTTTTGACCCGTTTCAGACTAGGAATGTCTTAGCACTGAGCAGCTGGGACAGTTCATGTAAACTGCTGCCTGGCGTGTGGCTGTAGGTCAAATTGTCTGCCCAAGCAAAGTTGACCCTATTGCAACGCTGGCTTGAGCAAAGTTAATAGCAGCTCTGGAGGGACTGGAAACCACTTTGTTGGATTAAACAGACCTGCCTATTTCAGTCTACCGTGCTAAGTTATAATTTAAAACTTTGAAACCAGAGAAGCAAAATCATCCCTTTTGGTTTTATTTCTTGTGCCGATCTCTACTCTCAGGTACTGGATTTGGACATCTGATATGGCAGAAAATGCATTTCTCTTTCCAAATGCTGCTCTTTTGAGGTTATTTATACCCTTTCCTTTGTCTATAGATATGTCATTTTCTTTCTATTATGTAATTGCTAGAATGTGTTTTAATTTAAAGTTGTATGTGCTAGTCTAACCCATGTATCTTAATCCAAGAAAATCCTTTATTCTTTAGAAAGAAAGTTGCAAAGATACATGGATTAGGACTGTCCACTCCATCAGTTTTCTATCTCTTCAAATCTAATAAGAAATGACTTAAACTATTCTATCCCAATCTCAACAGTGAGTATCAAGGGAAAAGCTCACAGCACTGCAGTGCTATCACAGTGCATGCCAGCTCCACAGCCAAAAGGAAAAGATGATCCAGCAATGATTAAGAGTTTTTCCTAGATTACTGTGCAGGAAAGTATGCTCAGTGACACCTTCTTTGTATCCAAACTCCAGAATGGGCATCCCACCAAGGGGCACAAATCTACTCCACATGGAAAGCTACTAGTATTTCAGGCATAAAAACTGGTTTTGTGGTTGGGGTATTTTTTTAGGCTATCTTATCATTATTACTATAAAGTAGACACTTGAAAGTATGAGAAGTTCAAAATCTGCTACTGAAGATTTGTATTCATGGTGTTGTGATAATACATGAGCACTAAAAGAGAAAAGTGTTATTGCTATTTTTTAGCCACTGCTCTTGTATTGCCTTGATGCCTTTACCAGAAGGAAGGTGCCTATTTCCTCACCTCTGTGTTTGGGAAGCATGCCTTTAAAACAGTTTACACAGCTATAGACAGGAGAATGGAACCTTTTGCCATGTTCTCTTTGCAGACACAAGTTGGAGTAAACGGATGGAAAGGGTAAGTGAAGCCCAGAAAGCGTTGAGGTATAAAAGGTTAGCTCAGTGGGAGGGTTTTGCTGTTTCCACAATGAAATGCAGTCGTTCCAGCCAAGACACAGGTCCATGGTAGAAGCAGGTTCCCAACTAGATCTCCAGGTTCACAGGGGAATCCTCTAACCATCCTTTTTTTTCTCTTTGCATATGAAGGGCTGGAGATCAATGTCAGTTAAAAGGGAAAAAACCTAGAATCTTAGAATAGGTCGGGTTGGATCTTCAAGCTCATCCAGTTCCAACCCCCTGCAACAGGCAGGGATACCTTCCACCAGTTGGTTGTCCTTTAATTGTAACTTTAATTTCATTTTAAACTAGTTTAATGAAACAATTAACTACTTTAAAAACCATGTCCTAGCTCAACTAATTTTTACTAGTGTATAGTGATTTTAATTCCACTGTAAGAAAGCAAGAGAACTTCTCTGACCCAGAAACAGCTATACTGTCACCAGCTTCCCATTGTTCAAATAGTGCTTTATTCATTGTCTCTATCTGCTTCATCAGAGAGAATTCTCCCTTGGCCTTAACTTACTGTTTCACTAATTTCCTTCAGAAGATGAAATTTCACTTAAGATCCCAATTCAAACCAACATCCCTCAGCAACCAAATGAGCAAGGAACAAGTTAATGGGGAAAAGGCTTTTCCTTTTCTGGTGATACCATTTGATGTAGATTTCATAAGTAAACCCCTAACTAAGAGGGGAATGTTAAGGAGGGTGCTACTTCAATCATCCTCAAGTCAGTTCTGCCTCTTAGGACATCAGGGAATAATTTGTGTGCATTGATGAAAACTTCTCTTATGCCACAAAAAACACTGCCAGAAAGAAAGCAGCAAACTGTAGTTTAAGTGTAGAAAGAACTAGAAAGCATAAATCTGCGGAGAAAAGATAGAACCATATGAAATTATTCATTATAGAATCATGGAATAGTTAGGGTTGGAAAGGACCTTAAGATCATCCAGTTCCAACCCCATGTTTTAAATACTGCTGCTCTCACAATGTTCACTTTACATTCATATTTGATAATTTTAAAGGGATCATGTGAGAATAAGCCATGGTATCAGCATGGAAATTATTTTCTGGGGTTCTTAAGAAAGCCTTATAACAAGTGGTTCTTTCTGAAGCTGAGCAGATGAGTTTGTGCCCTCCCAGTGTGCTTTCTCAATTATTCAGAATGGAAAACACAAAGCAGCAACCTAGTATCTGTATTCATAGTTTTGATGATATTGATTGTAAGGGGAGAGTGTTCTGGTGCTTCATGAGATTCCAAATGAGCTTCGAAGATCTTGTAGCAGAACTGTGCAAATACTTTTGATGGACACTCTACCACCACTGCAACAAAACTAAAGTAAAAGATCTGGGTTCATTTCACAAGCGTGCACACTAAACAAGGAAGAAAAAACCCACCGCAAAATCAAACCTAAAATGCCCTTTCTGAATGATATGTTTCTTTCACATTAGAAATGTATCATGTTAAGTGCTTGCTTACATGTTTCAAATCACCATACCACCTGTAATTTTTACTGTATTTGTGCTTATGGCTGCCAGTCAGAATAAGAAAAAGTGTTGTTTCATCTCTTCCCAGAAGGCAAACAAGGAAATGAGCCGTTTGTCTGAAAGACAAATCTATGGTAAAGCAAGAATCTGAACCTGGGTCTCATGCAAAGCAGCCCAGCATCCTAACTGGGGACATTCCTGTGCTCCATACTAAGAAGTTTCAGCTTCGGGAATTCTCTGGGAGATGGTTTTGTCTTGTAGAAGCCTGTTTTATCCTGCAGCTGCTTTTTTAACTTACGATTTACTGACATCAATTGCCTATCAAATAAGTACCACTGTGAACTCATGAATAAACACAGTTATCATTTACATATTAACAGAGGCCCTTTAGCTGAAAAGAATCCATTAGCGCTACTGCAATATCTTAATTATTTACTGTGTTCTATTGTAATTAATTGTATTTTAGTCTCTCAAAACTCTATAGTATGTGTATCTTATGGGGTTTGGAACCAGTGCACTAATATTACAGTGGTAATCAACACTGCTTCTAAATATTCATGTCAATAAATAACTCCCATGTGTTTGCCAAATGCCAAGGATAGTCTGAAGCGTTTATTTGCCATTCTGGTGGGATCTAGTTCCTGCAGAGTGCACATAGATGCAGAATTTCAATAGTGTTGCTATTGTGCATGAAGAGGATGAAAATACCTTTTAATTTGCACAAGCAGTGGGGCAGGACACTTAGAAGAAGGCAATAGTGCCTCAGTCACAATCTGTGCTTAATCATACCCGAGAGCACTGGGGAGCCGTCAGCTCTTTTTCTTCATTATAGCAAAATCACTGTTTTGTTTAGTCTACGACAGCCCTCTCTTAAGTTCACTTTTTAATAAATATCTCCGTTTTTCCGTATCATTTAAAACCCATTGCACTGCATGGGCGGGGTGCTCCGACTGTCACGCAGCCGGGGCTCCAGCAAGGCACCGCTGTAGCAATCACATATTCAGACGAGTTTCTCAATAAACCAGTTAAATGCTATAACCCGAAAATGGTCCTGCTTCAGATCTGCAATTGGCTGACATAAATCTTGAGGAGAACGCATTGCATGTGAAGAGGAACAACTGAGCTACTGTTGGAATTTCAAAACAAGGAAATAGTGTCTCGCAATCCAGTAAGTTTGTTTAATGAAATGTAAGTTAAGTGTAAACAGTCTTAAAAATATATGAGTTCAGCCTTTTGGAGTAAGGGTAACTTGTAAACTGTGCTTTCTTCTTTGAAGCAGAGTTTTAAGAGCCTGTGTAGGTGCACTGCCCCTTTCTCCAAACAAGTGTTGGAGCCTCCACTCCCTTCTGCCTCTGAGGGCGAGTGGATCACAGAATCATAGAATGTGTTGGAAGGGACCTTAAAACTCATCCAGCTCCAACCCCTGCCGCGGGCAGGGACACCTTCCACTAGAGCAGCTTGCTCCAAGCCCCTGTGTCCAACCTGACCTTGAACACTGCCAGGATCCCAGACCTTTCTGCTGCTCTTCCACAGCTTCCAAAAAATTAGTGGATTTACCTGCAGATGCTTGAGATGGAAAAGAACTTCTTCTATAATCAGGGGAACAGCAATATGAAGATCACATGCAGTCATGATGGTGCTGAAAATGCAACCCAGATGTCCTGATCCTTGCTCCGTGCTGTCGTGCAACTGGGATTTCTGTGTGCTTTGCTATTGATGTCTTGTTTAGAAAATTCTCTTAAATACTTCTATACATGCAAATACTTTGCCTATTGTTCTCATGGAGATAGTTGATCATACTGTTGACCTTATTTCTAATTCCTCCGACGCCAATTCTGTTATTTTAAGCTAAAACTTTATCATACCTTTTGAAAAAATTAAAATATATAATAAAATATTTAGCTGCTTATAGGGAACAGTTCAGTGTACTTGTAATTTACATTTAGTTTGTATGATGGTCTTAGTTCTACATGCAAATATTTAGCATGCTCAGCCTTAAGGGAAAAAGTGTTTCTGCTGTAGCCACCCTGCTGACCGTGATCACAGTACTACAAGCCTGCCCTTGATGCAGCAGGGATTAGCTTTGAACATGGATATCTTAAGCTGAAAATGGTCATGAGAAGCCCAGACCTGAACACCTGTAGCTCACTTAATATAAATTGAAGAGGAAGACTGAGAATCAATAAGGTTTTATATTTGTGTTTAATGTAGCTTTGCTGAAAGCGGTGGCTAAAGAGCTGTGATGCCACAAAATCTTCTCTTTGTACCTGCTTGCTCCTGCCAACAATGTGTACCCAGCATCTTGGGTGCAAGATGACAGGCTCTGGGTTTGGCCTCAAGCAACTCTGTTTTCCTTTTTCAGAATCACCCAGCACTGCTGCAGTTTGTAATACAAGCCGAAAGCAAACATCTAGTCATCAATCTGGAGAGGAATGAGTAAGTACCCTTGTTGCATGTTCACTTTGTACTGGAGGCTCTCAGAGAAGGGTTGTAATTTAAAATTGATGGTTTGAAAATAACCTGGGGGGAAGTTTGTTACTCATGGAACAGAGCCCTAACAGTGAGCTCTGCTCCAGTGCATATTTGCACACTGTTTATAGGGCAAGAATCTCTGTGGTCGTCTGCGTTTATGTGGGACTGAAAATGGACATGTTGCCTCTTGGTGTTTCTTGTTGATCATTACTTTTATTTGATTTGGATTTGTTCTCCTTTACTTTGGTAAGCACTTTTATTTACAGTAATGAGGAAAATCCTACAGTCTTTGGAAGTTTTCCTTGGTGGACTTATCCCTCCTAGTACTGCCTTTGACTATGGTTGCCTCCATATGCGGCCATTGATGTCTGCTCAGGAAAGACAAGTCAAGCATTTGGGTTTAACCTTTTAAACAGGAGCTCTCTGGGTTTGCTGGCAAAGGGGTGGTTAAGGGATGGTTGTGCTGTTCACAGCACCCATAACCAAAGCTGAGCCTGAACCAGCTGTGGGCTATAGCTATTGCATCTTCTTCCATGTGCTCTTCACAACTCCCACCTATGTCCGTCAGCTTTCAGAGGGGGATACCAGGGGCTGATGCAGAGGTGGTCCCACAGGCAGAAACCCTTCAGAGGGCTACAAAACCATACAGAAATGAAGTCACTTCTCTGGAAGTACCTGACAAATAGAGCCAAAGTCATCTAAGTCTTAATCTGCCTTCTCAAACTGCTTTTCCTCTAAGAGCATCTCAAGAATATATTGTGGGAAACCAGGCCAGGACAAGTACATGGTGCTTGTCAAAGGAAAAGCAAGGATCAACTCAGAGAAAACGTTATGAATGTCAGCCAGGATCTTTGTGCTCTGTAGGTTTCCCTGCTGTGAAATCAAAGCAGCGGAGAGATTTTTTTACTGTAATAGAGAGACCATAGACGTAAGTGCTGCAGCTTTGTAAGTTAACAGGAAGGAATGTGCACGTGAAATCAACTGTCCGAGGGAGGCCGAGTACATGCTGCCTCACATGGACAACTTCAATGCAATTGTGTGGGGCACCTCTTTAGGCCTCTGTAATAAAACAACTCAAAGTTCTTTTTATTTCCAGTTATTTGGATGAACCCCAACGTTACCCAGCTGTGATAAAGTCCAGTTCAGTTTATTATTCATCATCAGGCTCAAATCTTCAGTTTTCTTTACATTATCTTTAATGCTCCTTAGTTGTTCATTTCCTATTCTTGAAGGGTGTATAGATCCCCCATGCATAGGTTGCTTTGTTTCAGTAATGAGAGGGGTATTTAATTCCTTTAGTAAACGGGGATTTAACTTTATATTCCCTTAATCTTTGTCAAAGGGTGTGCCTTGCTTCAGGAATGGGAAGTATGCAGCAATTGAGGAAACTATTTACATTCCATGTCAGCGATTAAAAGAGCATAAAACTGCTAATACAGGCTGTGCTGAACATACCCAGCTCTCTTGCACCTGTAATAAAGGCACATTTAGAAAACAGTAAGATGCAATCTCCACCTTTTTTAGAAGCAGGACATGGAAGTACAATACATTAACTCAGTGGACATCTGTCTGACTAATCAGATTTGGAGATGTTGAGAAAAAAATGGTATTTATCAGTTATTATTTTTTAGTTTACCTATCTCTGTGTCAGGGTGTCCACCTGAAGATTCACATTCTAGAAGAGCTGTGTATGGTGTTAACAACATGAGGTTCCTCTTCTTAGCAGGAGCTTCTAAGTAATAGTGAAAAAGAATGCCCAGGTGAGAAGAGAGAATGGATTTCTGCAGAGCAGAGGATGGGGAATAACAGTGGGTGGCAGCAGGATAGATTGGGTCTAAGGTCCAGTCTCCAGAGGATGAAAAGGACATCAGATATCTGGAAAAGGGAGCAGTCCTTCCACGCAACAAGTCCTAGTGAGGACCAGCAGATGTACATACAGACCCTGTCTCCAGCCTGCTCCATCTTCCTGATGTTGGCATGAAACATGCAACTCAAATATCTCAAAAGCATCGATGCTGAGCGTTGGAGTAACCATTAAATTGGCATGCTTCAGGCAGAAGTGCTAAACCCAAACATCTTTTCTTGAGTAATAAGTGACAACACACATGAAGCCCTGATAAGTGTGCTGTTATTGTACTGTAATTTCATGTCAAACATGTTATTCCTTGGAGAATGATGGGGGTGGAGGTAGGTAGGACCCCTAAAATACATAATTTCTGTATTGGGTCATGCATAAAAAAACTGGATGTGATTTTCCATGGTTAGTAGAAACAGCTGCTTTGAGTAGTCTTGACATTAAACTCCATTTCTTGAAAACCTTAGAGATTTTCCAAACTTTGAGTTGTATTTCGAAACGTGATTCAGATGCATTAGGCAGCCCCAAGTGGGGAGTGGTGTGTTAAACCATCTGTTATCTATGGAACTATTTAATGTCAGTTTGGTGTTTTCTGATATTTAGACTCAGCAAGATGTGTTCACATGTACTGGGCAAGATATTGTAAGTTAGTTCTGGAAGAGTTGCTGGTACCTAACTTCACAGCTTAGGGTTTAAAGTCTGTTCTATGGTTTCCAGCTGTTAGGATTACTTTTGTGCATGTTCATTAAATGCTCTAGTGATTAATTTTCAGGCGTTGCACATTTGTTATTGCAAAACCAAAGTTATTTGCCATGAACTCAATTTGTCAATTGTAGAAAACCTGCCAGGGAGCTTCTGTTGCAAGCACATTTCTTACTATGATTTAGGTGCAAAATACGATTGCACTCTCAAGAACCTTACACTCTGTAGTACCTTAAATGTTTTAGAAACACTTGTCACATGGAGAGCTTTCCAGAACCAGCAAATCATCCATCAGCTGAAGAGTAAACCGCTCTTCCGAGCAGCTGACCGTACTGGTGTGCGTTACATCAATACAGCCGAGGCACTTCTGTTGGGCAAGGGACATTAATGTATGCATGTAGAAATGACTTCAAGTTGATTGCAGCATGTGGGTCTTGCAGGAAAGTAGGCTTACTATTGTGTAAATGACAGAAAACCCCTTCAAGATTACATCTGAGTTGGAGAGGGGAACGGTATGTGACTACTGGCCATTTTTCTGCAACTGGAAGCATTTTACGCTCTGTCAGAAATAGGTCTGTGTACAGTGAAGTCCTGAAGTGTTCAGTTAACTTTAAACATATGAGTAAGCCAGGTAAAGCCAGTGGAATGATTTTCAAAGTTAATTTCATGCTTAACTGATTTGCTGACAAAGGTTATAATTATGAATGTCAAAGAAATATAACTTTGAACAGACGTTAGAGAGCTTTTGCTGTGCTGACTCCTGTTTATACCAGAGTCTGTGGCAGATAGAGATAAAAAGAGGAGATAAGTTGAGAGCAGGTGAAGGCGTGTATAGAGGTAGGATGGCTTTGCCCTAAGGGCATTGGCATTGGCAACATCTCAGGTGTGTCCTGGACAGTTTCCTTCTGGTGGGACTTTGCTGACCAGCTTTGCAAAGGGAGCAGTAAGGGTGCCATCAGTGCGATTGTGGCTGACCCCGCCATTGGTCCAGGGCAGCATGGAAATGGAACGGACAATCTCAAGTGTTTTAGAGAACTAGAGTTCACTGTTCATTTCCCCATTACTTTGTGCTCTTTCTTGTCAGGTTTATAGCACGACCTTTAACAAAGCAATATAAAAAGGGGAATATATGAGATTGGGTCGCTGCCTTTTATTCCCTCAGTAAAAATTCTTCTATCTTAGCAGGAAGCAAAATCCACCCCAGGCCATACATGGTGTAAGTCTCCATCTTTTCCTTTAAATCCCCTAGTATCCCAGAGATCTCCAGAAGTTCAGAGCATCTCTTGACTGGCCCCCTTGCATGGTTACTACTTCTACATGGAGACTCAGTACCAGGGATGTATTGGGATGTCATGGTCCGGTATTGAAGGGCACTTTGCAAGCTTAACTCCAGGAAGCATTCCAGTTTCCAGCAGCATTCCCTGGGCCTGAAAGGCAAGCTATAAGTGTCTTCATGCATAGTGCTAATTCGCCCTGTTCCAGTGAGGCTTTGGTGTTCAGAAATCTTTTGTATTCTTTCTTGGTTAAAAGAAAAGAAGTAGTTTTCTCTTCTTTGCTGCCTGACCTTCCTGAATAGGAGCAGTGATTGGTGTGCAAGTGACATTCTAGCTGCATTAATTTAGCAGGGAAACAGGGAAACAACCCATTGCCAGTGCCAAAGAAAATAGCTGACAAAATTTGTTAATGAATTGACGTGCTTATACACAATCAATGGTTTGAAATACAGCTCAAGGAAACAAATCTAAGCACACAAATACCAAATAGAGGAACGGGACCTGTCAGAATATGTTTGCTATTATAATTGTGTGCTGTAAGTTAGCCAAAAAGCCGTGACCCCAGAGTGTTTTATCTGTGAATGCTGGAGCTGGCAGCTGTACTGCAACGTTTCAGCATGAGCTGACAGTTGGGATTTCACTTTAATTGAAGTAAAAGTTCCACTTTAATGGAAGTAGCACTTTTTCCCTTCTGTAATAGCAACAAATGGTCTAAACCGCACCGAAATGTGAAGATTCAGCTACCACAGCTCCAGTAACGTGGTATTAACACATGGCTGTAAGGGTACTGGCATTTGCTATGGTTTTGTGGTATAAGGATGGCAAATTTAGTGTGGGCATTGGGGTACCAAGATTTGTTCTGTAATTGAGTATTAGCATAGGATGGTATTAGCAATGGTAACTGAGGTTGTGCGGCTGGGGCTACATTTGGCTGTGCCATTTTGGAGCTGTGTGTTGGAGTGAACAGGATCAGCTCCACCAGGATAAAAAACTGCTGCTTTCTTGATCGGTTTTCCTCTCCTTATGTAAATGGAAAACAAAAAAAGAAAGGAGCAATAAGAGGAGATGTATACATGCTGACATAATATGCTGGAAGTGGAAAGGATAAAAAAGACTGGGATTTGTATTCTGGAGACCTTCTTGTGGCTGAATGTCATCAGCTTTAATTTGGTCAAGCTTCTTCTCTTCCCATGCCCATAAAACAGTAAGGCAAATGTTGTGTGCCAGCTCCCCTGGAGAGAAGAGAGGACTGTGTCCTATTCTTCAGTATGAAGGTGCTGAGGCAGGGGCACAGGGTGCCCAGAGAAGCTGTGGCTGCCCCATCCCTGGCAGTGTTCAAGGCCAGGTTGGACACAGGGGCTTGGAGCAAGCTGCTCCAGTGGAAGGTGTCCGTGCCTGTGTAGTGCAGAACTACAAACTTAATTCCTACATATAAAAACAAACTAGTCTGATGGGTAGGACAGGTACTGTTTTCTCTGCACAAATGTTTTGCTGAGAATAGTAGTTTCCAGAGCTGCATCAGTTGACAGCTTTGAACCAAGTTAACACAAGGTTTTGCTTGCTCAGTGTCTGTCAGTCACAGCAACCCCTCAAGCTGTGTCTTCCGATTAAATACATAACAATAATGGAGAGAGAAATATACTTGCTGGTGCAATAAATAAAGAAGTGCCTGCTTTAGACTTTGCTCTCTACATCATATCCTACAGCAGAAGGGTATTCTATTTGCAGGACTGTGTTTAATCTCCCTTCGTACTGCAGAATGTGAGGTTTCCAGCATTTCACTGCTCAGCTGAGAGGTCGGGGAGGAGGGCTGGCTCTCAGAAGCCAGTAGGATTCTGTGTTCCCCTCTCCTTCAGGCAGGCTGGGATCAGCATGATCGCAGTGATACTGAACACACAAGCAACATGCCATCATCTGGGACTGCCAAATGAATAATTAGGGGAGAGACAGGAGAGAAAAGCAACTTTCTGGAAACCTTGGAATCTCCCACTGGTAGTCCTGTGCCAGCCCATGTGGTGCAGCAGTGTTACATGGAAGAGGAAGTACTGAGCTTTGCCTTGCGTTATCCCATGCCCCATCATTACCTGGGGTGTTTGGTCTTCTGTTCACAATACATGTAAAGGTGCCCAAAGCCAAACGCAAGAAGATTCTCCTGCTTTCCAGAAACATTGGTGACTATTGTTTTCTGGCTTCAGAAACACAGGTAGAGTGAGTAAATGAGTTTTCAAGTCAAAATTGAGGCTGAACAAGGCTCTGCTCTTGTGAGACCTCGCCTGGAGCATTGTGTGCAGTTCTGGTGTCCTCAACATAAAAAGGACATGGAACTGTTGGAACAAGTCCAGGGGAGGCCACGAGGATGATCAGGGACTGGAGCACCTCCTGTATGAAGGCAGGCTGAGGAAGTTGGGGCTGTTCAGCCTGGAGAAGAGAAGCTGTGTGGAGACCTCAGAGCAGCCTTCCAGTATCTGAAGGGGGCCTATAGGGATGCTGGGGAGGGACTCTTCATTAGGGACTGTAGTGATAGGACAAGGGGTAACGGGTTAAAACTTAAACAGGGGAAGTTTAGATTGGATCTAAGGAGGAAATTCTTTCCTGTGAGGGTGGTGAGGCACTGGAATGGGTTGCCCAGGGAGGTTGTGAATGCTCCATCCCTGGCGGTGTTCAAGACCAGGTTGGACAGAGCCTTGGGTGCCGTGGTTTAGTGTGAGGTGTCCCTGCCCATGGCAGGGGGGTTGGAACTTGATGATCTTAAGGTCCTTTCCAAACCTAACTGTTCTATGAGTCTATGATTCTATGAACCTGCTTTTCATGAATTTTCTATTAGATATTCTTCCTTTGATGCTCAGTCCCAGGAGTCCAGTGTCTTTGAATAAGAACAGATAGGTGACAGTGCATCCAGCACCTCTAGAATTAGTCTTTCTCCATCTAGTGCCATTTTGCTGGCACACACTCGGTTCCTCGGATCTCAGGACCTCCTGAAGGCTTTGCAGGAAGAAGGACATTGTTGCCTTCATGGAATTCTATAGGGAAAGATGCCAGCCATTTAATTTGCTTACCGTGTTCACTGGTTCATGTGTTTATTTTTAGAGGGTTAGTAAATACCAAGTACACTGCAGTACAGTTCCTCAGATGAATTCTCCATTATTTTATGTTGCACGTGGAAATGAAGTATTCCAAAGGAGCAGTTCAGTTCTGCTCATAATCCTTGTCTGGGAACCTGATCAACAGCATCCCCGCCAGGCATGGGGGCTGGGCACAGCACGTGCATCCCCAAAGCACAATTACACATCTGTGAGGAGGAAGTCCACCGTATTGTTCTCCTAAAACACATGTATTTTTATACAGTGGACTATCTATATGTGAGATTGCTGCTGCTATTGGCAGCTATATGTATCGTGGCCCATTCAGGTAATCATCATCCCATCTCCGAGCTTGCATTCCTAGGATTGTAGCTGGGTGGTGGATGTAACAGAAGGGAGATAACAGCAGGAGGAGAACAACCATGTCCTGTCAACACATTTCCATGTCAGTGCATAGTGGAAAAAAATCACAACAGTGAAAAAGAAGCAGCAAGGTGCAAGTATTTGAGGTTCTTTTTAACCTTCTGTTTTGTTGTGATACTTAAGATTCATATCCTCAAGCTTTTCTGCTCTAATTTGAAAGGAAAAGAAACCCAAACGCAAGCGCTAACAATATTGTCACAGTCATGGTTAAATCTTAAAGGTTTGGCAGCTTTGCTGTGCTGTGGTCATGGAGTTTAGATACATGAAGGTCCAAGGAGACTTTTTTGCCTTCTCCCCACACTCTGCCCCAAGTGATTTGTGTATCAAGGTCCTGGGACACGGTTTGGTATTCCTGTAGCCTTAAAAGAACAAACGTTTATGTAGAACTGAGTGCAGGAATTTTTTGAAGGGGCTGAAGAGAAATTAGTCATCCTGTTCTCGTGGAGAGCTCATACCTTAGTTTCCTTTAAAAATCTCAGTCGGGATTTGAGTGCAGAGACTTTCACATAAATTCCGCTCTAATCTGGCTCTTTTCCCCTTTGTTTCCTTTCTTCCTTCTTTCTTTTGTTCTTTTTCTTTTTTGCTCTTTTTTTGCCCTTTTCTGAAACTGCTTTGAGAGTGATTTCCAGGTGTATATAAATTTCCATAGACAAAGTAGGGCAGCCTTGAGCACTTCAAGCTTTTCTGTTCTGCTTTTTCTTTCTGGTCAGGGGTGCAGGTAAAAATGCCAAGGTGCACAGACCCCTCTCTGAAAATACTGTAGTCCTCCTGTCTCACAAAATACAGGGAAAGAGGAGGAAGAAACGAATACCCTGGGTCGACAGGAGGAGACTGCGATTCCTGGATGTTTTTTGGGCACGAACCGATTCAACATAACTGATGTAACGGCTTCTCCTACATTTTTTGAGAGAGGCGTATATGACTCAGGCAGCAGGCATGTCTGCAGAGCTGCTGTGCTGCAACAGCTGTTTCTCTGCATCTGCTTAGGGAAGGTTTTCCTCTTTTGAATGAAAGGAAAAGAAAAAAGGTAGAAGAAGAGTAAGAAAAAGGAAATTAAGGAAGAAAGAGAGAAAAAGCCGGTCTCAAGGTACTTAAGGGCAAGAATCTCCCCTATAGGGCCGCATTCAGAGGAGAAGCAGATACTTTCCTGGATGCTAAATGTGAGACTCTTTCCAGCAAATGTCAGTTCCTTTCCAAGTGACAGAGCAGTTTCTCAGGGCTGCAGAGGATGGCAGAAAGCAGTGCTGAAGGAATAAATACCGGCTTGCAAAGCACAGGAGGTGCTTGCGCTGCCTCCAGCTCTGCAAGCCCCAGGCCAGGTCCATTCAGTTCCCCTCCACCGGTTGGCCGGCTGGGAAATAGGGCTCATCCTATTTATTTATTTCATTTCCCTCAAGCAGAGCCTTGAGGATTAATTTGTTCACATTTTGAAGATGAAAAGCAGCGTATGAGCACTAAGTATTGCAATATCAGCCAAGAGGGATGATTCAAAAAGCAGAGTCTATATGAAGAGGCTGAGTGTGGAGGAAATACATATATGGAAACATAAGCTTGGCAATAGGGCACTCTTTCCCCCCCCCCCTTTGATGTCTGGCCTCAGTAATCCAGACAGATTCCTTCAAGAAATTGGTTCAATTTATTTCTGTGCTTTCATCTCACTACCTGCTACTTGTTCATTTGAAGTAGCTATGAAAAAAGATGGAGTACCTGGCTGTGTGCAGAAGTATGCTTTTTGTATGAATAAGGTAATTTGAGTCCACTGTAATGCTCCCCCTAAACACGACTGTTCTTGGCAATTTATGCTTCCCGAGTCCTCTTGGGATGAGAGCAGAGCTTTGCCTGTTCCTTCATCTGACCCACATATTTGCACTTTCTCAGTGTTGTTCAGTCCGTTAAAAGCACACTGTCCTCTTCCTATCTGATGCTCTTTTTTAGCCCTAAAGAAGAAAAAAAGAGTTACATTCACTTACAGCCCAAGTTATGGTGCAGTTTCAATGCAGCCTCTATCACATTCCATATTTTATCTGACTAGCATTCTGGTATCCATGTTTTGCTGGTGCTTATGGGTAGAAAGATCCTATCTTATTGCAGGTTTTCTTTAAAGGGAATGAGAGGAAGTGTACTATCTCCTATGCTCTGATCAAAATAAGCAAACTTTTGGCTTCAGAAAAGTTGCATGTGGCATTTAGAAATCAAGTAAAGCAAGTCTCCTAGTCAGCCTTAATCAGAAATACATATATTCAGCCCACTGTGACTTCAGGGAAATGGTTCCCCATTTACATGAGAAAAGGATTTGATAGATATGAATGCTAGTTTTATTCTGGATACTGGAAGAAAAGGGGAAAAAAAATGAATGGGTATTGGGAAATGGAAGTAGAGCTATTTTTACAACTTAGCCTTGCTACATCTCTGAAGACCATGGAAATAATAGTTTTCTTTACATTACATTTAGCCTCATAGGTAGCCTAGAATTTTTGTCTGCTTCCCTCTGTGACTTGCACTGATGCACTTTACAGGTTCTACCTTTTCTCTACAACCTAGGTCCTTGCTTACACTCTGTGCTCTCCATCCCTTCCCCTTCCAAGCGATAGGTAAAGCAAACTCCACGTTCTCCCTGCTGCCCCCCAGAATCATTTATTCTTGTTATAATTTAATACTAAGGCAGTGAATGCCTTATCAGTTTGGAAACAGCGGTCTGGATAATTCCAAGCAGATGTCTCTTTTTCTTTAATCACAACATCAGTTATTTCTTGGTCAGTCTTGATTAGCTGATTCTTACATAATGAGAAAGTATAGCTAATGGCCACTTATATGTGGGTTGAACATGCTGAAAAGCACAGCTTAGCCCCTTGAGAACAAGAGCCTGATGAGCCAGTAAAACTCAAGCTAAATGGAATGAGTCTTCATTATGAGTCATTAGAAAAGATGACGCTTTGGCTAACAGATGAAATATCTTTGATGAAGACCAGTTGTAAAAGCACAGCTTAATGCTTAATAAATGTATTGGGGTGACTCATAAATTCAATGTAGACATTTGTTTCTTTGCAGTACGTGTCAAGTCCAGTGCAACACCATTTCCTGCATTAGATGTGTCCCCTGGCTGTGTATGGGCTTTAAAAAAGACACTTGTGCAATCACTGCATGAAGGATGACTGTATGATAACTTGGCAGAGGAGTCAAAATGAAAATAAGAGTGTTCAGACCCACTGCATTTGGATAGAAAATAGGCGAATCTCTCCCATTAAAGGCTAGCTAGTGCCTGTTAGGTGTATCATTATTTGATTAGAATTGAAACTAATCTAGTTGGAGATTGGATTGGGTTGGTGGAAGCTACAATAGTTTAACTTGTTCCAAAGACCCGCTGTAGCTTATGGAGTTTTAGTTGGACAAATAAAAATGTAATTTAGGAAGCAGCAGGGGTTTTGAAGGCTGCACAAGAAATGAAAAATAGAATATATGTCTTATCCCTACATAAACAGTGAAAACCCCTCAAATATAAAGCAGAGAATGTTATATTATTAGCTGGGTGATAGTGTTGAGGTAGCATAAAACCCAGCAACGGCTGCAACAGAAATGCTTCTGAAACAAAAGAATCTGGGGAGGAGAGAAGGCAATGTGATAGGAAGATGTTTTGGTTTTGTTAAAGAAACGTGTAGCTATTAGTGTCTTCTGAAGAGAAAACAATCAGAAGCAAGCAGCTACTCTGCACTTTCGGTTGCATTTGGGTTGCAGAGTAATACGAGCTTTGTTCATAGAGGAGTTGCATAATCTTTAAAAGACTTCAGCACTTTGTTTTGTGGATGTGAATGAATGTCTGAATGTGGATGGCAAATTAATGTCTTTCCAGACTATTGTGGGAATACTGCTCATGAGGGGCATCATGCATTTGACTTCCTTTGAACTCAGAGTGATTTGGTTTAATGATCTTAGAAAAAAAAAGAGGCACAAAACCAGTTCTGTCAAGGTATTTTTATTTATTAGCACCAGTTTGATCTTTTTAATTTCAGGGGCAAAAAAATAATGGATTTTGATACAAGTTTAGAGGAGTATCCATCAAAATAGCAAGTGATGGTTCCTCGAGACGTGTCACAGATGCTGGAATGTAAAGATGAGTTTATCTTGACAAAGTTTGCCCAAGCTGTTCTGCAAAATAACAAGCATTTTCCCTCAGCTTAGCAATTCCTGGCAGAAAAATACCCATCAGTGTCTAGACAGCATCAAAGAGACTGCTTTATTTTTTGTTTTCCAGGGGGTGAATTCATTTATTTCATTTCCACACCTCCTAATAATTTAATTCAGATCAATAGTGCTGTCCCAAAGACTTGCTGCAGCAAGTCTGATGTTATTATTGCAAGGACTTAAATCCTTGTAATAATAGTAAGAGATATGTTTGCATCCTAAGTTTTCTGCTAGGGCTTGTGCTGCCAGTGCATTGTCTTCTCCTTCTCACCCCAGGATGTGCCCCAAGGGCAGTGTCACTGCCCCACCAGTGAGCCCCAAGGTGTTGGGGTCCAGCAGTGACTCACTGGGAGCGGAAGAGCCAGAAGCAAATATATACTTTTAATAAGTAATGAATTCAGATGGTAGGAAAGGGCAGGGTAGAGAATGAATTGTTTAACAGATTAATGTGAATGTCTTTTATATTTTATAAACCTCTGAAGTCCCTGGTGTGCTGAGCCAGGTTTTGTTTATGTACATGGAAACACGAAATCTTTTCCAGTCCCTGTGCAAATAACACAGAATTGGACTTCATTACTTTGGCTAATTTAACAAGTCCTAGGAGGCTTTTTTGTTACTCGGCGATAGAGGAGGAGCCACAAACCCCAGAACTGCTGCACCAGCACAATCTCTTTGAGTGAAATAATCTTCCTTGCTTTCTAAGCTCTCCATGAAGGTTTTGCCTGTGAGGCCCGAGTTCACCATGAACAAAGGTTTGGGGTGAAACCCAAGTTTCCTCTGGGGCTACCTGAACAGCTGAACAGCAGGCGAGAGCCCCAGTGGCAAACTCCAGCCTAAGAGCCTGCGCAGCCTACTGTAATGCTAGTTTCTCAACATATAGTTGGGAGTACCCAATTTTGGTGAAGCTATGAGCTTTAATGAAGGGCTTAAAGATATTTCCTTTGTAATGAAAAGAATTAAGACCTTAAACCTGGGAATTTGTTTCTGTCTCATAACTGGTAGATAATCATGTGGTGTTAAGAAGCAAGGCATTTTAAACCGCTGATATTATTGCTGCTATGCCCGTTAAATAGAACTAATGCAAGCACTGCATAAATATTTTAGTAGCTTTTTACAGTATTTCTTTAGAAAATGTTTAAAGAGCCACCTAATGTCAGCCAGGGATACTTCCTATGTAGACCCTTGTTAATTCTCTTTTAATGGTTTTATTAGCATTATTTAATTGAATATTGATACATTTAGCAGCACTTTAAGCATCCTATTTTATTGAAGTTTTACACTCACATATTGATGAGTAGCCCGGTGTAAGAGTACTGATTAATTGCATCTTTGTTTAATTCTATTTGAACTGGTTCAACATGAAAGATGAAATGTAGGTACAGGAGAGCTCTCTCTTTTATCAACTTTATGTATTTTATAAGCATAATTTGTACCACTTAATTTAGGTTCATTTTGATTCCCAGTATGCCCAGTTAGGACTATTGCACTCTCAGAGCTGGGGGGGTGTCTAAATATTTTACTCTGTGAAATGTTCTGTCTTTTATCTCTTCTGTTATGAATAATTTACTGTTGGTACAGCTTTGGAAATGAATCATGTTCTGCAAAAGCATATATATATTACTGGAGAAAGTAAGTATTACAGTGATATTAGCTTTCTCCTTGGAAACTGTCCTTAGAATATTAGAAGTCTACAAAGGTGGATGCCTTGTCTTGCGTAACTTGGCTTAACTGCCAGTAGCTTTTCTTGTATACTTCTACAAGAAGCACTGGCAATACCATACATATTTAATCATAACAGGGTTGCTTTTCTCATTTCAAATGTTCTTCTTTTACTTCTTGATACCCACTTTTTTTTTACAAAGTTCCAGCAGGGTGAAAATCACTTTAAGAGCAGAGGGGCAGTGGGGGATCATGTAGTGTGCCCAAACCACGTCTCCAGGGCTTTTGTCATTGCTGGAATTTGGGGTAGGCTTTCTGCATTGGAGTGAATTATGCAGGTTTTCCTAATATTTACTTACCTATTAAGACAGTTGGAGGTGTAGCAGTTTTATTAAGTTAGTTTTTTCATGGTTAGTTTCATTCACACATCAGCTGAACCCATAACACCCCTCGTGCTTGAGTAGTCTTACCAGGTAGGTTTTGAATGGTCTGTCAACGTCTGAGAGTTAAAACAGAGCAGGATGTGGCCTTACGTATTTTCAGTTCAGTGGGAAAACAAAAACTCTCATTTTTGGCAGTAGAACTGAAAGGAGAAATCCTTCTTTTGTTGTCTTTCCTATGGTGCTCTTATTAAAAGCAAGCTATGGATTTTCCACACAGGTAGACTATGGGGAGAGCATTCACCCGGCAGCACAAAAGGTTTTGCAAGAGACTCGGATCCTGAGATCTGAGACAGGGCCTTGAGCAAGCTGCCCTAGTGGAAGGTGTCCCTGCCCATGGCAGGGGGTTGGAACTGGATGAGCTTTAAGGTCCTTTCCAACCCAAACCATTCTACGATTCTGTGATTTTCTCATGCTTCCTGAAGGCAGGTGATAACTGAAATCTCCCTGAACTGCAGATCCCTCAAGGTTCCAGAATGTTGCATCACTCTTTATTTTTTGAGGCATCAGTGTATTTTGGTGCTTGCAGTCTACAACCTGAGCCCTTCCTTACCTTAGAAATGGAATGAATTTTAAGCATCAGCCAGATGCAATTTTCTCTGCTTTACTTTATCTAAAGGGACCAGCTAAAAGATCACTATTGCTTGTGACAGTTGCCTTGAGCAGTACCCTGACACGCTGGGGGATTGTAAAGCACGGTGTAGTGCTTGTGCATTATTAGAAGCGTTTGAGGAGGAATGCAAGAAAAGACTTAAGCGTAGGTGACACACAAGTCAGAGTACCAGTTTTTAAGCAAATGTGTAAGATGGGAATGTGGGATATGTGCAGTTTCTGTAGCTGTGATTATAACTTCATATCAACAGCAAAATGAAACCACTGCCACCGGGGATGAGGCTCTTCACTGACAGTCACTTCTCAGAAATGCCATCCTTGGCTCACGTGTGAAATGTTGGATTCACAGTGCTGTGGCACGGGGGAAAAGTGTCCTGAGGGTGAAAGAAACAATTTAAACTTCAGCTTTTGAGTACTAAAGTGTTTGGGTACTTTCACTTTGGAGAGTGTAAATCAGATAAGGAGTAACTGAACAGAAATGCATCTCCATGTGGATATAAATCCATAATTCACTTTAGACACGGGCTGGATCAGAATGTAGTTAACTCTTCTAGAGCTCTGCACTGTTAGCAGAAATATATTTGTTGTAAGCTAACTGATAAAGAATATGAGACACAGAGGAGAAAGTCGGTAAATGAGACTGTCATGTTCATTGTTTAACAGTTTAGTGGGCATATGTAGAGAAACAGTGTGGTGAAGTAGTGGCAAAAAAGCCTGAGTAAGAAACTGGATGTAGACAGTGATCAAAATAGGTGTGGGCAAGTCCTTTGTGGAAGAAGGAGAAGGACTTTTACAATCATTGATGATTTAGGAGAAAAAGGGAGAAATTGAGCCCCCTTTGGTAAAGGTTTAGAACTGAAGTATAAAGAAGGCAGTAGGAAAAAACCCCGTGATACTATTGAGATGATAAAAGAGAATGGGGGGAAAAAGACCATATGAAAGAGAGCTGAAGTTAGCAGGGTAGTTGTGATTAACAGCCTGAAAGATCTGATTTCACACAGGCACGAAATCATGCAGTGAGGTGCATCCCAAGAAGGAATGAGAGGAGACTGTGGCTGCAACCTGTTCTACATAGCACAGCATATATGCCATATAGTGCTCTGCTCTGCATGCTGCTTCTAGCTGTTTGCAGCAGGCTAAGGAGCACTGGAGAGGCAGATGTGTGTTTTGTGTAGGTGATGGCAGAGAAAAGAGGCTCAGGTAAGCTATGTGCATAGGAATCTTCTATGGAAAGCCTTTCTTGTGCAGCAAAGTTATGCGTTAATGGAAATGGAGTTGCTGCAGTGAGCCCTAGAAGTCAGGAGATCACGTATGCACCCCGCTGGATTGCTGAATCTTGTTTTGGTTTTCACTCCTGGAGGGATTCTGAGAGCAGAAGTTATTAGAAGGGATTATTGCAATCCAGAGATAAGGCAAAATTAAGATAACACCTCAGCCCAAGCCAAGGATGTCAAGGATGTGATTGACAGTGCAACTATTGATAGGACTAAAATACACAAATTACTTTAACCCTGGAAGTTGCACACCACATATAAGTTCAAGTGCCCAGCTGGTATTGGAAGAGGATGTTGGGAAACTGTCTTTCCCCTTAGGAAATTATCTCAGGAATGATGTATAAGGAAACCAACATGACGTGATAATCCCTGACTACAACTTGTACAGGAAGAATAGGTTAGGGCAAGAGGGCACATTACTCATTTAGGGTCATCTTCATTTCTAAAGCTGTAAGAGTGTCAACCACGAGCAATTCCTGTGTGCTCTTCATATCAGTATTTTCAGTTGCATAAATGAAAGATGTTTTCAAAGAGGTAGAAGGGAACAGAATAGGAGAGAAAAACTTGTCACGGGTTTGATTCTTTGCTTCTCAAACCTGACTTTGAAAAGAAAACTACTGGAAAATATGCCATAGCAGAGAAGTAAAATGAAACCTAATAACTTAAAGTGACCTGAAAATATGCTGATTCCATAAAAATGTGTAATTTTTAATTTTCTCTGGGATCTTAAAGAAACAATTTTATAGATACCAGCACTGGCTGACTGATTTTTATTGTTGAAGCTTATATGGAAGAGGAAGCAACTCTGTTTTCTGTAGGGAAAACCTTATATTTAGAAGGGATGGAAACATAGGATTCAGAAGCACAGGATTTTATCAAATGGAGCACAGACACAAGTCTTTGTGTCCATTAGCAGATGAACAAGGACTTGGCAGTGGTGTTGAATTGAACTCAAATTAGGAACCTTCAGGCTTAGAAAGAGGTTTAGGATGTGATTTAAGTATTAAAATAGCCCAGTTTGGAGCTTGGATGTATTTGTGCTTTGTATCAGCTGCATGCATTTGGTTCAGAGGAGAATGGGAACTCCACTCAGACACGCTTGGAGAAGAGCTAATGTGCTCTTCAGATATTTTAGCAGAAGTCAATTCTAATTTATTTCTGTGTATTACTAATGTCATTCCATGAATCATTGCAAAAGATATGGAGATGGGAATAAGGAAAAAAAAAAAGTGAAATTGGAAAGTCCTAGTATTTTTCATACCTTGTCAGTTATGACATTTAATCTTAATTGTGTCTGAATTTGACTGATTTTCCAATTGCCTGAGTGTAGTAAGACTTATGGTGTTGCTAGGACACAGCTACTTCATGTGATACATCTATCATGAACAAAAGAGAAAGATTTGTAAAGAGTGAGTCTTATATTTATACTCACAGGTATATTTTGAGCAGCAGTGTCCTAATGCAGAAGGACAATAACACCCTTATTCTGAAATAAAGGCATCAAATAATGGCTAAGAAATGTTTTTGATTTCTTAATCTCGCCATGGATAAAATGGAATGAGGAGTGTGCTCTACCCTTGTTCTTATTTCCTGTGATTCCTTAGTCATGGTTTGTTTATCATTTTCATGTTCTCAGTAGTGAATTTGATTTATTCTATTCTCATTCTGTTGCATGGGAAAGGTATCCCAGCAGCATTCATTTCTGCCACTTGATTTCTTTCCTCGTTTTGAAAATGAATCATTCACTTAAGTCACAGAAACTCTGAAGGTTCCACGTTCCCTTGCAGGGTATCTCTGAATTTCTTTCTTTGTTATTGTCATGGCGTAGGGGAATTCACTGCATGTGTTTATATTGACCCTGAACCATACACATAGCATTTGTACTCTGTGGTACGGGTATTAATTATATAGTGGTGAATTTCCAAGGCCAACTTTTGGCATATCTTTATGGAAAGGTTTGAGACTGTGATTTTTCAGTGGGCTTGTATGAGCAACAGTGCATTCATTTCTGACTTGCTTACCTCTGAAAGACCACAAGAAAATGTCTGTAATGATGTAGAATAAGACCCCTGAAGTTCTGGTTGTCTTTGATTCATGTCCCTAATGCCCACAGAAGCTCTGCAGGGGCTTGGATGTAGAATTGCTCCCTATAACTGTTAGTTGGCATGACCTATTTATATCTGTGACCCAACTGCTACAGCATGTCACAGCTCTGGATGCGTTTTGGCAATCAGTACCTTGCCCCTGGTGACCAGACAGGTTCTTTTTTAATCCTGCAAGACAAATAGCATAGAAATGGACTCATTGAGACTCATTTGTTAGTTAGGAGTCCAAATTATGGCCATGTTTAGGTCCCAGTATTGCAGCCTGGCTACATGAACTATCTCAGGCACACTTATTGCTAACTGTTCTATGATTATCACTACACTTAGTAAAAACATAGGGATAGCAGCATGAATACAGGAGTGGAGCTGGGAAATCCTTTGGCTTCCTACTTTTTTGCCCGGCATTTCTGGATAAAGTCTTTATAACCTAATTTTTCTCCTGAGGAAATACTTTGAAGGGGAAAATTTAGCTATTCAGTAAGGAAGGAGAAGTAGATAGTGTCATTAGTATAACAAAAATGTGATAGCTGGACTAAGCCCTCAACTTAACAAATGAATCCCAGTACAGAGTATGCAGCTCCGAAATAATAATGAATTTGAACTGAATATAGCACACATTTTTAGCTAGGAAATACAAGAGCTATTTAGATCATGTTAAAACATTTAATTTCCTGACTTCATAGAGAATTGTATTTCAGAACCACTAAAACTTTTTCTTGATATTATTTTTTTTTTGTCGGAGCTTAGTGTTTCAGCACAGCAACACAGTGCAAGACCAAGGCCATTGTGATGTGTGATGAGAACAGTTAGAATGTCATTCATCTTCAGAGTTCATGAAAAACTGGAAGAAGTTTGAAATTTATGATAGCGGAAGACAATGACTATTTTAGTGGGGCCATTTAGGACTGTCATTTGCATGAAATTAAAGATGGTGCCTTATAAATTTATGTATGAAGTTCTGACAATCCACCTCATTTTAGAGACAAAGATTTAGAGTGTGATACTGAAATAACATTTGGTAGATATATTGCTAGATCAAAGTCTGTTGATATTAAAATGAAATCTCAGTTTTCTTTATCTTTTACAAGGGACTTTTTTATCATCCCTGGAGCAGTCATCAGTGGTTCAGCAGGATTTTAGCACGCCCTATGCAGGGAAGGGAAGAACACTCTTTTAGCACTCTGCTGCTTGATGTGCTTAAAAGGTTTCTCCAAATGAACACTTTTGAGGTGAGAATTCAGTGCAGGGGGAAAAAGCTCAATGTAGCAAAAAGAACAGACAGACATTTCATGATGTACAGAGAAGCTCTCATGCTTTGAGGGTGGAGTAGCGTGTAGGACCATAATACAAATTCACATGCCATGAAAAAATGCAAGCAGTAATGTTGTATGCCAGAAAAGAAGAAATGGATGATGTTCTACTAATAAAATATGCTCATGTTATCACCCTTGGCTCGCATTACTGTCTTAGCTTGGGTTTTGTATTAATTATTGAAAATAGAGGATTTGTGCTCCCCAGAAGAGTGCTTTATTATTACAAATGCAGCTGACATCTTGCAGCTGCCAGCACCTTTTTTTTTTTAACAAATTCCATCTTCTTTTGTGTTTTAATGTATGCATCAGCTTGCCAGAATGACACTATATTAGAGCATTAGACAGCATGGCAGGGGCAGACAGAGAAAATAGCCTAAGTCAGGCATAGCTGAAAAATAAGAGCAAAGTAGCTGCTGGATGAGATCTGTCATTGACATAAAATCAATGATCCTACACTAATGTATCTGATTTGGGTTGACTTACAGTAGCTGGTGATCTCTTACAACAGGTAGTAGAAAAAGTGTGTTAGAGTAGATGTAATGAGCTAGTGTTCATCATCAGCTTAATGATTAATTGATGTAATGCTCATTTTAGGTTAATAAATTTATAATCATGATTTCCAAAGAAGTCCATAATATCATTCATGGTCTGTAGCCGTGATAAGCAATGTCCTTCTGGCTGAGATCTCTCAGTAGGATGGCTTTGTATCCTGATGTGGTCAATAAAATGTGCTCTAGACAGCTAGACTCACTCCTATAGCAATTAGAACAATAATAAGTCATCAGATGTTTATACAATGGAACTATCTCTATAGTTACAGAATGACTGATTTCCAGAACATCTGGGTGGATGTGGATAGCAATGTGCAACTGCAATTTATCTGGATGTAAATGTAACTTATCTGGAAGCCACTGTACTCTAATTTATGATTACTATTATATCTAGATGTTCATCTGCAGAAGCATTGCTTGAACATAATGCTGTATTCATAATATTTTTAAATATCTATTTATTTTGATAGTAATGTAGGATTTCTTCTATAATATGGAGGGTGATGAACAAGTACAAATGTCTCCAGATAATTTGGTTGTCTGGGTGTTTTCAGCTAGCAAATCTGCTGCTGGTAGAGGGATATAAGATGGTGTCAATACTTTTGATTTCTTCTGCTGTCCTCTGGTGGCACAGCATCGTTCCATGGCTTCTGGGCTTCTTTTCTGAAGGCTTTTGTTTTATTACGAGATTCTTGGACTTTCTCAACCTCAGGTGGATAGGGCTGACGTTACATGCGTCCTTCCAAAGTAAACATTTAGTACCAGGTGATTCTTTCTAGTCCTATGTTTCTATTATCTTTTGCAAACTATTATGTCTTTTTATCAAGCAACAGCATAATTTAGTCATTTGAGGATGGAAATGTAAAGTTTGGGGACTTAGAATATTGGGTGAACTTTTGCAGCTTATTGAATTTGAATGATATCTAAGCATATAAATGCTAGGCTCCCTGAAAGCAAAGATAGAATCCATTTTTGATGTGTAAAAGGAGCTCTTATGGGCTGAAAAGAAAATATTACTTTACCAGGTACAAATTATCCATAGATGGTGCAATGTCAATATTAACAGTTTCTTTTTTCCAATGGGTCTTGAACTTAGCTTTTCAAAATACCATTCTAGACCTCAATTTGTATTGCAGGAAAACATGCACACAAGATTTGATTAATATTCCGTTCTGGATCAGTGCTAATGATGTTAACATAGGAAGATAAGTCAGAATAAACATGCAACAATTTTTGTGTTTGTGCTTATGTCCATGCAAGTCTTGTGTAGTGCAGTGACTGATTTCTTCAGGGAAAAAATATCTTTGACCATAGTGCTGGATCAGTTCCCTGCAATCTGTCTAAGTCAAGCTTTCAATATAATTTTCAAGCATTTTTCTTTGAGGAAAATATTTGACCTAGTAAATCATCATACTTCACTGTCACAATTATCATTCCCTTGAGAATTAGCTATGTTTATCCAGTTTCAGACGTTCTATTGTGGTGTTCCTCACTGGTAGGAAGTTGATGCTTTGGAAATGTAACTGTGGCAGGGGGTTGTGTGACCTTGAAGACAAACGTGCAGTTTATGTCTACCTGTTCTTTCTCCAGAGGCCTCTTGGAGCTGACCAAGTATATGAATTGTCCCTAGTGCAGGACCATACCCTTCCAGGGGAAAGAGTGGGGAGTTCAACCTATGCATTCCATGATGTGCAGTAAATCAGAGCCTTACAGGGTGTGCTGGTCCTTCTCTATGCTGTAATTAGAAGTGTGTAATTAGAGCAGGCACTAAGATTTATGGCATAAATGGGGAAGGCCATGGGGATCCAAGTGTCACTGCCTGTCAGTGATGTGATGAACCAGGTCAGAATGGAAAACTCCCATGAAGGCTTTGGAAATAAGGGTCTGATCTCCATGACAGTTTTGTTATGGCTTAGGGAGGTTCAGCAATTGCATGTGGTTGCCAATCTAAAGTGGTTTGGATTCCAGTGTTTTAATTTGTTCCTTTAGCTGACAAGTTTGTATAACATAGCTGTAGCTCAACTCTCGAGAATGCAAAAAGGCATAGCGTGAAAAAAGCTTGGAGGAAGCCCCAGCTGTTTAGCAACCAGTCCTAATCATCAGCTGTGAATCCTTTCATTTGCCTACAGAGGAAATAATATCAGATTAATAAATGAAGCATTCAGGGTCTGGGCAGGGAGGTATGCAGGCTCGAATAACACACATTCAAGGCAAAGTCAAACTCCTAAATGGAGCTAAGAAACCCTCTGAGTCTGAACAGAAGAGGCTGTGTTCTAGCCTGATTTGGTCAGGGAATTAAGAATTGATCCGTTTAGGGACTGGCACTCAATTGTTGACACTCATATGTGTCCTCCAGAGGGTTTTACATCTACGTGAGCCTTGTTACACTGCACTCTGAAACATCTTAATCTAAACCCCTATTAATGTTGAGCTATTTGGAGTTTTTTAAGGGAAGTTGTTGCAGTGAGATGGTCTGAAAGACTGGGATAACAGCAAAGATGCTTTTGATAGTCATTTGCAAGTGTCACAATTTTACTCTTGTACTGTAAAGGGCTTTTCTGCAGATCACGTAAAACTCCAGCTAAAGCAGTGAAACTGACTGCCCAGTTTTGGTCGTGGAGAGTCAGAATTATTCCTCTTTCTCTGGGGATCACAAGGAATCAGTGACAGAATATAAAGGCTGTGCATGAGATTTTCCAGTACTGACCTACTTCTTCTCTCATTAAAATCACTTTGAGTTCTACCATTGACTTTTCCGGCAGAGTCAGGCCAATATTGTGTGCTAATGAAATTGCTTTCCAAAAAGCTGCTCCAGTGGTTGTGTCCAACCGTTCCAAGCCATGGGTCACAATATGATTTCAAAAGGCCTGAGGAGCCCGGCTGCATTGTGAAACATATTTCCTGGCCCTGGGTGGCTTAAATTTGCATCTTGTAAGCTGTGGCAGGAAGGAGAAACCACACAGAGGGCCCATTGCTGAGGAATCTGCTTGTGCTTTTGGCTTTGTGGCCTCCCTCTTCAGGTCTGGTGGAGCAAAGCATCATGTGGAGGAGCCTGGCAGGAGTATAGAGGGAGGCTGCTCTTCTGCAATTACCCCTAAATGCTACATAGGGGTTGTGCAAGGCAATTAGTCTCAGAGAATTCCTTGCTTTACCATTTCTACTGTGTGAGATTTAAACGTTTAGGATGGCTTATTTTGGTTTTCCAATTAATTCTTTTTGCTCCATAGTTCAGTGTTTCGCTATCTGGATACTCAACGGCAGAGACAGCTCTGCCAGAGGAGCACAGACATAATGAAAAAGGATTTTCTTTGGGCTCAGTGCATATCCTGAAGAAGGAGCTTTACCTGGGTCAGGTTTTTCTTCAAGTATCTAGAGGAAATGCTGAATAAGCGTAACAGCCTAAGTGTATGGAAGCCCAATTTTCCTAATGTTAAGGGTAAAATCAGAGCCAGGGATTTGGTTTTAGTCTAAATGAACTCCAGGATTTAGAGCTGAAACCAAAAGAAAAACAGAATTTTAAACTGTGTGCTTTAAAGTTAATGAATACTTACCCTGTCTGGAACATTACACAGGAAATAAAAACTATAGGGCTGTTTTGCTTTACATTTTGGGGAGATTTGGGTTTTTCTTTTTTGCACTATTTAGCAGTCAGGTCTGTAAAAGGAAGCTGGGTGCATTCGGATGATTTGGGGTGATAAACTCTTTTATTTTAAAGGAAAAACAAAGATTAGCTACCCAAAAATGTTTGAGATGAGCCTGTGGGAGCCTTCGAAAGCAGCAGCAGCATGCCCTCCAGTGACAGGAGCTGCTACAGCAGCGTGAGTGACAGGCTCCGGCAAGCTCTCTGGGGACTTCTCTACAGAGGGACGCTGGGAATGTTAAGATGAATTAATCAAACATCTAAAGTTAACACAAACTAAGTGTACAGATATCTACATTCCACTCTCGCCACCCTCGCTTCAGCAGATGCTTTCATTCAAACGTGAAGTGCCCTTAATTTGCTGTAATCTTTGTACCCTTGGACAGTCATAGAATTGTTTTTGGCTTGTCGACTAAAATATACCAGGGAAAGGATGCAGTTTCCAAGTACAGAAGTAGCTGTCAGTTGTAATAATTTCATATACTTTGATGGATGGTCTTGCAGGAGCAAGGAGCTTTGTGCTATGTGCTACACAGGACTTTGATTTTGCAAGTGGATTCCAGAAGGAAACCCATTGGGTTGGGGCAGGGAGCTGTAACTGACTGTGTTCATTTCCCTGGATTTACTTCAAGGAGACCCTGAAAGAAAACAGGCTGGGTTGCAAAAGAGGAGAAAGAACCTGGCATTTCCACTGTCCCCAGGCAAAACACTTGTGCTGGGTGGAAACCAAAAAGACCATTGAGGGTGGAGGGGTCTGTGCTAAGACACACAATGTTTGGTGGTCACTTTAGCCCTTCCAACACGACATTTGTTGGTGGGGCAGGAGTGTTTCTTGCATGGCATACTGCTGATTTGGTTGTTCTTTTCAGCGCCGAGTCTGTGTTGTCAACTTGACTGATTTTACGATGGGCATCATTATAATTGTGTTTTCATTTAGGTTTTCAGCACTTGTGTGCCCTAAGGGCATCACCAAAAGACAGGCAGTCAAAAGGTAAAGAGAGTTGTGTTTCTGTATAAATGTAATGGCTTCGAAACTGAATCTTGCTCTTCTGCATAGAGGAGATATAACCACAGGGCTGACAGGTCAGAGGTGGCAATTCTTTCTGCGCCTTTATTGCTGGAACTGTGGGTATTGATGCAAGGCTCCCCTGCTCTCCCTTTCTCTTTTTCTCATGGCATACAACTGTTTGCAGAGAGAGAAAACCCAGGACAGATGGAAAACCAAGAAAGGAGCATGGAATCAAGCAAGCATGACAAAAGGCAGTATTTCTTAAGAGAGCTGTGCTTTGTTGATCGGGGTGATGCGAGCAGAGATTTATGGGGTTGTTTGAGAAGCAGTTGAATTGTCTTGTCATCTCGCACTGCTGAATAATCATATTGCACACCAGGTCTGCCTGCAACATATGAAGAGGGAAATCCTTTCTCTCCAGTGAAGTGAACTGATCATATGGGGAACAGCTGTAATTGAATTAGATCCTGATCTAATAAAATATTATTAGTAGTGACAGTACCTTACACTGTCATGGCAGCCCTTTGGAGCTGCACACAAAGTAGTTGCCAGGTGGGAATCACCAGCTTTTTAACTACTATTTCCTGCCTTTTTTTCCTGCACTACTTTTTCGGAAGGGGAAAAATACAAAGACATTTTGGTCTACGCAGACAAAAGCAGATACCTTTTGCACAAAAAGAGATATTTTGATAATAACTGGGCTTTGAAAAGATCACTGTAATACATCGACTTCTTAACTAATATTTTTAGAGCTTCAGAGTGCAGCAGTTTGCACGTTGTTTTCATACCTTCATGTAATTTTGAAGAGAAATAGTTGGTTTACAGAGTAGAAGAAATTGTTGGTTGCAACAACTGTGTCATTGAAGACAGGATGCAGATGCACAAAACCACCTTGGGCTCCCGCATGGTTGCAATAACAGAGTTCCCTTCACTTAAACACTTGTTAAAGAGTTAAATAATTTGACTTTTAAAGTATGTCACAGAGCGTGCAGGTTCTCTTTGATATCTGTAATTGGTCTGCTTTATAATGGGAGTCTTCTATGACAAAGAAATTAAGCTCAGAGATACCGAGAGAAAGCTCTTTAGGACTCTGATTTGGTTTAGCACCATGGAGAAAATCATTCCACGTGTAGCCTAGGCTCTTTTGATTTTGTTTTCAAAGGAATAATTAGCAGTAACAGACTAACACGAGCAAATTCCTTTAGAGCAGAAAAGAAATCAGCATTTTGCACTTTTCCAGTCAAAACTACCATTATCATGGTTCAAGCCTGTGGCTTGTGCAAGCTCTCAACATGTGAATAATGCTGATTTCAGTGGTACTTTCCACACACTCATGTATACAAGCATCTGATTAGGGAAAGCAGGCCTAATACGACAAAAAACCCTATGTGCAGTTTTCCACAATAGTCTTGATCAATTTTGGGGTTGTTCTTAAGGTGTGTGTGAGGGTGTGGAAGTGCAGACATTTGCATAGACCTGTAATAGAAATGGGTCTAAAATCTCACAGCTTTCTTGTTGTTGGTGAATGCATTTTGCTAAGGAAAAGGAATTCCACTGCAGTGGCAGTTCAAAAGCAAACCCCTTCGTTTCTGTATTTGCTTTAATTTGATTCAGCCCCTGTACAGTTTTTCTCATTTTATTGCCAAAAAAATTGGCATCTTTTTAAAAAAGAGAGCTAAAGGGAAAAAACAAAACTATGAATAAAAATGTACCAGACATGATAGAGCTAGTAATTCCTGATTAGAAATCACTGCTACAGTTGCTCCTGTTGTAGATCAAATTTACAGCTGTTGGAAGGTGTTACATTTAGAACAGTCTCATTTGGGAATCATTATCAAACTTCGAATGCACTTTAGGGTTTTTTCCTTTTGGGGGTTTTTCACCTTATTTACAATCACCATGTTCAAGCAGTTTTTATTTCTGTATATTTCTTGTTTACTTCCTATTTAGTTATTAGGGCTGCAGGCTTTTAAAAGCAAATTTATTCATTACAAGAGAGGCCCACGCATAATATAGAATTCATGCTGTTTATCAAAGCCTGAAAAATAATTATGGAATTTGTGTATGAAGGAATAGAATTTACACGTCAGCGGGATGATGTTGCTGTTCATCCACCAGAAAAAAAGTACTTGAGGCCAAAAAAGTGCAGTGTTTTGCAGGACTCAATTGGCAGAAGCCTCCTAAATTTGTATGAATTCTTACATGGATTTAACTACTAACCATGCTCTTCTCCGGGCATGGAAGGGAAGAAGGAAGGAAGACCAAACTAAAATAAGAGCCTTTAGTGATCTTTTTTGGTGGTTTTGAGGTATTTCGTCTCATTCTGACTTCAGACTTACACAGGGGAAGTTCAGGTTAGATATAAGGAAGAAGTTCTTTACTGTGAAGGTGCTGAGGTGCTGACACACAGTGCCCAGAGAAGTGATAAATGCTCCATCCCTAGCAGTGTTCAAGGCCAGGGTGGATGGAGCCTTGGGTGACACGGTTTAGTGTGAGGCATCCCTGCCCATGGCAGGGGGTTGGGGCTGCATGATGTTAAGGTTCTTTCCAACCCAAACCATTCTGTGATTCTATGGTTCTGAGCTGTCACATAATTAGAGATCTTTTCCAAGCAGTTTGTTCTAGTGAAGGTGCAGCTCAGACAGTTTGGGACTGTGCTGAGCAGCTATTCTGGGGATTTTGTCTATCTTGAAGAGAAATGACTGGTTTTGGGTACATGAAAAATGGAAATACATTAGTTAGGCTTCACTGAGTTTTCAGTGGAGGTTTTTGTTATGAAGGTTTAACTACAGCTTTAATTTTATTGTCTCCATGAATCTGTCTACTGAAAGTTGCCATTTGAAGCCAAGTCATTTTTACTCGGTACAATTGGGCCCTGCTGCATTTATATTTGTAAATATTTCAGAAACCCAGGGTGTTTCCAATTACTTAAGTCACAAATTATCCAGCAGGAGGCCTTAGACCGAATCCTTCTCTCCCCTCAAAACCCCAAGCCTTCCCGAACAATAAAGACAACACAACCACAGCTCATGTCTAGCCTTACGTGGGTGTTGTAGACATTGTTCTTCCTTTGTAAATGAGAATTTCAGTAGTGTTCATTCAGTGGGAAAAAGCCGAAAACAGTGTAATGTATCCAAATGAAGCCCCTTCCTCTGCAAAGCATCACCTGAACACTTTCCATCTGAATTAAATCTTTGTAGGCTTTGCTCATGATAGACATCATCCCAAATACATCCCTAAAGGCATGCAAATAAAACACCCAAACCCTTCCCATCAAATATTGTCACCAGCAAGGGGCCTGAAAACTTCAATCCAAATGTTTTCATTTCTTTGAGACAAAATATATAGGCACAGTCTTGTAGTTGCACAACAGCTAAACTAAAACGAATGCAAAATGGTATTTTATGACTTATGTAACCTCCGGCTGTTTAACTGAATATATGCTCTTTTATGCAATAGCAATTTGGAATGCTATAAAAATAATTACTTTTAAAATCTATACTGCACATATGCAGACGGTTAACAAACTCTGGCTCACTCACCAGATGAAAACGATATTGGGAAAATCCATGCTCTAGAGATAGTGCCATTCCATTAGAAATGTGCAAAGTATGCAAAAACATTACATCTATATTGTTTTCCAGAACAGACTGTATCTTAATGCCAGATGTTTTATTCTTTGCATATCTTGTTGTAACTTAACAATTACTGTTCTTTGAGTTTGTCCAGATGAGGAAAGGAAAAAGTGTATTTTAGATGCACTAACTAAATGCTTGTCTGGTAGAGACAGAGGATGTTCTACCTAGTTAATGTATTTACCAGCTTTCTCCTGGTTATTCATGTTGCCCATATAACGTAACTCATTTTGCTTCATCCATGCTTGGGTTTAAAGCATGGTATAAGTAACATTGCAAAAACATAGCTCTTGTGCCAGTCAGGACAACCAAGTCCACTGGAATAAATGGGAGTTTCTGTTGCCTGGAAATGGCTTAGGCATTGCTTAGCTAGGTGAGCCTCTTCTGCTGGCCTCACTAGCCTTATTGATTTGTCTTGTAGCCTTTGTCTGAATGAAAGTTCATCACTGATACAAAATACCATTTAAAAATTTCCATAATTTTATAGGTCCAAACTAAATTTCTACTGAACTGAATTTCATAACATTTTAAATTAGCCATTTAGCTGCACTTTTAGGGAAAATTAATATCTATGTATTCCACAAAACTATCCTTAATAGACCTCCACAAAGCTTTCCCTTTTTATGGGATCTTTGCCAAGGGCAGCAATACCATTTCACTCTACCTATGAGTAGCATCACGTGTATCAGACATTTACAGCTATCCCAAGTCACATTTTGCAATGAAAGCAAGATTCTTAAAGTCATTTGTTCAGTGAAGCCTGAATCCCAAACAGTAAATTTCCCAGCTTTCTTATTGTAAGATGGCTTTTCCCAAAGTTTCTAAAGCACAAGCGTGTTCTGTAGTATACAGAGAGGTTTTTATCTTGAATTAAATCAATTTCAGTTGTTATCTTTTATCCTTATTACTGAGTTGCTTAATTAGTAATTTCTGAGCGCAACCATAATAACTGTCACAGATATTATAGGAGAGTCATCACCATTCTGCATGTTAATAAAATTACAGGGTTTTGTTAGTTTTCCAAATATTCCTGTTAAACACCAAATGCTCTTGCCAGTGTTTTGCCCACAGTACTTCATAACTGAAGGAAATCTGTCTTTAAATAAGTATGGACTGCAATTGCAGAAGTCTTCTCAACTGCCATACATATTCTGCATAAGTATGCATTAGGAAAAGAATCTCAAATATGGTTTAACAAGCATGTGACAATAAATTAAGGAAATACGTTTTGATATGTGAGCAAAATTGGTTTCCACAAAAATACTCATCTCCTCCTAGTCACAGCTGTGACTTTTGAATATGTATTAAGCTCTGCAAGGATAGCTAAGCTAGGAATTTGGCAGTAATAGTATATTCATAAATATACATGATATGTGAAAAAGTAGTTTACAGAATTGAAAGTGAACATCGGAAAGGGGGAGCATACATACCTGGAGATAAAAATTGCAATTCATTGTCAGCATATGAAGCCTTTGCTTTTAACTTATAAATGTTACAGTGCCATTAGATTTTCTCATATATACTGCATTACTTATAATTGAATAGCGTATTAACAACTGAATGGTTGTTTAAAGGAAGAGAAAGAACCTTCTACCCAAGCAGTTTGGGTTTTAGTATCTTCTCTCCAACAGAAACAACTCATTTAACATTCAAAGAGAGATCTTGGCTTTTTCTCTCAACTCACTTTACCTCAACAAACCAGATGGCAACTGTCTCGCTGAAAGAGCCAGTGAAAACACTGTCTGCATCTGCCCACCCTCGTGGTTTTCTTGCCAACAAAGGGGAAACTATTAAATTCAGGGTCTTCTATTAAACACTTGCAGCTACATTTCTAGTTTTTCCTGTTTTGCATTCTGACACTTCACTGGGCCAAGTACTACAGATTGGACTTATTCTGATGCAGAGCAGGGAACGAAGGGTATTTATTAACAACATGTTTCATGTGACATCTTCCAACAATGAGCAAATGCGCCTTTGACCGGTATTTGATATTTTCCTTTTAATTAGAGATCTGTTCATTTCCAAGGGGCTCATCTGTGATTTGAAGGCAGAGTTATCTTGTAAATAGATGCTTAATATATATACTTCCCGAAGCCTCGCATGGCACACATATTAGCTTGATTTACCAATTTGCAGCGTTTAAGCTTTGTGATTTAGGATAGCCAGAAAACAGCTGAGATTATTTCTTAGGGGTTTTGTTATTTATGTCACCACTGAGAACTTTTGGAACTGGCCTCATGCGTTGCCTTCAGATTTCTGTTTTTTTTTTCTGCTGGTAAGAAACAGGAAGGATGAAGCATATGGAAACTGTTTTCCTATTTCTTCCTGTGACATCTACTTGGCATTAATATTGTCACATTAAGAATCTGATTACGGGCTGATGAAATGAAAAGCGAGGTAATAAATCATGTTTTCAATGTTCATATACGAAGAGTAGGAGTGTTTTACGGGAAACATTAAATTATGACAAAACTCACAATGGTACAAGTTTCTGGTCCATGCTATGATAAAGGGGATGTTGGAAGAGGGAGGGTAATGTATCAAGAAAGTAAATTAAACTATTGAGTCAGATTGTGTTTAGTAAGAGCCAGAGCTTGCACGTTACTTATTTCATACCACACATACAGATATTTCCTTCGACTCCTTTCTATTTGACTTGCTCCTTGGTGAATTTTGCAGCAAGAGGTATATACTGCAACATGGATCAGTGGTTTTAAAATATTCCCCAAACCAGATAAGAAATACATTGTCAAAATAAGCACACTTGAAAATGACAAGTGAACTCCGAGCAACAGTGGTGCTTTCAAGGACCTGTTCCTGAAAGCACCACCACTACTTTCAGTAAAGGGTGGCTGAGAGGGAGAAGAGGGAAATAAGATGTTTTTGACGTTTTTAGATTACACTTGAGATGGAAAATAGATGTGATCAGTTCAAAGAATCAGGGTGGGTTTTGTTCACATAAATTGTAGCTGCTCTACATACTTAACCTTGAAAAACTGTCGAAGAAATGCCATTTTGTTAAAGTATCAAGTCTCATGTTGTGCAATATCTCATTATACTGGAATACCTTGCATTCCCAGGCAGCCAGCTGGCCCTCTGAACACCATTATCTGCTACTTGTCCATTTGAAACACAGTGTCCAGTTTGTTTATCCAGGAAAAAATATGGTATTTGGAGAATTCACATTCATTCTGAACAAAGCCCTTACTGGAAATTAATACATGCACAAACTGGCCAACTGTGTTTTCAGACCACAGCATAATTTAAAGAAATATATTTGTGTTTAAAAATCTCAACCAAACAAAACTAAACCAAAACAAACAAAACCCCATTTTTTTCCTGATGTATATTTAAACATGCATCACAATAACTGGATGAATGTGTAATATTTATAAGGAAGATTTACAAGCGGTTGAGAAGGATTCCATTAAATTCAAAGAGAAAGAAGGTCCCCCTCATTTATGAAGCCTTGAGAGGTGCTAAGCTGCCTGTCACTCTTCTTTAGCTATATGGTTAGAAGAAGGACCACAGAGATGCTCTAAGGGCTGGAGCAGCTCTGCTCTGGAGCCAGGCGGAGAGAGCTGGGCTGGGTCAGCCTGGAGAAGAGAAGGCTCCTGAAGGGGAGACCTGAGAGCAGCTCCAGTGCCTAAAGGGGCTGCAGGAAACCTGGAGAGGGGCTTGGGACAAGGGATGTAGGGACAGGCCAAGGGGAATGGCTTTAACCTGCCAGAGGGGAGACTGAGATGAGCTCTTAGGCAGAAGCTCTTCCCTGGGAGGGTGCTGAGGCGCTGGCACAGGGTGCCCAGAGAAGCTGTGGCTGCCCCATCCCTGGCAGTGTTCAAGGCCAGGTTGGACACAGGGGCTTGGAGCAAGCTGCTCTAGTGGAAGGTGTCCCTGCCCGTGGCAGGGGTTGGAGCTGGAGGAGTTTAAGGTCCCTTCTAACCCAAACCGGTCTGGGATTTGATGATTCTTAATGGTCCTGTAATTACAATTTGAACTACCCACCAAATTGTCTCAATTTGCTGCTACCTGGGGGCACTTTTCCTGATTCTCTCACTTTTGGGTCATTCTTTCAGTTGGCCATTTTTTGTCGTGTTCAGAGACTTGGATGACTGATGTTGCTATGTATTCTTATACAGGCACTGCTCTCTGAGAAAAAGCTTCCCTCTTTCTCAGTACTCTGTAGCTATATATCCAGCATTCATACTTGCTTAAGAAAATCAAACCCACCACTGATGTGGAGATGTTTCTAGTGGGTCAATATCTTTGTATTTTGCTGTACTAACAGAGATTTTCCTTGATGCAGCCCAATTAACAGCGTAGTCCTTTCTTTCTCATCAGATGAATGCCTTCCAAGTTTGAGTGAGCTGCATATTTTATGTTTACTTCAAAGCTGTTGATTGCAATGCAGAATAACTGTGTCTGCTACAAGAGCCTGTGGAATTCCTCCAGGAAATGGATAAGAGCATTCTGCACTGGCACTCTGTTTTTTGACTTTTCCTGCTTCACTAATCCCTGTTTCATTTAGCGTGTCTTGTACATGGATCTTTAGCCAATACAATGCACAGTACTAGGTCAAACGCTTTACCACAATTTAAGCCATGTAATCATCTTTATAAAACCAAACATGTAATCATATCAATAAACGAAATCACGTTTGCTTGACATGACCTATTTTCCTCCAGCAATGCTGGCATGGATTCGGTTACAAAACTTCCCTTTGCTTATAATTGTTTTATAAGTCTCAGCCTTTTTAAAATGCTAGTTCAGTGGCTTTTGTCCCGAATCCAGGTTAAGCTCTTACATTCTTGATAGAGAGAGCCGCACAAAGTGTAAACCCTGCAGGCTAAATGTTATGATATAACTCCATAAAGTGGGGCAGGCGAGCTGGAAGTCACTCTCAGTTTGGTGTCTTCTGCAGCTATCTGATAAAGGGGGAAGAAAGAAAGGGCAATCAGAGCTTTGAAATAAGCCCTGATATAAAACCAAAACACATAAAAGCTTCTGTGATGCTGCGTTAAGAAATGGTCTTAATGAAGTCTGGGATATTAAATATAACGGATTTAATATAGCCCCATACCAGTTTCTGTTGCTTGTTGGATTAGACTCATGAACATGCTTGTTTTGATTTGCAATACAATTGTATTACCATCATTATTATTTACCTGTAGCTTTTAGCCTCCTGAACATTGCCTCACTAGCTCAGTATAGGGTTTTAGATTGTACTCAGCAGTTGGCCAGACTCTGAGCCTTTTGGTGTCAGTGACAGAACTTCCATCAGGTATTCCCTTTTAAAATCTCTATTTCCTAATATGTGAAGCAAATGGGTGCCTTTCAGGTAGACACAATAGTGAATATGTGAGTGGAAGAAAGGCTGGAATACAGGCAAGGAGAGTAAAATGCTAAAGTTATGAGACAGAAGAGTACAATGGGAAGCTGAAGAGGTCTCTTCAGTAAGATGCAGCCAAGATGATAAGATCAGTCTCCAAGTGCAAGAAGTGCCAAAGTCACTTTCTATAGAATCACTGCAATTATAGAGCTGGAGAAATAACCATTAGAAATACCAGAATCCAGGTTTGGCTGCTTTGTATCTCCTTTGTATTACCCATTACAAACCCTTCGAAAGCTTTGTCCTCCTGAAAAACAGGTATAATTTTAAACATATTAGAAATACACAGGATAGGAAAGGTGAGTTATAATTTTAGCACATTTTAGCTGGTAATACTGAGTTCCTCTCCAGGTTCTCTGTCACCCAAATAATTGATGTTAAAATTAATAGTTTGGGGATTATTTCTTTGAAAAATAAATGACTGCAAGGTTCTTTTTGAATATTTTATGCAAGAATAATTTTATCCTTGGAAGAATTTGTAACTGTTTTCTACCTGTAACTCATCATGTGAATCTGAGCTTTGCCTTTTGGTGAAATGAGACAAACATAATAGATAAGAGTGTGAGTGTACGAATAAACTTTTTAGATGAGTGCTTGGAAACTTCTGTAACTAAGAGAAAAATGGAGGCCATTAAGCCATGTGCTACCAGCTTTTCATCTGTGCTTGCACTGTTTCTCATTGTTTCCTACTGGCTAAATACCTTTTTTAGAAGGTAATGGATACTAGGTATTTTAATAGAATATCTCAGCTATTGGAGGTATTCTAAAACTGCTAAAACATGAACGCCTGACAGCAGAAATCCACAACATACATGGCTTGAAGTCTAAAAAGGTTGCTTTAGAATTTGATTGGAAAGGTAAAGGTAGAGGTATTGATGCAATTCTAAAATGAATTAACAATAGGAAATTATATATTTTATATACAGACAGTAGTAAATTGCTTCTGCGGGATACAATCATTACTTAATCCGTAATTACATACATTATGGTGGATAATTATTCAGGAGTAGTTTTTGCTTTGCCATTTCTTCTGGATCTTCTCTCACATGACAAGACAATTCTGTTCACTTCCTGAATTCTTAAGAGCTCAACATGCAATGGGCATAAAGTCTTTCTCTGCTGCTGAAGCGATAATGTGTTTTGTGTGGATAATTAACAGTAACCAGGCTAACCACTTGGCTAGAATTTTCCATCATGAGAATAGTATTGGATGTTGTGTAGTCAGCTCTAATTTGCCTATGGCTGTAGCCAAGATACATGTATAAATACAAGTGTTCCTTTCCTCCTGTGGCTGGACCACTCTACTATCATACCCATGATGCTGCTGCTTGCACCAGCCCATTGCCTAGTGCAGTTGTATAACCCTGGAATTATATATTCCACCTAGCACCGGCGTCCACAGGGCTGTGGGATATAAATGGTGACGATCTACAAGTACTGCTGTCTAGTCTTGAAGTGCTGGAGCATGCCAGCATAACTGCATTTCACAGATGAGGAAACTAAGGAGTTGGACAAATGAAGAGCATTTTTGAAGGCGCTTCAGTATAGAGGAGTTAGGAATACACCCAAGGGGTTCTCACTGTTTGTTTTTCTCTTTCGTGTCATTCATTGCTCACTACTCTCAACTGTTGTTTCAGATGTTTCTCTTTCAGTTAAATGAAAGTATTAGATGTTCTTTTTTACCCTTCTTCATCACATTAAGGAAGCTTCAATGTGTGTTTCAGGGATGGTGGGTAGTTCTTGTACGGGATAGAAAATTTAAGTCTATCCTAGCTCTTCCCAGTGTAACCAGACCTCAACTGGGGACTGAATTATGAGTTATGCTTGAAGACATACCCCTCGATTTCCTTAGCAGTCTTCCAGTAAAACAGCAAAGCTCATTCACCTTCACATTGTGAGAGACAATCATGGTGCAGTTCCACAAATGAAAGTCTGCCAGAACCTCTTTATACTTTAACCCTTTGACTTACTTCATTTTATAATGATGGATCAATACCCTCACAAAAGCCTTTACCTAGGATGAATGCCCTCGCAGTCTATAGCAGTTAGACTAATGGCCTTTCTTGCCACTCATTTTCTTTCCTTTCTCATGTTTGCTTTGAAAATCCTCTCCTGTTAGCAGCTGATGTTTTAAATCCATTTATAGTGACTCAGCACTTTACAAACACACAGATATCTAACCCTGTGCTGCAGTGCGATTGAAGCAGGAGATATTAACATTAGAATGCAAAGTGACAAGAAACAGTGAAATAGCTGCATGTTTGATGAGTCATAGCAGTTGGCTTAAACTGCTCATGGACAGTTTGGAGGCCCCATGGAAAAGATGCTTGTATTTTGGAAACTGTAACCGCTGACACCTCAGAGTACCATTTGGACCACTTATCTAGGATAATGATCCTCTCTTCCCCTGTGCTGCAATTTCTGTTGCTATTCTGCACTGCTTGGCTTAAGATGCTGGAGGGCCTCAATATTATGGGGATCACTGATGCTGCAGACTGCTGTGTTAGTCAGCACCTGGTGTTGGCTTGGAGAAGACATGAGGAGCTGTAGAAGCAGCCATCAGTTTCCTTGTGCAATCTCCAGACAGTCTTAAATTGCTATAAATAAACTGGGAAGATTGTAAACTGTGCTTTATCTCTGAGGCTTCTGCAGTCTCTTTCATTTACTCTACGTGTACTGAAATTTATACAGTGAATTTTACTGGATTTCATTCTGCTTGGAGCATAGAAGTTGCTGATATCAGAACTGTAAATATCATGATGATACCATGATTCAAAGGGACTCTTTTCTATAGTTATCCCTTCTTTTATTCTAATGAAGATTTTTGTAGTGTTTCCAAGCTTGTATGGTAGTTGATGAGATGTGAGGCAGAAAAATTTTGATACTTATGGATGACTATGAACACCAGGGGGAAGCAGGAACTGGCCTTGCATCCTGTGCAGCATAAAGACCATTGATGGCAGGGACACCTTCCACTAGAGCAGCTTGCTCCAAGCCCCTGTGTCCAACCTGGCCTTGAACACTGCCAGGGATGGGGCAGCCACAGCTTCTCTGGGCACCCTGTGCCAGCGCCTCAGCACCCTCACAGGGAAGAGCTTCTGCCTAAGAGCTCATCTCAGTCTCCCCTCTGATAGCTTAAAGCCACTCCCCATTGACCTATCACTACATGCCATTGTAATAATAGGATAGAATGGTACTTGTGTTATTCTCTTGATGTTTGACTTGCTTTCATGCTCAAAGGAGCCAGCCTTTTTCGGTCTACTCCTGGATAAGAGCCACTGAAGTCCAAATTGTGCTCTCATGTCTAACAGGTACACTGAGCGCTACTGCTCTGTTGCTTTGTGTCTTACTGCGATTTCTTTGTTTGTTAAATTGGCCACATTTAAGAGTCATGCTCCTGTCTGAATGTTTCAATAGGTGCTGTGCACAAAGGAGATGAAGGACAATTCATTTTTCTTCCCGTTTCTTGCATGTTGGCCTTTTAGACATAGAAATGTCTTGGCAGAAATTGCCATGAACAAACCTAGACTTCTACGCTGTTAAATCCCAGTTAAGACCCGCACACTTGAGGGCTGCTTCTCTTCAGAAGGACCTGGTTGCTTCACATTTACTGTTATCAACCAGTTTCAGAAAACCCCACTTAAGAATGCTTCAGCCATGTGCTTAAAGACTTCTCTAAAGGGAGCTGGAAGTAAGCATGTGTTCTTACTTAATTGGGTGCTGAAATCTCCGCTGGATCCTAGCCATGATTCCTATTATTCCTATTTAGTTTTGGTAGGCTTTACCCATTGAGAAGAGGAGGAGATGTTTTTCAAAACAGGAAAATGAAATTGTAACCCCCCCCCCCCATAATTGGCAGGCAAATAAAGGGAGAAAAAAAGAATACTTGAAAATACTCTTCACTGCAATTTAAATTGACCAGACTTCATTTTCATGGCAGCAGTTCACTGTTTGGATACTTGATGCATCTCTACCTCTGCACAGGCAAAATTCATCTCTCCTTTGTGTTATTCAATATGTTTCTGGATGTCTGTCTTAGACTGAATGACTGTCTTGCTGGCTGACTCCTTCCCTACTCTGCCCACAGATAAACCATATTTCCTGCAATGATTGGAGTGAAATACTGACTCTGATGAAGTCAGTTTGGGTTTTGACTCGGACAGACAGGTTTTTATCTTGTGTATCAGACAGCGACTGTATGACCTGTAGCATCATCTACACCAACCAAGTGTGAAATCAGCTGTGCTGAGCAGCTAGTGCATTAGAATGAGGAAATAATTTCTCTGTGGAAGCAAAGTGTTCATGCTATGGCACAGCTGCTTTTTTTAACACAGTGAGAAAGAGGATTTGTCAGCTTGCTTTCCTTCACTGCTACCCAGAGCTGACACCTTACGGTAAACACATGGTAGGTTCAAGGCTGTGCTACAGCAAGAGTCAGGTCTTTATGAAAGAACAGGATTCCTAAACTGATGTTTGCATAGGGGAAATGAAGGCTGAATGTTCCAATGAGAGCTGCATCAGTGAATGCAGGCTGGCTTGTGATGTGTTTGTTACACCTGGCAGCCTTTTCTGTATTTGCAGCCCTTAGAATGAGGGTTTCCCTTCCTTCCCTGTCTCGGATGTCTTTCTGTAGGCATGTTTAAATCTATACCCCTGGAAATGCATTGTTTCCTTGAGGATTTCTCTCTAAACTGTTATGTTCTTCACGTCTGTCACTCCAGAAGCAGACAATTACTTAGAAGTAGCAAAGTTTAAAATGAGCATTCCAGATGTTGCTGGTGGATAAGAGCCTGCAGGCACTTGCTTGGTCTGGACTGCAGGACATGTCTCTCTGTTACACTGGTACTGATGCTGTAAGCACAAGGTTTTCTTCCTTTAGCTGGGAAGTTCTCCATGGCAGTTCAGCATGTAAGTGCTGTGATTTAGCAATTTTAAATGAATTTGCCTTTCGGATTAATCTTTGACATCTTGAATTTGGTAGTTCTGATACACTGATACAGCGTGCTACACTGCACTGGCTGCAGCTGAGAAAATCGACTCCTGCCTTTGAGAGACCAAATGAGGAATATTCTGGGAAGTAATTTGAACTGATATTGTTGGGAGCATAATATAGCTTGACATATCTGTTATGACAGCTGAAGATATGCTGAAGCATGAAATAGAAAAGGAAAAGGCAGTTGTTAGGCCAGCGACAAGATGAAACCATACTACTTATGACAGCTGTTGGCAGCATGATATCAGAGTCCTCGAGCTTTCTACTGATCTGGAGTATTAGAAACTTCAAGATCATATTCATGATGTGTTCCTAGAGATCTTGTTAGGGGTAATGCTCCCTGACAGCAGCCAACTGTAATTGGCAATGGGGATTCTTCAGATACAAACAAGCATACAAAACATCGACAGATTCTTGCTGAACCTTGTGTTGGCCATTGCTTTCCAACTGGAACCATTTGAACCTCCTGGTTCAAAACCATCAAATAAATATATATATGAAGAAATACAAATGACATTAAGATGCAGAGAGGTATTTTGAGAAGAGAGGAAGCTTTGCCTTGTTTGTTGAGGTGTAGAGTCACAAGCAGAGCTGATACGTTTAGAAAAGCTTTCAAGGAAGCAGTACCTAAACCCTGTTGATACCAGCAAACTGTCTAGTGACAGCAAGGTGAAACCTCACTGGAAACTGGTGTCCTCTCCAGACACACTCCTGGCTGGTTTTCTGCCACCTAGGCTTTCCAGGTATTTCTGCTAAGGGTCTGCTACCTTTCCAGCTTTTAACCATCAGGAAGCTGAGACAAGCCAAATAGTCTCCGGTCAGGTCTTGTTAAAGTTTAAAATGCCTTTTTGGCAGCGCTCACTGTATCTTGGCGGATTTGGGTCTCTGTTACTTTCCTGTTTCAGTGACACTGTACTTTGAGACCCTCATCCATCAGAAAGTGTAAGAAAGTTTCCTCTTAGGAGAGCAGATTTCTGGAATTCCAGTGTTGTGATGGGGTCATTTTTTTTCTTCTTTCATAAGCTATAATTACTGTCTTGCACTGAGTTCCAGACTCAGCTTCAGTTGTTTGCTGCCTGATTTTGAAGGGCTTTTGCATTCTGTTATTTGCATTCTGTTTTTCATTGTTCTGTCTCTTTCAGCTGATCTGAATCCCCACAGCTCAGCCGGAAATAATATGATTCTGCTGATTTTCACTAATATTAATGAAATATTGCTCCCTGTGCACTTTCTAGGTGTGTCCAAAATATGCGTATGAAACCAAGCATGGACATTCATCACTTAATGAGCATTTTAGCAGTAAAGACTTCTATCAGACCAAAGTAAAGTCATGAACCACTGCACTGAGTCTTCTAAGGCAAACTCCCTCATACTCAAACAAGCCAGTATCTTGGGTTGTAGACCAAAGCTCATCTCCCTTGGTATGTTAAGATACAGGAAACAGCATGTTGCAGAAGGTCATGCGAATTGCAAGCCATTGCACTTTCTGAAGTACAGCTGGAATAGTCACCCTCTCTGGAGCATGACAAATGGGAGCAGATCAAGGGGAAACCCGGGACCAAGCAGTTTGGCCTTAAAAGGCAGACTCAAGTAGAGGTATTTAATTAGCGGCATCTAAAAAGGTTAGGGCTATGCTACTCTACCTAAAAGCCATGCTGGGTACATGTGGTTTGTTACTGAAAGGAAGGGCCTGACTCCTAAGTGGAAAATTAGGACAAAATGTGAATGCAATGAAGGTGGGTTTTTTTTAAGACAAAACACCACTTTCCATAAAAGATAGTCAGGAGGTTGGGAAGAAAAGCATTTAGAGCAGTACAAGGACCCCCCAAAGCATTACTGACACCTGGAAAATGCCTACAAATCTTAAAGGGAAATGCTACATACTTCTTTGGGGGTTGTTGCTTTGATTTTCTTAGGTGTTTATCTTTATTTCTGCTTTTCTTTTGTCCATTTTATTGCATTAGTTAGCTGTCTGAGATGCTGGACTAACATCCCTGGAACTGATGAGCTTTGCATGCAGAAACGTCTAAGCCAGTTTTACTGCTTACCCTTTACCACCATGCCCACTTCATTTACCTCAATTCTGCTCTGCCTCCTGTCTCCTAATGGCAAGAGAATAGTTGGGAATTTTTATAGTATCTCCTTGATGCTCAGACTGAGAGAGTTGGCAGGATTGAGGGGGGAAAAGGGAATGGGGCTAGATGGAGTCTGTTGTGCTATGATATCATTGTCTAACCTCAGACCAGCTCGTTTTTTGCAATCTACACATCAGCCATCAGTTGCTAAGAACCTTTCCATTATTTTGGACAAGGATCTAATTAAAACCAGAGGTCTGGAGGGGAAAGGCTCAGTATCCTATTACACGTTGGCCAAATTGTTGAATTCCCTGCTATTTGTTAGTAGCTCCGATTGTGTCTTCTGTTCCCTCACCTAACTGAGCTGGGCTAGAGCTTTTTTTTGTGCAGTATTATCTGGATCTCCCTGACAACCTGGCATCTCTTCTGTAACGGGTGCTTTCTCTTTAACCTTTGACGACAGCGCTGTTATGGGCTTGTCCGGCTTTGGGTAGCAAACAGACACAGGTCTGTGCACCTTCAGTGTGGGCTGCGCTGTTTGCCATGGTACTGATAAAATTGTATCTCCTCTTTTTTGCTGTGAAAGCATTGTAACTAATTCCTGTAGTGCAGTGCAGTGTAACATCTCTCATCAAGTAAAATAACCTCAGCATTTCCTTGTTAGGATTGACCTAATGACAGAACCCGGCTTGAATAAAACTAATACCCTTTATTTCAGGTAGGAAAATGAACAATAAGATATAATATGTATTTTTTGGGCATTATTTAAAGAGTATAAATCAGTGATGTACAAGAAAGAAAACAGGGGGGTTGCATTAACAATGCAGTGGGCAGTTATACATCGAGGCTCTTGTAGTGTCTCAACAATTCTCTGAAGAACTCTTTTGGAGGGACTTACTCTAAGGGTTTTGTTGGTTGAGTTCTCTGTTGTTAAAAACAATTTCCTGCCTTAGCTGACACTATTCAACACTAAAACATGGAGGAGCATGTTCTGGTTCAAGAGTAACTCATATAAAATAAAGACAGTTTTGCGTGGTTTGGAAATAACCGGGAGAAAAAAGCAACGAAAAAATCCTATCCTTTCCTGTAATTAACCTTTCTTTTGATATTCCAGATGTGAAGGTTGCAAAACTTTCCTTTTGGATACTGACTGGCATTAACATCTGTCTCCACATTCCCTGGGTTTAGGCTTCTCCAGTTTGCAACGTGTTGTTCTGGTCAGAGGTTGATTGTACTACCAGTCCAGTCCAGTCCAAGGCACTGCCTTCCCTTCCTGCTGTCAGGAGGAGGTGATTTTCAGGGATAGCACAATATTATAGGATAATATAGTCTCACCTTTTCCATGCCACAGCCTAGTTTCAAGCCTGTTGGCAAAACTTTTACCCTTATGAATTCCTCAGTGATGAGTGCTGTTCCTTTGACTGATATGCACAGGCAGGGGAGCATTTCTACATCACTGCCCAAACTTTCTACCACATACTTAAATAATTTACATAAAAGCCAAATCTGCATGTGAAATGCTCCCATGAGTCAAGGTTTTATTTGCTGTGGATCCACTCTGTGAGTGGGAGGAAACCTGAACTGTCTTGGATGAAATGGCCTTTATAAAATATGGATCAATTTCCTAATATTTATGTCAGGTTTTACTCATCAATTTTTTTTCCCTCTTTCTTACCTCAGTCTGCAAGTACCTCACCAACCTCTTGCTAGCAGTGCTTCCCATGGACCTTAATACTAAATCATTAGAGTTTCTTCTGTGCCTGTATCATTAAATAGGCTCTCTCTGATTTACCAGAATGTGGATTATAATAGGGGCATTAAAAAGGCATGTATCTGTAATTGCTTTTTAATGCCATTGCTATTCATGGGTAATTTTAGTTTCAAAGTAACCTGGAAAGTCATGTAAAAACATAAAGCATTTGATGATAATGCCTTGCCAAGGAAAATTCATCATACATGATGGTACTTCATTGAAATACTGTTAAGGATCCTGGAATGCAGCAGGTTTCTAGGTGTAATGTGTTATACTTATGCAAGTCAGACTCAGTGTTGTACTAATTATTGCAAACTCATAGGTAAAAAACTCATATGGATGTTTTCTATGAGCATTATTAACAATTACTGCTCCAGGTAAGACAGACATAGACTGATCCTTTAGTAGTAGAAAAAAAGATTTAAACTGATGTTAATTCAATGCTGTGTGGAAATGCATGTCCTGCATTCATACAGCAGTCCAGCTTTTTAGAAGTGAATGACGTAGTTCCCAATGCAGACAAAGCTGAGTTAGAACTTTCTTAATGGTTTTTACATCATTTAACATGTATCAATATATCACTTAAATCTCAGCTCAGGAAGGATTGCTCTCCAGAATCCTGTGGGATGGGTACTCTTCACTCTGGGCATCTCTTAAATTAGTAACACCCCCACAAAATGAAGCAATGTGCTGCCGAAATGTCTCCTCTGATGACTGCAGTAGCAGCATATGTGTGCTTTATTTAAGATGATGTGCCATCAAGTGCATATATTTCATATAGGCAACATATAAGTGTGACAAACATTTTCTAAAGAGATTCTGTGTGTCCAACCTGACCGAGTCCCGTAGAGAAGACCCGTTTTCAGAGGATGGCTACCCAAGGGTCTCAAGCTTTGTATCTGAAATAACCATCCACTTATAAGAATATTTTATGTAAGTACAAATATATATAGTGCTCCAAAGTATACATGTGTGTGTGCAGACATCATTTCTGCATGTTTGACTCGTGTCTGTGTATATGAATAGTTTGTATAAAAACTTTTGGAGCTTTATTTCCTAGCAGAGGATGTTACATTAATTCCTAAAACCCTGAGCAACCACAGCATTGCTTTGCAGTGTCAGAGGGGGAAACGTTACAATGAAAATGAGGCATACTTTTAATTATCTGTAGTCATTCAGATGAAATCTATAATGAGCTTGATAAATGCTGATGCTCCAGGCGTCAATTTTTCCAGTGACACTAGAACCAAAAATATCCAGAAAGGCATTGTTAGCTTAGACTGCACAATAGTTTTGAGGTCTTGGTTAGTAGGAATAATTAAAATGACTTATGTAAGATAAGTGTCATATCTCTGTCAGCAACTAAATGTTAAATGTTATTATAAACTAATTACTTCCTTGAATTGAAAAGAAAACTGTGTCTTAGCTGCTAAAAGACTGCTCTTGCCTAAGCTCTTTACCAGTGTATTTTCACTGCCATGAGATGCCCTCGAAGTGGGTGAGAAGCAAGCCTGTACCCCTGGGCCAGCCAAAAAACCTTTCTGTAGCAAGAAGTCAGAATCTGTTTCTGAAATTCATCAATTGCTAAATAAGTAAAAGCAGAAGCAGTCGATGCTGTGGAGTTTTTCTTTGTGTTTCTGACTGCAGGCTTGCTGCTGGAGTGGGGAGGAAGGATCCTTATGCCTCAGCCCTGCTGCCCTGTTTCCTTCCCATGTCCATCTACTGCAGCTCTGCACACCTGTAGCCTCCAGTGAGCCAGCTCACCTAACTAAAGCCACAGGCATTGATCTGATGGTTTCCTGCAGACTTTTGCTATTGAGTTAATGTGTTTAATTGGTTCATAAAGTTTTCTGACACGTGGCGGAGTCAAGGAATTAGAGGCAGCAGAAGCGTGCAGCAGAGAGAGGTGAAGAAAAAACCCCAAAGAAAAAAGCTAAAACCCTAATTTACCCTTACCACAGTGTCCTGATTTTGCTGGCGATTCCTTCTTTCCTGCCTGAAAAACATGAACGTGGAGCCTGACCTGACAAACAGGGATGGTGATTTGTGTTATCTCCATTGGAGGTCCCACTGAAGTCAAGAGTTGGTGACAACCAGCCTCATGTACCATGTTGTGGTAGCCACAGGTTAGAGACTTAGGACAAGCACTAATGTGGCTGTGTTGCTTTTTGGTGTACTTGCTTACCAAGTATCTCCTGTTTAATAATAATAATAAACATAAGCATGTAAGAGGTGATGAAAGGAGGGCTGTGGAGGGATAATGTCAAGAAAAGGAGAAGGAATCAAAGGATGAATAAAAATGGCTAAGGTAAAATGCAGGGAATGTAGGAAAGCAATTAATGGGTAAGAAAGAGGAAAGGCAGGAGAAATATTTCAAACCCCATCTTTGCTCTTAGATTCCTCCTCCCTATAAGCTCACTTCATGCCTCAGGCCCATGTTTTTCTTCTGCAAACACCTGAATCACTCATCCCAATTCCAAGTCTTATGTTGAAGCAGAATTAGTTGGAAATGAGCCATCATCCTCTGTGAGTATAGCTTAACGTTGCTTGAAAAATCACTCCAGGCTTTCCAAAGTCACTTGAAATGCCATATGCCAGCAGCAGATGCAGAGTTTGGGATGTGCTCTCCTTTTACAGCGGGTGAGACAGTCGGTACAGGGCAAGAGCAGCCCAGCATCTTTGAGCCTGAACGGTGGAGGATGTGCTTATTTTGGAAATGGGTTAGAAAGCATGCAGGTAAATCTTTGTGCAAGAAATGATGTTTCTAGCAAAGCCAGAGAGTGACTGTGTTTTTATTGGATCAGAACAGTGTTAGCAGGAGTCTGTGATCTCATGCAGCTTTGCTTGCTCAGGTGAAAATAACCCTTACACACTTGAAAACCACACAAGCATTCATAGTCAGCCTGCAAACAAAAGCATACAGGGTACTGAGACAACATACTGGTTGGTAGGCTTGATAATTAAACATAGATTTTTGCACATAAATGTGCTTCCACATCTCTGCTGTCTTTATCCAGGGTTTTAAAAGGGTTTGTGAGAAAGACAGAGAGACATAGGGCAAAATGGAGGCATATCTGTAAAAGTCAGCAGTGTTCTGCAAGTGAAATGTAAGTATGGCCTGCTTAGACCAAATGTCTCCTTATTGTGGCAAGGGGAAAACTGAGGGTTTAATGAAACAAACCCACTATTTTATGTTTCAGCAAACTGGCAGAAATGGCAAGACAGCTTCATTTAGGTGAAAATGCAAATGCAAACCTGCAGGCACACACTCAAAAGCAAGAGTAAAATACGGAGAGGATGTGATTGTTTGTTAGAGTCTAAGAATAAGCCTAAGCTCAGTGACTTCGTTAATATAAGAGCCTGGCTTTCTGAAAGCACTGCAGATGCTTGCATATAACCCTCAGTAATCCAGAGCACTATTCGCATGTTTTTAGCTGGATTTTAATAAGTTCTGATTTTTCTTGGAATTACTTACATTTCTCTGTTTATAAATTTTTCCTGTTCTGACTAGTTTCCTTGGATGCTTTCAATAGAATTCTGTGCTAGCCTGAAAACGTTCAGATGAAAGTACACTTAGAGAGTTTGCCCAATCTCCTCTGTTCACGTACTTCCCTATGAATGACACATTTAATTACATGAAGCATTTCAAATAGAATTTGACAGCTTTACAACCCAGTATCTCCTAATAAAAATATGCCATCCTAGAAGTGTTACAGGGACTATAAAGAGTTTCTTTTACAAAAGGCAGTACCGTGATGTTAAAAAAATAGTGCATTAAAATATTATGTCTGTCACTTATGGTATATGTACTTCTTCTGAAACATCTCAATGTTTTCTAGTGAACCTTTTGAGCCATGATTTTACAGTACCGTGTTGCCTGCACCTGTAACTCTTAATGCTGTATTCTTCATGCAAGATCAAAAGGTTTAAGAAAGCCTCTAGATTATCTTGAACAAGTTTTAGCGGAAGTATAATAATAGGAAGTGTGTATTTCATCTGAAACCACAGTATCGTCATCTGAGGACCAGATCCATGGAAGGGGAGCCAAGTTGTTTGAGAGCTGTGTTAGTTCTTAGTCTAGCCAAAGCCAATTTAGAACACTGAGTTGTGCAAATCTGTCCGGGTTCAGCCTGCAGCATTGCAGTGCCCATTGCTTTTGATCTTTGCCATAGATCCTTCAGAGGTGTAGTAGTAGTTCAGGAGTTACTCCCTACATAATGCTTTAGCTTTTGGTATGTTGCTTCAGGGTTTCACAGCCACCTCCATTATTCTAAGTCAAAACTACTTGATGTAGCTCACACAGTAAAGTATCCTTAAAGCAGTCAGTCTACATAGTTTGCCTAAACGTATGGAACAGTATTGTTTCCATCAAAAGTCAGCCAGCTAGCACTGCCATCTCTCTGTAGCTGACTGTGATCTGTGGCTGGTGTTATTCTGGAGCCTGTACTAAAGGTGTTTGTTTTTCATGACATACTGCCCGGCTGAAGCGATGATTTCTATTCTTCCACTACACAGGGAACCTCAAGGAGGTAATATAACATATTGCTCACAAGGAGCTCTTCTAGGACAGTTCTGTGAGAGAGATGGTGAAAACTATCAAATGCTGCTCTGCTATATTGGAGTTGGCTGTTGGAAAAAAAGGCAGAACATCTTTGAGGTTAAGATGGATGGGATGCAGTCCACAGAATGATAGAACTCCAGCCTGGTTTGTGTTGGAAGGGACCTTAAAGCTCACCAGCTCCAACCCCTGCCACGGGCAGGGACACCTTCCACTAGAGCAGCTTGCTCCAAGACCCTGTGTCCAACCTGGCCTTGAACACTGCCAGGGATGGGGCAGCCACAGCTTCTCTGGGCACCCTGTGCCAGCGCCTCAGCACCCTCACAGGGAAGAGCTTCTGCCTAAGAGCTCATCTCAGTCTCCCCTCTGGCAGGCTAAAGCCATTCCCACTAGGTCTGTCCTTCTGTGCCACTGTCAGAAGTTCTGACTTAGGTTTCCAGTGTGTGCAAGATGAGCAGTTTTAGTCAAAGCTCACAGCAGTTGGTGCCATTGCCTCTTCTGCTGGAGAAGTTCTGCTATGTTTCCGTGCCGTCTTGTGAGGACAGAGCAAACCTTGCTAGTATTCCTTTCATTCCCACCACACATCCCATGTGGGTTGCTTCTTCCTTTAATGACCATCTGAGGTGCAGGGTACCTAATGCTGTCCCATTATCAGTGACTACCCTGAGGGGCTTGGGCAAGCTTAAGCCATTTTAGAGAGAGGATTTGTTTTTTGCCCATCTGCTTTGTTGGATGGGTTGTTTATTGTTGTCCAACATACTATCACTGCAACACTGGTTAGCATTAGCATCTTCATTAATGTTTTGGAATTAGAATGATTAAATGATACAGCTTTGGCAAATAAATGTTTGCTATAAACATTACAATAAGTGATGGAAGCAGGGTGTTCACTGAGAGCCTGGAACAGCATGGGAGGCCACTGACGGGCTTAATTTCATTTCAATCCTTTCCCATTGAAGTCTGGGGAGGTGAGGTTTATGGTTTGTTTTCCAAGCAGCCAGGAAACAAGAAAGCTCTCAATCACTCAGTGACTGCCAGCCAGGGAGGCGGTTTCCTCCCTTAGTTGTTCAGATTTGTTTGCTTGGGCTGTTTCTTTAGTTTTCTATATGCTGCAACCAGATGTAGTGACTAGTTCCAAAGGCAGGATGCTTGTAGGCTTCAAAAGCTGTGCTTGCCCCTCTTGTCTTCCAACTCCCAGCACAGCAGAGAGGAGCTATTGATAGAGAACCTACGTTTCAACACACTGTCCAGGGGTAGCTCAAAGCATGGCTTTAGCTTTGACATCGTAGCGTGTGTGCATGAAAGGTTACTGTCTTTGTGGCAGATATTGCTCCACTCATGCGAGGGGATCGGAGTAGGATTTCAGTGTGGACTTCAGTAGGCACAGGATTATATAAATTCCATCGACAAACAAACTGGGTAGGAGTACAGAGACACCCATTTCAAACGTACTGTATGATCTACTCAAATTGTCTATCGACAGGCAATCTGAAACAGGCCAAGGGCTACTACCATAAAGTCAATATTGAAACTTTGGATGCTTGCTTGATTTCCTTGGTATTATAGCTTTATTTTGCTCCCCTCTTTCCCTCAGAATTGTTTGTGCTAATTAAGCTCTGTGAGTTTCCATCTCTCAGGTTCTTTAATTATGACATTGCAGTCCCTCTATGGCGGCACACTGGAGTGTGGCAGATAGGATATTATGAAGTGGAGACATTCAATGGGAAAATGTCCAAAAGCATTTCACATCACTTAAGATGATTAAACAAGGGGAAAGAATGGGGCCTGGTTATAAAAAAATATGTAGTGGTTTCCTGAGCAGGATGATGTTAGGTGCCTTGTGCATGGGAAACTCATTACCCATGTTTCACTCATTCCTTATATTGTAATGAGAAAGAAGAATTGAAAAACGCCTCTGTGAATATCACCTTTGTGGGTATCAGGAGGTACTTGCACTGAGATCACCACTGCAGAACAGCAGGATAAACAGATTTGTTTATTCCTCTGGATATACCTGTGGAGAAATACAGCAATTCAAGAAATAGCAACTAGTTCCAGTGTAAAGGTCAGACTGACCTGACTTGGGATGCTTGAGAGTTAATGGAGTATGATGGTGTGAGGAGGCAGAGGTTTAGATGACGTTTTTTATCTCTGCTTATATGCCATCCTGTTTCACTCTCTTCACCTCCCCCATTTGTCGGCAAGGTTTGAAATTCATAGCCAGAGGGGTTTTAATAAGAATTTGTATAGTGGAGTCAGGCAGTACTTGGATGGAGGAGAAAATGGGCACTTTATAATGTGGAAAGATAAGAAAGGGTAGCAAGCATCAGTAAAGGTCAGATATGTGTCTGAGCTGCTGCGAAGGAGAAGCACCAAGGTCAGATTTCAGTCAGCTTTGCACTACTGGTGGCTTATTATGACCAATGCTCCCACAGAGCAGGTACAACAGCATACTGTCATCATTTAAGAAGCCACAGGAACGCTTAATGTTCTTCCTAAAAACACCAGCTCTTAAAGGAGCGTATCTGGACTGAGATGTTAATCAACAGCAAAGGTAAGCAGAAAAACAAACTTAAGAGCATGAAAAGTTTATGCTCCTCTCAAAAGCTCAACAGGTTCCCAACACCTTCTGTCTGTCATAAAAAGCATCCCTGTGAAACCTCCTAATCAAAGAGTGCATTGCTGGGATGCTTTACTCCAGAACAGAGATGTCCATGTGTGACCATACTTGAAAGAAGATTCAAGATGAAGTTTAGGGTCTGCATTTCCAAACCATTCCACAGGATAAAAAGTTGCAGAAACAAAGATCAGATCATACATCTCATTGCTGTGAGTGTTGCAGTGTATACGGAGGGTACCCAAGATTCGTTCCTGGGCAAGTTAGACCTCTGAATCAAATAGCTGACAAAGCACAAAGCACATGCTCATATTTGAGGCTGCTTTATACCCCAGAAGATTCAAAAGAAAACACAGTGCTGCTTTTAGAAAATTGATTAAGGTGTTTCTATTTCAAGCATGGGATTTTAGCTTAGTGTCCATTTCCGACTTCACTTTACCCCATCTCAAAGCCCTAGTTAATGCTTGATGGCAGTAGGCAGATCACACCACATCCCTGGTATTGGTGACTGGGTTTGGGTGCCTGCTCAAGGAAAGAGGCCCAGGTCCCTGCTTGCTCACTTGTAATACTAGCAGTCAGACAGTGCTAGTAGAAGCAGAGATTTATTATTGTAAAATCTTGGGTCTATTTTGCTGGCCCTGCTTCCTGCTGAAACAAAGGTCAAGTTTTATGCTCCATGTCAAGCCAGAGCAAGGCATAGTCTTTCTGAGATGGGTAGCAGTGAGTCACACACCACCCAGGCTGCTGTAGAAACATGTACCAGATCATCCAGATGTCATATTGTTTGGTTTTAAAGCAGTGCTGTTGAGTCTCAGTTGCTGGGTGCAGCTTAGAGAAACTTGTAGATTCATTTTGATAAATAACAGTGTTGGTGTCTTCCTTCCCCCTTGTATCTGTGTTGCAGCAGGATGACCTGGAAAAGGGAAGGTAAGCAAGGGAGTTTCATGCTGAAAGACAGATAGAAAAACAAGCCTGTGTGCTGTTAGATATTTGCTCCTTAGGCTTTTGTCTACCAGTTTCTCCTGCACCACCAAGGAAAACCCTGGTGTCTGCTCCTGCTGTGGTGATGCTTAGATTCTTCCTGAGCAGCACTAACATGAAAAGTATACAGTTCTTGTTGGCTTTTTTTTATAGCCTGATATTCTATACTGGCACATTAAAGCAGAATTTGATAGCAAAATGCACATAGCTGAATGATAGATGTACCAAGGAAGAAAAGCGTTTTATTCCAGCTAGGACAAACTAGAAAAGGCTGGGTATCGGGAAATGCATCATGACAATAACATCTGCTGGGTGCAAAGTAATCTCCTTCTGAGACTGGTGGGATCAGCATTGATTTGCAGCTCGATAAGGCAGACCTAATTTGATCTATAGCATAGTTGGCTTCTAGGGAGGTCATCTGTGTGATCCACTAGATCGTTTTCCATCTCTAACTTGTGTGACTCTGCCTTTCTGACTCTCCCGAGGTGATGAAATATCATTGCAACCTTCTGAAATAATATAGTGCTGCCTGGAGAGCAGGGACTGACTTTCTCATTTGCAAGTGAGAGGCAGCGTGTGAAATTGCCATTCCTGTCACTGGATGGACTGAGTAAAAAGTTTGACGTGTTTAAAACAGGACATTTCCCTCCTCCCCAAACAAACTGCCTGAGACACGTTGCAGGGGGCTGGGAAGGGGAGGATTACAGGTTTAAATAACTTTCACCCCATTCCCTGAGGCTTAGGTTAGTGGAAGCTGTTCGACACCTGAAAATGGCTCAACAAATCTGACAGGTAAGCTTCCTGCTGATTTACAGAGGATGAGGAAGTCTATGCTGTCTGCCGCAGATCAGGGGGGATAAAGCTTGTCCTTCTGAGCCATCAAAGCTTCTGCTTGTTAATTTGGCTCTAAGAAATGTAAAAGAATCCTCAGTGCTGACACACAGTGACTAAGTGCATAAGTAATTTAACTCCAGAATTGCATCTTTGGAGAAGGAATGAGAAAGTTGTGGTGTTGCCTCGACTGATTTTCTTTAATCATAGCCAGCTCTCGATAACGTCGGTTTCCGTCTGTTCATGGAGTGCAAAAACCTGATAATCATCTGGTACTGCTGAGCATTGTAGCTGACAACATCTGAAACGCCAGACATGGTGATGAATTGCACTATGATATATTAAGGTTATTCTGATCCCTGCTCTTCAAGAATTACATTGATCCAATTAGTTTAAGTAGCTTGCCATCTAAATTAATTTACTTTCCTCTATTAATCTTTTTTACTGTGGGTCAAAACCACAAATGTAAATCAAGCTATTACATTGCATATCTTTGTGGGGTGGGGAGGGCTGTTATTAAATTACCTAATAGATACATATGTTGAATTCCATGTTTGGTATGTTAAACATTATTGCTCTAATTGGAAAGCGGAGTGGAATCTGGGTGCTTGTTACGCTTAGTTTTCATAACCTTTCAAGTAATGCCTTTACATGACTTGCTGTCCCTGGACACTAATGCTGTGTGCTTGTAGGGCTGTCCAGCTTTTAAGATAATAGACATGCTGAAAGTGGGGCTCACGGCTTCTTTCTCTGCCAGAAATTGTTGGACTGCCTGGCAACACATCTTGTAGAGGTCCCCAGCCTCTATAGTGTGGAAAAAACCTTTCCTCTGGCTTGCTCCCAAACTAGCCCTAGCATTGTACGTGGCAGGAAAACAGATGTCTCAGTTATTAAACTGGAGGAGTGTTAATGCAGACTCCTGAAAAGCTTTTTTCTTACAAAGGTGGTACATGAAATTTCCATGATTTGAAATCCTACTCTGGCTTCTACATCGGGGCATACTTTTTCTGTTATTAGGTTACTCCAACAGTGGGACTCCATCACATTGGTTCTCTTACCAATTTTTTACTACTCACCCTGAGAATTCCTACATTCAGCTGGTATTTTCATCAGGGTAGATAGCAAAATTCATCCTGATAGGGACACTGATGACAGCTACACCAGGAATATGTTTACCTGCAATTTGTTTACCTGTCCTAGAGGATTAATTTAAGTCAAACAACCTGGGTAACGTGGCAGGTCAGGTTGCTGATCACAGTGCTCTCTTCTGGTATCAAAATCCATGAATCTATGAAATGTTTTCTGAATCTGTGCCTGAGGGTAGAATGAACAGAAGCAGAAAGGTCACCTTTATCATCACTGCTGTCAAACCCTTTGGAAATAGCATAGCACAAGGCAAGTGTCTTGCTTAATCACTTTGACCTTATGCTACATCTGTTCCCGTATCCCTTGCCTGTATTTTGTCCCATCACATAAAAAAATCACTCCTATATGAAATCCCCTTTCCAAAAAGTGCAGAGCAGAACTCTGTTGGCTTTGAAAACAATGGGATCTTGCCTTTTACAAAGGCAATCATTGCCTGCTAAGCACAGAACTTAGCAGTGTTGCTATATAAATAATAATGATAATGAATAATGCCGCTGCTCTTTGTGATAATGGGACCGTAGGAAACATGGATACAGCATGTGTTGTTTCAGGCAGGTCCTTGTAGAGGTTGCAGGCACAAGAGGTGAGACAAGTGTTGGTGTCAAGTGTGTCTAGTGTCACCACGGGGTGGTTTAAGGTGTCCCTGTGGAGCTGGTTGGTGAAATATATGGAGTATCTAAATCAACACTAGATGCTTGTTTGGCACCACATTCTAGGTGTGGTGGTTGAGATCCAGAGCAGGTCCTGTACAAGCCACCAAACGCTGCAGTGTTTGAACATTCAGTATCTATTAATATGCTTTTATTTCCCACAAGCTGAAAAATGTGAAGTGAGAATATTCTTTATGTTGGGGCTTTGCTGTCTTAATCTTTTGATGTTGCAGTTTCCTTCTTGATGTGGTCTTGTTTCATTTGTTATTTTTTTCCTTCTCTCTTAAGATAGAGGCTTTTAAAGATGGGTTTTCTTTCTAATAACTCTTTGTTCAGTTCCTAGCACAACCAGATCCTGGTCATGACTGAGCCATTAATGTGGTGGAAATAAATCAGTAATGAAAATTAAATGTGTGTTCAGGTTCCAGTTTTAATGTTTATATAAATTACAAGACTCTGTACTACTTCCCACTAGTATATATGCACTAGTGCAGCATTAAGCAGCTTTAAGTAGAAGAAAGAGCTTGATTTGTTCAAATGAACATCCCAAGGGGGAAACACCTCTTTGAAATGGAACAGACAGAACATGGTGAAATGCTGTGCCAAAGATTTTCAATAGTCCAAACTCACCAGTTTTCTGAATATGATGGTGGCATTTATCTATGGTTTCCTCTGTACTGGGCTTCTGCATTTCACTGGAGGGTTTGTCAAAACTCAAGCACGGTTGTGTTGAGTACGGCTTAAGACCTATGTTAGGAGTAAATGTGAATATGTATTCTTCCTTCTGGCCTTGTTAAAAATGTTCTTTAGCTGAAAACCAGATCGATAGCAAGACTTCTTTTTTACATATATATATATACACACACATATATATGTAAATAGCAGATGATGCTTTCCCTATCCCATGGGTTTTCTACAGGAATGTTTTTTTCATAGTTGTCACACACATGCCCCTCTCTGGAGAGTTCTAGGAAATGGCAATTGCATTGTATCATTGCCAAAAGCAGGAAGGGAAGAACTAAGAGCATGAGAACAGAGCGTCTCATCACAGACATGGCCTCTTGCTGTCTCCTGATGCATTATTTCAAGTTGTTAGATTTCCATTCATGAATATCCTTTTCAGATGATCAGAATAAATCCAGTTCTCTAACTTCCATATGCTCTTGTAGTGTTTTAGCTTGAGTTTGTTCCCTTTACCCAGAGCTAAACTAGTCTTTGGGTGGTTACATGCTGTTGAATACAACACATTATATAGCAAACTAAGTAACACAGGGAGAATATTTTACTTTTCTACAAACATCATTATTTAACAATGCTCCAAATGTCAGATTTAATGTAAAATATATTGAAAATTATGTGGAAGATTCAATACTGAAATGTGCAGTCCTCACACAGAAGAGAAAGCAGTCTGGAAAGCTGTAGTCACAGTTAATGAAGGAAGTGTTCATGTACTGCAACGTCAGTATTTGGAGTTATATCTTTCCTTATTTCGCTCACAGCCCCGGTAAGTCATTGTATCTTTAATGCTTGGCTTTGATTGCTATCTTAAACGGAACCACTAAAGGACAAAGTCAAGGTGGATGTGGCCTTAATATTACATGTGCTCTGTTTTTTTCCAGGGGCCTGTTATCCAGCAGCTTCACAGAGACCCATTATTTGAAAGACGGCACTGACGTGGTCCTCGTACGCAATTACACGGTAAGGTTGGTGTTTCACAGGTAGATGATGCTTCATCCTTAAACGCCAAGGTTCTCTCTGCCGGGATCTGAGCTGTGGGATGAAACAGCTCCACGTGTGATCTTTTCTCATTGTTGCCTTCAGTACCTTTTTGACTGCTGTGATCCTACACATGAATTTCTAGAGGAAGGCTTTAAAGGCAAGCTGCGGGGTTTTAACCAGGTGACTTTTAAAAGCCGTAAGATTTATTCAGCTGCTTGAAAATATACCCATTAAAACTTTAAAATAAGTGAAACCATTGTGGATCAGTTATGGAAGAAAGTCAAGGTTCAGTCAGGAAGAAAGCCCTAAATATCTCATTTCCATAGTGCAGAAGTTCAGATCGGAGGTTTTGAAAGCTTGGGTATATCTTTCTGCATTCGGGAGTTTGCTAGAGGGGGCTGGTTGTTTGGGTATACTTTCTAAACCAGCCCATAAGACTGTTGTGGATATACGTGATACTTAAATATATATGTGTATACGCAAGTAGATAGGTAGGTATGTGTATATTTATGAGTATGCATATATATAAAAATATGGGTAACATGATCCTGGTTAAAATCAGTAGTTAAAAACTGCTTTTTATAAATAGAAACAGTTTAAAGCAGTAATGTTGTTTTCCTCTGACAGTACAAACGCCTTAATTAGAAACAATGCAGCAAGTGATTTTAATTACAAAGTTTATCTTTTCTCTGCCTAAGTCCTATAAAGTATTGGTTACATTACGTTATTTATTTACTGACACTGTCAGAAGAGGCATCGTGCTTTGTGTTCCCATCCGTAACAGGCTTTGCTGGTGTCAGTGAAAGGCATTATTTCTATGCATAACATCTTACTTATGAAAAAGCATCATCATTATAGCTCCAAGTAAAGCAATCATTCTGAAAGCTTTCAGTATTTTCTTTCTCGCTGGATGCTCATATCTTCTTCCAAATCGGTTTAGTAGTAAATAGTCATTTGTTTTAGAAACTGGAAGGCTGTATAGACTCCTAAAGGAAATAAATGGAAGAAATGAAGCACGCAAGTCTTTGACAGATTAACCTACGTTAATATGAATATGTGTATGGCTAATGGTAGCTAGGCTTTCCCTTACAAAAAAATATCTGTTTTCATAATGGCAGCAAGTCATGATTAATACTGACAGTGCATTTTGCTGCCTGAAAGATAATTTTTTTGAGAGAGATCACTGAATTCATTTTTCATTAAATGCTGCAATATGGTTTCGAAAAGATAAGTCCCTGTGATTTTATTTTTATATCTCGTCTTCACTGAGGACATCAATATAGTCTGTAGTTGTAACCAAATCCAATTTCCTATTGAAAAGTTGCTTAGTCAAATTCTGCTTGGAGGTCGAACCGAGTCAGGTTTGTGGAGTTTTGTCATTTGGGGGAGTTTCTAGCACATGAATCAGTGTCCACAATATTTTTCTGGTTTATAGCACTTGAAAAATCTGCAGTTGTCAAAAGCTGGTGTTTATTAAATGATCTCAGGTAAAGGTAGAGTTCTGCTTTAAGTCTGACAAATCAGCCGTGGTAATTAATTGTTTTTAGGGGGTCATCCATTTTATTACTGCTTTACAGGAGTAAAAAAGCTTTGATAGGAGAGGGGGAAAAAAAGAAATCCTGCAGTTCAGTGGAGTTACTGAGCTAGAAATCAATTTTCTACCAGTCCAATTGCAGGCCATGGTCTGATAAGTTTACATTTTTGGTATTGAACTTCGGCATCATATAGCAGGTGGGTCTGAGAGAAACTGTGAAATGGGCCACAACAGGGAGCTCAAAGTTAATAAAATGACAAGTTGTATGTGGAGAGGGAAAGATATCAGGCCCTTTGCCATAATTCACTTTGATAAAGACAGCTAGACTGCAGCAGCAGGCTGCGTGGAACGAGATGTCAGCTTGCCCTCCCCATTCCACTCACTACTGTGCTTAAGACTGGTGATGCTAAACTCCAGAGACTGCCTTCTTAAGAGCTCTGCCTTATACTTAACTTGAAGTGATGAGAATAAACCTATTTTATATTTCACAATCACTATATAAGGGTCAGTGCTGAGGTGGGGGGCTTTGTTTTTCTCATCTCTTATCAACTGGATGCATGTAACTGATAATATTAAATTAAAGAGAAATAGTATACATTGTAAGATACATTGAAAACTTTCACAGCCCTGGCAATTGTGACTGAAGCAACCTTCCCCCCAAAAAATCCAGTGTATGACTTCTGCCCTTCTATTGTCACTTTATCCTTTCTAATGAGTTACTCAGTCTTTATGAGTCCTGATGATAAAAATACCCAAGACTAAAAACCTATTACCCTGTTTCCATTGTTTCTTTCACTGAGAAAAGCTATTGAGATTTAGCAAGTCTGACGTTACTGTTCCATGTTCAGTTGCTCATGTTGGAAATACAAATGCTCTAAGCCTAAGCAATTATTTTTCATGGTTATAACCTTATTTGCAGAAAATTCATATCTGAATTATTGCATCTTGCCCAGCATTTCATGGCTATTGCTTTCTTTAACAATATCAAGGTGGTCTTTAGAAGTCTGCTGTGTGTGAGGCTTTGTAAGTGAAAGCCATGCCCCAAAACTGAAAAGGTTAATTAATGCAGCGGGATGGATGTGAATGAACCCAGTAATAAAAAGGCACAGTGAGATGACTGTCAGGTTGAAGCATGAGTGATAACTTTCCTTTGCACTAATAAGATAGGAACCTTTTACAACAGTGTTTTCAGTTTCCAGGTGGCATTCAAAGGAGTCATGAGAAAAGAAATGCTGGACGTTGACACAGTCACGGCTTTCCAGCCAGCCACGTAATTGGGAATGTAATATAACCTTTAGTCAACAATAAAATTAACCTTGATCCCAGACAGATATGTGTGTGTGCTGAGAAAGTATCTCTGTTGTGGGTGCCTTTTGCAAGCAGTGGATTATTAAGGAAATACAATAACCTAGCCACAAAATGAAATTGGATTGTTGCCTCTCAAAATAGAAGACCCTCTTATACTTGGTTGTCCTTAATAACATGCAGCCACTCGGTTAAGTAATTGAATAAAAGGTTTCCTTTCCAACTTGTTTCCATCCCCCTTCATTTGCTCTGTGATTCTTTTCAACCTATAGGGTTGGGATTGGCCTTTTAGTACTTGTCTTTATGCATAGCTGCCTCCTATAGGCATACATACATGCAAATGTCCTTAAATAAAAATGTGTCTCTATAGAAAGTAGTAATGTGTCAGCCAATTTGTTAAATTGATTAATTTCATAAAATATTCCATATTATAGCTTTAATTAAAATAACACAGAAAATGGTGGTCAGATGGGCAATTTAAACTCTATTGACCTCTTAAAAACATAACCCAAGAATCATAGAATCATAGAATAGTTAGGGTTGGAAAGGACCTTAAGATCATCCAATTCCAACCCCCCTGCCATGGACAGGGACACCTTCCACTAGAGCAGCTTGCTCCAAGCCCCTGTGTCCAACCTGGCCTTGAACACTGCCAGGGATGGAGCATTCACAACCTCCCTGGGCAACCCATTCCAGTGCCTCACCACCCTCACAGGAAAGAATTTCCTCCTTAGATCCAATCTAAACTTCCCCTGTTTCAGTTTGAACCCGTTACCCCTTGTCCTGTCACTACAGTCCCTAACGAAGAGTCCCTCCCCAGCATCCCTATAGGCCCCCTTCAGATACTGGAAGGCTGCTCTGAGGTCTCCACGCAGCTTTCTCTTCTCCAGCCTGAACAACCCCAGCTTCCTCAGCCTGTCTTCATACAGGAGGTGCTCCAGCCCCTGATCATCCTCATGGCCCTCCTCTGGACTTGTTCCAACAGTTCCATGTCCTTTTTATGTTGAGGACACCAGAACTGCACACAATGCTCCAGGTGAAGTCTCACAAGAGCAGAGTAGAGGGGCAGGATCACCTCCTTCAACCTGCTGGTCACGCTCCTTTTGATGCAGCCCAGGATACGGTTGCTTTCTGGGCTGCAAGCGCACACTGAAGCTGGCTCATGTTCATTTTCTCATCGAACAACACCCCCAAGTCCTTCTCCTTGGGCTGCTCTGAATCTCTTCTCTGCCCAACCTGTAGCTGTGCCTGGGATTGCTCCGACCCAGGTGTAGGACCTTGCACTTGGCATGGTTAAACTCCATGAGGTTGGCATCAGCCCACCTCACAAAGCGTGTCGAGGTCCCTCTGGATGGCATTCCTTCCCTCCAGGGTATCAACCGAACCACACAGCTCGGTGTCATCGGCAAACTTGCTGAGGGCGCGCTCAATCCCACTGTCCATGCCAGCGACAAAGATGTTGAACAAGACCGGTCCCAACACCGATCCCTGAGGGACACCACTCGTTACTGGTCTCCAGCCGGACATTGAGCCATTGACCACAACTCTTTGTGTGCGGCCATCTAGAGCAAACATTACAAGCCAAAAAACTCCTCTGACCCTTTGGGTTTAAAAACCACCTAAGGTTTCCATTTAGGAGCAGTCTGGAATCTTTAGTAGAGGGACTTATTAGTGAATATTATGATTTAGTGGGACAGGAAAGAGGCTGTGAGTGTTTCTGAATGCTGTAGCCTCAAAAAGATGCTCCCTTTCAAGTAAGGGGAGTAAAAGCAATATGGAAACTAGAGAGCAAAAGGTGTTCCTGACTACTGAGATGCTTTCTCTTTTTCACAATCAGGGTCACTGCTACTACCACGGCCATGTACGAGGGTACCCGGACTCCTCAGTCAGTCTCAGTACCTGCTCTGGACTCAGGTAAGCCAATACTTCACTAATACTTGAGCTCCTTAAGAAATCATCCTTGTACCCACTGAGGTTTTGGTTTGCCTTTTAATGAGTATGTCAATATCCACTTTCCAAATACCCTTTGTTCAAATGATGGTGCAATCTCTGTGAAAACATTTTCCCTCTAGTTGCTCTGATAATAGATAGCAGTTAGGGTGTTTTCCATGATGTCTCTTCTCTCTTGCTGCCCATCCTTCTCTATACCCCTTTATAGCAGTACGATGCTTAGCACATTTTGGAGCTGGCAGTGTCCAGTACCCCTCCAGTCCCCCTTGTCCTCAAAGCTGTGTCACCAGTGATGGCAGGACTCCTTTGCAGCTGTGAACTCATGCATGGTCCAGCTGCCTCAGCAGTAGGAGAGATTGCTTTAAAAATACGGCTGTGGAGCTCCATAAATTGCATTCGTGGCAGATATGATGCTCAGCATTAGGATTTAGCTACTTGCTACCACAAGAGTAACAGATTCGTATTGCTGAAACCCAAACCTCTTCTGAGCTTGAGAAAGGAACAGGCTGACAACAGTTTAAATGCACAATGGACACAGTTCAGGAAACAATTATCTTCCTTACTTGGACAATCAGAGACTGGTATTTACTCACAGAGCTGTTCCAAATCACAGTAATTAACTGTAAATTGGCTCTAGTGTTCTCCCTGGAAAACCCAGTTTTCCTGTCAGATTTCCAGCTGTCTCAACCTTTCTGGGTTTCATTTATCTACAAGCAGCATGAGTAGCTGGAATCGTTTTCCCTTGATTTTGCATTTTGTGCAATAGTGGTATTATCAAGGCTTTAGTAACAGAACTGTGGGATTGACAGCAGCAGAGAGAGCAAAGAGTTTGTTACCAAGACCCTTATCCCTGTTCAAGGGATCCATTTGCTGTAGCAGGTGGATTCCTGGGGCTCATTCCTACATGGGACTCATTCCTACATTATAGCATCTTCCACAGGTTTACTCTAATTAACCCTTTGCATGGACCAGTCTGCATTCACTAGTCATGCTCTCAGTCTGTAAACACACAATGTGGTGCTCCCAGTATTTTAATTACAGGTATTGCATTGCTGCAAGCTCCATAGGGAATACTTGCACCATGTAGGACAGGGTCTGCGCTGATGTCTTTTTCAGGAGCTACCTAAGAAATGATAAACTCTCAAGAGAAATCCCTCTTCTCCACGTTAAAAGCATTTTCTTCCTTCTCTAATGTGCTGTTATTGCCACTGTTGAGCCCACAGAGTTGTTTTCCAGTTTTAGATAGTCAGGTATGTCAAGGCAACATATGCTGGCGGTGACATTTTTGTCTCATCTGGCACTACTGCAGACTAATTCCCAAAGTGCAAGCTGAGAGTATTAAGCTCCTTCCCCATAGGAAAAGTGTAGCAGCATCTTTTTCAGAACAAAGTTTCATAAGTTTCCCTGCAGTGCATGTTTTGCTCTAGCAGGACAACAACTGAGGACTTATCTCAGTATCCGTGCCTTTAGCTGCTGTATTCTCTCCTGAGGTATGTGAAGAGAGTGTTCATGAGAACAGTAAATGATAAGGCTGCCTGTTGAGTTACTCCACAAAACTCACTTGGCAGCCTCATGGCCAATAGTAATAACTTCCAGTCACTGCCTGTGTTTGGTCCAAGTCAGTGATGCCTGTTTGAAAGCCATCATAATGCACTGTCAGCAACTTGAACCACCCAGGCTTTCTCATTAAAACTGGTTAGGAATCAACTGTCAGGTGGTGTGAAATCCCAAGAAGCTTCTCTGAGGTTCTGAGAGCACCAGGCACCTTCCAGAATCAGACCCACAGGTCACTGTGTACCTCTGCCACCAAAATATTACTGTGCCAATGCATCCCTTCAGAATGTGGGTGAAAGATCTAGTTGATCTCGATCGATGTTGCAGGAAGTTGATCAGTGATCAGGAAGATGTCCCTGCTCACTGCAGGAGGATTGGAATAGATGTCCTTTAAAGGTCCCTTCCAAACCAAACCATTCTATGATTCTCTGATTTACTAGATGTGATCCAGTCTGAAATAATATGAGGAGAGATAGGACAGTTCAAAACTACCTCATGGCTTACTTTGTGGGCAACTTTACCAGTATTGCAGCTTGAAAGAATAGTTATGGATAGGATAGGATAGGATAGGATAGGATAGGATAGGATAGGATAGGATAGGATAGGATAGGATAGGATAGGATAGGATAGGATGATGTACTTGCCCACCAACTTGCTGGAGTGGGGACTCTTGTTTTCCCATGGCATGACAAAGACTGCAGGGACATAGAGACATAAACCATCATGTGGTGATGGAGCCACATGGTGCAATCCCTGGAGCAGCCATTTCACTTGCAGCAGCCGGTGGAAGGAAAGACTGGTCTCATTCTCAGGGTCTGTTCCTGGCTTTGTGACAGTTTCTAAGTGAACTGGACAAATCTCTCTGTCTCAGTTTCTCCATCTGTGAAATTCATTTAATGATCCCTACCTACCTCACACAGCTGTTGCATGGAGCTGAAGTTTAAATGCCTGAAAAACATCTAAGGAAAGGAAGTGCAAGCTGTTAGCTCACTGAAATCTCAGAGCACTAATATCCTCCCACTCCTACAGACAAGCACCTTGGGCATTGTTCCAGGCGTGGATAGGTAGGGACTGTGTCTTTTCCCCCAGATTAGGAGAGTTCATTAAAAGAAGTGAAACTAGTCATAAAGAATAGGTTCCACATTTGGTATGCTCTGAAGCCTGAGTGCTCAGCAGTAGTCAAAGAAGCAAAAAGGAGCATAGGAATTACTGAGAGAGAAATAGAGGATAAAAACAACTAAAAAAACTTTGTTACCACTTTATAAATCCATGGGGCACTCACATCTTGAATTCAGTTCTGGTTTTCCCTTCCCCATCTCCAAAAAGGAAGCATTATACCCAGAAAAAGTCACAGAGAAGGGCAAAACTTATGCTCAAAGGTAAGGAACAGCTTTTATCCAAGGAGAGAAAATAGACTAGGATTTGTCACTTTTGGAAGGAGATGATGGAGAAAAGGGATATGATGAGACGAGACTGAATGTCTTGCTGAAGAGGGGACAATTGCTGACATTTTTTGTAACCCCAAAATTAGGCGACATCAAATGAAATTATAGAGCAAAGGGAAAGTACTTTTTTATTCAACAACTAATGAAGCTGTAGAGCTCCCTGTCATCAGTGGGTGTCAATGTAAAACGTATCTGTAGATTCAAGAAGGATGAGACAATATGGGGACGGGAGCAAGAAGAGGCATCTCCAGGGCTGTCAAACCCAAAGATGGCCCTGGTGCTCCTGCTGTCAGAGCTGGGGGTACCAACTCTGCTGTGCTGCTTACGTTCTTGTGTCCTACTCCCAAGTATCTGCTTTTGGCCAGGGCCAGAGACAAGGTGCTGAGCTGGAGCTACTTTGCTCTGACCTACTGCAATCATCAAGTTCTTACAGTACAGCCACACAGTTGATCCTTTGAGAGGTGTTGTTAGCTAGTAGTAAATACAGCATGGTTACTCTATGATGAGATACAAGAAGAATCAAGTGTTAAATCTGCAAACTAAGACTGTCTAGGTTTGACTAGCTGACGTTTTTCAGGCAGGTAGAGGGGGTGAGGTATGAAGATAATGAGAAGTAGACCCATATCTCTTATACACACTCACTTATCCCAGCTATGTCACATCCTCTCAGACATAACATTCAAGTGCCTCGTTTCATGTAGGATTGAAATGGCATAAATAGTTGGATTGACACTGATAGCTGCCTAAAATGCAGGTTAGAGGAGAATATAATCGTGCCATAATCTGTATCCTGCTGCTCCTCCAGAGGAGGAAGAGCTGAATGGGGGAGAGGACACAGTAAATGCTGAATGCAGGAAATGGGAACAATGGGTAATCAGGATTTCCAGCACTTCCATCTGGATAAGAAAGCCAATTAGACTGTCAAAGCCTGTGGGAAGGTGAAGGTATAACAAAGTCAAGTAGTTTCCTTCCTGTCCTCGGGAAACACCCTTCTGTTTGTCTAGCTCAGAGGCTCTTCAAGTCCTTAGCAAATAATTTTGGCATGTAGCCACCAGACACATCTTCTGGGATGAATTTGTGCAGACTCAAATGATTTTTCCCCTGTTACTTTCTCTGCAAGTGCAGAACCTAGTAAACACACATCAAAAAAAAAGCAGCCTGAAGAAGGGCACAATCTCTATGGTCCGGGGGCTGGAAGAGGATGCTGACATGGGGATGTTCAGCTACAGTGACCCTACAGTGGGTGAAGTTTCTGTCAGAAATGCCTTGTTAGTCTAAGGATAGAAATCTCATAGGAAGCCTTTTGAAAACACCAAAATGCTCTTGAAAGTCCTAAGAATCCCTTAGAGTTGCCCAATTTCTAGATAATAAACCCATTCACACATACAGAACATATTCCATCGTTTTCCAACCCCATCAGTGGCTGAACGATGTGTCCACAGAAAAAGTGATGGGGATAAGGCCCCAGAACTGATCAGACTATTGTTTTTAATGGGATTACATGGTCATGGTACATGAGGCCACCAGCATTAGAGCCATCCATTTTCCACATGGTCTGGCTGAACTCACGGTGTCCCAGACACAGTCAGCTGAAGAGGGGGGTTAAATATGACACTCCAGACATCAACTATTTAAAAAGGGAATGGAAGTAGGAAACCAGTGAGAAAAAAAAACTCAAATTCCTCATGTTCCTCAAGCATGATTTCCCCACAGAAAGGGAGATTGCATCCAAGAATGAGGTTAGGAGAAAATCCCAGCTGAGGAAAGCTCCGGTTTGGATGTGTGCTTTCCCGCGGTACTGTCTGAAGAGCTTTTGGTTCATATAAACATCTCACATGGTTTGTAAGTTATCTGACCGTGAAACTACTGGAGGTTTTTGAGCTCTACATACAAGGCATTCAGCATCTGGGGTTTCATAGCTTCTGTATTCTGGTTGTTTGAGTGATAAACAGCTCCTGGATCATGATCCCCTCTGTGTTCTGAGATGAACAGCATGTCTACTCTTTGAGAGTTGTGCACACACTGTCCCTAGGTGCACAGTAATCCCCCGAGCATCACTGTTGCTGCCAGGACAAGCATGACAGATGATGCGTACCCTGCTGTTTGAGCCTGCCCTTTCTCCATCAAGTCTGTGTCTGACAGCACTTAATATAAAAGCAAAACCCAAAACCCTAGAAACTGAAACTAAATATCTTTTTATATTGTGTAACTTGAAAAAGCATCATAGGGGCCTTAATGTGATGTGCAGTTTTAAATCAAGCCTCCTTTTATTGTTATGCCCTTTGCTGCACAGTGGTAGAAAATGTGCTCACTAAATTGGCACTGATGCCAATGTCTCTTTCCTTCTTCATTCTTCTCTGCTTTCCTTGGTCTGCCTTGTCATCCTCCCAGTTGAGTTTGCATGTGACGCTTTCTCTGATAACACAATTACTGCTTCTTGCAAGCCAAATGCTGGACATGAAATTGCATTATCACTCTCAATTCAAGTAACTCCCTGCTTAAATTCCAGGCATCAAAGTTGCAGACCAGTATGCATTCACTCTGGATAAATGTGTCTTGCACCAAGAAATGATTAAGTGTGTGCTACAGTAGTCTCTGGGTATGATTGTGTTTTAGACACTGTGCTACAGAATATATTTTCAGCTTAATGAAAGGCACTGGCTGGAATAAAACCTATCTGACTAATGATGTGTCTGCGTGAGAGCACCTTTACCAGCTACTGCTTTAACCTCCCTTTGAGATGTTGCCCTTTGCTGATTTGGGTCAGACTTGTTATTTTAATGGAACCCTGATGTGCAGTAGAGTAGGATAACGGTATTACTTGGGTCTTGTGTGATGGTCCATCAATAGATAATTATTGTCTGTCATTACTAAAATTTGCCCCATTTTAAAGGTGGGGAACTGATGCAGAAAGAGGTGAATTGCTTGTCCAAGGCTGTGGTGGAGACAGGAGTGCTTCTGTCTCTGGAGTCCAAGTCCCATTCTCTATATTTCCCATTTTTTTTTTAAGTGAAAGAATGACCAAACCATTTGGAAAATATCCAAAGATCACCCAGACCATTAGAAAAACAGTCAATACATCATCTTTTCATTTATCCCAGTCGTATTCATCTGCAACTATTAACACATACTAAAAGTGAAGTTTTCAGTCATTACTACATTTTTCTTCTTCTTTTGTTTGTTTCTCTACTTACTGTCCTGGGAATTTGTTATACAAAGTCCTAGGAATGGAGAATGTATAAGAAAAATAAATTAAAATGCCCCATCACTTTACAGATTACTTTCTGATATCATGCATGTTGAGAAACACTGTAGTGAGTAACTGTGGTACATCCATCGTGAGCATCAGGAGAACAGCTCCTCAGGGCCACAAGGCTCCAATTGTGTTATCTATTCACCTGCATTTCATTGTAGTCAGTGATGCAGCTGTGGGACCAGATCCTTCACTTTTGCAGCTGTAGCATTAATTATGACATGAAGGTCCTATAGGATTTTAGGTGGTGCATGAGCATTGCACAGTTATTCACAGTGTCTGTGGGCAGAAGCCGACTTAATGTGAGTATGTGGTGCGTAACGATGTCAGTCCTCAATAGTCAATTGATTTCCTACAAACTGAAGACATCTAGAATCCTCTTCCAGTGGTAATAGAGCTTTTTATTATTATTGTTTAGCAATGAGTATAACTTTGAGCTTCATTAAAACCAAATGTTTAATTGCATTCATGGATATCAGATTTATTGATTTACTTAACTTTCCCTATATAGTACTCCAGAATAATATATAACAGTTTTATATGGTGCTGTCCTAGCCAAATTTTACTTCAGCATCACAGTTTCTCAGACAAGTATGTGGTGATGGTTTATGTTGGCTGGGCCTTTGCTTCTGCTGACAAGCTGGAAAAGAAAAATCCCATTTATATTTTGAGATTTCCTAAAGCCTGTTGATTTATGGAATATGACTGAGCTTGCATGAGGCTTTGTTTTGGGCTTTCTTTTTAAGAGAAAACAGTATCACATTTGATTTTATCGACAATTTAAATAGTGGGATTATTCAATCAAATTGTATTTCCTTAATTGAGAGATTCTTGGCAAGTTCCATAGGAATTAATAACAAATTAATTATTTAAGTTATATTTTAATTTCTTTTTCATTGAGATGAGGAGTTCTCCCATCATAGGCCATCTCAGATACGCATTCCCCATGTGTCCATGTGGCATGTAATGACATACAGTGGGCAAATACCAATGAGTTGTTCATGTTTGGAGCTGATAGCAGCAATGTGGATGTGGTTTATTTGGTGCTGACCACCAGACATGGGCAGGAATCAAACCCTGTTGAGAGGTAGAGTAAAATATTAGTTCAGACTCAAGACCGCACTGAAGTTGCTTCCAGTTGGCTTAGAGCCTCTGAAGTGGTGTCTGGACATGCTGTATGGTATAGATTTTTTTATTCTTCCCTCTTAATGATGGAAGGGAGAGCCTGATAGTTCTAGATAGGGTTTGATTTGTCTCTTGTCTTCCTTGCCCAGCTCATTTGCAAGATCTTTCTGACTTCCCAGCATCAGTACGGTTTGTGACTGGGGAAAAATACGTATGCCATGAATTAGATACGTGGTGGCCAAAAAATGCATCCTTTGTATTCATTTTTCCCAAATATTTATAAGCTTGGGAATTCTGGTAGTCTTTTTCTTGGTAGAGGTAATGGTAGAAATCCAATGGATTTTGGTAAAAGCTGGTCATAAAGAAAAGACACTTCTCAAGTAACTGAAGAGTTGCTGAAATCATTTTGGGGTTCCTTGTACAATTTTTGGCTGGGGAGCTGTAGTTTAGTGTGCTGTCTACTTCCCACATTGGAAAACAGTTTTATTTAACATCAATGCTTCTGAAAAATGGAACAGCTGTGCCATCTTGTTCTTTGGAGAACACATGCTGGTTCGGGAGTGTGGAGAACCATGTTCAAAAGGAAGGCACAGAGATGGTGTAGGAGTAACAGAGGCTTCTTTGAAACACCTGAAAGAAGGAGAAGGAAAAAGTTGTGCATTTATTTGATTTGCATCAAATTCTTAGTACTGAGTGACTGGTAGGTATCGCTCATCTAATCCTGCCACACCAACAAAAGAAAGAAACCCTAGTTTCGGATGAGTTACATTTTTAAGGTGCTGTGCTTGGCACTGATCGATGGTGGGGAAAATGCAATTGCAGGAAAAGAAAATGAGTCAAAACCAGAGAGCTGGCCAAGAAAATTCATATTTGATATTCATTATCTTATTAGAGATGGTCACAAGCCAAGCACTGATAGCCTGCAGGCAGCACTCAAAGGCTAAGTGTGCATTAAAGGAAAAGTATATTTTCCTTTATGCCGAATGTGCAGATTTTTTTTGTACCTTGGGATTGCTTCATGTGCAAAGGTGGAAGTGTTCTTAAAGGCTTATGCTGGATGGGAGTCTCAGTGCAAGTTGTATTGGCTGCCCTGGCTCTGGTGTGCTCAAGAGAAAACAAAATTAATTACTCTGGTATCTGATCATTTGTCAATGTAACAATAAAGAAATGAGAGAGCTTTACCCAGTAAAAGTCTGTTACTGAGTCTCTCTCTTTCTAGTATAAATTATTTAACTCTATTTTTTTTAAGTTAATGTTCTAAGCAGGATAAAGTTTAACATTAACAATAAAAACCCTCATGGATTTATGTTGTCAGTAAAGGGAGATGGTCAGGCTGGCCCATTTCAAGCTAATGACTAATGGACTTCTGCCTCCATTGCTGGTTCCAGCTGCCTCCCAAGTTAAATGATTAATTGCACAAGGGAAAGACAACAACCCTTATTTGATTGTGCTGATTACAGAGTTGCTGATTATTGGAGTAAAAGGGAATACGTTATCCTGTTTTCCTAAATTCTTCAAGGAATAAGGCAAATTGGAAGTAAAGCTGTAGGGTGTAAGGTTACTCAAATCATGGGGTGACCTGCTTGGAGGTCTCCCATATGTCATGTATGCTGTAGCGTATCCTGGCTGTAGCTACAAGGATTACTGTGACAAATCAGTACTGCTTTTCCAACTGTGATCCATAATACACAGCATGCCTGTAAATAATATATCTTTCCTGATTTGCCAGGGGTGCTGAGGAATCTACAAACGAATTATCAGACTCTGATTCTTGGTTCTCAGCAGTAAAGCAGGCTCTTGCGAATGCTGTTGCACAGCCTTTAATATCGTGGGGTTCCAGTCTTTTTACTCCCAGACATCTAGCTGTTCTAGTTCACAGGAAAATGGTCATCTCTTGGCTTGGCTGAACTGGTGCTAATGATGTTTTATAGCAAATCTGTGCATTTAGCTTCAAATGAAAATGTCAGTTAACTGCTTAGAGGGCTGCAGACTGGAGTTTCTTCATTGTACCTTGCTAAGAATAGAACAGCTAGGGCAGACTTTTCCTAATAATTTGACTTTTTATTTTTAAATCAGTCTTTATAGTGTCGTTAACTTGTTTCTGGGTCCTTCCTCTTTCTCCTTTTTTATCTTTCTTTAGCTTTCTGCAGAAGAACTGTACAGAAACACATATCAGTCTCACAATAGTTGCAGTGTCTCCCTTTGTCACAGAACAGATAGAAATAAAAAGAGCAGACACTTCCTGTACACCAAAAAGACTCACTAATAAAAGACAGCCAGCCTCAGGCTGAAAATTATTGCTGTTCAATAGCATATATAGGCAGTACAGGGCAATTCAGAGGAGGAATTGAGGAAGAATGCCTCGGTCCATTAAAGGTTTCATGGAATTCCAGGTAGGTAGATTGTAATTATTGCTGCCGAACCTTTGCCAGTGCTTAGGGATTAATGTCTCCATAATTTAAACACAGGGAAGAAGTGCATAGCACAGTGCATTATTCAGTGTAGCATCTAATTGCTAAATGCTTACAACACCCCATAAGCAAATGGTTATCCCTAGTTTAGAAACGAGAAATGGGTTTTAAAGGGTGACTTTCCCTGGTTACACGGTTACCCAGCAAAACCTGACATGCAGCTCAATATAGGAATTATCCGGGCCCCTCCTGTGTGGTTGGCAATGTGTGCTCAGGATGCAAGTGAGACACAGAATATGAAATTGGTTTCTCTTACAGGAATTTCTGTGATCCCTGTCTGTAACCCTGCTTCATTCTTTCTTGTGCTGTGCCAATCCTGCTGTAACGTAGAGCAGTGTTCACACTCTGTGGTCTTATAGTTGCAGTTATAATTACTAGTTCCAGCGGTATTGTTGGAGATCATCCTACTTTATGCCATGTAGTACCAGAAATCCTATTCCAGCATGCCTAGACCATGGACACCCAAACCACACTGCCTGTGTTTCCTGTGCTGAGCTGAAAGAGCAGCCTTATGTCAGCACCTTCCTCAGCACGAGGAATTGGGAAGATATTCAACCTTTTGTAAACTTTGTTTTACTGTAGCAGGTCAAAATAACAGGGCAGGAAGAAGAACAAGAATCCAAGCAGGGCTTTTATTAGATGAGTATTAGATGTATGTATCTGGTGTATACATGGAGAGTGTTTTTTGATTACGAGGCAGCGCATAAACCCCATAATTGGCTATGTGCCCTAGGTTCTTCCACATGTCTCTTGGAGCGTGGTGTTGTATCTATCTCTTCCTAATTCCCTTTTTCGCCCTCTTTCCTTTTTGCATACTGTTGCTCAAAGTAGTGCAAGAGGAGTGCTGTCATTAATGGAAAATCTTTGAGATCCTCAGAGAGCAGGTAGTATTGCTGTAAAAAGTATTATTTTTGGTAGCAAATGAATTAAAAAGGAACCCACTGGTTAATATATCTGAGCTTCGTTCTGCTGCACCACAGTGCAATATTTAATAATCCTTTTGACTACTGCAATGCCTCTTTCATCTGGCAGAATTGATGCTTGCATCAGCGTTTGGTTTAAAAGGTATAATGCACACTGCAATTCATCATGAATACTTTCCCTCTGTACCTTTCCTTATAAAAGTGTTTCACCATGCTTTCGTTCATTACTGTTTGCCATGGGTCCTCAGAAGCACACACATCGTGACTCCACTCAGCAGTGGCAATGCATCACTGTGAGAATGGAAAACACATAAAACACCAATATAATTTTGCCCTATACAACAGCACTTCAGAAGCGGCAAATTTTCTTTGAGCCATTGCTTCTTTTAAAGTATAGTGTGCTGCAGTGGCAAATATACAGCTTTGATGTTTCCTGCTCCCCTCGACCATGACGCTATAAATCAACGTTTTGCTTTTTCAGACTCCATCGTTATTAAAACTTGTTGTAACTTTGTTGTAGACAAACATACGTTAACTCTTGAAAACCATGCATCTTCCTCTGTTCTTTCCTGTAACAGGGGAATTATTGTATTTGAAAACAAAAGCTACATTCTGGAGCCATTGGAAGGTGCTATAAGTGAACACAAGATCTACCGAGCAGAGAATTTGAAAATAGCCCCAGGATCTTGTGGCCACCAGCTGGACATCCCTGCCATGAGAGCTGATGACAGTGACGCATCGCACCATTCTCAAGCTGGCAGGGTAGGTGGATGATGCACTTTTACGCTTCTAGTTTGCTGAGCACATCACTGGTAGCATTTCCATTTTACTGTCTATCATAACTCTCTGTTACAAAGAGTCCCTACTGAGCAAAACATTAAACCATATAGTCAACTTCTGTTGACATCATGTGCTAAAGTGCATGCTTAAAATTAAGCACGTACTTACATGATTTGCTAAAGTTTTATACCTTTTTCTTGATCCTGTGTGTATAGCTTGCTTTTTACTTTCCTTTTGGTAATGAGATGGCACAGAAAAGTCTATGGTTTCATGTTATGGTAATATATTTTAGTTCATGTATGATTATACTTGGAATTTAAGACCCCATAAGGACACTGAGCAATGTCTGGAAATGTTCTTACCCACCAAGGTGGAAGAGAACATGATAGCTGTGATGCTTTGCTAATATTAGGTTTTGAACCTTTACATTCTAGTAGGAAAGTATCTTATGCAGACAAAACAAATTCTCACTGTATTACTTTACAGATATATTAATGTAGGGTTTTTTATGTAGGAAGAAATGCACTTAATGTGAAATGCATCTAGCTAATGGAAACTGTAGAAAATTAAATGAGGATGAGAAAATACTGTACTGAGTTCATCTGCATATTGGATTGTAGGAAAGACTGGTTTAGGTGTTCAGAAATTATACAATGGTACAAATCTGAGCTCAGCACTTGATAGATGTCACATTATGGGATTTATACTTATGTGCACTTTTGCATCAGGTTAATTGTTAAGGAAAGCAACCTACATGGCTAAATCCCTTGTTATTATTTGTGGGGTGGAACTAATTTATTTTACTTTTTGAGATAGTAAATATTACATCTAACATGTTAGCCTCTGAATGTACCATTTTATGGGCTACATGTGTTTCTAAAACTGTGTTTAGTTTGGAAGCAATGGAAAAATACTTTTCACAACTTTATTGAAGTTTTCCTCAAATCCTTGTGACTTGACTGAATTTCACTGAAGCAATCAACATAACACCAGGAAACAAAACTGTGCATACAACTAGCTTGATGCAGTCAATGCAATTTCACTATTACCCTCACAGTTCTCACATTTTGTTGATGGCTTCAACTCTGTGCAAGAATTCACCTTAAATATCTAAATAACATTTTTGCTGTGCTTCACTGGGCATAATTATAAAACCTGTCAACAGATACATCATATGGAGAGGTACAATATATACAATGAGGATGTTGGATGCACTTCTAATGTATAAAACGTAAGAGTTGTCAAATGTAATGTGTGGAGTGAGTTTTCACATTTCAGTGTTGTCAACAGCTAAGTAGATTGTCAGGACATACTGAATAACGATGACCTGCGAAGTACGAAGACATAAGGCTGCTTCAAATTATATTGGGTGACAGAAGTAAGCAGAAATATAGTTTCGGGTTCAGGGCATGATGAAAACTTTTGGTTTCTTGACAGGTCTGGGAGAGCTTTTTGTTCGACTTGTTTTTTTCCCTCACTCAACTGCCTACACACTAAATTCTTATTGAGCAGAGATGAAATGTGGGTCTATATACCCCAAAGTTAGACTAGCCTTTGGGTTAGATTTAAATATAGATAAATGGTGGGGCAAACAGTGGACTCGGCTTCCCAGATCCAAGCATAAGATGTAATAGAGCAAGTCAGGTAATGTAGTGGATGTGTGCAGACACATTTTGCCTTATTGAAGTTGGGTCTCTATAGATACTGGGTCATTTCATAACTCAGCAGACCCTCAAATTGCAGCAGTGTTTTCCAGTTGAGCTCCATTGACACAGGATCACACACAGCCTGATGTGTGTAAGGCGGCCCCTAGAACCTGGTGTTTTCTCTGGTCACAAGAAAAAGCCATTTTGGTGGTGCTGGTGGACCACAGATCCGGCTGGTGAGCCATATGGGGCAAGTGGATCATAAAGAGAGGCTGAAACATTGCAGTGTGAATCCAAGCCATGCCAATTCCCAATGTAAAAGCTTTGCTTGTTGTCCCTGGCCAGATTTAATTCTATCAGGACTTTAGCTTTCCTTAGCTGTATTGTTGACTCTTCATTTTAATTCTGAAGGATTAACTTAGGCAATGGACTGCGCATTGATGCAGTTGGCTGCAGAAAGCAAGCTAACAGAAGTCATAATTAAGTATATATTTTAAATAAATATTATACCCAAGGGATGCACATAGCCTTTGGGCAAATCACTGGAACAGATTTGTTATGCCAGTCATTCATTTGAGGCTTACATGATCATACCCTGCTAGCCAATTTCTGTGAGGCTAACTCTCTCCAGTCCAAAGGGTTTTATTCTTGATAAAAAGCAAATGGTTTAAACTCACTGATAGAACAGAGCTTTTCTTATATCTTTGTACCTGGATTTTCATGTCTCATCTGGAAGAAGACTAGGGGCACTTTAGGTGTACATCTCTGATTAGGACCACATGATATATTTCAGGCTATTTTAGATTTGTGGTGTCTGAGAGATCAGTTCCATCACAAAAAAATACCCACGTGGACTTTTGCCTTATGTGGTTTCTCATGTCTGACAGGGAGATAAATCGAGCTCTGTCAGAGCATTGTAGGTTCTGCTGAAGTCATCTGAGACATGGCAGGCCCCTTTGTATTGCATCTGCTGCTGTTCCAGGAGCTGCAGGAGGGGACACGCTGACTCCTTGGTGTCCTGCTTCCCAGCCAACATATCACCAGGCACTGCTGATGACCGGTGTGGCAGACAGGGCAGGGGCATATGCACCAAGTCTGTGCACACACCATGACCCAATGGTGGTGACAGTTGCCCCCAGCAGAGCACGAGAAGGGGACAGAGAACCCCAATGCCAGGAGAAGCTGTAAGAATATCTACCTGAGCTCATTTGCCAGGCACCGTAATAAATGTAATCCCATGAAGTGTTTGTATTACTGATGTTTAGTTCATTAATTATAGCTTTTATTGCTATCCCAGTTCATAAATACCATCTAAATAGAACTTGTTTTCCAGTTACTGTAGTTTGAGGGCTGTGTGACACTATTAAATATGAGTTTGAAAGTCAGAGTTACTAAAGGTTACATCTGTCGCTTTCCTCTAAACACAATGCTTCTTGTAAAACATTCAAAATCATTAATCAGCAGATAATAAAGAGGAACACATTGGTAATGTGAAGAGAACTTTGTCAAAGTTGGCTGGAAGGTGACATCCAGCACTGACTTAGCTTAGGGGATCACAGAGTTTGCTTTGGAACAGTTTGCTTTGGAAAGCTTTAGTCATGTTTTAGCTTATAGAGCATTAGTTTACTTCAAACCTTCATGGTCACTACTAGGTCATACATCTGCTTTAAGCTCCTTAAGTTCTGGCACCAAGATCAGATATACTGCTGAGACCTCTTTTCCAGAAACAAGGGAGGAATGATAGAGCAGATACTCAGCTGCTGTAAATCACAGAACTTTTACAGGCATTAATAGGTCACTTAAATTTAGGGTAGCAGAGGAACTGTGCTATGATTAGTACTATTACGAAACTATTTCATTTTCCTCGGTGATCTTTTTGCCGCTAAGAATTATCACTCTTTTAGACCTGCATTTAGAACTGCAAGCTGTTTTATATGAATACACAGATACAAAATGAGGTGTATCCCTTCCATTTTTAGAGTATTAGTTTGCGTCCTCAGACGCTAACGGTTCATTCCTTTCTTTTCCTGCAGTATTTGTTCTTCACTTTTTCTTCCCCCATACTTTATCAGTTGACCACTTGATCTCTTCTCTGCTTCACTCAATATCCCTTTATCTCATTTTTCTTAGTAGCCACTTGGTCTACTGTGTGAACCGTTTGCTAAAAGTGATCTTATCATTTCTTTAAATGTGCCTTGAAAATAGCAAAGGTCCTTCTGCTAGAGATGATTTGCTCCGCCGAGGAAAGATAACTCAAACATTTCAACTGCAGAGAGCTGAAAGGTTGAGAGACTTTGTGCCACTTTCCTGCTTGCTGTAATATAATCTTGGGGTTGGGGGTTGTACGTACCACATAGACTATGTGTTGTAGTAGATAAAAGGAAAACTTCCATAAGGACAAGGAATACAGTAACAATTCATATGCAGTGAAGTCTGAGATGTTGTGTACCTCCTCTTGCAAGCTGAGACAGAGCTGATTCCAAAGGTCACTACTGCAAAAACAAAACACTCTTTTCATACTTTTTTGGCAGTACAAGAGGGAGGCTCTGAAGACAACGAAGTATGTGGAGCTTGTAATTGTGGCAGATAATCGTGAGGTAAGAAACTTAAAGTTATGGGAAACATGGGTAGGAAATGCGTAGCTCAGTTCGGCTGCCACGGTATTGCCAATAATGTGCTTCAGACAGCAATATGATGGTTTTCAAAAGGAAAGCTCCTGCCCTAATTAGGGCTAAGCAATGGAAGGCACTGTCAAGATAGGATAATACTGATAGTCAATTGTAGAATTTTTTGCAATACCTCATAAGGAATTTGACTCTTGAATAACTGGGATATCTGGCAGTAGCTGAAGGAGAGGCAAATAAGAATTCACTACTCAAGATCTCCTTGAGCTAGCTAAGTCTTTATTGCCATTGCCTCTGCCCTCGGCAGGACTGACACCGGAAGACACAGTAGGATCCTGCGCTTGCTTTCATAGATGTATTTTACCATCATGTCATTTACCTTCCTGACGGTTTGCAAAGAGATCTTCAAAGCGAGTAACCAGAACTGGCTGTAAGAATGTTCCAGTGAGTTGAATGGCAGCCAAAGATGTAAATCTCCATTTGACTTATTTCCCTGCTTATATTGTTTTCTGGTCTTCTTGGACACAGTTAGCTAGGGAATTAGAATCACTCTACAGCAACAGCCAAAACAGCCAAAGAGCCTTTTCTTCTCCACAAAACATCAGTCCCTGAAAGAACCCTATGTAAGACTTAAGAGATTTTAAAGTCTTCTAGTCAGAACCAAAATCCCATCCCATCCCTTGTGTTTATTCTGAGGCAGACCATGGTCCCATGAAGCCAACAGGAGTCTGCCACTGTGTAATTCCCAAACTTCACCGACGATGCTGGCAGAGTGAGGTGGCTGTTGGGGGGAAAATGTGACACTTGTGCTGCTAGTACATTGATCCTTTACATTCCAAGTTTCAGAGACAAGGCAAGGATGTGGAAAAAATTAAGCAGAGGCTGATAGAAATTGCAAACTACGTTGATAAGGTAAGAACACAAGCTTGATTTCACTTCTCCCAGACTTACTACACTTTCTGAAGAATGTTGCTGTGAAATCTCTGTTTCTTCTACTAGTAGGTTAAGAAAGCTCTCATGCTCAGACCAGCAGCTTTCACACTCTTTGCCACATCTCTTTGTCCGCCTACCTTTATAAGGAGTTATAAAGGAGTTATAAGGAGAGTGCTGCTCTCCTAATACTCCAGTATTTCAGAGCAATGCTTCTCTCCAACCAGTAAAAGCAAAAAAGCAAACTGAAATCTTTTCTATGTTGAAACCCTTCAATATACTGAACTGTGAGCTTTGCTCAGTATATAAATATACATACTACATATACTCTATATAAATATGCAATATTAAATATACAATATTTGCTCTGTATATAAATATACAATAAATATATGAGGGGTGCATATATCTATGGAAGCACTATTCTTAAGGAGATGTAGAATTTAGCTCTAGGATTCTATTAACCTCGGAAAACAGTGAAGATAATCGCGTATGGAACAGCCCATAGGAAAAAGATTCTTATGAGGAAGAATTTGGGGAACAAAGTCCTTTGCAGCAGCAAGGGATGGTCCAATTGTAAGGCCAACAAAAGGTCTGCGATGACATGGACTGTAAGATATGTAGCCCAAACATGATGGCAGAGTTAAAAATATATAGTCCTTAAGTTAGCAGAAGTTGATGGCTGAGTAAGAGCAATAAGAAAGAGGCATATTGTGGATGGTTTTGAATTTGAAGTCATTTCTTGACAACAAACAAGAAACCCTAAGGGTCCTCTGTGGTGTTTTTTGAACAAATTAAAGTTTATTTTTGCTGTGCTGTACAGCCAGAAAAGATTAGGTGTCCAGCAGTGAAATTATAACCGAGGGAGCCTTAATTTAGCTGAGAACTTATCAAGTGATGCTTCAAGGGCAATAACTCAAGAAGAAGCATTCGTGATTAAAAACAAGCTGCTGAAGACACCTCCACCTCTTCTGTAATTGTCTTGCTGACTTATTACTGGAGGACAGGTGTTTATATGTTACCTGCTCAAAATTAATTTTGTATATTATAATATATTTGTGTTTCATGCTTAATTTATGCTCAGCAAATGCCAGCGTTATCCAAATGACTGTAACGCACATAAACAAGACAGATATGTAGTACATGCTTTTCTCCAGCTGTCAGCCAACCCTATTGATCAGTTCTTGAATCCTTCTTCATATTAGTCTCACATTAGAATTGTTAAGTCTGCTCCATTGCTCATGCTGCTGTGGCTCCCCTCTTGTAGCAACTGTGGCATTTACCAGTGGGATAATACTGTATGTAGCTCACTGTGCTAAAATCACTTGTTTTCATGTGCAAGACTGGATGACTTTAGCTAATTTTCAGCTATGGGTTTGAACCACAGCTGTCGTAATCACAACTGTAGTACTGCAGTAGAGCTGCCTCTACCTCTTGAATTGCGCTGGTGCTAGTGATGGAGGGCAGCCATGGAAAGAGTGATCTGCCATAGCAAGTTTGTTCAGAAGTGAAGGTCATAGATATATCTTGAAGGAAGATAACAAACTTGGGAAGCACATAGAGAAGTAGTGTGACTCTGGATCTCTTTGAATGCCTTATGGGTATTTAGTCAGGTCAGAACTGTTTTCTGTAAGCCATTGAAGTATTTAGTCTGAGTCAGTCCTGTCAGACTACAAAAGAGACCATTTAAGCCTGTGCAAGAAAGGTTCATATGCATGCTCTGTTGAAATACTCTAATCCAATGTGGCCTAAAGTATGCTTTAGAGACATGATTATATTTTTCTTTTCTCATTAGTTCTATAGGCCACTAAATATTCGAGTAGCCCTCGTTGGAGTCGAAGTATGGAATGACATGGATAAGTGCTCTATTTCTCAAGACCCTTTCACCAGCCTCCATGAGTTCCTGGACTGGAGAAAGTTGAAACTACTACCTCGTAAACCCCATGACAATGCACAGCTGATAAGGTAGACTTCACACTGCATTTAAAACCAGCCGGGATTTCAGTGATTTAGGAATAACTGTAGTGAATTCTTCCCCAGTTGCTAAGCTGTTGGGAGGAACATCTGTGCTCCTGAGGGTTTGTTGTTGCCCTCTGCAAATATCAAACATTAAAGAGCTTTGCAGAAAGCTTCAGCAGATGTTTCAGATGAATTTCCTTCCATACCTCTGCAATAGCCCTGTTACTTGTAGATCCTTCCTGAAGACAACTCATGTAGAAGTGTAGATGTGTAATAAACTCCTAAATACTTAGGGTATGAATATACAAGCAGTTTAAGCTCATGTCAGTCCAATTTGCTACTGCAAAGGCAGTCCTGCCTTCATCCCAAATGCTGAGCTAAGGGGATGCTATGTGAAACCTGTTACTTAGTAGGAAGACCTCAGTAAACTTTAAAACACGGTCTATAAATTGGATAATTAATTTGCCTTTGTGACTTACAAAATGAAATCATACACAACATTTACCCTGCTGTTTCCTCAATGGTCTCAATTGTTGTTTCAAGTAATTGAATTAAAACATGCTCAAAGTAAAAGCACTATCAAAATAGGAAGAGAAACATCTTTTTCTTGAACCAGGTATCAGTTTGCTCAATTAACTATTCTTTATATTATGCAGATAGTTGATGACTTAGTAACTAAAAGAAGCTCTTTACTCATTCCATATGTATTTTTACATTAGCTGTTTAAGAATAGAGTCCTTCCAAACTGTCCCTCGTGAGATATTTTATTATTCTATTATATTCTAGGCTGTATATTATAGCAAGCAGCATATAAACTTTATACTGCATTAAAATAACCCTTCTTTGAGCTAGAGGCATTATTTTCATGTTTCTATTTCTATTCCCAACTTCAGTCATGGAAAAGAAAAAGGGAAGAGGGGTCCTGTTACAGCAGTAAGCACAAAGGATGGTGATCAAACGGATCTTTCTCATAGCAGGGATGCTGTCATTGTCAGTTTGGCAAGTCGGCATGACTAATCTGTGTGCTTCCCATTGTTTTAAACCTGTAAATGTCTGGAGCTGCCACATTTGAAATGGGATCTTTGAGACTGGCAGAAATACAAGGCTGAAAATACTAGGGATGCATTTTGGTATTGAATGGTGACGCTGTGATTCTTCTTCTCCTTTCCTGCCCTCCTGCAGCGGCGTGTACTTCCAAGGGACTACCATTGGCATGGCACCCATAATGAGCATGTGCACTGCAGAGCAGTCTGGAGGGGTCGTCATGGTAAGTAGTAAAAACACAGGGTTTGAAACTGGCCCAACTGGTGCAACACGTTCTCAAGTTTTATAGTGCTATATTGTGTAGCTGAATGTCAGCCCCATTTGTCCCATTTTCAATCTCATTACCTGTATCTACATTCAGATTGCTTGTAAATGGTGGTTTCCATAGTGAAAAAAAATCAAAATATTGCATTAAAATACAAAATTCTTTGTAGGGATCCTCTAATTATCAGTAAATCAGGTGCTGAGGTGCTGTGAAGGATGAGAACCAGAAGATGTATTTATTATGTACTTGGGTATCCTAGTGTTACAGGCAAGATCTGTCCTGAATATTTTATTATTTTTTTTTTTTATCCTATATTTACAAAGTCTCCTGTGTAAGGCCTTATTTTTCATCTTTGTGGCATAATGGTTTTACATTGCCAGACAAGAATAAACAATGGCAGCATTTATTCTACCTGAGTCTCTCTCAAAGAGTATTAGTACTAATGCTGTTGTTAGACGCTGGGCATGATGAACATAAATGCAAACATTTTGGCCAACTTTTGGAAGTAATTATTTCATTTTTTTCTTCTAATTTTGAACAGTGCTTTGTGCTAAGGAGGGGAAGGAAGTGTTGCATTAACTAAGATCTGCAATAGGAGTACTTTAAATAAAATTAGATATGGACTCCCAGAGTTTGCAGGCCACTAACAGGCTCAGTTGTTAACCTCAGAGCTCAGCTCCAGAGCAGAAAAGGCAGGGAGCCCTCAAAAACTCTTAGGTAGTCTCTGAGTTCAGCCTGCATGTGCTGAAAACCTTTGTTTCCTACAGCTTTGTTGAGACTTCCCGCACCTCAGGTGATGTGGTAGCTCTCTCCAGCTCTGAGGGACACTTCAGCTGCAGATCTCTGTGTGAATGAGGTGGGAACTTACTGACAAGTGACAATCCAAATAGTGGGATAATCCCAGAGGCAGTCCCTTTGAAACTCCTCCTTTTCCTTCCTTCTTTACTAGAGTCCAAGTTGAGTTTGGTCCACAATGCATAGCCCCTTTGTGGTCTCGGACAAGCAGCCAAGCTGGGGTGATGTATCCGTACATGGTAGATGTATACGCTCCAGATGGGGAATATTTACAAGGTGGGCAGGGAAGCTGAGGTGTAGGAGATCTGGAAAGAGCAATCAGATCACAGAATTTGGAGAAAGCCATGCCAAAATAATAGATAAGATAAAGACTTCAGCCTCCTGGTAGCTTTAGAAGCTCTAAGTGGTGTTTATAACAGCTTTTCATCGGGTACCTGGGCCATAGGTACCAAAGGAAAAGGAGGAAAAGAGGAAGAAAAAGCTGTAGGAGTCTCGCAGTGCATTTCCAAATCCTGACAAAGACATATACAAGGCTCTGTTTTAAACATGTTACCTTCTGGCCAGCAGTCCCTGTTTTGGCTTTATCTGCAGTCAGAGATGCCCTTAACGACAGCCTTTTTGTCCTTCTAATTTTTAGCATAAGCTTTAAAATAATCTGCAGGGTGTTTTACTGCAAAGTCAGTGCTCTTCACTCTGGTAACTCATTTTACACAGAAACAAGAAAAAATAGTTCATTCCAGTAACAAAAGAAACCCAAAGAATCAGCATTTCTTAAAAGCACTCTCGAGGCTCTGCCAGAGGAGACATTGATTTGGATGTCCAAGAGAAACTCAGTGTCAGTGCATGACTCATGGGCCAGGCTGCAGCTTCAGTTGTGCAGGGGAACATGATGTTTCCCAGAGATCTCACCTCAGTGAACTGAAACTTTTGAGGTGCAAGTTAGTTCGAGGCTTGTACAGCAAAACTAGAAACTTTGCCAGGTATTTAAGCCTCAAAAAGGGGGCAAATCCGAAACAAGCAACACTCATTCCCAAAACCCAAATGGGCAGCTCCCCTTTCCCTCCCCCAAGTCAATAAAGGCTGATTCAGGGGTACATAAAAAAGGGTTTTCTATATATCAGTATGCACAAAAGAAAGCTCTAAACTTGAAGGTGCACACATGGAAGAATAACCTGGAGGCTATAGTGCTCAAATGTCTCAACGCTGGGCAACTGAACATTTGGTAATCCTTATAACTCAGTCACCCTCTTGCCCATCCCACCCTGAACGCTCAATACCAAAAGGTTTCTACACACTGAAAGAGGCAATGAACAAATTGCATGAGAACTAGCATTTGAATACAGCAACTGTAGTCATCCTTGTATGATCTGATTTTCCTGGTTGACTTTGCAGTTGGTCAGCTCTACCATATGATCCAAATTCCTCTTGTCATGCCTCCCTGAGAGCCTGCCCCTCTCTACTGTTCTGTAGGGCTGAATTCTCTCAGTGGTAGGTGACATCCTGTCTCTCACTAGTTTTAAGAGGAACTCAAAGCAGGGAGAGAAGTATCTGAGTATGAAAAGCTTTTGGTGTATCAAGAGCATTCTAGTTTTATTTTACTGTGATGGTTCTGTCGTGTAGTAGAAAGACGGAACAGAAGCTGATGTTAAAGCAAGTCTTCGACACATGATTCAGTCTTCGTTCTTCTGTTTCAAAAGGCTACCCACTGAATTCACGGATTTAAAAGCAAAATGTTACTGCAATGTAGTGTTACCGCTCATGGGAAGTTAGGCTAAATGAGAAGTGTGGAACTGTGGCATTTATATTTTGCTTAAATGAAATAAAAATATGGTTTAAGAAACTTGTTCCTGCCTGCATGGGAATCACCAGGATTGGGGCATTTGCCTGTTCTAGCTGTAGGTGATAGTATTTTATTATTTACAATTTGATCTGAATCTCAGTGGAATGGAGCAGAGTTCAGCTGAAAGCAGCTGCATGTTTTGTGCAACAGCTTATAATGGCTTAACAGTAGATGGTTGCTTATTCAGTGGTTGTGAAACTGTTTGGTAATGACTTTTACTGCTCAAGTTAACTTTAAAAGACCCTGGTGGGATAAATCAAAGTCATGTTACTATTCGTTTCTTCAGTCCTTGTGATACTTAAATGGTCTCAGTATCAAATGGGACATGTCACTGTTTGTTTTTATAATCTTCATTTATGCTGTCTTCAAATAACCTCTTTTGCTGAGACATCACATTCCTTGTTTTAAAAACCCTCTCTAGAAACTGATAAAATTGCATTCCAAGGGGATCTGAGCAAGTAATGAGAACCGCATGGGCTGCAATAATTGTTTGCCTAGTCAAGACCCAAATTACATTTCAGAGCGTTTATTGCTCTAGTTTTGGAGTGGACTGTGTGAATTCTTGGTTTTATTTTTAATTGCCATCTTCAGGGGTGTTCAGATATAGACATTCTCTGCTCAGCTAGTACAAGAGGTACTGGCAAAGTAAAGAACTGAGCTCAGTTTGTTGAGTCTAGGTAGCCCAGTGTTTAGAGGAGTTTCTGTCTTGACCGCATACCCCTAATTTCAAGGCATCACTCCAATGTGTCACTGGTAAATTATACGGAATTATTTCATTGTTTTCTTTATCTTTGGTCCTGGATTTGTTTCCAGTTGAATGAGAGGCTGCGCTCTCAATTTCATTGAATTCTCTAAGTATTTCATCAATTACTATGAGTACAAACATATCATATACCAATCTGTGACTAGTATCTATACAAGACATCTCCATAGGTAGTCATTATGCAGAACTATGTATTTCCTTGATTATTACAGCTTATCTTGCTGCATAGATTTACTCTTGTTTCTTTTACTAGGACAGGTTGCACAGCTTCTTTCAGCAAACAGGCATTTTAGGATATAACTGCAAACAAACTGCCTGTCACAAGATTTGTATCTTAAAAGTTTAAAGTTCAGGTAAAGCTAAAAAGAGATCCTTTCTTAAAGGACAAAATTCTTTCGAGTTTATTCCCAATGCAGAAGGAGTAGTTCTTGGTTTCAGTATGACTGCATTCTCTTTTTGATTTTGTTTTCTGTTTAGGAAATGATTTATTAAAGACATTAGCACAGACAGATGAAAGAAGAAGCTCTTAAATCTACCCCAAGTCATGTATTAAGGGCTTCATTAGTATATAGCTAATGTGTTAGACAGTTTTGTCTTTCAGTTATTTTTAGTCTGAAGGTTGGCTTAGTTGATACTGGAAGAGTTATTTAAACTGAATATGTTCATATATGCTTTTAGAGCAGGCAGCAGTACATAGTCATTCCATTTACTGACTGACAAATAGTGGATCATGCATTTGTATTCCATGTTTATGCCTTTAGGGAAAGCTTTCCTGTGAGTACAGTGGATTTTTTTTCCCCTTAAGGAAAATGATCGATGTGGAAAGGTCTCTTACTTGTGGTTAAGCCAAAACATCAGCCTGTAATGAGATCATGCAGTCAATTGCTCAGAAATAATTGTCCCAAAAATCAGCACTTCAACGAGGATTAATGTTAATATTTCAATTTGATACTTGGAGAATTTAGAATATTCATAGGTGTTAATAAAAGACCATCAAAGATTTTTACTTGCTTTATCCTTTCCTTGTGAAAAGGAGGTTTCCAAAGGTACTTGGCTTTTCTTACAAGGCTTGTGAAGTTTTGGACTTTCTGATATTAAAGAGAGAGTCTGGAGAATAATAAAGAGACCGAGTGAAATCTCTTGCTGCACTGATATGAAGGATCTTCTCACATCTCCCTCATCACACTAATCCTCACCCACAAATGATCACCTTTTCCAACGCTCCACAGCTGGGTGACTGTTTTCTGTTACTGCCTTGTCTTGGGAGTTTGGGGTATTTATTGAACAGGAGAATTTTAAGCCCTAAATAAAGAGATGGCCCAGATGTTCAAAGCTGCCCAATGGTCTCAAGTGTCCAACACAGACAAGGCCCTTAGTGATGTGATTTAGTGGTGGACTTGGTAGTCCTGGGATAATGGTTGGACTTGGTGATCTTAACGGTCTTTACCAACCTAGTTCATTCTATGATTCTGTGTGCTGGGCAATCGGGGTGGCCACGACAGACAGGCTGTCCTGAAGTTCCCATGCTGCACTTGGTATATGTGGATGAATCTTAAACTGGGTCTATTTAACAGCAGTGCAACTACAGCTGCTGAGGTGATAAAACATTCAAAGTATAAGAAATAGGACTTTAGAGGGGGAATGTGTGTTCTGAGGCGTTTTCACATGTGGATTTGACTAGTTCTTTTGGTGTTTTCAAGGATCACTCAGAAAACCCTCTAGGTGCAGCTGTCACACTGGCTCATGAACTGGGACACAACTTTGGGATGAATCATGATACATTGGAGAGGGGCTGTAACTGCAAAGCATCTACGGATAAAGGGGGTTGCATCATGAACCCCTCTACTGGGTAAGTGCGAGGGAAAACACTGGGACATCACAGTTGGAGTGGAAAAAGTTTTCTTTCATTTCATGTTTCAGGAACATTTTAAAGGTAAAAACTAAAAAGCCTTTTCAATGTCTGTCAAATCTCGCAGTTATCCCCCTTGAGGTGAAACAATTAAACTTGTTGTCAGAGCACAGCATGTACCATTGTACCTTTGTGTTTCTACGTTAGCAGCATGAGAGGCAAAAATGCTGTAAGCAACTGGTTAATTACAAACAAGGAAAGTTCCACAAAGCTGCATTGCAAGTATGGAATGGGAATTTCACCTTTTCTCGTCTTGCCAACTGAGTATCAGTCATAATAGGAAGCCGCATCCCAAGGCCAAGACTAAGATGAATAGGAAATAAAGTAACGGAGGAAATGCATTCTTAGACTCTCTGTAAAGCCTTTGTCTTGTGCAGAGAAGGTTTTTAGTTTTGCACAAACTTTTGCATTTCACCCTCTGTTATAATTATGTAGCAGTTTTAGAAGGAGCAAATTAAATCTGTAAGGTCAGTGGGGTTAAGGCAGTTCAGTGGCCAGAGGGAGATCTTCCAAGAAAAGATATAAGACACCATGGAAAATAAACCCTGTGTCCGTGCGGGCCCATTACTGATGATAAAGGCACTATGCCAGTAGAGAAGCACAGTGGGTTTTTAGACACAAAAAGTACAGTCACCATGACCAGGGTAACTAGTTGCAGCTTGCTTCTCTGTGTTGTAAAGTGCTGGTAGAAACTGAATGATATATGAATGACTGAGTTCTCCGTGTCCATATTCAGACAGGAATGGATAGGATTAAAGTGAAGTAGGAGACAGTAGGTTCACCAAAGCTTTGTGATGGAAAGTGATGTGCTGGGCTGGACTGCCTGCAGAAATGTTCCTGCCTGTGACTGGAAGCGGGGAAGAGCCAGTGGGACAAATATGTGTCAGCAGTGTCCTGTAGGTACAGCTGGATTTGTCTCAGGGCAAGAGGACGGTCTGGATGATCTTGTGATGTCTCTTCCAGCTCCAGCATTCTCTGTGTGTGCTTAAATTTCATCTGTTGCTTAAAAATCTCTTCTGGGAATTGCGATCAGCTCAACCTCTGCCTTCTCCGAGAAGGCATGTTTCTGGGAAAGGAGAACAGCAATGTGGGAGAGGCCAGGGAGCGTTGGGCAGGATTTCTCCCTGCTGGTCAGCCTAACAGCAGCCTTGGCGTTTCTTCAAAGGCATGCTGTCACCCTCCTTCAAGGCAGAGAAAGGGATCCTGGCCAGAGACCAAGCACAGCAAGTTAAGAGACAAACCAAAGAGAGATGTGTGTGTGTGGAGGAGAATGAGAGTGACTTCTACACTGGGGAAAAGAAAAATAACTGGGCTCTTCTGAAACAATAGGTAGTAAATATCCACATGGAATTGCATTCTGCAGCACATCAGGGCTTGGCTGCACACTGAAAACCAGCTAAGGTTGGAAATAGGGTTCTGAGGTGAGGTGATGTGAGAGCTGGTAAGGAGTGGGCAGACAGGCTTAGGCTCTGAGCTCCAGACAGATGTGAGACAGCTTTAGTCATCTCAGCTGAGTTACTGGTTGGGCATCCAGTTACTGCATTTCAGGAACTAAATAGAGAAGGTGCTCTCAGGACAGAAATGTCTGGACACTTCCTGAACTCAACTTGTGAAGATGTCTTTAATGTGAGATTGGATAGCTCTTCCCTGCTTCTGTCTCCTGCACCAGAGTCCTTTGGGTGTATCTGAAACTTCCTCTGTGCTGGGTGTGCCAGACATAGAATCATCATTGAATCCTAGAATGGTTTGGGTTGAAAGGGACCTTACAGATCAAAGTTGTAGCAGCTCAGCATGTTCCTCAGATGCAGCTCCAAGTGGCTCAGCTCACTTCATGTTGGGGTTTCTGTAGTGTCTTATAACCTAGAGGCTGTGCTTCCTTCAGCAACCCCAGCACCCCATAGGTTGGGCAGTCTGGGGAGGGGGCCATCAGGTTCACTTCAGCTTTGGAATCATAGAATAGTTCGGGTTGGAAAGGACCTTAAGATCATCCAGTTCCAACCCCCTGCCATGGGCAGGGACACCTCACACTAAACCATGGCACCCAAGGCTCTGTCCAACCTGGTCTTGAACACTGCCAGGGATGGAGCATTCACAACCTCCCTGGGCAACCCATTCCAGTGCCTCACCACCCTCACAGGAAAGAACTTCTTCCTTATGCTCCCTTTGGATTTTTACCAAACTTTGTATAAAACTTGTGCCTGAGGAGGAGCTGTGGCATTCCCAGGACTGAATTTGCTGGTTTGTTTGCACTTATTATTGATTTATAAATGGAAATTTTAACATCAGGTTTCTAGCCTCGGGCTTTACCTTCATACTGTGTTGTTGATCTATAACAAGCATTCTGTGAGAATTCTTTATGCCTGAAGCTAAACTGCATTTTACCAATTAAAAATTAATACTTTGAATATTTACCCAACACCTGACCAATAGCAGTATTCCTCAGAGCACCACTAGTCAAGGAACTGAAGAGATTTTGGCTCTGGAAGTACATGTCTGTTAAGGGAAGGCCAAGTGAATATTCGCTACCTGAAATGTACTCTTGGAATAGCAAAACCAAAGGACATCCCAGGGTAGGCACAAACATTTAGAGAGATAGCCTGCCCTTTCAGTGTATTCATTGGCACTCACTTTGTGCACTTCTAATTTCTGTTGGTTTAAGGTAGATTTAATAAGTTCAAGAAAGCAAAAGCTTTTGCCTGTAGCTGGTGCAAAAAGCCCAAGCCCCTGAAAAGTCTTTATCTGACATCTAATAGGAAATATCTAGGTTATAGCAGGAAGGCCTCTGTAAATGTCACTTTGGAGTCATTCGTGTGGTTGTGCAGCAAAAAGGAATGTTTTAAGGCTTTTTACTTAAAAGTGATTTCATTAATTATTGCCATTTCCTTCAGTTCTTATGTTTCATTCTTTGAAGAGGGCTTGGAAATTACTTCTTGGTAGAAAGAATCTCCAGGGATCAGTGTGGAATTTAAACTCTGTTGGTTCTATCCTTTAATGAGCTTCTTATTGGTTTTACTCTTAAAAATGCCAACAAGATGTATACCACTTGTGTGTGAGCTACAAATGCCTTAAAGATCCTCTACATTGGGAAAACACATTTTCTATAGCATAGAATTAAGCATATAAAACCCCCAAAACTGTGGCACTCCAGGCTTTTTAGAGATTCAAATATCTGCTATGGAAATCACATAATGCAGAAGTTTGGGTATTTGCCATAAAGATAGGATCAATGAGGAAATATTTAATATTAACACATTGTTCCCTTTCATATCCATATGTTTTAATGATATTCCTGCAGTTCTTTCCAATTGTTTTGACCATAGACTGTTCCAAGTGAAAACGAAGGATATAAGGATTCTTAAAGAGACTTGCAAATCTCTTTACTGAGATCACAGTATCCAACAGCTAAAGCAGGAGGCTGAGCCAGTGAGGCCGTTTCCATATTCCACTTGTTTTCCAAGTATCACCCTGAAAGTTTCTACTCTTGGGAGTGAAAATACTCTTCCTGACAGCTAGATAAATACTGAAGAGTTCTGGTGAAACCCAAGGCATTAGTCTAGATTTATACCACTGCAACTAAAAGTAGAATTTGGCATCAACTGCAGAGCAAAATTATGCCCGTTAGCAGTGCTTATTTGTTTAGTCACTTTGGAAATGCACTTTCTACGTGCTCCTTCATCAGAATTGAGCACAGACATCTCAATGTGGGGTTGAAATTGGTCTGAGTTTCCCCAAAGTAGTTGAAAGCTGAGGAGTTCATACAGGCTTGAAATTTCTTGCCAGCCTTAAGGGAAGCAAAATCTTTGCAGTCAGTCTTTTCCCCTCTTGTAAACCCAAGGGTTTATACTTCACCTCACCCACATGTGCGTGTCCTTGCCAATAACATGCTTTTCTAGTTTATATATAGATGACTTACACAGTTAGCTTGTCATCAGGGAAGCTGAGCATCCTGGAAACACGTTCTTCCTTCCCTCTTACAGAAAGTACTCCTTGATGCCCTTCCATCCCACACACACACACTAGTTTAGGTGTTAATGAGAGACCAGGAACCCACTAAGGACATCAAGTTTTACCATCAGAAGCTGATCCTACTGCCGTTTCCATCCCTTTGCTGAGTCCCATGACTTGCTATAATGAAAGCTTCTTTCACAGAAGTGTGTTGCACTAACCAGGTTCCTTCCTTGTTGCTGAATCATCCTGGTTAATTGAGATGCCAGGCAGGCTCCTAGGATGGACCCGTTGGTTTTGTCTCTCTTTGCACTCCCATAGACAGAAGCAGGTTTTTCACCATGAGGATTTAAAAGAGGATGACAGGAAGAGGGCTGCTTTGTAGTGTCTCCTCCAGTCCCCTTTGCACCTGGCTGTGAGAATGGCAGAGACGTTTCTCCAGGTCTATCGTATTGCCCATACCCCATTTCTTTTGCCAACCATGTATTGTGAGAAGTAATAACATTTTATTGACCTGGAAAGGTGCATGCTTTAACCATAGCCTAAAAGCTGTCTTCACAGCTATGAATCACAGGGGGGTTTTACACACCGCTTCAGCAGACCCCATTTGCCCCATTGCACTGAAACTACACATGAAAAAAGGAACCAGCTTGGAGTTTGACCTGGAATTTTTCTGTTCTAGTCGTTCCAATGCATATGCTGGTTTGCATCCCACTGGAGGCACAAAGCTCAGGGGCAGAAAGCTAGTTGGTGCCACGCAGTAACATAAACAAGGAAGCAGCATCTCTGGCAGTGTTCAAGGCCAGGTTGGACACAGGGGCTTGGAGCAAGCTGCTCTAGTGGAAGGTGTCCCTGCCCATGGCAGGGGGCTGGAACCGGATGATCTTCGGGTCCTTTCCAAACTGACTCAGGCTGGGGTTCTATCATTTATGACTTCATATGTTACAGGGACATGGAACTTGAAATGGGACTCTTTGACTTCATGCTGGTGGAGATACCTGTGTTTTGCCCATGCTGCAGAACACTCTGGGGCTCTGCTCCAACCAGGGGACCAGGTTTGGTGTAGTGATCATAAGAGAAGAAAAAGGAGACGTGGAACTGAAATCAGTTCTTTAACCTCTCCGTTACTGAGCATCACTTTAGAGGATTTTTGCCTCTCTGTGGAAAATAAGAGCTAATATTGAGTAATTGCCTTTCAGTACATAATTTCACTTTAATTACTGAGAAGCAGGGTATGAGGGAGGCAAATAATTAGGAACAAAGAAAGAGCATGTAATAAAAATCTTACCTAAAAAAATACTGGTTCCTTTACTGTTAAAATTTGAAGACTTTTTAACCAATCCAAACCCCACCCACTGTTGGCAGTATGTTTTTAAGTGAAATTAAATCCATTATGTCAGAATTAGCCAATGGGAAGCTGCATATCTGTGAATGTGAATGAGGGCAAAACACAATCTATTAAGAGTCAACTGAGTGACAGTCCCAGATTAAACTGATTGACTTGGTCTAAGTACTGCTGGGGAGAAATGGGGAAACACTAAAGATGGGAAGGACCATCAGGTGGGCTTCTTGCAGGTACCACTGAGAAAGAGCATTGGTACATACTACATTTGAATTCCCTCTAGGAATAATTAGGTATTCTGCACTGAACACTGAGTGCATTAGTTACAATTAAGGCTAAATAAAATATTTAGGTAGAACCATAGACTTTTTTCCTGTGTAATATTACCAGATGTCTATGAGTAGCTAAAATGTGACAGCAAGACCATGAATTGCACAGAAGACATCATAAATGTGAACATTCCCTTTTGCCCCACTGGTGATGAGCTGGTCCAAGTGGCTCACGCATCCAAGGATAGGTTAGGAAACATTTGGTCTTTGTTGCATGTTACAGGCCAATTCTGAACTGTTTTGAAAGTGTAGTGCTGTGTGATCCGGGAGAGGAAGCTGTCCTTGAAAGGCAGCTTTCCCATAAGGGAGAAGCAGTTACATTTTGATGCTTCCTTTTCATGCGTTAACTTCAGTGGCCAAGGGGAGGTGCGTTACACTTTAGCTTGTGTCACTCAGAGCATCACTTTCTGCTGGCAAACAAAAATTGTTTGACAGCCCCCTGTGCTACCAAGTATATTATCAGAGGCATCTGAAATAGCTACTCATTTGCTTTCTCCTCTTCCCTCTCACCCCGTTAATGCTTGTTTCACATTGTTGAAGGTCTTACTTTGTTTTGCTTCCTGATTTTCCTAGTGTAAACTCCCTGATTTAAACTCTTCGGTACTCCAAGGTTTCTTCAGTGTTCATAGTCAGTGTAGAGGCAGGGTTAGCAGAAGGTTTAGCACATGTAGCTGCTATCTCAGGAGTCCAGCAATCAGCATGCTCCCTCTTCCCCCAGCTGCTGGGATCTAAGGGTGCTTCTGGAAATGCTCCCCAGAGCCACTGAGGTGTCACAACTTGGATTAGGTATTTATTGTCTCTATTCAAGTTAAATGGTAGGTAACAGGTATGTGAATTAGTGAGTCTGGGTACAGGGTGTCTATCCAAAAGCCACCTGATATTTGTGATTATCACGTTACACCCATACCATGAAATATAGGCTTGGGGCAGGGAAATTGGCCTGTGGATTGAAACCCCAACCTGGCTTGTTCCTGTGCTGCAGTTTACTTAGTGGTGAACTGAAGTAGTGTTTTGTGGGGCTACGTGGTAATTCAGACGATGAAAATTATCCAAGTTAAACCAAGGCTTGTGGGTGCAGAACGTATACTGATAGGATTATTTACTGATCTGCCTGGCAGTTGAGGTTTACAGTTATCCAGATGTAGCTGGGATGACTGTGAACAGCTGGGTTGGGTCAGGGTGAGGAGATGCTCAGCAGAGTCTTCTTCTGCTTTCACCACCAAAATCAGGGTCTGGAGGAAGAACACCCTATCATTAAAGTGTGTTATACATCTGATGTCCTTTGATGGTGCTGATGGTCTTTTCTTCCCTCCTGTATCACCCATTACTGTTAATGGGATTTAGGACTACACATCAAAAGAAGGCTAGTAACAGTAATGTTGATTTTGTAATGCATAAGTATACATTTGCATGATAGATGGGTGCCTGATGTCTCCTGGAGAACTGTTTTGCTCAATAGAGTTGGCTCTCAAAAGCTTTTGTGGGGAGCTGTGTTATTTTGTCATCTGCTTTTGTTTGATTTTGGGGTTTAAACAAGAACAAAATACAATCAAGTTCATTATAAACATGTAGTTAAATAAATAAAACATAGTTAAAATCTATTAAGGGCAAGCTAGGAAATCACTAACCACATGTGTCATTTATTGTATTAAGTATTAGTTTCAATCACATTTCTCCTTGAAAAACGATCTCAAGGAAACAGGATATAAGGTCACCTTGGTTTTGGTTACTCAGACTCTGAACTGGAATCTACAGAACCAGGCTATGAAAGCATACACCATACAGAGGTTTCCAGCACACTAGCTTCAGGAGACAGCCAGGTATGCCATGAATACAGCACCTCTGCTTTGGTACCAAAACAACTTGAAGTGAAAAACAATTATTCCAACACTTCACAAGATGAAAAAGGAAAACCATAGTAATTTTAAAAACTGAAAAAAAAAAAAAGGTTAAAAATAATATAAAAAGCTAGAAATGGGACACAGGTCAGAAATACAGTGTGGGGAAGGACGCTTGAATTTACTCACTGGCTCTCTTTCCTTCTTTCGAGACATCTCGCAGCATCCTGTAGCTGTTAAACATTAGCTAATCAAACCGTTATTAGTTAGCACAGTATTTCCTGACCCTTCTCAGTTTGTTTTCAGCTGTGCAGACCTCACTTTGCATTTTTCGGTCTGGCAGCTTCGAGCCATTGAAGTGTGGAGTCAGCAGAGCCCTCTGGAATTACCTCTGTTACAGTTTGAAGAAAATGAAATTATCTCTAAGATGTAAACAGCTTCTAATTAAACTCTGAAGCCGTTTCTGTTTCCCAACCAGCCTGAGCTCTGCACAAAGACAGGCTCCTTTGTTGCCTTTCCCTTTTTTTAATAAAGTTGATATACTGATGTAATAAATTACTTGTGACAAAGCAAGGGCTGGTGTGCCAGCAGTGCAACCGCTGCTTAAAAACCTTAAGCAACATATCCCTATGCCCTAGTAATTTAGCACATTGCATTCTGGTCCTTCCTTTCGTAGGAAACAGCCTTGAGATTGCAGAATAGATTTATGTCAGTCTTTCCCTCCACTCCAAGTAGCCCCACGTCTGCAGTGCATTTGGCATTCCTTGCTGTTAATAATTTCCATACATTGCAGATAGATTTAATTGTTGTGGTAAATGAGATCTGCGTTGAAGAATTAGTGGTGTTGGTTGAAATACGTTGCACGTTTCCCCAGCCTTTTGCAGGAGTGGGTCACTGTTAACAATTAGCACAGAGAGTACAGGGCAGGCCTTTAAAAGAATAGGTATTGCTTTTTGGTTGAATTTAGTCTTTCACATTTCAGTAGATGCGCTGTTAGAAGTGCAAATATTTGGCTTTTCTGGTGGATTCCAGAGGAGAAGCCATACGGATTTACAGTATGCATTTTCCATAAGTGAAGCTGACAAGGAGAGAGGTTACTTCTCAAATGAAAACACATTTTATTTTGGGTGTGATTATTTATAGCAGATACTTAAGGACATGTCGTGGTTTCTACTATGTGATGTATCCAGAATGGGTACAGTTTTACTGACTGGGGTGCTGGTACCTGAGAGCTCAGCTGCGTTTTGTCTTGTTGGTATAATATCCACAGAAAATACAGCTCTGTAAGGGGCATTTTTCTCCTGCACTACTGCTGTTGCCATGACCCATGAGAACAAATCATATAAGGACGTTTCCCTCTATCTTAGCTTTCTGTTTCATCAAAAAACCTTTTCAACCTGCAGGGGTAAATCTGTAGTGCAGTGCATGGAGAATTAAGCACACAATGTCCAGTTTTAATTACTGTTAATGAATTCCAAATTCGGAGAGTATAAATGGAAACATACCTTAAAGGGCATATCCTTACAGTCACATGAACGCTCCTTTTTGAACATGTGTTGTATGGCCTGAAGCACTTTAAGGAATTGATGTTGACTTGGAAGGCTGAATCACTGTAATTAAATGATGCCTACAGCTGCATTTGCCACAGTTGTCATGGGAATCACAGTCTTTTGTGCCTGGGATAGATGCGCAAAATGTTTAAAATTCAGAGAGGGAAGATGTCCATTTTACCCCAACAATTGCTTCCTGCAAAGTCATTCTTTTTCTCTTCTAATGTCAAAGCATATTACAAAGTCCCAGACACATTTATTGTGGGATTCTCATGGCAGAATGCAGGTAGGCTCCATAACAGCATTTAAAACTGAATGGCACAGCTCCAGTGGTGAGATTAAGGTAAGCAACTGCCTATTTTACTGTAAAGGCACTGAAAATAAGAGGTGAAATAACTTTGGTGTCCTAGGGAGCCTTTCTGGCTGCTTCTAACATAGCATGGAAGTTGCATTTGTCTTTGTCAGTAGTATTCTCCTGGCAGGTGACCAACACTACATGTGAAACCCAGGCTACCTCCAAGTTGGTAGGAAAGCTCCTATGGACTTCAATAAGGTCAGGATTTCATCAGGATACCTATGGATTCCTTTATGTTTCTCAGAAGCCTTTCACTCCTGTGAATGAAAAAGGGAAGCTAGAAAGTGATTCATTGTCATTTTTATGCTTATGAATGTTGTTTGAAAGAATTCTACTTTCATTTGTCTGAGGTGATGTAGGTGATACGGGATAAACTCTTTTTTTCCCAGTGCTTATCTTGTAGCAGAAGAAGGGAAGGTGGAAATGCTGCGGGGGGGAAATGCAGTCTGATTTCTGGCACTGTTCTGCCTCATTTATCTTTCCTTTGGATCTTCTAAAGAAGAAAATAAAAACTGAGCCATGCTGCTTGCAAGTTAGATACTCCTGTCTCAAAGCCCTGATTTATGAGGAGACCAGGTAGCACAGATGTTGAGTGAAATCAGCGCAAGCCTGTGCCCCAGGAGTATGTTATTTCCAGGTTTGCAGGGCTCAGATGTTTTTCTCTAGCACCCACATTTCACTGACTGCTGTTTCCATACCTTTCATTCTCTTATGGCTTGTCTCACTGCTTTCCCCAATGGGCAACTTCTTCACAAGCTTTGGCCAGAGGGCCAAATCTCTTCTCCCTGGCCTGGGCTCTTCCCAGTGGGGTTTAGTCCTCCTTAGAGTCCTCTTCCCTTAACTTGCTGTTGTTTGATCTGCTCACCTGATGTTCAGGCTCATCCATCTGCTGAGGCCAAGTACCCACAGCATAACAGGTCTTTTAAATCAAGCTGGTCACACTGATCGCACTGCCTGGGAGGAATAACTGTGTATGCGTCTTCCGTTCTTTAGGGTGCAGTATAACATGAGTTGTGTTTAGGATTATACACAGGCAAGACAGCAGTTTGAAGGGGGAAATGTCCATAAATAAATAGCATGGGTTGATTTTTCTGTGCTACAATTTGGGTTTGATATTCCCTTTTGTTTGGTCTGCTTCTGTTTCTGAGAACTTATTTTGCTTTGTCCCTCACCCAAACACACTTTCCATAAAATGATCCTCTCAAAACTGACTTCCCAGATTATTTTTCTCCCAATCTGCTTCTGTTCATGGTTTTTCAAGGGAGAAAATCAGAATACAACTGCCTAAGCTGATTGTAAAATCATGTTGGGAACCAAATGAAGTGTCATCATGATGTAGCGCTGCCCAAGTATTTCAAGCCAGGTCAAAAAGTGCCTTTTATCTAAGCAGAAATCAGAAGGAAGCTGATCTTCAGCAAGGTATTTTGAACAAGAAGATGGACCATTCCTCCTTATTTGTTTGGGAGTGCTGAGGGCGTTGTGTTTTGTGTGACAAATTTAAACACAGGCCGTTCTGGTTGTGCTTCTTATCCACAGTTTCCTTCATTGCTGGCAGGCACTGTGCGCCTGCTGCCCTGCTTTTCTTTAGTCTGGGACCAAACCTGACCTGGCCTTTTCATCCCTCCCTCTGCTATGTGGTGCTTTTTCACTTTTACTGTAGTCAGCATTGGATTAACCTCAAATTCTAAGTAGTAGATTGTGAAACTTGAACTCTCAGCAATCCAGCAAATTTTTATTAATGAGGTAGTGGTCTAAAAGGAAACAGAGCAAAAGATGAGCCAGAGGCAAATTCAAACTGATTATAGCTACTTCCCTTGGCTGTCTGGTTTCCAACAGGAAGAACAGTTGTCTGAGTTCAATTCCCATAGAGCTTTTGCAATGCAGATAGCTCCAGCATAGAGTCAGAATACTGTCAGCATTGATAAATTGGTTCAGTATCGCTTCACCCCCAGAACGCAGAAAAGAAAGTCACAAAAGGCCTCTCAACAAGCAAAAACTTCTCTGGCTGTACATTTGTCAAAGTAGAAGTAACTGCTAATAATGTTTTATTTGGCAATTTTGTGACTGCAGAAACATCAAGCCATGACCGTGGATACTGTATAAAGCCATTAAGTGTTGTTCCTTTGCAGAAAGCATTTTCCTTCCCTCAAGTCCCACATTCATTATTATAAATCTGCCGTTTTGAATACTTCAGGTAGTTAAATCTTCACCTTCAGTGTAATAGGAGAGGTCAAATCTCAGCCTGGGCTATGACAATCCGATCTAGACACCTGAAGCCAGATTACTTGAATGCATTCTGGGAGTCTGCAGCACCCCAGGGCGATATTAAAATGAACCTAAAGCATTTGTGTGTGAAGCGTAATCATTTACTTGGAAAGATTTTCTTTTCAATAATCCTGGAAATTTCATTGTAGCACAACAAGCCATTGCCACTGCACATCAATTAAATTAACCACTAGGGTGATATATCCACAGTTATTTATTGGATGTGTAAAATCTGCCACGTAGTGAACATGGCAAAAGCTGGAGGAGAAATCTAGGCTTGTTTTTAAATCACTGACCACGAACTCAGACAGCAAGAGCTTTGATGTCACATAGAACTACATGGCCCAATTCCGTGCTCTACTTTATTGATGCTCTAGGGATTACAACTATAAAAAAGGAGCAAGAGAGTGAAAAATAGGCTAGAAAATGAGTTGTCGGGCATCTACTGCCTTTGGAAGCAAACTTCCTATTTCAATACTTTACATATATATATGTATATATGTAACCACTCTAAATCCTTCTAATACTGCAGAAAAAGGTGTGCCACATCAGTTCTGGGACTGATGTCTTGTACAAAGCTCTATTATGTGCTGCTTACAAGCCTCCACATCTTCCAGGAAGGTTCCAAAGGAACCTTCAGTTTACCCCGTCCTCCCAGTTGTCCTGGATGTTTGCCATTTCCAAAAGCTTGGGGTGGGAGACAACCTGCATGTTACCTTTAGTGTCTCCCTTTATTGTGCTTGTGGGATCTGCTTTAAAATTGCATTTGTGTCTTTCCCCCTCAAAATGCTTATAAAGGAAGACATTGTTTCAATAAGACATTAAAAAGCCTTTCCATATTATGGCACTTGTCTGATTTTAAACAATTGCTATTGAAACATGAGGTGTATGAAGTAATGTGTAATGACAGAACTTGATACACAAAGGAGGCTGTAGTATTTGAACACCTATTTCAATATCAAAGGAAACTGGGTTTTACCTCCTGCTTAATACCTAATTCTGTGAGGTTCTTTATGCTTACTAATTCATTGACATAAATGCTGTACAGAATAGCTAAAGTGTCAAAAAATGTCATCATAACAAATTCAGTTTTATTCTAGGCTCACATGGTTTAGGAGACTATAAGAAGTTGTTCTCAGGAGATGGAGAGCAGTCATAATGTCTAGAAGGTTAAATCCAAGAGGGATGCTTTTTAGTGGGAAAGAATTATGTCAATTAGATCAGGTGTTAGAGGAGGCTGGAGAATTGTCATAGCTCCTTGAATTCAACACCTCACTGGGCCTAGAAACATTCATGTCGCTTGAGCTTCCCCCTTCTGGAGGTTTATTCTTGTGTTACTCTCTTTACTGCTGACTTTTTTCCATTGAAAAATCACTTATACCTGAATTAACAAAAGCAGCCCTACCTCTATTTTTTAAGTTACAAACCCCCTATTTTTAGGGTCCTGTGTAGAAGACCTGGCGTATGCAACAGAAACCTACATACACATTTGCGCACAAGTCATTCTGTAGAGTCTGATCAAAAGGGAGCTCAAACTCACATCTTCTGCCTCAAGTAGAAGGTTCTGATTTGCTTTCTTTGTCTCCAGTTGTGAGCCAGTATGTAGCCAAAAATCAAGAATTATGGGGACTAAGGAGAGTAAGTATTGCTATGTGTGAATCTCTGAGGGTCCTAGGGTCAAGACAGACACAAATAGATGCTGTGATGTTCAGTTCAGACAAGGTGTCATGGAATGTGTTGGAAATTCAGGCACTTGAGTAGTGGAATTACTGACTCAGAGGCCTGGGACTCAGCACCCCTCTTGTCTTTGAGTACCTTCATGTCCTAAAAAGCAGTTTATGCCTTAGTTATTTCCAGATATAGCCTTTCAGGCTTGGTTTTTCATGCATTCCAGGAAAAGCCCATTCCCAGTTTTCTGCACCTTTGGAAATGAGGTAGTCAACAATTGTTTCAATAAGTATGCTCCAGAAAAACAAAATGCCCTTTTAAAATTAATATAATCTCCAATTATCATATTACCCCAGGGAAGAGGGCCTGGTGGTACCTAATAGAGCTCTTTGGGGCTGTTGTGCATTTTAATTGAGTGAATAATTGTAGAACACTTCAGGGCCTTTTGGTAAAAAGCTCTGTATAAACATTACCATAATGCTGAATAATCAGGTTGCAACATGAACTGGAATAAATGAACCCTATAAATAGATATATAATTTATACATACATATAATGTATGTGTGTATATGTACCAACGTTTTAGAGAGAGCAGGCAGTTACTTTATAAAAGTCCTACAGTTCTTGAAGAAGAAAAAAAACACTGAGATTGGATAGTGATAATCATAATAACAAAAATGTTAGTTTTCAAGATATTGTGAACTTGCAGTTTATCCTGTTCAATGCATAGAGAATTGCCAGAAGCATTGATGGTGTTACAGCTTCACTGAAGCCTCTTGAAAAACAGCAAAATATGTTAGTTTATGATGGAGGAACAAGGAGGAGATAGGTCCAAGGTACTAAACATTTAGGTTGCTGAGGATGTAGGTAGACATGGTTTGGTGGAACTAAGGGAGTTTCTCTTCAGATGGCTTTCCCAAGGTATAGCTCCAACACAGTGGTAGGGTTTGGAATAGAGCAAAGACCTCCTGTCAGTGTGCCTCCAGGCATTTTCCAGATGGAGCAATGGGAAAGACAGTGGTGGCAATCATGGCACACCAGCCTCGGTGGTGGTATTGGTGCTAGGTCTGTAGCTGATCTCCTGTATTACCTTGCATGAATCAGTAGCCACTCTTTCCACTGGATGCTTTCGCTGTCTGATCTCTTAACACTATAATTTTCTGGGGCAGTGACTGTTTCTGTGCTTGTGCTTTCTTGTTATTCAGCCCAATAGGAAGGGGAGTGCCTCTGGAATGGAAATGATGGAGATGGACTTTCATAATTGGCGCAAAAAAAAAAAAGCCTATGCTGGGTAACTCGGTGCTATCACAAAGAATTCTCTGTTCTGAAAAGGGACTTGACACGGTGCTGATGCCACTTCACTTAGTTAATGAAAGGAGCCATCTAATACAGGCTAAATGCAAAACTGCAGAAAGGAAACTGGCATTTGAATGGCTTGAGTGCTTGAAATATAAATGAATGGGACAAGACCAGACTTCTCTTTCTAAAAGAATCAATTACCAGGCATCCTCTTACTACTGTGAAGGTCTCATTTGCAGGAGCAGACAAAGCTATTTTTGCTGGGAACTGGGATATGAAGTGCTTGAGATTAAGCACATCTTTTATGCACTAAGGAGACACTGAGGAATGCTGTGGATTCAAGAGGGGTAGAAAGAATCTGAAATTGTTTTTCCTTGCTGTAAACCCACTGAAGAGACTGATGGAGTGCTGGGCACAATTTGAGTTCTGTAGAGTTGTACCCGCAGCCAGAATGGTTTGACAACATGATCCATTTTGTATTAAATCTATAGATTCAAACAGCGTAGAAAACGTGTTGGCTACTCAGCATCCTACAAGAGGAATTAGGTTGGACTGAAGTTTCTCTTCCCAACTGCCTAAAAATAATGGCATGTAGCAATTGCTAGTGAATGTTTTTACCTCTGGAATGTTCTTCCATGGCCTACATGAGCTGGTGGCTGAGGGTTTTTCCAGTAGGATAAGTGCCTGAGCTACTACAGAAAGCACAAATATTCCTGTTTACCATGTTACTGAAATGTTGGAGATGGGTCAAAGCTGACTTTACTGTAGAGACCCCATTACCTTTTCCCACCCAAAGGTAGTTCTTCTAGATGAGGTCTGAAGCCTCTTAACAGAGTAATGCGAGAAAGCTTCCTGTATTTGTTTAGAGGATGTTTCCTTCACATGACCATTGCTTTATCATTTTGCACAAGCTCCAGATTCATTTAAACATTGTGCCTAATGCTGCTGACATCTGATACCTAAAGCTTCCCTTCCCATCTGCCAAGGATGTCATGCTTCTGATGAAACAGCTTTAAAATTGCAAAGACAGACAAAATGTAACCCAAAATCAAAATGATCAAATGCATTGTTATATGGGATTATTCTTTGTCAAAAAAGATGAAGAATGGTTGTGTGCCAGAATGTCACAGTATTAAACCTCAGTTATGCTTCCAATGAAATACTAACTGGAATCAACTGAAGTGGGATCTTCTCTTGCATGGTGTTGTTACTCTTCAGTTGCTCTGTTTCCACTAGTTGTGTTCATTTCTGGTTTTATTTGGGGCTTGCTTAGTAAAGAAAGAGCATTTTCAGAAAATGCCATCGAATAACATGTGCTTCACTGATGTCAGCTAAGGAAATCAGCGTCAGGAGCAGGAAGAGCCAGAAGATGAATGGATTTCTTAGTTCAAAATAGGAAACAGCTTGAAGTTCCTCTGGGGGGGGGGGGGGGAACAGAAAACCTCATTCATTAACAATGGCATTATTTCACCTCTGGTACAGAGTAAGGAGTCTGTTCTGCCAGTAAGGGACAGACACATCTCACATTCATGCAAACGACCCTGAGCATTCATGGATACAAAGGAACACCCTAAAATATTGACAGTTTTGACTGGTGAGCTATTCTTATGATCCGTGCATGGCTGAGACATATGGCACAGGAACAAACACATTATGTGTGCTCCTGAATTGATTTCAGTCTGTGTATGGCATGTACGTCTCCCTGTCTCATCTCAGTGGATATCAAAGTAAATCTGTGTCACAGGAGTGAAGGGTCTTGCCTGGATGATGCAGTATTCATTTATTCATACTTTGATATGAGGATCATGTCTGATCAAGCAGTCACCTACTTTGTGCAGGGTTTATCAGTCAGATATCTCCGGGTTTCTTGCTTTTTCCCGGTGCTTGACAGCAGTGAGCATCCATCCACTTGCTCACAGTCACGTACACAAAATTCGGTGGTTGGGTTTTTTCCAACCTGACTAAGAGCAGGACAACAGTTTGTGGTGTCCACTTAAGAACATCTCCAATTACTCAATATAAAATGGTCAGTAGGAGGTTTCCTAAGTGCCTTTGTTCTCTGTTCCATTACTCCAAGTACCTCCCCTGTTTTCCCCTGGGGCCCAGAGCTGCAGTTAGCAGCCTGACTCCTATACCTCATGCCATTCTGAAATTTCTTTATTTATCTTAGACTCTCTCATTTTGCCTAAACATTGATATTTTCCAGAAATCAGTTTTTAAGTGGGAATGCCTATTAACTTTCTGAGGTCATATGTCAGTGAATCACAGAACTGTTTAGTTTAACTAGACAAGCCCTACAGTGATACATGAAAATTATTCTTTTCAGAGTCATGTTTATGTTCTTTTCCAATGAGCTGGCTGCTTTATTCCAAAGTAATCTGTAAGAGGTAATTTTGAATAGGCACAAAATAAGTCCCTTTCTGTAAGTTATCCATAACCTTTCTAGAAGATCCTAATTAACCCCCTTATGTCAGCACAGGAAGCTCTATTGCATTTGTGATTGTCAAACATTTCTTTTTCTTTAATAGAAGCGATCCCTTTCTGATACCTACAGGCATCATCATTCACAAAGCAAGCTTTTCATTTCACGATATTAAAAACAACAGTAGATTAATCGAAGTCTGAAGTTCAGCAGTGCAGGCCTTCCATCTATTGTCTTGCTTGTCCATAAAGATTATGCCCTAATAACACAGGAGTGATGCAAAGCATTCAGTGAATAAAGTCCAGTCATTATCAGGTTGGCTCCCTGTGCTGCTATAATGTTGAATTACTGCTGGACCATGGAGAGGCAGTGACCAAGGTACTGAGATTTAGGGGAGAATGCTGTTTTACGATCTGTATCACTTGGTTGCGATGCAGATTCATCATAACCATGTGCACATTCTGGTGCAGAGAGGGTTTAGGACATGAGACTGATGGCCAGATCCAGGTCACTTTATGTCATATAAGGAGTCAGTCTGAAAACATCCACTAGTAAAAATGGAATTAAGTCCTCCAACAAGGCCAGGTTGGACACAGGGGCTTGGAGCAAGCTGCTCTAAGTGGAAGGTGTCCCTGTCCGTGACAGGGGTTTGGAACTGGATGAGCTTTAAGGTCCCTTCCAACCCAAACTACTTCGGGATTCTGTGAACGGAAAACCACAGATTATCTGGTGATATTCGTATTATATCAGATCATTTTGCTAACACTGCCCATGTGTTTTGCAAAAGAAACCAAAGCCATTCTGTGCCTGCAGAGTAGGGCCAAATCCTGCTCTCAAAATATGAATTTAAAAATGGGCATTTTCATTTGTGTCTTTACAGTCATCCTGATTTAAAATAAGAACTGTATTTGCTTCAGTCATGTAGTTCCCAAGCTCGACTTTGATGAATTGCAGAAGCAGGCTCTTATCAAGTAACATGGTGGTTTTTCTCTTCTGTTTTTTCCTGAAAAGAGCAGGGACTTTGCTGTACTGCAGAGCAAGATGAATTAATTTGCCACTTGAGGCTGAATTTTCCAAGAAGGATTAGAATGTTCTACAGTCCTGCAAATGCAGGCGTCCTCCTTGCAAGCCCAGAATTTCTTTAGGCTCATGATCAAAATTAGCGTTACAGCTACTTATGCAAAAGAGGGAGAAGGAATGCCAAATGTGAACACTTCCAATCCTTAACAGCAGCTACAAATTTAAGTGAAAAAGATGGAAATTCCCTTACTCATAGTTAGAAATTATTATAAAGGTCTTTGGCTCAATTTTACAGCAAAATGTTATACCTCCATCCTATGTCGAAGGGTTAAAAAAATCAACGCAAACTTCTTGTTACTGCACAGATGGGCTAAAAGGTCACCAGTGTGACAGGAGAGAGATGTTTTCATCTGATAATACTCCCTTTGTTTTTATCTTTGTGTGCTTTTCTTCTAGCTATCCATTTCCCATGGTATTCAGTAGCTGCAGTAGAAAGGACCTGGAGAACAGCCTGGAAAAAGGAGTGGGAATGTGTCTGTTTAACTTGCCTGAAGTCAAGGAGTCCTTTGGTGGACAGAAGTGTGGGAATGGCTATGTGGAAGATGGAGAGGAGTGCGACTGCGGGGAGCCTGATGTAAGACACCACCTGCGAATTGCTGCTCACCTCCTGTCTGCAGGTTTTTAACAGTAAAGAATTGGTTTGGCATGTTTAGCACTATTTAGTGTGAAACAAAACTCTCCCTTTTCTGCTTCTGTCTTATCAGCTTAAACCTCAAAGTCCTCAGAAATGCAGGGATTTTCTGCTTGGCTTGCATTTGAGTTGCTCAAGTTCAGGCAGGGCTTTAGTTAATAATGTGCTTGATTCTCCACTGAAGAACAAACTCTCATGGCTTCTCTAACAGACTATCCATTGCTAACTGTCATGTTACTGCCAACAGAAATTCTTCTAAGTAATAGCTAAGAAGCAAAACTCAAGAGAAATTTCATAGAATCATAGAATCCTGGAGCGGTTTGGGTTGGAAAGGGCCTTAAAGCTCATCCAGTTCCAACCCCTGCCACAGACACGGACACCTTCCACTAGAGCAGCTTGCTCCAAGCCCCATCCAAGATATAGGAGGAAGGTTTGTTTCCATATGTGAGAAGCCACTCTTATATTAATATTAATACTTATATACAACTTACTGTTAGCTAAGTATATATTTCCTTACAGACAGCTTCAGTTTTTAGGTCCAAGACTTTTCCCTCCTTTGCTATGAGGTTTTTCTTTGTTGTTAGCCAATAACTTTACTAACAGAAATAGTATTTACCACCTCCCCAAAAGGTTGCTACTACTTCAAAGATTGTTCCATTTAGTTTAGTGAATGTGTCAGAACACCACTCAGATCAGGAGGTGATAGGAAAACCTGGAGGGGGGGGGTCAAATAATATCTGAGCTGACATCCTTATCCCTTTGGCATCCCATGCTTATTGGTTATGTTGAACTCTCAGATGACCTGAATTAAATATATCAGTAGATGAGGATTTGCTTCCTGTGATAAATATGGTTCTGCAGACAAAATAGATCAGGGCAGTTAAAACAGCGAGATCTTGCTGTATCCTTATTATGCAGTGTATTGGATTTACACAAGCCATAAGGATTTCCTGACAGTTCACTCATTCTTCAGGGTAACAAGGTTGGAGGAAGCAGGCTTATCTTGTTTAAAGTCAATAGAGTGCAAGTAGCTTGCAAATGTCTTTCTAACCCAGTTATCGTTCTCTTTTTCATTTTTGAATGCTAGTAATACCTTTTCAAGTCAAAGGCACTTAACATCAGCAAGTACTGACTTGTTTTGCCTCTTCTTTCTGTGTTGTTTGGTTTTCTTTACTTATATTGGGAAACTGCAGCTTGGGCCCAATTAAAATTAATATGGAATTTACTGCAATATTCTGAGTGGTACCAGAAACCCCATAAGGTTTGTTAATAATTCAGTGCCCAGTCATTTATACCAGCTGAGTTTTGTCAGTAGTGTTGCAGTATTTGATGGTGTAGAAAGCTGTACAGTAAGGCATGCTAGCGGTATTTTATCGGTGATCAGAATTAAATACCTTGTATCAGAACAGAAGAATTGACAATATTTTCTCCTCAAAAATGGTATCAAATCTCATGGTGTGACTGGGATGAGAATATGACATGCAGGGAAGGAAGACAGGGATGGAAGGGTCAATAAATGAATCTCTGGCTCCATGGTACAGTCAAGGGAGCTTTGCTGCTTATTTAAATGGAGGAGATCTCTGCATGTGAACTTTCCTCTCTTGATGATATTTAATTTGAAGTCATCATCCAGGTGGGGATAAAACACTGGACAGGCAGAGCTGAAGAGAATAGAAAAGAGGGCAGAAGTGAGATGTTCAGATGTGGCTATGTGCAACTCATTAGTAACATCAGTGAGGGCTGTCATGGTAGAGGGACCAGAAACAAAGCCAGGCTATGGAAAAACAAAACTAGGATGCTGAGCAGAGCCATAAAGGATGTGACAGTTTGCAGGGCTGTCTTCAGAGCCAGAAACAGCAAGAGGACAGATGTCTGTGGTCTTGTGGAGCGAGACCATGGCAAGTTGAAGAGAACATCTTCTGAGAGTAGGAGGAGGTAAAGGCCAGGTTAGACATGGCTTGGAGCAACCTGGTCTAGTGGAAGGTGTCCCTGCCCATGGCAGGGGGTTGGAACTGGATGAGCTTTGGGGTCCCTTCCAACCCAAACCATTCTAGGATTCTGTGAACTATCAGTCTGAATATGTAGATCTAGGTGGTATATAGGGGTATTTCTCCTTTAAGTAAAATGTTAGCCTTGCGTTGAGGTCTGTGCTCCTTATCAGTAGGACAGCAATGGATTTATGAGGGTGGAGGGTCATGACTGTAGCACACATCCCACCCTTCAGGGGACTTGGGAAGTGCTAATGCAATAGGGTCTGTGTGAACACCTATGTCCAGACTATGGTCTCATATTCATCAACCACTGGCTGTCATCTTGAGTATAATGATGGTGGCAGGCCTACCACCAGACCAAAAGTGTAAGACCCAACCCAGGATGATATTATTGATTAAGATCCAACTTAATTTTAGATCATATTACCAAAAAACATCCGATGTGCTACAGTGTCTGTGAAAGGAGGGTTAATGGAAAGATAGAAGAAAGAGAAGAAAATAATTCCTTGGTCCTTGAGAAGTAAGAGGTGACAGATGTGGCTAATCTTATAACGGGCTGCAAGGGGGACCAGAAAAGTACAAATTGGTAAATCAGAAGTCAGGCAAATTACTTCCAAATGTAATTAAGAGCTAGTGCCTGAACAGCTGTGACATGCCAGCGATGAGTCAATACAGTTTTTGTGCCAGGAAATCTTGTCTTATGAACCTAGCACAGTGCTCTGAAGGACTTAACAAGTGGATGGATAGGACTGACACTGTTAGCGCAGCCTGTTAGGAGTTCAGGGAGGCTTTAGACCAAAGCCTCTTTAGGAGACTCAGCAGCTGTAGGATGAGAGAATATTGCACGGGCAAAAAATGGGCTAAAAGATAGGAAATACAATTGGGTATAAGGCATCCATTTCATGCAGTGGAAGATTTGCTGTGATGTATCCATGAGATGTGTCGTGGGGACTACACAATTCAGCATATTCATAAACAGCCTGGGAAGAATAGTCTTGAATTTGCTGATGATGTTAGTTAGGATGGTAGAGACAAGAGCTGGCTGTGAAGAGCAGAACCTTCTGAGGCAGCTGGACTGGGCATTAAGATGACAAATGGGATTCAGCGTGGGGGGATGCGCATTCCAAACATCACATATAAGATGATGGACTCCGAGCTGACTCTGACCGTAGAGGAACAAGACTTCATATTGCAATAAATAGTCTCATGAAAATGTCAGCTCCCTGCTCAAGAGTGGTCTAAAAGGTAAATAGGCTGTTAGGAATTACTAAGAAAGAAATAGGAAAACAAAACAAAGCACCAGTAGGCCTCCATAAATCTGCGCCACGCTGAGTCTGAAACTGCGTGTGCAGCTTTTTCCTACCCCTCCCTGATCTCAGGAAGGATAAAGCAGAATGAAAAAGGCTGAAAAAGAAGCAATAAGGTGGTTGAAAGTTTTGGAAGGGCTCTGGGTGGAAAAGGAAGAAAATGAAGGAAAACACAATAGAAGCTGATAAAATCGTGAGTGAAATGGAAAGAGTGAGAAAGGAGAGATTGTCTCCAACAAGAACTGTGCACGTGAAGGTAGAAGAGGCAGGTTTCAAACAAGCAGCAGGATCTGCTCCCCAGAGTGTGTTCCAGTTCCTTTCCATTGAATGTTGCAGTTGCTAAAAGTGCCTGTGGAGCCAAGGAAAGCCAGACTAGGAAGGTATCATGTATGTGTGTTCACATTCGTGTTCTTCAGCATCTTCTGCTGGCTGGTCTCGGGGACACAAGGCTAGAAGGGCTATAGGCTGACCCAATGTGGTCTGTCTTGTGTTCTTAGAAAAGAGGGGGTGAAAACAAGTTGTATATGGTATCGTGTAGGTGATGCCAGTATTGTCAGTGTGTTAGTATGTTTGAGGTGCTGTAATGAGCCCAGGAGAACTACACTAAGAAACCCACTCCCATTATTGCTTTGGTTATCAATAATAACTAATAGTACAACACAGCAGTACTTTCGGGTAGCAGCCTCCAGCCTGCAAAAGCCTTCTGAGCTTTTCGTTTGCTTTCCTGTTTATATTAAAACCATTCCTGACAATTTAATAGCCCAGGCACAAAAACCTTTTACCAAGCTCATTCCCTACAATGGGTAATAAGTGAGTGAGCTATTGGAAATTTCAGAGGCTGCAGCAACATCATTCAAAGAGCTGTGTCTTTATCCCAGTCTGCCTGTGGAATGCCGATTGCTTTCCTTGGCTGGCTGGTGTATGGCTAGATGATGGGGTATGGAGGCTGACTGTGTCAGAAGTACATTAGTTGGACTGACATTGCTTTCCTCCACTCTCAGATTGCTATTGAGGTGAATTCATAAACTGTGCTTCTGTGCAGGGGAGCGTTGCTTCTTAAACGCAGCAGCTGCAAAGAAACACTTGCGCAGCCTGCTGCCTTCCGGCATGATTCCAAAATAGGTGCTGGAAGTTGTTCCACTGCTTCAGAGCGGCGCAGTTACCTTTGTGTATTCAGGCAGATGTTGTCTAAGAACACCGTGAAATGCTAAGAATCGGTTTGCTCTTTATTTGTGAGTGCAGTGGCAGCCTTCTCATCTAGTTGGAAAGCTCTGCAAAAGCCAATAAAGTAACAAGAGGGTGTGAACATGATTCTAACCCACTTATTTCTCCTGTGTTCCCTATATTGTTAGTGATCCCTTGTTAAGTCAAACTGACTTAACACAGCTGAAGAGCAATTCTATCTGCTGCTATTTTTGTTAGGGAGAGATGAGATTCCAGCACAGCTGAGGTAACTTGCAGCTTGTGAGCATAATCTTGGAAAAACAAATCCATTATTTTCTTACTAGCTTGTTCTACTGAGAAAAAAGTTTGCAGAAGCCCACACATGCCACCATCTAATCTGTATGTGTGAAATTGGGATGTATCAGTGAGTGAGAGTGCAATTCATACTCATTTTATTTCTCAAAGTTCTATTACTGACATACCCTGATAAGACATTACATGTCATCATCTTTCTTTGTGGCAGCTACCAGTCCCCACGCAATACAGAAGTCTGGTGAGGAACTATCACAAAACAGAGAGCTGTAGTCATGATGCTCAGTAACTGCAACACAGGTCCTGAATCCTCACTGGAGGCAATGGAATCATTCCACTGATTTTGTGGAAATAAGACACCGTACCACCGTATCAGGACTGGTATCAGCATACTTGAGTTGTTTGTGGTATTTGGGATTAGATCCATAGCTAGAATAAACCAGCCTTCCTCAATGGCTGCTCTGGTTTTACTACAATTATTGTGCTTGTTGAAGCTAAGGACAGACAAGACTGTTTGGATCAAGTTATAGACGTTCATGCATAATTCATGCCTTGCTTTTCTTGGCGGAGCTATAGGCAGCCTCTTGATTTACAGCTCATTGTGACTCAAAGTTGTCTGCTCTAAATTTATCCTCCCTCTAGGAATGTACAAACCGGTGCTGTAATGCAACTACCTGTACTTTGAAACCGGGAGCAGTGTGCGCGCATGGACTTTGCTGCGAAGACTGCCAGGTGAACCAGCGGAAACCTTTCTTATCTATACGGGGCGGGTAGAAGTCCATAATCTTCCCAACTGCAGAGCAGTAAGCAAGGATGGAGAACAATCAAATTGGTATCATTAAGCATTAAGACACTCGCGTTTCTTGTAGGCAATTAGAACACTTCTCATGTTGTAACAGTTATGGAAAGAGCAGATCGACAGACTCTTGTAATGGTGTCTGTGCTGTTTGTAGCCACTTCACCTGCTCATGCAAAACCTCTCCTTTTCCATGAACTTTTGTATGCTTTGGTTTCTTGTCATGCTTTTCATGTGCTCTGGTGAGCAGTCAGTAAATGCTGGCCACTTTTTAGGAGAAGACAACATATTAATTCTATCAAGAGCATATGTATTTTTAATGGCAGATCATCAGCTATCATGGACTCCTAACTTACTATAAAAGCTAACTTGCTGCCGGTGTTTACCTTCATGAATTCTCAGCCCATGTCTTGCATATGGGCTAATAAAGCATTCAGCATGTTTCCGCTGTGTCGGTGGCAACCATCTGCCTAAAAGCTCAGTAGCAGCAAGCTATCAAAACAGCCAGAAAATGCTTTTTAGCAAAATCAATCTTTATGTCTTTTTGCCTTTTAACCAAAGGCGCTGTGGTGATGCAGTTAAAATTCAGTGCTGCTCCCAGAGCACAGCCATCTTTTGTGCTTGTTGTTGATCAGTGAATGTTCAGATTGGCACATTCCACCATTGCCTACTGGTTGCCTTCAGCTCTGAAATAATGTAGTTATCCAGGGAAATCAGGACAGGACAGGAACAGTTACATGGACTAGTTGTATAACTGAGTTGAAGACGATCTTGATGCCCACGACAGAGTGACTTTTCCATGAGGAAATGCACCTCCATCCCAGGAAGCTGAATCCAGAGTCAAGTGGGCTGGTATCCTTGTGAGCCATAACAGAAGATGTAATGTAATGTTACGTGGTCAGCTGGCTGCCCTGGTCACTGCAGCATTGTTACAGCCACAGGCATGAAAATGTTTCTGCTCTGACTTTTCTGGCCTTTTTTTGCTATAGAGCATCCTTGGCACTACAGCCCAAAATGTTTCTGTGCCCAGGTGTTTAGGTGTGATTGAAGGAGGCATGCTGGAAACTATGGTTCCTATTTGAAAATGAACAAACCCCTGGGTTTACTTTCTAACCCAAGCCATATGAGCCATATTTGCAGCTGCAACTTCAGTTCAGCCCTCCTTCCAGACAAACCCTTCACAACACGTGTCAAATAAATGTCTTTAAAGAGCTATATAATCCTTACACTGTCCTCTGTGGTCAGTTGGTGTAAAGCCATTGGAAAAAGCTATTCATGTGGGTTATACCCATGTTCATGCATGGGTTATACTGCTGCATAGCTCTTGTTGATTGGAAGTGCAGCAGTTAAAGTTGTTCTTTGTTTTGCAGTTAAAACCAGCAGGGATTTCTTGCAGAGAGTCAAGTAATTCCTGTGACCTGCCAGAGTTCTGCACAGGAGCCAGCCCTCACTGCCCAGCTAACGTGTACCTGCATGATGGGCATGCGTGCCAAAGGGTGGATGGCTACTGCTACAACGGCATATGCCAGACCCATGAGCAGCAGTGCATCACGCTCTGGGGCCAAGGTGAGTCTGAGAACCAGGAGATCTGTTTATGAGATAGACTTGGGGACAAAAAAAACCTTGTGATTTGGAGGAGGTTTATACAGTACCAATCTGCATCTATTCTTCTCTGAAAGGGAGAACTGAATAATGAGGGGATCATTTTGAGAATCATTTTATCCTTGATTTGCAGTCCTGTTCATTTCTTGCAGCAGGAGGTGGAGAGCAACAGTAACTAGGCTCATTCCGCAGCACTGCAGCAAATGGCAAGGTGAACTTAGACCAGTCATTTAACTTTGACTTTGATATGGCCTTATGTCATCTTGCAAAATGCTGAATGGTCCTGACAGTTTGAAATCACATCCCTTTTCTGACTGGTGTGTAAGCTTCCTTCTGTGCTCTAAATTGCTCATCTGCAAAACATATATGTCTGTCTACATCCCAAAACAGACTTGAGTATTTGATATTAACATAAAATTGTTGGATCATTGTGTATATTTTATTGATTGGTGTTACCTGTAAACCTGTCTCCTGACTAGTGTATGCAGACTATGCACTGAGGAAAAAAAGGGATTTTATTCTCCATGTTAATTCACTTTCTTTTTGCAAAACTCTGATAGCATGAGGTCTTGGGTTAGCCTAAATGGATGCTATTCCAGGAAATCCTTTCAACTTTCCTGTGGCCCTCCCACTGAAATAGAATCATAGGATCATAGAATGGTTAGGGTTGGAAAGGACCTTCAGATCAGCTAGCAATACAAGTATTAATTCTGCATTTTGTTATCACATCCTGCATCACTGGGGATAAGTCCTCCTTCGTCTCACTTACCCCACTCTCAAATGGGAAAGCCACTTTTACCTCTCCTGAGGAGGAGCATTATTTAGAGAGAGATTTAATTATTTCTTTTAAACTAAGCTCCCTTAGCCTCTTCCAAGTCCGTATCTCTCTGCCTTTAACTGTGCTGAAACCCACGGATCAATATACTTACACACAGATGCTTCCCTTGGTCAAAACCCTCATCAGAAGTCTATTGAAGAATTTATGTTTTATTTAAAGAAACATTAAAACATGTCAAGAACTAATGCCACTGATGCAGATAACAGGTTAGCTTGGTCATGTGGGTTTAAGAACCTGTTAGAAGAGTTTCAGTTCAAAATCAAACTCCTCATGTGGAACGAAACATGCATCTGATACACTGCTCTGAACCCCTGTCGCATCGCAGAGGTAATATGAGCTCATATAGTCATGGACAATTATAGCCTCCAGTCAGACATACTGGGATTTCTAATCCCCTGGATACAGAGACATTTTCTCTTGTATAAAGCAAAAATCTCCTCATGAACCAGTTTCCCATGCCATGGAAAGATGCTCAGTCAGGCTGCTAATGATTTCAGATGCTGAGAAAAATTCAGCTAAAGGTCAGGGAGCTGAATTATTGCAACTCCCTTGCCAGGTCTGTTTCCTAACGCAGCAAGTCCTCCAAACCCCCTGGGCTACCCTAATTCTTTCTTGTCTTCTTTCTTGGAACTATTCAACATGGGCACTGCTGTGCGTGGAGTCTCCAGTGGTTGAAGCTACAGAGGTCTGCTTATGAGAAAGATGATTTTGTTAAGAACAGAGTTCAAAACCACTTTAGCTGCAATACCCTTATTTGTCTTGGGAATACCCAAAAATAGAGATTTTGAAAGGGAGGATGGGACATTACCAAACATGAACTGAAACGCTTAATTTTCATCATAGTTTTTGAAGCATAAATAGGAAATAATGCCAGTAAAATAAACCCTCAAACAGTGGAGCAGATAGGATTCAAGCAAAAAACAAGGCCTCTGTTCTGGATTTAAAGACTATGGATGTTAATATCTGCTGTTTGATCACACTTCATCTGGTTGGAGTATGAGTAGATGTAGGGTGGAATAGGAACAGGGCTAGTTGGGCCATGCAGTTGGAAAAATATCATGGTAGAGGTCTAAAATCTATCTTATAATCATAGGATGGTTAAGGTTGGAAAGGACCTTAAGATCATCCAGTTCCAACCCCCCTGCCATGGGCAGGGACACCTCACGCTAAACCATATCACCCAAGCCTCTGTCCAACCTGGCCTTGAACACTGCCAGGGATGGAGCATTCACAACTTCCCTGGGCAACCCATTCCAGTGCCTCACCACCCTAACAGTAAAGAATTTCTTCCTTATATCCAGTCTAAACTTCCCCTGTTTAAGCTTTAACCCATTACCCCTTGTCCTATCCTATCTTTCCAGCTTTGCTTGCAGAAGAAAGTGGGACTTGAAGTTTGAAGATGTTGTCTCTGGACTTCCTATCAAAAAGATACATTTCAACCTTTTACATATTGTTGTAATTGATTAGAATTGTTGTTAACAATGTGTGTGTGGAGTGAAGAAGTGTGGGGTTTTTGAAAAAAAAATCTATATTTAAAGAAAAACCTGATCACAATCATTTACATTAATTCCTTTTTTTCTTCTTCCCAGTTGGAGAAAGCCATGCAGAACAAAATACAATAACTCCTTTTAAAATAATATTCAGTATATTAAATTCCTTATCACGATCTTCTTTTGTATATCTTCCTTTATTCATCAGGCTGCAGATGTCCAGTAGCCCAATGATAAACATCAATCTTCATATTTTTAGATCTAGTTCAAGAGAAATGATGAGCACTGTCAGAGCTTGTTTACTTCAGGGTAAGCAATAGGAGCCTGTTTCCAGAAAGAAGTACTTGCACTTCCTGAAGGGGTTTTTTGTTACTTTCAACAGATAAATTCAAATCAAATAGGGGGATATCTTTTTGTTTTTCCCTAACTGCAATAGCATGGGTGAAAGAGGGCAGGAGCACCTGGGGACCGTCTCTGAAAATACCACAAATTCTCCTTAAAGACCACATTCATTCAGGTCTGCTCCCAGAACTCACAAGTCTCTTTCTCTCTTACCTTAATTCATATCCTTAAAGAGCAACATGCATGAATTGCTTGTGACCTTCTTTGTTTCATATTCAGAACTACCAAATTGCACTGATCTGACCTATTGATAATAGTTGGACTACAATCAACGCATGTTTATGTAATGTCTGGTACTCCATTGCCATTTTCTGGGAGCAACTAGATACACAGATAAAGTCACTTAAGAGAGAGAAATTGTTGATTACCAAAGAATAGAAGATTCTCATCTTTAGACTCATGTCGTTTTCTGCATTGAATGGAAAATGACTCCTGAGGGAAGGAAAGGAGATGTCTGTCAGTGTGTTTCCCTGTATTTTCCCAAGAAGATAAAAACCAGTGACTTTGAGGAGCCGTTAGTGGCCATTGACATAATAATTAGAACATACTTGAATCTGTTTCATAGGTATGGCCATTTGTTTAAGCAGCAATGATCTTAATTTTAATGTCAATACTTGTTACAGAGGGCTGCCACTGGGGTAAGAGCTTTGCATTTTTTTTTCCCAGGTACAACCCTATAGGCAAAATAGGTGGGCTTCCCCTCTAAGTTAGCTGAGCAAGCCATTGCTAACTGGTGTTTGCAAAAACACTGATTTACCCATGAAGATTCCAAATCAGTGAAATCAAAGTATTCTGATTATCACATATTTATGGCCAGGTCTTTTCTTTTGGAGATGTGAAAGACGTTCATATTCTCAGAGGTAGTCAGAGCTAGCATAATCCTTAAATGCAAAATATAACAGGTCAACCCCATCTCATTCTTACACGCACATAACAACAGGGATCACCTGGATGAAGAGAGAGGCCATGGGGAGCTTATGGAAAGTTTGCTTTGCACCATTAAGCGCAGTAAAATGAACAGCATGAGATGTAAAATCCAGGTGCAAATCACATGGCAGAGAACTGTATTTTTATGCTGATATTTATACAGTTGTTCATGGGGCTAGTTGGCATAGCCTGAGCAATAGAGCTTCAGGAGGTTGGGTTTTTTTGCCCTCCACACCCATAGAAGCTCTATAATTCTTTTAAGTAAGTGTTGAGACAGTGCTGGGAACTGAGCTGCAATATCTTTCTTTTCCACTATCAGCCTGCTAACGGGTGTTTCTGTGTTCCTGGAATCAGCACCATGGTCAGAAATTCCTCTCTTCTCTTTCAGGAGCCCGTGACAGTGTTTTCCCACTGCAGCAGGTCTTGCACTGATCTGCAATGACACAGCATTTCTGTATCATTTCCAAAAGTGTAAAACATCTCTTTTCTTGCAACCATAGAGGGAAAGAAATGGGCTCATCAATTTACACGTTTGAAGGGGGAAAAAAAAGTCTTCAGGCTGACAACTGCAGTGGTGAGCTTTGACCTCCTGCAGTTTCAAACGGCTGAATTAATCCCTTGAATAAGGCTTGGCATGGAAAAGCTGACAGGACCTTAATTATAGGGTCACAATACCATAATTATCAATAGCAAAGTGAAATAAACTCTGTTCGTCCAGCTCAAAGGACTTAATAACCACTGGAAATCTTTCACAAATCATTTTGCCTTTGCCTATGGAGGTAGGAAAATAGAGAAAGACAGGACTTTCTGCTTCAGTTAATATGGAGCAATCATGATAAATGGGTTTCCTTCAGAAACACAACATTACAATTTTCTTCCTTAAGCATCCTTCTAAAAACCTCCTTTTAACTTGGTAGCTCCATCTGTTCAGCTTCTTACACTCTGCTATGTTTTCATCTGTAAAATAGTCCAAATATTGAGAGAAACCAGTCAGGAGAGGGAACAGCCATCTGACTCCCAAGCAGCAACGTGCTTTGGTTTGATACCAAAGACAGGAATTGAAGCTAGATGATGGTTTCCAAGCCGCAGATGATCATTGGGTACCAGGTGTTTTCATACAAACTGCTCCGAGCTGGCAGGGGAGCATTTTTTTGTACTCCATGAGATCTTTTTTCTTGTCAAGTGTTATTGGTTGGAGTTAAAACTCACTGGCTGAGCCCTGCAAGGATGCTGCAGATGTGTTCTTCCTGCAGGCTGCTTTCCATCAGGCGTAGAGCACTTGACTTCATAAAAAAAACAACCAAACAAAAAAGTTTCATTGGGTGAAAGAGGAAGATAAATACCTTCAACTCTCTTAATATTTCACTGAGCCCTTTCTCTTTTTAACACCGTTTCTTAAATGAGTCTTTGGCACAGGACATGAACATTCATTTTGCTCTTGGCAGGTTTCAGAGCCACACAAGGCTCAAGGGAAAGCATGTCTGTGCTCTGCGATGCTGCTGCCACATCTCCTAGGAAGCCTCCAGTCATTGCAATGATATGCCATGGGGTGAACTAGCTGGGCACAAGGCTCCCAACTAAGTAAAAATGAGACCCATAGCAATTATGTAGGATCATGGTAGATGGGTGGGGGGCTTATTCCTTTGACTAGGTAGGTCTAAGCAAGACAGATGTGAGAGAAAAAGCAATTTTACTTGGCCTCTTGCTTACAGCATGTTTCTTCTTTCCCTTCCCTTTTAAAGCTGGCACAGTATATGCTCATGTTAATGTTTGTATCAAGCTGAATAGTTAATGTGCCTGCCCTGGAACGATGAGGAGGAATCAACATGCTGATAATGGAAATTTTACTTTTGCTTTTTGCACAGCGTCTTGTCTGGATGTTTTGGTTGATTTTTTGATTATGGCTTGTGGTTTGATGAAAAGAAGTGAAAGAATCCTGTGTGAGTCCCTTTTAATAGTTCCGGATTTGAGAAATATTCTGAGCTCGGTGAGCTCAATCGTAATCTACCAAAGAATTTCAAGCTCTTGTCCTGCTCTCCAGGGAACCAACAGCTCATACTCAGTTCCTTCTGTGCCTGCCTTTCTGAGTTTTCCAGTTTCAGTGTGTAAAACTGTTAGAAGGGGAAGAGAGTGCCATCTTAAGCCTCTTCAAGTTGTAATATTTTTGTCCTTAATAGCATTAGATTGCTGTTCAGCAGTATATAGCATTAGTCAAGCTTCTGACTGTGAAATGCAGATAATTAATTGAGGCTTTAATCTCGGAGTTATTAGTGAAAAGATCCACACTATCTGGGAGTTTTACAATCATATTTGTGTTTTCTTCTCCAGGAATTTGACCCCATTTAAAAAAAAACTTACTTTTTGAAGGCTTTCAAATGAAATCTTCAGGATGGTTTAAATAAATGATGTGTTTTACCTTCAGTCAGAGACATGCACTCTTGGAAGTGGCTTCATGCATTCGGAAAAATGTAGCATTAACTCAGATATTCTGTTTCTGATACAGATCAGGGAACAGAGAACACTGTAGAAATGCTATATTCTCAGCCTTAAGGCTATCACATTGTTTGCTGCCAGTTCGTTTTGGTCTAGTTTGGCTGATCTATCAAAACTGAATCTAGCAAGTATCTGTTCAGAGTTTTAGTCCATGTATCTCCTTACCATCTTGGGTCCTCAAAGCAAGTCTGCCTATTGGAGTAGTTGAGGTAATGGCAATGATTTAATTGATTGTGCTATTTGTAATCTTCATGGAAAGAAAATATGGGGTAGTAAAGGGCCCTAGCAAAGGGCCTCTTAATCTTGCAAGGAACAGTAATTATTGGCTAGAAATAAAAGCCACTCTTGGCAACAGAACAAAGGGATTACATTCTAATACATGGACTAATGAATTGTTGCAGTTGGGGAAGTAAATCCTCTACCTCTCAAACATTTCAGGTGAAGGCATGTATCTTCCCCTAGAAGATATTAAAGTGTTGGTCACAATCTGGGAGAAAATGGACAGGAGCTTGTCTGTATAAGACATTAGAATAGATGTTCTAACAGTACCTTTTGACTTCTATAACGCAGGGATGAGTAATCTGTCTGCGCAAACGTTTCCAGTATACTCCCACTGGGGAAGTTCCTTTGCCATTAGGATATGTCTCCATCATAAAAGACTACAGTAGATAACAACCAGATGCTGCCTGTCTTCCCAGATTCCTACTTGTATCACCATAGTAGAAACAGCCCTTCTTTCAAGTCAGCCTTTCAGGAGGGGATTTACTGAGGATCCAGGTGGGGATGGTTTCCCTTCCTCTCCCCAGCTTGAGCTAACAGCATCTTATGCTCTTTGCCATGTAATGTGGTCAAGTTTATACAGGCACATAACACTCCAGATTGCAACTGGATTTTTTGGGGGGGTTCCTGTTGTTCTGAATTGCACTGTAAAAGGCCTTTTTCGAGAAGTATGTCCTTTGGCTTCAGCTCTTGTGGGTCTCACTAGAACCATGTGGACTGCTGCAAAAAGAAGGGAGTTAACTCACCAGATGGCCTGTGTCTTTCTTCACCAAACCAGATTTGGCATTTGCTAAAAGCTTTTGTGTCCTAGGAGGGTTCACAGGACGGATGTTATCTGGAGAGATTCTGAAAGAGAAAGAGTTTTGCATTTTCTGTTGCTCAGCATTGCCAAGAGAGACAAACAACAGTGGAAAACCCACACATTCAGGCTCTTCAATTAGCATGCTGATCCAGCACAACTGTTTTGTTGTGCTTCATCAACATGCAGATCACATCCCACCTTTCCCTAAAGCATCAGTAGAGCTCAAAGAAAATTATTAACAACACCTTCTATGAGAGGAAAGTTCTGATTAGGTTTTGTTTCAGGTGCGAAACCTGCTCCTGGGATCTGCTTTGAGAGAGTCAATTCTGCTGGTGATCCTTATGGCAACTGTGGCAAAGATTCCAAGAGCTCCTTTGCCAAGTGTGAACCCAGGTATGGTCTCTCCCTACAAACAAGGGAACAGATTCAAGGGTGGTGGGAAAGGGATATAACATTTAAAATTCTTTAACTAATCTTTGGTTTCATTTACCTCCTTCAGAGATGCTAAATGTGGAAAAATCCAGTGTCAAGGAGGAGCAAATCGACCTGTAATCGGTACCAATGCTGTTTCCATAGAAACTAATATCCCGCTTCAGGAAGGTGGCAAGATTCTGTGTCGTGGTACCCACGTGTATTTGGGTGACGATATGCCCGATCCTGCTCTTGTGCTTTCAGGAACCAAGTGTGAAGACGGAAAAGTAAGATTCTGAAGTACTCTAAGCCAGGAGAACATCACTACCTCATGTTGCCAAGTTCTTTGTACTAAACTGACTGGGTTTTGCTTTGGGATTTTCTTTCTTTCCACTAAAGAATTGCTCATTCTCACACTGACTTAGCATTTTACTCTCTCCTTCTGCCCACTGTTCTGTATTATGGATTTGCAGTTGCAATACAAGTTGCTTAAGTTTAAAACTGTCTTTTTGAAGACAGTCCCAAGTACCTGCCCAAGTAGGCTAAAGGCTTTCTGTAAAATAAGTACAGCAAAACAGTGCAGGCTTGTTAATGAATTTCTGAGGAGTTCAATGTATTCATTTTCCAGTCTATGGCATTGCAAAAATTGACATTAACTTCACTTTAGGTCTCAAAATGTGTTATATCTGCTGATTCTGGCTCCCCCCCCTTGTAGTTTCTTGCAGGAAAAGCTATCTCTGTATTTGCTATTAGAAAAAAAGATAAACCCATTGATGTTCAGCCACCGATGGTGATTTTTGCAATCATATTTTACAGACTTTGTGAATTTTCCAATGTGAATGCAATCCAGATTTCATATGGCTGTCTCATTCCTAGCCTCTCTTTTGTGAGAAAAGAAACTGAGAAAGATGGGAGACAGCCATGAGTGTATAGGGAGGGAGGAATGGAAAGGAGCCCAAGAACTGTTGAAATGAAGACGGTTTCCATACCCTCAGTGGATAACTTGCAGAAAGAAAGAAAAATTGCTTTGATAATTTGTGGTAAATTCAAGTGAGCCTTTGAATTTCTGCATGCTTTTGAATTGCGTTGAATTATCACAGTGCACTGGGAACAGGTTGAAAATACATCCCTAGTGAAACTACAGTTCTTTTACAGGGAAACAACCCTCACAACATTTCTAAGTCAATCTGTTCTAAAATGTCTTTTCAAAGGAAACTCAATGCTGGGAAATCACCCGATTATGTTTTACTAATGAGTATTTAATCTTTCTAATCTATCTAATCATACACATACACACTATAGAATACACAGGCTAATACTTATGAAATTGTATGTTTTACTTGGAGGACATTAGTGCATTTGTATTACGGATTAAGAATATGAATTTAAATATTCTTGAGTTTTCTGAGCTGAAGATACCCAATTTGAAATGCAGCCATTTTAATGTGATCAAAATTCTGTGTGCTACTGCACTGTGAAGATTTGAATTGAGAATGCTGCTGTAATCAGACCATATTCTCTACATGCGTGCATGTTGATGCCAATTCACTCTAATTTCCTTTCCATTTTTTCTTCTCCCCGGGGGATAAGTGCCCTGATTAAGCTTCCCTGTCGTCTCCTTCAACACTATTCCCTGCTTAATGCTAATTATTGTGACTGACTTTTAGCGCTACTGAACTGAACTGCATTTAAACATGAGCAAAATTGTGCAATGCCTTTTTTCCCCCTTTTTGGGGAGAGGTCAGCATAGCCTTGCAACAGTTACTCCAGACCTAATTTCTTCTTTTTTCAGTTTCATGTAGGGTACCATCTCATTACTGACATCTTCACCACTCATTTGATTACTTGATGGTGTTATTAGATGGTACTAATCTTCCTTTAACTCAATTTTCAGCTATGTTGGCAAAGTAATGTTTACTCCTAATAACTGGAAAACAAAACTAATTTCATTAATTTGCATGTGTTATTTTTTTAGTTTCCTATAAGAGTACTATTACACTTTAAATATAGCTGGTTTATAATTAACACCAAAAAAACCTCTTCAGAAAGTCTCAGTTTTGCTGAAAAACAATGATGAACTCATGTATATCAGTGACTCAGTTGGATATTTGGGCTGTCCTGGGTCCAGGTTCTGTACTAGCATGAAAACATACCGCACCATTGCTATAAAAAGACCTGTGCTAATTTACACCATGAAGGGACCTAAAACTTTCCTTGAATCGTGGAATCAAGTAGGTTGGAAAAGACCTTTATCAAATCCAAATCAGGAGGTATCATCCACTCTTGTCAAGACATGGATGCAGCCAGATGAGGTCCATGGAGGAAGCCTGCTCAGTGCATTCCTGGTCCTGAAAAAATGCAAATTACTGGGGTTTTTGATTGGCTTTGAAAATCCCCAAAGCCCAGCAGCTCACCACTAGTTCCACTTCAGTGAAGCTGTGAGTGTTTATTTACACAAGCTCAGCATGGCCACCAAATACGAGCTATGTCTGAAGTGCGGTATTGGCCTGGATGCCTGTGGAGAGCAGGATTCAGCTTCTGCAGATTTGGACCTAAAAGGAGACGATGCCTAATTCTGGTGTCCGTATCTTTTTGTCAATATAACACTGTCAATGCAGCACGTGTATTGGGAAATCTTTAGCTGCTGAAAGAACTGTTGATGGATGAGCAGATATACGGAGAGGGACGTGATGCTTTGTGAGCACCAGCAGTTCTCTCCTTATTAAAACTTCTTTTCTCTTCTCTTGCAGATTTGCCTTAATCGCCGGTGCCAGAATACAAGCGTTTTTGGTGTACATAAATGTGCAACAAAGTGCCATGGACGTGGAGTAAGCCTTATAGGAACGCTTTTTTTACAATCAGTCAATAAACACTGGACAAGAAATCATTTTGTGTAATAGCTTTGGGGTCTATGATTGATTGTAATATATCAAAGTCACTGCAGTACTTTTTTTATCATGTATTTCCAGTTTCAGTGTCCCTTGCAGAAAATGCAAGCAATGAACTGATTTTTATTTAACAAAGAAATATTTATCAGGCAGTCATTGTCTTATTCTTAATTAACAATCTGTCATAAATAGGAATTTTAAGTCTAAAGTTCCTTCATAAAGAAGTCCCATTAACATTGCAAAAAAAAATTATTTTTTAATCCAGTTTCTATCTGGTTACAGAAAAGTTAAAATATTTCAAAGGGAAAAGCATTTCCAAAAGTATTAAAATAAAGTAGAATCATGGAATGATTTGGGTTGGAAGGGACCTTAATGCTCATCCAGTTCCAGCCCTTTGCCACAGGCAGGGACACCTTCCACCAAAGCAGGTTGCAAAACCATATTGATGAATTTCATCATATGAAAGTGATGCAGGATGAAAAACTTGATGATATCAGTTAAGAATATGAAAGCGTTTTCAAACCTAGTTTATATCATGAAAATGTTAATTATGACAAGCTATGCCTTATTAACAAGGATTTGCTGATGGTCTTTTTGTTTCTGTGAAAAGCTGTGGCACCCACATTGCAAGAGCCATAGGAAATTCCCTGCCCTCTCCTGAGAAGGGATTTTTATTGACTATTAATTTTAATATAGAACATCTTTGATATCTGTTATTTTATCATCCCTCAGCTGAAAAACTGAGTACTGTTGATGACGCTGCACGTTATCATTGTGCTGGAATGAGCATCAGCTTAGACTGGCATCTTCATGTCGTTACAATGGAGAACCCCTGGTGACTCCTGAGGAGCAAAAAATGACCTTGTGGAATTGTAGATGGGAACTCCTGTAGTGCTTTAATTTTAAAGATAATGCTTAACAAATTATATTTTTCATTACCTTGCTGTCTTTATAAAGTAAATCTCTGTTTTTCATTTTACGTGACCGTAGCTGGTCTAAGCTATGTGAATGGTACTTTAATACCTCCTGAAAGCCTGCCAGCTGACCTTGCCAGAAAAATGCATATTTTCAAACTCCTGTGAACTAACCAGTATCTTACTGAGAAACCCATTTATTAACCTATTGTGTGGTTTCTCCACACTGGTGCTGGTGGATCACTGATGGTCAGTGTTAGGCCAGAATTAAGGACCACATTGACAGCAAGCCCTAAGCCCCAGATCTTTATTTAAAGATCAGTTTGAGCACCTGCATGTGACTGTGCCATCTCTGTGCTGTGCAACAAAACTTTTGGACCCATTCAGTTCATGTGTTGTGTCGATACAGCATGGAGCTTTAACACCTGTATAAGTCATAGCTGTTATTCGGGTGGTAGAAATAAAAAGCAGCCCTGGTTTTGATGGGTGTTTTGAACTGTGGGACCTCCTGATGGAAAAGCCATGAGTCTTCCAGCTCCTTTTGCTCCATGCAGAAGGAACAGGCTGATGTTAGTGATGGACTCCAGCCCTTTGGAGCTATCTTGTTCTGCAGGGAGCATTTAGTAAATTGGGTCTTGCTAGTTGTTCCTTTACTCAGATTTAACCCACCAGAACCCTGAGGGCTGTTTTGTTATAGACACTGCAGGTATGGTATGAAATGGAGGGTTTCCTCAGCCTTGATTCCAGCAACTGGAAGAACATCCTCAAGCCAGGGATCCAAGCAGTGGAAAAATCACTCTGCAACCTAGAGCAAGCCGTTGATGTACAGGAATGTTCAAGTGGGCTGACAAAGCTTTACAGGCTTACCAGAGAGAGACTCTTGCTCCTGTGAAGGCAGAAGGAATAGAAGTTAGACAGCAGATAGTGCTGCTGCTGGGGGCAAAGAGAGAGAATAAGACTTAAGAGGTGTGTCATTATCCTTATATTACTGAAGTTGTCAGCTGGTGCAATACAAATTACCTGCCAAATAGAATCATAGGATAGTTAGGGTTGGAAAGGACCTTAAGATCATCCAGTTCCAACCCTCCTGCCTTGGGCAGGGACACCTCACACTAAACCATGGCACCCAAGGCTTCGTCCAACCTGGCCTTGAACACTGCCAGGGATGGAGCATTCACAACCTCCCTGGGCAACCCATTCCAGTGCCTCACCACCCTCACAGGAAAGAATTTCCTCCTTATATCCAATCTAAACTTCCCCTGTTGAATTTTTAACCTGTTACCCCTTGTCCTGTCACTACAGTCCCTAATGAATAAATAATCAATAATAATGCTTTCTTAGAATCCCTCTTACCCCACAGTGTGCACAGGGTTGCTCTCTGCCATCTTGGTTGTGTTAATAAGCAAACACCAGAACATCTCTTTTCTTCTGTAAGCTTTACTTCTTTCAGATGTGTCACTATCTGATCAGGAGGCCTCGTCAGCCAGTGCTGCTCTCAGATTCATGTTATGCCATCTGTCTTGCTTTGCAGGTCTGCAACAACAAAAAGAACTGTCACTGCGAGGCTGACTGGGCCCCCCCGTTCTGTGACAAGCCAGGGTTTGGTGGCAGCGTGGACAGTGGACCCATTAGGCAAGCAGGTCAGTAGTAATTCATGCTTTACTTGTTGTTTCCGTGATAAAGAGTGGAAATACAAAGTGTTGTCTTGTAAGTGATGAGCTTGCAAGATTGGGAAATGCGGCAGTAAATCAAATGGCTTAATCCAAACACATTGGCACCAGCTTGAAAATTTAGTGTAGCAAATCCAAGGCAGAGTGCATCAAATTTCTTGCATAACAAAAGGCACAGTGATCCTGGCAGGTTCTTTTATCTTTGCCTTTCTTTCCTTGCCTTTCTTTGCCTTTTGTTGCCTTTCTTTGCCTTTTGTTGCCTTTCTTTGCCTTTTGTTGCCTTTCTTTGCCTTTTCTTGCCTTTCTTTGCCTTTCTGTTGCCTTTTCTTTGCCTTTCCATTGCTTCTCTTCTTTGCCCTTCTTTGCCTTCCTTTGCCCTTCTTTGCCTTCTTTTCCCTTTCTTTGCCTTTTTATTTTCCAAGATACATGATCAAGTTTAGTAGTTGACTGTAACAAGTAGGAAATGGCATTGATTTAAGCTGAGGGTGAGGAGCCAACTCCTACACTTGATATAGTCCTATTGCAATGACAGATGAACATTGCACTACTCTTGGTTTCACCTTGAGATACACCAAGCTCCAGTGTTCTCCACTGAGTGCTTCAGGATAGAAATACCTTATTGTACACGCAACCTATTCCTATAGTTATGTGCCTAATGAAGAGTGGATGTTGCAAGGATTATACATGCAAATTTATTGCATAATCAACAATCAGAAATCTATTTTATATTGTTCTTCCAAGGAGGATCTTTTGTATTGTGGGAAATAGCAGATTTCTGACTGTGTCAGATTAAAACTATGTTTTATAGATAGCTTCCACATATTTGGCAGAAGTTACCCTCACATATGACAGTAGTAGGAGATGTACATTTTCCATAATTTGCATTTCAATTTCCCCTTGTTCAGTCTGCAGAACATTGGCTGTAGTATCTTACTTCACCTTTGGCCAACCTCCGAAAGAATTAGTTTCTACACATTGTGAATGTTATAGGATTTGATAATCATCACATGCCAATTTTCCTCCGGAGTACTGTAACTTCAGCGACTTCCACGGAGAGATGTTCCTGATTTATGTCTGAGTACGTGAGAGGACAAGCAGTCTGCTCACATACACATCTATAAACTAAAAACTTGCTGGAAAATGATCTGCACCTTTTTGTATGAATAATATAATTCAAACCCAAAATGGATTGTATTCTCTACATGCCAAATCCTGCCGTGAATTGTAATTCTGGATTTATGACACCAGGGCCATTTCCATGACAAAGCTTCACATTATAATTTCACTGGTGAAAAATCTTTTTAAATACCTACCCACCAGTAGGACAGCAAAGAAACCATGCTCAGGCACTGAACAAGTGGGATTACGGGTGTGTTAATGTTTTCTTTTGAGATTTGCTCTAAAGCATTATAGTCCTTTTCCAGCTTACCTGAAAGCTGAGTACCTGGGGAGCTGCAGTATGTGTTATAATGAGGTGCTGCATACACAATGCTAACTGCAGAAGACAAATATAGGACATCTTTGATGAGTCTCATGGTTTGTGTTTCGGAAGCAAACATTTCAATTTAAGAGAAAATTATTTAAACAGTAGTTTAATATAGTGGGGCAGTTTCACCATGTCTCTCTAATGACAGTGCTACATTCAATAATACTGGGAATACTGGGAATAAACAAATACGGAGCTGCTGCAAGGGCTGGAGCAGCTCTGCTCTGGAGGCTGAGAGAGCTGGGCTGGAGCAGCCTGGAGAAGGGAAGGCTCCTGAAGGGGAGACCTGAGAGCAGCTCCAGTGCCTAAAAGGGGCTGCAGAAAAGCTGGAGAGGGGCTTGGGACAAGGGCCTGTAGGGACAGGCCAAGGGGAATGGCTTTAACCTGACAGAGGGGAGACTGAGATGAGCTCTCAGGCAGAAGCTCTTCCCTGTGAGGGTGCTGAGGCGCTGGCACAGGGTGCCCAGAGAAGCTGTGGCTGCCCCATCCCTGGCAGTGTTCAAGGCCAGGTTGGACACAGGGGCTTGGAGCAAGCTGCTCTAGTGGAAGGTGTCCCTGCCCGTGGCAGGGGTTGGAGCTGGGTGAGCTTTGAGGTCCCTTCCAACACAAACCAGTCTGGGGTTCTGTAATTCCCAGAGGACACAGTTTTCTATAGCTGACACTTGGACTTTACCCAGCTGACTTAGAATAAACCTTTATGTTTGACACTCTGTACATTTCTTACAAAGCAGCCTAAATATTCAATAGGTAGAGAAGTTAATTAATTTAAATTGCATCATCTTAGCCTATTAATTTTATTAATCTTTTAGAGATGGTGAGGGAGTTATTATTCTGCAGTGCTACAAGGTAAAAGTGTGCCCCATCACCCCCCATGTGCAGTTTGTTCAGTCAGTGTTGCTGACTGTTCACCAGCATCCAAGTGAGCTTAGGCAAGTAGATGAGAGCCAGCTAGCTGAAAATGAAGCAGGATAAGGCTGAGACAGTGATGATGGGTTACCAGAGCAAAGTTTAAAGATGTTTCTCCTACTGTGGGAGTGTGTATTTTTTAGGTCAGCAGTCCTCAAGAATCACATCCTCTCCTCCAGGCAGCGACCCTATCACATAGCCATAATGATCGGAGCTGCTGCTTGCTTCTTCCTAAAAATAAGGCTTTCTTTCAGCTGCAAGTCATCTAGTCAGGGTTCATCTCACTATTGTGCCTCACTTAGGTCCCAGCAAGGTACTTAAAGCAGCTTTAAGCACTCTGAAAGCTGGAACAAGTACAGAAGGCTGCAGCCTCTCGCTAAGCAGGGCATCCCTCTGCGAGCACACAACACCACTGCTGAAGGCTTTCCTCCAGATTCGACCTAATAGCCTTATGGGCTGGACCACAGAAGTCCAGATTTCAGACTTCTTGCCCAGTATTAGAGCAGAATAGAACCCTTCAAATCTGTTTATAACAGAGCTGCGGTTACTGCCTATGTTTAAGGGCAGAATATGTGAAAGTCTGCACGTAACCAAATCACAATCTAGGCATTTCTGTCCTTTTTTTGCTCCTTCTCAGCCTTGTCTCCCTCCCATTCTGGCAGCAGGCAACCCATGAAGAGGGCACCAGCCGGCATTGCTACAGCCATCATCCTATGGGTGTCTGGATGTGGTTGACAGCCTGCACTCCTTATGGCCTCCTTTGCAGGTGACAACCTAAGCAGGACCTTAGCATAGACGTAGAGAGAAGACATGGATATGTTCACGGATGCACATCTGACTAGAATAGAACAGTTAGTGTAGAAGGAACCTACAGTTTTATATGTTAACCAATTTTTCCCCATTGTGAAAGAAGTAACTCTAAAAACAGGCCAAAATTCAAGCATCAGTCTAGAAGAAATTAGAGTTTATTAGTCTTTAATTCACAATTCACTTCACCTGCATTGCAGTTAGAAAGTCAGGCCAGGCAGCAATGTCCTGCTCCCTGTATACAACACGTTTCAGTGAAGACAGCTCTTGATAGAAGTTAACTCCATGTGGTTTTTTGCAGATAATAAGAGTTTAACCATAGGAGTGCTGATAACCATGCTGTGCCTTATCTTTGCTGGATCAATCATGTATGTCAAAAGGAAGACTTTCATGAGATGGTTGTTTACAAGTAAAAAGACAACAATAGAGAAACTAAGGTATGATCATTTCCCCTAATTACACTCTAATAGACCTTAGTAGAAAGTAACTGTTACCGTGGGTGCTCTCATCTTGACACTCATCACAGAACAGTGTGAACATGTTAGAGCCAACCTTACCAACAGTATTCACCAAGTGTTAACAGCAGTGTTTCTCCTGGTTTAGTTTAACTTTATTGATGTCAGTAAAGAATGTAGGTTTTGGTTTGACCACATACTCTTTCCTTTTGTGATAAAAAATGAAGAAGTGAAGGAAGCATTGCCTTCATTTCCATTTGCGTGAAATAGTTTCATTACACCGTGTGGCCTTTTATCTAAACTCAGTCGAGTGAGCTGAAACTTCCACATTCGAGGTCATTACTGTTTAAATGCTAGCTTCATTAGAATAGTCTCTTGGGTGTTACAAAGCTGTATTTCCACAGATTGCAGAAGCTAATTTAACAGACTACTGGTTTCTGAAAAATCAATATTTATGTTTATTCTTGCAGGAGCACTTGACAATTTTTGCTTTCCTTGTTTGCTATAAAAAGTCAGGAACTCATTGCAAAAATCTCCTTCTGAAAAGAGGCTCCAGATTAAAAGAAATGTGATAAAACAGAATGTTGTGTTCTATAAATAAATGCTTGTTTTGCAGGTCTGTGAGTCCAGCAAGACCTTCCAGTTCATCTGAGCCTAATCATCATGTTCCTACCACATCTCTCAGTAAAAATGTCATCAGGAAGCCACAAAATACAAATATGCAAAAAGTGAGTCCCTAAATAGTGCTTTTTAAAAAGAAAATCTATCTATATTTATATATATAGGATCTCATTTAAATAACAGCACAATTATTACATGATCTTAATATCACATAGAACTAACAGTATGTAAAGTGAAAGAAGATACAGGTTTCAAAATACCTTCATGGCTTCCAAGCTTTAGACAGTTGGAAATATCAAGTGCAGAAAAGGATAGTTTAGTCTCCAGGATAGAGCCAGACATCTTATACCAGAACATTACATCCGAAGGGCGAAGGATCAGTGCTTCAGTAGGACTCTGGAAGCTGTTAGTTGCGTCTCTGGTTGAAGAGGTCTTGAGTGTAGATGAAAGCAGAATAGAAGAGAAAAGGGAATAACAGATTTGAAAGCAGCAATGCTTATGTTTGAAGTTTATAGCATTTGGTTGGTTTTTTTTTTATAGAGAGATGGTCCAAGAAGACCGCTGCCATATCAGATCATTGACATTAGTAACCCTGTGAAGACACATGATTTGCCACCATTAAAAACACCTCAGAGAGTCCTACCACCCCTTCCCCAGCCACCGTGTCACCAAGCTGTGCCTGAAAGACCTTTGCCAGCTAACCCTTCGCTGAGGTTCACCCAGGTAACCACTGATTTTCTTTAAGCTTCTTTTCTATTGGATATCTAATGTGAGTATCTCCATGTGGTGAAGAGGAATGAGGTGTTTTCTCATCTTTCACATTGGCCTTTCCCCACAGTATTTCCTTTATACTCCATGCAAGTTCAGAAACGCGGTGTGGACATATTGCTTTATTCCAGATGAGGCCATGACCCTAAAATGTAGGATCCTGAACTCTCTCTTCACCACTCAAAAGACACAACAGCATAAACAAGCTCCATATTACAGGCAAAAAGGCTCATCTTGCCAGCTGCCCAAGCGGAGGCGAAACTATACAGTATATTAGCAAGGTGCCAAGTACATTGATACAGTTTAGGAAGTCAAGCTGCAGATGTCTTCTGCAAAAGCAAAAGATGTATTAGCTTGATGTGCCTCTGTTCTGCCAATGGGTGTATGAATCAAGGTTATGTCCCCAGAGCAGAGATGTAAAAAGCAGGCTTGTAATTACCTGCACTACTTAATGTAGATGTACCTTTCATTGCAGCGTTTAAACAGAGCTGGTAACCCCCTTTTTTTTGTAATAAGATGCACTTGAAAGTGATATTCAGGGTAGATTAAGTTGTCTGTGCAATTTTCTATGTTAAATTGTCTCTTTTCTTGTCACCAGCTTCTCTCTTTTGGTTGCATTTGTAGCATGACTGTGTCTAAGCAAAGGAATCAGGCACCCAGCTATTTCTGTTCCATAGATGTTGTGCTATTCTGGATATAGCACAAGATTAAAATGAAGTGAATATCTTTATCACCAACTATCTTAAATGAGCACCACATTGATTTGGATGCTCATACAGCAATTCAATGCTCAAATAGCTGTGCCTTGAGTGACTGTGCCTATCTAAACCTAGCGAGGATGTCCAAGGACAGAGCATCTTCTTCCTGCAGCAACTTTGTGAGCTACTCTGAGACACCTCCCCAGTGATTTATAGGAGGATATAGCTATGAGAATCAGTTGCTGAAGTGCAGTGCTTTGAAAAGCAGTTGTAAAAATAACACAGGAAGAAAAAGGATGAGACGGTTCTGAGCTGCCATGGCAGTGTGCTTACGTATTATGACAGCAGAAAAAATGGAGCTATGGATCATTTTGTCTAAATCTGAACATGAATCATTCAGGTTAGACCCAACTTCTACAAGTGTAGACAGTTTAATTGCTTTCAAAGTATTTAAGCTTTTTCTTCTTCTCTTTTTCATCTTGCTAGTCACTTATTTTCCTTTGCAGGGGAATTGGAAATACTGATTCTTTCTAAAATCAATTTTATAGGAAAAATGAAGGAGTGTTGGTTTGGGTTGCTTTTGTCTTTAGAAGAAGAAATTTCTTCTATTTCCTCTTATGTAGCTACTTATAAGTTTACACTGTCTCCCACTAGCAGAAGACAGATGAAGAAGAGGCCTTCCAAGAAAAGTAACCATTTTTCATTCTGATGGTGTGTCTGTATCTGCCCCAGCCTATCATCGTGCTTCAAAGCAGCCCAATGCATGACTGCAATTCACGTTCCAAAATGCCCTCCCCTTCAATCCCCACATAAAGTGCAAGGTGGAATACCAATCTCTAGTACTGTCATCACAAAAGACTGACAGATCTGAAACTGCCAAAAAGCTTTTTGGTTTGGCAGCTCAAATCAATTGTGGCATCAAGCAAAATACACTGGTTTTGTTGCTGCATGAAGTAGAAGTAGGACAAACGGGACCAGCGCAAGGCAGCCTATTGAATAAACCAGCATGGCTTCTTCCAACATTATGTCCATACCCTCAGTTCAAGATTGTGAGAAACAGCTATTTTTTATACCCCAGAAAACACTGTATGGGAAGGAAATCATCTCTTCTGAAGAGTTTCGCTCCCTCAAAGCCTGGAACAAGTAAATTAACTTGAGAATAGTTATGGGGCTAGTTTATATAGATATTACTTAATGTATTGCTTCAGCACTCTCTTGGAAGTGCATCCATCAGGTCATCGAGAGGAAGCACTTTAAAAATCACTACATCCATAATATCCTCCAGATGCTCGGTACTGCAGCACAGCGTGGAAGAAGAGTATCCGAAACCATTCACTGTTTCTATGGCTTCACAGCTGCTTCCTTCTGCTACTCCCTTACAAGAAGGAGATTGAAGCACAAGCTACATTCCTGCTGCCTTTGGGCTTAGAGCAGTGGATAGATAAGGCACAACATACTAAGCAGACTCTACGACAACTCTTCTCCTCTCTAGTGCCTGTTGAGAAAGCAGTGAATGATCCATATTATTTTGCTATAAAACTTCCTTTCTGATCTAAATAGTAAAAAAAGACCACAACAAAAATAACCCAAATTAAATGCAAATTATCTGTTGCCAAGTTTAATATTTAGCAACCTTTTGATTGATAAACAGCTTTTTCTTATTTCAAATGCTCTTACAAGGCAAACTTAATATATGAGGCAGATTCACAGTCAGAATAAATCAGCACAGCACCACTGAAAACAAGGAAAGGGTACAGGTTTATACTAACCATGGGTTCAGTCCATGCACTCGGATTTGATCACTTCCACTTGCTTTTGTTGGTATTCAGTTGCTGCCTCTGATGCTGTCATCATCTTATTACCAAAATATGTCTCATATTTTGCAGGTCATCCTTATTACAGGAAATACAGCTTTGTGCTTTTACTTTCCCCCTTAGTAAAACTGAGCTGGGTTCACCTTCTGCTCACTCTGCCGCAGTTACTCCTGTCGATATCTTGCCTCAGACTGGCTGTTGACATAGAGGGCTAACACAAATTAAGATCCCATCTAAATAGGTTGAGGAAGATAGATAACCCTTCTCACCCAGTGCATCGCAGGCAAGAACCTTTCCAGTTGCTAATTTAAAAGTCAGAGACAAAAATTAAAGCTTCATGCACCTGATGGCTTTGTAGCTGCTCAACAGCAGAAAAAGAGATCATGGCAATATTTAGAACAATGCTTCCCCAAATGCAGGCAGAGTAAATGCATTAAATGCTAAGTTGTTGATATAAACCTGGACAAAGAAATCCATCCATAAACTCTTTGTACTGAAGAGCTGTAGTTCTGTAGGGTTAAAAATGAGCTGGGAAGAAGGAGAGATGAAGCAGAGAAGCACTGCTATGGTGATGCTATGAACTGTGTTCTAGTCTTGCCAGGACATCAGAGGCTACAGCAAGTTTCTACACATTTTAACATACAAACCATACAATTTGGGTTCTCCTGTGGCACAGAAAGAATATAAAAACACCACCTTGTAATGCCAGTTTGAGGGAGGGGATTTATTTCTTCTATTTTATTTTCCTCTGCTTCCAAGGATGTTTGTTTTCCTGGTGTCATTTTCCTGTGCTGGCATCTCCTTTCTATGAAGTGCTCCTTCATTTTGCTTCATCTCAGCCATTACAGGATCTCCATCTCAATTTTCTTTGAATTCCCTCTCCACTCCTTTCTTTTACCCTTTCTTACCAGCTTGCCACATTAGACTTTCTGTCAAGCCACTTTGCTGCTTCCTCTCAAGAGCATAAACTCATTCTTGCAAGCTCTGGGGAACAAAGAAAGAAGAAAATAGAGTTATGTTTATAATATGATTGATGTTTCAACAAACTTCCTCTCATGGGTGAGTCTTCTGGAATAAGGGCCTAAAGAATTAGTTTGGCTTAGGCATCTAAGATGATCTTAATGCTGAGCTGTGAGAGGATGCTCCCTCTGCAGCTGAAGAACTGTTTTAGGTCAGCACATCTAGATTAGCCATTTCAGCCAGCTTCCCCTGCAGAAAGAAGCAGGTGAAAAGAAACTGGTAGGATTCCACTAGTACTTAGCTACAATGAGCTTCTCATAAAGTCAATTTACTATCAGGTGTTACAAGTGGTGATTAGACACAGGACACGGCAGTTCCCTCTTTTTGTTCATTTATCCATACCAGATCTTGAGCTCTTCAGACCTTTGTTTCTCTAGACTGCTGAACCTGGATCCGTCCCTCTTCCCAGTGGTACCTGAGCATTCTGCTAGTTGAAGAGTAAATACAAATCATGCAATAACAAATAGGGACTGAGCAAGCAAACAGCTGAATGCTCATGCGATGAGGCTAATTCATGAGATTAATCATGTAAAAGGACTTGAGGAAAAAGGCCACTTCTGTGGAAGCAGTCAAGAGAATGAAGGTTTTGGTTGCTGTCTTCATAACGCTGATTGTGTGTTCGTTACAACTTGGTTTTATAACTGTTGTCACACTCAAGGTGATACACATATAAAGCAATGAATACACATTATGACTTTTAACAAAATAATTATTACAGAAACAGCTTACGTTTATATTTAACTGCAGAGGTAATTCAGTTATTTTAAAGGTATCAGTGCTTGCTGTGATCTAACTTGTTCCGAGTGGTACATTTCACTTCAAAACACACACATGAAGATTTCATTGGGTAAGAAATACAGTGCACAAAGTAAACTTTGGTTAAGAAATCCTGATGGTAAGGTTTCTCTTCTTAAGAGTTTCAAGGTTCTAGTTCTGTATCGTGGGAAACGATCATGTCTTGAAGGACTTCCTTTGCTAGTGTTTAATTAAAGCCTGACTTGGAACAGGCTAGCCCTACGAGACAAAGCTACATGGAGTATTTACAAGCATGCTGTTTATTTCATCATTTTCCAGGCCTGATTGCTTCAGGATATTTGCAATTATTTTGACCTCCAAAGGCAGAGCTCACAGACAAATTTCTCATACCTTGGTTTATGGTGTGATTCCTTCTGGGTGACACTCAGGCTAATTTTAATAGTGAACATGAGATCTGGCCATAACAATAAGTTAAAATAAGAAACTTCTTTCATGTTGCAATTTCTCATTCACTCAAGAACTAGAACATGTTCTGCCAAGAGTGAAAAAGAAGAGGGACATAGAGGGACATTCTACACGGCTTGAAAATGTGGTAAATTTGGAATGACTATATATGAAGTTTATTTAAGCTCCCACATTTTCTTCCTTGTCAAAATGCCTACTGATAGTCAACCTGCATTTCCTTCTTGAAAGAGCACTCGTTGGCAGTGAAAAGTAAGAAAACAAAGGGACATTCAAAACAAATAATGAGAAGTGGTATTTTATTCCTGAGCAATTCATGCCTCTGCTTGTTTTGATTACGTCTTTTAGGGGATCTTTAACTAGACCATGCTTCTATGCTCTTCTTGTTTCTTTTTGTCAGCTTTACTAATGGCAGTTGTGGCAAACCAATAATAAAGATTAAAATAATTTAGAAAAGGCATGACTACGCAGTTCAAATAACAGAAGGATCTGATGTTTTTTGATATATTGGAGAGTATTTGTGTGCCCTGAGCAAGTCACTTAATCTATCCCAGTTCTTCATAATGAAGACCACAAATAGACATGTTACCATGTTTGCAGTGTTTCAGGGACCACACAGAAGAGACATTAGCTCATGCCCGACAGCAGATGACTTCTGTTCTTTATTAACAAATCATTTAATTCCACAGAATGAAAGCACAGCGGCATTGCTAAAAACATTCCACAGATGCTACCAATTCAAACTGGACTTGAGCAGTTTGGTTTTGTGGTCATCTGAATTTGCATTTTAAAGTCATTTCTAGTATTTCCATCTTTTTATATAGCTACTTTTACAGTGTTGTAAAAAGCCAGGATAGACAGGGCTTGGAGCAACCTGGTCTAGTGGAAGGTGTCCCTGCCTGTGGCATGGGGTTGGAGCTGGATGAGCTTTAAGGTCCCTTCCAATACAAACCAGTCAGGGGTTCTAAGATACTCTGAACTTACTTACCTTCCATTTCTCTCAGTTGTTTCTATGTTAATTATGCCATGTCAAATCCAAAGATTAATATGCTTTCATGTTTTATAATAGGAAAACCACAAACCAAACCCTCCTCGGAAGCCTCTACCAGCAGACCCTCTGACCAAAGCACGCTACAACAGCGCATGCACAGCAGTGCCTGGACACACAAAACCTCTGCCTCACGTTACTCCTGTAAGGTTAGTTCTATTTAAAACACCTTGGTTTACAGCACTTTGCTCAGTGGCAGGTCTAGAATGTCCTGAGTAATCATGCTCTGCTGTAACTATTGCTGAGAGCTATGCAAAAACCATTTCCTATTTGTTATAAGAACACACAATATCGGGCTGATTCTCACTGGGAGCATATCAGCATAATTGCACTGACTTCCACAGAAGTATGAGAATTGATACTGCACATGAAGCTTTGACTGTAAGCACCTGACTTTATATTTCCAAAACCTGCCCAAGAAATACGGTTCCTTTCAAAAGAAGGGGGTTAATAAGCAGCAATTTAAAGAGAAACAAAGCTCTCACTGAAGACTAATTTCCTACTCAGACCACCTACAGCATTAGGCTGAGAACTGAATGCTGCTAAGTTCAACCACCAATAAAAGCAATTTTCTGTTCACACACTTCATAATGGAACGTCAATTTATATCATCTGAAAATAATACCCCAAACGCTCAGAGAGCACGCAAATTGTACCCTTCAAGAAAAAAAGGATGCTGGAAAAAGGTGAAATGGACATGAAATAACCATGCCCAATGTTAACGGGCAAAGCCCATGGTATTTTCTCACTCAATATTCTTTGGTTTCCTAAAAATAAGAAGTGAACTCCTAGGAAGATAAAAGTAATACTTTTAGTGTCAAGAATTCTGTGACTGAGACATTTAACTGCTCATATAAATTAAGACTAGGATGAAGTTTCCTAATACTTCTAATAAAAAGCCTGCAAGGGTGAACTTTGCCTGAGCTCCTGCCTGTCCAGAGAAGCTGTGGCTGCCCCATCCCTGGCAGTGTTCAAGGCCAGGTTGGACACAGGGGCTTGGAGCAAGCTGCTCTAGTGGAAGGTGTCCCTGCCCGTGGCAGGGGTTGGAGCTGGAGGAGCTTTAAGGTCCCTTCCAAAACACAAACCAGGCTGGGATTCTATGATTTTTGAATAAGGAGAGAAACAAAGAGTTTAAAGAACAGCACCTGAAAGACTGAGCTAGCTTATCCAACTGGCCAGGCAGCAACTGAGTCTCATGATGTTTCTTGATGAGACTTGTGTATATATAGCAATGTCTGATCCCCCACCGTAGTATGAGAGTCCCGTGCTACATGTCTGAAGTTAAGTTGGATGCCTCTAAGAGGTTTTTCCATGCCCCAAGCATGACGCTGGCACTGAGAACCAACAGAAGCTTGAATAACAATTTGCCGTTTTCTTTCTTTCCAACAGGCCTGCTCCTAAGCATCCACCACAAGTATCCAGGTCCAGCAACACTGCTGATGTGAAATGACTAGAAAAATCTGACACCTTTATTTTAATAAGTGAAGACAGAAGTTTGCACTATCTTTAAACTCCAGCTGGAGTTCATTTTTATGACAATACTTAGGATTTTTAATGTTTAAAACAGCATTTTTAAGAATTCTGAGCTACTGCCTCTGGTGCTGTGCTGTGCTATGGTGCTCTGTATACTTGCTCAGGTACTTGTAAATTATTAATTTATGTTGAATATTTATTACAGTGCAGTGCACTGTAGTAGATATTTTTACCATAGCTGAGTTTTCCTAAAAAGGAAGCCTTTTTTTTTGTAATATTTCACTGAACTTGAATAATTCTGCTATTGGTTCTACGTAGAGTTTGTAGTTTTGATCTGTTCTTTAAGGAGTGCTGATCCTCATGGATAAAGCAACTCAGTCTCAATGGTTTATAGCAAGGTTTTGACGAAATATGTCAGGGTAAAGAAAAAGAAACTCTTCTGGAACATGGTGAAACGCCCGATATCTGCACACAGATGTGTAACATATGTATGTAACCAAAGTACCGGTCAGTGTTAGCAGCTGTACTGTAAGTCCAGTTTTCACATTCCTGTTTGAAATCGATGAGAAATCTGTGCTGAAAGAGGATGTATTCACTTTGGACAAGTTCTCTTTACTGAAGAAGTACTGTATATCATAAAACTGTATTTTTGTTAACCTCATTTTCCTCAACCCAGTATGGTTATCACATACCAGTGCAGATATCTGGCCTCCCAGTGTCATTACCTTCTTGATGCTTTGGTGATTAAATTCAACTACACGGTGTAAGGTACCATCTTACTATGATGCATAGCTGTCCTGTTTAAACTGACATGAAATTACACACAGGGGGTGGGGGAAGCCAAGCATTACAAATTACATTTTAAGAATCAACTATTATCCTTATTTCTTTTGCCTCGTCGCTCTGCTTCTCAACTGTATTTTGCATATTTACTACTGTTTTGTATTTAACTTCTAAAATATTGCTCTGGGTTCTTTAATTTTCACATCAAAATGCGTATTTTAATCCATAGACTTTGGTTATCCTAAAAAATGGGGGGAAAAAATCATCTCTTTACTATGTGGTAGCATTACATCTGATCTGTACCATCTCAGTAGCACTGCTGAATACGGTTGTTTCACCTATGCTGTAATAAAACCAAGTTTCAAATATCAGTTGAAATAGAGGGAGAAGGAACTAATGCCTTATATAGGTTAGTTTCCTCATTGCTTGTAGTTTTTGTTTCTTTAAGCAAAAATAAAAGCATTGATAGAGACTTGGATCTCGTTTCAGTACATGCAATTGGTTTTCATTTTCCCAGATATTCCCCCAAAATCAGGTTGCTTGATAAACTAAATGAACCAAAATAAACCAGAGTTTAGTTTGTTGCTGAATAGCAAAAGTAAATGCTCCACAAAAAGCATTTTAGTTCTTAAAGCAACTCTAACAGCAACAACGTTACTTCATGTATGAAGAATCACTACAACAGGGTGCTAACTTATCTGAGGCTCAGCAATGGAGTTAAAGCCAAAATGATGCTTTTTATGTATTCTACCTGTTTTGTGTTTAAAACACTGATTTCTTCCTGTCAACTGTAGCTGTGTATCTAAAACGAGGGGGGAAGAGGGAGGGAATCTCAGTTTGAAGCAGATACATCATCTCAGTTTCATTGTTGAATACTCCCATTTTTAGAACGACAAGTCATCATGCTGTTTCAAAACGTTTCTAACTGCTGAAAATCATAAGCTGAAACTGTACATAGTGGAAGAAGAAGGTGAAATTAAATGACTAAAAAGTTTGTGTTATCTACCTCCATCAGAAATTCTATCACCTGAATTTATCAGCAGCAGCTTAGAATGTGTATAAACTTAAAGCTTTGAAGTAACCTTTAGGTTTAAACATAAACGTGACCCACCTATGCAGTCTTACAAGTATAGATATAGAAATACCCATACAAGGCATGCAGTCCTACCCCTGTAATTGTAAGCAGCCGTCTCACCCACACTGAGTTTAGAACCATCCACACACCTGGGACCAGAGCACATCAAAGCTGGAAAGATGCTCAGGTGATGCTGAGAACCTGTTAGACACAGTGGAGTTTTAAGACTGAAAGGCCTGGATGGTCTTACTGGTGTGCAGCCCACAAAGTGTCCATTACCTGGTTGATGGACCAGAAGCTGACCAACACCACAAGCATAAACACACACTGCATGGTGTCACATCTGCTGTTGCTAGAGGAAGGCAAAGTCCATCCAGCCATTCATCATGGATGAGGTGGGAGAGGCCATCAGAGGCTTCTGCAGTTGAGCAGCAGGAGCCCAGGGGCAATGGGGCATCACTAATGTGATACTTTTCACTGCTTTTAACAATGCGTTGATAGAGAGCACAATCTGGGAACAAAATACATTTAAACAGGCTGTGATTACTATGCACAAAAGTATATGTCAAATTTATTAACTATGGACACCGAAACAAGCAGCTGAAGCATACGCATCCAGTGACATGGAATGTAGTCTTACAGTTCAGAATGCATGATTAAATGCATATATTAGCTAACGGATTTACCATCTTATGGCAGACAAGGCTAAAGCTAGAGACCTTTAGCTGTTTGGAAAAAAAAATCATAGTTTCCTATCTGAAACAAGAGCAAGCAAACTCAAATAGCCTATAAAATACATGCTACCATTACTTAAACCAACAAAAGGTAGTTTCCGGCATCCTATAAGCTGATTTTCTTCATAGCAAAACAGACAAGAAGATCTGAAATAAAGAAGCATCTCCTTAGAAAACTTAAAGATGACTATTAACAAGGTTGGGTGAGAAATGCCAATTTTTTACTAAAGGGACAGTCATGAAAGTAAAAAAGGTCTTGAAGAAGAGAGGGAAGCAATAGAGACGAACAAAACAAGTAATTCAGCTTTTAATTTCCAGCAGCTTAAAGACAGTTTGTAACATGAATATGTTTGCTTGTTTGAGTTTCTTGCTTTACATCTAACTCTGCATGCAAGAGGGTTTGGGGCTTGTTATAAGGAAACAGTGACTGTAAGCCCTGTAGACAGATACACTTAAATACAGGAGACCATGCTGAAGAGGAGGCTGAGCTCCACTATTTAATGAGAACTAGAGGTGAACCAGGCATGTTACAGCATTTAACTGAGGTCCAGTACTCATATTTTCACTTTCGTGATGGAAAAAACAGTTACATGTGTGACCCACCTCTGAGCCGGAAGATAGATAAGGAAATAGCAGTTTTTCTCTTCACTTTTTTATCTTGTCTTCTAACAAATTGACCAAGCACCAAGCAAACTAAAATCATAAAAAATGGAGAAGGAAATACATTTAAAAATATAAACTCAGAGCCAGAAAATCAATATACAGAAATTATTCATATCTGCCTGTGAAAGCTTACCGTCTTCCAGGACTGCTTTGTAATACTAGAAGGCAAAACCTATGGCATATCCCTTTTAACAACAACGAAAGAGAAAGAAAGCTACATTTACGTTACATATCTCATTTTTAACAGCAGTTTCTCCTCCACTTTCCAGCAGCTAAAGAGCAAGTTCTCTATTCTTGTGTAATGACACAGGTAAGCTTGATGAAGAGCACTTTAGAAGAGCTGCGTTACGTTACCTGCCCTGTGCAAACCTCCATTCATACTGTGCAACCCCAATCACGACACCACTTGAAGGAGAACCACAATGCTCAATATTTCAGAGGATCATCAATCTTAGAAATTAGATCCTAAAAACTACCTGAGAAAACAATCTCAACAGCTAGTAGGTGTAGCTGCAGGTCTGGGTATGTTCTTCTGGAGCCCAAGGAGCACGTAATTGAACAATAACCCTAAATCCTGTCTGAAATGTATAATCTACATCCTATACCAATCTAATCCAGGGTGCTGGTGGCTGGCATTGAAGTGTAGACTCATTTTTAGCAAAGCATGAAGTAGAAAAGCACTTTCATACCCCTGGTGCTACCTACAGCCCACACAAGGATGCAGCACAGGGTCATTAGATTGGTACAGAAACCATTCATTTTGGTTTGGCAGTAAGTAAAGCCTAATAACTCAGAAACTGCATCAAACATAGATAGCCCAAAAGAATTTTTAGGTAATGCCCAAGTAGTCTGCATGAAACTTATGAATTTATATAAAAACATAGGTCAGAAACAGCTGCATAAATCAAACTCCTTGTTTACTCACTGGCATGTTTTTAAAGGGCATTAGGAATGTAACAAAAATATATTAATTCAATGAATACATTCAGTGCTCAAAATTCTTTTCCCTTAAAACGTATTTTGGGTAAATCTTGGACTATTCCTTCCTTTCCAATTATTTTCAACCTATTACCTTAAATTACTAACCTAAATTAAAGAAAAATAAGAGCTCTGAAGACAGAAGGTCCTAGATTTACTACAGCAGAGAGATTACATAAAATTCTGATAGTCTCAAGCATTCGGTAAGACATAACAAGCTATAGGACACTAGATTTAATATGATTTGGATCTTTTTAACCTTCTGAAACTTCTTGTTGTGGTTTTAAGCCCAGTCAGCAACTCAGTCACACAGCCACTCTCTCACTCCTGGAGGGATGGGGAGGAGAATGGAAAGAATGTAACTCCCATGGGTTGAGATAAGAGCAGTCCAGTAACTAAGGTATAACACAAATCACTGCTGCTACCACCAATAATAATAATAAGAGAAATAACAAGGGAAGAGAATACAACCGCTCACCACCCACCAACCGATACCCAGCCTGACCAGAGCAGTGATCCAACCCTTCCGGGTAACTGCCCCCAGTTTATATACTGGGCATGATGTGCTGTGGTATGGAATGCCTCTTGGGTCAGTTTGGGTCAGGTGTCCTGTCTCTGCTTCCTCCCGGCTTCCCCTCCTCCCTGGCAGAGCATGAGGCTCACAAAGTCCTTGGTCGGAGTAAACATCACTGAGCAGCAACTAAAACCATCGGTGTTATCAGCGCTGTTCCCAGGCTGAAAGTCACAAACACAGCACTGCACCAGCTACTCAGAAGAAGAAAAATAACTGCTACTGCTGAACCCAGGACACCTGTGTTTCCACTTTTCCTGGCTATCCTTACCCATCACCTGAGCGAGAGCATATAGTGAGCCGAGAGATCCCTCCATCCCAGCAATACCCACATAGTGCACATCTACACCTTAGTAACCCTGAAATAAGCACATCCACAAATGCGTTTTGCTATTCAGTTCTCTTCAAGAAAGCCTGTGCAATCTTGGCCCTTCCACATCCAGCACACTCTTCCTTCACATATTCCCTATTTTGCATTTTGGGGTCTTTTTCTCCCATGCGTTCCTTGTTTTTGTTGTATCCTCTTTGTGCTCTGTTGTCTTTTTGACAGACTTATGGCTCCCCCAGCCAATTTTAACTACATCCTCCAGATGAATGCGTTTCCCTTTCCCATCCTACTTCAGCCAGGCCTGCCTTTTGAGCATTATCTTTGTTTTTCCAAGGCTTGAAGACTTGAGACATTCTCACAGCATCACTGTGCCTGGCTCAGATGGGCACACTTGGTATTTGTGTACATGAGGAGAGCCTTGGGTCCCTAGAAGAAGCACTGCTCATTTCCTAAGCCAGGCCAGATAATAAAGCTAAATTCCAGATTTACTACCTGAGTAATTCCCAGTGTCTCTAGTTTCTTCCATGAAGCTTTGCAACCACAGATGTCCACTGATAATCCCCAGAAGCACTACCATAAATAACAAGAAAGACAGTTAAATTGATCATTGGAATTGATGAATTACACTTGCAATGTGATCACATTCCAGATCTCTTTTCTCCAACAGCTTTGACTATTCCAGACTATCGAAATGCCCTGAGCCCTTGTTTCTCCGTTCAGGCTGCACCTGCACACCCTCTCAGCATGGACTGTTCACATTCCCCGCATCTAGAACACACTGAAGTTTCTGAAGGCTGCAACCAAAACTTTCCAATGAAAGGTCTGGTTACTGCTGGAACTTTAACTTCACTTCTGTCACCACTTCAAGACAATCACGACTACTAACAATTCCCTCTGTCCACAAAATCTTTACTATTGCAAAGCCAGTACTTTTCCCAGCACCAATTTCTTGTCACAGATGCTTTAGATTGTTTTCAGTGTGGATATGGTCTCCTTGAGGGCTCAGTTACTGCTATCAGAAACTCATCCAAGTAAACGTATTCACCATCTGACTATGTTAGAGTGGGTACAGCCACAAGCACTCCACATCAAAAAGGACCAACTTTTCTGTATAAGTCTATGACATAACCAGTGTGGAAATCAAAAGTCATAACAATCTCTGTTCCGAGTCACTGGAGTCTTGGAATGCTTTAAATACAGATACAGCATTGGTTCAGCAATCTTATTACTGGTGACCAGAGCTCATCCCTTCATATATGGAGCAACTTCAATGCTTTTCTTACAGAAAGTGCCTATTTCAAGCACTGCAGAAATGCAACAATAAAAACACTGTGATTGCAAGAAACTTACAGAGAATGTGTTGAATTTGGTAGTTTTCCAATTGATATTCATCTCCAATAGCAGCCCTAAGTCAGCCACAGCACAGCAAGAGAATGGACAAAAGTTTAAAGAAGAAAAGCTGTTTCCCAGTGCAATGCAGCTCCTGAAGCAGCACTACCCTGTATCTTCAAAGTCTCTTGTCTTTTGAGGAACAAAAAGCATTACTGCCCTTTATGCTCTGGAAACAGCATGAGAAAAGTAAAGATAAATGCATCTCAGTATTTAGTGCTATAAGGGAAGCTTTCCAGACTTCACCTCTCAGGACACGTTCACCCACAGCAGAGCACATGCCTCCTGGAGAGGTGCAGTTCCCAGTAAATAACTTTTCCTTCTTTCTCATCTAAAAGCATCAAACCATAAGCATGAATAGCACATTACACTGTACAGCATTACAAATACATCAAGTAATAAAAATTATATCATTGTGAGCACCTTAGCGATAAAATTACAAGTATAACAAATATCCAGTAGCATTGAAGCTATTAACACAGAAACTCTGGTAACCTAGCGATGGCTGAGACAGGGATATGAGATTTAGATTAGGTAGGTTTGGATGAGCTCTTAGGCAGAAGTTCTTCCCTGTGAGAGTGCTGAGGCGCTGCCACAGGGTGCCCAGAGAAGCTGTGGCTGCCCCATCCCTGGCAGTGTTCAAGGCCAGGTTGGACACAGGGGCTTGGAGCAAGCTGCTCTAGTGGAAGGGGTCCCTGCCCGTGGCAGGGGTTGGAGCTGGATGAGATTTAAGGTCCCTTCCAACACAAACCATCCTATGCCAGAACTGAGTAACCATATGCTAAAGTTAACATTGGGAGCAGTGATGTGAGTGAGGGACAGAGAACCTCATCCCATCTCACAGCTCCCAAATGAGACAGCACTAGGAAGAAAAGGGATTTGCAAGGGGAGAAAAAAAACAGCCTCACCCTTGAAACACCCAGGAAAGGAATATGAGACTAAATACTGTCACACAAGTAGCAGAGTTTTGAGTGACAGCTGTACCATTAGAACACCATTAGGCAAAACTTCTCTAAGACACACCTACTCTTCACTCGCCTCTTGCTCCTTCAGCACTCTTGCAGGAACCTCCAGCAACTTGATTTTTCTTCTTAACCTACACTTATTTTACAGGTCATCAACTTAATTTCTCAGTGCTTTAGGTTATCTACCATTCTCAATTAAAATAACATTATATCCATTAATGCTTATCTCTGAATCTTCAGCTTTTCATTTAGCCAGCCAGCTGTCTTGATCAGAGCTTTTCAAACCCTTATCAACTGCAACCATGTTGATTAAATTATACCATCCATTTGCTGATATTTACTGAGCCATTACTAAATACGCCCAATTTTGTTTGCTAATGCATATTTGTATCTCTCTTTGATGCGAAACCAAAACCAGGCAATCCTCCCTATCTCCTACTCCATGGAAACCTGCAAATAAAATACCATACTTTTATTAAAGTATGTACTTATTTTGTTAGAAAGGTACAACTATAAGCAAGTAGGGTTCCCTATTATATATGGTATCAACTACTAATGAGAAAGTTTCCTTACTCCCTGTTCCCTATTAAGAAACTGTTATTTTCCTATTAATTAAATACAGCTAAAGAGGAGAGATCTAATTACAAAACCACTAGGATGGAAGCATCACTGTCCTAAAGGCTTAGAGGTTATTCTATTTATTGTATTCGTAGGTTTTATTCATCCCTCCATTTTTCAGCCATTTGCACAGTTCTTTGCTATTCTGAACCCATGCCATTGTCACCAGCCTTTCAGGCCAACAAGATTCAATGAAACAGCAGCACCCCTTTGCCAAAAGGATTTAGAAATGTATTGGGACAGGACTAAATGAGTACTAAAGAATAACCTCTTCACACGTGGGACAATGCTGTCGTCCCTGCAAAATGTATAGGTGAAACACCTACATTACAGCTCTCTTCAATCATCCATCCTGTAACATGACAGCGCCATAGAATCACAGACCATAGAACAGTTAGGGTTGGAAAGGACCTTAAGATCATCAAGTTCCAACCCCTGCCTGCAGCCCAAGGCAAAGCTGTGTGGCCTCCCAAGAAGCACCTTGTGATCTCAGGTACTTCACCATACTCAGGTGACCAGCAAAAGTAGCTAAGGTCAGGCTGTAATGCTGAAAATACAGAAGAAAAGGCAATTGACGTGCTGCAAACCCAGGACATCTTCATCACTATGAAAATGTTACTGTGGAAGCTTCTGGTAAATAAGAGGGAAAGTGTACCAGTGGTAGCCTAATTCTAACATGTGATTGAACTGATGACACTTGACCACATGAAGACAAGAAATAACAATATAAATGTATTATAAAAGCTCGATGCACTCCTAAGAGCTTTCTGAAGCCTTTTGGAGGCTTGCCTCACTTCAGAGGAGGGTAAAAGCATGGACAAGAGTGCAGAAACAAGCTAGAAAATCCACATTGGAATTTCAACTCTCCTACTGCCTTAAAGGGGATGGCATTACAATGTCTATTTTACACCAAATGTCATTCTTGTTCCTACTGAATTTTCAGTTCCAACTGTGGTGCAAGGGTATGACCCTTCTATTTCCAGATACCAGCTGGAAACTATTGAAACCTAAAGGACCTGGACTTCCAAAAGAGACAAAGCGTGGCTCTGAAAATAGGTTTCTTCCTCCTTGTGTAAACTCTTAAAGCATCCTTTTTCATATTGAAAAGGCAAATGTATTTAAGCTGCTTTTAGTCTCCAGAGGTTTGTCACTACATTTCTATACATCTTTTGCTGGAGGTCAGTGGCACTAAACACTGAAATAAAACCAGCAGGTAGGTCTCTCTGATAGTTCTTCCCATGCTTCAATACAGTCAAGCGTGTGCGCCTGGAACAGTTTTTGGCAGCTGTTTGACATCTCCATCAGCTCTCTAGTTAAGCATTTTCACCAGCACAAATGAGGTCTTAAACTGTGCACCTTTTCTTCAGTGAATGTCTACATTTGCCTTTGTCATAGGAACATGAAAGCTGGCACGGACCTCACTGAAGCCTTTAGTCCGACTCCTGCTCAAAGCAGGGTCAGCTCTGGGGTCTGACCAGGTTGCTCAGGGATTTATCTAGTTCAGTCTTGAAAGCTTCTAAGGGTGAAGATGGGGCTCAACCTCTCTGGGGTACCATGGTCCTCATGGTGAAGAGCTTTCCAGCCAGAAACCTCTCATGCTTGAGTTCATATCTGTCGCCACGTCATTGGTGGTCTTTAACATTCTATAGGGTTAGACAGACTGAAGGCACTGGTATTTAAAACATTAGACTAACAAGTGTTTGTCTTGCATTTTCACTCTTTCGCTCTTTTTGTTGAATTCTGTGCCTCCAATGATCTCAATATCATCCATTGTACTGGCCACACCAGAGGTTTTTGGTTTAGTTTAAAATCCTTCTGGTTCTCAAAAGCTGAACCATAGTAAGAAATGAAAATAGAGGCATCAATTTAATAATAAAATAAATAAAATAATCAAATAGAATAATTAAAAAAAAGTGAAAGAACCCTATAATATTGTACCAGTCCAGCTAAGGAACTATCCTCTCAGAGATTATTCTTATTTTCTTAAATAATTAAAACATCAGATGATTGCGTTGATTTTCAGCTGACATCCTGTGTTGCTCCATCTCTTCTCCTGCCCCTCAGCGTGGTTCCACAGCATATCTATGTATAGTAGTTATATATACATATACAAGTATCTTAAAATTCATGAATGCAGGACTTGAATTAAAGAGCTCTTCCAGTTCATCAAGTCTAGCCTCCTGCTACCAGAAGCAGCCATATCATTCTGTGCCTTTCAGAAATTGAGCACACACCGTTCTCAGTGTAATGAGAATTTTTCCTCTGCATAACTATTCCATAAACCCCACCATGTGATGTGGGAAACCTGCTGTCTTTACTGAGGAGACAGTTATCTTTTTTCAGTTCTGTGTATTACAGTCAGATCCAAACCTGATCGGTGCTTAGTTATCTGCATTTATCCCTTAGAGGTTACAATTAACACAACTAATGAGTCTTCAGTGCAGTGCTTGGCCAAATAACACTGGTGTCAATCAATCACATCAAAACCAAGCTCCAGTTACCTACAGATGAAGTTTTCTGGGTTTTGGTTTTTTTTTCATTTTCAAATGAGAAATCATTTCTATTTATTACAGTGATTTTCCAAGCAATACTATATATTTAGTCCACTAGTAAGCAGACCAACCACCATGAAAAGTAATATGCAAAGTGTCAGCTACACTATGCTTAAATTCACATTAAAAGGCTTGTCATCTTGGATATAGTAAAGTATGTGATTCAAAATACAATGCTGTACTGGTTTATCTATAATAAACCTACACCACATCAATACATTTATTAAGTATGGAGTAAAATGTAAATAAAGGAAATTAAGCTAAAAACAGAATGCAAGTGTAATCACTGTCCATCATCCTTAAAGAGTCAGCTGTAGAATCCCAGTCCAGCTGACACTGCAATGCGATGGACTTGTAGAAAGAATTGTGCATGAGGCCCATGGGGCAGTGTCAAAAGCACGTCATGTACCTTGCTTGAACGAGAGGGTAAATACAATTCATAATTCAGAAAATTAGTCTAAAAACAATATCCCAATGAGCAATATTAACTAGCCTGTGTTATAATACACTGTACCCATAGAAGGTAGAGCTGCACAGCGATTTTAGGTAGTAAACCTTAAATACTTTGTAAGCTCAGAAAGTTTTCCAACGCTGACTCTTTGGTTGCAGGTATGTGCTTGGGCAGAGATGAAAACATGACATAAAGCGTTATTTTCAATCAAAGAATCACAACACTCACTTCTTCAACGAATGCAGAAGAAATCTCACAAACTTTGGGATAATATTTGCAAGAAAACAGATACAGAACAGTGAGCCCATCAGTTCTTGAAATGCTTTAAGCAGTCCAAGAATGATGGACAGGTCATGAAAGAAATCAAGAAACACCATTCCTTCCGTTCAGCCTATCAAATTTCCATGCAGAACAGTGCAGCTGCATGTGGGGCATAAAGCTGCCCAGGAAAACCAGCACTATTGAGCAAAATAATGGTCAATAGCAGAAAGCATTTGACAGACACATGGATGCTCCAAAGGAAGACCTACAGAAGTTGTGCAACTGTCCCGCCAGGTAAGTAAATATGAAACACTGCAAGAACAGGCACACGGATTACTTACTAAAGAGTGTTAAACTATATGTAGGAGAAATAACTTCTGTGGATGACCAGAGCCCAGGGAAGAAAAAGCTAAGGCAGTTAACACAAATCATCACAAGGAACACAGGTTTTAAGCACAGGATTGCTGGAGGCTAGCCACAACGTGATGAGCCTCCCCACTCTCATCAGTTCTGTGATTGCCAACCATCAGGGTTGAATAGGTGTCAAACAATGCAGCAATCAGCACACAAGGATTTTTATGGATCTAGAGCTTAACTAAGAAACACCTGCAGAATGCCAAAAGAAGTCTTTCATGCCCTGTAACCCTGAGGTGGTGTTTGGCAGCCTAGAAATTAAAGACATAATTACCTACATTAAAGAGCCCTAGACCTGAAATGATATTATTTGGATGGTACCATCTCATCTACAGAAAAATCTGTAAATGAGGAGCAATGCATAATGCAGGTTAATTTAATACGGAGCTACCTCCCTTTTACTTCAGCATGATGCTTTTAAGCAGTGCTTCTGCACATCCAGCACACTGAACTCACTGGCCTGAGCTATTTAACTGCAGCTTTTTAATCCTTCAGCAAAAGGGACATAAAACTGACCTACAGCAAATAGAAACTGGCTTTTGACTACGTGTTGGACTTGCAATGAAAACAGAATAATACTTCTTTTGGGATAGAAGCGAAGATGAGCAGTAGGACACACAGCGCAGTGTACAGTGATGTACAGTGAGTCTGCTTTTGAATATGGAGAAACAGGTTTTCTGCAGACAAGGAGAGGTCTGACAGAAAAAGGTGCCTGCTGATTGCCTGGCTGAGCTCCTGTGTTATGTGGAAGCTTGCTAGAGCTTGTTGCAGCCAGTTTTAAATAAAGATACAAATTTTGCTTGATTTCTTTCATTGCAAACCTAAGAATACATACAGGGATGAGTGAAGGGGGGGAAATCACTGATGGTTAGAGCTATGCACATACAGATCTTCAGTAATAAAGAACACAAAGTTTCCTCTCTTTGGATCCTGTCTAAACCACATCACTTCTGCCCCACAACCTTCAGTGCTCAGAACAGAGGCAAAGGCAGGTTACCAAAGCCTCGCAGCGAACACCACAGACACGAAGGCACAGACACGTAGTTGTGCTAGACACAGCTACAAGGCTGTTGTCCCTCAGCTGCTTGAGACCAGTTCTCTACCTGGAAGTCATCACCCCCTCCAGTCTTCAAGCAAACTCTAATTGGCTTCAGCCCAAGTTCAATCAGCTCCAGCCATAGGCACTGGATGTTCAACTAAGTGGTTTACACCAAGCAGATGAGAACCTGCATCGTTTGTGCAGGGGCTAAGGGAATGGCAACCTCCAGCCATGGGTCTGAATGAGCACTGAATTGTTTTCACCCTCAACACATAGAGCAAAATCTGGAAAAATACCAGAACACCCAAGACAAAAATGAATAATCTAAATTCATTATAAATCACAATCTCAAGATATGAAAAAGCAACGATATACAAAGCACTTTAACCTGCCCGAGGGGAGACTGAGATGAGCTCTTAGGCAGAAGCTCTTCCCTGTGAGGGTGCTGAGGCGCTGGCACAGGGTGCCCAGAGAAGCTGTGGCTGCCCCATCCCTGGCAGTGTTCAAGGCCAGGTTGGACACAGGGGCTTGGAGCAAGCTGCTCTAGTGGAAGGGGTTGGAGCTGGGTGAGCTTTAAGGTCCCTTCCAGTCTGGGATTCTGTAATTTTACTTTATATATTTTAATATAGGTATCGATATGATTCTAGATACATACAGCAATGTTTATGTGTTACACAGTCTGTATGTGTTATGCACAAAATAGATTCACACTATACCTGTCTTTTCCACTTCCATTCTTCCATCCCTTTTTCCTTCAATAATGAATGCTTGCAGAGTAAGTTTTAGATAAAATTTGCAAATATAACAGCTAAGCTTGATACAAGAGAAGATACAGAGATAATTGAATTTGGAAAGTACAATAGCATGTCACTCATGGTATTTTACCATTATAATAGTAATTATAATGTAAATAACATTTACAGAACATTGAATAACACCATTATTAGAACACTGAAATAACATAATAATGCTATTTAACATTTCTGAATCTGTTCTGTTAGACCAGAACATTTGCTTAGCCTCCTTAATGAATGTCAGAAGCTGCCTTGTTCTTTACTTTCTATAGGAGAACCAATGGTTCATGTTACAAGCCAATGGAATTGTTCTCCATTCATTGGTTCTCCTATAGAAATTAAAGCATAAAGCACTTTTTCTAAAACATAGTGGGACATATTCATTTTAGACATATTCATTTTGGTTGTATAGCACTAAGCTACTGCTGCTGGATGATTAATCTTCACATTTGTAATGATTTTGACTGGGACATAGCTCATTTTCTTCCTAGTAGCTGGTACAGTGCTGTGTCTTGGATTCAGTGTGAGAATAATGGTGATCACACCCAGGTGGTTTTGGTACTTGCTGAGCAGCACTTGCACAGTCAAGGCCTTTTCTGCTCCTCACCCCACCAGTGAGCAGACTAGGAGTGCACAAGGAGTTGGGGGACACAGCCAGGACAGTAGACCCCAGGGATATCCCACACCATATGGAGTTATGCTCAGTATATAGAGCTGGGGGAAGAAGGAAAGGGGGACATTGGAAGTGATGCTGTTTGTGTCTTCCCAAGTCTCTGTTACCCATGATGCAGCCCTGCTGTCCTGGGGATGGCTGGACACCTGCCTGATCATGGGAAGTGGAAAATGGATTCCTCGTTTTGCTTCACTTCCATGCATGGCTTTTGCATTGCTTGTTAAACTGTCTTTATCTCAACCCACAAGTCTCCTCAGTTTCATCCTTCCAATTCTCTCCACCATCCCATTGCATTGAGCAAGCAAGCAGCGACATGGGGCTGAATTGCCTTCTGGGGTTAAACCACAACATATACTAGTACAATATTCTGCTATCTTTTTGTTTCCAGTTTGCTTATTCCAACAACAGAACCCCTATCACAGTAGTCAGTTAGCTGCATTTCATGTTATGTATTATTCAAAGCTGATATTTATATATATTATATCATTAATGTGACAAAATATTTCAGATATGGCTTTTTTTGAAGGCTTCGAAATGGCTTCAGCGTGTCTTAAAAATACCTTCTAAAGGAAACAAAATAAGATGAAATGAAGTGTTTGAATCCTTTTGCTCACCAATTAATTTTAACTTTTTATCTTAATAGAGCTTATATTTGGGTTTTGCATTTTAGAGTTCTTTGTGTTTTTGCTAGGAAACCCAAAGCAAATGTTTTTCAGGTAGAGAGATAACACTTACATTGTCCCAGAGTCATGTGGAGCATCCTCCAGCAGCCACTGCATGCACAAAAAGGGGAAAAAAGGAGAATGAAGGCTCAAAGAATCAAGTTGCAAATCTGAAATATGAAGAACAAACCTGGAGGCAAGTGCAAAACAAAAGAGAAGAACATTACAACTGAGCACAGTGGGAAAATTACTTGCATGGAGGAGTAAAGGAGATACAGAAGGGAACAAGATGAGAGAAAAAGTATGAAAGAGCAGGAAGGAAAGAAGAAAACACTCGAACTTTTGTCGAGTTGAAGTCTTATATTTCTCTATTTTATACTTCCCTGAAAACCTGCAACTTCACTGCAGACCTGCAACTGAGCAGTCAGAAAGAGGGAGTAGGACAAAATCCCAACCCAAGAGAGAAGCTGTAAATTAAAGTATCAGAGAGCTTGTGGAACATAAATACAGCTAAATGAAGACCTGTAGAGAAGAGCTAAAAACAAAGAATGGCTGCCCTCAGCTACTGAAGAGAGGGTGCAGAGAAGATGAAGAGACCCCTCTCTGGGTGTACAGTGAAAGGATGGATGGTAATGCATTCACCTTGGATGATGGGAGGTTCTGACTTGATATCAGGAAACTGTTATAGCTCCATTTTTTATTTCTAATATCACTTTATTTTACCATGACGTGGAAATGGAGCACAGAGAACATGTGGGATCTCAATCCTTGGAAAGCTTCAAAACTCAACTGAACAAGGCCTTGAGCAGCCAGCTGTCGCCAGATCCAATCTGAGCACAAGGCTGGACAGGGTGACCTCTGTGGGTCCCTTCCAACCCACAGGAAGCAGATTCTACACAAGACCCCTTTTTCAGAGTGGGGAAATCTTCACAGCCTGGTATAATTTGTAACAAGAAATCCGTCCTCTAGCTAGGGAGATTAAATATGTTTTTCCCTGGGTTTCACACAAGAGATCTGACCTTTCAGAGGAACTGCGATTATTAGATGAAAATAAATGGATCTCTGAGGCTGAAGGTCCTAAATTTGTCTTTTGAAATAGATCCTTCACGCATTATCTGCGCTGCTCAGTTGCAAATGCGCAGGCAGTCCAATTGCATGGTGATTTGATACCTTTATTTACAGAATTTAGGGCTGGACTGAAAGCAGTGAATAAATGATGAGTCCATTGGTGAAGACATTTGCCAATTAACAGGCAGCAGCTGTTTGTCTCCTTTTCTTAGGGTACAATTGATTAAAATTGCATGCTTCATTTAAGCAGAATTCTCTTGCACTTTAGCAAAGGGAGAGAGAAAACTTCTTTCAAAGAGAGTAGGGTTGTATTTTTTTTCTGATTTATTGAACATCTTTCCAGCCGAATATAAATGAGAAACTGATTCTGGTTTATTGTGCAGAATCATAGAATCATACAATGATTTGGCTTGGAAGGGACCTTCAAAGGTCATCTAGTCCAACCCCCTGAGATATACAGGCACTAATTTAAGAATCAAACTATTTTGAATGCTAATCAGAAATAAACTGTTGCAAAGAAACGCTGCAACAAGTTACTTCAGGCTTAAGCTATACTTCCTTTTCTATTTAGTCTAAATGTGTGTTTTTACATAGATACACGCACAAATGCACATACATATGGTATATATATGCATATTAGACAGTCAGAACTGGCATGGCATTAAGTATGATAGTATGAACTGGCATTAAGACTTTTGACCCAGCTGAGGACTGCTAGGAACCACCATGGTCTAACCTGAAATGCAACCAACCTGCAGCACAACCACTTAAAGAGATTTCTGCTTTGTGCAAATATGAAATACAGAAGTTTGATTGCAGTTAGAAAGTATCTAAAAAAGGGAGCAAAAAAGTGATGACATCGCAGCTCTTCCGTGTAGTAGGCAAAGGCAGAGTAAGATGCATTGACTAGAGGCTGAAACTAATGAAGTATACGCCAGAAACAAGGTGTACCTTCTCAACAGGGGCAATTAATCTCTGCAACAATTCACATGCTACTGTAGTGGATTGTCCACGGTATTCCAGTTCAGCCTTGAGCAAGAACATGAAAAGAAAATCCTATTGGTTAGGTTATGCCAGAGAATGCATGTAATCATCCCGGCAACCTGTCCAGTAACACTTTTCAGTTGAAATAAAATTATTTTAAGCAATCTCTGATTACTTGAAAAGCTGCAGGTTTGCTACCAGTGCCTGAAGAAATAAATCCCAGCTTTGGAAGATCTGCTCCAAAATGAGTGAATCTGCTTAAGCTTACCCCACTGCATCTAAGTCTCTCAAACATTCCATGCAGCAATTCTTAGACAGTATCAGTTTTAAACATCAAAAGCATCAATAAAAATCTATGTTCACATTTTAGGAGGGCTCTCCTTCGCTGCAGAAAAAACATCTGCAACTTAATGAAAACGGCTCATGGTAAAAACCTAATTCCTGAAGTCATTTCAGGTATTACCCAAAAATACACAAGGCAGACTATCCTAAGAACTTGAAAATGAGTTGTCTGATTCCAAGCAGATATTATGCAAGCCTGAGAATGTTTATTAGGAAAACCAGTAATTATTACTTTCATCATGAGTGATGAAGTTACTCTTGCTCCTGTGTGCTGAAGAACACCCTTTCTGTAGTTGGTCTCATCCCTCTGGGCACTTCTAACAGCAATTTTAGCAACTTCAGAACTACAATGGGTTCAGGGCAAGGTATTCACTGACCAGTGTCTCACGCACCTGGAATGTAATTTATACTCCCAATTAAAAATGCTGTTTACATCACAGGAAGGAGCATGCTTCTACACTTTCATTGATAGAATCGTTTCTGGTATCATAATCTTATTCTTCCTAAATCCAGAAGGCATGAGATGGGCTACATGGAAAGTACATGGCTACTTTTCCACCTGCTTACCTTGAACAACCAAAACTTGGCTGGCATGAGATGGGCTACATGGAAAGTACACAGCTGCTTTTCCACCTGCTTACCTTGAACAACCAAATCTTGGCTAAGGAAAAAAGAGGTTAAAAAGCAAATAAAAAAGAGATGGGGGAAGGAAAAAAAAACCTCACTTAACATTTTATTCTTCACCTTTAAAATTATGCTAGAGAGCACTCGAGAGACTATTGTAATTTAATCTACAGTTATTGTCCATATTAGTTAATCTGAGTATTAAAATAATGTGATTTTCCTAATGTTTGCTCAGAAAACACATTTTTTAAGCATTCCTTTTTTTCCCTTTCTATGTAAATCTGCCTGAGGAGGCCCTGAATTAGCCACTTCATTATCATTTAAAATCTGTACCACTTTCCAGTAGGGAACACAGAGGTAACTGGCCTATAAGCAAAAGCTCCTCTAGGGCTACTGACCTTTAATCGACTTCTGTAGGACATTCTTGTCTCACAGCCACCTACGACGTGCTGTGTAGCGTATCCTCTCAAAAGAAATCTCATACGTTCCTTCAAGTATTCCAAACATTTCAGCATGTAGCAAGTGGTCAGAGATGTTCCTACAATGTTTTCAAAACAAATGCTTTATCCCTCGCAATGAAACATCCTCAAGTTCTGCATCACTGCTCCCTGCTGCTGCATCTGTCAGATCTAGGCACCAAGATAAAATCTATATTGGAACACAGTGATTTTATTCAATACAAGCTAAATCATAAGTTAAGACCAGCATAAAGATGCTACAATCACTGTTTTTCCAATTAGAGCAAAGCTGTTTCAGTTTTGTTTATATCCCCAGTTAAAGAGATTTAAAATTGTCCCACACAGGGAAAACTGAATTTGTAAGTGACCTTAACTGAGCCTGTGAATTAACTGTTCTCATATGAAAACAGACATTTAAAGGCAACAAAAGACATCAGCACATATGAATACCTCATCTGGACATGTAGTAAAAGCAATATATGAATGTTATACATCTTTGGACAACACCAAAGGGGAACAGTATGTTTTCATTTATAGACAAGCTACAAATTTGAATATTAAAATCCTTGTATAATGTAGGAGTGGGGATTTCAGAAGACGAGTAGATTTTAGCACAAATCCAAAAGTCAAGGACTAATCAAATATTTACAACAATTCCAAAGGCCAGCATGCTATACCTGCTATTAATGTAAAAATTACTCCTTCAAAAGAGATGCATTTATTAGCCTTTATTTTAACATTGAGATATTTTTGAATGTTGGGTATGGTCACAGGTATTTATGGAATAGAAAGAAGCCAAATGGACAAAGCATGAAAAAATGCTAGCACTAATACAGTCTAACTCTGCCACCTAGTGACAAATTTCCCCAATTTTTCCGCTTTTCGAAGGACATTTCCATAGGTGTCACTAGAAAACATTCACCTGTAGGAAAAGGACCAAAGAGCCTTCATAACCAACCCAGCAAACTCCGAATTTTCCTACCACCACCACTTCATATTTAGTTCAAAGGAAATGGCAACAGAAAGACTCCGTGTTCTTCTGTGACAGTACCTACTTCTAAGCATACAGAACGTATTGGTTTGGTACAAGCAGCTCCAGAATGGTCAAGAGCTTATTTGGGAGAGAGATAGATACCTAACACATAAACAGGGTTAAAAATCACACAACCCAGCCCTAGTGAAGTCAATAGAAATCGTGCATGTTATCCCTCCATGGACTAAATCTCTCTATATAAGCAATCATGCTATGAAAGATGTAAGGAAGGAAGATGTGGCAGATTCCCAGGTATGCAATAACTTAGATTATTCAGGGTTTGTAATGCTCTCTTCTGGAAAAAAAATCCATATGAAGCAGAGTAGAATAACTCTATATCTACAGTAAAAATTATATTAGTCAAGGTATTTACCAATAAATGACTCCAACTGTTAATACTACAATACAAAATTCTTATTTACATTTTACTTCTGCAAAAGATACATTTATTACTGCAAATATTCAGCATTTCAACCACTCTCAGCTTTAAAATGCTTTACAAATCTGAAGACCACATCAACTTTGCACCTACATATATATGCATCCATAAGAATGCAAAGGTGGATCTCCTGTCTCCAACTGAATGATATAACCACTGTCCTTACATCCTCTTCTATCTGCTGGTTCTCCTGCAGCCAAAGCAACTGAATGCAGTGTAGTGTCACTTCTATAACTGGAGGATAAGATTTATTGATGGTTCTTTTTCCTAAAAATGAATAAATAGTTCAAAACATTACTTTCATAATATAGTTTGTATAAATATTTTCACATCTGAGAAAATAGATTTCAGACTTTCAGTAATGAATTATCGTTTCTTTTAGCACTTGTACCTGTAATAGGTGGACGAGCCACAAGTAATAAGGTAGAGAACACAAAAACTATGCACGTATTTTGCATCTAAGTAACAAAATCGACTGTTAAATTCACTATTTGATGGAGAACCAACATCTAACGTATTGCATTAGATTGCTTTAGAACTGTGGCATAGTTGCCATGCTAGCACACTGAGCCTATGCATTCAGTTTCAATACAGTCTCCACTTCTCACTATAAGTCTTGCCATACACACAGAGCTCCTCTTACCAAGTTCCTTTCCAACACATCTGATATAGCACATGATTGCAGGAAGGCTTTGGGCTGCTGTATAAAAACATGCAGCTCATGTCACAAAGCAAATAATTCTAGGAAATAAGAAAAAAAAACAAAACAGAAAAAAAGACCAAAAATTCGGAATAACAATTCAGAAGTTCCCTGCTGGTTTTATATTTATTTTCTTTATATATATATATAAAAAACTTTAGACAAAAGAAACATATTGGTATTATAATATATAATGTTAAAATCAATGTAATTGATTAATTAACCAACAACTATTCAACCTCAAATACTGAGTTTCCTGACTCTATAAAAGGAAAATCTCTTTGAGCTGACAGCAACAAGCAGAGATGGCTGCCCTGCTGTTATAGCCTAGATGAGAAAACCCATGGTGCCCCAACCCGGACAGCACTGCTTTACACACACACACACAAAAAGTGAGGAGAAGAACAATCTGTATGCAGGGAATTCAAATCAGGCAAGAGATGCTCGGTTAAAGCAAGCGACTTTAAAACCCAACTTGTGCTTTTGTTTCTGGTTAAACTGCTTCCAGTAACAATCTGGATGTTAAAAAAAGCCTGTAGGGACAGGCCAAGGGGAATGGCTTTAACCTGCCAGAGGGGAGACTGAGATGAGCTCTTAGGCAGAAGCTCTTCCCTGGGAGGGTGCTGAGGCGCTGGCACAGGGTGCCCAGAGAAGCTGTGGCTGCCCCATCCCTGGCAGTGTTCAAGGCCAGGTTGGACACAGGGGCTTGGAGCAAGCTGCTCTAGTGGAAGGGGTCCCTGCCCGTGGCAGGGGCTGGAGCTGGAGGAGCTTTAGGGTCCCTTCCAACCCAAACCAGGCTGGGATTCCAAGATAATTTTGAAAACAAAATGTGACTCTGGATAAGGCATTAGTATAATGAGAAAAATACATAAATGAGAAAAAAAATCTGTGTAAAGGATGAAAAGAGACAAGAAACTTTGGTGTTATGGATCTTCAAGGAAAATAAAATCCCATAAAAAGGGCAGAACAGTGGAAAATGCATTTCCAATGCGAAAATGAGGAAAACTTTCAATTTTGTAAATTATTAGGGTGTCTGACAGTCAGGCTGGCAAGAAAGTATTTCTCAAAAAGCCAGTGAGTGAAAGAGTTAAGCTCTGAAACCACCTCAGCACCCCTGAGGATCAGCGATGCCCAATACCAACACATTCAGTTTACTCTTAAAAATGCTATTTTTACGTAAATTTCCTTTCATAAAGGACAAAAACCAAACGCTGAGGTGTCGGGATCGTAAATATCACCTGAAATCCAGAAAAATATTGCTAGGATTCCTTAAGAAGTTTCCATTTACACAGGGTGTGAATGTAACAATCTTAAGGACAATTCAGATTGCTCTTCAGTTATGCTTTAAATACAAGATATACCTACTGGTTTGAAACTACTATGAGAAAGCCAGTAGTGTTTTCTGTGTGCAAGCAGCCAGTAGTGTTTCCATACTACACTGTACTAAACCAGTATGAGTACTGTGTTTTGTTAAGGCAAAGAGTAACAGTAAGTCCTGCTGCATTTAACAAAAAGCACTATTTATTCTCCCTCTGATTCACACTATCCTGCATTCTGCTTAAGCCTATGTTAGCTCAATGTTGGTGTATGACAAAAATACCTTACAAATATATTCTGAACATGTTATTAGTCAATTATACCTCTCGGATGTAAAACTCATCACTTCTGTAGCACACGGTAACCACCAAAAGTGGTGGGCTTAGTAAGTAACTAGGTTCAGCACCATCCATAGAACATAACTAACTGATTTTATGTTCTCCACCCAGGCGGGATCAATGCTTCGAGCAAGTTTTTACATCTTCTGTGTGTAAGACATCCCTTTCTCAGGGCACATTCCCTTTCAACATAGAATCTGAATTATTACAGTGTCTAAATTTGCTCTTGTTAGAAGGACCTGAGTTTGGTGCCTGCTCTTTAATGAAATGGTTTCACTGCCCTGAAGAGAAGTTGTGGCTCATTGCAAAGTCGGGAAGCATCACCTAATTTGAAGGATAGTCCTGTAAGCGTCCTCTTCCATTACACTTTTACACCCTGTCAACTACAATTTGCAGTTTCCAGAAGCACACAATGGAGAATGGTGTATCAGCAAACACAAGCCTTCAAGACTTACCACCACCTTCATAAACGCTAAAATCCAGAAAAGGAGCAACGTTGTACTAGAGGAACTGAGCTCTTCATCCAGCTATGTTTTTCTGGCCAAACAAGCCTTCAGAAAGAGCCAGGATCACATAACCCCTGTTTTATGGCTACATTACTGCTGTCAACCTGCCTAGGTGACTAGGTCCTACTCAAAGGAACTTAAAACTCAAACATTTCCTGAATGATTTTCAAATCCCATCTTAGCTCTGTTGATTTTTGGAGCAGAGAGAAACAGTATGAACAAATGATTTGTCAGAAGCCTACATCCCTCCCTCACTCCCAACTATGGGTTTCCTACAGTCTGGAATAGCAAAGTTTGAAGACAAAAATAGTCTCACTGTTGTAGTAAAAGTTAACCTAAAATGTTTACAGCTGTTTGTGTATAAGGAACCTATTATACACACACATACATTTCTATTACCATATGCATACTACTACCATTTCCACCTCATGAGTTGCCCTCACTTAAATACTTAAATCTCATTTTCTCTAAATGAAATGACTGTCTTCGTTGGCAATAGTTAACAGCTGAATTAGTTAAATCTCTGCTCGCTGGTTACATTTGAGCAATAGCAAATACTCTCCTGTATTTATTGCTATGTACAAGGCAATTTTAATCACTGATCAAGAATTTGAATGTTGTTAAAAATATTTTATCTGTAAAGAATTAGAAAAAATCTTTCCATTTTTATCGAGGAAATCACATTTTCAACAGACAATGGAAGTCTCAGAATTTGCTCTACTTTAAACCCACTGAATAATAACAACAGCAGGAGAAATAAGGCAATTTCAGTCCATTTTGGGCACTCCCTCTTCACTGGCTTCTACAAGCATAATCTGGATTTTGGCTCTAGGCACAGAGCAGAGCAAGCAGGATGCAATGCTTCTGCTCCTGCTCTGGGATCAGAAATCACACGTTAAGGTGTGAGGGTTTAAGGGGAGAGGGATTGAAGGGGGAATGTGTGGTTTGAGGGTTTTCAACCTTGGATTTTTACATCAGTTGGTCATTGGGCTCCCCACCTAAGAAACCAACTGTTATTTGCACACAGATTTCAAAGGGCATGATTTTAGTGCTTTAGCTATTACTTCTGAAAAGCTTTCACCCACCACCACTTAACTTGAACCACGTTTGATTCAATTCACTGTCATTTCATAGAATTATAGAATCACAGAATGGTTTGGGTTGGAAGAGCCTTAAAGCTCATCCAGCTCCAACGCCCTGCCACGGACTGGGACACCTTCCACTAGACTTGGTTGCTCCAAGCCCCATCCTATTTCATCAAACACGCATGGCTCTCCATTAAGCAGGAATGCACACACAACACAGTGCTTAGTATTAGAGATATTTTACCTACCAAAGAAAGAAGGAAACAAAACCCTCCTCCTTTATATGTTGCTAGAGCCAAGACTGTGTTATATTGCCCCACTTGCATAAGATTGTACTTAATGATTTACTCAATAAAAGGCCATGAGCGAAAGTAACTGACGAGTGTAGAAAGAGCGAGTAGGTGAATTTGAATATTCAACAGTTCACTCAAAGCTTATGGAAACGTGTAGTTCCTAAAAATAAACAAGACTATTTAATTCATCCAATTATATTCTGATGTGCAAAAGAAAATGCCACCTTTACAAAGGACACTGTATTTGCCTCCCATTTTAGAGGCTCTAATTTATTTTTATTGAAGTATGTATTGTTATAAGAGCTACCAGGCTTCATTACCATGACCATGTAGCCCTTCCTAACCTACTGCAAAAAGGTTCTAGTGCTGCAGTTTGCTTTAAGCACTATAAAAGGGAAAAGTCAAAGTTGTCTTCCTGGAAACTTCCAAAGTTAAGGTGACATAAAAGGTGACATTTTCTCAGAAGAAGCAACATAGTTATTGAGAATGAAGAAAAATAATAAAGCAGATACATGTGAAATTGTATTTGTTTTCTTCTACAGAGGTAAAAGGAAATTCAAGATCAAGAGATCACTCATTATCTAATGCTTACTTGTTTTTCTTGCATCTGAAAGCTATAACCCCTCATAAAGGATTATTCTACCTTGAGAAAATAAGCTACATTTCCACAATTCTTTTAACCACACATAATTCTTTTAACTTACAGATGTATTAACAACATTTTCTAGAAGAAAATTTGGCTTGATTTATATCAATGGCAAAAATCCCATTAAATTCAAAGGCCAAACGTTTAGTTCTGCATTTGCAAAGAAGCAGACATTCATATTAAATATTATCTTCTTATACAACAAGAAAGACTTGATTTGGCAGGGTATAGCCGTGCCAATTCGTGTTGACTTCCCTAATATTTTGGCTAGAATAATGACTGTAGGGTAAGAGCCAAAGAATGAAGACTGACTACATTTATGTCTGCAACAAAGCTCCTATTGACCTGATTTGGGCTGGAAAACTGTAACACCTCAGGCAAAATCAATGCAAAATGGTGGCCAAAGCAATGACATTGGATGTTCTGGGTCTCAGGTCAACAGTTACAGCATTACAACAGCTCTGTAATGAAACCCAACAGCGGCAATGACCAAATGCAGCTGAGAGGCACAAAGCCAGGGCAGTGTCACATGAAAACAATCTCCTGATGTCAAAACAAAACCAAGTTTTATTTGGGAGCACATTGATCCTTGCCAGTTCCCAGTGACAGTAACTGTGTGACGAGAGGAAAACAGCCCTGTCAACTCCAGCTCAAACAGTACTTGAAGAAAAACATTCAGCCCCAGTGAGCAGAGTCAGCCCTTCACAAAGGCAAAGTTCTCATCCCGTTGCCTCAGGTTTTATTTGCAGTACTGCAGCATTGTGTTTTGCGGGAGCACAGTATTCATTTCTCGGAAGACATTCGTAATGCGCAACACTTTCACATCTCATGCTTCATTAAGTAAGTTATTAAGTTACAAGTTCCTTAAATGTTAGTCAGGATAAACAAGGAATAGGTACAAGTTACTCCTGCGAAGATTCTGGTTGGACATCATTAGACGATAACTTTTCACAATGAGAACAATCAGCCACTGGAATGGTTTCCCCAGGGAAGTGGTGGCCTCCCCAGTGTTGGACTCTTAAGATTTGACTGGACAATCCTCACCTAAAAAACATAACAAAGGCTGCTGGGACATCTAGTCTAGATCATGTTTTGCCTTAAAAGGTTGGACCACATGATCCTTGAGATACCTTCCAACGTGGTGTTCTGTGATTAATAAATGGAAAATTCTGGAATGTGAAACAAATCCATAAAAGTCGTCTTAAAAAGTAGCCACAAAAATATATTTCCTTTTATAGTAAGAAATAAACCAGATGAATTTATGCATGCTTTTTCCATTCCGCAGGCTCTAAAGCTATCGAAATCTGTACCCACAGAGAAAGGAATAAACCTCAATGTAGAGAAAGGCAGACACCTGTGACATAAAAACACTTGGGGGGTGTGTGTGTAATATATTTTATGGGGCAAATATAAAACCCAGCCACATCAATCAAACCCTAAAGAGGTGCTCGGAATACCTTAGAATACAGAAGATTAATTCTATGAAGAGACTTCTCATTCTCTCATCCATCAGAGCAGCAATGACCACTCTGTTTCGCGCCGGCTGCCAAATGCTGTAAGCCATGAATTCACACAGCAGCAGCTCAGGCACACTCTGCTGACCCAGCAGCTCTGCTCGTCTCTGCAGTAACCTCTCCTCAGTCACAAACATCTCCTGAGTTTGAGGCAGGTCATTTGAATAACCCATATAGCTCCTTCTCAGCCTCTTCGGGTTAAATCATGGCTCCTTTTCATCACCTGCAGAAGCCTGCTGACTGCTGGGTGACTATAGGTTTGCCTTCCACTTGATCCCCTGTCAGGTGCCCATAAATCTATCACTACCACTGTTTACCACTATCTCTAAATGCTTCACCTTGTTCATCTTCCATTATATCACACACCTTCCTCTTTCATTGCTCAACATCCCTTCCATATGCTCCATTTGACCTCCCCAAAATCCAGAATTCATATTCCAAGCCATAAAAATATTTCAGCCGTCTCATACAATGGAAATATAACCACATCACCAGTATTTTCACACACACAGTTCCCAGCTTGTTCCAAGAGACTTTCCAGAGAGCATTTTCATCAGCTTATAAAGCAAAAGCACTCTGTGACAAACAGCCTGATGTTCGTCTATTCCCTGCACTGCTACAGCACTAGTTTTTGTTGCCGCCCCATCAGACATTCTGGCCTCTGCCCAATCTTCTTGTCTGTAGCTCCTTTCATCTGGAACAAACTGTACTAATACTGTCTAGCTGACTCTTCATCTCATTTCAAATCCAAGTTCTAAATATCCTTTATTCTCTTCCATGAGAATTATCTCTATTTTTTCTTGCTCCTGCTGTTCCAGCTCTGGAAAGTGTTAGGTATACAGTATTCATGAATATTACACTAATGAATCGAAAAAAGAATGCTGGTCTTGCTTTTCTAAACATCATCAAGTGAATAGAAAACAGATGAAGATATCCCATTGCATCAAAAAACACTAATAAATTAGAATAAAAATCCACTTAGGCCTCCCATCGTCTATCTTCTTAAGATGTATGGGCATTTAAATAACACTTAAAGCCATTCTCTGAAACAGCTCAGGAGAAAAAGTACTTGCAAAAGATACGTATGGCTACTACTTTGCTTTCCATATCACCATTCAAATGAAGAGTAAACAAACAGATCTGATGCCTGGCTGACAGTTTTGTGGAAGATGCCCTAACATAGCTATAGTACAGATGAGATAGGCAATGGTGTTAGTAAGCGCATGGGGATGATAAATACGGCAATATACAAGTAAAACTTGGTTTGGGCTGTCTTTTCTTTTTAATAATAAAAGTTAAGGACATTCAGCCTGTGCCTCGTACCAAGCAAGGCCTTTGCTGGAGATGACCTGGGGACACAGGGTTGTACAGTAACCTTCCAACCTCTTCCTTCACCACCCCATCCCCTAAAGGGACCGACAAGAAACCTGGAGAGGGGCTTTGGACAAGGGCCTGCAGGGACAGGCCAAGGGGAATGGCTTTAACCTGCCAGAGGGGAGACTGAGATGAGCTCTTAGGCAGAAGCTCTTCCCTGTGAGGGTGCTGAGGCGCTGGCACAGGGTGCCCAGAGAAGCTGGGGCTGCCCCATCCCTGGCAGTGTTCAAGGCCAGGTTGGACACAGGGGCTTGGAGCAAGCTGCTCCAGTGGAAGGTGTCCCTGCCCGTGGCAGGGGTTGGAACTGGAGGAGCTTTGAGGTCTCTTCTAACACAAACCAGGCTGGGATTCTGTGATTATACTGAGAACTTGCTGGAATGGTAAAACAGCTTCTGACCATTAAAGACTCCACATGAAAAGTGAGTATTTTCTTGGTTTGAAACCTGTAGGTTTATGCTAATCTGAAACCATCCTATCATGTCATTAGCCCACACTTCCTTGTCTTAATAAATCTGAATGGAATTGTAAAATATTTTAATTTTCTTATTATATTCAATATTATTTAACTATGTAAATGTAAAACAATTACATTGTGATTTTAAATAAATTTCAATTTCATAGAATCATAGAATAGTTAGGGTTGGAAAGGACCTTAAGATCATCCAGTTCCAACCCCCCTGCCATGGGCAGGGACACCTCACACTAAACCATATCACCCAAGGCTCTGTCCAGCCTGGTCTTGAACACCACCAGGGATGGAGCATTCACAACCTCCCTGGGCAACCCATTCCAGTGCCTCACCACCCTTACAGGAAAGAATTTCCTCCTTATATCCAATCTAAACTTCTCCTGTTTCAGTTTGAACCCATTACCCCTTGTCCTGTCACTACAGTCCCTAATGAAGAGTCCCTCCCCAGCATCCCTATAGGCCCCCTTCAGATACTGGAAGGCTGCTCTGAGGTCTCCACGCAGCCTTCTCTTCTCCAGGCTAAATCCACAATTAACATTTCAATCCACAATTAACAAACAAGAAAAAACAAGAGCCTTACATAAGTTTCCTTCCCACTCACATAGATGTGAAAATAACGAATATCAAAACAACTAAATATTTTGCTTACACACGCACAGTTTCAGCTCAAAACCCACAACGCTTTCATTTAATCCTGGGCAACTGGTGAGTTAAAACTTGATTCTTTCTATTTTTATTTGGGGACTTGAAAGCGTTTGTTCTACACCAATCTATCACTGACTGTCAGGAATTTTAACAGCAGTAATGCAAAACTAATAGTATTTTACCAGCCAACAAAACCCTAAGTGGAAATTAAAACACAATAGGAGTGTGACTCCTCCGTGCTGCTACAGTCTTTCTACGATGGAAATTCTCTGTTTTAGCTTTCCAGTTTGCTCAATAAACAGTAATATAGTTACAGTATAACCAAGGTTAAATGTTGCTGTCAGTAGGCTAACGGAGAAGCTGTCTTCATATGAGAGGGCCTTTTATTTCCCACGTTTGCTGCCTGTTGGCCAGGCAGCAAGATTTCATATTCATAGCAGTATAAAAAGCAACCAGAAAAGAAAAAAATCCTGCCGAGACTATTAAAGTGTCATTTTTAGTAATAGGACTCTATAAATCATGGTGATGTTCTCACCTCCAGATTCTACTAGTGCTTGGCACTGCCTCCCCCCGCAATCTGCTGCAGCGGGTTGATGCATACAGGTTAGGTTTCAATGTTTATTACAGACAAGGACACTTCTGTCTCCATCCCCTGCCCTACTCAGGTCTTCAAAGAGGATTTAACTTGGGTCAAAATCTAGGTATTGCCCAGTTGTCTTTCCTCCAACACCTGCCCTGGCATGCGGGCTGCCCTTGGTGCAGCACCACAGTATTGGGGATGGTCCAGGGGCAGCCTTTGTTTCTTCCTGTCCCAGACATGTTTGTGACACTGGAATCCCACAGCTGAGGCCACCAGCCTCAGGCCATGGGAAACCAGAGGTGGCTCAGAAAGATAATGCAGTCCTAGGGAATCAACTAAGCTATCTGCACGGGTAAAAGAGAAAGATGTCTGCTTTTGGAGGCTGGCTGTCTTCTGAACTGCATCAGCTCCATATAATCCTCATTTGGTCTCATTAAGAAAAACAGTTCAAACAGATCATAGAATCTTGGAATGGTTTCTGTTGGAAGGGACCTTAAAGCTCCCCCAGCTCCAACCCCTGCCACGGGCAGGGACACCTTCCACTAGAGCAGCTTGCTCCAAGCCCCTGTGTCCAACCTGGCCTTGAGCACTGCCAGGGATGGGGCAGCCACAGCTTCTCTGGGCACCCTGTGCCAGCGCCTCAGCACCCTCACAGGGAAGCTCCTCACAGTGAAGCACCCTCAGAGCCCCTGGTCTAAAGGGTAGGGGAGAGGAATAATTGGGTGTTTTACCAGCATACATCTTTCTTTATGCTAAAAGGGAGAATTAGAAAACCACCAGGACAAATGGAACTCAAGGTTAGGAACAGTCCATCTACTTTCAGCTGTAAAGATGCAGTTCCATGTCCCAGTGGACATACACGAGTGCTGGAAGGATTTGGTATCAAAAGATTTTGTGCTGGAAAATAGGGTAGAAAGAGGAACTGTTCTTGACAGCATCTGCTGGTTCTCATCTACCAAGAATAAACTATAATTTTGCTTTTCCAAATGTCATATATTTCACGTTCATATTTCATAGGCTTCATTTGCTTCATTATGAAGCAAATTTAATCTGACACCCTCTATTTAAACAACGTTCTTGGGGAAAAAAGGAAGTGATACCCTTGAATTCCCACTCCTATTGCTGCCAAAATGGGGGAAGAAAAATGGAACAGAGAAGAAAGAACTCTGCAATACCACTGATATTACAAATCCAAATTCTGTATAAATTACCCATAGAAAATCCTCCTCCTCTGAAAGATTTAATAGCCAAGCTGCATAGAGTACCTATATATTAACAGGGCTTTATTAAAGACACAGAATATGTTATGTAGTATTTACTGCTTTCCTACAGCACATTATCATAAGCACTTGCACAACAACATATAATTTAAATCAATAGCAAAGTTCTCATTGATATCTTTGAAAGCAGCTTATACCCTAATTTACTAAAAGCACTCATTTGCAGTGAGTGTTTCTGTTATTTGTTGGAATTAATTAAATCCTTCTGTATTATGTTAAAATGTATAGCTTGTAAATCCCGAGGGGCTGGCTATAATGACAGCAATGAAGAGATGATCAAGAAGCCTTGTCACGAAAAGGTGCAACACTCCAAAGGGAAGAAGAGATCTTGCTCAATAGCAAAGCCAAAGCCAAGAACAACTGCATGGGCACTACAGGTGACATTCAAAGGCAGGCGGAAGGACCAGGATAGACAGAGATCATGAGGTCAAAATCAAGGACTGAAGGAGGCAAGACTAGAAACTAGTAGTCTGGAAGAAAATGGCAGAGGTAAAGCAATGAGGCGTATTGAGTAGCACAGGGCTACAGCTTTAATGTCTTCATTTACAAAGGCAATGCTCAATCATGCTCCTAACCCAGTGCTTGGCTTAGCTCATTAGACCCCTCGATTGCCAGAGAAGATGCCTGCAGAGAGCTGTTGGGCTGATGCTCTAGGAAGAGGCTCAAAGTACTCAATCACATACCTGGCTGAAGATCAAGATAAAGCTTGAACACAGCCCTTTTTAGCAAAGATAAATAATGTAAATCACTTAACAGCCTGTTCTGTTAAAACATTCATTAACACGGAAGGAATTTCAGTTTCATAATATTTAGGTGCCAAATAGCAAACATCCTTCTTGGATTGGTAACATTTAAACTGGCTCTCTTCCATCACAGGTACCAAAAGGAAAAACAAAAGAATTGCTGTGTTATGACCATTCATATTTGTTTAATGAACCAGAAAATACTGCTGTCCAAGTCTTAATGTTCTGAAGACAAGCCTATACTGCAACTGAGGAAAGCAGAGAGCATGTACTGCTACTAAACACGGGAAAACCAAGTAGAACACAGGATAATAGCAATTCACCTGTTTGTGCCATGTCGTTTTAAGATGAATTTCACAGAAGACATCCTCTGTAGGACTGCACTTTCAGTCCTCTCTTGACATTTATGCCCTGTTGAGGGATTTCAACCACATTTGAGAAAGGCAGAGACCTCAATGGCAGTTAACTTACAACAATAAATCAAGAAGGATGTAACACAGAATCAGATAAAACATTACGTATTAAGGGATCCACCAAGGTCACTGGAAGGAGTGTTTTCCAAGTTCAGCTAAATGTGACCTAATTCAGTGTTACTGAGCATGAAAACCAGACTCCTGCCATCTTCACAGGTATTATAGAACCCTGGAATGGTTTGGGTTGGAAGGAACCTTAAAGCTCCAGCCCCCTGCCAGAGACAGGGACACCTTCCCTAGACCCATCAGGTACATCCCCACTGGTGGTTAATCCAGTGTGTATTTTGCAGTACCATAAGACTAGATAATGGGCAAGTAAGTCCCGTGGTCCTTTTGCCTTTCAGAAATGCTCTTCCAGAAGATCACGTTTGGTTTTGGCCTTCAAACCGGTCAATCTGTCAGTCTTTGCTGCCAGCCACTCTAAGTGCCAAGAATCAGCCTGTTTTGTGAGCACCATGTAATTAGACTTATCTCATTTGGATTTAGATATCCAGACTGCTGAACAAAAGAGTTTCTCCTACTTCTTTTTGATGGTTTTCTATGCTGCTGTCATCAGAGAATTCATTAATAGCACTGCAGCCAATATGGTCCAAAGCTACGAAACAAGAAAAATCTGTAAGAAGAGGCAATAACTTTTATTATATTACTTAGTGCAGAAAAAGCTCGATAAAGAAAAAGCACACAAGCATTGTGCTCACAGTCTGTTCATCAAGACATGATCAGAGCCATTGTTCAAGAGGACACTTGCCTCTGGAACTAAAATAAACGATGTTATTCAATACTTGTGGTACAGCACAGATCAGTCAAGACCAGGAAACTATTTTGCTACTTTTGAGTCCTAAGTGTTGCCGTTACTTTACGTCAGTAGTTTTTTCTTCCCTCATCTTTCAAGGCCACTTCTGGTGCCCTTGAAGGGTTTGAATTGGCCTCGCTCTGCGATGTTTGAATGTATTAAGTGTATTTCAGGTTTTTAATCGCAGCAGAAGCTGTTAAAATATTTCCAAGTAGAGTTGATAGAGGATATAAAATGACTCTTTACCACCCTGTCTTTCTAAAGCACCGCAAAGAACTTCAGATAAAGAGCGGCTGTTCCCGATGGACGCTTTCACGCAGCCGCCACCTCCCGATTTCACTGCACCCAGGAGTGAATGCCATTGTGCTGGGATTAGCTGGCCACGTTAACATCTCTGCAATCACAACAATCGCTCCAGAGCCTCCTATTCAAGCAGCCGGGAGTGATAAAGGTCAGGCTCAGCGTGCTCTTTCCCAATTATTCTCCAGCCTGGCCGAGCAGTAGCAGCCAAGAGCAAACACACTGGCCAGTGCTCACGGGCTGGCTTGAACGTGCTGCTAGAGTGCAAAAGCTGCTCAGCTTCTCTTTAACATCTTTCAGTTTAATCATTGCTATTTTTAAGAGTTTGGATGATTGTTTAAAATCTATTTCCTCGGGGCTCATTTTGGTGATTGAACCACTTGAAGGGTGACAAACAGACCACAAAGGAGGCAGCTGGACTGAACTTTAAAACTGAAGAGCTGGGAAATACTAATCCTAGAGCAAGCAGAAATGGATTTCAACAGGTTTAGGGGGGCTGAATGATCAATCAGTGCACAAAGGACTCTTTCCATCACTAATGTGGTTTTGCTGGGAATAATATATGTAAGAAAAATGGAGGTTTTAAGCCTTTCTCCAGAGATCCACTGCTTCTCAGAATTGCTTGACTGCAGCGATGGTGATGAAGAGGAAATACTAGTATGTGGAGAAGATTTTGAGCTTAATCCTTTTGATGGCTTGCCTTACTCTTCCCGTTATTATAAACTCCTGAAAGAAAGAGAAGAACTCCCAGTATGGAAAGAGAAACAGACTTTTCTGGAAAGTTTGCTTCATAATCAAGTTGTGATTGTGTCAGGACATGCTAAGACTGGCAAGAGCTCCCAGGTCAGTACAACACACTTGGCTGGGGGGGTGCGTTTAATTATTACTAGAACATTTAATGTTGCACACTTACTATTATTATTTCACTGACATTACATATTTTGAAAACAGCAAAACCTTTTTGCCATGAATTCACTATTCACAGCTGTTGTCCTTTACTTGTATCAATATCTAGATTTATATTCTACTAGTATCTGCTTTCTGTTAGAAGTGGGCTATTGCTATGCTGAGTACAGTATGGTATTGCCCTACAAGAACCTCCAGTTAAGAGTTCAGCCACCGTGTATGTACATACTGACTTCAGGAGATCTCAGTGTAGAAACAGATGTGCAGCCATTTGTTGTAATCTGAGGTATTAAGGCCAGAGAGGGAAAGTGAACTACAGAAGGTGAACAAAGATTAATGTGGACAAAACCAGATTTAAAATATAAGAGCATGTATTTAAATAACATCCTGCAAATTCTCACCAACAGTTGACACTGACTACATTTTTCCCTTGCAAACCATTTTTATTTGGTCGATGATGTCTTCTGAGCTTAAGGGCAAGCTGAGCAGTGAAGAATGACATTTCTCAGGCTCGAATTGTCCGAAACAGTGTCATAAGCCACCAACAAAAATCTCAAACTACAACTTCTTTATTACTAAATACTAAACTTACAAATCTCGACCCTTTTCTGAACACTAAAGACCAAATGCACTAACTACTACAGCTTAAAATTCAGAACCAAATACACACATAACCTGAGAAAAATCCTGTATAAAACATTATTGCATCTACCTGTATGTGCCCTGTACATTTTTGCTCGGTGTACCACATCACATCTCAACTTGAAAACCTATCCAACACATGCTTTCAAGTGTAATACAGAATGTATCAGCTGAAATCCTTCTCGACTGAAATTACAGCTGTGTTTCCTTCAGAGAGGCCAAGGCTAAGTGTAAAATATTCAGGACTCACTGGTAAAATAGTAATGCAACCTGAAATAAATCTTTCCTTCTACATTTGGCTGGGCACTATTTTGCTCGTTTGGAGAATTTCCTTGCCTTCTCCTTAACAATGACAAGTCATAGAATCATAAATGATTCGGATTGGAAGGGACTCCAAACATCATCTAGTTCAACCCCCTTCCACAAGCAGAGATACCTTCCACCCTCATAGTAAAGAGATTCTTCCTAATGTCTAAACTTCTTAAGTGTAAGCTTGCCATTTTATCCTTTTTTTGCCCACCATCACCCTGAACCCCGAGTGCAAATTATCAACTCCGCAATGCCTGTCTTGGATTCAATACATACTCTTAATTAGAAAGTGTGTTTGGGTTCTGATTAATGCTAAATCAGGAAAGAAATACAGTGGATTTGCAGGCAGGTCATAAGAGAAGGTGAAAAAAGTCCTCAGGAAATGAAGGACTGAAACCAGTATGGCTCCTTCGCAGGGAGAAGTAATGGCCTTTCCCTCACTACAGCCAAGAGCAAATGCTTTTTCAGAGGATACACACTTTACAGAACTCAGGTTAAAAGACATCACTGAAGCCAAGATCTCAATTTACCCTAAACACACAAACAGCCACTAGGACTTATCAAGTTCTGCTGTAATAATATAGAAGAACCTAAGTCTGTTACCATAGTAAGCAGAGAATTCTCAAGCGTTGTAAGTTGGAATACTGTTTATGAGTGGGATCAGGAGAAAACTTCCCTGCAGGTAAAGCTGCAGGATAACTACTGCTGCAGGGCATCTCATATCTGCCAGAGACTTTGTGCTGGACACTGCTAGAGATTACATATGGAACCAGAGACATCCATCTCACTGGAAATTCTGCATTCCTATAAAATGGATACACACCTATCTCGTGCTGGGAATATTTTTTGGAGTGCAAAGTCTTCACCCCTTGTAATTGACTTTAATTTATACAAAACAAACTTTGTGTAACACTAAACTCCTTGCTAAGAAAGGGCAGCCATTTAAATCATCCTTAAACAAGTTTAACGCATTGCTGGCTGAGTTTTAGACATTTCTAGAAACATAAGTAGCTATAGAGGAATAAGTGATATGTGACTCATGCACTCAGGTTATGTATGTTGATTAAGTCAAGGATTTGAAACCTAATGCTTTCACTACAATAATATTTATAATGTAATTTTACTTTCTCTTGACACATTCATATTTTCTAGTGTGTATTTTCTACTGTAACTATATAAGTTAGACAGCCACTCTATGCATTTCTGGAGCAGCTCAGTTTAAGCTGTCTTTGCTTAGAGAGTAATTAATCCGAAGTTACATATATTTCCTATGGCATTTGTCAGTTTAAAATCCTCTTCTTCCCAGGACATGTTTCTCATGTCAAGCACCTGAATAGGATATGGCACAGGCAAATTTACTGCTGAGCCAGCTGAGAAACCCCCGATAACAACTGCACTAAGATTGCTGGATCCATCAGCAGATGCTTAAGGATGACACTGCCAGTGCTAGATGCTGCTCAGAGGCCAATTCTGTCCCTTCTGCTCTATATTCAAACTAATCTGAGTCCAGCTGAGAAATAAGAAATTCCCAGGAGAACCTCCAACACTTGACTACGGAAGAAAGTCTAGGTCTTGACATGTAACAGGGCAGATCATTTCTGTTAAGTGCAGCAGTCACACAATGGGAGCTCAGGTTGTTCTAGTTCTGTCTACTTCTTTTGCATTACAGTCCCTGCTAAGCACATCAAATAGCAGATATATCTTTTCTTATTTATTCCCAGATCCCTCAGTGGTGTGCTGAGTACTGCCTCTCTGCCTGCTATCAACACGGTGTAGTTGTATGCACCCAGGTTCACAAGCAGACAGCGGTGCGGCTGGCGCTGCGCGTAGCTGATGAAATGGATGTCAATGTTGGCCATGAAGTGGGGTATTTCATCCCGTTTGAAAGCTGCTGCACAACAGAAACTATCCTGAGGTTTGTGCTTGGGTTTTAATTCAAACTAACCTGTAGCTTAGAGTTGTTTGCAGCTGACAGCACTCCAGCCCTTCATTGCACTGCTCTACTAACGTGGTCGGGACAGACAACCTAACAATCATGGGGGAACACTGCTGCAGCTGCCAAAGATCTTTGCATACAGTATGAAAACAAAATAACCCCCCAACATTGCTTTGTAAAGTTGTGTCTAATATTGTAAAGTGCAGATACTGAAGATCTAGTGATGAATCATAAGCTGTAAAAGGCTTGAAGGATGTATTCTGTGCTAAACTGTAGTAGAGATTTAAGTGGGCAAGGCTATCATCTGTGCAAATCTTCATTAAGCACCTCAGTAACCCCCGTATCATTCTACTTGTGTTTTCTCTATTTTCCAGGAGTCTTCATTGCCATAAGAGAACATGGGATAATCTATCACTAAGTAAAGCTGGAATTTAAAAGTAACCAAAAATCACAGCTAGAGAAGGGTATATTCAGTAACAAGGGGAAAAAAAATCATTTAGGAGGATTTTTAAGAGATAAGAAATGCACTTCATATATTAAATATAGGCAGGTGACAGCAGCAACAGAGGGAGATTCAGATTTTTAGCTTCTCTGAAAGTTAGGAGATTCATTTTCCCTGCTTCCTTAATATGTCAGGCACAAACTCTAAGATCTAGGTCCTAAACCAGCCACTGATTACCAGTGGAGAAGAGGATACTCACCACTTCTGAAAGCTCAGGTTCGACTGCTCTTCCTTTTGTGTGTCCTTTACGAACCACTCTGTAAACCTCATCGTGCAGCACATCTTCTTGCAGCTGCTCCTGATATGAAAGGGAAACAAATCCTATCCTCTCACGCATCGCAACCCGGTTCAAGAATCCAAAATCCTGCTGAGCAAGAGCAAAAAATATTAGAATTAAAACATTTTCAGTATCAGTGGGAATAAAAAGGATAAAGTGAGGAGAGCCTTACGGTGTGAGAATGATTTGGGTTGGAAGGGACCTTAAAGCTTACCTAGTTCTAACCCCTTGCCAGTGGCTGGGACATCTTCCATTAGACCAGGTAGCTCACATTTAAACACGTAGTTGAGACTGTGATAACATCTACAGAATAGACTCTCTGTTCTTAGCAAATCTTTCTTGTTGAACAGAAAGGACCAAACTGTCTCCAAGATCCTGAGTTAATTTCTTACAGCCACATCCGGATATTCCAAGCAACTTTGCAGAGTTTTCTGTTTGTTTGTTACAGATACTGTACAGATGATATGCTACAAAGGGAAATGATGTCTACGCCTCTTCTGAACTATTACGGTGTTATCATCTTGGATGATGTGCATGAAAGAACTGTTGCAACAGATGCGCTACTTGCCCTCCTTAAAGATGTCTTGCTATCAAGACCAGAACTAAGGCTGGTAATACTCACTGCCCCTCACATGTCCAGCAAACTGCAACAATATTATGGCAGCATCCCCCTCATAAGAGTGGAAAGCAAACACCAAGCAGAGGTTGTCTACTCTTGCAGCATTCAGAAAGACCCCTTCCTGTCTGCACTAAGACTGCTCTTTGAGATACACCACTCAAAAGAGAAGGGAGACATTGTCGTCTTTCTGGCATGTGAACGAGTAAGTTATTAACCAATTCCAATATGTCCGATTTTAATCAGGAAATTATTTACATCTGTGTTTTTATAGGATCTATAATATTTGATACCAGTATGGAAGACACCAGACACTGCCAGCAGGTTTTATCATTTCAGGTTTTTCCTACAAAGAAGTTATGGTATACATAACAGTGTATTATCTGTACAGAATACATTAATACAAAGAACTATCAGATTTTCTGTAGCCTTAAGGAAACACCATCAACCTCCTGTGTGATAAAAAAAGCAGCAAAGTCAATATACAGGGACAAGGGTACAGATGCAGGAGTTAATATATTGCAGCTATTCTGACATTGGGCATAAGGCACTTCTTGTTATCCCTGTTCTGCAGGAAGGGACACGGGTCCAGTTTGTACAAATGTCCTTCTGCTCAGGAATGCTTTTACCTTACACGTGCCTACAAGGATTTTCCGTGTGTATTCTCCTTTATGGCTGCAAACTTCCCAACCATTTGTGTACACAACAGCAGGAGGCAAATATCACTTTGGAGGTGCTGCAGATGATCCAGGAATCTGCATGGGCTTGACTATTCTAAATAAGAGCATCCCTGAACCCCTAAAGACAGCACTGACACTCTAAATTCACTGCTGCCAGGACTGCACAATCAGGTCCTTTATAGATGTCAAAGCAATCTGCCCATCAAGTATATATTTTAAGACTTAAAATTATGATAAATTTAACACTATTATTATCTATCTCTTGATAGTGATCTCCAGCCTTCCACTTTGTATTATTGAACCTGCTTTAGAACAACAAATTCACCTTAGCTCCAGTAGATAATGACTTTTCACAAGCAAAGATAAACTACCATAAACAACCCAGATACTATTGTTTTTCATTGCAAAGAGGGGGGTGGGTATGTAGCACTTGTAATAGTGTTAATAATCAATTGTAAACTTTATAGACACAAATTTTACAGCTGATAAACTAATACATTTTCTGTATCTGTTCCCCTGTTTAAAATAGGGGTAATGTTAGAGAGAAAACAGTCTTTCCACTTCAAAGAACTGGGAGGAAAGTTTTATTTCTGCTTCAACTGATGGGCAAATCCCCCACAATACTAAAATAATAATTCCTGTCTTGTTGTTTGTTAAGAGATTACATAGTTTTCTCTCTCACAAAGAATAGAACAGTCATTATGAACTGTTACCACACAGTTCACATCCCGTGCCTTCCTGCTGAACTGTGATTTGAAGTTTCATTCCGCTAACGGCTCACTGTTCCCCAGCACTCAGCTGTCTTTTAAACTGAACAAAGATATGAATAAACTAAGAACATAGAATCATAGAATAGTTAGGGTTGGAAAGGACCTTAAGATCATCCAGTTCCAACCCCCCTGCCATGGCCAGGGACACCTCACACTAAACCATGGTACCCAAGGCTCTGTCCAAGTCGGGCTTGAACACTGCCAGGGATGGAGCATTCACAACCTCCCTGGGCAACCCATTCCAGTGCCTCACCACCCTCACAGGAAAGAATTTCCTCCTTATATCCAATCTAAACTTCCCCTGTTTCAGTTTTAACCCGTTACCCCTTGTCCTGTCACTACAGTCCCTAATGAAGAGTCCCTCCCCAGCATCCCTATAGCCCCCTTCAGATACTGGAAGACTGCTATGAATCCCATTGCCTCACTGGGGCGCACTATGCACATATAGAGAGCTGCCACTCAGGGCACCCCATGTACCTAACTTTGGTTAGGTACAGAAGATAAATCACTTTGGGCACACCAGTGTGGCACCTGACTAACTGCTACAGCATTGATCAGCCCTACACGCATATAAACTTGCACCAAACTCCTTGGCACTAAATCACTGATGTGGATGCATCCTATATGTCTATAGGTGTAAAGTTTAGTGCCTGTTTCATCATTTCTCAGCCTTGCTACTCTGGCACTGTGTTTGTAACATATCTATCTTCACCTGGAGGTTGGTTTGGATATGATTAAAGCTAGAGAAGACTATGTTTTAACTTGCAGAAGGAAAAAAGACATTTCATAAAACAGTTCAACTTTTCCCTGGTCTATGGTTAGGGGATACAGCCAGTAAATTCTCATACGTAGTTCTCTTCCCTTCCTTTTTTCCCTTTAATTATTAATCAGGTAAGATTTAAATGTTATAGTTTGATACATAGTTAAAATTAATTTTAGAATAAAAGAGTTGCTTTAAAATTAAATACTGAGATTTGCTTTTCATACTCACGAGGAAACTAAAAATGAATCTTTCTCCTGATTACAGGAAATAGAAAAAGCTCACCAAATGATCAGGCAGGAACAGTCCAATTTAAACCCTGACCTTGGAGAACTCATCCCAGTTCCTCTATACCCCATAAAACAAGACCTAATTCCCAAACCACATCAAGACAAGCAGAAAGCCTGCAAAAAGTACAGAAGGAAAGTGCTGCTCACCACAAGCTTTGGAGAGTCTCTGATTCGGATTAAAAATGTAACCTTTGTCATCGACGGCGGTGTGGGGACAAGGAAGGTTAGTTGAGTTAACCAGAATCAGTATGCCAAAGATGAACTATGCATAATGTTTGTTTCAGGGTGGGGGAAAGGGAAATGTGCAGCTGATAGATAGAATCAAATGGTTTCTAGAGGACCAAATATGTCTCTGTTCTTTCATAAATCAGATTCTATCACATTTTTAACATTCAAGTCAACGAAATTGAAATCACTTTAATGGGCATCTCACACACACAAAAAAAAACCAAGCAAGAAATCACAGTTACTTCCTAAATTCAGTAAGAAAGAAAAATTTCAGGTTTCTAAACCCCAATTAACCCTCCCAGCTGAAGCTGTCACTCATTTGGGCACCAAACCAATGACATTTCATTTGCAAACTATACCTCACCTTAATTTTGGCCAATCAGTCCTCATTATCTCTACAGTATCTTACAGATAGCCAAGAACCAATTGCGTTTTGCTCTATCTCTTGGCAGACTACCTGGTTTAATAGACTAACTTCATCCTTTGTTTAATAATTTAGTAATCAGTGTAGTGCCACAGCTCATTTAACATCAAGGGATGCTCACACAGGGAACCACTCCCTTTTAATGCTGTTTGTTCTCCTTCCATCCAAGTACCTCAAAACACTGCAATTGATCTTGATCTTTTACAGTTCATTTTAAGTATTATAAGTGTGTCCTCAGTTCTTGTTTCCTACTCCATCCTAGGAAGGATTATTGCTGCTGTAAAAACAAGCTCTCTCGCTTCTTTCATTTATACAAAACTGATGTCCTAAAGAATGAGTAATTATGTAGGAGCAAGTCATTACTTAAATCAGAAAGCTGCACTACTACAGGCTTTGTAACTGTCCTATGTGTTTTGCTAGTCAAAATAAATATTCCAGTAATGGGCAAAAGAACCAATATAACAAAGTTTCATGATTTAATCCAGAACGGAATCACCAAAATATAAGTTAAGTCTTCCTAAAATTCTGGATCAGGGATCATTAATCCTGATCAGCCTTGAAAGAAGTTCAGGAGAAGGCTTGGGAACTACCAGTACTTTCCATTTTCATTGCAAGAAATCAGTGCCTAACGCTGATAAATTAAAGGTTCTCATATGGGGGTTATAAACTAACTCGGATTCAACTAAAGGAAAAAAACTTGTCTTATACAAACAAAAGACTACAAGGGTTTCAATGAGACCATGCATAACTCCACTTACCTGTGAAATGACAGTCATCCTGGGTGATGGAAATGAATCTCACTTCCATGGTAACCTGAAGTCAAAAGTAAAATTCAGTGCTTCCAGTCTCCTGTGAATCAGAAATATGAAGTAATAGGAATAAATCAGTTTCAAGACAGTCCTGATGGACTTCAAACCAAATCACCTCTATCAGTTATGCAATTTTTACACTTTAATTCAATTAAATTAATTAGGTCCTAACAGCTGAAATGTAGTCCCCTCACATTCATTCCTCAACAGGTCAAATTCACATCCAATCTATATGGATGTGGAAGTCAGCTGAACACAGAGGGACCAGGAAAAGTTTTGTGCAGAACAAAATCCTACATAACTCTTGCAGCTGGGATTTATCATAAATTTATCTGTAGGAAAACAAATTTGTCCCCTGAAACACATTTTATCTTATTTATTAAAACCCTGATTAAAGTAGACAAAGTTGATTCAGATGGCATAACCAGATGCCTTATCCAGAAGTTATATTTCTATCCAGAATCATAGAATATTTTGGGTTGGAAGGGACCTTAAAGCTCATCCAGTTCCAACCCCTGCCACAGGCAGGGACACCTTCCACTAGAGCAGCTTGCTCCAAGCCCCTGTGTCCAACCTGGCCTTGAACACTGCCAGGGATGGGGCAGCCACAGCTTCTCTGGGCAACCAGTTCTAATGTCTCACTTATGAACATCATGGTGGTCAGAACGATGACTGAATCAGCTCCTCAGCTTAATTACAATAAAGTACAATTAACAAGAATAAAATGGGGCATTGTACATCTTTGATACAGTCCTCGTCTCCTGCACTGAAGTGACAGATTTCAGTATTGAGACAAAAATCTGGAGTAATGGAACAAAATGTTATCAGAATATGGAAGAAATATATTATCTTTTTTGATGCTATACATTTTGTGCTCTGGTAAGGTACATTTCTTCAGAAAAACACATTTACCTTTGAGTCTACTTACAGAGTTATCGAAAACTTAAGTGTCTATCGATTGATCAAAGTGCTGATTGCTCTCATTTCCAAGCAGGTGACATAGGCAGTATAAAAAGAAATGAACCTGTTACTATGCTTTCTGTAAAATGACTTAAACAAAAATTCAGTACAGACCATTCTTATTTTTGTAGTCTTCGCTTATTTATCTGATGCTTGATATCTCTTTCATTTAAAGGTGTACAATCCTAGAATCAGAGCAGACTCTGTTATAACGCAGCCTATCAGCAAAAGTCAAGCAGAGATGCATAAACAAATTCTGGGCATGTCTTCATCAGGTAGAATTATTAGCTCAAAATTTACATCCATTAGCTCAAACTATTCATAGAATCAATGCAAAGCAAAAAAAAAAAAATAAAATAAGGTGATTTTCCTGAAATCTTTTCCAGGAAAAATCTTCTGCTTGTACCCTGAAGAATTTACATACAAAGAAATGAAACCGCATCTACCGGCCAAAATACAGGAATCAAACCTAAGGAGCACGGTGCTCTTCCTCAAGAGGATGGATATAGCAGGCTTTGGACACTGTGACTTCATAAGCAGGCCAGGTAATGATGTTGCACCAATTTTCCATGGTTTTATTATTACTTTTGCAGTTAAAGATTAATTTTTTCTTGTAATTCCCATTACTGTTCCTTACTGAAGGACTTGTAGCAACATTGCCACTGCTTTTACCACTTACCTGCTAGAACAGTACACAGTACCACAGTTGCACTTAGAAAAATGGCAGGGTGTATGAACTGTTTGCTCAGGAAAAGGCCATAAAGTATCTGAACGGAATTGGAATAAAAAAAACCTCAAATTTAAGAAAATCAATATTCCAAGTATCTTCTCATCGGGGTTTTGATATTATTTTCTTTGGACCAATAAAGAAAATTTGTGCCCCGTTGTACAAAGCCTCATACAGATATCTAAGAAAATACATTCCTTTAATCAAAAGTTGACAACACAAACAAACTACTGCTGTTACCTAGGAGATACACTTGGAGGAAATCAGCTTTCTTCTTATCCTCCAGCATCTCCCACCTCATACTGACAATAAGCTGTTACTTAGGGACAATATTGCTCGTAACATAAACCCGAATAAACTTTCAATGTTAGACAGAGAATAATATGTTGAATTTTGAGAGGAGAATGTGAAGAAAGTGGTTGCTTATTTTCTTCATTTTTCTGAGTTAATATTTCAGGGCTTTTCCTATAGTAAGGTATTCTCCTCTGTTCTGACCTACCACAAAACCTAAGCAAGTCCTGCTGTTGATTTGAAGCCCATTAAAGCGAAGGGAATAGCACTGATTTCACTGGTTTCATGTGACCTATTGCTGCCTTCATTTATGATGATTTTCCAGTGCAAATAGGAATAATCCTTATATTATCCTTCCTTTCCTCATCTACATACACGAAATTAGAATGATCGCTTGTCTTCGACATGTTGTGCACTGCAATTCCTGATAAAGAGTTTAATCCCTGCTGTTGTGATAGATTGTAAGTGGAATTTTTAAGTAGAATTTATTCCACTTTTCCCTGTCTGCCTGTTTAGCAGAAACATTCCCAAAAGAAATGTGAAAATACGTTGCCGGTCTTAGTGGTAACTAATCCATGATGATGAGGATCAGAGTAAATGGGCCTTGTGAGTGTCACCTCCTGTATTGAATTTCGGAAACCTTCATGGAAAATGGTTGTGGAATACAGTTGGCTTCCACTCAAATGCATAAAGTGTGCTACTAAATGAAAGAAAATATATTTTAAGATGCAGTGCTTTGATTGGATAAAGAAAGTTGTTCTTTAGAACGAATTAGTGAAGTTACATTAGGAAAAGCATGTGGTGGTTTTGGATTTAGAAGCATAGAATAGTTCGGGTTGGAAAGGACCTTAAGATCATCCAGTTCCAATGCCCCTGCCATGGGCAGGGACACCTCACACTAAACCATGGCACCCAAGGCTTCATCCAACCTGGCCTTGAACACCACCAGGGGTGGAGCATTCACAGCTTCCCTGGGCAACCCATTCCAGTGCCTCACCACCCTAACAAGAAAGAATTTCCTCCTTATATCCTATCTAAACTTCCCCTGTTTAAGTTTTAACTTTAAGTTTAAAGGCACAATGGAGGCAGTTGGCATTCAGAGAGAATGAAATGTTAGAGGCACTTGAGGATTTCACAGATGTAGGAATTCTCTCTGTATTTTTGAGATAATGCAGCTGAAGAAAGCATCTTGCTGACACGGACAAAACTGTAAAGACATATGAAAGCACCGGCTTTACTTGGATGGACATCAGATATGAGAAAGTTTTTGCTAACCAAATCAAAAGTGTAAGGTCAGGGTACTGTAAAGTGTGAGGAATTATTGAAACAATGTGAGGAAAGTTAGACAAAGTGCTTGAACAAAAAGTCCCACAAACACTGTAGGGGGTCCACAGAAAGGAGATGAGAAAGTACCCAGTTTCCTGCTCTTCTCCCCGTCTTAAGGCCCCACACCATTAAACATTTGAAAGTGTCTAGTACAACTCTTCCTTTATCCCAGGAGAGATCACATATGGGCTTTCCTTGCCTTGGGACTTCCTTTTTCCACTTCCAAGCAGGCAACTTCTTTCCTACTAACACTTAAGCTCTATCCCTACCCCAGTTCTCCAGAGATGACCATAAAGCTCACACTATCAGAATACACAGTTTGAAGTACCTGGTGTGAAACAGGTTTGAAAGAAACAGGAATGCTGAAGTAAGTGAATGCATAAGGGGAGTTAGTTATTGTACTAGGCCAACTTACAGAACTCAAAACACATTTCAAGCTTTCAAGCACATAAAACCTCCTTTTGGACTCTTCAACCTCCCGAGAGCTCTGGCCCAAGGATCTCAGCCAGGGAAAGCCCAGGTTTTCTCATTCTGTGCTGAGATAGACCCAACCTGCTGCACACACTCAGTGGTGCACTGGTCTCCAGGGGCTAAAGCACAACATCCTCCAGCAGAGGCAGAGACTGACCCTAAAGTCACACCATGAAGCCCCTGCTGCCCAGCTCTGGTACCCAGTTGAAGGGTAGCCCTGAAGTTTTTCTTTGCTAGTTGTAAGGTCAAATAGATGTTACACCTTTCTGAATCGTGTACTGCAGGAGTATTGCAGAGGAGGCAAAGAGAAGAGCTTTCAGAGGAGGAAAGCATCCTCTCTCAAGCAAGAGATTTCAGCTTTCCAAAAGGCTTCATTATCTTTGCTGCAGTCAGCTTAATTGCACAAGCCTCCTTTAACCTGATGAAAAAGGCTGAGGAAGGGTCTCCGAGATGGTATACAGACCTAACTGAAATAGATGAGCAACCGAGCTCACAAAACAAGCACGGTGGCTTTTCTGACCCTAAGAAAACTCTTGGGCAGAACAGTTCTTACATTTACCACCAAGGTATACAAAGCCAATTTGCCCACTCTCAACCAAACATGGCACAAGATCAGCTGGACGAGAAAAAAAACCCCACAAACAAGCAAACAAGGCTTTCTGTGTGCTCTGGTTTGACCTGGCCTAACACCAAGTGCTGTTCAGAGCATACAGATAATAAAACACCACAAATTATCCTTTCTGTTTCTCACCAGCACAGCTTGTCCTGGGCTTGCCTATTCCGTATCTCTTTGCCTCCTTGGACTTCATTTCCCTATGAGTAGAGGGTGTAAACGCGTTGCAACCTGCCCCACGTGCCACACATCCCACAGGCTTTCCTATGCTTGGTAACCCAGTATTTAAAGTGTGGCCACAAAGAAGATGAGGCTCCCTTTACACAGAGAGTCCCATGGAAAAGATGAGGGGTGATGGGCACAAGTTACTCCTGGGGAGATTCCAACTGGACACAAGAGGAAAATTCCTCACAATGAGAACAACCAATGATTGGACAGTGTTAAGATCTGGCTGAACAAGGTGCTGGGGTATCTAGTGTAGGTCCTGCTTTGCCTAGATAGGTTGGACCAGATGATCCTTGAGGTCCCTTCAGCCTGGTTTCGATGACTCTGTGCACCGTTTCTGCTCAGCAAACATTCTCAAGTTCTCTTTGCATTGAAACAGGTGGAGAATTTGGGGTTTTCTTTTAACCCAAGTTGAATTTCTCCTAAGCAAAATACTGTCTTCACTGAGATGACAGAGTCACATATGGCCATGCACAAGCGAGCAAACATACCTGAAGTACACTGAAATTCATAGCAAGAATCCAAAGAGAAATGTACTTCACGGTCCGTTCCCTGCACATGAAGGAGCGAACACACAGCAGATAAGTAAAGAAACAAAACTCACATCAGTAAAACATTTTCTTTCTGCTCAGCAACAATGTCCATGAGGGGTTTTTCCTGATGCTCTTTGAGGAAAAACAAAAGCCTGGGTTAACTCTGACTCACTACAGCATTATGAAAGCAACAGACGTGTCAGGCTTACAGCTGCTGTGTTTAATTCACGCTATCATCGAGATGAGTAAATGCAGCAGCCCTGTTCCCCTTTTCAGAATCCATGAGCCATAGGAAACGTATTTGGCTCTGCAGTTCTGAAGAGCATCATTCGAATTCCTGTGCCACTGCCCTCAGGATGTGGTTAAGTTTTTATCAGTTAATCAGCCACGTCTTTACTGCGTGGTATAATGGGACAAAAGAGCTCCTTTCCCCTGGATGGCAGCAACATTGTGTGGTTTTGTAAATCACTGGAAAAGTCCTTATTTAAACTATGAAAATCAGTACAAGGATGAAGCCACGGAAAAATTCTGTAAGAAATCAAGGTGAAGGCAGTTTGCAGCTTCTGCATTTGTGCAGATTTATCTTACACAATTTTCAGCTTAAACAATCAGTGGATGGTCATGGGTACCGTGACATTTGAGAGCTATGCTATTATAACGCCACTGAGAACAATATCCATAATAATAACAGTTGTACAAACAGGTATAACTTCAAATGGTTTCAGCAACAAAAGTCATTTGTGTATTTGTTCATTAGAAACAGACTGTCAAAGACAGAAAACGTGCTGTGTAAGATCTGCTCACCAGAGATCAAGGCAGATTTAGTATCTTAAGTTCACTTGTTGATTCTGTGATGTTTTAATTTCTCAATTTAGTGCATTAAATTGTATTATGTATCTCCCAATGAAAGGCTCTTTAATAGCATGGACATGGCCACGTACTTCATAGTCTGTACTGCACAAATTAGTGGAAAAGCATAAAAGGAATTGAATAAGATAAGAAATAGACAGCAAATATCCCTCAGGAAGCAAACTATAGGCTGGACACCCTGCCCTTTAGCAGCAGTCCCATATCCATGCGACGAGGGGCATCAGGAATGGGAATCAGGGCAGTATGTATAGCGCAGTAGCTGAGCACATACCACACTCAACATAGCCAATTGGTTAGAACAGGGCACTGGTACCATAAAGGGCATCCCTAAACTGAGAAGGGGTAGCCCAGTGCTGTTAAAGCTGGACTCTCAAGTCATTTACAAAGAGCAATAAAAGAAACCAAACTGATTAAAAATATCTTTTATGCTATTTTATAATAATCTTTAAATGTCAAGGCCAGGTTGGACACAGGGGCTTGGAGCAAGCTGCTCTAGTGGAAGGTGTCCCTGCCTATGGCAGCAGTTGGAACTGGATGAGCTTCCAACTCCATTCCAACACCACAACCCATTCTGTGATTCTATGATGAATGTAAAGACTGCAAAGAAAAGTAATTTTTAATGATCAACGATAATGTCAAAGAATGGTTATAGAATTGGTGGCTTCAGAGCATGACAGACTCCTAAAAACCCTACCTCAGAAGATATAGGGGGGGAAAGGAGAATCGAGATGAAATCGGCGCACAGAAGCTGGTCCTTGCAGAATGAAAACCTTTGGCACTCAATTTCGCCATATCTTCAGTTTGCTATCCAAGCAGCAGTGTTAAAACACAGTAACAGAATAAGCCATTCCCCTTACTTTGGCAGTTCCTCAAGCTGTTAAGCCTAACAGAAGCTGGAAAAACCTGTGGTTTGCCAGGCAGTGAATCAGCTCTTTAAAGACAACATCCTTTCACCTGACATTCATGTCAGCTTGAACTTTATAACAGTTATTTCTCTGGAAAGCAAAGATCCATCAAAGAGAAGGTATTTTACAAACTCAACATTTTCATAAGGTAGGAGACCAGAACACAGGACCTATAGACCTATGTATAGCACAATGCAGTGGTTGAATGGATTATTAAAAAACATGGAATTCATGATCATAGAATCATAGAATAGTTAGGGTTGGAAAGGACCTTAAGATCACCTAGTTCCAACCCCACCTGCCATGGGCAGGGACACCTCACACTAAACCATGGCACCCAAGGCTCTGTCCAACCTGGCCTTGAACACCGCCAGGGATGGAGCATTCACAACTTCCTTGGGCAACCCATTCCAGTGCCTCACCACCCTAACAGGAAAGAATTTCCTCCTTATATCCAATCTAAACTTCCCCTGTTTCAGTTTTAACCCGTTACCCCTTGTCCTGTCGCTACAGTCCCTAATGAAGAGTCCCTCCCCAGCATCCCTATAGGCCCCCTTCAGATACTGGAAGGCTGCTTGAGGTCTCCACGCAGCCTTCTCTTCTCCAGGCTGAACAGCCCTAACTTCCTCAGCCTGTCTTCATACAGGAGGTGCTCCAGTCCCTGATCATCCTCGTGGCCTCCTCTGGACTTGTTCCAACAGTTCCATGTCCTTTTTATGTTGAGGACACCAGAACTGCACACAATGCTCCAGGTGAGGTCTCACAGGAGCAGAGCAGAGGGGCAGGATCACCTCCTTGGACCTGCTGGTCACGCTCCTTTTGATGCAGCCCAGGATATGGTTGCTTTCCGGGCTGCGAGCGCACACTGAAGCCAGCTCATGCTCATGATCTCCAATCCCTGTCTCCAATATTCACGTATTACAGAACTTTGGGCAAAGTCACTGAATCCCTTGGTTCCTTATGCACCAAGAATAATACTTCTGTATTTATTTTATGACACCTTAAGCACTTCAATTTCAGCCATGTAGGATGTGATACTGGAAAGACTAAAGGCACAGCTACCTGCAGAAACATAGTTGTCATGTCAAAGTTACAAGGAACTGTGAAATGAAGAGTATCATTTTAAATCAGCTTGAAACTTTCAGATAAACGATTTGAGCCCTAATATTTAGTTACATATTTGCTTTAGTAAGCCGCAGAATGACCAAGAGTAGGATGTGTATATAGAAACTGGTTGGGTTCCCTGAAACAAGTCCAGAGCAGCCCAGTCTTAACCAGCCAAAGAACACAGGCAAGGGAAAGGAAATATCAGATAAGAAGATACCTTTTAAACTCCCAGGGATGTGACAGTTTCTTGTTGAAAGCATAGGATGCATCTTCAAAGCTTGGTTTTAACTCTGCTCCCATGAAAGCAGCAGTCAATTCGCAAAGCCCTCTATGGCAGCAGTAGCTGGCGTTGGCAAGGACACCTGAAAATGATGATGCTTGCTAGAAATCATTATAGGAGAATACAGGTTTCTGTTATTTGAAGAAGAGCTTTTCCCACCTAAATATTTGCACTACTTTTGTTTTATCACAGTTTTGATTTAAATAGGAACGATTCCATAAAGAACTCTCAAATGAGCGCTTGCTGCTCTTACAATGCCTTTTTATTGACCTAGTCCCTCAAAAACACAGACCCATACTTGAAAGCTCTATTTCTTTGTTACTGCTCCTTCACCTGCTCTAATCTTGCTTTACTATCTTGTCCTTTCTACCACAATAAAACACCAGGAGTCTTCTTTTCCTTTTCTTTATAACACTCACAGCAAACTAGGGAAGTAATTTGTGCTTATAAATCTCAAGGCAACCAACTCTAGGGCATAAACACGCAAATTACTGATGCTATCAGGGGACTGAAATTGGCTGCCATATAACCATCTATTTTGTGAGTTCTAGCACAAACCACTCTGTTGGTTTCTGGAAATTAGCTTCCCATGATTTCCTAGTAATTACTCTATGTCTGAATGACTGTTCTTAATCTCCCTGTATTTTCACTCACCGATACGCATTTCCTGTCACTGACTCTTATTCTTCATCAGCTGTTACTTTTAATTCCTTTAAACTCCCTCAGCATTTTCTTCTCAGATGCCTTAGTTTTGGCAAGGGCCCATCTTTTATCCCACTAAACCTCGTGTGCATGGTAACGTTCTCTCTAGACAAAAACCCCGCATGCTGTGCAGGCAGAGATATAAACTCTAATAAAGAAATGAAGCAGATCCACAGTTGTAACAGGAATTTACAGACTCCTGCGAGAATTTAGCTGAAAACTAATAGGAAGTGTTTCAAAATCAAGTGAAGTCACAACACTAATAGATTTACACACTGGAGAAGCTCTGGAGAAGCTCATATAAGGAGAATTAACAAACTATCTTTTCCCTTCACATTAGTACAAGGGCCTGCAGGGACAGGCCAAGGGGAATGGCTTTATGGGGAGACTGAGATGAGCTCTTAGGCAGAAGCTCTTCCCTGGGAGGGTGCTGAGGCGCTGGCACAGGGTGCCCAGAGAAGCTGTGGCTGCCCCATCCCTGGCAGTGGTCAAGGCCAGGTTGGACACAGGGGCTTGGAGCAAGCTGCTCTAGTGGAAGGTGTCCCTGCCCGTGGCAGGGGCTGGAACTGGGTGAGACTTAAGGTTCCTTCCAACCCAAACCAGGCTGGGAGTCTGTGAAAAGGGTTAAAACCAGCAGGTCCTTCCTTGCTTCCCATTTACTTTTGTATTGATTTCATTATAAGTAGTCGATTACAGAGTGATGGCAACAGACTGCCAGTTCACTGCCAACAAAGGAAAAACCCAAACTCAAGACTTTCTTGCAGGAAGGCAGAGTGCCTGAAGCATGGCGTTATGGTTAAATGTGACCTACCAGCTCCTTACAGGCTTGATTTGCTTTTCATCTTCATGATGCTGGAGTAGCCTGCCAAAGAGAGGCTCCCTTTCATAATTAGCTCAAGCAAGAACTTCTTCCTAGCCCTACGCTAACGAAGATACAAGAACAAACACGCACCCTGCCTGGGGGGATAGCTGTGGCTGTGGTTTGATTTTTTGTTATTAGACTTTTTGGACAGTAATATGCAAATTGAAGCAGCCCACAGAAGCCTGTAAGATTGCCAGTGCCGTCAGTAGTATCCCCAGTGCTGGGTATGACAGGCTGGGGATGAAGCCAAGTCCCGCTGTAGTGGAATTTTTGCTACCAATTTCAATACTAGAATTTAACTTGTTAAGAGAAAATATCCAACAGTTCCTGAAACTGGAATAAGGAGAAAGTTGCTGCAGTGATAGGAGAGCAGTTATGAATTTAAATGAGCTGGCACCCCTTGAAAATATTGACCATTACAATGAGAACTGGCATAGAAATCTACCTTTAGAAAGAGCTGGGAGGAAAGAGCCTTCACACTTCAAGAGTTCCCAAGCTTCAATCAATGTCTTCCATGCTGTAGCTACACTTCCAAGAGTGTAGGCTTGACAACTTCTACTCAGCTTTCAGGTTCACCCTCTGTAGTCCCAGGCCTGCAGCTACCATGGTTGTACATAAAGCTCTTCTATGCTTGTTTTGCCAAAGGGACCTACTTCCATCAACAACATATTTCATGCAGACCTGCTCAAGTTCTCATTTTAAGTACTGATTCGCTTAATCCTGTCCTTTCAGACATGTTTTCTTATCATGCAGTTGTGAAGGAATGTTCTTTCAGTAGAACAAAGTGTGGCTGAGAAAACACGTCAATTAATTCCTTTCAAAATCTGAAGAAAAATCATAGAATAAGGCTTCACATTCTTCTGGCACCATTTACCAAAAGAAAAAGCAGTCATTAACAGTAAAGGGCTAGGGGATACAATAAGCTGATTCTGTCTGCAACTGCTTCAGATGCAGCAAAGCACGAAGCAGTGGGAAAAAGGTGGTAAAGGAGAAATTCAGGAAGATGCTTAATGAGAAAGAAGAGTGTCAAACTCCTCTGTTATTTACTCCCATCCAGTTGAGAGATTCAGAAGAGCTATTACAAATGCCACCTTTTGGCATACTGAGAAACATCTGATGAGATGCAATGGTGGCTGATTAAAAACACGTATTCATGTCTGTGTGTATAAGCCATTTTCTTCAAATCTTGTTGATTTCATTCACCCTCATCCGTGAAAGAGGAAAAAAATACTATGACTTATGGACTCATAGAATAAACTAAATATACCATTGATCAAAACTGAATCAATTGCACAATTAACTGAATTCATTGCTGGTACTCCAGCAGTCTTTAGAGAAAGCACACGTGGACCACTTTATCCTGAAAGCTCAGTGTTCAACGTGTGCAGAAGATCTCCCTACTCAATACTCCTGGCAGGCCTCTACTTGGGTTTATCTAACATCTAAGATACAAACCTCATCACTTCAGTCTTCATTCTCCTCTGCTTTCACTGCTCAGACGCCCATCTTTAACTCATGATTTCCTTTATGTTTGCCTCTGTTCAGTGTCTCTTACTCATGCTCCTTGCACATTGTGTGGCCCAAATTCATTTATTTCCTACTTTTTACCCAAATTAGTCTCTCAGCCTACCTAATTATTTTCCTGTATTCACTCAGTGTTTTTTCTGCCTCACTGTTCTCACTTCTACCTATGGATCTTGTAAGAAAGTTATAACCTATAATAAGGGAAAATGGAACATTGAATTTTATGCAGTGAGAAAGTACAGCCACTTGCTGGGGAGAGATTGTCTTTTACTATGTCCCCATTCTTTTCTGATATCATGAGAAACTCTGTAAACCAATAATAACTACAAAAAGGCAACCAAGTGAACTCCAGACACCTGCAAGAACAATGAGACAGCTACAAGTGCTGCAAATGGCTGTCTTCTGGATATAATCCTCTTTCCTAGAGCTGTTGTGTATCCCTCAGCCCCCCTCAAATGCGACCACCCCTCTTTAAACAGAACGAACATGCACACACAGAAATACCTGGAGAATGCCAATAGTGGGAGGAGGTTTTGACATGGGGTGCAAGTATCCAATGCTGTGTCTGACTTCAGACAGAACCTGCTCTGACACAAAGAAGACCAACAAAGTTGTTTGCAGCCCTGTAATTGTTACCCCTTATTTTCTTCCTCCAAAACATTCCCATCCCATTCATCTCATTTATTACTTTTCATCTCGCTCATTGTCAAATGATAGAAGCTGACTTTATCATTTTCACACAGGAATTACACAGCTGAAAAACTGCAATGAGAATTCGGCCCCTCATTCATATGCAGTCGTTCTCAAGGATTTAAATGATCTTTCCTTTTCATCAGCTCCTGAAAGCCTGATGCAGGCTCTGGAAGACCTCGATTATCTTGCAGCCCTGGATAATGATGGAAACCTCTCTGAATTTGGAATTATTATGTCGGAATTTCCTCTGGATCCACAGCTGTCCAAGTCAATTCTGGCTTCGTGTGAATTTGAGTGTGTTGATGAAATGCTCACCATCGCGGCCATGGTAACAGGTAAATCACATCTTACTGCTTGGCTTTTGTCCCCTTCATACAAGTGCAAGCCAAAGACTAACTTCTGTTATTCACATCCTGCTTATTTCAAGTAAATTAATATCTTTGGCTGTTTAAGTCTTGACTTTAAGCATGCATTGAAAAGCAAGTAATGAATTTATATGTAGCACACCATTTCCATGCTCTGGCTGCCCCATTAGCTTCCAGCCATCTGTCAGAAAGCACAACATCCCTTCAAAATGAACCTTCTTATCTCATATTCATGTACATTTGTTACTGACTAGAGCAGCAAATTAGAGGAAGTTCTAATGATGAACAACATTGAACTGTTGACCCACAAAGAATTACTTTGTGATCTTGTTTCTTCACATCAGATATTTTATACAAATAACACAACCTTAAGCATCCATACCATTCCTTCCTGATGGATCCTCTGCTCTTACACTGCGAGACAAACAAGCTGGCCCCAAAGGCTGCGCACATGAAGTCTGGGTAGGGTTGTTATCTATAGAGCTTTCCATTAGATGTGAGAGAGCTTTCAAACCAACACATAAACCCCACATATTTATAACTTACTCGTATTGCAAATGCTGCCATTGAAATCTTAATACATCAAAGATGCATAAAATCAAAGATTTTAGGATAACTGAGAGGACAATGGCTCCAGAAATTCAAACAGCAAATAATGATGGTGACCTCTTGGGATCCCACCAGACAGTGCAGGACAGCGCAGACAGAATCCCAGCCTGGTTTGTGTTGGAAGGGACCTTAAAGCTCATCCAACTCCAACCCCTGCCACAGGCAGGGACACCTTCCACTAGAGCAGCTTGCTCCAAGCCCCTGTGTCCAACCTGGCCTTGAACACTGCCAGGGATGGGGCAGCCACAGCTTCTCTGGGCACCCTGTGCCAGCGCCTCAGCACCCTCACAGGGAAGAGCTTCTGCCTAGTATCTAATACCTGAGAGCTATTGACTGCTCAACACCCACTTAACCTTGCCTGTATTTTGGTCTGGCATTACTTTGCTCTACCCACATGGGATATCCTAGACCCAGAAACCAGTCTTAGGCAGCAAGGACATGAACCTGCAGGGCACCAAGCTGCTTTAGCTGTTTTTATGGAACAACTTGGTTCTATGCCCAAGCTGGCTTGATTTTCAACAGTGGGGCAAAACATGTATAATGTTTTTAAGCACATACAACAAATGTCAATGACTGTGCACGGGCACACCTCGGTTTTCATAAAGCCAAACTATCTTGAAAGACACAATTATGCTGCACAGCACTACATGTAAAATGCACTGAGAGGCACAAATTTCAACACACAGCCCCAAATTAAGGCGTTACATCCATAGATTGTTTCTTTCTACATTAAAGAAACCACATGCTTGGATTATGCATAAGTTGGATCATGCCATTATGAAGCATTTTGGCAGGAGAAAGCTGCTCACCTTCATTTGTGTTTAGGGCACAAATTAAGATTGAAAGGACATCCATATAAATAAGACCTTAGTGAATGCAACAGATTCAGCTCTCCATCAGCAATCCAACACTGAAGGTTAAAAGGAACTGAGGAAGCCAAATAAGAATTCCAGTGGAGTTCGTCCTTGTGCATGCACCTATGTGCCTTAATAACCACTGCTTTGATGTTTTTCCTAAGCTCCTCACTGCTTCTTATACGCACCTCCTGGAACAGAAGAGATTGCTCTTACTTGTTGGCGAAAGTTCTCCCACCCTGCAGGAGACCACTTTACTCTCATCAACGTCTTCAACGCCTTCAAGGAAGCCAGCACAAACTCCACAAGCCAATGTAAGTGTACCCAGAGCATTCGACGTGAAGCAAGTTGTAAGCAATTTGGAACAAACCCAAAACCTGAGCTGTCATTGTTGGCACTTAGTTCATAGGCCCTCTTTGAATGACTCCATCCAGAATTGCTGACTTGCAGGGAGAAACCAAAGATAGAATAAATAGAACAGTTTGGGTTGGAAGGGACCTTAAAGCTCACCCACTTCCAACCCCCTGCCACAGGCAGGGCCGCTTTCCACTAGAGCAGGTTGCTCCAAGTCCCATCCAACCTGGCCTAACCAGTACAAAGGAATATTAGTTTCAGGTTTTTAACTAGCTGAAAATGACCTAGGACAGCATACATCACCCAACAAGGATACCTAAACACTATTACAATGGTCACTTGAAGTGACATTGTACAAAACCAGAATGATGGTTCCTCTTGTAACAGCAGATAATCCAGGTTTAAAATGTAAAACACCACAAACACAGTTGAGGAGGGGCTGGATTCCCCCAGCAGCTGCACAATTCTGGTGGCTTTCTGATAGCCTTCAACTTAAAGTTTAAAGGGTAAAAAAATCAAAGTTCAGATTTACAGGAAACCAAATAGAAGTCAGGAGACAGAAGCTCTTCACAGCATTTCCCTGTGTGCAAGCATCTTGCTCAGGTTCATTTAGCCTAAGCCCAGTAATTAGGCAGAGGAGTGATGAATTTGCCTATACTAAGCAAAAGCTTAAAGGACAGTAGGGTTCCTTCATGTTCAGTCATGTTAAATGCTGGAGAGGTGCAAGAGAACCTGTCTTTTCCCAGCATGCAGGATCATCACTAGCACTATAGGTGCGATTCCAGTTCCATACCCTGAAAGCCTGGAAACACAGCTGCTACTCCTTTTACCCTTTACAGACCAAATAAGAGATGTTGCACAGTTTTATTCAAAGATATAGTTTCAAATCAGTAAACTTAAGGGTATCAATTACTGCCCCTCACTTCACAACATCAGTGAACCCAAGCTGTCCATACAGCTCTTGCTACCTTAATATTGCCAGCTCTGACACAGCCACTCTGTTTTGATCTATTGCACCAAAGAGCATTTCACAGAGCAGTATCTCTATGGATAGTACCCATCACAAAGACTTTGCTTTAAGCCAAACCTCTTTGTTCCTCCACAGACTACAGCACTGAGAAATGGTGTCGTGATTATTTTCTAAGCAGCTCTGCCCTGAGGATGGCAGAAATTATCAGAGCTGAACTAGTGGAGATAATGAAGCGAATTGAACTTCCCATCTCAGAACCGGACTTTGGATCCAAAGAAAATATACTCAGCATTAAGAAATCTCTCTTATCTGGTTACTTTATGCACGTAAGGAAAAATGCTGTGGTTTCATCTTACTGCATTATGTTAGACAGAATGCTTTCAGAGAAGTTAAGTTAGGTAATGAAACCTTGCTCAGCAGAAAGGATAAAAGCCATTTTTTCCAGCGTATCAAACACTTGTGCCAATTCCAATCTTCTCTCTGGGGTTCAGCTATCACAGCATGAAGCCCACACACTTCACTGCAAGAGGAAAACTGTCAATATGCCTTTCACTCAAAGAACTATTTTCCTTCAGAAACCTCTTTGACTTGTAATATTCTCTCAGACGTTGAAAGTTGTTGCTGTGAAAACACCCTGGAAAACAAGAACCAACTTAGTATGTTTAGGCACACGTAACACACAGCTTTCTTCATCTCAGCCAAAGGAGGTACACTAACTGTAACTGAACACATAAATAAGATTGACTTATTCCCACTTTAAGACATGCTTTCCTTCACATCACTACGCTCCACCTAATAAAATGACCCGTGCGACCTACCCTACTACAAGGGCTGCACATTGTATTTTAAAGCCTTCCAATCCTTTAATACATCAGTTTCCATACAGACCCTTCAAAGGCAAGTTCAGATACTTACTGTATAAGCCTGCCCTCATCTACTGCAGTTTCAACTATACAGATGAACAATTTCTTTAACTCCAAGCCTCATTTCACAGTATCCAGATATTTCTTTCCCACAGATATTTGGGAAGAATACTGATATTGAGGCTCTCTAGTTCAAAGTATCTGAACGCAAGTTTAATTCCTGGTTTTAATACAATAGGCAAATACTGATCTATGCATCTTGTACAATCAATGAAGTAATGGACAACCCCTTGCATATTTGTTTTTTAGATTGCTCGTGATGTGGATGGCTCAGGCAACTACTTAATGTTAACACACAGACAAGTGGCCCAGCTTCATCCTTTCTCATCTTATTATAACAGCAGAAAGATTCCAGAGTGGGTTTTGTTCCACGAGTTTAGTATATCAGAAGACAATTCCATCCGAGTAGTCTCCGAGATATCACCTGATCTGTAAGTTAACAATGATGAAACTGTTTCTTCAGCCATACCTCTAGCACAAAAGCACAACTTAAGTCACAAAATTGTTAAAGATATGTGCTGTACATTGAGAACAACGCTTGGAGCAAGCAGCTCCCTTACCTGTCATAAAAACTACCCAGTCAGAATCCCAGCCTGGTTTGTATTGGAAGGGCCCTTAAAGCTCACCCAGCTCCAGCCCCTGCCACGGGCAGGGACCCCTTCCACTAGAGCAGCTTGCTCCAAGCCCCTGTGTCCAACCTGGCCTTGAACACTGCCAGGGATGGGGCAGCCACAGCTTCTCTGGGCACCCTGTGCCAGCGCCTCAGCACCCTCAGAGGGAAAAGCTTTTGCCTAAGATCTAATAGCTAAGCTGTCATCACTGGAGGGATGAAGAAATGGTTGCTTTTCACGCTTTTCATATTCCCTAGTGAATATATGTGGGATAAATGTAATTTCATTGTTGCCAGTATTGTTCTGTCACTGTGTGTAGCTTTGCTTGATGTCTGTCTGCCCTGTCATTCAGAACACTCACTGCATTAGAGCTCACATCTGTTAAAAAAGGGAAGAACTGTGATCTCACCCCATCACTATTCTTTTCATGCAAACCAAAACATCATGTAAGCCAGCCTTTTGTATTTCCTAACGTGCTGATCTGTTCAGGTACTGCCACTGCAACTGTAATCAATGCATCCACTGAATAAACACCTGACAAGTGGCAAAAGTTACTTAGAAGGTAAAATATAAGGCAAAAAAAAAAAACATTAAGGAAGAGTTAACAGAGCTGTGTACTCATAGATTAATCTTACTGGAAAACTCTGTTCCCTGAAAACCGATTTTGCAGCAAATCTTTCTCTTGACATATCTTATGTACCCAGCCACCTAAATCATTCCGTATCAACTGTTTATGGATTCAAGAGAAGACTACAGTCTTCCTTCTGAAAAAATCTCTTTACATCAAGAATATACATTTCACTGTCCTATCTTTTCTATTTCCAATGCCTCTAAGAAAGCCTTTTTCATCATTTTATTGAACCACAAATATGTTCAAATGCAGAAAAGTTACTATTTAATTCAATCTGCAGCACTGAGGCCTGAATGAACGTCACCTGAAGTATGGACTGAGTACATTGCCAGTCTCCCAAAACCACACACTATTACTACATCTTGCAGATTCTGTGTTTGAGTTGAAGCGCCAGCACCATGCTGCTGCTGTCTTTTGTACAAGCCTGGAAATAGCTATTCAAACATTTCCAATTCAATTAAAAGATATTCACAATGTTTTGTCTTATTTCCTCACCAGGTTCGTGGAGCTGGTTCCTCAGTACTACTTTAGCAACCTTCCTCCCAGTGAAAGCAAGGATATTCTGCAGGAGGTGATCAATCACTTGTCACCTGCTTCAGCCATGAAGGAGGAACAGAAAACTAATGATGACAAAGAAAATGAACAATTTCCCACTCCCACTGAACAAAGATGTACTATTCAGTGAATTTAGACCGAACCATCATACATCAGACAAATACAAATAAAAGCAGTACATGAAATATCCATCTCCATCTTAACCAAAGAAATCATTTCAAACTTTTGAAATAAATGTATTTAACAGAAGAAACATACAGAAAAAAGCTTTTTCTTCCTTATGTATGTGTTATTTCATAACAAAAATATACAATTTAGTTTTGGTTAAAAACATATTGAGCAGATCTTGACATTTTCTTGTTACACTTTTTTTATTGACTGTTTAATGGTGATAACAATATATCATAAAACAGAATATTTAAAAATATTAATTTCATAGATATTTTTATTTGTACCATCTCCTTGTCTTCTAAATGTACAGAGGAAGCATTTGAGCAGCAGAAAACCATTAATACCACAGCAGCCTTCTGAAAACCCTAAAGTCATAGTTCTGCATGGCTGCTTTATAAAACCCAGTGTTTATAGGAAATCTCAGACTGAGAGATAGTCTTTCAGTTTATCCATAATGGCATGAATTCCATCAGCTGGAACTATCATAACAGTACGCAAGGGTTTCATTGGTACATCATCAAAGGACCATCTGCCACCCAAACAAGTGTCGCTTTCCTCTTGCACAGAGTAGTTGAACTTCAGAAGGGCTTTCTAAACAACAGAAAGAGATGTGTTAGGATCCAATTTTGTCATTGGAATGAAGATAATACATCATCAAAGTAAAAACAATGACCCTATTGATGCACACACTTATTAAGAAGTTATTTTCTTCCCTTTCAGAAGGTCCACCAAAAAAACCTTCAAGAGAACCCACTGTTAAGTGTTTCAAACTATTTGCTTTCCACAGGATTTATATCATTCATACTAAACTCTAAAATGATTGCTATTATTATAGTTTGGTATCAGAAAAAAGACCTAAGGGGCAGAGAGAAAGCCCCTTCATTATGCTTACTCTGCCTACTTTTAGGTGGTTTTAATACAACATCTTATTCCCTATTATCACATTAAGAAACGCTGACCCTTAGAAGCTTTTGTGCCAACTAGCAGGTATCCTTGACCAGTAACAGGAATATCAGGCCTTTAAACAGACCTTCAGACCCAGAACACGAACAAATCAGTAGCTGGGTAATTTTGAGCCTTAGGAGATCAGCCAAAAGCCAGATAAAAGGAACAGGGAGAGAGTGAACATGGAGTAGAGCCTTCCCTAAAGATGACAGCTTGGTGTGGGTAACAGAGGTCTGTAGCACCGAACAGGCTCTGCTATTTCCATGGCCTATTCTAAAACTGCTCCTAAAATTAATGTTATCTGTAAGAATATGTGGTACAGCAATCCCCTCTTTCACACTGCCACTAGAAATGAAGCATTAAGGGAATGGGCATTGACATGAATCCTGAGTGGAATTTCGAAAGCTCTTGTAAAGCCTGTAGATGGCTGGAGCCACCAAAAGACATATTATAAATGACGATGCTTCAAATAGGTAGGTGTCCATAATGTGCATTATTTCATTCCAGTGATACATACTGCATACAGATCTAACAGTCCTTTTTTATTAGCTTTCCCAGGCAAAACGCCTGATGGAGAAGAAAAACTTATCTAACAAACGTTTGTAGTTCTCACACAAGTCAGATTAAGAAGCATGAGCTGAATTCCTAATTAGAAGAACTTATCTAACCTCTTCCCTTGGAGGGTAAGTTAAGCTCCAGTCTCCTTTTAGGTTTGCTATTTCCCAACAGTATCTCAAGGTTGTAAATTTGATTTCGGAAAACCCATCACGTTAATGGAGTGGCTTTGCTCAACAACAAACAATCTGAGCAATGGAGGCCCTAAACCTTTAATCAATTCCAGTCTGGTTATAGCAGAGCTTTTCTTCTGCTCCCTCAATAATGTTTTCAAGAACAGAATAAAGCACAGGGAACTGACAAGTGCAAAAAGGCTTCTCTCTGGTTTATATGGCTCCAAGTGTCTGCCTGACTGCACTTAATACTATTTTATTGCAATCTAATTAACATTATGCATGATCAGGGAGGATATACACACCAACACTAATATAACACATAAACATTATAAAGTCCAGAGAGCAAATTAATCTACTATCCTCCATAACATTCAAAATGAATTTGTTAAAAACACTAGAAAGGCTGTTAAAAAGAAAAGCATGTTCAGTTTGTGTCTACCCATTTGAGCTGAAAATTACTGCAGTTTAGATAAAAGTCTTTAAAATACCATCAAAATAACAAAACAGATAAATACAAAACAGGCCTCCAGGAACATAAGCCATAAGGACAAACGGGCATCACAGGCTTCTCCCCTTTTAGTTCTTCAATAACATGTTTACAGAGTTCAAGTCCAGTTGATAAAGATGCTGGGGCAGGAAAACAGAAAGCAAACCCGGAACTTGTTACTGCATAGAGGCTACATCAGTATTCCCTATAGCTAACAAGGAATTCATCCACTTCCATTTTTCTTCTTCCCAAGAAATAAAATTACAGCCATATCATAGCCTCCACCAGAGAATGCCGTGAATGATCACACAGAGGAAGCTTTGCCATTAAACATGATGCATGTGCAAGTATTTTATCCTGTAGGCACCGCCAGAAATGAGAAACAAGTCTCTTGACAAAGCAGCAATATTGTAGAATAATATTTTTAGTTCCATAAAAAAAAAAATCAAGAACAATGAAAAACTCTGTGCATTTCAAAGTATATTTTTGATTTCATTTCCTGCATCTTCCCCTCTCCTGATCTGACTTGGGACCAGTAGAATTGTGTAGACACGTTGCCTTAGGAAACAGGAAGTAATATTTTCATCTCAGTATTTTAGTACTTTTTATTAATATATTTGTCCTGAGTAGGATAGAGACAGGAAAGGAAGGTGACAGCTGCTTCTTCAGAGAATCAGCAGTTTGTATTCCGAGCATTTTTTGAAGGTAACTGGTATCCAAAAGAGAACAGATAAATCATCTTTCCACAGCAAAGAAAGTTGGGGCTGTTCAGCCTGGAGAAGAGAAGGCTGCGTGGAGACCCCATAGCAGCCTTCCAGTATCTGATGGGAACTACAAGGATGCTGGGGACGGACTCTTCATTAGGGACTGTAGTGATAGGACAAGGGGTAACGGGTTAAAACTGAAACCAGGGAAGTTTAGATTGGATATAAGGAAGAAGTTCTTTACTGTGAGGGTGGTGAGGCACTGGAATGGGTTGCCCAGGGAAGTTGTGAATGCTCCATCCCTGGTGGTGTTTAAAGCCAGGCTGGATGAAGTCTTGGGTGATATGGTTTAGTGTGAGGTGTCCCTGCCCATGGCAGGGGGGTTGGAACTGGATGATCTTAAGGTCCTTTCTGATCCAAACCATTCTATGACAGTGACAATAACACAAATGCAGAGCTTTGCATCTATTCAGTTGCTTAGGAAAAGATCTCAAGAGAAATGTGTTTAACTGCATTACCAAAAAAAAAAGCCTCAACAGCTGCTTTTTTTCTGACACAGGACTAACTATGTAGGGGCAAGCAAAAGAGATCTGTGTATTTAAGTATTACCATGCAGTGAGGATGCTGATGGAGACTCTAACAACAGAAATCCCCTGTATTTTTTTCCAATCTTTGCTCTTCTAAGCGCTTGAAGCTGTGACACATGATTAAGTTAGAGAACCCTGGCAAGCTACTACCTGTTGTTTGAGCTGCCACTCTCAAACACTTGTGTTGTAAACCACATTAGCTTGAATCCCACTGACAGATACTCAGCTAACCTGCACTTCCTGCAATTCACACACCCAGTCTTCTCTGTTCATCTGACACAGCAGTTTAACATGTCTTTCGAATTTTTATTATTCAGATTAAAGAAGACAACAGCAGCTCCCCCCATAAAAGGGATTTCAGACTTCTGTAAACTCAAAAAGCCTGAGACATGCTGCTAAATTCAATATCCAGGTTTATTACCAGTTGTTCATTCTAAAAATGTGGATATTCCATTCACAGTGTTTCAACAAGTCTGACCGTTACTACATTCAATTCAATCTCTTCAGCACTGCTATATGTGTAAAGAGAGATGAAGTTTCTTAATTCTTCAAGGCCAAGACACTGGCCTCAAACCAAAGTAAAACCTGATCTTTCCCCTGAAATCTCTGCTTATTCCAGGCATTCTCTGAAATTTTCCATTATCCTCATAGCACTGGAGACTCTATCATGTAGGAACACTGCCTGTGCCACACCATCCCATAGTCAGGTTCATTGTGACCTGATACAAGTAACATATTAGTAAATTCATGCCAATATAGAGGATCAATTTAATCATTTGGACTTATGGATGTCATACCTCTCCCTCATTCTCTAAATACAAAGGTGTTGGGTTCAATACAGAAAAGTAAGTTGCCTGCCCATCTCTCAACACTGCTCTAAAAAAAGATGGATCTAATTGAAACAATATGTGAACACACCTTTAAAAATCCTTCCCTGAATTATAAAGGGAAACACCTTTTCTGCTGACACGTAAAAAGCAAATAACCATTTTAAATTAAAAGAATCACGTTACCTCATAAAAGAATTCTTCCTCTGCATTTGCAAACATTAATTCCTCCTTTTGCTGATGTCTCCCTCCCTTCTTCTTAGAATTGCTCTTTGTGGCTTCTGTAAAGGTCTTGCCGATAAGGAGATAGTAGTGGCACTTTCCACATGGTTTGTTTGTTCTCTGTGCCTCACTCAACTCCTTCCTAAAGACAAATAAATGTTTACACATACTATTTAAAAATACATCTACATACACAATTCATACCCTCAACAGGAGTGTAACCAAACCTTACAGTGCATCAGAAGGTACATCACACTGTCACTTCATGAGGAACTGTAACTGAAGAGCCAGAAAATACTCTTGCCCACCCTTGTGTTAAACATGACACCACTGCAACACTCCAACCCCTGTAAGACAGAGGCTGAGATCTGAATTTGAGTTGTGACAAGTGTTGTACTAGTGGTAAACCTCAAAGCTAAGTTTCAAGCACCTAATTTATTTCTCTAAAAACCTTCCTGACCAACCCTATCTACACGTTTTCTTTCACTATCAGTGTGTTAATTCCTTAAAGGTCTCATTATCAGTATGCTATAAGAAGTTCTCAGTTTTAAGTTTTCCTAGATCAATGGGAAAACAATCTGCAAGACAAACTACAACATACACACAGCTATTTCTGCAGCAGAACAGCACACATTTTTCAATGATTCCCTGTGTCTTAAAGAGTTTGAAAAGCCTAAAGATATAAACAATTTTAAGAAATTAACTAAAGACCTTACATGAGATGAAAATACTTGTGTTCGTGCATTATTTATAGCTATACTATCACCTATCTTAACATAGTTCTACATACATAGATTGCTGAAAAAATATGAAGAAATCATGTCAAAACAACCCCAAACTTACTGAAGCTGCTGGTGCATGGGCAGAGCAATCTGTGGTGGTACATTAATGAATCTTTCACTCAGTATAAGACCCACAGGCTTAGTACTATCACTTAGGAGCTTATTCAGTTGTTCAACTACGTGCTGTTCACAGCTCTTCTCACACCGACTTAGAACCAGCTCTTTGATTTGTTCAACACACTGTGTATCCTGAAAGAAAGACACATGTATCTTTATATACTAAAATGTATATTTTCCTTACATTATACAACAACTATTAACACAAAGAAACTTGAATGTGAACTTCCAGGGAATACTCTACAGACCTACTGGTGATTTCTTTAAGCACTCTGTACAAGTTCTCTGGAATTATTTACCAACCCTGAAGCTGAGGGCACACAAAGGTTCTCAACTGACAGGAGAGCAGTGAGGAGTTGCAACACCAGTATACTCACCAGCAAAATTCAAGCTGCAAAAGATGACAGTGAAGAAACACAAGAGGCTGACAGCTCAGTTACCCTGGGCCTAGGGTAAGACCTAGTTTTAACTCTCTATTCCATTCCTGGCCTTATGTTTGACCTTGACCAATGAAAGCAAGCTATGTGATGTGCAACTTTTACGACCATAGTCCTCCATGGTGGAAATCAAAATCCTGATCCAGCTGCCCTAGGCTTGTTATACAAGGCAGAAAAGCAAGACACAGTCTCATTACTGTCTAGATGTCAATGAGGAATAACTAACCATAACATACCTTCCTTTCTGTTAAGTTTAAGCAGCTAATGAAACCAAAGACTTCATCATCATCTTCATCATCATCACTGTCTTCTTGGACTTCTGCTTGCTGTTTAATAATAGAAACAGAATGTCAATATGAGTTGTTGCTATTTCTACTCTGCAGCAAAAAATGGCTTTCTTTCCAAAAGATGCTCAGCAGATGAGAACCATCCACATAATCTCTACAAACACACAACCTACACATTCTGGTTACAGTCATTGAGCCTGTGTACTTAGAGCCAGCTCTAGAGACAGCCAGTTCATGTATCTTCCACAGCAGGATTTTTGGAAAGGCACTAAAATTTGATAGCTCACATTTAATAAGAGACAACTTGGTACAAGGCACGGCAATATCTTAAGCAAAACCAATTTCCTTCAGTTTCTAACATAGGGAATTAAACCTGCAAAGTCATAAAACCCACAGAGCAACAGGGCTTTGACAGTGAAACAAAAAGCTCCACAAAACTCTGCTGTGAAAAAAGCTGGGGAAAGAACTGGGGGTCATACAGCTGTAATGGAAGTGGGTGGAAAAGTGTAATGAATGTGGGTGGAAAAAACATTGTCACAGGACAAAAAGGGAATGTACAGCAATGACACCAAGCAACACGGTACAACAGCACCACTGTGCCACAGGGGTTGTCTGTCTGGGTTTGAAAGCAACATGGCCTTCACATCTTGAGCACTGTACAGTACTGAACAGCTTCCTTAGACAGGAATAACTCAGGAGCCCTGCAGAGTGCTCCACTGCCTTAGCAGAACCTGACCAGGACTCATTTTGGAATCCTTTCCTATATCCAGAGAATTCTGTGCAAAAGGAAATGGCATGCAGGATATTTCTTGTCTATATCTCTATACATCCTGAAATGACAAGGTCCTATTTCTTATGGAGATGACCACAAACTTCTCCATAACACTGTCAGCATTATTATTCTACTACACCAAAATTCAGAGGAAAAAGTGAAAAGGCTTCCACATGTAAAAAAGAAACCAGCCAAAATAATAAACCAAATTCCTTGTTTGGTTGAAAGTAGGCATGGAAAATTTCAGCTCCTAGAGAAGAATTCCTCTCAAAGCTAAAAAGAAAGCAAGCATACAAGGTACAGATCCAGAGTCCCCTTCTGAATGTTTGTTGTGTCATTTCAACATAACAAGTATAGTACTCCATTTACAAACTCTTTCTTACCTTGATAATACTTCCAATATGATTCTGTTGTATTAATATATCAGTTAATTCAGCAGTGTTAACAGGCGCTTTTAGAAACAACTGGAAAACAGGAAACAAGTATTAACAAGCTTTAGGTACTATGATACATCATGGGCCACTCTAGAAATTCAAGTCAGCAATTTCTCTAAGTAGAAATATTCCATTCCACTTTTAATTTCCATTTAGTGATATAATACTTCAATACAATACTGTAAAGACTAAAAATCAGCTTCTTGAAGCTCCTCAACCCTCCATACACTAGCATTTTGCATACCTGCTATCCTTTGAATTTGCTATGATCTGAATGCTTGCTGAGCAACAGAAACAGTCAAAAGAAGACTGGAAGCTGCCACATTAAGCAGACACATTACTTGTTTGTCTCTTTTTAAGGGCTGTCACCTACAGGAAGATCTCCAAGAAGTTGATTAACACTGAACAAGGTTTTCTGAGCAGCAAGCAACACAGTGAAGATGGAAAGATTATACACACTATGGAATAACAGCCCTACAGCTCACTGGGTAAATTTCTTGAAACTGTGGTATAGGAGACACGTGTTGACTATGGCTGTAATTCAATCTTCATCAGCTGAAGTACAGTAAAACTATGACACAAAACAGATTATGTGAACCGGTGACTTTAGATATTATTTATCAATGGCTATATCAACCAAGCTAACAAGAAGTCAAAAGTACCTGTTGTAGTAACTTCCTTATCCCGTTATAGTCACTGTCTGATATGGAATGTGCCTCAAATTCAATATTCACTTCCTGGGAAGAGGTAAAATAAGAGAATATCAAACATACTTGGCAAGAAGTTATATCAAAACAAAGCTAAACTATAACAAACCTGAAAAGAAGTATTAGTCAACATCAGAAATAGAACTTACTTCCATCTTTGAGTAATCTCAGCACCAGCTAGGGATTACCATTTCTTCTGCAATCTTTAGAGAGCATCTGTAAAAGTAACTTTTTAAACTAACTTACAAACTGTGCTGTGAACGAGCCTTTAACACTTAGTTCCTGCAATGTGGTTCACACAATTATGCTGACTGTAGCCACTTAAGACTTACTGTAGAGGCTTGATCCAGGCAGTTAAACTCTTGAAACTGTGGGATGGGAGTGTAATGCCTTGGCTAAAGATGAAAATTGCTGCACGTATTTAGGCAACTGCATCCAAAATGATGCTTCTGCTGTTTCCTCAAATCCTAATGGAAGTCTGCTCAGTAGCTGCATGATGAGACCCAAGCACAGCAAAATCAGAATGTGAACTCCTGCTTCTCCTTCCAGAACAAATGCTGTGCCTACAAAACATTTATACTGGTGTTCTGTACTAACAGTACTGCCTGCCAAGGTGGCTCTGCCTACCTGGTCTTCTGAGAACCACTGCTCAAGATGATCCAAATTTTGCCTTAGAGCTGGCAGTTAGTATTCCACTTTCTGACCAATCTAGACAACTGAACCTTACTTTTACCACCAGTTCAGACTCATAACTCTCTTCAACCCCATATCGTGGCCACGGTCTTTATTGTCCACTGGGAGAACAGCTTTAAAGCCCTGTTTATAATGTAGAAAACAAGTATATAGCCACCTGGGAGGGAGTAATAAAAATCAGGGGAGATGTTTGGATATTCTTCCATGGTCTAGCAAAGCAAGAACACTCTATAGAAGTAACTGAGAGCGTATGATTTATAAATGCAAGAAAACAGCTTATATCTTTGGCATATACAGCATTCAGTCCTAGCATCTAGGAACTTTCCAAGTACTTTAAAATCCAAGGATCCCACTGAATGATTAAGCCAGTAAATTCTGAACGAAACACAGCTTACAGTGGTTCTGAATACTGTGCAAATCATAGCCATAAAATCGATATAAATCGATTAATAAATCTGAATACTGTGCAAATCATAGCCATAAAATCGATGGGAGCAATAGATTTGCTAATACTGGTCTTGCTTCATGGCTTTTTCCACTACCCCAAATAATAGCTTGGTATGACAGAGTTTACAAACCCTCCATCTTTCATCTATTAAAAAACAAAACAGGCAAATAAAGACCCATCATATATTGTGGTTTGTTCAGTCTTGCTGCTGTGGGCTTATTTTCTTCCCTTCTGTTGCATCCAAAGCAAGAGCCTGCAAAGCAAACAGTAACATGCAACAATACTCGGCTACGTACAACACAGCAGTGAGCAAAGATCTATCTCAACAACCAAGCCCTGCCTGGCAATCATACTGCTGTCAGACTGGCAACAGAACCACATGCCCCCTTTAATGATGAGAACATCTGCATAAAAGAAGAGATTTTCCTTTTTCCACATGACGTGGGAAGTGGTGCAGGGAAAGGCTAATATGGCAAAAATAAAAAGGCTGAGAATTAGGGAGAAACAAATGGCCTTTAGCTATATGGCTTTACAAATCTCTGAGTTTCTACAGCTATGTCCAGTACATTAATACAGTTTGGAGCCATGTAGTCTAGGCCACGCTTTGCTGAGAAACGTTGGACTACATGATCCCTGAGTTCTCTTCCAAGCTGGTATTCTGTGATTCTGTGCATATTAGCAATGCACACCTTAATGCCTTACACAAGAATCTAGGAAAACCCAATATACCTTCAGATATCTTCCCTGTGAGGGTGCTGAGGCGCTGGCACAGGGTGCCCAGAGAAGCTGTGGCTGCCCCATCCCTGGCAGTGTTCAAGGCCAGGTTGGACACAGTGTTCAAGGCCAGGTTGGAGCAAGCTGCTCTAGTGGAAGGTGTCCCTGCCCGTGGCAGGGGTTGGAACTGGATGAGCTTTAAGGTCCCTTCCAACACAAACCATTCTATGATTCTATCAAGACTTCCAAACTGAAACATGTAATAGTACTACAGCATCCTCAAACATTGGACCACTAAGTTAAAATTAGCATTATACTGCGAATTTATCCAGCATACAAACAACTGTAAAAAGCACAGTCGCACATACCAGTGCAGGACACTCAGAACCGCCCCCAAACCCCATGACTGAAGACTCAAGAAACCCTGTCCGCAAACACAATGAAAACCACTGTCCTACCTACATTACACAGGAACACTGTGCACTTAAAGGAAAAAAAAGGGGCGGGGGGGATATTATTATTGCCATTAGCTTTAATTTCACAGTATTTACACAGTAATGCAACATCTTTTACGTGTTTATAAACACCGAACCGTACAGACAGTACCAGCAGTGGTAGTCAGCATCTTCATAAACAAGTTAGTACCCATTTAAAGCGGCACATGTTTATAGCCCACAGTAAATGCTCTTTTCCATCAGGGTAGTTTGACTGATTAACACGATTACCTCTCACTTTTCATCACGAGATAGTTTTTTACAAAGGCAGGGCTTGCTTTGTTGATCTACTAACAAAAGCTAAGGCTTCAGCTAAGAAAAGGGAAGCCCATGGACTCAAAGTGAAACCCTAGGGAAAACAAGTTAGCAAAACACTGAAGTTGGAATGTACTCAGTTAAAACAATCAATAATGCTACCATAGAATCACTGAATCCCAGCCTGGTTTGTGTTGGAAGGGACCTTAAAGCTCAGACAGCTCCAACCCCTGCCACGGGCAGGGACACCTTCCACCAGAGCAGCTTGATCCAAGCCCCTGTGCCCAACCTGGCCTTGAACACTGCCAGGGATGGGGCAGCCACAGCTTCTCCATTGACTCTTTTTGAGCCCTGTGAAAAATCAGAGATTGCTTTACCACCCGAACATCTTACTAAGAATTTACAGTCAGTGCGTATCTCCTCGTAGAAAAAAAAAGAGACTCCTCCCTCAGTGTCATGCTCCACAGCTAAGTAATGCATTTTCCCGCATGTCCGAAAGAGAGCTCAGAAAAAAAGACGTTAAAATCCTATTTCCGTGAATTCTGATGCTTTTTATTCTCCTTCCCCTCATTTTTCTCTTTCCTTCCTCCCCTTCCCCTTCCACACAAAGGAAACCGGAGCAAACCCTCTGCGGTGAAGGCATGGCATTCCAGCGTGCCACCGGCACACTCGGAAGGGCCCAGCCTAGGCTTGAGCACAGGAACCCACGGCCCCACGCTGGGCCCCGACCCACGACTGCCTCGAACGGGGTTTACAAAGGGAACCCCCCCCTTCGCCGGCACCTCCGCCACCACAGCCGCTTGTTTGTTCTCTTCAGCAGCCGGCTGAGGGGCAGCCGTGAGGGGAGGGCCCTGCTCCCCCCCCCCCACCCCGCTCACCTCATCGATCGCCTCCTCCTCCTCCTCTTCTTCCTCCTCCGAGTCCGACTCGCTCGACTCCGGCTCAGACCCGGACTCGGAGCCGCTCTCCTCGGCTGGGGGCTGCGGCTGGGCCCGCCGCTTGGCCGGCGTGGCCATGTCACCGCGGCGCGCAGGCGCTCGGTACCCGGAAGGCCGCGGCGGAGGCAGGCGCGGGGAGGCCCGGCTGCCGGCGCTGTGCGGCCCTCAGGGCCCTGGTGGGGCCGGGCCGGAGCAGCGCGGGGTGGGGGCAGTGTCCGGCACAGCTCTGCCGGCGGGAGGTGGGGTACGTCCGCAGGGAAAGGCCGTGGGGAGCTGGGAACGGGTCTGAGGCTTGCGAAGGGTGTTTGGGGCGCGGGGGAAGGGGGGTCCCGTGTCGCCCCTCTCCTAACCCTAACCTGGTGTAGGTGTGCGTCAAGTGTTGCAGCTCCCTGCCTGGCTGGAGCATCTGTCCTCGGTACATTAAACCCATTCCCCTTGGCCTGTCCCTACAGGCCCTTGTCCCAAGCCCCTCTCCAGGTTTCCTGCACCCCCTTCAGGCACTGGAGCTGCTCTCAGGTCTCCCCTTCAGGAGCCTTCTCTTCTCCAGGCTGCCCCAGCCCAGCTCTCTCAGCCTGTCAGTGCATATTTGAGCTTTAACTTCTTCGCTGTTTGAATGCATATGGGCATGGTTTTGGTTTGAAGATGTGCTTTGTCCCTCTTAGGGATGTTGTCAGCCTTCTCACTGCCTGGTGTCATTTTGGCTCGATCCCCAGTGATGTGTCTGCAGTGGTAGGGCGCACTTGCTAAGAAAGTGTTGGGTCTGAGGACCATTGGAAATGGGTTTATTCTACCCATTTTGATTTGGTCACATCTGTCACCAAATCTGTGTGAACCTTGTATGTGGAAAGGACAGAACAGTCTGGGAGGTTTATGGCTTGTAAGAAGTGATTTTTTCAGCAGTAAAACCAAAAGCAGCCACAGAATACTTGCAGATTAAAATACCTATTATTTGGGAATGCGCAAACTTAATGGATTCCCTGGGTCAAATCTGTCTTCTCATGGACATTGCAGCCCTTCTGTGGACTTGATAAACTCCCCAAGCCGAGTCTGTTTTGCCCATGCTGGTTTATTGGTGAGTGATCTCTCCCTGTCATTATCCCAAGCCACGAGTCTTTCCGTGTGTTTTCTCTCCCCTGTCCAGCTGAGGAAGGGAGTCTATAGGAAAGTAACAAGATAATTCAGGTAAATGGGCAGTTGGTGGGTTTCTGTTTATATTATTGCAGGTGTTTGCTTTGATGCTTGGTTTATTTGCTTATGTGTCCTTACAGGCTTTGATTTCAGCACCAAAGGCAGCTTTTAAGGAACTGAGAACAATCATTTTCCATGTAATGGCAGAGTATGTATTTTTCAGGCTTGTCTTGTTTCCTGTAGATATGTAAGAGAAGGCATATGAATACTGTATATATGATACTCCGATGTATAAATGGGTGTACATATACACATGTACATTTGTGGTTTTTAAACACTGCCCGGCGTGTTTTCCCCTTTGAAAAGGGGGAGAGCCAAATGCATCAAGTGAAATCCCTTGATACATAACCCCTTGTGTACTTGTTATGATGAGCATAAGGTGAAAACTAGCATGAAATGACTGAACAGAGTAAGTTTTTACAGATAGGAGCTTATTAGGTTGCTGCTCATGGCTGCATTGTAGGGGTTATTAATTCTTTTACAATGTATTCTCCTTGATGACTTTCATTACAGTTTCTCCCTTAAGCAATATTATCTAAAGGCAGCATGTTATTTGTTGGTCTTATCAGGGTGGATATTCCTGCCCAGAGAATGTACGTTAACTGCTGACTCATTGTGAAGAGAGCAGTGCAGCTGTTAGCAGCCCAGTTTCTTAGGAGCTGAGCTATTAAAGTCATTGTTCAGTAGAAAGTCCTCTAGATCTAATTTAGATAATTTCCATTATTGTATTTCAGAGTTCTGCTGCAATTATTTGGTAAACAATGAAGGTTCTGTTGCTGAAGGATCCCAAAGACAAAGAGTCGGGACCAGATCCCTATATTCAAGTGAGTAGACTTCAGGAAAAGTAAATGTGTCACTTCGCTGTTATCATGCATTCAGCAAGATGGATGGATTTAACTGTTTCAAATGAAAAACATGCTTAATCGAAATGAGGAGTGTGTGTCTGAAATGATATTTCATAGGAAAAATAATCAAAATGTATGTTTAAATAATCAAAATGTATGTTTCAATCATGCCAAGGAAAAAGTATGCTATAAAATTTGCTGTTACTGAAAAGATATCTTAGTTATAGGCCATGCACAATGAATTCAGTTTTAAAGTTCTCAGCAAAGCACTGATATTAAACCAATCTAATGAATTAATATTGGTTATGTTCATATGGATAGAATTAAGAATACACAATGTTAGTAATCTTACTGGGAATGTAATGTGAAAAAGAGGTTACCTGTTGCTGTGTTTCTTTGTGCTATTGCCTTTAGTCATGGGAGTAAGTCTTACTTGGAAGATTTAAAAGCACTTCAGGGAGGTACAGGAATATTTGCAGGACTGAGTGATCATTTGGCAATTAGGGACTTCAGACTTACATATGTAGTACATAACTCTATGCTGTAACTATTCAGTAGGAGGCCTCAGGTCCACAGCTGTTTGTATAGTATTCTGTTGCAATACTGAATAACTAGCAAAACCAACCTCGAGTCACTAGTAAAAGCAAATAAGATGCCTTTGTATCTTATTTTAGTAAAAAGGTATATTTGTGCTTAATCAGTTCTTTGACAAAGAAAAAAAAACCTACTGTTTGAAATCTATTTTAAAAGCTGTAAACCTTCTTTTGATAGGCGTTAGGATTGTACAGATTTGAAGCCACTTTGATTCCAGTTTTGTCATTTGAATTCATATCTCTTGAAAGCTTATTTGAAAAGGTAAGTTTCAAATTGTTTCATTTGTCTTATTTTCTACAGGGTTTGGTCATGGTTACCAAGATACTGTGTCTTATTTTGATCTGGTAGTGCCCTTTGTGGTAGCTCCTTTTGTGTTTCTACAAACACAGTTGTAAAAACCACAATATTGTATACAACACAAGACATTATTGTAGACAACATCAAATATGCTGCTCATACTTGTTAAAGAATTATGCTGGCCAGATAGAATTCATGTTTAGCTTGATGGACCATGGATCACCACAGGCTTTGGGGCATTTTGTCAGAATACAAGATTAGAAGAAGCTAGTGATGACTAAAGGTTACCTGAGGTTTGCCCTTACATTGTGCTGAAATTGTGCCCTGCACCTCCTAGTTACATGCAATAAAATTGCATAGTGCGTGTTCTCTTTCTGTTGGTTCTTCAATGTATGTGTTTCATTTTAAAATGAGGATGGTGAGGGGCTGGAGCAGCCTACTCTAGTGGAAGGTGTCCATGCCTGTGGCAGGGGTTGGAACTGGTTGAGCTTTAAGGTCCCTTCCAACACAAACCAGCCCAAGCCCCATCCAGTCTGGCCTTGAACACTGCCAGCGATGGAGCATTTACACTTCCCTGGGCACCCTGTGCCAGTGCCTCAGCACCCTCACAGTAAAGAACTTCTTCCTTATATCTAACCTGAACTTCCCCTGTTTCGGTTTAAACCCATCACCCCTTGTCCTGTCACTACAGTCCCTGATGAAAAGTACTGTCATATTTGCCCATTTCAGGCATTTATTGAAGCTGTTCTGTTCTTCACAAGATTATAAAAAATTGATCAACTAGATTTTTTAGATTTATTTATTCATTTATTTCTTAAATTTACTGTTTTTAAGTAGCTTTCTCATCCAGAATGCTATGGAGGCCTAATTTTTACTAGTCCAAGAGCATTAGAGGCCATCAAGATATGTTTAAAAGAGAAGAATAAAAATGAAGGTAAGCACATGTCTGTATTCCTTGGTCTTTCTGTTTCAGTATTTTCTGAAGTTTGTAATTTTATTTCACCCATAAGTAGGTGTCACAGTATACCTATATTAAAAAGCTGTTTCACAGTTCTTTCAGCATCATAAAGACCTCATGCTCAATTCAGCTTTTAAGGGTTGGGTTTTCTGCCCTTGTGCTGCTGTTAAAAATGAAAGGAAAGAGCTTTTGGTACAAACCACTCATTACTGTGAGCTTTTCCAGTTGTGCTTGTCTCATGTATAAGGAATACCTCGCTGCAGTCCCTAGTTTTGCTTGCTGACTACTTTCCTCCCTGAAAGAGAAGAACATGTTCAGTGCTCCTTCTATGCCTATATAATTCACATGAAGTCTTACAGAAACAGACATTTCTGTCTTGAATATAACATTTCTCAAGTGAATAAAGTATCAGCTAAAAAAGCAGTGAAGATACATTGAAACATAAAAGCCAACAGATTGGTTGTAAGAATCCTGCAGAGTGCTAAATAGAAATTACTGTACCAGTGATCTATCAAATACTTGTAAACTCTTCTAAATTCTTATGCTAAGTGATAACTTCTGGCCTCGAGTTTCTATGTACACTTAAATTGTTTTCTTACTTCATCTGCTCCGTATTTGGGCTGTAGGCATATGCAGTAAGGTTATGCTCACACGTAAGCAGTAATACACTGAGACTGTTAGCTTGCTTTAGCATTTTCAGCAGCAGGATTTTTGGTCAGATGTATCTAGAGTTCATCCCTAATCTTGATTAGGACTTTTAGGAGCTGCTGAAATACCTATTTTAATCAGTAAAATTAGGCTTTAGTTCCTATTTGGGTTCCTTTCAAAGGTACTTTGAATAAATCCTTAGATTTTTCTTTCTATCGAATAGTTTCCTCTAATTGCTTATTTTACTGTTGTAGTTTGTTTTTTCCCCCAAGAACACTGGAAAGGAACACAATATCCTGTGCTGCACTGTTTTAGAGCAAGATAGTAAAAGGCTTAGTGTATCTGTTTCTGACCCATTAGGATGTCAGGCCTAGGGATCAGGTAGCTGGAACCCTAACTTACTGCCTGAAGGAGGAAAACCATTTCCTAGTAATTTTGTTTTGGTCTTGGGTACATTTGATTTCTGAGTTGATAACTTGGTTTTGATGTATGTTCAAAACATAACCGGTTTCTCTTTTGTCTTCTGTAGGAAAGAGCTTATCGAGAACTGTAGTGCATGGATGTAGATTCTTACCCTTTTATTTGTTGGCATAGAATATTATATTGGTTGTTTTGCCTCAACCTTCAATGGCAAACCACCAGTTTGTATGCCTAAATCTCCCTTTGTACTACGTGCCTTTTCTCCTGTGAGTTTTGTTGAGTTCTTAATGCCAAAATATAAATGAACGTTGCAAGTTGCACGTCATCCACCATAGGGCAAGTGTACATTAAAAATGCTGCTTAACAAAAGCAGCTAAGAACAGTTTACTCAAATGAAGCTTTTAAAAACATGTTATAGACTGTTTACATTGAAAAAGCACATTAAAAATTCATGTAGTGCATCCAGATTTGCTGGAATGTAGTGGAGTATTAGTTGTTCTTATTTAGCTGTATTTGTAGATTTAACTGAAGTCCAGATACTCATTTAACATTCATATTTTGTTGCTACATGCTTAAATTTAATGTAATTTAATATTTTTCAGCCTGGTCAAAATCCCTTAAACAAAAGTGGGATACCAAACCAGTGTATGTGGTAGGAAAAGCAACAGCTTCTTTAGGTAAGTTGGGATTTAGGAATAGAAGTCTTAAATAAATCTCTCTTGTAAGTATGATTTTGTGAGTATTAGCTGCTGTTCGGGGGTGCTAAGAAAAAATACAGTGATAGGACATGAGGGAATGGGATCAAACTGAAACAGGGGAGGTTCAGGTTAAAGAAGTTCTTCCAGTGACGGTGCTGAGGCGCTGGCACAGGGTGCCCAGAGAAGTGGTGAATGCTCCATCCCAGGCAGTGTTCAGTGGACAGAGCCTTGGGCAACATGGTCTAGTTGAAGGTGTCCCTGCCCATGGCAGGGGGTTGGAACTGGAGGTCCTTTTCAACCTGAACCATTCTATGATATTATAAAGGGGTAATTTTGATGACAGGTAATTGTGTACAGATCAGAACTCTACGTGCCTACTTCAGCTAAGGACCCACCTTCTGGTTTCCCACTGGCTTTATTGTGATGTGGTGGTAACAACTTTAAAGATTTGGTCAAAAAAATGGCAAAACCCCCTTTGTACTTAATTTATGTGTGCTTTTTTTCTCATTCACTTTGGAAATGAAATTGGATGATGAGAATTATGACTGTATAAGGTTAAGTGCACTGGCCCTTCTTACCCTCAGTGTTCTTTGAGTTCTTTGCCAGGCAGAAGGCACCACTCTTACTTCCCATTCACTTCAGTGGTCCAGCTGCCTTGTTTATCTCAACACTGATTTTCATCTGGTGCAATACACCTTTTTGGTGCATAGCAAACATGCAACATAGATTGTACTTCATGAAAGCCTTTCTTGCTGTAAAATTGCATTGTAGCTTTAGCTTCCACTGAACTACACAGGGAATACCATGGAAAAACTGGGAAAATCTGGATGTTTTTCTGCTTCTACAAGAAGAAATATGGGAATGTCATGGTGTGTTTCTTCAGGCAGGCTGGTAGCAGCACTAGATCACCAACTAGTGACATCTAACATGCATCTTGAATCAGTCAAGTCCCAGACTAGTTAATTTCTAAGGGATTCATCTTATCCCCACGGATGTGCTTAAATAAGAGCAGATTTTCCAATTGGATTTCAGCCTTCATTAGAGAGGACAGTGATACTGCTCAGTGGGAAGCTACAACCAAACCATGCCAGGAACTGCAGCCCATGCATAGCCAGACAGTGCTTTCTGTTTCACTGTTTCAAGGACAAGAGTTTAAAAAGTCTCCCAAACAGCTTAGTTATCCCCAGAATTCCTCATTTCTACTTTTTCATGTATGTCTTCCTAGAGCAAAAATCACATTTTTCATAACATATCACTACTATTTTTTTTTTGCTTTTCAAAGAAGTATTTGTGTGTTAGGATCAAGTTGTGTCTCTGTGTTTCTGTGACTGTAAATGTGAATTGCTCTCATTGATTTCAATAGTTTTCTTTGCTGCTTCTGGTTCTAGTGGAAGAAATCGGCCTTACTCCACAGGGAGAAAAGTCTGGAAATGCTGAGAAATTAGCTGAATATATTTGCTCAAGTAAGTTTCTCAGATCTGCTTAAATGAAGCTTATGTACCTCCCATTGGTTCAGAACTTACTGTAAATACCATTGAGCACACACTGGAACAGAGAAGTACATACTACATATATATATGTATATATCTTGTGTGTAGGTCCTGTGAATTCAGCTTCTGGGAATGGGGGTGACATCTCTAAAAGATGATAAAAATACTTTTAAATACCTATACAAAGTACTAATTTGCATGAAATCTTATACTCTGTAAATGGTTACTAATACTGTATGACCCGGTAGGCAGAGTATTCTTGTACTGAAAGATCAGAGCTGTAATGACTGGAGATTGCTGCTTAATCACAAGATTTAAATGATCATGACAACAGGTGTGCTGGTTCTCTGGGAACTTCAGGCTGACCTGACTGTCCTTGCTTTAAACCAGTTGATGCTGGGGATTTTTTGCTATGCCATAGCTGAAAGTCAATCAGAGTTGCTCCTTTCCTCAGAATTAACATGTGGCTTCAGAGGTACCTATTTTTCAGCACCTTCAAAGTGTACCTCTCTCTGCTGGGGGGAACAGTTAGCAACAGAAGTCAGCAGAATAGCCCCCAAGCCCTCTGAAACTGGCTGCTCGAATAGGCTTTGTACAAGATGAAAATCACACTTAAGGTTCAGTGTCTCTGCAGCAACCTGATAGTTGGCAGAGCTTCTTTGTACTTTATATGGCCTGGGATGCATTTTCCATGGGGAGCTCAGAATGAAATGAGAGGGTAGCTTTCAGTCTGATACAGGTATATATATTCCGGTATATATTTCATTGAAGGACTTTCTGCCCCTGATTTAAAAAGGGAAACATCTAGAGGCTGATTCAGGGTCCACTCATTGAACAGAGCTTGTGGCTTTGAAAAGCCCCATCTTTGAGCCAGTCAGGTAAATAGTATGCCTTTGGCTCACCCTGGTCAGAGAACAACAGAGACAATTGCAGTTATTCTGGATGTTGGGTGAATGATTGTATCTGCTGTTTTCAAAGCCCCGCTGCTGACCACACTTTGTGAACCTGCTGAATAAGGTGCTGGGTGCTTCAGGAGTGGAAGTGATGTCAAGAACCCTGACACATTGCTTTTGGCTGTTAGGCATAATGTTTGATGTAGAATCATGGACCTGTAAAGCTTGTCGAGTCCAACCCTTGCAATGAGTAGGGCCATCTTCAGTTATACCAGGTTGCTCAGAACCACATCCAGCCATATGAAAGGGTCTGTTGGTTAGCAAGGTCTGCATAGTAGCAGAGAAATAGAAGTAAAATGTGATAGGAGCTGGCAAGTATTGTTTTTTGTGGGTGCTCTGTAACTCATGTGCAAATAAGATATTTTAATTATATGGAATATTTCAGGCTAAAAGTGATAGTTGCCAACACAAGATTAAATAATAAATACTAAAAAATTAATTTTCAACGCAAAAATGCCATTAAGTGAAAAATAACCAAAGTATCCAACAGATACTTTAAACCAAAGAAAGGTTTTAGCTGATATTTTAGTGCTAGAAAGTCTGCTTCTGGTAGTGAATTAGTGATTGCCAGTTTGCAGATGAAGGTTGGTTGCTTTTTAGAGAAGGAAGATGAGAAAAATACCTGTATCTTCCTGTTGTATGTGAATGGGAAAGAACCTAAGATCAGGTCTAAGGAAGACAATCCATGTAGTACCAGGAGCAGAAAAACTTGATCTTGGTGAGCCTGTGGTAGCACAGTTACTGCATTGTAACATCTTAGTTATTTGGAATCCCTCTGAGGATCAGCCTGGCTCTTCCTCCTCCTATGGGAGCTGCTGGGTTCACAGATCCAATACTTAACGGCTGTGTTTGATCCTGAGACTGTTCCCTGCTTTGCCTGCAAGTTCCTGCATAGTTAGGAGCTGGCGGTCACAGAGGGAGCTGGATGGGGAACAGCACTTGATGGTGAGAGCAGAGGTTCAATCCAGAGCCAGCAGCATTTCTGATACCCAGCACAGAGAATCATAGAATCATGATTTGGGTTTGGGTTGGAAGGGACCTTAAAGCTCATCCAGTTCCAACCCCCTGCCATGGGTAGGGATGCCTCACACTAGACCAGCAGCTGTTTAACACAACAATGCAACATTTCCATTATCCTTGGAAAATGCCTGCCTTTGAACACCCTTCAGTTTTGATAAGCAAACAGTGAACTTCAGTCACTGGGGACTGCTTCTTCTTGTTACCTATAATCACACTCCATGATTTATTGGATTGGACCTATTTATACGCTCTCCATTTATCACATGGTTTATGACAACCCCTGAAGTACAGATTAAATTACATCATGTTCCCTGTTATGCATGTTATATTTGTTTATGCATAAAATTATAAGTAAATGAAAAGCTCTACATTGTTTATACCATTAGGATTTGGTGTCAAGAATTAAATCTGAAGTAATGATATAAAATGAAATCTGAAGTAATGATATTTCTTTTGTTATTCACCTCTTGTGCTTTGGTCCCCACTTCAACTTAAGTGGGAAAAATAAGAGTTTTATTCCTTAACTACCTGCATTTACTCTCTTTTCAAGGCAAATACACTTTAGTTCTCTTACAGTGTAACGTTGGTGTGGGTTATGGATTAGGGGATACCACAAGGGCCAATGCTGCTTGTATTGTTCAGGCCTACTAAGGACTTCTGTGCTTCATAAACACAGGTTAGAAAGGATTAGTGTTTCCTTACAGGCATCACACTGACATTGCAATTAACTGACATGAGTTATAGGAGGTTTAAGCTGAAGTATTTAGGTTTTATCTTTGTATTTTAAAATCTCTTTTTACATTCTGTCCCAAGTTCATTCTTCCTTCCTGTAATTGATTACAAGCATCTTATATTATTATAGTTATGGAATACTTGTACATGCTAAATACCTCTGTCCTCTGAATTGCGGATGCACTGCAAGTTACCTTAGGGCTGTGTCGGTGATGAAGCACATGGCATGTACTGCAGTGTTCAATGATATCTTTAAGATGTATTAAATGTATCACATTTTATTAAAGATATAAGTTAATTAAAGTTCTTGTTTGTGTGTTTACAGGAGAGAAATCCAGTTCCTCAGCTCTCCTTTTTCCTTGCGGAGCCCTGAAAAGAGAAGTGCTTCCTACAGTACTTAGAGAAAAAGGTGGGACTTCCCTTGGAGCCTCATTTTAATTCCTCAGCTGTGAGAAAAGCTGGATCTAAAGCTTGTGAATCCAATTTAGATGAGTAAAACTTGGATTTGCTGTTATGTTAGCTAGAAGTTAGAGGATGGGAGTGAAAACTGACAGGTGGGATTGCTGCCCCCAGCTCTGGGACTGAGCTGCATGGTTATTTGCCTTGTTCCTCACTTATGTTCTCATCTGTGGGATGGAAGGTAGCTCATGCATGGAAGTGATGCCAGATTTGCCTGGTATCCAGTGTGCTTTGAGGTCTTTGGTTTACAGATGCTTTGGGATATCTTGCAACTAGAAATACCTACAAATCCTTCACAGAATTTGTTTTCCTTTATGTTTTTAGCCTAAAATGATACACGTAAATCTGATTTATATGTGGAGTGTTTTACTGAAAGGATAGAAATTAATGAAGCCCTGTTTAATGATGGCTGTGTATCCTAATTGCAGGTATAACTCTGGAAAGCCTTACTGTTTATCAAACAACCCAGCATGCTCATCTGCAGGAGTCTTTGAGCAGTTATTTCTCACAACAGGTATTGGACACTGATAATACCTTGCAGTATATTCCTTGTGGGAATGGCTTTAACCTGCCAGAGGGGAGACTGAGATGAGCTCTTAGGCAGAAGCTCTTCCCTATGAGGGTGCTGAGGCGCTGGCACAGGGTGCCCAGAGAAGCTGTGGCTGCCCCATCCCTGGCAGCGTTCAAGGCCAGGTTGGACACAGGGGCTTGGAGCAAGCTGCTCTAGTGGAAGGGGTCCCTGCCCGTGGCAGGGGTTGGAGCTGGATGAGCTTTAAGGTCCCTTCCAACACAAACCAGGCTGGGATTCTATGATTCAGGGAAATAACTTGCTGAGTTTTAGGCTGAACAGAACAAGAACAGCTCCAGAACACTTTCAGTGTATTTATCTCCAAGCACTTGTGTGACAAAGTACTTGATTTTAGTCACACGCCAATCTCAGTGTTCTGTGGTGGAACTGGGGGGTTGCTGCCTGTACCACAGGAAACCATTTCTCTTGGCTTAGTTAACTGTGTTTTCTCATCAATAATAACACTTCCCAAACATATAAACACACCTGAAGTGATGTATGTGAGAAAGTGTACTGGGAAGAGTGAGGAATCCATGCCAACCTGTGGTTACTTTTACTCAGGGAATTCCAGCAAGTATTGTGTTCTTCAGTCCATCCGGTGTCAGATTTTGCCTCCAGCACATTCAGAAGCTTTTAGGAGATTATATCAATCATATCAAGGTATTGTCTCTTCAAAACTGGTGAGATACAACAGGGCGTAAGCCTGGGGTTGCGAATGAGAGATAGAAAAGCTGTTACACCTCTTACAAACCTTCATTTTCTCTCTTTGTGCTTATTTCTCTGCAAAAATCCCAGCTAACAGCAAATACAGATGTTATTATATAGCTGAGAGCCTTTATAAAAGAAAGAAAAAGGAATTTCACCTGGAAGTATTTTCTCCAATTAACTTACCCCATCTCCACTGATGGGTGGTTTTTAATACTGAGATTCTTCAACCTGAAATGGATAAAAGCTTTAGTAAGGTGAAATACAGCGACAGTGCGGCAGGGGAGGGAGGATGCATACCTCAGTGAGTCAGAGCTGATGCCATCCCTAACCTTCCTGTTGTAACTGTAAATACCATCATTCCAGTTTGCTGCCATCGGTCCAACGACAGCCGAAGCCATGGAAGCAGCAGGAATCCCTGTGAGCTGCACTGCAGAGAGCCCCACTCCCCAGGACCTTGCCACTGGAATCCAGAAAGCCCTTCACTTACACAACTGCTCTGGACCTGAATGAGCACAGTGTGACTTTGAAGGTGAATTCAGTGCTGTAGAAGGTTTGTTTGCAGACCTGTTGCTCTGCAAGGAGGTGTTCTTCAGGGATATGCAACACTGTCCTCATCTGGTGTGAGAAGCTGGCACCTAAACGTAGAAGAAATCTAGGATTTGTCCAGCATCCCTTAAAGTATCAGTTACTCCCCTTCTCTCATGTGTGCAGTGTAAATACTTCATGTGGTTATTCCTTGAAAGCTCAGTGTGAGAGGCTGATTTGCCTCAGAGCTCAGTGAGATAAGTTCAGTGTATGACCTCAGGTAGCACCTACACACCAGGTAAGGCTTTCATGTGTCTGTAGAATCAGTTCTACACCCATCCTGCTCTTTTATAGATGAAAACCATACACACAATAAGGTGGTTCCTGTTGTAAAGCTTACTTGTTCATTGGTCTGCTTTTCAGATGTTGATATTAAAATGATGATTGTAGATACTCAGTGGAATAGGACCATTCTTAGGGTGAAGCTGCACCATGTGGAGCTAAAAGCAGGTCAGCTATTACCATTCCCTATCCCTCCAGTACAGAGTCCTATAAATGAGGTTTTGGTTTCTATTCCTGTAAAGGAGGAGGATTTATTAAAGGCAAAATAAACTGACTTATCATAGTTAATAATGGTGTTAGAGGTGTCTGTTTTGGATGTGGTTTATGCTTGAGTTGTTTATCTGTGAAAGAGGAAACAGTAATCCCATTTAGCACCACTGCTACTGCTGAGGAATTCAGAGCAGATCTAAATCATAATAAACTTAATTATAATCCCCATGAAAGTCATTCAGTGCAGTGCTGAGGTTCAGAGACTAACAGAGAAATCCTCATTTGCTGTAAATTTCTATTAGCTTAATTCTGAGTCTATGACCTGAATTCCCAATTAGGTGAGATGCTCTGTACCAGGAGTAAGAGTTAATCTGAGCCTAATTATGTTACTGCAAACTGAAGTCATGTCAAACTGTGTGTGTGGATTCATCAGTCAGCCTGGACACAATAAAACAGCCATTTTGCTTTCTCAAGGAGTTCCATTTCTTAGGATGAAATAGAATCTCAGAAGTATTATAGACTTCAGAAGTATTTATGGACCTGTTGAAGCAAGTCTAGAGGAGGCCATGGAGATGCTGTGAGGGCTGGAGCAGCTCTGCTCTAGAGCCAGGCTGAGAGAGCTGGGCTGGGGCAGCCTGGAGAAGAGAAGGCTCCTGAAGGGGAGACCTGAGAGCAGCTCCAGTGCCTAAAGGGGCTGCAGGAAACCTGGAGAGGGGCTTGGGACAAGAGCCTGTAGGGACAGGCCAAGGGGAATGGCTTTAACCTGCCAGAGGGGAGACTGAGATGAGCTCTTAGGCAGAAGCTCTTCCCTGGGAGGGTGCTGAGGTGCTGGCACAGGGTGCCCAGAGAAGCTGTGGCTGCCCCATCCCTGGCAGTGTTCAAGGCCAGGTTGGACACAGGGGCTTGGAGCAAGCTGCTCTAGTGGAAGGTGTCCCTGCCCGTGGCAGGGGTTGGAACTGGATGAGCTTTAACATCTCTTCCAGCCCAAATTCTGTGATTCTATGATTCTCTGAAATGATACTTACTTCCAAAAAACAAAGCCCTGCACATTCTAAGACAAGACTTGCCTGTTAGGCACCTCATTCTGGTGAGCAGCTTGCTGCTTTGATGAGGGTGTTGCTGCCATCACCAGTAACCCCAAGGCAGACCCATGCAGCAGTCTGTATTTAATAAATAAATTTTATTTAAAAATATGCTCTCATTTATTCACAGTTTCAAGTCTGAAAAACATAATAATACTCTTCTTAATCAATCCAAACACAGCTAAACCCACTCAACTTGCTGGAGTGAAGCCCAGGGATGGCCCCTATTTGGCGGAGTCCTGCAGCACACCTGGAAAAGCACACATCTCTGTGCAGGATAGTAACTGCTAATAGCAGTGTATCCATATATGCAACAGAAACTTGCTTGTACAGCTCCAGGCTGACATTATGGGTTAAAGTGTTTCAATCCAGCCTTGCTTACAAAGTGTATTCCATGAAACATCAACTCGAGCAACTGTGAAATTACATTTGTATGCAAGACATTGATACCACTGCAAAGCCCCTTATCTGAAAAATAGGGAATTTCTCCAACACGAGAAGTGTTTCTGTTTCTATGCAGAACCCCAGTGTGGCACTTCAAACAAAGAAACACCATCGCAGAGGGCTCATGGGATAAACAGGAATCCCTGCTTTTCCCCCACACGTACAATGTAACGACACAGGCTCTATTACCACCTGCAATAAATAGGAATATCGCATGGGAAAAGATACAATACCACCAATCCCATGTGAAGCAAGGCACTGTTGGGCTGTTCCACAGCGTGGCAGTCACTGGATTCCTGCACTGCCAGTGTCTGAGTTCTGAGTGAGCTGCTCCAGTAAATTCAGGATCACTTCCACCCGCTCCAGCAGAGTCAGGCTTCTGTTGGCAGTTGCCCGCAGGAGAAGAGAGTAAACCTGCTTGTTGGTTTGAAGAACAGCTTCTTCTTCATTAATGACCCTAATAACAAAGCAGGTTATACAGGCTATTAACCTGACCACAGGACTGGATTCTGCAAGTTATCAGTTATTAAATGACATTGATGGCTATCCCAGTGGAAGAATATGACTGGTGTTTCCTCTGGAGTCTCTCATTTCCTACCATGCCACATTTAACATCCAAGACGGATAATCAAGTGAGCCAAACTAGAAAAACCCTAAAATACTGGCACTGGTGTTATAAATAAAGCATGGTTGTGTACATATTAATCATGTACATTAATTATACATCAGATTCCTTGCAAATGCTTCAAGAATTACTAAGAAATAGTGAAACACCATTAAATCCCTAACACTAGGCAGAAATCAGAGGGGTTTGCTTATTGATCAGAACAGGCAGTCAATAAAAGCCACTGAGGTGCAAAGTATTTCCAGGGTAAGTTACAAGAATTCCCAGAACCAAGTATTACTTTCAGTTACTTCTTTCCCCTGATATATACAGCCAAGTTCAGTTATGCTCATGCTTTTAACTTTTAGAGGGTAAAGCTCCGATTTCATCTGGTTTCATTGCTAGTCTGCAAGTTTCACTATCAAAACATTTAGTTTTACTACATGTTCTCTGCCAAAGTGCATCTGAAACCTGAAGTAGCATTTGTGAGCTCAACCTCCTCCCTTTCAGCCTGTTACTAAACAGAAGGCAGATGTTTTCTTCTACAAAGCAGAATGGAGGAAACACATGAGATGTACATGAGGTACTTAGGTAAAGCAAAAGGCAGCTTCAAGCTGAGCCTCAATCCACTATTGTTTAAACAAGTGTAACCTGTTGTAACAACAGTCCCATTTCACAGCATTCAGACTCTTATCACTTTCCCTGTAGGGAATCTTCAATAGAAAACCCTACTCACACAATGGGAAAACAACAGAGGGGAAACCCCCACAAACCAAAACCCCTTCTTTGACAACACTTAGGAGGCAACAGAACTAACCAATTTACACAGTTACTTGGGACATCTGCTGGGTTAGGTACCAATCTTAATGGAATCCTCTGCATTCCACGCATTCAGGTTGCCACCTTGTGGAAGCTTTTTAGAAAGGAAAGGAAAGCACCTAATGCTGTGCTAAAAACCAAGTACTCAGGCAGTGCACAGCTTCCTTGTGTCTCACATTTCTCTATTTATCCATCTTCCTCTAGCAGCAGAAAACTTCATGTGCAGAATGATGCCATTTCACACTTCACTGTTGGCAAAACAGCACTGGCACCAGCAGTGCTTCCATCTGAGAAGCTATTAACACAGCTTCCAACAATAGAAGAATTCCCTAGAAGGATACACTACCACTAAGGGCACATTTTCATACATTACCTTTACCTAACATTAGAAATTTCTTAAAGGCCAATGAGCATCTTCTCCACATCCATCCCTCTCTATTTACAGCACTACTGCAGCACCTACATGTATTCTGCTTGCTAAACTATACTGTCTCCAACATACTTTATTATCAAGACATGAAAAGATCAGCAATACACAGGAGTTACTCCCCCATTAACTTTCACATGCTCTGTCACAGATGAAGACCAACGTCAGCCAACATAAGGAACTCCATATGCACATACCTCATTCCCTGAACTGTTTGATGAACCAAAACCAGAGAGAACTAGGCCAGAAAATTATGGCAGTGCAAGTTATGGCTTAAAATTCTGTTAAAATTATGGCTTTGTGCGTGATTTATACCTATGAAGGACACAGGATTTATATCCTCTGAAGGATCAGTTGGATACCACCGAGCATTACACAGCACCAGGGACTCATAACTGTTCCATGCATTTCAGAGGATGATTAAACTATGATTTTCCAATCGTGCTGTGGAACATACAGCAATTCAAGTCTCACTTTTGTCCTCAGTCATGGATTGCTATCAGGAAAGAGGAGAAAAAAAGCTACCTAGACCCATGCAGAGATGATGTTTCTTGGTCACTGCCTCAGTTACACACAAACGCACAGAAAACATTGACAATTCAGACAGTTGAGGTACATCTCGGTTCCTTCTCTGCATAAGAGAAGCACCTCCATAAAAGAATACATACCACAGTTCTAGCAGGCTGAAGAGTCATAGTTATGGATTTATGGATGGGAAACACATCTACACATGCATATCATGGTTCAACTTACCCAATCTTTTTTTTGGTTGAAGTTAACAACTTAATGGACTGGAGGAGAAGGAATGACATTCTGGATTCAAAAATACTGAGCAGTTTCAACACTTCTTCTTTGTTAAGGCTGGTGGAGGAATCAGTAGGTGACATGTTCTCAGCAGCACTTTTACCTTCACTTGCCTATAAGAGAGAAAGCAAAAACCATGTCACTGAACTCACCATTTAAACCCAGTTCAGCTAAAGCCAGGCAGCCCCACCAGCACGTTAGTCGATTCTTTACTGGAATGGTACTAACATCAGTTTCTGTGGCACCCTCTTTATGGGGTAGTTACACTTATATCCACACTGTGCACAACTTACACCGACTGCCTGTGTTGTATATACACATTGGAGTATTTAGTTACAAAAGCATCAGGCAAATATGGACTTGATGACTCCATCTACTGCTCAAGTTGCCAGCAAGGGATGACATACATCAGCATATACTGCAAGTAATGATTTGTTTAGGCATCAAGAACCTGATCACACTAGCTACAGATAGCCTTCCACCTTTTGATATTAAATATACTATACAGAGAGTATTCCCATTAATATTGTACACAATTCAAGTTCTTAAGGGATAAGGGAACTTTAAGGGATAACCCAGAGCGGCACAGAACCCTGTTCAGACAGTCTAGATCCATATACATGCATGTTTAACAGGAAGCAGTGACAGGAAAAGGGGTTTTAACCTGCCAGAGGGAAGACTGAGATGAGCTCTTAAGGCAGAAGCTCTTCCCTGTGAGGATGCTGAGGCGCTGGCACAGGGTGCCCAGAGAAGCTGTGGCTGCCCCATCCCTGGCAGTGTTTAAGGCCAGGTTGGACACAGGGGCTTCGAGCAAGCTGCTCTAGTGGAAGGTGTCCCTGCCCGTGGCAGGGGGTTGGAACTGGATGAGCTTTAAGATTCTTTCCAACACAAACCAGTCTGGGATTCTGTTTTAATCCATCTCCAGATCATGTTCTTGATTAACTTTTTTTATCTACTTCCACATAAAGGCTAGAAGAGAACTGCAATAGATCTGAACCCTGTCCACACTATTCAAGCAACCAGCTCTATTGAAAAGTAACCAAGCAACATCTTAATTGCTAAATGACCATTCTGACATGAACATCGGAGATACAACGAGCAGGGAGTCACCCCACTCAACCTCCATTTACCTGCTCACTTTCTGCCACAAGCTCATTTTTGATAAGCTGGAATGCACCCTTGGTTTTTGCCATTATATCGAGTGCCCCAAACAGAGTCTTTAATTTCCCAGCACTGCTGTTCTGACCTAAAAAAGAAGTAAAAATGAAGGACACAAATGGCTTATGTTAGAGATTCCAATTTTAATTCCATCCAAAGATTTCAAGTAAGTACTGTCTTAGTCAACTGAAAACCACTAAGATAAAACTGCCTCTTCTCTCTTGAAGAAAATGCTATTCTGAGGAGGAGGTTACTCCTGCTCTCATATACAAAGTTATGTACAAATGCAGTTAAACAGAGAATGGTAGTTTGGAAAGCTGTTGTAGTAAAGCCAGAGCTAGACTTACTCGCCATCTGGAATTCTGCAAATGCCACTCTTTCCAGCTGAACACGAAGTAACTCACAGGGCGCATCCTTCAGGAGCTGGAAGAGGCGTACTGCTTTGCTGTAATGGAGATCAGCCAGGACACGGTGTTGCTTTCTCAGATGTTCATCACCAACCTGCAAACGAGGGGACATCATAAATCCCAGACAGTTTGTATGTTCATAAGGTAGCCATTAGAAATAAACCTGTGTAAGTTGGTAGATGAGGCGCCAACAATCATTTCCCACCTCATTCCATAACGATTCATCTAAATGTCTGCACTTCTCCAAAAATCACCATCCTGCCACCTCTGAAACTATTATAATTTCATAGCTACTGCTAACAAATTCACACAAACTGTAACTAAGTTAACTATAAAGAATAATATAGGGGGGTGGGAATCAGAAAGCAACATGTAAGTCTACACTAAGGCTTTATTAAATTATATGCAAAGTAGAAGACTGTCTGAAGTGTCAGAAGAGAGGCTTGGACACAAAACCAAACCAACGAACATATTTATCAATGGTTTCTGTTATGTGAGCACAGAACTACTTATAATAGAGAGGACCCCAAAGCTCAGAACACTCTATAAAGGACAGACTACACTTTCAAAAGTAACATTTTTAAGGCTGAGAGAGCTGGGCTGGTTCAGCTTGGAGAAGAGAAGGATCCCTAAAGGGAGACCTTAGAGTAGCTCCAGTGCCTAAAGGGGCTACAAGAAATGTGGAGAGGGGCTTTGGACAAGTGCCTGTAGGGAAAGGACAAGGGGGAACGGCTTTAACCTGCCAGAGGGGAGATTGAGATGAGCTCTTAGGCACAAGTTCTTCCCTTTGAGGGTGCTGAGGCACTGGCACAGGGTGCCCAGAGAAGCTGTGGCTGCCCCATCCCTGGCAGTGTTCAAGGCCAGGTTGGGTATCAATCTCCATATGCACACTGAACACACTAAATCTGGAACCCAACCAGTTTGTGCCAATACCTGGTTTCTCAAGCAACTGTGGTACATTGAAGCAAGCCTGTGGTGGATGGTTGCAGCCCGATACTGGCAGAGAGGTTGTCGTGCAGACACTGTATCAATGTCACAGTATTTCAAGGACTTCATCATGGCTTCACTAACTTCTTTTTCTATCTACAAAATGAAACAAAAAGATGTAGCGTGGGCACTTTGAAACTAGAACAGTGGCATGTGCAAGGCTTAAATCTGTTTGTCCTGCTTCTGTTTCATTAAGCAAAACTTTATAAACCACAAGTGATTAAACATTTTATGGTTTGCAAGAAATACTTCATAGAAGTTTTTCAATCTAATGAAGGTTTAGAATTTGCCACAGTACCAATTTTGCTCATGGTTCAGTTTTCCAGGAAGACAATAGCTTATGTAGTCACAAACACTCTTTATTACCTGTTCCTGAGCCTTTCTAGATAATGGAGCATAATCCTGCTGCAGAGTGGCCATAGTGAAATACGTAGTAGACAGCTCCCAGTTCACAGAATCCCAGACAGCTGGATGCACATCTCTCTTACCCAATGATCTTAATGCCTTCAGGTAGTAGTCAATAGCCTACAGATGACAAAGAAGTATAGGTACATAGTTACTGCCTGTATTTATAGCAACTAGAAATTAATTTCCCTTCACTCATTCTCAAGGAAGCATGCCAAAATATCTCTCTGAGCCTTCTTCAGTATTTTATTTACACTCATTTTGGTCATAGTTTAAATCCTGACCTAATTTTTATCTCCCTTATGTGAAGTATTGCAGTCTGTCCATACCAAGATCTGAATGTCACAGTGCTTTATATACCAGAGCAATGGAATCAAACCTTGACGACAATACTGAAGCCATTGCAGTAAGGATTAGGAAACTATGAAAGCTGCAGAGGTATCCCTAGAATGGTTTATGCTGGAAGGCACCTTAGAGATCATCTAGTTTCAAGCCCCTGCCATGGGCAAGGACACCTCTCACTAGCGGAGGCTGCTCCAAGCCCAACCCAAACTGACCTTGAGCGCTTGCAGGGATGATCCCATGTTATCACATCAAGACTTACAGATACTTACAAATATTCTACAGTAAAAGGCATATTAATGAGCCATTCTAAAATTAGTCTGATGTTACCTTGTTATAATAAAGAGCCTCTTCTGGAGAGAATTCTCTTTTGAAGTCCCCTTCAGCTGCACAGTGGGCCTGAGCACAAATCCGCATCAGCCTTCCCGTGTTGCAGAGCAGAAGAGCAGCATTGGTCGCGTCATCGATCGACTCGAAGTTCTGGATTCCTTCTTCAAAGCAAGAGAAGCTTTTCTTCCAGAGCTGCTGCTCTGTCGTCGATACGGTTTTACTCACTAGGGTTAAGACACAAGGTTTATGATCCCATGCAAGTTCTTCAAAGATAGTGAGCAAGCACAGCATCATGTTCTTTCTCTTATAAATGGCCTTTTAGAATTTAAGGGTGTAAATGATTCTGGAAAGTACTCTTAAAAAAATCCCTCAAATATATGAAAATCTCAATATCTCAAGTGCACTACTACATTTACTGTGCTTTCAAAAGAATTATGGTAACACAACACACAAAAACCAAGGGAAATGAACAGGTTAAACCAGATTTCACCCCCCCAAAAGTAATATTCAAGGTATAGTTACTTCTATGAGCTTACAGTATGAAACAACTAAAAAGTGACTTTTACAGACAAGTGAAATTCAGTATTTGAGCTTTGAGTTCAGCTAAAGAGCAGTTCTGCAAAAACATGGAGATGATCCATGGACATGCATCCAACATGCCATGCTGACTGGGGCTTGGAACAACCTGATCTAATGGAAAGTGTCCCTACCCATGGCAGGGGGCTGGAGCTGGATGAGCTTTAAGGTCCTTTCCAACACAAACCAGCCTGAGATTCTATGATGAAAAATGACAAAATTGGAAGACCAACCCAAATCCTTCGAATATTAATTGAACAAAGGTGACAGCAATCAGATGGTGGTCTTGGTAGTCCTGGGATAATGGTCGGACTCCATGATCTTAAAGGCCTTTTTCCAACCTAGTTGATTCTATGGTATTTGGGAGACTGGAGCTGTTTACACTGAACCACCAGCATCTCATTTGTTCTGGTTTACATAACTCTTACTTGTAGACATTGTTGGCTTTGCTTCCAAAAGCAAAACCCCAAACATCTTACCGTAAAAGAAGCTTAGGTAACCTCTATTTCCTCAAGACAAAACCACCAAAAATAAACCAGGAAGCAAAGGTTTCCAAGGATTTCTTTACCAAAAAGTTCATAGTATAGCTTTATTGAAGCTATTCTTATGTTTAAATCAAGCTTATGCTTGCTCCTGCTGGACTTAGCCAAACACATCAAGAATGCATCACACCCTCCCTTTTATAACTGAGTTGTCTTAAGTTTCCATCATGTTTTCTGAGGGCATTTTATACACTTCAAAGGAGTTTCTCCAAAGCTATAGATTCCCTTATTCAGTCTAGGCTCAATTAAGTACAATGTACAAGGCACAGTAACAGACAAATACTTAAAGTTGCATAACATCAATTATAGAGAAGTATTTACTGTACAAAGTCATTTAAATGCTGTCTTTATAATCAGAAATACTCAGGATTTCTTGCAGTATTAGTGAACACGATCACTGTTGTAGCTCTGTGAAATAAGAAGGGGAACAACGAATACAATGAATACTTGCCCACTCTCTCGGTCTGCACTGCAGCAGCCTGGTTCATGTAAAACACTCCAATCTCATTCCTGATGTTACCCATCCTCTTTAGTACCTGTACATGCTGCTCTGGGTTTTGGTTTTTTAAATTGCTGAAGAGTAAAATTTCATTAGCAGCTTCGTAGCATTTACAGCTGACAGAGAGCTGGCATTCCAAGTCTGTGGACAAGTCTGTAGCCCAGGCAAACACTAGAAAACAAAATACAAACCTGCATGTCAAACAGTATTTCCAAACAAACTGAAACCTGTGATAGTCTGAAGTGCTGAAAAGATGACCAGGTATAAAATCCATGTCAGAACATCTACTTAGTACCTGAACAATTACTGCCTGGAGCTATTTTACAGCTTCAGGCATGTCATGTATCTTGGCAACCTCCTTATATATGACAGGCATGATAAGCTCTCTCTGAAGAAAACACAACTGAAGCATAATAAACCCTCCTCCAGCAACATTACTAGCGCATGGCTTTGAGGAAGCACAATGACATTACTTCTGGCTGTCATATTAAGGCAGTTCTTGTATCAGCATCATACCTTGGCACCTGGATTCTCTATGAAGACTGTGTAGTATTTCCTGATCTTCTTTCGTCTGGTAATTATATTCTTCCAGATATGCTGCTCTGTTGTTTGCATTCTGAGCAAGCATTAGTTGGATATCTCCACAAAGGGTTAAGCACTGGCAAAGAAACACCAACACTTCAGGAAGCATGCTGGCACAGAGGCAACAATACGTATCTATTGGAAAAGAAACCCCATGAATGAGGGAAAGAAAAAGGATTAAACATCAAAAGGTTTGACACAGACTGACAATGTAATTAGTTTTCATGGTACCTGTCACCATTATTCTCTGTGTGCAGGCAACACATGCTCTTCCTAGAAGAACTAACCTATTTTAAAGTCATTGTTGCTCTACACAAGTTGATAAGTTTCAAAAGAGCAACTCTGTTGTCCAAGATGAGCAGTAAATCTGGTAATTCCAAATGCTCATCTCTGATTTGACTAAAGGAAAACTGACTTTCTACAGGTTAAATAAGATACAGCCTGAAATTTCCAAAAGGTAAAGATCAAACTCAACTCCCAAATCTTTGACCCACTGAAAGCTGAAGAATGTTTTATTAGTAAGCATGTTGATGCTTTGTATTAAGATCAAGTGGTTTTGCTTTGTAAGCCTCCACCCACCCCAAGCCCTACAAACATGGAAGCAAAATAGCAGCACTACAGTACTAAGCTACTGGCATTTGCCAGTTATTCTCATTATAGCAGTAATACTCTAAACAGCCTGATTTTACTCATTTTCTTTTGTAATACTTGAAGCTGTACTTCATTTATCTAACCCAGTTGATGAACAAATCTGGTTATTTCCGAGAGTCAAGAATACATTTAGATGAAACAGGAAGCATCATGCATTTCCAGGGACAAACTGGAAATCACTGCAAGCTATCTGCTTGCAGTGATAGCACTTAGACCACAGAACACCATCTTGGTCTTGGCACCAGGACTCAGTCTCCTAACATCAAGTTCTTTGAAGCTTCTAACCTGCACTTTGAGTTTCCCAATCTATCAGAAGGGGAGCACCTTTCTATCAGGTTATTCTTACTACAGGCTTCCCTCTTGAGTAACAAACTAGACACTCAGTATACTTAAAAACATAGCTGTCAGACTTGTTGCTGCACGTCACTAGGATAAATCACGCACAAGAGAAGTAGTTGCTGTCATGAAAGGTATACATGGACAATGGTAGAGGTGAGAAGTACATTCTAGGCACTTACCATGGCACTGCAATGCCAGCTTGATGTATCTTAAGGCTCTCCCATACTTCTGTAGAATCATGGCAGCATCAGACAGGACATAATAAGCCTTTGAGGACTTCAGAATGAGCTGAAGTTTCATTTTGTATTGCCACGATCCAGGAATCATCCCTGACTGACTGGAATGCTTCCCCTTCTGAAACGAGCCCACTGTAATGTGAACAGAGCCTCATCAGTAAATCTCATCTCTATAACATATGTCAGAGGCTGGGCACAATTTCATCACTGTACAGACAGAATGTAAACTGCCTTATTACAGGTCTGCACAAGTAGTTATGCCAACCTGTCTGCCACTACATTCTTCATCTGCAAAATGGACCCAACACTTGGAACTCTCATACCTTAAACAGCTTTTGAAACACAGTGCAGTTGTTATCCAGCAAAGAAGTAAAGATTTTATAAAGGACTATGTGTGTGAAAGCTTCAAAATCTTGAGTTTGGAATTCAATGTAGCAAGGGGAAAAAAAACCACAATGTTTCCTTATAAACTCACAGACCTTGAGAGGAGGTAAAAAACTGAAAAAAGAACAATCTGCAGGAGCAGAGTAACAACCAACTTCACAAAGATTAGGAAGGCAGAAGTAATTTGAAAAGCTCAGCAAACAGAAGATAACTGTGTTGCTAAAGGAACTTGGTTCCTTTTAATACTAAAAATCACACCCCTGGCCCTGGACAGAGCCTTGGGTGCCATGGTTTAGTGTGAGGTGTCCCTGCCCATGGCAGGGGGGTTAGTACTGGATGATCTCAAGGTCCTTTCCAACCCTATTCTATTCTACAGAGACCTTGCACACAGAACTCATTCTCTCATCTCTGTTTAAAGACACAGTATAAATACAGGACATTATATAGATGAAAAACCCCAATTCTCACTATTTGGAATGTATAAAAGTGGATGGCTGGCAGACTGAGGGTGTATACTGGCTTTGTGGAGTTACCATCCAGCACCCATCTCTGTGCAGACATGATATAAATAACTTGACACTCTATGATTCTATGTTAGTCAATTTGCTGCATACCAGGTCAAGAACCCTGATTTTAAAGAACCTCTCATACTTTATAGCTTTTAAAACATGGGTGCAATGGCCAAGACTATTCTGTTAGAGGGCAGTAGAAAAGAACAAAATAGCCATATGTCTTGGTCTCCACCAAATCCTTACAATACATGCTCTATTTCTGTAGGAACAGTCTCAAAGTGAGAAGACCTCTGTGTGTGGGTTTAGCCTCCAGCACAGAAGGAGCTGGATAACCTGGTCCTTCCTACAAGGCAAAAGTGTCTCTTTCACACTCATTTCAAGACATCCTGAGCATAAGATTATGAAGGTTCCTTATCTGACTGCCAGAGGGGAGATCGAGATGAGCTCTTAGGCACAAGTTCTTCCCTGTGAGGGTGCTGAGGCACTGGCACAGGGTGCCCAGAGAAGCTGTGGCTGCCCCATCCCTGGCAGTGTTCAAGGCCAGGTTGGACAAAGGGGCTTGGAGCAAGCTGCTCTAGTGGAAGGTGTCCCTACCCAGGACAGGGGGTTGGAACTGGATGAGCTTTGAAAGGTCCCTTCCAACACAAACCAGTCTGGGACTCTGTGATGCTGCAGTGGTCATGGATCCAGAATGGCCACTGACTTTAGGTGTTCCAAAGGACAGAATGTTGTTCTGACAACATCTGCACCCAGAAGTCTCTTGCTTACAAGTGGACTTGCAAGCCCACTATCTTTAGTAACTTCTAGAACCATACATTTACACTAAGATAAAGACAAATCTAATACAGCAACAACTCATGCAGTTAATGCCACAGCACACACATACACTGTATCCATTTACTATTCAGAAGAAGTTCTCTTTAAGCTAGAAATTGAATTAGGACCATTTACCCTTTCTATATGTCAATATAAACATGTAGCACAGGAATTCCATAATCTGCACCACAGAAAAACCCACCCACGGGAGGAACAAAAGTTTCTTCCTTATGTCAGAACTGTTTTTTACTGTGTTGAATTCAATCCTTATGTGCTAAACAAGTTGCTACTTCGGGGAAAAGCTCCAACATTGATCCAGATATCAAATAATTATTTTTTTTAAGCTCTGTGCAGTATTTCTCTGCCACATCCCCCAGGAAACACTTGTTTCTAAACAGAAGTTAACATGTGAACATTCTCCTTGCCAGCTGGCAAGCAGCTGCAGTGTGTCATCAGTTCCACATTGTGGAGGGAGAAGACAGAGCCTGGCTGCAGGAAAGCTGGAATCAGCACATTGTTCCTGCTGAGCTGAGGTGAAATTATTCTGTAGGCCTTGGTAAAAATTAGTCTAACAGCCATGTTAACAGCACTGTGCAGAATCTGTGCAAGCTGAACACAATGTAACCTGATGGAGGAGTTAAATTCTGTGGTCACCTAGCTGATAAAAACTAAATGCACACAAACACCTCCAGGTCATTGACATCCCAGAGACAATCAGAAAATTGGAAGAAAGACATGAGAACACTTAAATGAATAGCTCAAACCTGAATTTACTCATTATTTAGAGAACTTTAAAAGGGAGAGAGAATAACGTATTGTAAAAACATGCAAGACCAATGTCTTTCAAGGTGGTGCTTACAGGGCTTCTCACTCTGCAGAGGGCTCTGCTGCTGTAAGAAGAGTCCTTTCTTATACCTCTGTATGGGACTCCAGAGAAAAATAAAACAGACCTGAGTCTGAGACTTCTGGAGTCTGAGTACTTAAGCAAACAAAAGCATCTTTTATCTGCTGTTTCCTTCCACAATTATGGAGGCAAAGAAAGAAGACAAAATCCTAATTAATACTTTATGTGCAATTCAGCAGCAAGCATCATAGCAGAGAAAAACCTGCCAGAAGTGAGCTCTGCCACAAAACTTCCAAGTCACAAACCATACCCCCCCAAAAAAAGCCTGCAAAACCTGTAAAAACAACCCACTCAACTAGCAGTGCTCTACATACCAAACCCCAAAATACTAGGACCTTATGGAAATCATTTGCAAACCACATCTAAATAGGGTCCAGTAAAATTGTGTTTACTAATAGTAGATGCTATGATATGCAAAATATCCCAAATAAACTCCTCTCTTCATATTTAAAAGAGAACAGAGTGTCATCCAGTTTGTGGTATACTACTTTTGCTCAGGCAATTATGTCATTAGTGACTTGAAAAGTACATTCCTTTGACAATCAAAAAGTAGCAGCAGTCGGCATTGGCACTGGAAAGGTCTTACTTGTACCACAATACAACTTACTTTTGTCTAAAAATAATGCCATCTGTTTTTCCAGACACTCGGGACCACCACTGGTGGATTCATCTTCATATTTCAAGGGGATTGGAGTGCTGGGGTCAGCTGCAGGAAGGTCACTCTCTTTCTTAACACTGCTGTCAACAGACTTCAAGCCCTGCAAAAAGAAGTAGGAATTTAATTCACCTTGAGAGGTGAACTTGACAGGCCACCAGCACAAGAGGGATGTGGAGCTGCTGGAGCGCGTCCAGAGGAGGCCACAGAGATGCTGCAAGGGTTGGAGCAGCTCTGCTCTGGAGCCAGGCTGAGAGAGCTGGGCTGGGTCAGCCTGGAGAAGAGAAGGCTCCTGAAGGGGAGACCTGAGAGCAGCTCCAGTGCCTGAAGGGGCTGCAGGAAACCTGGAGAGGGGCTTGGGACAAGGGCCTGTAGGGACAGGACAAGGAGAAGGGCTTTAACCTTTAACCTGCCAGAAGGGAGAGCGAGATGAGCTCTTAGGCACAAGCTCTTCTCTGTGAGGGTGCTGAGGCGCTGGCACAGGGTGCCCAGAGAAGCTGTGGCTGCCCCATCCCTGGCAGTGTTCAAGGCCAGGTTGGACACAGGGGCTTGGAGCAAGCTGCTCTAGTGGAAGGTGTCCCTGCCCGTGGCAGGGGTTGGAACTGGATGAGCTTTAAGGTCCCTTCCAACCCAAACCAGTCTGGGATTATATGAAAGCTGTATTTAGGAAATGCAGCATTCAAGATTGGGTACTTGGTGAAATGGCATGAGAAAGTCAACAGCAAACTCACCTCCAGAACATAGTTGAGCACCAGCCTGCAGCGCTCTTCAGTGCCATGGCACACAGGAAAAGCACAGCTCGGCTTCATTGAGGGTCAGCAGTGAAGGAAAAGAATATGTGTTCAATTCATGAGATACTAAAATTACTGGCTAGAAGATGCAAATGAGAGCTGGCATTAAGAGAATGTGTTAATGGAACATGAAAACTCCACACTAAAAGAAGTCACAGTGTTTCTTTCCTTTATCTCAGTGAGCAACTCACAATCTGTTCACCTCTATTTGGTTTCTCCTGTCAATCCCAAAAACAATGCAGAGAGGAGAACAGATGATTCTATTCCATAACAGTAATTATGGAAGTACCCACACGTGGTCTGCAATGCAAACCCAGGAAAATAAGCACATCAATACCATGCAGAAATAATTTCTTCAGCCTATACATCAAAGTTGCACTTGCATCACCTCTGAACAACTCAATACCTTGGGCTTTTTCTGGGGGAGAGGTGGGTGCTTTTGTTTTCTACTGGGGTAAAGTAGAAGGAAAAGAAGAAAGAAAACTGAACCTGCCTTACTGTAAAATTCAAAGACTTCAAATTTATGAGCAGCCCATGAAAGAAAGTTTCTTTCCTTACTGTCTCATGTCCCAGTTAACCTGAAGGCAAATCCAATTTCAGTGACAAACTTTGCTGCACGAACTGGATCTTTCAAGAACACTCTTAAAAACCCCAGAGCTTCACTTACACGTATTCGATGAACAGACTTGTACTTCTCTGGTACTGATAACTCTCCAACAGATTTGATTATAGCCACCGCTTTATTGTCATCTGGTGGATCAGAGCTGTTACTGTAAGAACCATTTTCATCACTGTCTGGCATTTCTTCCTCTTCCTCACTGTAACTTTCATCAGAATTTCCACTGATAGGGAAGTCTGTACTGTCTTCTTTTTTAGGTTCATCCAACTGAAAAAGCTCTGACAACATGTAGTTGGCTGAAGCAATAATCTTTATAAAGAAGAGAAAAATAAAATCAGTGAGTTGCATTCAAATTACTGTTTGCTTTTGAGAGGCAACATAAACAGTCTTAGAATAAGGAGTAAAGAGCGCAAGCAAACTGGTGTTGGATAACCTGTACATACAGCCCATACACACACACATTGTACAACCATATGTTTGAGTACTGAATTTTTAAGGTTATTTAAGAAACAAGTATCTGCAGACGGGATGTTGTCAACTATACACCTTACAAGGTCTTCATCTCTTGTTCTGCAAGTATAGGGCATTAAGGTTAAATCTGGAGCACAGACCACATTGGCCCATGACAGCTTCGGGTTTTCTCCTTAACAGAGGAATAAATATGTAAGAGCAGCTCTTGATAATCCCATTTTCTTTTTTTAGCACCACCCTAAAACACTTCTTGTTTATTTGCATCTTTTGTGTTCTACAGATTCTCTCAAACCACAGCTGCCTTCAGAGAAGCTTTTGCTTCTCCACTTGTGTCCTAATTCAGGGAAGACAAGTAAAATCTGACACAAGATAAAAAAAGACCTTGTAGGTCACAAAGATGCA